>NW_026535837.1:1429362-2858724 GCF_028551555.1 Melozone crissalis
TTTTATAACTCTGTGCTGTAAGTATTTTTAGCATCTGTCCTCTTTTAAGAGTGAGGCAGAAATAAATTGAATTACCTGGATTATTTTGCTTCTAAGTGCATGGTTTCACTCATAAAGATGTAGACTACATTCTGGGTTTTCTTTGCTTGAGGACCTGTTCTTCTGCTGCTGCACTGGTTTGTACTTTCCCAATTGTGGATGTTCTGTACCTATTAAACCAGGCACTAATCCTTTCTCTTGTGACTTCACAGGCAGATTCAGTGGTTGGAGGCAGAGAGCCCCAACCATTTCTGCTGGATCTCTCTGAGGTGTTGTTCATGTCGTGTTTTGTAGCTGCTCACACTTGTCTGCAGGGAGCACACTTAACCCTCAGGTTTGCAGTCCTGGAGGAGAGGTGGGAACTTGAGCATAACCCTGCACCCCAGCCCTCTCTGCTCTCAAGAGCATTTCCTTCTGTCTCATGCTTTGAGTAATCCTCTGACTCAAACCTAAATCTTGTGATTCTTCTCTCCTTGCACCTGGCACTAATTACAGGCACCTCAAGTGTTGAGACTCTGAGATTCTTCTCAATGAATTAATCACTAGTGATCATTGGCCTGGCATTCTTTTTAAAGTAATATATAGCCTACATCAATAAAAATATTTTGGGGGAAAACAAGGAATATTTAAAAATAATTTTTGTGTTGTGTGTCCATGAACATAATGATGAATTTAAAGCTTCTTCTAACACCCTTTGAAGAACTTAATTCTAAATATTTTGAATTACTGTCAAAAACTCATGGTTCTTCTGGTTTTAATCACATGTCTTCACAACAGTTCAATCCCTCTAAAAACTTGATAGTGCTTTAGTTTAAGAATTTCCAGCCTTACAAAACTTCTGTTGAAGCCTAGAGCACTCAGTACTGAAAATAAGTTTTTTGCATTAATCTTTCATGTTTGCTCTGGTAAGTCCATGATTTCAGCTATGCTGTTGCTCTTCTGTAAATACCCACTGTATTAGAGAAATATAAAATATATTCTAGTGACTGAATGTCGGCCAGTCCCACGTAAGTTACCTTTGTCCCTCTCTCTAAAATCTGAAATGATATTAAAAATACATTCCAATGAGGAGTGATGCTTTCTGGTTTGATATCTTTCCATTGAATTCTGAGTGATGACAGCATTTAGTGCTGTTGTGAGAGTGCAGTGGAAGTTCTGCCTACATGAACATGTTTGTGTCTCCACTCTGTCCTGTAGATCCAGTTCAGAGAGAAGGTGCTATGGACAGCCATCACACTCTTCATTTTCTTAGTGTGCTGCCAGGTGGGTATTGATATAATCTTCTGTGGTCAGAAAATGTGTGTTCTGTACATAAAAATACCCTGAAAGCATGAGATGTTCTTGTTTCATGTTGACCTACCAGTTTCAGCTTTTGTTTTTGTGTTAAAGTATTTGAAATTCAGTTCAAAAAACCTGGTTCTCTGAAATAGTCTGTAGTGTTGATCATAGATGTTTTTAGAAACTAAAGCTTTACATTTAGTCAGAAATACATGATGTTTTTTTCTTGTTACAAAGGTCCTATCAAATGATGATAGTGGCTGCAGGGTAAACAGCCAAGGTAATTATTTATTGAGCAGCATAAACAAGCCAAGCAATTCAATGCATTGTTTACCCTCTGTTCATAGCTACATTTAAATTCTAGCACTCATAAAGATGAAAATTAAATCAAAGTGACTTTTTACCAAATTCCTCTTCAACAAGCTGATGGATTGTAAAGAGTGCAGGAAAATGTTTTTGTGAAGGGTTTGAAGTTGACATGTAGAACTTGATTTTGTGAATATCCTGGTAAAGTTGTGAGCTAAAGCCCTTTCAAAATGCCTGTCTTTGTAAACATTTATGTGATCTTTATTAGCTGTAGGCATTCCTAAAATCTGTGCTTGGCTTGTAAAGAGTGGAGGCTTTTTTTGTTGTTCTCCAAAAAAGTTTTTTTTAAAACCTGAATACTGAAGAAAATGAGAATCCATGCATTCATTACTTGATATACATTTTTAGGGACTTACAGATCCATGTCTTGGAAGAATCAAAACAAACTGTACATTTCAGAATCAGGGTTTTTAGCATATGTTTATTAATGCAGCCACTCCAGACTGCAGAGCAGTAGTTTAATAGTTTTTGTTTTCAGCTCTGAAGGACTGTTTAAAGGCTAAAACCCAGCTCTTGTACCAATCTGTTTTTTGGAAGGAGGAAGTGGGAATGATACTAGAGCTGGAAGAACATGTAGGTTTTTGGGTTTACTAGCAGCTGGATGTATGCATAATTAGAATTTTCATCTATTTGAGTGATCATAGTAGTTGAATAAGGACAACAGATGGTTCAGACTAGAGTTTTCAGAAATTGATCCCTAAGATTGTTACTGTACTGTTTGGTGATTAGGAAGAGTTTCAAAGAGCTCAAAATCCCTCAGTGTTGACATACAGAATATTGGAAGTTTTGTATAAACATGTTTAGTATTGATAGTTCCATGTGGGATATTTCAAAACATATTTAAACTTCTTCTTTTTAAGGGTTTCTGCTGTTTCCTGTGGAAGGGTCTTCGTTTAGTGCTCTGAGTTATGCCCCAGTTGGAGGATTAAAAGAGATTGTGTCAATACTTCTGGTTTAATTTAAAAAAAAATAAACAAGTAACAGTTGAATCATTACATGTTAAGATTTTGTATGAATGCCTGCTAATTGTGTGTATCTTTGTGCACTTTGGCAGATCCCTTTGTTTGGAATCATGTCATCAGATTCTGCAGACCCCTTCTATTGGATGAGAGTCATTCTTGCATCAAACAGAGGTTGGTACTCACTCCTTTCTCTGTTTTCTCTTGGGATAAACTGCCCAGGCTGGTAAATTCCACAGCACCCAGATGTCAGGCTGGAACACTTTGTAAAGTTCTTAACACAGATGGAATCAGAATTGGTACTTGAGCAGTGCTTCATGTTGGGAATGGGATTTCTTTGAGATGCAGATGAGATTAATATTGATTCACAAGTTTTGGGATGATTCCATTTAGGATTTCAGAGCTGTCTCTCTCTAGCTAATATGTGGGACAGGGAATCTTCTGACTTTCCAGTTAGGAGCTGCACTAATGTGAGGGTGTTGATTAGGAAATGCCTCACCTGTGCGAGTCAGTTACACTTCATAATAGTTTGGCAATGTTGTGGGTGAGTAGTTTTCAGTGTGGGAAAGCTGAAGGCAGAGATGATTGGGCATAAACTTGAGCAAAACTAAACTAACACATTTAGGAAGAGTAAAGTGGAACACAACCAAATGTATAAGATTCAAACTAATGCTAGAAGTCTGAAACTTAAGATGGGTGACCAGTCATGCCTGACTCTAAATGAGGACACTGATCTCATCTGTAGCTTGGAAAATTGGCTGGAAGAAAGAAAATCACTGGAACCCTCTAATGTGAAGGTACTGCTTACTTAGGAATAGCAAATTTTGTTGCCAGTGAGGATAGTAAGGTAAAGAAGTTCTCTACTGCAGATTCTCCTGCAGAATTTCCAGAATTTGGTGTGTCCCTAGCAGTGTATGATACTAAATATGCTGTCCACTACCCAAACAGAATGGTAACAGTGGCCAAGAAAAGGCTAGAGAGATTGAAAGCAATAAAAAACAGGAGTGGGAAATTGAGTTTTCACTTCAGTCAACTGACTAGAGGTCATTGGAGGATGTGAGGTGAATCCTAAAGTTTTTGACATCTAATTTTCTGGCTGTTGGAGGAATAGGGATTTCCATGACAGGTGATGTAATGTTCTACATGGAAACTCCAGGATACAAGTATGAAAGAACCAAATGATAATAATTAATTTAATGCTTTCCCTCTTTGAATTGGATACATTTGGGAGTTGGTACCTCAGTGGCACAGTGCCAGTGAGTTGGCAGAGTTAAGAACAGTTTAATGATGGTCCTTGTTTTGTTAGGAATTAATCCTAAACTCTCAACTGGAGCCAGTGATTCAAAGGACAGTGTTCTCAGAAAATGTGGATCTGCAGCATATTTTTGAGGTCTGCAAAATTAAACTGTTGGAAAATGTGACATAGAAGCACTGACAGAGCAAACAACCAGGGACAAGATGCTGTCCAGGGAAAGGTTCCTTGAGGATATGCCAGCAAATCTGAGCTTCAGTGTGCATTGGCCTTCAGTGTTAGCATAGTTCCACAAACATATTTGTAATTAAAAGCTACATGGGTTTTCCATGCTGCCTTCAAAATTCCAGGTTCTAACAGAGCAGCCTTTGTGAGGCCATAACTGTCTTTTTTTATCATACCTGTACAGGAATATACATATTGGAAACATTATTAGAAATATTTGTTATAGGAACCTTTGAAGAGACTGAATGCTTTAGGAGAGGTGCTGGAATGGCAGCTGTTTTCATTTTTCTTCTTTTCTAGGTACTTTGATGGAACTGGGTATCTCACCCATTGTGACATCAGGTTTGATCATGCAGCTGCTGGCAGGAGCAAAGATCATTGAAGTTGGTGATACTCCAAAAGACAGAGCCCTGTTCAATGGAGCTCAGAAATGTAAGCACTGTTCCAGTTGAAATTACTGAGTGTATTTTTAGTCTTGGGAGAGCAGCCTGCCTAAGTGATAATAGATATGAGATTTCTTTGGTAGGTGACTTCAGATTGTTTTAAAGGATTTGCTTTCTCTCTGTTTTAGTATTTGGGATGATTATTACCATTGGGCAAGCCATTGTGTATGTTATGACTGGAATGTATGGAGATCCTGCTGAAATGGGTGCTGGAATTTGTCTTCTTATTATAATTCAGGTTTGTAAAGAGCTATTTTGTGTAACTGAGACTGGTTAGAGACAGTATAGCTAGAAGGAAAAATCTTTCATTGTCTGGGTGACTTCAGTTTATTTTTAATGCTGCAAAGCATCATTATTTGTGTCTGTTAGAGATATGAGAAAATAATATATGAGAAATTCCAAATATTCCATAAAGGAGGAGAATGCTGGGATAGTTAACATCAAGAGTATTTTAGGTAGGAGTGGTGCTTAATTGAAAATAAAGGAATTGGTGGCTATAAAAAATGCAAGAATTCCAGTGGCTGCTCATCAGTGCTGTGGAGGAATTCTCACTAAATGACACAGCTGCAGCTTTGAGACATTCTCCTGTAGAACAGAACAGTAAATGCACAAACTTTAACTTTTTCTTTAGAAAAAAAGTTATTACTGAGTAATCTGTTTGCTGTTTCTGCCTTGAAAAAAGGCACAGAGGTCATTGCCAGGTGAGATGTGCAGGTGTTGGTACCTGAGGGGTCAGAAACAGTGCATGAATGACATTTAGATGAAAGACTTAATAATCAGTCTCCAAGATGATGAAAATACTGAAGCAGGGAATTAATACACAACTCTTGACTTGATTTATTCTTGTTTCTGCTCAGTTTTGTTTCTTTTCTCACAGCTGTTTGTGGCTGGTTTGATTGTGCTGCTGCTAGATGAGTTGCTACAGAAAGGTTATGGATTGGGGTCTGGTATTTCCCTGTTTATTGCTACCAACATCTGTGAAACCATTGTCTGGAAAGCTTTCAGTCCCACTACCATCAACACTGGCAGAGGTATGTGTGCTGTCACAGTCAGTCACAATATGTTCCATAAACTATCAGATTTTTATTGGATGACATTTAAAAAAAGTTCTCATGTGTGGTGATTGGCTTCTGATGTCAGTTGTCCAATTAACATTGAAGATGAAAATGTCTAATTTACATGGAGATTAATACAAGTTTGCCTTTGCTGATTTGAAGTGCAGTAGTTGAGATGGGACTTCAGGCCCCTTGAAGGAAAATTTTTGGGTTTCCAAACTGAAGTCATCTTGTTTTAGCATCCATGGAAATAGAGAAGAGAGGAAGTGCTGTACACTCAGAGGAGTTGTTTGTGATCCAGCTGTTGTTTGTAGCTATAGGATGCTTTTGTAGTTGGTGCCTCTGGGTTACTTTAAGCTGGTTTGATTCTTCAGAGGCTGCAGTCTCTTCATTCCACAGCCAGTCTTTGACAACATCTGATTGTTCTGAGACCCCTGAAATAGCACCTTGAGATACAGCATCAGGAAATTAATTCATTTACTGCATTCATTTGAAATCCTGAGCCATGTTTTTAATAGTTCTGTTACATTTTTATTACTGTTTTCTAAAAGCTATTTTCACCTTGTTTATTATTTCTTCCTTCTGAACATCCTCCTACTCCCAGAAAAGAAGGGAGGAGAGTATTCTTTCAAGTGTGTGACTTTGATGATTTTGTTTCATTTTGTTTTGTTTCTCTAACCAAGAATAATGGTTTTTTAGATCATTCTGCATTCCATAACTTAGAAGAAAGTCCTGTGTTGTGACATATTTGTTATAACAGGATCCGTGTCCTGTTGTATCACATTTTTTGTGTGTCATACTTAAAATTTCAAAAAGAAAGGTACTTAATTGTTTCAATTAAGTACATAAAGGTACTTCAATGTTTTTAATTTGGAGATTACCCTTTCTTTCCCTTTCTTGCCTGATGCAGGAACAGAGTTTGAGGGTGCTGTGATTGCGTTGTTCCATCTCCTGGCCACACGAACTGACAAGGTCCGGGCTCTGCGGGAGGCGTTTTACCGACAGAACCTGCCCAACCTCATGAACCTGATTGCTACAGTGTTTGTGTTTGCTGTAGTCATCTATTTCCAGGTAAAGCTCCCCATAGCTGCTCTGCACAGGGGGAGGTGCACCCTGGACACTGCAGTCATTGGGAAAAGATGGGAGGGTTTAAGCCAGAGTAATGGAAGTATCTTAGTTTTGAGTGATGAACTCTTTCTATTCCAATGTTGTTATTTCAGTAACAATTACCTCTGTGACAGTAAAGCTGTAAAATTCTACAGCCAGCCCTAGTTGCACTCAGTGTGTAATCTCACATTCCATTGAATGCCATACATGCTATGGTAATATTTTTAATAAAATGGATTCTGGTACTGCAGTGGTGGCATCACATCAATAATATTCTTAATATTCATAATTGACCGAAAAGAATACTTTTAAACTGAGCTGGAGAATTTTGCTTCTTTGGGGTGTGTAGTTTATTGGTTTTTGCTTAATTTTCTGGTAACATTTAATTAGTGTTTCTTTTTAAATCTAAGTATCTACTAAAATGGACACTAAAGGAGGATCCATGTGGAGATAATGGGGATGAGGGCAGCTAAAATGTAATTTTTAAGACTTTTTTTTTGAGTTGTTGAGTTTGAGTTTTGGGAGGGGAACAACCAAAAAAAACCCCAAAAACAGGTTTTCAAGTTCATGTGGTCTACTCAGAAAAGGTCCTGCCCCACAAAACTACACAAGAGTCTGGGCTTACACACAAGAGCCTGGGCTTACACACAGGAGCTTGCTGGTAGCTGGCTAGTTCACTTGGAAGCCATGACAGGCTTTTATCAACCCCTAAGCTATAGAATGTATTTTAGCAGATGAGAAACCATGTTTATGTGACAAGAATGTAATACAACCAAGCAGTAAAACTTTTAAATCCTTAAAATCTGTAATCCAGTCTGTAGCAGAAAGCCTTTGGGTTTTTCTATCTCAGACCTTGCAGTCCTTGTTTATCTAGCAAGAGCTGCCTGGTCAGGAATAGCTTTGGGGCATTTGGGAGTTCCTTGTGTCTCAGAGGTGAACCCTGGTGTGTTTGTGTTCTTTCCCAGGGGTTCAGAGTGGATTTGCCCATCAAGTCTGCGCGGTACCGTGGGCAGTACAGCAGCTACCCCATCAAGCTGTTCTACACCTCCAACATTCCCATCATCCTGCAGTCTGCCCTGGTGTCAAACCTCTATGTCATTTCCCAGATGTTGTCTGTTCGTTTCAGTGGCAACTTCTTGGTGAACTTACTGGGACAGTGGGCAGTGAGTATTTGATCACATTTTAGAATTATTGCATTTTTACTTTGATGTGACTCCTTGGTATTTAACCAGCTGGAATACTTACTCTGTAACATTTGTGTATAAAAGCTGTTTCAAACATCAAAGGGGAAGTCCTCTATTAATGCAGCATACAAATGTGGAAAGTCTGTGAAAAATAATTTATTGCCTTTTTCTTCCCCTCTCAGGATGTCAGTGGAGGTGGCCCTGCTCGCTCTTACCCTGTTGGTGGCCTGTGCTACTACTTGTCTCCTCCAGAATCCATGGGTGCAATATTTGAGGATCCTGTCCATGTAATAGTTTATATAATATTTATGTTGGGATCCTGTGCATTCTTCTCCAAGACTTGGATCGAGGTGTCTGGCTCATCAGCAAAAGATGTAGGTGTTCTACCTTAATGGTTTTCAAACAGTGCTTTTGATTTAGAACTGACCCCAGCTACTGACTGATCAGTTTATCCCAGTAAACATCAAGTGACTGTGAAACACTGCAGCAGTTTCATAAATAATGTTTTCTGCAGGTTGCCAAGCAACTCAAAGAACAGCAAATGGTGATGAGAGGCCACAGGGATACATCCATGGTTCATGAGCTTAACAGGTAAGGAAGTGCTGAATTCCAGCTGGGTGGTGAGGAGTGCTGGGGAAATGTCAGCTGGAGCAAGGATTGTTTTAAAAATGTGATACCTGTTTCCACTGCAGAAAGGAAGATTCTTCCCATTCAGCTGTTGCCTTTCTTAGTTATGCAAAAGAATTTACAGCAGCAGATTAGAGATTAACCTCTACTTTTTTTTTTTTAAGTGACATAATAAGGTATTTTGAATCTCTTCCATGTTTGTAAAAGAAAGATACCTTGGTTATTACCTTCTTCTTCCCTGTATTTTCCTTTCTTACAGATACATCCCTACAGCAGCTGCATTTGGTGGTTTGTGCATCGGTGCCCTCTCAGTACTGGCTGACTTTCTAGGAGCCATTGGCTCTGGCACTGGCATTCTGCTTGCAGTCACTATTATTTATCAGTATTTTGAAATATTTGTAAAAGAACAGGCTGAAGTTGGAGGAGTAGGTGCATTATTTTTCTAGATGTCCAAATATTTCATGGTTTGTGTGAAAGGGAAGGTATTTTGACAACATGCATCATTTAGTCCAATAATGCTCTTTTCTTTTTACTTGTTTTCAAGTGCTACGTGTCCCATTACTGTAATGGGCATTGAGCAATGCCTGTGTGCAGCATTAGTACCAGCTGCCTTAAGAATAAAGTTTACATTATCTTGTTTAAGTATTATCTAGTGTTGCCTGTAATGCTGGAAACAATTCATCTACCTTGCTGTTCAGACACTACAGTGAGATTGTAAAGTGTATCAGTTTGAGAGCCGGTAAAAGTCTTTGCACAGAGCAGTAAAGTGTTAAATTAATTTCCCTAATAGAAAAAAAAACAACCTCTGAGTTCAGATTGCCACGTGCCAGTATTCCTGACAAAATTTATTTGTATCTGTATTTTACATTAATTTTTTATACTTTTTTAAACTGCATTTCCCCACTACTGAACTCAGCACTCCTTATTCCTTTGCTGTGCCTCCACCCAGGCACCTTGCTCTGAGCTCTGAGGGTGGCAAGCAAACATTTCCTGGCTGATACTGATCTCACCTGTGAGCTGGCTCTGCCTGGGGGGATCTGCTGTGCCCAGGGCTCTGCCCAGCCCTGCCAGCAGTTCTGTTCAACCATGTACTTGTGAAAACTGTGCCACTGAACCTTCATGTCCACTACTTCGCTTTTGTGAGTCTAAAGAACGAGGCCTGGTTCCTGCAGCAGTTCATAGGAGGGGAAAGGGGGGAACGGGGAGTTCCTGCTGAAAATTTGTCGCACTTTACAGCGGCGATGTAACAAATGTAAGCGTTAGACAATAAACTTATTTAATTAAACTCTCTCCTGTGCCTTGGGTGTGCCAGATGTAATTCATGTGCAGTCTTTGGGGATTTCTACAGTGCCTTGAGAGGGAGGTGTGGGGGTCCCAGTTATGGGTTTCTCTGGGTCTGGATTGAAGGCACTTGAGATGGCAGCTCATGTTGGGACTCAGCTGTTTATTATTTCTTACCAGTAAAACAGTGTCACTGCTGTGAGTTGGGCACCTTTTCATTAGAAGGCACAAAATGGCCAACAATCTCTTGTTACAAGGTCTTTTAAGACTAAACTATCCAATTAAGAACTGACATCTGGATTATTTTCCCTTTTAACCCCATAACTAATCCCAATGAGCTCACAATGGGGACTTTCCTGCCCAATTACAAAATGCCACCCAAACCCATGGAGAAGGAAGAAGCAGCATGAAGAAGAAATCCAGGATGACACCCTGTGCCCTCCATCTTGCTGCCATCCACTACACACTAAAAATCCCAAAACCTAAATTTCTCACCAAGTGATGCATCTACACTACTCTATATCATCTATTTCACACTTTTGTGGATTCCAGTCTATCTTGAAGTCTAGGAAACTTTCTCCATGAATCAGGGTCAAAGTCAGTGCTCCCCTGGGGGTCAGGGCACCCCAGAGCAGACAGAGGAATATTCCTGGTTTCCACAGGGAGATAGGTGTAGAAGGCTCCCTTTCTTCCTCTTTATTTTTTTTCTTTCTAGAATATATTTCTGATTAATTTTTAGCAGCCACAATTAAAAAAAACATCCCACGATTCCTCCCCTTAAAGTCATTGAGCTTTCTGCTCTGCTGTAATCACTTTTTCCCTTTGATGTTACATTCTTGTATCTTCTCTCATTCTTAATTTGAAAGTAATTTCGTGTTGTTTGTGAACGTAAGAAACTCTTGAGCAATTTTCTGTTTCAGAAAGTGTGCCTAATTATACACACTCATCTATTTCAGAGGCAGGACTAATTCTGATGTGTGTTTATTAAACTCTGAGATCCTGACCTTTCAGCTGTGGTGGCTGTTTACATAATTAGCAGCAGCCCTCTGTGTGCAGATGCACTGAAGGTTTATTTGGGATAAGATGTACCTAGAAGTGATCTGACTGATGAAGGTGCAGCCTGGGTACACACATGTCCTCAGGAGAGGGAAAACTGCAAGGCTGTGCCCTCAGGGCACATATGTGACCTCAGACCTTCAGCAGGATCCCCTGGCTGGGCCTGCACAGTTTGGTTTGCACTGGTAGATGGAGTCATGATCATTATTTTAGATCAGACAAACATGCTTTCTCTTTCTGCATAGTCTCTTCATGTCTAAATCACAATAGGAAGTTACTGAAATTGCCATTTCTATTACTTCAGCCAGAGCATGCACACAGTGTCCTGTGCTGCTCTCCCTGCTCCTGCCAGAGAGAATTCCTACTTAATTGGATATTCTACAATTCTATGACTTTTGAGTTTGAAGGGACCTGCAAGACTCACTGAGTCCAACTCCTGGCCTTGTGCAGGACATCCCAAGAATCTCACCATGTGCCTGAGAGCATTGTCCAAACACATCTTGAACTGCCAGGCTCAGTGCTGTGCCCTGGGGAGGCTGTTCCAGTGCCCAGCCACCCTCTGGGTGAAGAGCCCTTTCCTGATATCCAACTTAAACTGCCCCTGACACAACTTCAGGCCATTCCCTTGGGTCCTGTCTCTCATCCCCAGAGAGAAGAAATCAGTGCCAGCCCCTCTGCTGCCCATAATGAAGAAGTTGCAGCCCACCATGAGCTCTTCCCTCTCCAGATGTTAGCAGTGAGTGCTGTGAGAAGAGACCTGCACTCACTGTCCTGCCTCTGCCTCCTTTGGAACCATGGTGTAACACCAACCACGGTTACCTAAGCATCTTTGCTATACTGAACTGTAAGTGCAGGGAGTAATCTAGAGAGAAATAAGCCATTCTGAAAATTAAACAGTATTTTTATTATGGATATTCTGTCAAGGCTTGACAGAGCAATTAGAAGAAATGCTTTTTGTCAGTTACATAATTAGAAATAAAAATACCAGAATCATTACTACAAACACTTTTTTTGCTCAACAAGTAAAGTAAATGACCTTGATTACAAGAAGAGTTATACTTCTAAGCCATCCAGCTTGGGCAGTTTTGAATTCAATTTCTCATTGTCCAGTTCTAGAACTTCATGAAAGGAACTTGGAGCGGTTTTTCTGCTGCGCGCTTCAGAGCCAGCGCGTACGTGTAAACCCTGGCATCTACTGCCAGCTGCTCCTCTGCTACCAGCTCTGAAAATAAAACAAATTATGAGATGCTGTTAAAACCTCACCTTTACAGACATGTAAGTCCTTGCTAAAATGAAGATGTGTAGCATTCCAGATGCTGTAAACTCCTCCTGCTGTCATTAATTCGCATACCTGGCCAGATCTCTCACAGCTTTTTGCTTAACATATTTTATAACATGATGTATTCTAGGGTGAGAGATGACATGAGGAGCCCTGAGAAGGGATTCTTTAAGCTCATGTTAGTGCATTTAATGTGTCAGAAAGCTCTTACCATCAATCCTCTGCAGTAGGTCATTCTTTGGAAGTGTAACAACTTCCACAAATTCTAGGAGAGAAGAAAAAGGTTTACACATCCTTCAATTAGTGAACAGTATAGAAATTTAACTCTGCCTTCTGTTTCTTGCAATTTAGAAGGGGAAAGAGACTGATGTAATGATTGTCAGTATCCAAAAGTTGTGAGCTTTCATATATCAAAAAAGGGTCAATTAAATGGGGGAAGGCAGTGACTGGGCTCCCTAAAAAACATGCTTGGCAGAAAAAAGCTGGAAAAACAGTTGGGAAAAAAGTGTAGCTGGTAGCTATGAAGAATAAGAATCCCCAAAAGAGAAACCTCCCTTTGAGAATGAAAAATGCACTGTTGAAGAAAACTTGTTTGGCTTCTCCTGGTACAGGAATGGGTTGGAGATGCATTTCAAGACCAAACCATATCATAGGGTTTGTTAATGATGAATTGATGCTGGCTTACCCCTCCCTGTCTCTCTGAATTACTTGTCTTCAGGGCTTGACCTACAGCTGTTGGGGAAGGAGTAATTTGTATTTCCTGAAATCCTGGTGCTATAGGTGCAGTACTGGGAAAGATAATTGACGTAATAATGCCCCACAGGAATTTGCATCTAGGCCAAAGTCAACCTCAGGCACATTTGATTAGGCTCAGGAGATTACCCAAGCACAAATAAAAACCAGTTTTAACTGACTTTTTCTAAGTAAAACTTGCCACATGAAGAATCATGACCCTCTTGTCAATGAGATGCCAGTCACATTACGTACCTCCATCATCTGCAAGTGAAAAGAGTAGTGGGTTAAGGGGTGGAAATACACCAGAGTTTATAATTAAAAAGCATTTGATGGCTAACTGACTGGGAGTGACACTGCAATTACTTCCAGAGTGAAGCTACAACTGACAGCAGTCTCTAGGTTCACAAGTGCTTATGGCTCTCACTGAAATTTGGCACTGAAATGTTTTATTCTGAGTGTGCCAACAGCTGACACTTCACACCTGGGCTTCCCCAGTGGATTCAGCAGAGAAACACTCATCTAGACTGCAGGATGTGATTGGAAGGATGTGCAGTATCCAAACCAGTTAGGACAGAAGAGATGAAGTGGTGGAGTTAATTGTTTTAAACCCATAGTTTTGTTATAATCTCAAAATTTTCAAATAAATGACACAAAACTCACCAAGGTTTTGCTTAGGTCTCGTGTTCTCAGCCTCATCTCCATTAATGATGACACTCACAATGTGTGTTGTGCTGTTTGACATTCCTGGGTCCAAGCACAGAGCTGCCAACAAGCACATGGACAGGTTCAGTTTTCAGAGCAGGAGTCAGGCACCTTGACATTTTAACAAAAGCTTTCACAGAAATGTATCTGATACAACAGGAGAATATATATTTGGCAGACATTTGTGCTGTAAAAGTAGCAAAAACTTTGTCTTCACAAATTCTTAGAAGTAATGTTTCTGTAACGCTCAGCTCTTTTACAGATCCCTTGTTTTCACAGCCAAATTTACTTTCCATTCCACAGACTAAAGATTTACTGTGAACTATCCCTTACAGACTTCCTCAGTCTGTGGGAATTTAATTTTGCCATCACCTGTGTCCAACCTCTCCCAATCCCCAGCATGCAACTGTACCCAACAACTGAGAAACAAGACTCAACTGCAATGACATTTCCTCAAAATCCTAAGGTGCCTCACCTACCTTCTCAAGTTTGATTTATGATTCTCACTTTGCCTTCATTTTACCTTATGTAGGAAGCATAGGATTGGAACAATCATGTTCCAAAGGAACTCTGAATTAACTCCAATTACTCTCCTTTCTTCTTCTTCTGGAGAACCCGAGTCTGACAAGTATTGTCACCTCCCCACAGCTGACACAAGGGTGACCTCTGCATTATACAGCTGGTTTTTTTTTCTAAGTTCACAGATGCTGTACACAGAAGTCCAGCAATTTAGACCTTTACACTAAAATGCCAAATCACAGCTTGAATAATTGGGTTTAGTGTAAAGGATCTTAATTAATAGCAATTTTCTCCCTACAGACATCAAACTTACTTCAGACTGAAGTTCAGCAACTGATTCACATCAAGGAGAAAATTTCACTTTTACAGCCATGAGATGCTACCCTGCTAATCTGCTTGGGTTTTCTCTTTGGTTTAGAGCATTTCAGACATTTAGAGTAGCCAGCAAGACAGAATTAGCTTTACTGGGAAAAAATAAGAAGAAGCAAAGACCTGGAGTACATTCAATGACCTCCCCCTTGTAGCCAGTCTCTTCCTTCAGCTCTCGAAGCGCAGCACTTTCTGCTGACTCGTTTTCCTCAATGAGGCCTGGGAGATACATAACACACAAAAACAATTAAAAGCTTCCCACTTAACTGCAATATCCATCCTGAGACCTAATCAAGCTTTCTGGAAGAGGGGAAACATCCTCACTACTCTGTCTTTATAGAGGGATAAGTGTTAGGAAGGACTCCAATCCCTGGATTCATTATGCTGCTGCCCACATCCTTAACCAATTATCTACAGAATCATGATGCCTTCCCAAAAATGGCATTGATATTCTCATGAGGGAAAGAAGCCAAATGCTTTGACTCTTAGAGAGAGGAGAAGTGGAGGGAATTTTCTCCAATCTGCTAAAACATCTATTAACATCATAACAGCTTATTTTGTTTTTTCATTATCAAATATTCCTATTTTGGAATAGCACATGGAGCTCAGCATGGTTTTCCAGCCACAGCTTCATTAAGATCACAGAATCAACTAAGTTGGAAAACACCTTGGAGATCCTCAAGTCTAACCTATAAGATACATAAAGATGGACACTCCAAGCACATCTAAACACACTGAACCATATGTGACTCATCCCAATGCTTCAGCCACTTACCTGCAGGAAATTCCAAGCAGTAGCCATTGACTGGGGGCCTGAACTGTTTCACCAGGACAATGCAGTCGTAGTGCAGGGTTCTCTGCAGCACTGCTATCACTGCTACACCTACCACAGCCATGGGAGACACCAGGACATGCAATGTGAGCACAGCAGAAAGTCAGATTTTAGTGCCAGATCTGGAAAGGAACCCACACACTACTACTCTGAGCATTAAATGTTTGGATGCCTGCTCCAGAACCCTGAATGATGAATTCAAGCTCTTTATAACATGCATGGTGAGAGATCTTCAAAGCTCCCCAGCAAGGCAGAGGCACACAAGCCAAGCAAGACTGAGCCTCAGGGAAGGGCTCTCCTGCCTACAAAAACTGAAAGCCTCTGCAGGGAACTCTACTCTCCACTTCTAAATCATGTCCCAAAGAGCCCCTTGGCCCCTAACAGCAAACCCAATCACCAGTCTGAGAGCTACTCTGTGTCAGGGCACCCCTGATGTCTTAGGAAGCACTCCATGATTTAAAAGTGAACACAGTGACCTTGGGAAAGGTCTCCCACCAGTGAGGTTCTGATTCTTCAGCACCCCAGTTAGCCTTTCATTAGCTCAGGGTACAGCCAGCTCTGCCAAGCCACTGTTCCACATCCTCACTCATTCAGGAACAGATCAGCCCCAAATCTGCACTGTCAGCTTATCAGAAGGACTTTGACAGGAAAAAAATGCAAAAAGAAGAAGCCACCAATTCTTACCATCAGCTGTAACTCCCTTTTTGTTGCCAGTACGCTTTACAGTTTCCCAAGTTCTGTTTAAACAGAGAAAAGAAGAAATGAACACATAAATCATCTTCTACCTTTGCTGCTTTCACTTAAAGCAAGATGCACCACCCCACAGTGAGGTCCTGTAAGAAGCAGCAGGCCATAGGCAGGCCCTGTCATACACTGCCACTATAAAATGTCTAAAGTATCATTTTCTTTTGCCTACTTAAGGGGGAGAGAGAAAATAGTTAATTTTAGTTACACAAAAGATCCAATCTTGCTAATTTTAAGAGGATACTCTGCTGATGGGGTGGGAGGCACTAGAGAGAGCAATCAGTACAGAATCTGACACACTAAGGGGAGGGAACTAAAGCCATGTTGTAACACCTACATAAACACAGCAAAACTAAAGAGTACAAAAGAATTGGACAGAAATGATAACATACAAGAGGACAATAATTTGTCAGTAATATGGAGGATGCAGCTCCAACAGCAGGGAAAAAGCAGCCTGTAATAAAGAACCAGAAAAGCCACAGGATGGACTCTGATTGTCACAGAGCAGTTGCACAGCTGGAATTTGCTTCTGTGTAACATCTTTCCAAAGAACTGGAAATGCAGCACAATCCAATGTGCCCAAGAGGATTTAGGAGCCAAATTCCATCCCAATGCTTGCACATCTGCCAGAGTAAGATTCTCTTAAGATTCTCTCCTCTGAACAGCAGGAACTCTGAAGGAACCTCACAAACCTCTCACCTTGTGTGGAGGGATGTGTTTGTAATGCTCATGCTCTCTACCTGGACCCAGTCTGTGCAATTGGGAATCTGGAACACCAGAGAGGGAATTACCTGGTTTTCCCAAAGGGATCAGTGTAAGTTGTTTCTGAAAGCTTCAACCATTGTCTTTCTACGATTACCTAAAATAAAGAATTCTTTGTTAAATACATTGTAAAACTAATCCCAAAGAATTGGGAGAAAAAACACAATTTTTTTAGGTTCTTATGAAGACAAATTTCAGCATCACACCACATGCAGGAATGTGCAACAGCATTCCTGTTGCTAATACAGAAAAAAAAATTACTCTAAATTCTTGAATATGAACAAAAATATAACCCCAAGACAGTAGCTTTTCTTAACATGAATTTTATAACCAAGTTTTGATGGATTCAGTGGCATTTTATGCACTGCAAAGTCCTCATTTTTTAGTAGGATTTTGCAAGGGTAATATAATATATCAGCTGCAGAAGGGTCTCTGTGCAGCCCAGAGACTTCAGCCACACTGCTGCTCACGAGTGCCCCCTTGGCAGAGAGCACAGCCCAAAAGCTGAGCATGCAAGACTGAAAACCAAACTAACCTGAAATTTTCTTGCCCTTGTGTACCTGCTGCATTCTGCAGCTGTGAGAGTGACACACATCTGTCCCTTTAGGGTTCTGAGAGCTGCTGAGTGAGTGCTTGGCATTAACACTATGACCAAATTGCTCTTCTGGGCTGAGTTTATTCTCCCTATGATGTTTCCTCATCTTTTATATAATTCATTTAAAACTGAAAAATCCCTAGATATCAACCCAGCAGTTTGCTTCTCTCACTGTAACTTGTTTTAAAAGGAGTTATTTTTATTTCTTTGTGTATTACTTTGATGGGCAAAAAACATCTGCTTATACCAGCCTGGATGTGCCTTCCCAGAAAAAGGAAGAATGAAGTAAATTCAGCTCCCACTTTAATGGAGGATTGTCCAGCATCAGTCCAAATTCTTTATGCAAGTTACAGAACCACTTCTGATATAACAGCAACTGGCAGAAAGAGGGTAAATGCTTCTCTGTATTAAGCCCACAAAATTATTGAAAAAAGTAAATAGCTTAAAATATGTAAGATCTCATTCTAAATTTCCAATGATATCAAAGAGCACATTGTTTAAAAAAGAGAATAACAAAGAAAAATTAAAAAAAAAACTAAACAACAAGCCAAACCAAAAATCATAAAAAACCTATACAAAACCAAACCAAAAGAGGATAAAATGAAAATGCTCCCTGCAAAATACCCAGCTCTTAATAGAAACCCCCAAAAGATTAAAAAAATTAAATCCTTTATGCTTGTGAAATATTCATATTAAAAATGCCTAAGAGAAAAGACATAATACAAACAAATCTCTTCTTTCCTTGTGCTGTGAAACGGGAAGAAATTCCAAGTGTGTTCACTCCATGAAGCACAAATAAAAGAAAGCACATTTGTGTTATAGCAAGAGCAGGACACTGCCAAACCTGCCTTAACACCAAAGATTAACTTTTAAGAGTTCATTTAAAGGGAACAGAAACAAATAAAGGCAGTTTAGGGTGAAAGTGCTTCTAATAAAAATGAAATACCTCCAGAATCCTTTTTGAGGACTGGTATTATTCTTACTACTTCCTTACTGATGTCTTTGAAACAGCAATTATCCAAATTAAAATCTTTTCAGCAAACATAAAACATGGTACAATCCTAAATGTTAAAGCACTTTAAAGGAACAGAAAACTGAAAGAGAAAATTGCTGCTGAGTTTCATAACCCACCAATTTGTAAAGTCTCTCAGAGATATCAGCATTATTTCTGAACACTGAAAAACCTCCTGAAGAGACAATACAAGAAACAGATGCAAAATCTGAAAAGAAAGAGAAGCAGCTTAAAAGAATGCAACACTGTAGATTTCTCCTTATTGATAATTTATATGATTATTTCAATAAAGAGGAATGTCACACCCTTCAAACTCTCTGACAATCAGGAAGAATTTTTTTTTGTCTTTTTATGAACATCCAGGCTCTCTAGCATTTTGTACTCTGCACTCACAAACCCACAAATAATTGTTATTCAACAACAAAATTGCCCAACCCAAGCATGCTGTACCTCTTCCTTAAGGACAGATTGTTTGGCTGTTTTTGCAACTTCTGTGGATGTCTCAGCTGCCATTTTCAGCAATGTCAGGTTTTTCCCCTCCTGTGCAAAGTCCAGATATATATGAAACAAAATCAATATTTGCTTTCAGTGTAAAGTTAAAAGGTTCATTTCTGCACCGTAAATTAACAAATGTAGCTTGTGGGAGGAAGTCAGGGACGTGTGATGGCAAGTTCAATTCATGCTTTCAGCTCCACCCAGTGATTTCAGAGCCAAATAACTCAAAGGAGAAATGTAAATTTGGGTCAAATCCCTGATTTGTATCATTTTAACAGTCCTATCAGCTGTCAGGTAGCTATGGCAGCTGAAGACACTTAGTTAAGTGTCTTCAAATGTCAGACACACATACAGACAATAATCCATTTCAAAAAGTTTCATTCTGATCTGGGTGAAATGCTTTGTCAGCAGTGTCTGGACAACAGGACTGTGCACTGCACTGTGAAAATGCAAAAAAAAACCCTTATACCAAGAGAACCTCAGTGATAAAAACTGTCTGCTATTAAAAATAACAGCTAGAACCTACACCCATCTTACACCACAAATAAACACGTAAATGACTCAATCCTTCCACTAAATACAAGTTCAAAAAACATGGGGCGGCACATGGGGCTGGTGTGAGGGTGTGACCATGGCATGTCAGTCTCTTATTGGGCATTATGGACCCAATAAGAGTATTTGCATTTAAAAAGTGCCCAAAGCAAGGCTCTGCACCTGCAGCTCGTGCCTCAGCCTGCATCCCCAGGAAAGTGAAATTATTCACTCCCCCCAACAAGTTCCAGCCTAAAGACACAGCAGGCAGCAGGAAAAAAATGTATTAGAGACTGAGCCTGTGTCACTGTGGAACTGCAGGGCACTTTCAGCACAGAAACATACCAGGGAAAGCATCTCTGATATTAACTTAATACTGAAGTCCTGAAAATAATCATGAATCATAAGGAAAAGCCAGTGAAAAGAAACAAATCAGTTTAAACACCAGGAGAGATGAGATGAGATGAGATGAGTTGAGATGAGATGAGATGAGATGAGATAATCTTAAAGATCTCAATCATCCATAGCACTGATGGTCACAATCTTTCCAAAAAGTCAAAAAGAATCTTTCCATGACTTCAGCTATGGTTTAATAAAGTTGTGTGTGGTCTCTAGCAAAAACCAGTAGCAAAGTGTGTGAAAAGCTTCACACCCAGCTTCAGCACTTTCATTTTTTACTTCATATTTATCCTTTTGTGGTAACATCTGTTGCACACCAGTGAAACATGAAAGGGCAACAATCAGCTTTCTTACACACTGCATTGACATGGGCTTGCAGTAAGTAGTTAAATGGAACAGGTAGGACTAACTCTTTCTGTTTATCAGCAGGAGTAAAACTAAAGTACATGAAACCATTGCCTTGGGCTGTACACAGGGCAGGCTCTTTCTTAAGTCTCAAGAAAGTGGTTTTGGGTGAAGTTGGTGATATAAGTCAAATGTGAAGACTGGTTTTATGTAACATAAGTCTTGAAATGAAACCCTAACCTGTTAAACCAAATTCTGTTCCTTAAAAAAAAAAAATAAAAAAAAATCTATAATATTCTTTTAAGGCAATGAAGCTCCTTTTCAAATCTACAGTTTTATTATCTGTCTTACCACTATTTGCAACACAAACAGCTCATTTGCTTGTGTTCCAGTTTCTATCCCACTTCAGTTCAGCCAGCTGTTCCAATGTTTGTAACTCCCTTCTCTTAGGACTGAGGAGTTTTACCTGGACAAGGGCCATGTCTCATGGTGTGACTCTCAAATACAAGACCAAGCTTTCCACCAAACACAGCCCAGGAGAAACAGGCAAAGCAGGCTCCGTGTGATAGCTTTAAAACCACAAAAACCTTACATCCCCAGCTACAACAAATTCACCTCCTGCATTTGGAATGAATTATAGCCTTTTGCATTGTCAATATAAGTATATCAAAGGAGTAGAGAGTGAACCATAGCCTTGTTAAAGTTGTCTTTGGATTGGGCTAAGTCTTCCCCTTTCACTTTCCCCTCACAGGAAAGTCTTCCTCTTTTACTTTCTCTTTTACTCTCCCCTCACAGAAAATCCTGTTCCATTGATCACCCCAATCCTTCTGCACAAATATCAGTGTATCTTTCCCAAATGTGGGTTACCACAGCTCTATCATGAAAAAAAAATAAATACTAGAGCCTCATCTCATGGCAGAACCTGTTTTCAAAACAGCTCCTTCTCTCCTGAGAGATTCAGCAGTGACTTGCTAGTTATAACAACAACAAAAATATACAGTTTCAGTGGTTTGAATTATCACTAAAATCTAAATTGGGTGAACACCTCAAAGAGAGGGGAATGCTGATCTAGCCCAGCTTCTGTAGTTTGGGTCTCCTCCACAAGTGGGTGCAGTAACTCTATGTATAGTGACATTTTCAGAAGTTCCATAAAACAATATTTTTGCCCAGATTCAGCTGGCAGTAGAGAAGTGAGAATTTCTGCTGTTAGAAAGCTGAAATACTGTTTGGTTAAATGAAGGCTGCAATTCTGGCATCTCACTTTAGTCATGCTGTCAAGGATGGCAATGTCTCCTGTTCATAAACAAAATTAGCTGCAAGTGAAAATGAAATTTAACACTAAAATGTGAGGTTTCTAAAGGCCTGTTTAGCTTTCAGAACATGCCTTGTCTTGCAGTTCTTCTACCTCATAAAATTCACTCTGCATATAAATATGAGTTCATCTGAGTTAAAAATTCAATGCAGCTGATACAGCAGCCTTGAACCTGACTTAGGATGACATGAGCTCTAAGAATAGACATTTTTAATTGTTATAAATGCAATCTTGAGAATATGTCAAAGTGCCCACATTTATCAGCTGCCTTAACATGAATCAACAGCACTCATACTATCAATTATGGGGAAAAATAAATGTTTTCTACTTTGTCTGGTAGTTTTTATGCCCAATGTTAGAGTGTACTGCTGGCAAATCATGCTACTTCTTCCATTTATTTCTAACTGGAGTCAATTCTGTCCTGAAAAAGCCATGCCATTCATAAAACATGTAACTTTGTTCCCATTGCTTATTTCTTTGTTGAGTGGCTTCCTTTCAAGGCAGCATCCAGCCATGCTACAGTTTCCAAATTATCCTTCCCAGCAGTTAAAATCTTAAGCCAGCCAAGATCTGTGAATCAGTTGGAGAGAGAAGTCAAGATACCAGAATTAAACTTCAATATTTATACTTAGATAGATGGATTAGCTTTCCTAAATCACTTTTCAGAAGACATTCTCTGATCCAAACACACATTCCAGCTGACAGCAACCAGATTTAATGGAAGCTCAGCAATGGGGGTCCCACGGCAAATTCAAGGTCAAACAAAATACAGATTTTCCTATGAAGAATGTGCAAAAGAGACACTGGCAACATTTTATGCATGATTTAACCAACAGCACTCTGAGAGATCTAAGCTTCAGATAAACATCATTAAAAACTCCTAAGGAACTTAAAACTTGTTACTTGCACTTTAATGCTATGATTCTAGAAAAAAATCAATTAAGTAGCAATTAAGTTGAATGGAGGGAGAAAAGTAGGGGGAGAATGTTTTGTTTTTATCACGGTATCTAGAAGCATGGATGACCCACTGAGTGCCAAATAAAACATGGGCAAGTAACTGCAAAGCAAACAAGGATTATCTCCCAGAAGCAGAAGAGGGTGAGAGGCAGCCCCAGGGTGTTATCAACCTTCCCAAGAGCTGAGGTGTCACACAGCTGGGGAGTCTGACAGTGCTCACAGGGGTCTGAGGATGAGGGAAGAGATGAGGATCTGACTCCATGTTTCAGAAGGCTTGATTTATTATTTTATGATATATATTATATTAAAACTATACTAAAAGAATAGAAGAAAGGATTTCATCAGAAGGCTAGGTAAGAGTAGAAAAAGAAGAATGAATAAGAAAGGCTTGTGGCTCAGACAGAGTGTCCAAGCCAGCTGTGATTGGCCATTAATTAGAAACAACCCCATGAGACCAATCACAGCTGCACCTGTTGCATTCCACAGCAGCAGATAATCAATGTTTACATTTTGTTCCTGAGGCCTCTCAGCTTCTCAGGAGGAAAAATCCCAAGGAAAGGATTTTTCAGAAAATATCATGGCTACAGGGGAGACATCCCCAGACTGCAGATGGGACAGCACAGGAGGAAACATGGCATGGAAACAACACCATGCAGGGGACACAACAGCTGAACCACGGGGCTTAAATATCCCCCATACTACTCCGGTAATGCCTGACTTGGGACTCAGCAAAATGAAATAGTGGTTGATAAAAAACATGAGCTGACAGTGTGAGCTCACAGCCCAGGGCTGCATCCAAAGGTTCTGCCCCTGTCCCCTGCCCTTGTGAGAGCCCTGGGGGCTCTGTACACAGTTCTGTGTCCCAGACACTACTAAAGGACATGGAGTTGTCAGAGAAAGCCCAGAGGAGGCCACAAAGTTGATAAAAGGACTGGAACACCTCCTCTACACAGACAGGCTGAAAAAACTGGAGAAGGTTGTGTGGAGAGTTCAGAGCACCATCCAGCACCTGAAGAACTACAGCAAAATGAAATAGTGGTTGATAAAATTCTTAACATGAGCTGACAGTGTGAGGTCACCACCCAGGGCTGCACCCAAAGGCTCTGCCCCTCTCCCCTGCCCTTGTGAGAGCCCACAGGAGCTCTGTGCACAGTTCTGTGTCCCCAGCACTACCAAAGGACATGGAGCTGTCAGAGCAAGCCCAGAGGAGGCCACAAAGTTGATAAAAGGACTGGAACACCTCCCCTACAAAGACAGGCTGAGAAAATTGGAGAAAGTTATCTGGAGACTTCAGAGCACTTTCCAGCACCTGAAGGAGCTACAGTGAAGCTGAACAGGGCCTGTTCATCACAACTGCAGTGATAGAACAAGGGGTAATGGGTACAAATTGAAAGAGGGGAGATTTAGGTGAGATATTAGGCAGAAATCCTTTATGGTGAGGGTGGTGAGACAGCAGAACAGATTGCCCAGGGAGCTGTGGATGCCAGGTCGGATAAAGCCTGGAGCAACCCGGTCTCACATGGGAGGCGTCCCCGCCCGTGGCAGGGGGTGACTGGAACTGGATGATCTTTAAGATCCCTTCCCATCTATGGAAGAGCTCCATGCAGGGCACACGCGGGCACAGGGAGGACGGCAGAACCACCTACAAGGATCGGGCGTTACTCAGCCATTCCTGGGCTCGGGCAGGGCAGAGCGAAGGCAGCGCCGCGGGACGCTCCGGGCGCCGCCGGCTCCGGGCAGCGCTGAGGCGGCGGGGCGGGGCCGGGCCCGGTGCGCCGGCGATGGCGCCGGGCGGCGCCCGGAGCTGCGCGGGAGGTTCCGGGCGGAGCGGGAGCTTCCGGGAGCGGCCGCGCTGAGGAGGAGGAAGAGGAGGATGAAGAAGGAGCAGGTGGCGCACTGCCAGTTCTCCGTGTGGTACCCGCTCTTCAAGGCAGTCACCATCCGCAGGTGCGGGCGGTGAGGGGCCGCGGGGGCTGCGGGAGGCGGTGCGGGTATTAAGGGAGCGTGTGGGGCGAGGGAGGGTGTCCTGCTCCTCCCCTCAGCCCTGCTGAGCTCACCTGGCGTGTTGTGTTCGCTTCTGGGCTCCTCAGAGCAGGAGGGACATGGAGATCCTGGAGCGGGTCCAGTGCAGGGCTCCGAGCGTGTTAAGGGACTGGAAAAGCTGAGGGTGCTGGGCCTGTTCAGGGATCACAGAATGGTTTGGGTTAGGAGGGACCTTAAAGATCTTCTGGTTCCAATCCCCTGCCATGGGCAGGGACACCCTCCTCTAGACCAGGGTGCTCCAAGCTCCTTCCAACCTCCAGGGATGGGGCAGCCACAGCTTCTCTGGGCAGCCTGTGCCAGGGCCTCACCACCCTCACAAGAAAGAATTTATAACACTAATATCTATCTAAACTGACTCTCTCTCAGTTTGAACCCGTTCTCCCATATGCTGTCATTACAGTCTCTTGTAAATAGTCTTGCTTCATCTTTCATGCAAGTTCTCTTCAGGTTCTGGAAGGAAAAAGAGATGACTGAGAGGGGACTACATTAATGACTACATTAATGAGGGGGTGCCAAAGCATGGAGCAGGCTCTGCTTGGTGGTGCCCAGCAATAGAAGGCAAAGGGAAGAAATTGATGCCCAGGGAGTTCCACCTGAACGTGAGGAAGAATTTCTGTCCTGAGTGGTGACCGAGCACTGGAGCAGATTGCCCAGGGAGGGTGTGGAGTCTCCCTCACTGGAGATATTCCAGAAGGGTCTGGGCACATCCCTGTGCCCTGTGCTCTGGGATGGCCCTGCCTGAGCAGGGAGGTTGGAGCAGATGAACCCTGTGCTCCCTTCCAGCCTGACCCATTCTGGATTCTGTGGGGTTGGGTCAGATAGAGGGGCCTGTGTGGGGCAGAGCTGGGCTGGAGGTGGTGGAGGATTGATTGAGCCATCAGCTACACCCCAGGGAACTGGGGTCTTGTCTCCACATCCCAAGGGATGTTTTGGGAAGCCCTGGGGCAGGCCAGGCACCCCTGTGCTCCCTGCTCTCCTGGTGGGACTCCATGCTGAGCATCAGGAGATATCCACTCTGTTCTTATTATCCACATCCTGCTATCCACATTGCTATTCCTACTTAAACTGTGACTGAATCGATCCAACCCAAGTGGCCACCTTGGTGTTTCTGTGTATTTCTGGAAGCCACAGGAAAATCTGCAGTTTCTAAGGTGCTGCTGCAGGTCATGAGATGGTTACAAGAGCTACCAGTACTCAGGAAAGTCGAGACAGCTGCCCCGCTGGGTCAAAAAGTGCTGACATCATGCTTTTAGTAATCAAAGCATTTGATCTTTTATCTTTCTTAGTGTTTATTTTTGGTAAGTTTAGTGATAGTCCTGTGTTTTTGGAATGTTAGGATGGCACAGGCAAGTTTTGATTTGGATTTCAGAAGGAAAACTTTAGTTTGAGCAACATGTTGTCTCCTCACAAGCTGCACACAATTTTACTTGGAATTTCTTAGACCTTTGAAGGAGTGGGGCATTTTTGTGTATTTCATCTAAAATTTTTGTCCTGTGCTTCCATGGAGGGAAAATGGGCCTTGCTTTTTTGGGTGAGGGATAAGATGGGTGAAAGAATTTTCTTCCATAATGTTAGAGGATAAAACTTAGTGTTGTTGGGGTATGTGCTATGAAAAAACCAAATTCTTTTATTCCACTAGAATTTTATTATAACAAGTAATAATAAAGTATTAAAGAGATTTTCACATTTCTTCCAGTGTTATTCTTCCCCTGCCAGAGAATGTGAAAGAGTATTTGCTGGATGATGGAACACTGGTGGTTTCTGGAAGGTAAAGTGTGTTTTCTCCCCAGCCTCCAAGTATTAATGTCATTTTTTATTCACAGCACCATTTTGTATATTCATATTGTATTGAGCATAATGAGTTTTTCAATTTGAGCAGTGTGACTGCAGTAAACCTCACACTGTGAGCATGTGAATGGGCTGACTGTTGTTAGTACAGCTGGATTTGCTGGTGCCTGAAGCAGATCCTAAAATCCATGAACTACAGTTCCTTCTAGACCAAGTGGACAAAGTCCTTTCATTTTTTTCTCCACCCTTCTTTGGGGATGCTCAGCTGATGGTTTGTGTTTGCTTCTTTGGATCTGGTTGGGTCCAATTCACAGGCTTGACCTGTCCCATGCCAGTCCAGGGGTGAAGTGACATTTCCTGAGCTTAATTCTCAATAAAATAAGCTATAGACAGACTCAATAATTAGTAACATTTTATATAATTATTTGCATATGGGTGATTCATGCATATGACAAAGCTGAATGTCCTGTGTGAACACCCATGCCAGGATTTTGGATGCAGAGCAATGAGTGGAGAGGTAGCAGGAGCAGTTGGTGAGGACACAGGCCTTGCTCTTTGTTTCTGTGTGGGATCTCAGTGTGTGGTTCCCTTGTGGAATGGTTGCTGCCTGCATCTTGTTAATGATCAAACTCAGAAATCAGTCCTCACTCCATGGTTCCCTAGCTGGGAGTTTGCCCCTTGCAGAGCAGCCAGTGAGGCTGTGTGTGAAAGGGAGCTTGGTTTGATTTATCAGCTATCAATTTATATAAAAACTGAAGCTGTTTAAACGCCTAGTAAACATTAGAGGGTTTAATTTTAATTTATAAATTATTTTTCTTATTAAAGGTTATCCAGAAAATTAGAATTGTTTTTTAAACTATTCTGGATCAGAAGTAGCATTGTCACCTGCTTCTGCAGAATTGTGGAATTTATTTAGCAGCAGCTGTAGATTTTAATAAGCCTTCAGAAAAGCTGAAATTGAAGGTTTGGCTTAGCTGTGTTCTACAATTTTGCTGTCTTCAATGGGGAATGGACAGCTCTATGATTGACTTAAATTACATTTTTAAGATGTTTGCAGTTAAAATTCCATTTTAGAAACCATTTTTTTCTCTGAGTTGAATTTCCTTAGCTATAAGTGAATGTGATCTTGTTGCAGTCAAGGCCAAGATTGCCTCTAACCTTCAGTGCACCCCTATCTGACCTCTAGATCTCAAAAAGTGGATTGATGGTTTAGTCCTTGTGGAACTGCAGAGACTCAGCTTGTCTAAGAATTGACTTTTGCCAGGGATGTACATTTGACCTTGCCCTGTTTGCTGCACTCTCCACTTTCCATGGGATCATCTTTGGTCTGTGTGCTGAGTGTGTGGACATTTTCTTTTCAGGGCCAGAAATTCACAGGTCAACATTTGAAACTCAAGATTTATGAATTTTTACTTGGAAAGGGAGTATGGAGGCAAAAATTTAAATTGAACTTATTAAAAAAATTAATTTGTGTTTGTGTCAGTGTACAGTAAAGTTGGAAAAGAATCATTAACAAGGTGCCAAAAACTTCAATTATGGTGTTTTAGAGCAAAAACTGATCTGCTAATTGGAAAGAAGCAAAGTGTTCAGGGTGGGACCTAGGCCTAGTGCCAGCTATTTGGTCTTTAGTTTTCAGTACTGGCATCTCTGATTTTTCTCTGCCAGGGTTCTGAGGTTTAATCTTCTTAGGAAAACATTTTGACATCAAGAGCTGGAAATGCTGTGGAAATGTAATGGACATGGTCAAGTCAAACTCCAGTGCTTAATTTTTTTTCCTGTTAATTTTTTGTTTCAGAGAAGATCCACCAAGTCATGCTCAGGAGGGGAGTGATGATGCAGAGGAGATACAGGTCAGCATAAAATGCAAATTAATGTCAAGTCTCTTGAGAAAAATATGAGTGTATAACTTTTTCTGCATAATTTATAGGTGTGGAGAGCCCTTCACAGAAATAATTATCATGTGGTAGTTGCCATGGAAAACATAAAAATGGGATCACTAATGCTGGGAAGTCAGGGAAAGTTTAAGATATCTCTATGCTCTTTCACAGAAGACTTTTTATTTTTCATTTCTTGATAATTGCATTTGTAATAATGATTGGGGAATGTAGAAATTGAACTTAATGCTGTTTCATGCCCTGAAAAATTAGGAGTACATTTGGAGTAGTTACTTCAAGAAACAGTGAAAGTTTCTGAGGCCATAATAACTCAGAAGGCCATTCTAGAGGGAAAACACTGAAAAATGTTGTAATTACAAGTGACAGAAGGTACAACAAGGAGATGAAAAATAAATAAAAGTGAAGCTAATGGATCATGAGTCTAAGGATGGAAGTGCTGGAGCTGGAGACAAGTTGTAGATTGGGAAAACTGAGTTCTGAAATGTTCATCTTTCTGAAATAAATCAAATTTGAAACATAGAGGTATCTTTTTATCAATACTTTAGAGTAGTACTTCTGCTGAATATACAGTGTTTTTCCTGTCTTACTTAACAGCCAAAATAATTGCAGGATGGTGATGTTATGCTGTCTGGGGCAATGATTTGAACTCCATGTTGTAAGAGGCTGCATGAATTCTGATATTCTCATAAATTATAAAGGATGGCTCAGGAAGCTGGTAACATTTGCTTTGTTCTTATTTTGAACAGTGGTCAGATGATGAGAACACTACAACACTTAAGGTAAGGTCCTGTGAAAGCCCAGTGTGGGTTTGGCAGCAGTTTCCTTTCTGCAGCCTTGTGATACAAACTTGTTGCTGGTTAGAGATGTCTCTTGCTGTATTTAACATTTTTCAGACCATTTTAGATGGGTGGCAGTACAGATGTCTGTAACTTCCAACAGGTTTTGCTGGCTTAATTTTATTTAACTAAAATAAAACACTTTTCTTCATCCCTGACAATCATACACTTGTTAGACCCTAGGAAATGAGCTGCAGTACAGCTCTAAATATAGCTCTTTCATTTTCACCACTTTGAGTATCTCCAAATTATTTAATCAGACTGGATGCAGAAGGAACCAAGCCCCTGCAGCTTAATATTCACAACTTTTCTCTTGATGTGCCATTATTTCTTCTTAGTACATCTCTCTCTATCATGTTATTTTTTCTTTTCCTGTCTTTATGGTTTCCTTGCACAAGGGGTCAGGATCATGATGGATGCAAACCAGGCTTTCTTGATGTTTTTCTTACATCTTTTTTTGAAATTTGCTGTTGCCCCGTCACTGTCAGAGTTGAAGTACTCAAGGCACTTGTCTGCCATCAATGCTACGACTTTAGTTCCCTAATGTTCATCAGGGTGTGGAATTGCTCATGTTTGATTAGGTGCCATATAATCACAGCCCTGCTTTGAGTGGTGCTTCTGCTAGCGCAGAATTTATAGCCTAGAGTTTAAAACTATTGCATTTCAAATTTGTGCACTCTGATTAATCTGCAGTTCAAATATTTAGCCTTTGATAACCTGGATTCCCTTAGTTGTCAATTATTTAAAACAAAGGGTTTAGGATCCGTCATGGTTTGCAAAGCTCATGGTGATGATGCTAAATAAGTAAAACCAGAGTTTTTAATCAGGTTCTGTTATAATGTAGAACACAATAAGGAAATTCATAATTAAGAGGTATTTACCTGTCAGAAGAGCACAGGGCAAATCACTCTTGTATATCTAGGTAAGTCTGCAGCTTCCTCATGAGACCAGTGGAGGGGCAGAAAATTCTGATTTTAGAATAACTTGCATTAATATTAATGGTTACAAAGCCAGGCATTCAGAATTCAGGAAATGATGGAGTCCAGCTTGTTTATGCAGTTGTAGAACTTTCCTCTTGTGTGTATATTTATCCTCTTGTATTAATCAAATAACACATTGGTAACATTTTCCCAAGGAGGCTCAGCATGTGCTGGTATTACATATATAGCAGGACTCCTGATTCCTGTCAAAACAAGAGAAGCTTGGATCAGAATGCAGTGGATGAAGAGTTTTACTTCTTGCAGGAGCAGTTTCCAGAATCAACTGAAAGTCTAAAAATAAAATTAGAGAAGTGTTTTTTTCAGTTTTCTGACTGTAGTTTCCCATGGAGACAAGGTAACATGAAGGAAAGGTTCAGAATGCTGGAAGTTCATTCCAGGTCACTGCACTAAAATGTGAGAAGGTTTTTTAAAGTGTTTGCATTTGGGGAAGCTGCAGTGAGGGGATGGCAGCATGTATGAGTTTTTTTATTCACTTGTATGGCTGTGAGGGTTTTGTTGTTTTAGAAGCATCAATTGGCTTTAGCCTAGGAGTTACTTTTGAATTGAGTTTCAAAATAGGTAAAAATCATGTTCCTATATACTTCTTGTTATAAATCCTATTATATGAAAAATCTTTCACATATGCTTCAAATCCTTCCATATTATTTTAAAGGTCAGCAACCTGTTTATTTTCTGTAGCACCACATTCAGGGTAGAGTTTGGAGCAACCTGAAGAGTTGGGGTTTTTTTTACCTCAATCTTAGATTTTCAATGTTCTTTAGAAGGCAAGGTTTTCTAGTCCAGCCTTTGCAGTCTGTCCTCTATTTTGAATCAACATATTGTTAAGCAGCTACTTTAAGAGCTAATTGAAGAGCAGATTAGTTAAAGTATTACTAACATTTTATAAAACTAGAGCCTAAATGAGCAGCTGTCACTCAAATTGCCTATGAATTGATAAAGATATCTTTAATTCTAAAATCACTCTTTAGAAGTTTAAATATTACTGGATCTTATTTGTATACAATAATTTACCACAGGATATAAACCAACAGGTAAGGATTGAAGGTTTGGTTATTTGACAGCTATTGCAGTTTTCATGGTGACTGTTATGATGTTTTGGGTTTTCTCCTGAAGTTCATGATACCTGCTAGTAATGAGATGAGAACTGGGAGCATTTTCAGTTTTCTCTGATTGAAAAAATGACAGATTTGATAAAGTGTTTTATTTAAATAAGTTTATTGTACAGTATGTTTCTGAGATTCATACTGATTTTGGACTTAATTCTAATGCAATATATATTTCTAATAGTATTTAGAAGATGGCTACACTTCTATTAAATGTATTGAAATTTTTCTTTTGCTGTTGTTCTTTATTCAGGCACCAGAATTTCCCGAGTTCACAGCTAAAGTTCAGGAAGCAATAAGTTCCTTGGGTGGCAGTGTTTTTCCTAAACTCAACTGGAGTGCTCCAAGGGTAAGAATGCTGGCTCCCAAAACTTGTAACAGATGTTGTCATACAAAATGTTTTGTTTTTGTTTTCTCTCAATGCTTTGGAAAGAAGAAGAGACGAGTGGTTCTGATGGAGGAAGAAGTGAAACACAAGATATCAGTGAGGTGGTGAATTCTCTACTCTTAAATGGAATCCACCACTTCACTGATACCTTGTCTGTCACTGGGTGGTGATGGTGCATTTTCAGGGAGGCTGATGCATGGCAGCATTGACTTTCCTATCTAAAACTAGTTCAGGATAGTAGTTGAAACCTTTACCTGGTATAAGGATGAAAAGCACCACAGTTTCAAAAAAGTTTCAAAAAAACAAATTTTTTTTAAAATTTATTTCAAAAAAATAAACTCTCCTTTAGGTAATTTTAGGTACTCCTATCTCGTCCATCACTATATATGACCAAAAAAGGCAATAAACTTTCCCCTAGTTAATTTTAGGTACTCATATCTTCTCTATCATTAGATGGTGATTTTTAGGGAGGCTGATGCATGAAAAGCACTGACTTTACTATCTAAAACCTATATCCTGGTCACATATGTTGTGTGATGGGCAGGCTCTAGTTCAGGATACTAGTTGAAACCTTTACCTGATATAAAGATGAAAACACCACAGCTTCAAAAAAAAAAAAGGCAATAAACTTTCCTCTAGTTAATTTTAGGTACTCATATCGTGTCTATCACTATATATGACAAAAAAAGGCAATAAACTTTCCTCTAGGTAATTTTAGGTACTCGTATCTTGTCCATCACTAGGTGGTGATGGTGCATTTTTAGGGAGGCTGATGTATGGCAGCACTGACTTTACTCTCTAAAACTAGTTCAGGATAGTAGTTGAAACCTTTACCTGATATAAAGATGAAAAGCACCAGAGTTAAAAAAAAAAAAAGGCAATAAACTTTCCTCTAGTTAGTTTTAGGTACTCATATCTTGTCTGTCATTAGATGGTGATTTTTAGGGAGGCTGATGCATGGCAGCACTGATTTTACTATCTGAAACCTATATCCTCACAGATGTTGTGTGATGGGCAGGCTCTTCTTGGTCAGGATACTAATTGAAACCTTTACCTGGCAGAAAGATGAAAACACCACAGTTTCAAAAAAAAAAAGGCAATAAACTTTCCTCTAGTTAGTTTTAGCTACTCATATCTTGTCTATCACTATATATGACAAAAAAAGGCAATAAACTCTCCTTTAGTTAATTTTAGGTACTCATATCTTGTCTATCACTAGGTGGTGATGGTGCATTTTCAGGGAGGCTGATGCATGGCAGCACTGACTTTACTATCTAAAACTAGTTCAGGATAGTAGTTGAAACCTTTACCTGGAATAAACATGAAAAGCACCACAGTTTCAAAAAAAAGGCAATAAACTCACCTTTAGTTTATTTAAGTACTCATATCTTGTCCATCACTAGGTGGTGATGGTGCATTTTTAGGGAGGCTGATGCATGGCAGCACTTTCCAATATAAAACCTATGTCCTGGTCACAGATGGTTGTGTGAGGGGCAGGCTCTTGTTCAGGATACTAGTTGAAAAATTTACCTGGTATAAAGATGAAAAGCATCACAGCTTCAAAAAAAAAAAAAGGCAATAAACTTTCCTCTAGTTAATTTTAGGTACTCATATCGTGTCTATCACTATATATGACAAAAAAAGGCAATAAACTTTCCTCTAGGTAATTTTAGGTACTCGTATCTTGTCCATCACTAGGTGGTGATGGTGCATTTTTAGGGAGGCTGATGTATGGCAGCACTGACTTTACTCTCTAAAACTAGTTCAGGATAGTAGTTGAAACCTTTACCTGATATAAAGATGAAAAGCACCAGAGTTCAAAAAAAAAAAGGCAATAAACTTTCCTCTAGTTAGTTTTAGGTACTCATATCTTGTCTGTCATTAGATGGTGATTTTTAGGGAGGCTGATGCATGGCAGCACTGATTTTACTATCTGAAACCTATATCCTCACAGATGTTGTGTGATGGGCAGGCTCTTCTTGGTCAGGATACTAGTTGAAACCTTTACCTGGCAGAAAGATGAAAACACCACAGTTTCAAAAAAAAAAAGGCAATAAACTTTCCTCTAGTTAGTTTTAGCTACTCATATCTTGTCTATCACTATATATGACAAAAAAAGGCAATAAACTCTCCTTTAGTTAATTTTAGGTACTCATATCTTGTCTATCACTAGGTGGTGATGGTGCATTTTCAGGGAGGCTGATGCATGGCAGCACTGACTTTACTATCTAAAACTAGTTCAGGATAGTAGTTGAAACCTTTACCTGGAATAAACATGAAAAGCACCACAGTTTCAAAAAAAAGGCAATAAACTCACCTTTAGTTTATTTAAGTACTCATATCTTGTCCATCACTAGGTGGTGATGGTGCATTTTTAGGGAGGCTGATGCATGGCAGCACTTTCCAATATAAAACCTATGTCCTGGTCACAGATGGTTGTGTGAGGGGCAGGCTCTTGTTCAGGATACTAGTTGAAAAATTTACCTGGTATAAAGATGAAAAGCACCACAGTTTCAAATAAAAGGCAATAAACTTTCCCCTAGTTAATTTTAGGTACTCGTATCTTGTCTATCACTAGGTGGTGATGGTGCATTTTTAGGGAGGCTGATGTATGGCAGCACTGACTTTACTATGTAAAACTAGTTCAGGATACTAGTTGAAACCTTTACCTGATATAAAGATGAAAAGCACCACAGTTTCAAAAAAAAGGCAATAAACTTTCCCCTAGTTAATTTTAAGTACTCTTAACTATACCATAAGGATGAGTGCACCCAAATATTGTTGTTTTGTGTTCTCAAGAGACATTGTGTTCAGTCAAGGATTCCAAGAAAGCTCCTGGAAGCAGTAAGGCAAAAACCTAATTTTGCAAATGAATTTGCACTGCTTTCATCAGAGTATTCATAAGAAAAGCAATAATTATCTTGTCTCTTTTAACCACTAATGAAGTTTTCCTCAAAATAAAAAGAAATACTTTTCTGCATGTATTTCAAGCGTTGCATAATATTTAGATAGACTTGAAGTTTGCAGTCTCTCTTGCTCATAAAGGTGTGTTTCAGGTAATCTGTGTTTTTTTAGGATGCCTACTGGATAGCAATGAACAGCTCTCTGAAATGTAAAGCTCTCAGTGACATCTTCCTGCTCTTCAAGAGTTCAGACTTCATCACCCGTGACCTCACCCAGCCGTAAGTTCATTTCCAGCAGACAAATCAGTTACACACAGCCAGGAACAGCCAGAAGCAAACCAGAAACACATTAAAGTAACACATGCAACCAGTGTGCCCTGACAGTATGGACTAAGATTATATTTTTTACCACCTTTCCAGAGCAAGTCATGTTGTATTTTTGAGATTTTTTGCCTTCCCACCCCTCTTGGTGTTTACTTGTTGCTACCCTCCTTATTGGTGCCACTTACAGTGTGACTTTACTATGTCCTTTTATTTTAAAGCTGTTGAGGTTTTTGTGGCTGTGTGGAAGATGCTTGAGACTTCTGCTTATATATATCACATATTTCTAGAGCTTGTTCTGAACCCAAGTTCTTGTAGCTCTTGAAACAAATACATTGCAGGTGACTAAGGATAGCAATTACAGATGAAATTAAAAATATGATGTGCTTGGTGTTGATTTTTATCTGCTCACCTGAAGGGAGTATTTAATTGTATAAGAACAGTTTCCTCCTGTAGTACCTGCATCTCTTTGATTTATGTCACTCATTTCTAAAGTACAGCATTTTTCTCAAAGAAAATGAGATTACTGGAGTTGATATTTCTGTTACTATGGTTACTTCTTGTATTTCCTAGACAAGCAGAATTTCAAAGAAAAGTGGCAGTCCATGGCTGAGAGATTCTTTTCCAGTAATTATTCAGTGCTTATTTACTGTACAGGATCTTTCTGGAGACTCAGTCAAATACAGAGCCATTGTTCTAGGTGCCTTATAAGGGGTTAACAGGTGTAAGTTTCATGTCAAGTGGCTTATGTCTTGACAAAAATTTTCTTTTTAAAGTGTAAAAGTAAAGCCTTTTAACATTAATACTGTGAAACTGCCGTCTTTTTTAATCCTCCAACTCTAATGAGACTCTCTTCCCCCACTTCTTCGTACATGGAAAAAAAAAAAAGAGGGTTTTTGACAGCAAGGCTGTAAGTCCAATTCTCATGTTGGGTTTTACATCATGCCTAACCTGCAATGAGAGGAGGTGCTGGGGAAGAGACTGAGGAGGAGGAGGGGAGAAGATATTGGAGAGATAAAACAGTTTGAAGAGTATGTTGGGCTTGGGATACAATTGTGAAGAATGAGAATTCATGATTCTGGGGTCACAGAAAATGAAAGGAATGGGGGAGATGAGAAATCTGTAGTTTACATGGCAGAGGTGAGTGAATTCTCACAAGGAAGCCTTTGGTGCCTGCCCAAGGAGGGTTTCCCCTAATAGGTGGGGTGTCTGGAGGATGGCTTGTTCATAGAATTGAGCAGTAAGATTTTTGTTGCAGTGGCTTTCAGGACTGATTCTTGTAGGTCTGAAAAGGGCTGCACACTTTGCATCATCCCTTTGAGAATGTTAAATAGTATGGAGTTTGTATTTACTGTCTTCATGCATAAAGAGGTCCAGCAAAAAGTACCCAGAGCTCTTTGCAGAATTCCTGTTGGTTAACTGTTTCCTAGTGATTCTTGGAAGGAAGCAAGTGTCCAGCAAGTGCCACTTGATTTAGATGTGGCAACTCTTTGTGTGGTAGAATGAATTGGCTCAACCACCTTCTCTGATACTGAAATCAGTGCATTTTCTGCCCAGATTCATCTTGTTTCAGTTCCAGTCAGTGCCTCAGCTCTTCCCCCCTGCAGTCAGTGAGGACATTCTGGGGCTCTGGTGTGAGGTTTCTCAGCATGGCTGATGCCTTTGGAGCATCAGTGATTTCACCTGAAGCTCACACAAGAGCCATGGTGGCATAGCAGGCACATTCCCTCCTCCTGATCCTGCTGTAGGAGAATAAACTCTTGTAGAAAGGCAACACCTCAAACTCCACTGCTCCAGTCCATTTAGGCTCCTTTTCCAATGTGATAAGACCACAGACAGCACAGCTAAGGCGGTAAAAAAATAAAGCTTATGGCATGGTTGTGGGAAATCACCTTGGTCTCTGTGTGTATCTTGTAATTTATGACTATGTCATACTTGATTAAAGCATATATTATTGTCCAGTCTCTGCTTGGTGTTTCTAAATGACAAAGTTATTTGTACAGAATGTCCCCAAACAGTGCAATGATTATTGCTAAATCAGAACAGTGGTCGTCCTTAATTATCCTATTGATTAGCTGCCAGTTCACTAGGCCTTAGCCAGCAGAAATTAAAAATGTAGCTGGCATAAGAACCTGAAGTGCTGAACAAATGAAAATTACATACATAATGCATCCAAATCCCTTGGAAGGACTACTTGGAGAGAGGAGAAATGCACTATATTTTTACTTTGTCAGTAATGCTCAGTGTGGTCTAAAGGTTTCTTGCCTTACATAAGTAACAGCTGAAATGCTGAATACTCTTTTTTTGGTGTTGTTGTTTTGTTTCCTGTGCAATTGTATAAACTTAAATATCCACTTCATGGGCCATAATATGGTAAATGTGCTGCAATGGCAATTTGTAGACCTGGATTTTAACCTAGAAATTTAAGCCAGTGATGTGGGACTTAAGGCAAATCACTTTCTTTGCCTTTTCTTCTTCTCCCATTTCCTGTCTGCCTCTAAACATTGTTCAGCTCAGGGAATGCCCTTATTGTAACTCTCAACTGTCTCAAGTTCTGAGAAAACTTCAATCATGTAATGCTCCAATACAAACTATTAAAAAATATGGACTCAGTGCAAATATACTGAGCATGATTAGATTGCTTTGACTGTTTTAAAAGTTTGGATTCTCTCATGATGCTGACACCTTGGTTGAAGAGTTCAGACTAATAAATCACCTTTTCCAGCATGTTAATTTTAAATAAATTAACAAAAGACTTCAGAGGAATGTACTCATTAATGCAGTTGATGTTGTTTCTGCTTCAAAGTCAGCATTGTGATTTACTTAGCTGAGTTCACAAAATTCTTGTGGGTGGTGTGATCCTAATTTTTCAGGAATTAATGTAGGCTTTCAGAAATTTAGTGTTGAGTATATGTGATAAAAAAAAAATCCTTTTCTAACTGGGATTTCTGTTAAGTGATTAAAACTCCTCTTTTGAACAAAAAGCTCTGTATAGCCCTGGTGAATGTGTTGGTGTAAAATACAGTTTTCTTCCTTATGGTTAGAGTAGGTGGACTGTGTTTTGTTAAAATAGGATTGATTGCTCACCTTGAGGCTGGTAGAAATATTAGCAGTACTTCTAATGATGTGATAGTGCCTCTGCATTCTGACAACATTTCTGATGCCAAACTTAGTGCTTTTAATATTGAATTCCAAATTGCAGGGAAATTTCAATGTTTTTTGAGATGTGGAAGAATAACAACCTGTGTTCTCATAACAGAACATAGGAGGCAGTGTTGGACCATGAACTATGTGCCTCAGCACTCCAGTATCTTTTTGCAGGAGCTGATAGTTTAGGTTTAATATAAATTGTTTCAAGGTAGGCAGTTGCACATGAGAGAATGTGGAAAATGAGCCCTTTGATGGTGATTTTTTTTTTTTATTTTATTTTGAGGTTTTACTCTTGCCCATTTTTCCTAGCAATTTACAGTGTGGTACAAGATTCTCTTTGCAGTGGTGTATGAATTTCCAATTTCTTTTAGGCCTCAGAGTTCCAGCAAGAGGAATAAAGATACAGTTCAAAGGCTCTTAAAAACTTCTCCTTATTCTTTTTTAAATAAGATTTTAAAATTTACCATGAGATAATAACAGGGAAGTATCAGGTACAGAATAAATTTCACAATTCTCATCATATTCATAATAATTCCTAATTCTCTCAGTGATTTGCAGATGAGTTCATGACTTTCTTAGCAGGGTGGGTACTGGAGAAACTTGCCAACCCTTTGCTTTTCTTAGTGTTGAAAACTGACCTGCATAATCACTTTCTGTAGCATGTCCTGTGGTCAAGTATTTGCATTTGGAGTTTGACACAGAGCTGCCACATATAATGAGATCTTGATCCTTCTGGTCATGACTTCTAAGTGTAATTCTGTAAAAAAACTGTTGACCAGAACACAACAGAAGAGCTTGATCCTTTCACCAATTCAAAATGACAATTTTCAGAGGCTTCAGAAAATACAGCCCAGGTATGTGTCAGTTTGGGGTTCCTGACATCTTTGTGATTGTTCTTTCAAGGATGCCCAAACCTGAATAGGATGTGGGTTGAAGACACCCCACTTAGCACTGTGCCTCTAGAGATCAAAAGCTCATCTGTAGTACACAAGTTGAGATAGGTTTCATCAATAAATACTACAATGAGCTGGTAAAAAATATAAAATTGTAACCTCAAATCACCCAAATTTTACTCCCAGAACAAAAGTGGCCTTTTGTCAATGAAAATTCATTATAATATTAAGAAGGAAAATTAGATTACAGAAATATGAGTTTATTTTGCCTTGTGCTGTGTTCACCCATTTTTTTCCATATTTGTACTTAGTCCTGTGTCATTAAGGCTCAAAACCAAAAATACCCTTACTGTGTCTTGCAGTATTTTTGCCTGTGTGGTTGATTTGGCAGAGATACCTGCACAGTCTGTGGGGCTTGGGATGGCACCCAAGGATTTAATTTTGTGATTTACAAGGGAAGAGGAACCATCCTTCCCCACATAGCTCATACCCAAAATATTTTAGGTTGAGTTAGGGAATAATTTTGATTATAAGGCTGGGGTTTTTTGGCTGCTGGAAAAGACTGTAATTGGAATGAAGTGGATTTCAGGAACCCCAGCCTCAGATATGGAGGCTGTGAGAGGTAATACCAATCCTTGTGTGCAGGCACTGTAAAACTCCACATGCTGGACTTCAGCTGCCTTTGTAGATAAGTTTATTATTGGCTCTGTGTGTGAGGGGGATATTTTCTTCAGCATGATAGGCATATACTCTAGTAAAAGAGGAATTCTGACTCTAGCAAAACTGTGAGCTCTCATGGGTTTGTTTCTGTTGCTTTGACAGATCTTAAATTGAGGGGAATCTGAAGTGTAGCTGAAGGATGTTATCTGTTTACACAGGCTTACAGAAATATATATGATGTGTTTGATCACTGTGCTTTTGGAAAGCCTGCCTGTATTGCCCTACTTTTCTGTGTGTTGTGGATATTAAAGTCTAAAGTAAAATGTGTGAAATTTATTTCTGCTGGCAGCATACAGAATGAACTCTTACAATAGCTCTTCACTTCAAACCAAAGGCTGGGAAGCCATGTCTTACAAATGCAATGTTTATATGAGACTTTTGGGTTGCTGAATGAAGCTCACTGCCAAAAGGAGATCCTATAAATATTGTATTTAGGACTATTGCTCAGCAGTGACCCTTCACACAGTTCTGTGCTTCCAAGTAGTTTGTTGCCAATAAGGTCAGGGAGTAGAAATGGAAGAAAAACACATGTTCTTCTGTGAATACCTTTTGAAAGTTACAGAATCTATTGCAAGGTTTACTGAAAAATGACAAAAAGGTACATGGAAGCTGATTTGCCTTATAACTGCTCCATTCTTTCCAGTTCCTGAAAGGAGACCAAGAGTCAGCTCCTCACAAGGGACAAAACCTTGACATCTGCTTGCAGTTGTGGAAATAGTTTTGTTTATCCCACTCTCAAGGGATTTGTAAGAGTATTTCTTAAGGCTCTTAATTTAGAAAATACCATGCTATGGAATCAGGAGTGCAAAGCTGCAGTGCTGTTTTGCATCCTTTATTCATGGAAATGAACTGCTGTAAGGCACGATGATGTGTCTCTGTTGTGTGGTTTGGGAAGTTAAACATTAAAAGTACTTGGCAAAACATGCTGCAGTGAAACTGGATTAGATTGCTCAAGTTTATTGGGTTTTTGAGAATTCAGTTATGCCAACATAACAATACAAGGGGAAAAGAGCAGCACTGTTGATTCAAACAGAAATAAATCAACAGTGAATAAACACTGACGTTTGGGACACATCCCTCTCTGGATTTAAGTGCTTCCAAATTGCACTAGAATAAAAAAGGTGATTATTCTGTTTTTTTTCCCATGATAATTGTTAAAAAGGAGAGTTATGTATTGCATTTATTTCCTTTGTACATGTTGGAAATAATTTAACAGTAGTTCTTATGTTTCACACGAGAACTGTTTCAGTTTGGGGTTATTTGGGGTTATTTTTATTGGGGTTTCAATTATGTTTCAGTTTGGGGTTATTTGTCTCACTATGGCTAAAATCTTACATGTAAAACAGATTTTGAAGCCTGTGCCTTACTTTTCCAGATTTATTCACTGTACAGATGATTCCCCTGATCCTTCCTTGAACTATGAGGTAGGACTCCTTGCATGATTTCTGAGTAATTTAAAAGAATTGCTCACAGGCTGGGTGACGTTTGTGGCTGGGTTTCTGTCCACTAAATGTGTTATGTTTGTTTTATTCATGTTCCTTTCCATATGAAGGGAAGTTTGGTTCAGCCCTGCAGGTCATAAGAAGTTCATTTAATTGCAGATGAGGTGGGCTGAAGTGCAGACTTGAGAAGCTTCCTTGCAATGTCCTCTCATGTCTGTCAGGTTGTGACAGGAAGGACAAGTTCAGTGGCTCAAATAAATGTATTCTTGATGGTGAGCTGCTTGTGAACTTCACACTGAGGTTACCAAGGGGGAGGCTTGCTGCAGTGGCTGGGGACATCCTGAACTGCTCTGTCACATCTTGTTTCCTATGTTTGTTACCAGATAAAAATGTTCAGCTAGAGATGCTTCAAACTGTTAATGTGGAGCTACTGCTCTTGTGGTAACATCTAGTCATCTCTCTAATAATAGTTTTTATGTAAATATAACATTTGTCATCATGCAGTGGGCTTAAAGGGCTTTTCAAAAGTGAATGAACCTTGTTTTATTTTAAAGCACTATCAAGTGTGCTTTAAAGATACGGGACATGTAAAAGTTGGAACAAAGAGTTTAATGTTAACACCATAGTTAGCAATGTCATCTCTGGTTACTGAAGCTTTCTGCTGCAGTTTAAAGGGTTTGGGAGTTTCCAGCATCCACTAGCAGTAACTGGGGCCTTAAAAACATCAATCCTTCAGAATATTTCAGCTTAGGAATAGAGAAACTTGAGAAAGTGTCAGAAAGATGCTTTAATTCCCAGGCAGTCTGTCCTATTGACTATAATAGTTTGCTTCCTATTTCTGTCCTGTGTCCTTATTTTAACTGGTTTAAAGGCGTCACAGAATTCTGCTTGGGTGTGTACCAGAATAGAGGTTGATTTGGATAAATTTAATTCTGCTCATCAGCTCCTTTGACTAGGGAGCAACTTTCTGCCAATTCCATGACAGATTTGTTGTGGTGTGCAGCAGGGCTTTTATTTTCCATGCTTTATCATTAATGTAACTTGGAAGTTGCTTCATAAATGAGTTCACAGTTAGAAATACTGTCCAAAGTGGAAGAGCATAAGATAATTAGGGTGGGTAGGGACCTTAGGAGGTGCCTAGTCCATCCTCATGCTCAAAGCTGGCTAAGGAATGAGATCACATTGTCTCATTTGGCATTTTATAAAATCTGTCTTGAAAATCTCAGTGAGTGGAGGCTGCCCAAAGTCTGTGAGGGATCTCTTCTAATGCTTGACAGTCCTCATGGTTTCTGATGTCCAATCTGAACCTTTCTGCTTTAAGCTAGTTTAGACTATGTGGTCTTTAGAGATGCCATCCAACTGAAATCATTCTGTGATTCTCTGAAATGAATATCAAATCTAATTGTTTTGAAATATTTTCAAAGATGATTATGTGAACTGCAGATTAAAGATTGTTTTGTTCTCTAGTATCACTGGTCATCTTATCTTTACAGCCAAACTGTAGCTCTAAAAGGCAGACCTGTTGACAAAAGGATGCTGTTACTTTGCTGAAACAAGGCTTTGTCATTTGTTTTTCCTGCACAGCTCGTTCTTCGCAAATGGTGTGAACTAATCCCTGGTGCAGAATTCAGATGCTTTGTCAAGGAAAATGAGCTTTTAGGTAAGGAATTTCTTGAAAACAAAATTATTGGATGAAGTTTTGAGGAGTTTCTCTGATTCCTTGAATGAGAGCTAAGGCTGAAGAAAGCTCTTTCTTTCCACACCTCATTTCTGGAATTAATGGTTTATTCTTTCTGTAATTTAAAATGTGGTTTACCACATCTCACTTTCCACTGTATTTGAAAGCTTGACAGCTCAGCATGCTTGCCATTACAGTGGGAATATTCTTAATTCAATTGTTAATTCAGAAACTTCACCCAAAGGCTGAGTCTTTTACATTCAGGAGCAAATTGCATCGACTCCAACTTGCAGAATGAATACAGAGGCAGTTGTGTGTTGTGCTGTAAATACATGACCCCATGAGGATGTTATATGCAGAAAGCTGGGGAGGTCAGAACACCTCCACAGGTGTAGGAGGTGTCTTGAGTTCATATTAAATTCGGTGTACTTAGAGCCTGTTGTTCTGTTACTCCAGTGCAGAATCCTGAATGTAAAACATTTCAAGTGGCACTGGAGAGCCAGGATACCCATCCACAGCATGCACAGAGCTGGTGGGTGCATTGGGAGACCTCTGGCAGCTGGAGAACAGGCAGATTGTGCTAGAGCATGTGTTGAAGGCAGCTGAGTAGGGTAATTTTAGGGTAATTTAGGGTAAATTTAGCTCAGTTTTACTCCTCTGGTTGTGGTGACTGTTCTCTGCTGACTATAGCAGGAAATGAGATACCCAGTGCACATACAGGTGCTTGAATTGAGGGGTTTAATTTCAGGCTGATTACTACTCTGAAGTTTGATTTTGGTGTGGTCTACCATGAAATCTTTAGAGATGAACAGAAACTCAAATAGGACAGGATTAGTGCACATTTGTTCTGAACAAGGTTGAATCATTCTGCCTAAACTCTTCTAACAAGGAAGTGTTATAGCAGTGATGGAGCAAATACAGACTCGACAGGAAGAAAGGTGATTTTTTTTTTTTTTTTCTTTTTTTTTTGCTTTAAGATCAAACTAGGTTTGCTCACTTTGCCTGTCTCATGCCTACATATTCACAAGCACCAAGCTCCATATCCACAAGTGGTTCCTTGTGATGATGTGGAAGGCCAGTATGGGGACAAAGGGTAGATATAGGTCTAATTGTGTTAGGAACTCACGTCTTAAGAAAGGAACTTATTTGCTGCAGCAAAACATCCAGATATAGACAACACTAGACAAACTAGACTAGTGAAGAGCTTTTTTTATTATTTGCACATCAGTCTCAAGACAATGGAGACAAGATATTAACAGCTCGCTGATCTACACGGGTGGGCACCAATTATGGGGACAAAGGGTAGATATAAGTCTAATTGTGTTAAGAACTCACATCTTAAGAAAAGAACTTATTTGCTGCAGCAAAACGTCCAGATATAGACAACACTAGACAAACTAGACTAGTGAAGAGCTTTTTTATTATTTGCACATCAGTCTCAAGACAATGGAGACAAGATGTTAACAGCTCGCTGATCTACAGAGAATGTCAGAGAAAGCAGAGTGATACAAAATAACATAAAACTATCTCAGTCTAAATTTTAGCTAATCATACATAAAACAACACATATTGACAAACATTCTATCTAATCTTATAAAACACACATAATAGTAATTAAAACAAAAACTAATTCATAAGAAACAAAAAACAACACTCTATTCATACTAACTTTCTAAAAATATACATTAAATAACTTTGTTGCCATCTTAAAACTAATTCTACAGAAGCCTATTGTTATTTGTCACATATACTCTACTACTTAAAAAACTTTTCTACTTACTTAAGAAACTTTTCTACTATATCTACAATACTAACAAAACTTCAGTCTAAAGCCTATACTTTTTTAACCATTTCCTAAAAACCCTCTAACTTTATAAATTCCAACATTGCCAGGGACATTGGCTTTGTAGTTCTCATTGTTTTTCCTGTCTTAGCATGGTGAGTGTGGGTTGTTTTGGCTGTGCCTTTTTGTACCTGTTGGGAGCTGTCAGCAGTTTGTTGCTCCATCCAGTCGCACCTCTGTGAACCTTTAGGAGCTCACTCCCTGTTCTTCATTTCCTGAGTTGGGTTTCCTATGGAGCTGCACACAAGTATTTGAGCTGTGCTAATCCACACACACCATTCTCCTAAGCCCTTTTATTTGGCTCTTCTGTCTGGTGTTCCTGTGCTCATCTTCCCATTTTCTCTCCATTTATGCCAGTTGCAAGTGTATTACAGCTCTCTGTAACAGAGTTTATCTTCCTAATAGCAGAGATTTCCCATTAAGTCTGCATTGCTTAATGGCTCCTGACAGAGCTTTCTGAAGGGAGGAGAGCTGAATCCTGTCCTGCCTTGTGATGCTGGAACACCATAACTGCCAGAGTTGCAAAGCATTTGGGCACTGGCTAATTAAGCACTCTGTACATTTCATGGCCAGCTTTTGAAACCTAGTGTATCTGCCAGTAAGGGATTTTTTTTAGCTAGCACTCCAGCTGCATGTCTGAAGATAGTTCCAAGATTTTTCACAATATGTTCCCATATCCTTAAAATTAATAAGCCTGTCAGTCAGACTAAGGAATGATACTTGCAGTAGTGAATGATTTTCCAGTTACACATCTGCATCCCCTTAGATGCCATAATCTTTTGGGCTTTTTTTTAGACTCAAGTTAAGCTTTGAAGTGGTATTAAAAATTCGAAGTTCCACTGACATCACAAAATTTTTATATGAACTTCTTAAAAAAGAGCAGATCTTTGGCAGTAGTCAGCATTGTCTTACAGTAAAACTCTGTGTTTTGTATATGGTTAAACAGCAAACTGGGGTCACTGATACATCTTCCTTGGGGAATTCTGTCTCTTTTTGTCTGTAAATAGCCTGAATTACTCATTCTGCAGTGATGGGGCAGGTCTTGGATTTGACATTTGTCAAGCAGGGTATTGCAATGTTTTATGTTGACACATATCCTGTATGAGAACTCTTGTCACTCAAGATGCATGCAAGTGTATAATCCTGTTGATGTCATTTTAAACCAGTGTCTTGTAGACAAATGTATGAAATGAAGAACTTGTAGGAGGAATGGTTTGTCCACATAGGCAAGAAAACCCTTGAGGGAGCGAAAGGGAGCACTGAGGTCTGGCCTGCATGCCATCCCACTGATTTGGGGATTTCGGGATGCCTTATCAAGCAGGCACATGTTAATTCCACACTTGAAAAATCAGTTAAATGAGAATCTGTGGCATCCAAGGATCATCTTTGCTGATGTGCATGCTCAGCCTCCACCCCTGGCATTTCATGTTCCTTATTGTGATGTGCAGAACAAAGTTTTGGACCAGAGTAACCAAAAGGAATAAAACTGAAAGGAAAAGATGGGAGCTGGAAACTTAAACACAGGCAAAGTTTCGTCCTGAAATTCACTTTAAAATATTCCAAGTGTGTACATATAAAATGAGGTTCACAAAATTCTGGACAGAGCTGTTCAAGGAAGAGATTCCTGATGGAAATACTTTAAGTACAGCAGACTAAAGCCAAACAGTAAGTCACTAATAAAGATAGAAACTTGGGAAAATCCCATTTTCTTTGTCTGCTAACTGCTTTTTTTTTTTTTCTGGTTGGGTTTTTTTTGCATGCCTAGAGCTCTTTATAATTATAATTACCTGAAATTATTGACAGGTATATCACAGAGGGACTACACCCAGTACTATGATCACATCTCTAAGCAGCACGAGGAGATCTGTAGGTCCATACAGGAGTTTTTCAAGAAACACATACAATACAAATTCTTGGATGAAGACTGTGAGTATCTTGAGGATGTCTGTGGGTATCCATTTCTCTCTTCATTGCTCTTGCTTTCACAGGGCTTGGTTCTCTTTAGCTTGGGAGGGTCTGAAAGCTCCTGTGGCTACAGCATGTTGAGCAGCAAAAGTTTGGAATTACATTGGCAACAAAAAAACCCTGAAGGAATAGGCTGGAGCTCTCCAAGAAAACACAAGAAATGAGTGAAAGATCCCTTCAAAAGACACAATAACTTTTTTAGAAAGCTTTCCCCCCTTATACTTGAAAATAATTTTTATGCCAGAAAAGCGAGGTAGGAGATCCTTGACAAAAGGCATTCAGTAGTGAGAAGAATGCTTGTTTATAAAGATGTTGTCAGATGTTTGCTGCTAAATTATTGATGCATTCCTTGAATAAAGGATTTTAAAGTTTCTTTTCAAGAAGTTTTAATTATTTCTTCTAGAATATCAATGCACACCAGGTTAGGTGCCAAAACCTTTGAATAAAGGCCACAATATTTAATACACCTAATCAGTCCAAGTAAATTGTTCTCTAAATTGAAGTCCTTTGCAAATTTGATTTGAAATAATTTTCTAACATGGTTTAGTGATAATAGAATGGTGTTGCATCATGATGGGTGATCAATAGTGGTGAAAAACATGATGAAGAAATTTAAGTTAGGTCTGGCATGGACGAAACCTCAGCTTAGCAGAAAATCATAAACATAAAAATTTTCTGGCAGTTTTACTGTCATGTCTAATGCTTTGATAAGTCAACCTTAAGGTGGATTTTTAACAGTATTAATGTTTTACTGGGACACCAGAGCTGTCATATAGATCTGTCCTCTCTAACTGTCTGAAAAAGGTACCTTCAAGTGCCAGGCTCTGTTATATGGAAATTCTTAATAATTTGACTCTGCAAAGCTGCTCTGTTTCAGTCCAGAGAAATTCTCATGGTCTGCTGCTTGGAGAAGACCAGTAGAATAGTACATTAATTTAATAAGTCCATTACATTTTAAAGTAAGATCAGTAATATAGATCTGGCATTCTGATTACTGCCTTTTCATTTTCCTCTGTGTTTCAGTGTAATTTTAGCTGGTATATAATCAACTGATAGATAAGAATTCAGGGCACTATTTTTGGAAATTGATGCCTAGATTTAGGCTCTGAAATGGCTGGCTGGTGAACTGAAAGGTCTGAAATGTCATCTTATGTAAAGGGTGCCATCTGAGTTGCCTTGAGGGAAAAGGAGGTTTCAGGGCAACCTTCTGGCATGAAGGTTTGTTAACCTCTTATTCTTAGGCACTAAATGCTGGTCCATCTGCAGAGAAATGCCATGCAGAAAATGTTTTCTGTGTTTTTGTGGGTGTTTCTTTTTTAACCACATTGCATTTATCCCCCATCATCTCCCTTGATCCACTGCCTGGTAGCATATGTGTTGTTAACAATAAAAATCTGGGTTTGCTTGTTTGTTTGCTTTTAAAAGGAAAGGTATTGCAGCTTTTTTCCTGACTTCTTGTTTCATTGGGAATTTTGATGCTGTTTGCTCTGCTTTTTCCAGTTGGTCTGGTAGCATCTCCAGATGGAAGAGTTGAGTCAGAGCAGCTGAAGGATTGCAGAGTCAGAGCAGTAGGATAACAGATGGGTGAATGCTTTATAAATACTTCTAAATTATGTTAGAACTATCTAAATACCTTTGGTAAGAGCCCAGTAAGAGCAGTGCTCTGGAGGTGTTGATGGTGCAGAGCTGGGCTTTGGCTTTCCCTCTGTTTAGAGCAGGTTCTGGTGGAGTTTCACTACAGTCTCACTGGCACAGGACACTCCTGCTCTGAGAGTGGGAGTAATTCAGCTTTTCTTCTTGTTCAGTGTTTGTGCCTGTCCTGAACCAGTCACCAGAGTGCAGCCAGCCTGAATTCCAGCTGTGTGAATCCCAATAAATACCACTGACCTCAGTGATTGCCATGGGCTTGCTTTAGGCTGACAGGCCCCACTATAGAAAGCCTCAGATGCAGGGGATCTCTTTTGGCTGTGACTGAGGAGAGGATGTGGTGCAGGCACTGAGTTCAGCTGAACAGCTGGAGAAGAAATCCTGGGGTTCCTGCACCCCCCTTTGCATTGATGACTGGCTTAGCCACTGAGGGCTTCTCTTCCTGGGACAGCAGAGCACTTAATCCTGGAGTGCCTTTGGCACTGACACAGCCCAGCTTGTGCAAAAGCTGGGAGGATTTTGGGGCTGCATGGTAAGAACCAGCTACGTGACTGGCTTTGGCTCTGTGCAGTTGTGGTTTGCCCTTAGCCCAGCCAGCTTCACATGAAACGTCAGATGAAGCTTTACATGCAGGGATGTGATCAGTCAACATCCCTGTTCCTGACAGGCAGCTTCCTGACACTCAAGTGTTCTGCAGTCACATCCTGGGTTTAGTTTACCCACATGTATTGGGAAATCTCTTAGCTGAAATATTCCCTTATTAGTGAAGGAAGCAACAATATAGCTCTTGTCTGAGGCTTTTCTAAATCTTTTCTTTTTCCTTTCTTCCTGCTGAACTGGTGCAGCTTTTTCATGTAGCCATGTCTGAGTGCTTCCCTGTTGATTTCCCTAGCTCAGTAGAAAGACAGCTCAAAGGTTTGTTTAACCATACAGAGCAGGAGCTGATGGAAAGCTGCATATCCAGAGTCATGTTTAATTAAGCCAGGGGGAGGAACAACAGTGAAGCCAGGCAAGGCAGCTTTGAGTGGCAAGGAGGCTGTTTGAAGGATTTGTTGGTATTAATTAGGTGTGCTGTGTCTGCTCTGGGTGACATCAAACAGGGCCATTTCACTGCCACCGACCCCTTTGTTCCTACAACCTGTTTGTCTTGTTAGCTGCTGAAATTCTAGTGTCTGGAGCAGGGACCTTCTCTTATTAAATGTTTGTGCAGTGTCCAACACAATGAAGTCTTGATCCTTCCCTGAAATGTCTCTGTTCTGCTGAAAACAAAACAGCAGTAATGTCAAGGATAAGCTCTCTGGGCTAAGAGTTTATCAAATATTCTTCATGGGAGAAAAATCAACAGAAGGAACCAGCATTAAGTGGAAAAACCCAACAGCTGATTTCCCAGTGCATTAACAATAGTTCTTGAAATGTTTCAGCTCCCTCTTAGAAGTATAGCAAATTCTGGCTTGCAGTTCATTAAACATATTGACTTTGCAGATTGTGCTGTGTACACAAGTATCTATTCAGATTTAGACATCTTCTGTGAAATTATATATCTTTTGCAATTAACATTTTTTTTTCTCCTTTTCAGTTGTTTTTGATGTGTACAGAGACAGCAGGGTAAGTGAACAATTGGTTGTCTATAATTGTTTCTTCTGTGAAAACTTGAAATGCTACAAAGATCAAGCAAGTAATAGCTTTGTCTTCCTAAAAATGTCCTGGAAAGAAACAACCAAACAAACAAAAAAATACCACTAAAGTAAAAACCATGACCAAACAAAAACACCAAGCAAAACCTACTTGATGTTAATCTGTTCCACAGGTCTTTTTCTGTGATAAATGCTGTCTACGGTAGGAGAATAATAGGATTAGGGGTGTAAATATGTCTGTGCCAGTGATGTAATTTATTTACTTAGTATCTTCCAGAGAGGTTGTCTGTTCTAAAGCACAGAACTTAGTCTTCGACTGCAGTTTTCTCAGTTCTGTGAATCTACAAGAGGCAACTTAGTTTTTGTTATGACATGAGAGTCCTTGCTGCAGTAATTTAGAGTGGAATAGACTATTTCAGTTGGAAGGGACCTGCAATGCTCATCAAGTTCTACTGCTTGACCAGTTCAGGGCTGACTGAAAAGTAAAAGCATGTGGTTATGGGTGGTGTTCCCAGGCACATGGTGGGATTTGTGGGGCTGTCCTGTGCAGGGCCAGGAGCTTCCAACTCAGTCCCTTCCAACTCAGGATATTCTGTGACTCTTGCATGGAGGGCATGGCCCAAATAGCTTTCAAACACACAAACAGGTCTGCATTTTCTTTTAAGGCAGATATTTCTTGGGCTTTATTTCTTTTTTCCCTGTGTTTGTTTTTTCGTTACAGCATTTGAACTCATCAGAATTATCCTTAATATTTTTTCAGATTATCCTTGTGAGATTGGAAAATGGTTCATATCTGGAAGTCTAGGATAGGAAGGGATGATTCTCAAAAGAGGGTATGAATGTTTGTGACAGATGGAAGCCAGTTTTTTCTTTTCAAGCTGCTCCAGCTGTGGTTCTGAGAGTTGGGCAGATCAGAACCCTCAACATCCAGACAGTGATGGAGTTGGGGAGAAACATCCCACCTCAACTGTTTGAAAAACATAGATAGGTGTAGTGTTTAGGGGTGTGGTTTAGGGGTGAACACAGAGGTGCTGGGTAAGGATTGGATTATCTTAAAGGACTTTTCCAACCTAAATAGTTCTATGAAGGTGCCAGTATCAGAGTTAGTAATCTTGACTTCTCGTAGTGTGAATGGGGGGAAATATTTGGTCAGGTGAGTTGTGCTTGAAAGGCTTGATTGGAGAAAGTCTTTATTAGAGTTGAGTGTATTGGGAGTAAGTCCTGATTCTCATTTTGAATGTTGCTGAACTGTTTTGTAATTGTGTAACAGTAAATCATGCCATAGTTTACAAAACAGGAACGTGTCTCACGTGGAAAACAACAACTATACCATTTCTCAATTTCTCAGCCCAGCTTTTAATGTAGGTACCTCAAACAAGGCTGTGGGCTAGAGCAGCTCTGCTGTAATTGAAATTACCTGCCCAGGCTCAGATTGACAGACATGAGGATGCTGTCAGGAAAAATGAGGAGCAGCACTTGGGCATTGAACCAGTTTCTGCCGTTGTGTGCTCTGCCTCATAGCTGAGGCATGAAGAGAAATTACTTCAGTAAAAGGTTTCAGCCTGTGGTATCTCAAATGAGCAGTGTTTCTTCATCTGTCAAGATAAAATATATCTGTTTGTAGATTTCTCTCGGTGGATTCTACCCTCAGGTCTTGTAAACTGCCAGCTAGCCCTTTGTGTGTCAGATGCTTCTCCTTTCACACGTACCATTGTGGTTTGCAACTGCGTTATTCATCGCTCCCTCGGCGTGAGAGCTACAGGCAGCTAAAGAATATTGTGAGCATGATTAATTTCCAGAGCCCGTGCTCCTCATCAGGCTGGTTGCACAGCAACCTCACATACAGAAGGAGAGAAATGTTCACTGACTGCTTGTTTCAAATCCTTTCAACTCTAAATGTTCAGCTTGGAGAAGCAAGTTGTTGTTGCTGTTGTAAATGACAGCAGTCTCCTCCCCGTGCTCACTTCAGTTGCTTTAGAGCTGTCTGGAGTTGGCTCCACAGGTCCTGCTCACTGAATTGGAGAGGGAATTCACAAAAAGCTCTGCTGTTGCTCTTTGCTGTCCCCCAGGTGTGAACAACAAACCAAGTTCAAGACAAGTCACTGTGCTAAGACAGAGCAATGCAAGGAGTGGCCCAGACCACTGCTGGCTCCCAGCTCTTGTTAAGGAGCACACCAGTGCTTGTGTCTGTGCCTTGTGAGCATTGTCACTGTGCAGGAAGGTGCAGCTGGAGTTAGGGAGGTGTAGCAGTTAAGTTTGCATTTTATCTGTCTGTAACTTCCTTTAACCAACAGGCTTTGTCATGGGCACTTCCTTTCAGTGCCCTGCTGCTTAATGCCTTGGCAAAAAAAAACCCATGAAGCTGACAGGGTATGATAAATCTATTGATTCTTTCTTTTAGGATGAGAAGAAAACACCATGTAATACAAGTAGGGGAATTTTTTTCCCCCTCCACTTATGCACAACTTTTTTTTCCTGGCTTGTGCATTTCTCTACTCTTGTATGACAAAGATTACTAATAGCAGGCAAAAGACAGCAGATAAATAGCCTTACTACTGCTTTTTAGATACACAGTGCAAATTATCTGAAACTGTATTTAAATCATGCCATTGCATGTAAGACTTGAGAAAGAATTTCATGTTAAGAAGAAGCAGTTTGGTTATGACCCAGGGTTATATACACTCCTTTTAATGAGCCTGAAAAGAGATATTGAGTTTGTTTTGCCACTTGTCATCAATTTGCAGCTAGCAAAGCTCAGTGCAGATTTAAAACCATCTCAAGGAAACAAGTGTTGCACTGCTGTCTGCAGGGGTGGAGGAACACTGCTGGGTGCTCACAAAAAACCATTTTGCTTTCAGTAGTCTCAAAATCAATTTTCAGTTTTTTCCAGGGTACATTTATTCTCTAGAAAAACGATCTTAATGTTCCTGAGAAAAAGCTGAGCTGGATGTATTTGGGGTGAAGAGGAATTTCTGTGAAAGCCTTTCATAGGGAAGTATTAGGTAGAAATGTTTCTGATGCAAGGAAAGATTCTCTGAACTGCTGAATGAACTTTGCTAGCCATTGCTTCTGTGTGTGATTAAATTGGTTCATTAGCTTGTTTTTCTCGAGTGATAGAATGAATATAAACCCACAGATAGAACCTAAACCCACAGATTCCTCCTCGTGCTGCCTTGGAGCTGACAAGACACCCCCATTAGCAAAAGTAAAAGACTGTTTATCATGAGAATTTGTGACAGCCTTTTGAGGGGGCCCAGGGATGGGAAATGACAGCAGAGTTTGCCCCATTGCTCCCTGCTCTGGTGGTGCCAGTGTTAGTGCAGAGGTGTTGCAGCTCAGCCATGCAGATCTGGGCTTGCTCACCCTTCCAGAACAAACTAGAAACCACTCAGGTCTGTGCCCCCCAGTTTGTAGTTTCTTTTGTAGCTGTCTGGTTTCAGCACTGTTGTTTCTGTGCTTTGGCTTCTTAAAATGTGCTCAGTGAGAGCTGAGACCTGCCCTGAGACAGACACCTGTGAAAGGCTGTGTGCAACCACAGCTGGCCCAGCTCCAGCCTGCAAGCCATAAGCACTGCTCTCCTCTCTGCTGGGACTGCCCACACCTGCAGCAGGAGCTGCCTGGGGATGCTCACAGAGGCTCCAGCACGTTTCTCCTCCCAGGTTGGCCTCACTTGCAGTCCCACAGAGTGTCAGTGCCCGTGGGACAGCTCACGGGCGTGGGTGGGGCGGGCAGGCTCCGTGTTACTCTCTGCCGATGCCTCAAAAGCATCTCGGTGTGTTACAGACCAGATGGCTGTAGTGTAAATAATTGAATGTATTTGCTGCTTGAATCAAGATAGGCAAGATCTTTCAAAGCCTGAAGATCCTTCAGAAAAGAGGAGAGAGCAAAATTAATGTTTAGTAGCTAAACTGTCTGCAGGTTTGTTTTCCCATTCCAGTTGATCTTTAGAATAAACACAATAAAACTCTTCAGCCCTGCTTATGTTACTGCAACTTTTCCCTTCCCTGTTTGATAGAACTGATTTCATCCAGATATAATACTGGTTTTGCACATTTTTACTAGCAGCTGTAGTCATATTTCCTTCTAATTCATTAGTGTTTTATTTTATTAGAGTAGTTGATAGTTCCTTGGGCAAGAGAAGATGGCCCAGTGCTGGGGGTTGTCTCTTGAAGTGCCTCAAGGAACACACACTATTTCTTCCTCCCCCACATGTCTGTTACTTCTAATATATCTTGTTAGTCTCTGCTTTCATTTTTCAGTTGTGAAGCTGTTGTGTTGTTGTGCACCCCACCACAACTGTTTGGAACACAGATGTGTTAAAGTTGAGGTAGAAATTAGTGTGGACTGATAGTAATGGCTGTATTAAAAATGCCCTTAAGTTATTCTTTATTTATCTATGTCTGTACAGCATCTTTGACGTTTCATGAGCTCCACCAGCATTTTGCAGACCCTGCTCTTTGTTTTTAGGGTCCCTTGTAAGACCAAGAACAGCAATTTTTGTAGACTGCTGGATGGAAAGTTTTTCATGGAAAGCAAAATTCCTGTGTGGGCAGTTTGGGTTTTTTTGTTTGTTTGGTCGTATTTTGGGTTTGGAGTTTTTTTGTGGTTTTTGATTAGTGCTCTCCCCTATTCCTTGTTCATTCTCTCTGGGGATCTTGGTGGATCATGGGGATTAGCCAGAACTTTGGTGGGCTCATCTGAAAACATTCTGGCATAGCACTAAATTCACTTTATTTGAGCTCTGTCTGATCTTCTGTTTAAAAAAAAAAACCAAAGTAAATTAAGACATGATAACTTGCTGTGATATAAAACTCTATGGGTTAAGAATGTTAGAATATTTTAAACGTTTAAACCCAGGTAGTTTCAATTTTGACATATTTTTATCTAAAGACTAAGCATGCTACAATAATCTGAGTGTATGTGTATTTTGATTTTTTTTTCTCTTTTTTTTGATTTGTTTTAATTCATCTGTGGTTCCTTTGCAGGGTAAGATTTGGTTAATAGATTTTAACCCATTTGGTGAAGTAACAGACTCCCTGCTCTTTACATGGGAGGAACTCACCTCTGGAAAAAACTTGAAAGGAGATCAAAGTGAAGGGGAAGCAACAGAACAGGTGAGGGAGGCTGAATAACATCCAGCAGGACTTATGGCCTTATTTTTGCTTTCTTTTGCTGTAACAATCAAATTGTGATGCAAATTCCATTGAAGTAATGGAAGCTCCTGTGAAATGTAAACACTTCATAAGTAAAATCTACCTTATAGTTCATCTCAACAAGTATCACCTGCTAGTTTTAGATGCCTGCAAAGGAATTTTTAGTTCAAACAGTACAAGTCCATGTTGCAGCTTTGACCCCATTGCAAAGAAGACGCCCTGAAACTTGCTTTTACACAGTTTTGATGCATTCCTTTCAGTTTTTCTTAAAATCTATTACTTTTCTATATAGTCACTTAAATTTCTACTTGGTTCTTGATATCTGTCATGCAGTTTCTCACATCTCCAGTTTTATGCTTGGGGGAAGACAAGCAGAAGCTTAACTTCTGTCACCTCCTCCTCTGGAATACCCTTAGCAAAGCCTTGTCCTCTGGTTGAACTCCCAGGACTTGCAGAACAAGGCTTTCTATCCCTCTTCCAAGCCACATTTCCTCTGTAAAAACAACTTCCCATTAGTACAGAAAGGGAGGAATAGTGTTTATTTTTTGTATTCCAGCTTTTTTTTTCTCACTGCATCTTGAGACAGAGTCCTCACATCCTAACAAGCCCTTGTGCAGCTGGGTAGGAGATAGGAAGTGGTGTGTTAATGGATCTTGGGAAACATTTGGTTCTTTCCTGAGGAGAGGTGGCTGGCCAGTGTGGGCTTTTCTTAATTTCCTGCCTGTTGAACTGCATTAGAGGTCACTGAAATGACAAACTTCATTGAGCTGACTTTAACATCTGGGAGTTTCTTTAGTCCTGTGGCCCTTTCCATAACACATTGACAGGGACACCCCTCCCCAGGCTGTCCTTCAGGCCATTGCCTCTGCCTCACCCTGGGGCTGTTGGTATATGAAACCCATTCCATGAACCCTCCTGTTAAAATCTGTGTCTCCTTTGTTAGAACACACTCCCAGTTCAGAGCTGTCTGTGGGACATGGGAATTTTCATTTTGGGATTTCTTTTTCTCGTTGCCAGATGCTTTGCACAGTTTTCTGTAGTTCAGTCCTGGATGAAAACTAGAATAACTTGTCTTCATGTTTCAACTGACATCCAGTCACATAATCTGGTGTAAAGCTGCTGATCTTTCATAAAATGAAACTGTTTATTGCAGTACAGCTGGCAATTGCATGGCATGTCAATGTGTTGAACTGAAAATGATATCATTCTCCAAAACCTGTTGCTACAATTCAGCATTTAGAGATCTTTTTGGCCCTTTATAGAGGTATTTTTTTCCTTCAGTGAATAAATTGGTTGGAAAGTTTAAATTATCATTTCAGTGAGATTATAGTTGCAAATGTGTTTAAACTGTGAAGACAAATCTAGGGATTCTATCAAAAAGATTTTTCTCTATCCAGATATGTATCTAGATACCACTGCCCAAAGTTCCTTATAGCTCCATTAGTACAGCACTGTCACAAGCATGAATTTATTAAATACATTAATAACTGATACACTGTAGAAACTTTAAAGTGAGGTAATGCAAGCCATTATTTGACTGTTTAACATGTTTGACATTTCAAATTGCTCCTAAGTGGGCAGAGGCTTTATAAGAAAGCTACAATTTTTAGAAAGCGCAAGTTTGGTTGAGTGAGTGCCAAATAAACTCATTGGCAGCGTGACTCAGTCTCAGGAGGAGTCCCAGGAACATTTCATATTCATGTCCACTGTTTGTTCTTGTCTCCTTCTCCAAAGGATTGCCCAGTGTTCCGTTGTACCAACAGCAAAGTCACCGTCCAGCCCAGCCCCTACCTGAGCTACCGACTGCCCAAGGACTTTGTGGACCTTTCCACAGGAGAGGATGTTCACAAATTGATTGACTTTCTAAAACTGGTAAGAAGTAGCGGGAAAAAAATCTCTGACCTTCCACCTTTGTGAAATAGAAGCACCAAAGTCCCTGGGTCTCTGCTTTTGTTACTAACAAAGTGTACAAAATTACAGAAAAAGCAGTGTATGAAACCATCACACAATGTTGGGTTGATTGTTCCTGAAGTGGTGAAGTGCAAGCTCTTTACTGCTCTCACTTTGCTTAATTTTATTTTTATGGGAAGCAGCAAATGTAGTTTGACAAATCTTACTGAAGGACTGACCTGTTTCCTTTCTTACTGAAATGTAAATATGAATGTAGTATGAATGGAAATGTGCTTTTTGAATGCCTGGAGCTAATGCTTTCAAGGTTTTTAACTGTTTTGTAATGCTTTTAATGTTTTTAATGTTTTTAACATTAAACTTTTAATGTTTTTAACTTTTTTCTTTAAAAGTTACATGACAAATGTATTAGGAAAAACCATGATAGAGTTGTTCCTTTTTCAGTCTGCTTTCTTTATTCTTTTAAAGCACAGTGGCATGAAGACATGAGTAAGTTAGGGAAGGGAGGGCAGGTTACCTGCACCTGCATCACTGACTCTTGCACCACCAGGATGTTTTCTGCTTCTTCTGTATTCCAATGGCTAGGCAAATCTTGTTCTTTACTGGAAATAAAATCCTATAGTTCGGGATGAGAGAGAGGGTTGATATTGCTCTCTTCAATTTGCTGAAAAATTATCTCTTGCTGTTCCAAAAAAATGGCTTAGAAATGCAGTCACTGTCTAATCCATTGTATCTGGAACACTTGACATGATTTATTAGTGCTCTTACTTCAGATAACTGTGTCCTAACATTCTGAACTCTCCTGTTCTGTTGACAGAAAAGAAATCAGCAAGAGGATGACTGAGGTACCCAGAAGCATTACATTGAATTACAAGCAAGAAATGTGGCAAAATCTGTATTTAGCATAACTATTAAACTATTGATTTAAAGGAAACCTGCTTTTTATAGTCAATGAAAGATCTGAAGAGCTGTTCATCCCCAGTGTCTGTTGGTTTATAGGAAAGTGTAGGGAAGCTTTTTCAGGGAAACATGAAAGGTCAGGGTGAGTTCTCACTGGATTCCAGGTGCAAAGAAGCAACAGCCTGAGTGCAGCTGAACAAGTTCTTTCCATTTTTCATAATGTGAGGATTGATGCACAGAGCTACGCCTTTGGACTCCCCAGTGTAAATGTGGCCACACAAAATGCTTGTGCAGTAACAACATGGAGCATTCTCTGCATTTAGGCACTGTCTTGCTTAATATGTAGTCACAAAGAAAAAGGAATGTACATTTTTATCTGTAGTAACCTTTTAAAATTGTGAATTTATTTTGTTTGGGGAGCACTTCTCATCCTTTATGTAGAAAAAAAAATAAAAAATGGAGAAGGGATTTTTTTCTTTGTTCCAAGGGCTAATATTTCATTTCAGAGAACAGCTATAGCTGTAGTAAACTACTTAAAGTTTGAAAATTTTACATATTGGGAATTTGAAATTCTGAATGCATTTAAAGTAAAGTAATATTTTCATAGTTGCTAAAGTGAAATGAAATTCATTTAAACTCACCAAATTTTATTTCATTTTCATAGTAAAGCTTTCTTGAAACGTGTTTTTTTAACATGATTACATACTAGACATTGTCTGTGACTTTAATCTACATAATTAACATCAAATTATAATTTTATATACAGACTCAGTCTTGTTTCTTTTGTGTCACATTTCTGAGTTTCTTAGGAAAGCAGTTATTCTTTCAGCTCTTAAAATTCTGCTTTCAGCTCTTAAAATTCTGTATTTGTTTGGTACTTCATGTTTTTTTGTATAAAGGGAAGCTTGGCTAAATCTGGGGAAACAGAAGCTCTTGTTTCCAATTGCTGTTGTTTGGGAGGTGGGGGAGGACAGTTTTAGGTGAATCACCAGCTGACTTTTGGATATAGGTGTTTGTACGGCATCAGTAATTTATTAAGACTGTGCAGAGTTCCCATTGAAACAAAAGGACATTTGAAGAAGCTCATAACCCCTGGAAACTGGTTCCTATTTCAGACCAGTTATGTGATACTCTGTGTGTGTATAAAGCTGTTTGTGTTTCTTTGCCTTGCTTTTGCTGTCAGATTGGAATGGTGCTTGGTTACAATCTGTTCTTGGATGTTAAATCTGAGCTGAGATGTTAAATTATTACCTAATGTCTTTATTTAGCTTCTGGTTTGAATCAAAACTTAAACTGGAGTTAAAGATTTTGCAGATTAAGAATCCACACATTGATGGAACATCACAGATGAAAGCTCCTGGAGTCAGAACAGTCTGCCCTGAGTTGAAGGATTGTTTGAAGCATTGGAACCTGCTTCTCAATAGCTTCTTGTATTCAAATTAGATGATATTAACTCAGGGCTGGGCTAGACCTAATCCTCCCATACTGCAGGAGTTTGGATTGGTATTTCTCACGCTCACCAGAGGGATAATTTGAGTATAAATGTCTCTAAATGGGGTAGGAACATCAAAGTGTAAAAAAATAACAAAGCTTTCCTCTTTGTTTTAAAGTTTCTAGCCATAACTTAAACTGTTGTGATGATCTAACCACACTTCTTCCTCTACACAGATGATGCCCTGGAACTTCCAATAGATCCATAAATGCTTCTAAACCACAGATTATTGTCTTTAAAAGCAAAGTCTTAGTTTAAAGCTGGAAGACAGTTTCCCACCTCTTCCACATGGGCTCCACAAATTAATTTACCACTTTCTCAGTTGTCTTTGCTGAATGTTCACCAGAACATATTTGGTGATGGGACCAGTTTGCTGGGTGTCTGTGCACTCTGGAGTGTCCCTTTAGGTGGGTATGCTGGAGTTTTTCTCCTCTGTGAAGTGCTGACAGATGCCCAGCCTGAATTCATGGGCTGCTCAGCCAAGCTGAACTGCAGTGTAGAGTTGCAGGAACTTGTTCTGCTTCCTTTTGGTAACTACTAGTGAAGAACCTTAAAAGGCAGCAGAGCAAAAATACTGGCCCCATGTTCAGAACTGGTACAGAAACAATCCCCAATATAAAAATATGATCTACAAGATGAGGTCTCCTTACAGTTTAAATACATGCTTTAGATGTACTTTGCTTTTTTCCCCCAACTTCAGGTAATCAAACAGTGAATTTTATTTGGCTGTTAAATTAAAGATTCCTCTTCTAAAAGAATTTTCACTCTCTATGTCCTTCTGATCTCCTAGGATAATTAACAAACATTTTCCCTTTGGGGAGCTGAGGGAGCTAATGTTGGTAGATTAAAAATGCTTCAGATCAATTTTACACTGAATAGTACATGACACTTTTCTATTCCATCATAAAAGCAGTTTCTGCCTCTAGCCATCATATACAGAAATTAGAAAATACAAATTTCCAGTTGTTCAGGTCCTTGTTCATGGGATTTAATTATATCATCACCATTTGCTGAGTAAGGGCCAACTGTATACTATATATTCTTAATTATATGCTTAAAACACAGTGTGAAGATGCTTGCAGTCTCATCTAGATGACAAACAGAAGTTTTAGGGGGAGGTAACATGCAGTCATTTTATACAGAGCCTGTGCCTGCCAAGCCCTGCAGAAGTCTGGCTGTGTCTGATGGCTCCAGCAGTGAGATTCAGTTCTTGGGCTGCAGCTCTGCCAGGAGTGCCAAGGAAAAGTCCTCAGTGTTTCACAGCCAGTGCTTGTGATGTTGAATCTCCCTGAGGGATAGAGGGGATCAGGATTGCTGTAACCCCATAAGCAGCAGTTGTGAACATGTCCTGGTTTAGTTGAGGATTTGGAGTAATGCTCCTGTCCGTCTGCGCTTCAGACTGTCCATGCTGTCTGTTCTCTTTTGACTCTTCTTTCTCCAGTGTTGTCCATGTCTTTCCTCATCCCTCAGCCTCTCATTTGGATAAATATTAAGATCAGAATTGGTAGCAGCAGCAGCAGCATGGATAATACTGAGCTGAATTTTAAAACCTCTCTCTATCCACTTTTCCCTCCCTCATACAAAGGCACTTTTTTGAGTGGTGCTCTAAAAAAATCCTTAAACTCTAAAAGTAGGGGAGAAATATCCAGGCCCAAGTCTCAATAAAATCAGTAGCACTTGTTGGAAGCTGATCACAGATTATAAAAATCCACTGCATCTGACACCCTTGGCTAGCAATCTCACCTGTCTCATTGTTCCATACTCACCTGCTGCTCATGTCCAGAGTGCAGAGGAGAGGTGCCCCGTGAGATGCAGTGCAGGTGCTCATTTGAGCAACAGAGACCCTTAGACACTCCTGGTTTCAGGCTTTCAGGTGAGCATTGCCAGGTGAAAGAACCCCAAAACCCACCAGGGACACTGTGGAGATGGGTAATGCATGGCACAAACCTTGGTAAAATTCCTTCTGTACCTTTGTGCGTGGCTGAGTTCAGCTTTCACAAACTGCTCCAAATGTGAAGTGTGAAACAGCCAGAGAGGAGCACAGGGTGTTTGTCAGTGAGCATAAATGGCAAATCAGCTGGTAACTGGTCATTGATTTCACCTTAGAGGCCAGAAGTATCAGTTCTGGTTGTATTTGGACACATGTTACATTTTGTACATTAGTTCAAGAAATAATACTGAACTAAAATACATATTTTTGGCCAAGAGAAGATGGACCTGAAGTGTAACACAGACCATGGTGCTTTTGATTCATGAAGGACACTTGCTAACACTGATACTTAATAAATCCACCTTAGCAAAAGCTTGTCTGGATGTTGACTTAACAATGTCTTCTATTTGAATTTGATGCCTTCTGTAAAGAGACAATCTCCAACTTGTGGTCATCCTGACATTATACAGAGCTAAAAAAAGACTTGTGGCCATAACTGCTATAGTTGGTGAAATCTTGAAGCTCTTTCAAAGATACAAAGCCCTTAAGCAGTTTTGTGTGATTACAGGATTTTGTAATAATAATGACATAGGTACTGCAGTAAGTCTGGTTTGGGGTTTTTAGTTCTTTCTTTTGGGGAGGGCAAATATCCTGTTATATTTCATCCTGTTACATTTCTTCATGTGAGCTCTTGGAGCACTGGGTATCCTACCTGGCTATGAACAGTGTTCTGATTTCTCTAAGGCCCTCTGAGCACCTGGCCAGGCTTCTGCCAAGGATGTTTGGCAGCTCGTAGGGGAAAGTTGCTTTTTGCTTTGGCTGGTTGGTCATAAACACTGACTGCTCAGGGCCTTTCTTCAGGGAATGTTGCAAATTGCAGCTGAACTTCCAGAAGAGATTTGTGGCTCCTAAACAGCATTACTGTCCAAAAGAGTAAAAATAATCAATTCTTATTTCTAGTCTTTAGGGCTCAAATCCAGCTGGTGGAGGGGCTTGAAATTTTGGGTTCTGTCTTGGCTTCTGCTGTGAAACTGTGTCCTGACAGACTGTAGCACTTCATTGATGTAGATGAATTATTCATGGGAGCTGGGACTGTAATATCCAGGAGAGAGAAGGAACATGAGAAGCTGAAACGTCTGTAAGCAGTGTGAGGAAGGCACAGGAGGAGCTCAGCGTCACAGGATGTGTCAGGAGTGATTGATGTGCATTTCAGTGCTTTGGAGATGAATGCAGCACTGCATCACAGCCCTGTCTGTTGCTCAGGAAAGGCTGGGGGCACTGTGCTGAGCACCAGCTGTATTTCCAAAGCTTGGGAATCACAGAATGGTTTGGGTTGGAAAGGAATGTTCAATGCCCTCTAGTCCTCAAATGCTTCCAGGAATGGAGTACCAACAACTTCTCTGGGCACCTGTTCCTGTGTCTCATCTAATTCATCATGAAAAATTTCTTCCTTAATGTCAGTCTGAACTGATCCTCTTTCAGTTTAAAGCATGTGCACTTTGTCCTGTCACTCCAGCCCCTGGTAAAAGAGGAGCAGGGAGTGTTTACTATGGGCCCCTTTAAGCACTGAAAGGCTGCAATATGGTCTACCCAGAGCTCTCCCCACCTCCCTCAGCCTCTTCTCAAAGGACAGGTGTTCCAGCCATGGCATCATTTTTGTGGCCTTCCTCTGGATTTGCTCCAGCAGGTCCCAGATCTGGATGCAGCCCTGCAGGAAGGGTGTGAACAGAGGGGCAGAACCCCTGCCTTGACCTGCTGCCCACGGTGCTGGGGATGCAGCCCAGGACAGGTTTGGCTCTCTGGGCTGGAAGTGCATATGGCTGGCACTTGTGCTCAGTTTTTCACCCACCAGTATTTCCAAACCATACCTGAGAATCTTTTGGGAAAAATGCCTAACATGGGATGACTTGAAAAGCCAGAGAGTTAATAGAATTTTTTCCAGAGCACTGTTTGTATTTCAGGAGGTACAAGGTGTTGTTATTCTGGAGTTAACTGTTCTGGGTTGCAGTCAGGCTTATGTGAAGTTTAAAACTTTAAAAGTCAGAAGTAATTCAGGTGGAAGTGGCCGTGGAGTTGGCATTTGGTGCTCTGGAGACAGCAGGGAGATGAGAGAAGCAGAATGAGGAGCTCAAAAGGCAGTTTTGCTAAGTGTGGGTGTGGATGCCTGGATCCATTTGGGAGAGGTGGGTGGGATAACTGGAGAGAGGTGCTTTTATAATGGCCCATCAGCAGTGTCCTAATGTGAAGGGAAAATGGCACAGCAAGGGCTTTTAAGGATCAATCAAAATGAAAACTGTGGAAATCTGAAGTAAAGACACATGATTAAGTGAGAAAAGATGAGAGGATGGGGAAAAAATGACAGATGATTCAGAGAAAACTGATGCTGTTAAATGTTTTCTTTGCCTCACTATACTCTTTTTCCTTTTTTCAAGGAAAAGAAGAAATGAAGCAAATTAACACAATTTAGCAGAAAAACTGCTATTGGTATAAAGCCAGAGAGGGCATTGTGAGACCCCTATACATTTTATTTCAGAGTCTGTATTTTTCATCATATCTTTGTTAATGGCTGGAGCAGTGAAATAAATAGCTTGTATAAAAATCCATGGCTGGCAGTGACTTGAGAATACACTCAGGCACTTTGGAGGTTTGTATCAGAATTTGAAATGGCCATAATACACAGGGAAAATGGCCTGAAATAACGAGGAGAAATTTGATAAAGGCGAGTGCAAAGAGCTGTAGTTAGGAGGAGAAATCAGACATTCGAGTATAAATGGGTGAGAGCTGGCAGAGCAGCAGTGCAGTGGGAGTGGATAAGTTACAGTAGAGACCATTAAATACAAGGTGATAATAAGCTGTTGGGGGAGGATAAAGGCAGGTGTCATTCTGGGCTAGCAGGAGAGAGGGATGGAAAAAATGAGAGATTATTTTGTTTGATGAGAGGATGGTGCAGTGAGATGTGTCGCTTTAGAAAGAATGTTGCAAGAAATACCCTGGGTCACTGGAGAGTGGCCAAGAGTGGATAAAGAATCACAGAATAATTCAAGTCAGAAGGGATTCATAAGGATCTTTGAGTCTGGCTCCCTGCTCCTCACAGGACTACCTAAAGTTAACTGTGAGACTGAGAGCATCATGCAGACCCTCCTTGAATGCTGTCAGGCTTGGTGCTGTGAGCATTTCCCCAGGGAGCCTCTTCCAGTGCCCAGCCACCTGCTCAGTGGAGAAACTTCTCCCAGAGTTCAGGCTGGGAGAGAAGGGAGATGTGGCTGGGAAATTGGGATTAAAAGGAGGCTGCATCCTCCAAAAATTGGAGAGATCCCAGGGGAATGTCCTATGGCCTCTCTCTTTATTCTAATAAAGTAAAAGGACTCTTCTGTCTCCTTTTTGGACATAAACCTCTGGTGTTTGTGGATTAATTTTCCTAACACCCTTGAGACCTTTCCCCATCCTGGTCACCTTCCTCTGGACACATTGAATAGTTTGGTGTCCTTCTCACATTGTGGTGCCCAACACTGCCCCCAGGACTTGCAGTGAGGCTGCCCCAGTCCAGAGCAGAGCAGGACCATCCCCTCCCTTACCTGCCTGGTGCCTGGTGTATCCCAGGACATGGCTGGCCCTCCTGGCTGCCAGAACTCATTGTTGACTCAGATTTCACTTTCCACGGTTGTGTAGGTTCAGAAGATCCCCCTGAGCCTTCTCTTCTGCACATGTCCAATGACACTGGACTCCCAGCTCTCTCTGCCTTTCCTCACAGGAGATGCTGCAGTGTCAGACATTTCTCCAAGGAGCACCTTAGAAATGATGGACAACTTTGAACTCAAATTGCTTAGAAAAAACTCTGTAATCATGAAACATGTTTTTCTAACTGCTCTGGATGTCAGGCTCTAATCCCAGAAGGAACAACTTGATCCCATCTTTGGAGGCCTATGCAGGGTAGAAAGGGGCAAACTTGCTTTCTCTGCTGTGTTCTCCAAGTTATTGCCTGCTGCTGCTGTGACAGCAAGATGTCCCTTGTGTCCTGGTTTTGGGGTCAGGAATGTACTAAGAGCTGCCTCCAGTCCCCGCTGTTCCACAAATTCATGTTTCTTCCCATCCAGGACTGCTTAGGCACTCGAATGGTTATTTTGACTAATTATTGCCTGCTGCTCTTTCAGCGCACTCCTGCCACTGGTGCCCTGGGCCCAGGGTCAGGAAGGACTCTCTTCTCCAAGAGTTTTAGCTCATGGGATAGTTCATTGTTATCACAAGAAAATGGGATTTATTAGAAAAGGCAAAATCAGCCTTCTTAAACGTGGGAAAAGGGGCTGAGCTCTATGCTGTTCCTAAAAGAAATCAGCTAATAAATAGAAAAGATGGGCAGGGAGAGCCCTCAGAGGAGAAAATAATCCCAGCCCTAAGGCAAGCTACAAAGAGAGTCTGGGGAATTTGCAGGAATAATGCTGATTGTGCTCAGTCTGACTTGAGACCCTTCCTCATCCTCTTCCCTCCCTTTCCATGTGGTGTGAAAATTTTGGCTTTATCCAGTGAGATAACCCTCCCCAAACTTCAGATCTCACCTGGGGATGCCACATGCCCTTTCAAAGTGAAATCCATGCTGGATTTCACTGATTCAGGTGAAACCCTCAGTGCTTTCCTATCTCCTTTGGGGATGTGAATGTTCAGCCTTCTCAGCCCACAGGGCTGAAGAGGAAAGAAATTCAGCTCCAGCCCTGGGCTTGGATCTGGGTTTTCTCCCTTTTCCAGGAGGCAGTGATCCACAGCAAGAAGTCAGAGTCCAGGAATAGTAGTTTGTCTCATAGAAACCATTTGATTGGCATCACTGAGCTGCAAAAAGCCCCGGTGGGCTTGGTGACAGATTCTGCTCGCCTGGAGACAGGTTTTTATCTCTCTGCTCACAGCAAGGGGAAGAAAGCTCATCTGGTACCCTTTGTACTCCCATACACCTGGGAAAGGGGTAGCAGATCTTTTGGAAAGGAGATGCAGAATGGGATCATGCACGTAGAGGGAGGGAAGTGTCTGAAAGGGCTCTGTCTCAAAGGGTTTTTGCCCTTTGGGGTTTGGTGCTCTTTGGAGTGTGATTGTGTTCACAGGGGTCTGAGGATGAGGGAAGAGATGAGGATCTGACTCCATGTTTCAGAAGGCTTGATTTATTATTTTATTATATATATTACATTAAAACTATACTAAAAGAATAGAAGAAAGGATTTTATCAGAAGGCCAGCTAAGGATAGAATAGAATAAGAAAGAATGATAACAAAGACAGCTGTCTTGGACTCTCTGTCTGAGCCAGCTGGGCTGTGATTGTCCATTAATGAGAAACAACCAACATGGACCAATCACAGATGCACCTGTTGCATTCCACAGCAGCAGATAATCAATGTTTACATTTTGTTCCTGAGGCCTCTCAGCTTCTCAGGAAGAAAAATCCTAAGGAAAGGATTTTTCATAAGAGATGTCTACAACACTTTGGAGTCTGAATACCCCCAGAAAGGAACAGCAACAACAAAAATGTATGATGGAATCACACATCATGGATCTTCGTTTTCAACCTAATTCGATCAAGAGCTTTCTTAAACATTTTCAATATTTTCAAACAGGCAGCTCGATGGGGAGAGATGCCCTCAAAGCCCCTTCCTGAAGGAAAAGCTGCAGCAGTGGTAATGAATCCATGAGGAATGAGTATTGCAAATGCCCTGAGGGCAGGAACACCCTCAGCACAAATTTCTTTTATGAGTCACTACAGAAATAAACCCCCAAATTCGAGTCTGCACAAGCCCTGCCTACATTCTGCTACCTTGCAGGTTAACAAAATGAGTTTGAGACAGAAGCATTAAACTGACAAAGAACTTCGACACTGGACACTTTTAATTTGCTTTGGATGACCCTTTTTTTCATGGAGAAGACTTGGAAATAAGTGCTAATGAGTGCTAATTGCTGCTTTTCCACCAGTCAGGCCCGTATAGCCCTAAGCAGTGATTGATGGCGGCTCCTTCCAGTGCCTGTGATTTATTTACAGGCTAAGCCATTAGAGAAGCACCATGGATTTCTAAATAAAATTTTCGACATCTTAAATACCTTGGCAATCAGTAACAGAACCAGTTTTTTACACCTGGCTCCTCAGATCATGCTCAGCATTTCTCCTGGTATTTTAGGAAAAAGGGTTTTTCATAGAGTTTTTTCCTAAAATAGAATTTTTTCATAAATCCATGAGCATCTGAGACCCTCACTGCACACAGCCTCTGCCATGTGCATTCGAGGAGGAAATTGGAGCACTGACCAAGGATGGAGTTTGCTCCACACTGGGGTCTCAAGGTGGAGAACAGAAACTGGTATGTAATATTTGGGCACCTGGTTCCCATTTTTCTTATTCTGCCTGAGATTATTCCAGGTATGGAATCAGTTACTGCAGTTGCTGTTAATTTCTTAAGCAAAAGATTATCTGCTTCTCTTTAATGTGGACCCACAATCTTTAATTATGCTGTTTTAATACACACAGCAAAGATAATTCTCCTTAATTATTACCTTGAGCACATGGCTGCAAATTGTGCTCACATTTTATTTTTTTCAGTAGGAAATCTGCATTAGTCCTAAATATTGAAGTGTTTTTCATTATTGAGGGTGCTAATAAGTTATTCAGCCTACAGCTTTCCTGTGCCAGGAGATCAGGGCTGTATTGACTTCATGGTTGCAAAGCCTTCTTTAAATTTAATATGGGGAAAAAACAGAACTCAGGACTCAACCATGAAATTAATTAACCTGAGTTGTTGCAGACACCTGCAACTGCCACGTGTGAGCACCAGTCTGGTGTCTGACATTTGTGGCTGGAGAAGAGGTTTCTGTTGGGAATGGCATTTGCCAGCTGCTGGGAACCCCTTTGGAATGGCATTTGCCAGCTGCTGGGAACATCTGGAGCTGGGAGCAGCATCCTGGGCTGCTGCTGGAGCATCTTCAGCCAGGACTTCTGACTTTCCACGTGTCAGGAGCTCCTCCCTGGGCTCTGTGCCCACTGCAGGGCTCTCCTGTCACTATAGGACATGAAATAACACAATGTGCACACCGTTGTTCTTAAGGTGGAAAAGGGAAGTTTATTTTTTGACTCTAACATTTATAGATATTTAAAAATGCCACTGGATTGGAGGGTGAAAGTGTCACCTCTCCAATAACACTGGACAAACAGTTTATTAAATTTCTCCTTTTCTATTGAAAAATGCGAAACAGTAAGTTATTTGTTTGAAATATATAAGTTGTGTATTTCTCACACACAGAAAGCGTGTGAGAAAGTTCGTTACAAGAATGTAAACATCAGAAAGTTTAAAAAATCTTAAAAAATTAGGGTGACAGTCTTCCTCAGCAGCAGGAGCCTCCTCACCACACTTCTCCAGGCTGGAAGGAGCGTGAAGAAAAGGAGGAGGCTCAGTGGCAGGATGAGTGTGTTACACAGAGATTCAGGCTGGAAAAGGATGCTATAAAACATGGGGAAATAGTGGCTTTCAGCCTTTCTCAATCACAGAAGCCTTTCCAGCAGAAGTGCAGTAGTTCAGATGAGAAATTGGTGCTGCTTGCCTTGGTCAGCCCTTACAGGCACCTGAGATTGCATCCATGACCTCCAGGGACTCTGGGGTGATGGGCTGAAAACCACAGTTAAAACCAGGGAAAAGGAGGTCTTCCCTAATGGGATATCCCTTTGTAGCTTGCTTTTATCTGCTGGGGTATCCCTTTATGGAAGTCAGGACTTGCAGCACACACCTTGCACCCAGAGAACCCCAAACTGGGCAGGGAGAGCATCTTCATGGGCAAGAACTGCAGGACTGAGTGTCCCTGTAGCAAAGGGACCAGAAGGAACCAAAGCAGAGGATAAAACAAATAAGCCCAATAAATTGTTCTGCAAATAGTAGGAAAACAAATTCTGGTTTCCAAACCTCCTCAGTAGCTGCACAGAGTGCCTTGCATTGAGCTCATCCTCAGACTTCTCTGTGTCCCTCAGCCATGGGCAAGGCTCAACCTCCTGTGGATAATCTGGAGCTGTGCCTGGGCTCTCCAGGGCTCTCTGGTCAGCTGGAAGGACAAGCAGAACCTGCTGCCCTTACACTGCTGCTCATTATGGGAGGCACTGGTTCCACACTCTCCTTTTCCTCTCCCCAACCACTGTTTGTCACAAAACCTGCAGCTGTTTGATGTATTTGATTTTTAGCTGTCAAAATTGATAGGAATGGGCCACTTGTGACACAGATGGAGACAGAGCAGTCACAAAAGCCCTTGAGGTTGAAATGTGGGGTGTGTTTTGCATCTCAACACCTGGACACACCTTTCTCCCATCCCTGTCTCCCACTGGAGTTGCATCCATCATTCTGCCCCAGTCCTGTGTGCACAGAGCTGATGCTCAGCCCATAACATTTTACAGCATTTCCATGAGCCTCCGTGTTGAAGATTGCAATGCAAGATGTTTTCCATTACCATCTGTATGGCAGGTTACCTTTGTCAAGTGGGCAGTTTGCCTTTGAGTGACCACATTCACTCCTCCCTTGGGAGGGGACATTGCTGATAACAGCTATTGAATGTCACTGCATGGCTGATAAGAACTATAACATCCCACTGGTAGATGCTCTGCCCAGAGGGAGGAGCCAAGCATTGCTACCCAGATATAATCCAGAGGTTTTGAGACACCAGCACGGCTTTCTCCATGGGATTCCCCAGAGGAACAGCAGCTGCCTCTTCTTCCCCTGGATCTTCAGAGGGAGAATACATCCTTCTCTACAGATTTCCCTTGCTCCAACAGAGCCACCCCTGACACTGCAGGAGGGCTGCAGCCACATTTCCAATGGGACTGCCGCCAACACCCTGACCCACAGGGTGTCAGGTTGGGTTCTGACTCTGTCAGTGTTGTTCTAGTGTACTGCATTGTTTATTTTATCCTTTTAGTTTTTTCCTTTCCCTATTAAAGAGCTGTTATTTCCTGCTCCCATATTTTTGCCTGAGAGCCCCTTAATTTAAAATTTATAACAATTCGGAGGGGTGGGGAGGGTTTACATTCTCCATTTCAGGGGAGGCTCCTGCCTTCCTTAGCAAACCAAGACACTCCAACAGCTTGTTAAATAGGATAATCCTGGCTGCATGCTTCCTACAAATGCTTCCGTTCATAGATCCAGCACTTGCTTCTCCTAATTAAAGGCAATTCTCCCAGTTTGGATACATTTTGCCATCAATGAAGTGAAAGACATCTTTAAGTAAGAAACCCAAAATACTATAAGAGGAGATAAGGAGATAATATCATACCTGCTATCTTCAGGATGTTGGGTCTCCACACTAATTAAAGTACAATTTATGACATTTAGATCCTAGCCTATACAATTTTCTTCTGATTTGATGTTTTTTCTTAAAACAGCATTCAGGTCTATTATGTTTTTTTTTTTTTTTGGTACTGTAAGACCATCTTTTGGCAAAAATAAACATAATGAATTTGGGGAAAATTAGGACAATTATTTAGTACTTCAGTAACTACAGGGTGAATTTTGTGAAATGTCACATTCCTGTAATTTGATATTCTAATGATGTTCATTAGGTTTAAGAGGGATTGTAGAGGAGAAATGAAAGTAAGGGACAGAGAGTAACTAGAATGGAATATAAGGGTAAAAATGAAGACTGAAACTAGAGATGGTTAATTCAATCCAAGCAATGTTTGTGTGTAGTTTGACCTTGCTGAGGATTTTTATTGAACTGGATCTTGTTGTAGACAATGACACAGTACATTTTTCAGTGATGAATTTCTAATTACTGAGCTGAGCTTTTCCAACAGCCACATTTCCTGCAAGTTGCATATAAACCTAATTATTCCAGGTTCGGTACTCTGACATGAAAAAATTAAAAAGCAAGCATAAAATATGTGTTATTGCCAATATCCTTGCAGTTATGCACCCCTAGGGTAGTGTGAGGTGGCTCTTTGTTGCAGCCTGTGTGTTTTAGCTGTGCCTGGGCTGTGTGGGAGGAGATGGTTTATGAATGTGTGCAGGGCTTCGTGCACAGTTATGCAAGAGCCTGGTTCTGAAATAGAGGAATCCCAGGAAACACAGAGGGAACACAGCGCACCCACCCTGGAGAGCCAAACCCCCCTGCAGGAACCTCACACCTTCTCCAGGAATCATTCCCAAGGGGGGATGAGGAGTGTTCTCTTTGTGGGGTGTTCTGTGGTAGGAAGGGAGGAATGATGAATCTGTCTCCAAGTTCTCAGAAGGCTAATTTACTATTTTATGATACTATATCATATTAAAGAATACTATACTATACTATAAAGAATACAGAAAAGATGCTTACAGAAAGCTAAAAAGATAATGAAAACTCCTGACTCTCTCCTGAGTCCTGACACAGCTTGGCCCTGATTGGCCAATAAATAAAAATAATTTACAGCAGAAACCAATAAAACAATCACAGATGGATAAACAATCTCTAAACACATTTTAGATGTGAGCTCAACACAGGAGAAGCACATGAGATAAGAATTTGTTTTCCTGCTGAGGCTTCTCAGCTTCCCAAGAGAAAATCCTAAGCAAAAGAATTTCTCAGGAAATATGAATGGAACAGAGGAGAAGGGGGCAGATTTACATGGTACTGTGCTATGTGATGTAAATGAATGCTGCAATAATCCAATTTATTTCCACAGCTGGATGTCCAAAAACTCTGGGAACTGACCTGTCCTCAAGGCTGAGGGTAAACATGCTACAAAGGTGATTCCTGATGCAGTGGTATATAAGCGAAAAAAAAAAAAAAAGAAGCGGGAGAAGCAAGCAAGCAAAGCATATTTTCAGTCTAAAGTGATTGATTTGGTCCTCTGTGCTTGATCAGGCAAGTTAGGTGTGGCTGGAGCCAACTTCTGCTCTGGAAAGGGATGAGAGAGCAGAGGGAGCCAGAAGTGCCCATGCCCAGAAATCCCCATCCCCAGGTAATGAAGGCCAGCTAAGCAATGGCCACATCCCAGAAGTTGGTGCTGTGCTGGAAGAGGCTGCCAAAGCAAATTTGCCAAGGGAATGTGTTTTGTGTTCTCTTTTTGCAGCCCTCAACAGGAGTGTCAGGGCTTAGACTGGCCAGGGGCTGGCCACAGCTACGGGGTTTTTGGAGCACATCAGTGTGAGCTTGCTCCATGTTGTGGCATCTGGGACATCTCACAGAGGTTTGTCACTCCCACAGGGGCAGGGGTGGGCTGAGCTCTCACTTCAGTGTAGGGGGATACAGTATGGGTAAATGAAGGTGGTGTAGAATGTAATCTTATCCCCCAAAGAGTTGCAGCTGGAGCAATTACTAAAGATTAGGAGCAGGCCTGATGTCAACAGGCCAAAGCTGTAGCCAGGAAGAAGAGTGTTATAAGGGTGGATTGGTTGGTTGAGGGGAGCTGGAGGGGATGCTGCTGTGGGGATAAGGAGGAGTCAGGGCCTAGAGGAGATGCCTGTAGGAAAATATCAAGGAGGTACAAAACTCTGGCAATATGGAACCCTTGCAATGTACTGACAATAGGACTCTTGCACTATAATGACACCAAATGGACCCTCATTTACCCATACCGTGTCCCCCTACACTTTGGGGTGTTGCAGTGGCTGCTCCTCAGAGCCAGGCCAGCCACGCCATTCTGGAGCAAAGGCTCACCCTTGGCACCGTTGCTTCTCTGTGGCTTCTCCTGCAGCACTAAGCCTGTGTGCAAAGGTCTCAGGTGTGTCAGAGCAGCTTTTCACCTCTACCATCCCTGTCACAGCTCCTGGAGCCTGTTTGGGAACTAATAACAGCAGTTTAATATCAGCCAGTAACCTAACAATTGCCAAAGCTAAGTGGGAGAAGCAGAAATTCTCTTCTGGCTAAGTCTGAAACCTTTGCAAATTCTTAAAATTTTATCTTTGGCTTTTTCCTGCTCAGAGGCTGTGGCTGTGCACCTCTGTGCCTTCCTTCCCCTTTCCCACACTTCCCTCATTGCCTTCCACAGAACCATTTCTGCCCTGCAAACTGAGCTTCACAGCTCATTAGGGGCTGCCAATCCATCCAAGGGAGCACAAAAGCCAATATTTCTTGTGAAAAACCATTAAAGCCAGAATGGTGGAGAAGAAGGACACCCACAGACCTGCTCACAAGGCTTGTGCTGGGCTGAATCTAAAAGACCCCTTAATTTAGCACAGCTTTGAGCAGCCAATGTGTGGGGCTGGGTCCTGTAGGGCTGGCAGCACATCCCCACCCTGGGGAAGAATCTCAGCACAGCTCTCACAGCAGAAAGGCCCCATGAACAGGCTGTGAAAAATGGAGATTTTGGGTTTACTTCACAAACTTGTTCTCAAATTTTATGGGTTTCAGATGAGTGTGTTTTTTTCTGTATTTCTGATATAAACTAACATAAATATAATGATGTTGCACCATTGCACCAGCTGTACTGTTTTTCTCTCTGAAGAAGTACTAAATCATTAAAGCAGCCACAGGTTTTAGATATCCAGAATCCAATGATTTTTTAATAAATGCTCTAGGTTGTGTAATTTCTAATAGAACAGCTATTCTGCATCAGCCCTGTTGGAGCCTGCATCAGGTACAGCCCTTGAGGTACTAAAGCATCACCATTCCTTAGAAATGTTCTAAAACATTGGGAAAACTGGATGAGGTCTATAAAGAAATACTGATCCTTGCTGAGCCAAACCCCAGCACAGTTTCCTGGGGCTGTAGGCACAATAATTCCAGAGCTCTGGAATTATATATGGCAGCAGCAGCAGGATTTTCCTGTAGTGTGAGTTAATGAGTGCATGGGCAGCACTTGCAGCCCTGCCTCCCTTGGGGAGCAGATCAGGGGGATGCCATTTCATTGTCCCTGCTGTGAGAGCTGGGCACTCAGGATAAAGCCAAAAAATCCCCCAACTTTTGGACTTTTCAGTCAAGAGTGTCAGAAATGAGTCATTAATTCACATTTTCAGTTGTGCGGAGAAAGAGGAAATAAAAAAAAACATTTTCTCATGGTTAGAAAAAGAAATTGTAATTTTATGCATTAGGAGAGAGCTGCCAACAGGGCTTTAGACTTTCTCCCCAAACAAGAACAGTTGACTTTCAGATACAGCAGTGGAAACAAATGTGCTCCTTAGCACGTATCTTCTCTCATTGATAACCCCCTAAAGAACCATGTTCTCTGCTGGTAGAAATCAGCACAGCTCCAGAGCTAAACCCTCTGAGATGCTGACCAGAGCCTTGCAGGCAGAAGAGATTCAAAGAGCAGCACTGTGGCTCTGTGAGCACCAGCTGAAGGTGGTGGGGAGGAGGGAAGGTGCAGGAAATGGTTTTGGGAAGCAGCTCATGTTTATCTCGGTGCCACCTGGGGCAGCTCTCCATGCAAACCAGGATGTTTGCATAAAAAACAAACCTCAGGCCCTCTTGCTGATCTACCAAGCACCCAAACTGTGCTGCACTGAAACAATCTGCTCAGGATGCATCCCTCCCCTGCCCATGACAGAGCTCTGCCCAAAGACCTGGCTGGCTCTGGCATCATCCTCTCCAATGCTGGTGCCAGGGCATGGTCAGGAGGATGCTGGGGCCACAGCTGGTGGCTCATGCTTTCAATTTATCCATGCAAAGTTTGAAACAACAACAAAAAAAATCCCTTTTTTACTTTTTCTGTGCAATGCCACATACTGTGTATAAAAAAGCCTTTGCTCCCTGACTTTGGTCCTCCTATTATGTGATGATCAAAAAGGTGATGTTTTTACCCCAAGGCGTTTCCAGGGGACAAGAGGAGCATGCAGACAGTTCATACAAAGCAATCCCGGTTGTAGAGGCCTGCTTCTTCTCAGCTGCAGAATTAGGATGATGTTTGTTGTAGCTCTTGCAGCAAAGGAGGCCTGGGGGCAGAATTTTGAGGGAACTGCTGAATGAGGAATGTTTTTGGGAGTGTCACTCCCTCAGGGTGAAGCAAAGCAAGTCCTTGATTTCTCAGTTCAGCACAGGGCACATCAAGGCACAAACAGGCTGTGTGAGAGCCTTTTGCTGTGGTTAATGTTGGTATAACATCAATAAATAACAGGGTGGCAGAGCATCCCTAGCAAGGCCCCACTGCCAGGACATTAAGCAGAAGAGATGCTTCCTTGGATGCAAATTCATTTTACCAAGGCTGAAAATAGCCCAGCCAAAGAAACTTACAATGGTGAGTAAGTGCATTGCTAGAAAATGGGGAGAATGGGTAGAAAAGTATTTATCTTAAAGATTACAGAGCAAGAAAGCAGAGTCCTTTCTGCCATGCTGAAGAGCAGGACTGGGAAGGTGTGAGAGCCCTTTGGGTGCCCACAGCCAGACTTCACCAGGACTGAGCAGCCAAGGATGGAAGTAACGCTGAATTCTAAGAAGTCCTAAGAATTGTGTTTTCTTACTAAATTTTAATTAAATTTCCCAAAATGTCTCTTGTTCCTGTACAGTATGTAAAAGGCAGTGCCAGTTACAAATGTCTCTATCATTTCTCTTCATTTAGGTCCTTGCACTTCTGCAGTTTCCACCACTCCAAACTGGGAACAGCTGAATTTTGAATTCTCCACTGGAATTTTAGCATGATCTTGCTGCATTGGCTGCAAACTGACATTGGAGAGGGGTTGATGATGGTGATGGGCCACCTTCAGACCTGCTGGTCACTGCTTGGCACTTGGAATGATGAAGTTGGGAACCATCTGGATAAAATCAGGATGTGAATTTGCCTGGTATTAAACTGCCTCAGCCACAGTTTCTACCATATATCCCATATAGCCCATATATAGCATAAGGAGAAGCAGTCCCAAACTGACACCCACAAGATCTGCACCCACTGCCCCAAAACCACAGCCACCCTTTAGGGTTTTTTTAATAAAAATTGCTCCCTAACAGGAAAATATTCCCAGTGCTCATACCCATGCATGCCCACATGGCTATCAGCTTGGTTTTTCCAAATTAATTCAGACTTCTCTTAAGGGAGAAGGCAAGGAGAACTTGTTGTTTTTCTTATGACAGCATAGAGGCAGATGAGGGAGGAATATTAAGAGGAGTAAGGAAAAGAAGTGAAAACAGCCATTTTCCCCCTCACATAGTATATAATCTGGAGACAACCATTCTGTACCAAAAAGGAACTTTTTTTTCTGTCTTGGAGGTGATTTTTAAGGAGAGCAAGGCACTGTGAGTGTGAGTGCAGAGGGTCCTCCTGGAAGAAGAAGTGGCACAGGCTGGGGGATGTGAAGCAGTGGCAGGGCAGATGGGGCTGTTGTGCTGGGAGACAACAGAAACAATAAATGAGCCTGTGTTGGCTCAAAAACATCACAGATGTGGCTGTTCCAGGCTTGCTGGTGCAGTGGGTTCCTGGAACTGTTTGAACATCCACCCTGTGTGCTCAGCCCCTGACAAACACAGAGCAGCCCAGGGTACAAGGAGACCCATGTCACAGTGCTATAATGAGACATCAAGCTGCATCCCTCTCCAGGAGAATGGCAGGCATTTCTGGAACAGCCCTTTTCATTAACTAAAGGAGCTCTTGCTGAAAAATAACCTCACCTGCTCTAAACTTAATTTTCCCATTTGGTGCATAAATTAAGAGTCAAATAAACTGGATCAAACAGACTCTGATATTCAAGGGTTTTAAGGAAGAAGCAGCAGCAGATCTAGCACAGGGTCTAGCTTAGATGCATTTTATTTTTTCCAGGCCTTCATCCATAGCATGATTTCCCAGTTGTTCCACTCTGACAGGGAACAATGGTTTCATCTGCACAGCAGATACACCCAAAACCAAGGCTGAACATGAACAGTGCGTGCACAATCTCCCAGAAGTCTGAAATCTGAATCTTTCCAGACAGACCCTGCAATGCTTGGTGGTGTTTGTTTTCCCAAGTTAGCAGAAAGCTGGAAGCAAGTGTACAAGGGTAGGATGAGCTCACCCTAATTCCAAGGCTCTTCTCACACTGGTGAAGTCATCTGCCCATGGATCTGTGATTATCTGGGTTCAGGTGTCTCTGTCAGGTACAGACCCTCCTGTCAGCTCCTCATCATTTCACCCTGGCCCAGCATTCCTAGTTAAGGCTGATTGAACTGTGAAAACCAGTTGTATGACATTCCTGTGGTGCACACAATCCAGCTGGATGAGACAGGATAATGTTTCCAAGGATCTGCAGTCTGGGCCATCATCAGTCTTGAACAGGCTTTGAGCATGACGGCTTACATGGGAGATCAGCTGGTGGACATAATCACTTCTCTCTGTGATTTTTTAAAACATAGAAGTAGTTGACAACATTAGCTGACAACTGGATTGCTGACATCCAAAACTCAACCTGCTCATTGGCTTCTGAGGGTGGAAATTATTCAAATCAAACCACGACTGCAAATGACACCGAAGTGTCCTGGATTGCCAAGCAAGTTGTATTCTATTTGCCCTCTGTATAGCAGCTGTCTTCTCTTAAGAGGGCAGTTTTCCTTATCTCTTCCACACCCACTCCTCCCTCCAGGGAGACATCTGCTGATAACAGCTATTGAATGTCACTGCATGACTGATAAGAACTACAGCATCCCATTGGGAGATGTGAGCCCAGAGGGAGGAGCCAAGAATTCCTACCTGGATATAATCTGGAGATTCTGGAACACTGGCATGGCTTCTCCACTGGATTTCCCAGAGGAACAGCTGCCTGTTCTCCAGATTCCACTGGATCTTCAGAGGAAGACTACACCTTTCTACAGGATCCCTGCTCTAACAGAACCACACCTGGCACTTCAGGAGGACTGCAGCCACAATTCCAAATGGACAGCTGCCAACATCCTGACCATCAGGGTGTCAGGCTGTGTTCTGACTCTGTCAGTGTTGTTTGGTTTTACTGCATTGTTCATTTTATCTTTTTATTTTCTTCCCTAGTAAAGAACTGGGGTTTTTTTGTTGTTGGTTTTTTTTTTTTTTTTTTTTTTTTTTTTGCCTGAGAGCCCCTTAATTAAAAATTTATAGCAATTCAGAGGTAAGGGGTTTACATTTTCCATTTTGGGGGAGGGTCCTGCCTTCCTTAGCAGACACCTGCCTCTCTAAACCAAGACATGAAGCTAACAGGCCCTGATACTTTAGGAAGTTGGGCAGCTGAGGTTCATGCTTCAGTTCTCCTACAGAATGTCCACCAAGGTCCATGTTGTAAGGGAAACTTTTGCTCAAGTATTTGAAGTCTTAACATGAAGATGGAACCAGGACAGAACTTGCTCTCCAGCAGGCCAGCTCTAAAGTGTGGTTAAACAGGGACAAAACAAAGGCCACACAGAACAGAAAGCTTTTGGTTAAGGGGATCGAATTTACATGGAAAAGCTCAGTGAGGAAGATGGTGGCGCACAGTGTAAACCCAAATTAGATCTTATCTGACTACACAGGCACTGGAAACACACAGACAAGGCAAAACACAGCTCAGTCCCACTCAAAATGCAACCCATGGGAGCAAAGAGCGGTTGGATTCCTGTCTGGTGGGATGGTGATCAGCTGGGAGATGCAGTGTGTGGAGAAAGACAAAAAGCACAACTCCATTTAGGATTTGGGAGAGGAAGGAATGAGGATGCAGTCAGGTGGTGTCCTCAGGAGCACAGAGAGGTGGTGGGAATGCAGATTTACATAGGGCACCACAGTTTAATTAATGTCAAACAGTGAGATGGAAGAACAGCTGGTGAAGAGATGTAACATTCACCCCAGGCTTTTGGTTTAGTTTGAAACATGGACAAAATGACACAGAGACTGAAGCTCAGGTGTCCATGGAAGGGTGTGTCAAGGTCCATGAGCCTCAGTGAAACTAAACCAGATTAAAACAAGCCAGTGACTGGGATGAAGGGTCCACCAGCTTCTCTGCACCTCACTTTCCCCCTCAGTAATGAGGATGATGCTGGTGCTTATCAAAGAGCATGCAGTGAGGATAAATCAAGGCAAGAACCTTGATGGCAAATAGGACAGAGACCATCATATTTCAGCAGAAATTACCAGAAAATTGAGGTGAATAACCTCTTTGTGACAGCTGCTGGAGCTTGATGTGCCCATAGAGCAGAGTGCTCACAGCAGCCACTGCTCATAGCCCCACGCACTTGTGGGAGATGGGGGAAGGCAGGCAAAAAATAACCTGTGAGGGCTTCGTTCAGCCCATAGTTGACTTGAGGGACAGTTTGGCAGCTTGATGATGTGGGGAAAAGTAGGTTTTGCTAAATGAAAGGAGCAAAGTTGGATAAAGCATTCTGGCTTTCCTCATTTTTTATGCCCATGCAAAGTTAATTAAGGGAGAGTGCCTAAAATATGCCACTCAACTAAATGAGATTTCAAAGAGCACAAAGTGAACTCCAGTTCCATCAGAGAGAGACATCTGCATTGTGGCACAAGGCTTGGAGATACAGGTTTGATTAAACACCTTGTAACAACCTTTGTGGGGCTGTAGCTTTTACAACAATTAGGTGAAAGCACATTTTCCCAGCTTAATTACAGAGCTCTGAAAAATGAGGTTCACCTTTCTACTGAGAACCTTTTCCTCACCATCAAACTCTGCCTAACTCACCCTCTGGAGATGCTTTCACAGTCTGCTCACATCCCAACAGGCATGGATTGGCACAGTTGGAAGAATCTCACCAGCTGACACTGAAAGTCAGGAATTCCAGAAAAACTTTCCAAAAACTGTTTGATTTTGCTAAACACAGGCAACTTCTCTTTTCAGATCTGGCAGTGAACGAGGCTTTTGGCTACAATTGCAAAACTGGATCTCTTCTTTGCTTGGCAGCTCATCTGGTCAATTATGCTGTGTAAATGGAGAATGGCTTGCAAAAAGTGGAGGGCACAGCTTTAGCCCCTGAGCAGCTTCAGCTGAGCTCCATCACTTGTTTGCTGATGGGGATGTTTGCTCTGTGCAGGGCAAGGCAGTGATTAAGCCTGGATCCAAAAGTTCATCCCAGGTTTGCAGCTGCTCCATGGGTCATGCCTGGTCCTGTGAACAGGATTAGTCCCTGTGTTAGCTGTGCCCTGTCAATGCAGGTCTGAGCTCAGATATTGACCCTCCATGCAGGAAGAGCTGAGCTCCAGGCGCAGCCCAGGGCAGTCCTGGTGTCCCTGCTCTGGAGAAAAGAAGCTCCCATGCTTTCCATGCTTTTTCTGAAGCACTCACTGAATTTGGGGTCTGTCTGCCAGGGAGCACTCTGACATGGCCCAAACCCATTGCAAAATCATGTTTTGTGTAAAGAACAGAAATTCAGATTTGAATAAGCTCATGCTTGTGGTGTTTGTGAGGATCCCCAGGATGAGGTGAGAGATGAGAATCTGACTTCACGTTCTCAGAAGGCTGATTTAATATTTTATGATATTATATTATATTAAAGAATGTTATTCTAAAACCATACTAAAGAAAGAGAAAGGATACATCAGAAGGCTTAGCAAGAATGATCATGAAATCTCGTGACTGACTCCTCAGTGTGACACAGCTGATGGTGATTGGTCATTAATTAAAAACAACTCCCATGAAACCAATCAAACATTCGCCTGTTGGTAAACAATGTCCAAGCCACATTCCAAAGCAGCAAAACACAGGAGCAGCAATCAGATGATTGTTGTTTTCATTCCTCTCTGAGGCTTCTCAGCTTCCCAGGAGAAAATCCCTGGCAATGAGGATTTTTCAGAAGACATCATGGTGACACATGCTTATGTAAAACTCTACTTTTCCCTTCCAAGCCAGTGGTTCCCCTTTCTCACATAGCTCCTCTTTACCCATTAGTGGTTTTTTTTTCCCCCAACCTCTTCATGAGCTTTTAATTGGTCCCACCCTGGATTTGAGGGTCTCCAGCTCCCATGGCCTTCCAAGGCCTACCCAGCTTTTTCAGGCTGGAAGAGGACAGGATACACCCAGGAACATTTCTGTCCCATTTCCATTGTCACCCCTGCAATGTAACCCCGTTGCAGCCCTAAATAAAATATTGGGATGGGGAATCTGCCCATTAATGAAAACTAAACCACCTCTTTTGGGTTGATTTGGGCAACAGGGCTCTGTTTTGGCTCTTGTCCCATGTGCCCTTCACTGGCTGTTGGCACTGTGCTGCTCCTTGCATGGGAGTGTCAGCCTGGACTTAATGTGGTGACTGAAGTTAATTAGCAAAGCTCCTTCTCCCGTCGTTATTCAGCAACATTAATGTCTGTGGCAGGAAAGAACAAAATGAGCCAAGTTCATTTCTCTCCTGTGAAAACTCCGGAAAAATAGCCATGTTCACCAAATGGGAAAAAGAGAAAATGAGGAGATAAAAAAAATTTAATTTCCAGCTTCTAAGAGGACCTTACCAATAACAATATAAAAGATAGCTGAGTGTTCTGCTTAAATGAAAAAAATGATTACTTCACGGGCAAGTGAGTGGTTTTCCATATCTTCTTCCCCTGCTTCTGACATTTAATTTTTTTTCCTCCACTTTTATTATTTGAGTCCAATGGTGTGGTGAGATGGTGCTGGAGGCTATTGACATTTCTCCTCTGTGCAAGTGGAGGTGACATCCAGAATAAGTCACCTCCTTTGGAGGGGATGAGTCTGGCCTGTGACCCCTGGGAGTGAGTTGTGTTGATGCAACATTCACATGGCTCAGATAAACACATCAAGCTCAGGAAGACGAGAATTCATAGTGAAATTTCAGCCTCAGCAGTGAAATCATACAAAGCTGAGGAGGTGTGGTGCATCCTCAGGGCAAATGTGGGACAGGCTGGAGACGGAAGAGAGGCTCTTCCATGGTTCCAGTCAGTGTAACTGTGACTCCTGAGTGCTTCACAGGCAGGAGTGTCTGGCCCCTAAGTACTATTTGGAGGATCCCAAGCCACATTCCTTGATGGATAATCCATTGGACAGAAGAACAGTGCAGTGGGCAGCTGAACCAGCCCCACATCCTACACTGTTGAGCCCTCTTGTGCACTTGCAGCCTCTCCAGGCTCCCTGATGTCCAAACAAGGCAACATGTCTTTCCAGGGAGGAATAACTGGATCTCTTCTTTCTATTCTGACTTCTCATTTTCAGCGGACTCCTTTTTGGGCTGGTCTGTGATGGAAATGGGTACAAAAGTCAAAGTTTGTTGGGGGTGGAGAGGACCAACAGGCACAGAGCTGGTGCAGAGGGAGGTGTGATCAGACAATCCTCCCTTGCTGAGGGTACGGGCTGTTAACCCCACTTGTAGAAGACAGCCAGGTTGTAAAGCCAAACTCCCAGGAGCCAGGAAACACCAGAATTAACAGCCTGCACAGCCACAACGTGGGCCTTTCTGCACATCAGAGGTGAGGCATCCTTTAACTATCTGATCACCTCTCATCTGGGGTTGTTTTAATCCGGCGAGTTGCTCCGGGCCACGTTAACGCGCTCAGCGTTCATTTCCTCGGCAGCGCCGGCGCCTGATCAATATTAATGCCTTTATCTAGCACTCCTGCCCTATCTCCAGCTGGGGAGCTGAGCCACACAGAGATTAAGGCCAAAATGATCAAACACACTTGCTAATTTTGGGTGCTCGATAGGCAGCAGCGGGGATCTGATCATGCCAAGCATTTCGCGGTGTGCCTGAAGCTCCCGCTGCTGTTCCTGTCCCCCAGGGCAGATCCATCCTGACTGCCCTGCCTGGGGCAGCAGGAATAGGAAGAAGGAGAAATTTTTGTGCAGCAGTGTCTTGGTTTGGAAAGACAGGAATCTGCTAAGGTGGGCAGGAGCCTCCCCTGAAATGGAGAATATAAATCCTCCCCACCCCTCCGAATTGCTATAAATTTTAAATTAAGGGACTCTCAGGCAAAAATATGGGAGCAGGAAATAACAGTTCTTTAATAGGGAAGGGAAAAAAATAAAAGGATAAAAGAAACATTGCAGTGCACTAGAACAACACTGACAGAGTCAGAACTCAACCTGACACCCTGTGGGTCAGGGTGTTGGTGGCAGTCCCATTGGAAATGTGGCTGCAGCCCTCCTGCAGTGTCAGGGGTGGTTCTGCTGGAGCAAGGGGGATCTGTAGAGAAGGATGTATTCTTCCTCCAAAGATCCAGTGGAAGAAGAGGCAGCTGCTGTTCCTCTGGGGAATCCCATGGAGAAAGCCGTGCTGGTGTCTCAAAAACCTCTGGATTATATCTGGGTAGCAATGCTTGGCTCCTCCCTCTGGGCTCACATCTCCCAGTGGGATGTTATAGTTCTTATCAGCCATGCAGTGACATTCAATAGCTGTTATCAGCAATGTCCCCTCCCAAGGGAGGTGTGAATGTGGTGACTCAAAGAGAGAGATAAAGCAAACTGCCCACCTGACAAAGGTAATCTGCCATACAGATGGTAATGGAAAACATCTTGCATTGCAATCTGGAACAAGCAGGAATAGGAAGAAGAATTTTTTGGACAGCTCCTTTGCTGCGCAGATTAATTTCCTGTGCTGAACTGTTCAGAGCAAAGGAGAAATCCTGTGGAAAAAACCAACCAAACAAAAACCAAGCAAACCTGTATAGGGCATGAGTGTGGGCCAAGAAAGCCAAGGGTATCCTGGCCTGTATCAGCAACAATGTGGTCAGCAGGACCAGGGCAGGGATTGTCTCCCTGTACTCAGCACTGGTGAGGCCACACCTCAGATCCTGGGGTCAGTTCTGAGCTCTTCATGACAAGAGAGGCATTGAGGGGCTGGAGCATGTCCAGAGAAAGGCACTGGAGCTGGGAAAGGGTCTGGAGCACAAATCTGATGAGGAGCAGCTGAGGGGGGTGTTTATCCTGGAGAAAAGGAGGCTCAGGGATGATCTTATCACTCGCTACAACTCCCTGACAGGAGATTGTAGCCAAGTGGGGAACTTTGTGTCTTCCTCCAAGGAACAAGGGACAGGATAAGAGGAAATGGCCTCAGCCTGTGCCAGAGGAGGTTTAGATTGGATATTAGAAAAAAAAAATTTACTAGAAGGGTTGTCAAGCACTGGCACAGGCTGCCCAGGGAAGTGGCTGAGTCACCATCCCCAGAGGTATTTAAAAGACATGTAGATGTGGCATTTGGGGACATTAGCAGTGGCCTTGGCAGTGCTGATCTTAAAGATCTTTTCCAATTTAAATGATTTTACAGTGTCAGATTGGAAGTCTTTGGAAACCTTGTTTTTTTTCATATTTTTGTAGCTTTTCAGTCCTTGCTTCATCACCCAAAATTCTTTCAATATAAATTTCAGAGATGCAAAGTCCCCCAAGTATTCCCCTCAACACCCAAGTGTGCAAAGCCAATTCTGCCAAATTAACTAGAGAAGGATCCAGTTCTCATTTTTACCAGTACTTATCTCATTACATACCATTGATGTCAGCAGGTGCAGCACATTGGATCCTGAGCCAAACCTCCAAGTTCACAGCCCAGGGACAGAGAAAGGAGGTGTGGAGCAGGGTTTGTGTTGGCCATGCAGCTCTCTAAGGTTCTGAAATATCCAGTGACTTCACACTGGGTGCTGGCACCAGGGAAACACTAAGATTTGGGACCCCAGAGCTCAACATCAGGAACTGAGTGGGGTGTGTGGTTTTGCCCTTTGTCCCTGGGAACATCTCCTGTCCCTCCTCCCCCATCCCCCTGTGTCACTGTAATATTATTTGAAAAATCCCTTTGCCAGGATTTCTTCTCCTGGGAAGTTGAGAAGCCTCAGAGAAAAATGTAAATAATAATTATCTGATTGCTTCTCCTTGTGTTTTGCTGCTTTGGAATGTGGTAGGTGATCCTTTCATTGGTTCCATGTGAATTGTGTTTTCTTAATGACTGATCACAGTAAGCTGTGTTGGACTCTCTGAGGAGTTGTGAGTTTTTATTATTCATTCTTTTCTAGCTTTCTGATGTATCCTCTCTCTTTCTATAATACAGTTTTAGTATATAATTTTTTTAATATAATATCATAAAATAATAAATCAGTCTTCTGAGAACTTGGAGTCAAATTCTCATCTCTCACCTCATCCTGGTGACCCTCACACCACCACCACACTCCTGTCCTGCCCATCTCTCATCCATTCCCTGCTCCCTTTCTGTGTCCTGCCAGCTCTCCCATTGCCCACATCCATCTACACCCCCTTGTTTCTCCTTTCTTTTCTGCTTTGGCAGTGATAGGGTTTTATATTTCCTCCCATTACACTTTTATATGACCATGATTTACGACCCTGGGTTTAAAGATTTATTGCAATGCACACATGGCACAGCAGCCTCTAAGTGATGCATTTAGCCTGGTTATTATTCTCTTATATAGCAATTTTTCCAAAGTGAAACAAGCAGCCTTGTGTTGTCAAAACTATCATCCTCTAACTTCTGAGGTTTATTCTGAAGAGAATAAAGCCAGGGAAGAGAAGCAACTTAAGGAGGTTGGCTGGCACCCGTAAACCTCACGAGTAATAAAAGCACATGGGAGCTTAACCAGGCACCAGATGGTCTTCAGGCAGTTAATTGCAGGTTGGGGATCCACATCTACATCTTGTTCGTTCCTCTTTACAGAAATGGTTAAAAACCTGTCAGAAATTTAAACTACCTCTGAGAAAAGCAGCAATGGCAACACCCATCTATCACCTCCTCTCCCTTGCTTGTGCATGTTTTAGGGCAGTGTTTTACCTAGGATGAGCAAGGGCCTTAGGTCATCTTAGACAGCTTAAACTGATCTGAGGCTTTAATGTGCTTAAAGGTGGGGGAAGGACATTGATTGTATTTAACCCTTAAGCCCCACAGACAACTGTGAACCTAAGGCAGGCAGAAGTCTCTTGTTTGGCATGGATTTGTGTTCCTTTCTTCGCATGCATCCTCTTGGTGGAGAGACCAAGTCAAAGTCCCCTAAAATCGCTGAGAAGTCTTAAATTAGCTCAAAGGAGCACTGCTGGTGGCATCAGCAGCAGCAGGTTCAGCTTTCTCTTGTGGACATTCTTAGAGCGAAGTTTATAATTTTCTGTGCTCAACTTGTGGTGTCAAAACTGATCTGGAAAACATTAAAACCCAACCACATCCAATAGTTTCACCTGTGGTGAAAATCCAAAACCTGTGGTTCCCCATCAAAACGCATCTTTCCAACTGCAGTTTCTAAAATTACCATCCAATTAAAGAAATAGTAGTGATTTTTTTTAAAATAAGAAATTTTTTCATTTAAATAAACATTTGAAATTGACATTTAAGAGAATTTTGTCTCTCTTTTTCATGCAAGCAAAGCTTGTCATAATTTTATTTTTTCATGACTAAGCATACTACCCAAGAGGATTTCCTCCAAATTTCCAAACGGGGCACAGGCTGGAGCTGCAGCATCCCCACCACTGGAAATGCCAAGGAATGCTGTGGGTTTGGATGGAATTATTACTGTGCTAGGCAGACCTGGCATCTCAAAAAATTAAGACCTGTGCTGCCAAATTTGAAGATGCCTTGCCCGAGGATTTTACCTCATCTCAGGCTTGTCTCAGAAGCATCCAAGATGTAATTTTGCTTTGAGTTTCTCACCAAGGTCTACACTCGTGGAGCAGACCAGCACTAAAATCCTGGCTTCTCCTATGTATGTGTGACACCAATAACCCACCTTCTCACTGGGATTGGCCCAGTTTTTTTCTGTCATGGGCAGAAAACCCACTCTCTGAGGTTGCTACGTGGTAGGGAAGGCAGCAGAGAACACCTGTGGGCTTGAGTGCTGTTTGCTTTACACTGATGCGGCTCCAGAGCTTGAACATGAGATTTTAACCCTAAAAATGGCCATGGATCTGTGGGTGCTCATCTCCTGAGCTGGACCCCAGCAGCTGAGCCACTGCCACGTTTCTGATGCTCTTGCAGAAAAGCATCAATGGTGCTGATTTGTAACTGGAAAGGAAGATTATATTGCATGACTCAGACATGACGCTGGGGAAGAGGTCTGATATTATGATATTTAAGCACAGGAAAACCAGGTTGTCAGTGGAAAAGCTTGAAAAACAGACATGGCTCCTTTATTTATGCTCATGATGAACTGATTTGCACAGTGCCCATATGAAGGGTCAGCAGTGAATGTGGCCAAGCACAGCCACACCACACATGGCCAGCCCCAGCATCAGCAGTAAAATACAGTTTTAAATACTACTCCAAAAATCCTATCACTTTATCCTGAAATAAAATGTCTCATATAGAAGTCAATTTTGAATTTCTCCCCTAAATTCACAGTATTTCCAGAGAAGGCCTTAAAAACCAGCTGGAACTTGTCCATCTGCAGAGTCAGGGTTTGGTGTTTGGCTGTGTGAGTGGCTGGGGGCATGTGCAGCCCGTGCAGCTGTGTCAAACCCAGTCACGCCTGCTCATTAGCTCATTTCTGATACAGCCCTTGGCAGGGCTGCAGAGCAGGCCCAGGTAATGAGAGATGGCCTCTGTGCAGCCTCTAAAAGGGCTTGAGTTATGTTTTATTGTCAGTCTCAATGCTGGCATTTCTGTGCATTTCATTTTACCTCTCTATTGCTGCTCTTGTAATCGGGCTGTGGTAATTAAACATTGAATGCAGCCCTGCAGATCCCCACAGCTGCAGCACGCCCCGCTACTCACAGCCACTCCAGAGAGGACTTTACACATAAGATCTTAATTTTTTTAGAAATACCTGCTCTTCAGATAGCTACAATAGCTCTGCAGGAGCCTGTCAGTCAAGCAAGATTACAGACTCCCTAAATTCAGGCTGACATGACAGACTGTAATGACTTTGAAGGGGCTTTTATGGTCTATTGTGCCAGTGGTCCCTGCCTAACAGAAGCATCTCCTACATTTCTCATGAAAACTGTAATGGCTCCAGAGACTTCTAAACTATCAGTTATTTCAAATGTGAGTTATTTCACAAAGAAAAAGCACATCAATGTGATACTAAAGGTGTAGGATAAATAAGGAAAATAGAATTTAGATTTAAATTCTAGAATTAAAGCAATTGATGCTGAGAAATTGCAGCATTGGCAAGGACTTGAGCAATTTTAAGTAAAATTTTTGCTCGCTGAAAGCCAAAATGGAGAAGTGGATGGCACTGTCTGTGCAGTGAGATTTTAATGTCATGCCATAGGGACAAATGTGGTGTCATAAATAAAAGTGGTGGATGAATTTGGGATGCCACAGCCTCGAGATAAGTTACAGTGCTCATGTTGTGGATGGGTTTGGCCTCTTTGGCCTCCACCACGCTGGAGGTCAGGGCAGACCATCACACTTGCCCTTCCTGGCCTCACACTCTCTCAATCTTCTCCTGAAGGCAGGAGCATGGCATTTCTAACACCACATGATTTACGTGTGAAAGAGAAGGAAAATAGGGAAAATGTCACAGTGGTGCTGTTTGAAGGGCAGCCTGGGTTTGGTAGCCAGCTGCAAGCTTTTAGGTCAGTCACATCTCTCATTTCCCAGGTGTGCAGTGGGTTTGTGAGACTCCTGGTGACATTCCCATGGAGTGACTGCAGATCCTGAGGGTGGTGAGAAGATGGAAGGAAGTCAGGAGCAGAAGGAAACCCGTTCCAAAGTTCGTGCTGTGGCAGCACACAAACATCCATCGTTGGGAAATCCCAAGATGTTTGGGCTGTCCATGAGGCTGGACAGAGCACCAGAGGGCTGCAGAAATGAACCATATGAGTGGCACACACAGGAGAGGCTCTGCCCAGCAGAGGGAAGCATTGCCCAAACACCCCAACCTGTGCTCCAGGTTTTCACCTTCACCTCCCTAGGAATGCCCACCTCTGCACAGCCCCTCTGAGATGAGAGGCACAGCTTAGCCCGCACCCACGGAAAACCTCATAGGCTGACACTGTACAAATTGTGCTCAGAAATTATGAGAAATCTGGAAAATCAGCTTCTAGAATAGAATTTTAAGAAATTTGTAAAAAGACACAATACATGATAAACAGTCACGTTTGTTTTAAAGTAAATGTTATTTAGCTCCTTGTATTTGGATTTATTTTCAGGTCATGATTTGATGGTTTGGAGCTGGTCAGGTTTGGAGCTGCTCCTGAAGCACCAGAGCGCCTGTATTGCCACCAGCAAAGCCTCTGATTTGGTCACCTAACTTGGGTGTCCCAGAAGAATTACACTTTTTTAGTGCCTCACATATTCCAAAACTGAAATCCAAAGACCTCAACTATACACATCTCTCAGTGCAGACTATCATTTCCTCTGACGCCTGACGAATCCTGCCCGTCAGCCCGCATCAGAGCTCAGCTCGTGCCCGATGCGAGGACGCTAGAGGTCTCAGTGTGGCTGGGAAAAAGCCGCTTTTAGCGATAATCCCATCCCGGTGTGAGACAGCGAGGGGCCGGAGCCGTGCGGGGCTGGGGCGGCGGTGCCGGCGGGGCGGGAGCGGGGCCAGGGCCGGAGCCCGGCCGGGCCCATCCCGGTCCCCATCCCCATCCGGGCTGCCGACCCCTCTCGGGGTGCCCCTGGCTTCGGGCAGGGCTGGGTGAGGGTGGTCCCTGCTGAGGGACGGGTTTCACATCCCAGGGCTGTGTGTGCGTGTGCGGGGCAGGTGGGCACGGCCGCCCCCGCGCATCCGAGCGCGTCCAGGCAGCGCGCCCGCTTGTGCTGTGCCTTTTTAATTTCCCTTTTTTTTTTTTTCCTTCCTGGCTTTCCTTTTTTATTTTTTTTCCCCCTCTCGCTGCTTTCCCTCCCCTCCCGTTTGACGTGCGTGGTTTTGGTGCAATGCGAATTATCTTCATTCAGTCAGGAGGGGCAGAGCCAGGCAGCAGAGCAGCAGCGGGGCTGCCTCCTCCTTCTTCCTCCTCCGCTTTCTCCTCTTCCTCCTCCTCCTCCTCCCATTGCCATAACAACCACGCACAGCCGCTCCGCACCGCACCGCGCCCGGCTGGCTGAGCATCCCATGGGGCCCCGCACGGGGGTGGGGGAAGAGAAACACTGACCTCCCTCCAAAAGAGAAAAAAAAAAAAAAAAGAAAGAGAAAAAGAAAGAAAGAAAAGAAAAACAAACAAACAAACAAAAATTAAGAGGGAGTTTTCGGCGGGGCGGGTCAGTCAGGGAGCAAAGTGACCCCGGACGCGGGTGCGCGCAGGGGGACGGAGGGACGGGGCAGCCCCGGCAGCGGCTCCGCGGGGGGAGCGCGGAGGAGGGGAGGGAAGGGAGGGAAAGGGGAGGAAGAGAAAGTTGGGAGGAAATAGCCCAGGAAAAGTGACACTCGCGGAGCCCGCCGGAGCGCGGAGGAAATAAAAGCGGCGGCGGGCAGGAAGTGTGAGGAGGAGGAGGAGGAAGGGGAGAAGAAGGAGGCGGAGGAGGAGGAAAAAGAAGAAGAAGAAGAAGAAGAAACAGCAGCGGCCGCTGCCGCCGCGGCAGAAAAGAAAGCAAAAGCCGCCCGAGGGCTCGGAGCCGGCGGCGCGGCATCCGCGGGGCTGCGCGGCGCGGCCATGGCCCGCGAGAACGGGGACGGCGGCGGCTCCTGGAAGAAGCAGGCGGAGGACATCAAGAAGATCTTCGAGTTCAAGGAGACGCTGGGGACGTAGGTGGCGGGCTCGGGCTGCGGGGCCGGGGGCGGGCGCTGTCCCTTCCCGCGGGGATGCGCGGTCCCCGCGCGGGTGGGTGCGGGTCTCTGCGCGGGGTTTGCGCACCCGCGCCCCGCGCGTCCATCCCAGCGACCTGGGAACACGCAGGAAAATAGAATTAATTGTGGGGTAGGAGCTGGGTTAGCATCACCCTTCGCCCTCCCCGCCATGTCCCCCAAAAAGCGATAAAACACCCCAAGTGTTCGAAAATATTCATAGAAAGAGGAGACAGGGGGAGATTTTTGCTTGATAGTGCAACTGTAAATAAATGCGGTCTGACTCGCACGCTTCCCCTAAAGCCGATGGCTGCAGCTATTCGTGGACAGACGAGCAGAAATAATCGGAGTGGATTGGATGTGTTTTAGCTACGATGCTTAACTGTTGTTGGGCTTTATTTGTTTTATTTATAGTGGCGGGGCATAAAGATTAGTAAAACGTTAGAGTTGGTTTGTTTTTTGGTTTTTTTTTTTTTTGAAGGCTGAGAAAAAACACGCACAGATGGTGCAAGGAAGCGGGGTACAGGCTGGAGCCTTTTTGGCTGAGCAAAGAGTTTTATTTTTGTTTAAAGTCATTTTCTCACTCAGGATATTACAGAGGTAGGGAGCCGGGAGTGCTGGAGGAGCCGGCACACGGGCTCTGTGTGTGTGTATATATTGAAATTAGAGTTGGGTTGTATTGCCAGGGCTCCTCGTAGCTGCTGTAATTGAAACTTCCAGCGTGTCTCGAAACCAAGCGCTGTTAATCCCGAGCAGTGCTTTTCCTACGGTCTGTGCTGCTTCCAAAACACAGCTGAGCAAGTTCTGACTGTAATATTTGAGTTTTAATTTTTTTTTGAGTTTTGATTATTAATATTTGAGTTTCTTTCTGCTGCCAAGGGAAGGCTCCCTACGAGCAGGGTATTTCTGGTTCGTGGGCTCGCTGGTTTCCTATAAACAGGCTGGAGGTTTAACACGGATAGCAGAGCCCTCCGCAAAACACCCACTTAGGAAATCACATAAATGTCTATCCAGGTCTCTGAAGAAGCAAAAAGCAGTGTAAGAGCCAAGTGTTGTGATGGATCCTTGTCACCCTCGCTGAGTTTTTGCTGTGAGAATTCCGTGCTGGGAGAGACGAGCCCTGCTTTGCCACCTGAGGTGTGCAGAGCCCTTCCTGAGCCAAGGGGTGCTGGGGAGGAAAGTTTGAGTGCTCTGAGGTTTGTTGGAGCAGCAGGACAATTCCCTGGGGTTCCCACTGTGCATCCCTCTGAGATCTCTGTGGTTGTGGTTTAAAGCCACCTGCAAGGGTTAATTTGTGCTGCCGAAGGGGTTCAGGAGGAATTAATGCTGTGGCCTTGATCCAGATCCCTCTGTAGTTAATGGGAGCTGGTGTAGGTCCCAAGGAAGGTAAAGCTGGTCAGAGTTAATAGTTATGCATGTTAGCACGGCTGTTGCAAATTAAATTCATTAAATATGGCAAATTAGTGCCTCAAACTATTAACTGAGCCTCACAGTTTGGTAAGTCCTTTCTGATGGGAGTGGAAGCTGTGGAGTTTTCAAACTTGACTTAACAGTCAATCTAGAAAGTTTTAGAAAATGAAAATAATTGGATTACAAACCTGGGCCCACATAGAGATAATAGAGCTGTTTTATTTTCCAGCCATAGCTGTATTTAATGATGAATATCTGTGTGTTTGGCAGCCTGCACGTGGGTTACCTTCTGGTTGTGCATTCCTTACCTTCCAAGGGCAGGCTGATAATTAGAAGATTTGAATCTGAGTTTTGGTTCTGTCCTTGGCCACCCACCAGTGCAGCACCTGCAGTTCCTACCAGGTCTGGTGTGACTTACCAGGATGTGAAGCTTCCCAAAAATTTAGGCCATTGCTGTGCAAATCATTAAAGTGCATGTTCCATTTCCACTGAAGGCAGTGAAGGGAGGTTCACTGATTTGAGCAGCAGATAGACAGGGTCCAGGAGCCTAAATGATGGGAAGCATTCTCAATTATTGATAAGAAAGTATTTAAATAGGAATTAAGCTATATAAGTAGAAATAGCTTTAAAGTATTTGCACCAAAACATTTTCCTCTGGCATTATTTAGGAGCAGGGTTAAAATCTGCTTTGATCCCTCCTGCGCTGTAAAGCTGAACTATGTTGGACAGCCAACACTTGATCTCAGTGGCTAATAGATTTTTCTCCAGCATGGAGTGAAAAACTTGGCATGTCAAATGAAATGTACTGGATTGTAGTAACTGTATTTTGCATTTCTCTGCCATTCCATTTCAGGATGCCAAAGTGCTAAAAGCACTTTAAACAGAAAAACAGCCCTTTTTCATGCAGCTGTCTTAACTGCCTGTGGTAAAATTAGCTAGAGAAAGAAAAGTACTAAATCCTCAAATCAAGGAAGAAAGTGAAAAAGAAACTTTAAAAGCATATTTTATTTCAAGTGCATTGATTTGTGAATGTGAAATCTGTGTGTACACCTTAATAATGGTTTGCTCTCAGAAAAGAGCCTTTCATCTGGATAAAAGCTCTTCAGCAGATCTTTAACACGGGAGAATTGAAATTTGCTGGAATTATTAAAAAGATCCTAAGTCAGTTAATCATTACATCATTTGGGCTTCAAGGAAACTCTAATGAGTAGCCGGCTCTCCCTTCCTGAGCTGGAATAAATTATTTACACATCCCTGTAAATCATGTCCAGCCACATTGATGCTGAAATTGAACTGGATGTCATGTCCAGAAGTAAGAAAGCAGCTCTTTTCCCCCCAAAGAATTGCTTCCTTTGGTGGCTGGGGTCTGTGTTGTTTGCTCTCTGCTGTTGGACAATAATATTTTTCTAAAGAAGTTCCAGCAATGCAGTGATTGGCTCAGATGTACCCAAACCTGTATCTACCGTGTTCTGTATTTATGCAGATATAAAAGTATGTGCAATCTTCTTTTGAGGCTGCCATCTCAAAAGAAGAGTGTCAACAAAAGATTTTGGTAATATTAGTCAATATTAGTGTATTTTATAATACATGATTATTGGTATAGTTTATATGTCATTATATTACAATATGAATGATGGTCCTGATCCATTCCCAGTCCATGTGGGACAGTGCACCAAACTCCATGTGCACAGGTTCATTGAGTGCCCCTTTTGGAACTGGCCCTGTTTGCTGCTAAGCCATTGACATGAAATTACAAATCCTGAAAAAGTAGCTAGGAAAAAATAAGCAAAATAAGTGAAAGATAAAATAAAATCATAGCAACGAGCAAGATCCTCAATGAATGTTATTTAGAGTCCCTTCCAAGTCAAGACAGGTGTGCTTAAGGAAAGAAGAGGATCTGATTCTTGCCTCTAAATTTCCACGAATTCACCTATTGTAGCTCTATTCAGTTCCTCCTGGAAGACAAATTGAGAGGGGAATTGAGGGCCTGCCTGGAGAGGGGGATTTCTGCCCCAGCCCTTGGGAGATGTGAGGTTTCACAATAGTAGGAATCTGATGAGTGATCACAGAAATACCACTTTTTTCCCTCCACATTTAAAATATATTATGTCTAAGGCATTTTAAACCTTAGATTTTGACATCTGAGAAATAATAAGAAATACCATACCACCCAGCAGTCAAAGAGGAAGGTTCCATCACTTGATCTGCCTAATTAGATCAACCCATATTTCTAAGATACCTGTAATTAGGCCTAATTGACATCAGAGTTCTAATATTTAGAAAGGCTCAGACTTAGTAATTATAAAAATACCAGTGCTTTCCTTAAAACTGGTGTGGTGGATTCCTTAAAGCTTAGTGAGGATAACAGAGGGAGCTGCATGGATCTGGCCATAACATAGTAAGAGCTGGGTGGGAAGACAAAGACACTTCAAATAAGTTTCCAGCACTTTCCTAAAACACAGTATAGAGAAAACATATGGGTGGGTCTGTTCTTCTCTCTTCTCTGGGGCTCTGTGGTAATTTTTGGTTCATCTGTGTCACTTCCATGCTCTTACACCATTTGATGGGCTCCTGGCACCCTCCGTGGCTCTTCCACGCACCAGTACGTGCTGGTTCATGCTGTGGGATGAAGTCACTCCTCATCCTCCTCTCAGATCTCTTTTCTTCTCTCTCACACCCACGTGCACACAAGCACAAGAACCCGTCAGGAACCCGTACGTGCTGTCTGCTGTGTGTCTGTCTGTCCTCTCACACTGCCTCCCCCTCCCTGCAGCCTCACCCTGCCTCTCCTGAGCTCCTCCTGCTCCTGCCTGGTTTGGGTGCTCAGACCCTCTTGGGGGCTGTGCCTCAGCTCCCAGCAGTGAGAAGGGGCTGGTGGCAAGCACAGGTCCTGGCAGGGACCCCTCTCTGGAGAGGAGGGCCTGGGAGATACCGGAGGCCTCAAGATCTGCTGCCTCTTGTCAAAGATCCTGCCTTTCCATCAGCTGGACTCACACAACAGATCATTTCACTTGAGGCACCGTGCAAGTTACTCAGTTCTTCCCTAGTGATTTTGGAAGCTCTCAAGACATGAAGAAAGAGGTTGATGTTTGTGTTTGCCTTGGCTCGATGCGCCCTGTGATGATTGAGGGTTTGTCTGATTTTCGAGTTTCTGCTGACATTACCAGCAATTGCTGCCTCTCTTTTATGACACCTCAGTGGCTCTGTCAAATTGTTTCATATTTTCCTCAGTTCAGTATTTTCCCTTGTTTGTTTAAATTAAAGAAATATTTCACCAAAAAAAAAAATCTTCAGGGGAGCAAATGCAGTAGGCTGAAGTTGAGGTGCAGGTTTTCAGGAGCAAAGCTCATGAACCACTGGAGCAAACCGTGAAGGCAAGTGGATCTCATCTCCTCTGGGATGATTTTCTGGGATCTCTGAAAGCTCTCAGGCTACAAGCAGCAGGAAAGTGCCTCTTGTCCATGTTTACAAAGGAAGAGAGTTCATGGTCATTTCTGACCTTACAATCCATAACTCTGGGAATCTCGCTGTCAAACCCATGTGGGGTCAGGGATAATTCCTTCTAAGAGGTGCTTATAGCACCTCTCTCAAATCTGTGGGAGGAGTGAAAGCTGAGGTCCATATATTAATGTTTAACTTAGTGGTGTGAAACAACTCAGATGTTTTAGTTTGTGTATTTAGTGAAAGCAGAAAAATACTGTTAGGACTCTTTTAAGGTGATGCATTTTGTTTTAAATCAAGTAATCCTGTTTGCTATCTCCTGGCATAGGTTTCTATCCAGTTTGTTCTTGAAGGCTTAAAAATAATGAGTTGGTATCTTTTGATGTAAATTGTTGGTCTTCCTTGAACAGTTACAGAAAATAACAGGTCTGAGGGTTCAGCTGGAATTGAAAGGGGAAAGAAAGGAAAGTAAGATGGCCAATGGATTTAAAGGCTGATGGTGAGGATTGGGGAAAAAACTTGGCAGCCCTTGGTGGGAAGGGATTTTTGACAGCTCTCCAGCTCTGGTTCACAGGTGCATTTTGGAAAGTGCTTGTTTGGGGCAACAGTGTAGCCTAAAGGCCAATTTTCTTTCATCATGTGAAATTAAGGTTTCAAAATACTCAATAATCAAAAGCTTTCAGGTGAACGCATAATTCTAGAGACACACACAGTTGCTGTATTGTTATCTCGCATATGTGCTCATGCCTCCTTTGTCAGCCTGTTTGTCTGCTAGTTTTGATGCCTTGCCTCATTTTTTCCCCCGCCTTGTCTCTTTTTCTGTGGATATTCTCTTTCAAGTGTGCCTTGGCCCTGTCTGAGCTCACCTGCATGCCTGTGCAGCCAAGGAGGGGGCTTGACCAGCCAGGGGACCAGAAGATATCAGGGTTGGGTTGGAATAGTTTGGGTTTTCTCCTGCTATTTTTTGCTTAGGAAAATGTGATCCTTGCCTTGGCCAACACTTCATCTCAGTCCTCAGGACTTCAATGTAAGAAATATCTATTCCATGACTTCCCTTTGTGTAGGGTGAAGCATGCACAAGAACACTGGTGTGTTTTTGGTAGCTGACACCCCAAAAGCTCCCAACAAGCAAAACCCAGAGGGTGGAGAGGTGGTGGACAGAGCTGAACCCAACTCTTTGGAGTCCTACAGGAATCCTTTAACCAAAAGTCTCTTGTTCCCATCACAGCCACAACACAGTGGGTGTGAGAGCCTTCTTCTCCTGCCATCTGGAGCAGCCTGTCTGCTTCCTTCACCCTCCATCTGCTTTCACACAGGAGCTGAAAGAAAGATCTCTCCATGTATGTCTTCCTTCCTTTTTGCCTCTTTTTCTCTCCACCTTGGTTACTGACCTCAATTATTTTTGTTGTCCGTCACACCCAGTTCTCCTGACTACGTGCAGAATATTGGTTGGGGTTACTTAATCCTTTCAAGCATCCAAGGATACAGTTGATATTGAATAAAGTGGTATTGTTTTGGTATGCTTGACAATAACAGGCATTTATAATAGGATTTTGAATTTATTGCCAGTAATGGTATTCACTTAACCAGTGACTCACAGTTTATATTCATGATTACTTAATAGGACCTAATTTTCTAGTCATTTTAGATAGCAGGAAAACAAGTTGGAACTAAGTGGGTGCTGTTGGTAAACAGGTAATGAGTGAAAGGAGGGATAAAAAATTCCTTGGGGCAGCGATCTGTCATTTTCATTGGAATTCAAACCACCTTGCATTTCAGTGCTTCTCTGTAAATAATAATTAACAACAATAACAATAATTTGCAAACATATGTGTGTGATTGGGCTGTTGTTGAGTGACAAATAGCTGGCTTAGCAATCAGAATATGTCTCATTTTTAGCAATCATAGTGTTCCTTAAAACCTTTCCATCAAATCTTAACACCAATATGTTTTTTTATTATCTGACTTGGCGGTTCCTATAATTTTCCTACGAATGTTGTGCCAATCACTTTTGAAAAAGAAAGCTATAAATAACAGATTGTTAATAAACTTTTGAAGGCCCTTTCACTGATGTTTCCATGTTGAAAGCTGCATATTGAGTTTTATGCCAGAATTACTCACCAAACAGATTGTATAAGGTTAAATCAAAATAATGTTCTCAAGCAGAATTTTTTGGCTGAGTTAAAAAGCCTTTTTTCTTCTTTTTTTTTTTTTTTTAACACTGGATGTGCTAAGAAAAAGCTACTGGGAAGCTCTGTTTGGATCTGATCTATGTGTAGAACAGCTGAGCACAGTGCTGGGGATCCTCTGTAATAATAGCTCACTGATTTTGCTTGATCTTTTCCTGAGCAAAATCATGGGTCACAGTTAAAATATCAACAGTTTAAGACAACTGGACTGCATAACATAAGCTCTTAAAATAAATTTTTTGAGAGTGAAATGAGAAGAATCAAATAAAGAGAAAACATGCTGGCTTAGTTGTGTTGAGGATTTATTTATTTCTATTTTAATTTTTGTTTTGGTTTTCTAATATCTCAAATTGGAGAGAAACCAAACAGTTTCAGTCTTCTTAGAGTCTCTAGGAGGAACAAAAAGGAGGTGCTTGTAATGATGCAAATGACCAGGAGCAGCAACAGGGTAAAGAATTGTGGCGTCTCCCAGCTGGATCCTTTCCTCTGCACTTTTTCTGCAGGATTCTTCTCATTTTCTTGCCCTTAATGCTCCCACTAATTTAAGTTGAGGATTTGAAGATATGTTCTTTCAAGCCTGAACACCCAAAAGTTGGGAATTACATCTGAATCCTAACTCCAGCCTTATTCAGGGGACTCTCCTGCTTCCTTTTAGTAGTGGGCACTGTGTCAGCGCCAAGGTCCTCAAAATCTGTTTATTTGTGTGTGATTCACCCAGGGTCATCGCACATAAATCATCTTTACTAGCTGAGGTTTGGAGATGCAGAGCACTGTCTCTGGGCTGTTGGTAAGAGCGTGGGTGCTTTATTGCTGTGTTGTTTCAGCTGCTCAGAGGAATCCAGAGCTGCCCAGAGCTATGAAGAGCTGGAACAGTCCAGGCAGCTCTTGGGGTGATGCAGGATTGCTCCCAGCAGGATCCCAGCGTCCCAGCCCAGCTTAAATAATTCAAAGGACCCAGCTACAGCCAGGCATGTTTTCCATACAAACTCACCAGCTGTGACCCTGCTGCCCCACTGTGATGGGCAAGGGCAGAAATGATGGAATCTATTGGATGAAAAACTGTGGAAAAAAACCCCCAAAATTACACAGAAAATCCAAACAACACAAAAGAGAGCTGAAGGGAGAGGAGAGCACTTAGAGGCTTTGCAGCCACATGGAAAGCTCCTCTGGGGAAGGCACAGGCTGCTAATCAAATTCAGCCATAGCTGAGAGAGGTTGCTGGAGCATCCCTGGGTGATCCTTCACTGTTATTTTGAGTTGGCTTGGAGATTTCCTCCCTCTGCTCACTCTGGTCCTCTCCAGCCTCTCAGGGTAAGCAGCTCAGCCATGAAGCCTGTGGTGTTTGGGGGATTTCAGGCACAGCACAGTGCTTGGTGTGTGCTGCCAGTGGCACGGGACGCTGTGAGCTCGTTAAACTCATTTGTGCTCTCCACGCTGTTTTCTTGGAGAGCACCTGTACAAATCCAAAGGCTTTGTCTTTCACTTTGGGACATTTTGTAGCTGCAGCCTGAGCTATCTTAAGGACTATCTAAAGCTCTGGGATCAGCATCAGCCTTACACCTCTGCTTTAATGGGATTTCTTGCCGTAGGGGTGTAATTAACTTGTTCAACTTTTTTTTTTTTTTGAGGGGAAAATCTGACACTGTTAAGCTTTTCCATGGGCTGATGATGAGCATCACAAAAACACCACCTCCTTCTCTGGGTGTAAGCCATAGTGTTTTGAGACACCTTCTCTAGCATAATTACATAGCAACCTGAATATTGCAAAGCAAACAAGCTCTCCCTCCCAAAATAAAATGCTCTCAAATGTAAAAAAAGCACCATGAAGCAACACAAACCCTCTTATCTCTTCTAGGGAGAGAACAGGGGGGCAAACAACACATAGCTTGTTAGCCAAGTTGCTTGAAGCACTATGAGAAGATGCTTAGATAAAAAACATTAATGGAGCAGAAAAACAGTGTGGCTCCTTTTGGCCTCATGACCCAGGCACTGGAGCATAAGAGGAATAATTCAGAAGGAAGGGAAATGTCCCCTGTCACAGGTTTGACTGATGCCTTTTAGGAAGGAGGAGGCTGTATATTTAGGTGTCAGGGGAGAATGTACCAAGAAATAAGCTGAAAAAAATGGTTCGCAAAATGACATAGACACAGGGTATTGAGGTACTGTAGGGAGACCTCTGGTCTTGGGCATGCTAAGGTGTATCTGGAGTAATTTTACTGGCTAATTTTCCTGTCCACAGCCATGTAATTTATGTCATAGACATAAATTTTATGCCATTGAGAGACCCTGAAAGAAAAAAAATCTTGGAGAGCTTTGTAGGCAAGTCCACTGAATGAGTGTTTCTGATGAATTTTGTATTTTTAATGGAAAGCAGTGAAAGTGATTAAAGGATTCCTGAGTAAGAGCTGAGATGACTTGTGCCCAGAAAGCAAATTTGCTCCCTTTTGCCACTGCTGGAAGGGAGCACAACAGGCACTGAAGCTGAGAACAGATTGGTTCTGCAGGTGAGGGGAAAGGAGAGCAAAGGGGCAAAGCAGAGCAATGGGATTCAGCTGCAGCTTAATTGGCTCTAGAGACTTTTAAATCCCCCTCCTTGTTCGTGAGCTGGAAAAATTCATAAACTTGGGTCTTTTGGACAGGACAGCTTGTACTGCACTAGTGCACTTCCATCATATTCTGTGACCACTAAAATGAGTGGCAGCTTCAGTGCCAGTGTTTGCCCTGGAGGTTGTGGGGTGTTGTGACATCTTTGTCTTGCTCTGCCACGTGGTTGTGAGGAAGGTGGAGGAGCCTTCTGTATACATATAAGTATATACAGGTCTATGTGTGTGTGTGTAATATTATATATATGTGTGTGTATATATATATATATATATATATATATATTAAAATGTGTATAAATGTATGTATACCCACATATTAAATGTACTATTTATATAGTATTTTTACTATACATTTGTTTATACTATACTATACTGTATATATGGTGTATATATATTATAGTGTATATATATAGTATATACTACATATATAGTATTATATACTCTATATAATAGTATATATGATTTTTTACTATAGATAAATAGATATATGGATATATGGCCATAAATAGTTTTTATTTTTGCCAAACAGCCTGTTGTTTAGCTTCATAGACAATCAATTGTGCCATTTGGCAAAAGCTGTTTAAGAGCATTGTGAATATTGTTAATGTATTCTGTAGTTTGAATTTCTCTTCATATTTGTGTTACATTTAGGGGAAGGCAGAAACTGTGCGGTGCCCCTGTGCTCAATTAGCTAATGGAGATGAACCCAGATTAATGAGAAGTTAAAAGCACAATGGTCCTTCCCTCTCCTCCTGTCCTCCACATTACCTCTGCTGCAGCAAATCCCTGCTTTCCATCTCTTGTCTAAAACCTGCAGTTTTGGCTTTAGAGAGTGCCTGTAAAATGTGTACTCAGATTTCTCCTTGTGTGTTGGCTTTGTGGTCACTGTAGATCTCCCTGAAGTCAGAGGGTGGCACACAAAAGCACAACTGGTTCTCTCTTATTTTCTCTTCAATAATTTGTAGCATCTCAACGTTGCTGTAAAATTCTGCCTTTGATTTCCACAGCTTGGAGGTTTTCCTGTGTGAGTCAAGAGAAGCCCCTGATACCCAGCAGCAGGCTGGAATAGCAGCATTGTCTGCTCCTTACTCTGAGCTTTCAAACAGCATTATAAAGTTATAAGGCTGTGAAGGAACAGTTTGCAACCCACAACAGAAGAGGAAGGGGCTGAACACATCCCACAGGACAGTTCCCATCTTCTGCCAGCTCAGCTGTTTGCAGGGATGTGCTGTGAGCTTATTTAATGAAATAATACTGGTTAAAAATAGTTATCTGAAAAGGAGGTGGGGGAAGGGGAGAAGTACAGAATACAAGAAGTTTTATTTGTTTTCATTCCATGGATGCTATAAATCAGTGGAGAAGTCAGTTGGAGGTTTTTTTTTTTTCCCCTTCTGTGTTGCATCGTTAAAAAATCATCAGCCGCTACACTGAAATGGTTTGCAAGAGAGACTTTGGCAGGAGCAATTTCTGCTTGAGAACAATAAAAAAATTAGTAGATGCCAGGTTGAGTTCATGTGTCAGTGGTTACTGAATTCAACTTAAGAGCTGTAAATGGAACCAATCATCATTTCTTAATGAGATATATGAGAACAAAGAATCACAATGCTTGAATAATCAGTCACGTCTCTATCAGTGCTGCTTAAGCAATTATTCAGTTTGTTTAGTAGTTTGACATGTAACATGACAAAAATCAATGTATGAAGCAGATTAAATGTAAATATGCAGCACTTTTTTTTGTCCCGTCCAAGAATGCCATTCTAGAGCCTTGTGTTTTTTATCCTTACAATCCCCACCCAGTCATCTCTTTTCAGTGGTACTGCTTGGATGAAGTGCTACATGGCCCATAGTGACATTATTCACCAGATCATTTGTCTTTAATCCATCTGTGGTCTAATGAGACTGTCACCTGGGCCCCAGTAAAAATGAATGATGCATTTCTCTGATGTACAGTGTAAGTATGCTTTTCACTGCTGAGGCTGTATTTTCCCAGGATTCTTAAAGAAACCCATCCCCTTTAATGTATATATTTCTGAATATTTTATTCATTTGGCAGCTAACTTAGGAGAAACTTGGTATGAGTTCCCTAGGAGCTAAATAACAACCATTGTACCTGGAGTTGATACCATCACCTCTTTTAATAGCAGAGTTTTCTTCGTGTTGCAGCAGAGTGTGACTGGGATGGTCCCATCCCTGTTTGTAGTGGTGGGAATCTGCAGCAAACACTGATAACAGCTGCACAGTGGTCACAGGGCCATGTTCAGCAGCTAATCTTACCCTTCTCTTGTTCAGCTGCTCTTACCCTTACTGGTCTCACCCTTTTCTTCCCTAAATGTGTCCTCAATACTTTGAACGAAGCTGTGGCGCAGAAGAAACAATTTTTTCCCCCTATGAAATGTTTCCACCTCTTGTCCTCTTCATGGGGAGCTCAGAGATTTTTGTTCCCTGCACAAATAACTGCTGAATTCCTTCAGTCCATTTGTGTTTTATATAATCTACAAGATGCCATTGACATATGTGTATCTCATCCTGCCTCTTGTACTGTCACCACGTTCTCAACAGAGATGTCATAACAACTTTGAGGGAATTGTGAATGCTTTTCTTTTTATTTCAGCCAAGGTGACAGCGTTCCAAGAGGCCTTTTAAATACATCAGAGGATTGTGTTATGGAAGAGAATGGTATTTCTCAACTTATTATTACCATGTGACTCCTGTTTCTATAAATTTTGAGCAAATCACATCCTTACAAAATCTGTGAAACTGAAAACTCGTATGCTTATATTTTAGCTACATTAATGCATGACATATGGACTTCCAGTAGTGTCTGGTTATTCTGCTCAATATCTTGTATTTTGTAGTGACTGTTGAAGAATCTGAATATGCCTGGTATTTCCTTATCTATTATTGGTGTTGCTGTAGTGTTTAGATTGTGGTTTGTTGGCTAAGTGTCAAATACTCATGGCTTCATTAAGAAACAGATGTACAGGTCTACACTTTGTTTTTGTAGCTGCACTTTTGACATATTGTAAATGTCCTTAATTGATTTTGTTCAGGATAATACCATCTGCTGGCATCTGTTTCTGCTGTGGCTCTTGTTGGATACTTGGGTGCATCATGGTCTATAGGGACAAATTACAGAGTGTCAGCAAGGTATTATTTTCACTTTTTTTTTTCCTGAAATAAATGAAAGCTGAGTTTGAACACTGGACAGCCTATTACCTACATAATTTAATGTCTAGATTAATACAGTTTATTACAGAAATCATATTTCAGGCAAAAATTGGGCCCTCTGTCCATGTTGAGCTCTCCTAATGTATTGTTGGTGTGTCTGCAAATATATCAAAAGTTGCAGACTGGGAGAAAAAGAGTCTTTGGCTTTTTATTTGTCTCTCCATTGATAATGGAGAGATGTTGAATACACTTCTAGATCTTCTTGGAGCCTTTACACAAAACTGTCTAACAAATAGTCAAAATAGGTGATGTTAACATGTTATTTGCTGTGTTTGTAAAGCTGATGGTCTTCTTGTAAGCCTTTAACATAGCTAGATGTGTTCTGATGTGAAGATTTTGGTGGCAGAAGCAATATTGGATATGCACTAGATGAGAATTCTGCTGAGGGTGTAAATAGGAAAATATGTGCTGTCTCCTGAAAGTCCAGAACAAAATTCTTATTTTTGATTGTCCCTCTGTCCTATTGGATTTAGCTCTCCATATTCCACCCTGTCCTTCCTGGGCAGAATCAGTATTTATGGTGGATTTTATTGCAGTTGCTGTGTCTGTGTCTGAACTGTGAAATGCAGCAGAAATTCCATTTCCTGGCATTCCCTGTCTCTGCTCACGACAAGTGCAGGCAAGCATCAAAAATTATATAGGTCAGGATTTATCTGTGGTGCCCTGACTCTGTTCCCAATAAAAGTAGTGAGAGTTGCCCTTTGATGTCAATGAGACAGCATTCATCCAGTTTTGAGATGCTTATAACCTCTTTACCTCTCCAGACCTCACACATGCAGTGGTGGCAGGGATAAGCAGGGTCATGCAGAGAAATGAGAGTTCTCCAAACAGCATTGAGGGCAGGGAGAGGGCTGTGCTCAGTGTTTCAGTAGAAGTGGGTCACCAGCCTGAAATACCTGTGTCCCAGCAGGGCTGGATTGTCCTTGAGCTGGAGTAGCCTTTGCTTCACATGGGCAGGATTCGGGTGAAAACTTAATTACAGAGAGCCTTCATGTGCATATGTATTGGAGCTCACATGAAAGTAATGGCAAAAGTACAGGTTCTCCTTTGACTTTGCCAGTCACTTTCTTTGACCCTGCTGCTGCTGGTCTCCCACTGCTGCTGTCTGCAGGACTGCTGCTCCCATGCTGTACCCACTGAGGAGTCAGGCCTTGTACAGTCATGAGCTTTGGGGATGATGTGGGCTAATGGTGGAGACATGTATGGGGTTGAAGAGCACTAGATAACAATTTAGGAGACTTGGGTTTTGTTTCTGGCTGTGGCACTGGCCTTTTTTTGTGACCTTGGAGAAGTTGCAGCACCTCACTCACTGTCCTGGTTTCCCCATCTGTCAAACAGCTCCTGACCTACTTTGTAACTCACTTTGAGATCTAACTCATTAAAGCTTGCTATGTGAGATGTTCAGAATGTACTGTGCAAAGTGTTGTTTTTGTCATGGTAATGTGGTAGGAATCTCCCCTCTTGTATCCAAGTATGTTGGGAACTCAGCTGCAATGCCTGTGTTTGGCAGATGATGATTTGTGGGGAAAACAAAGCCAGAATCTGATCCCTTTCCTAGAAATGCCACTTCAAAAAGAGGTAGACAGCTCCACCTCAAAAACACTAGAAATGGGACAAGAGAGTAAACACAACTGAAGTGCATTTTGTTTTCTGAAACTGTTCCTGTCTTTCAGTGTGCATGGAACCCCAGCAAGGCAGAAAGACCTTCCAGAAATGTCTCTGAGCACTCAGCACCAGCCAGTGATGGGTTTTGTAGTATAGATTCATCATTGGACAGACATTAGGGAGACACCTGTAGGAAACTGAAGCTGTGGGGCAGTTTCCCCCTCCTGTGCAGTCTGTGTTATAAATGGGAGGCAGAGAATAGCAGCTCTTTTAGCATCACACTGCCAACAATGGGATTTGCAGAGCAGGATGAGGATTTGTGCTGCCCTGAAGAGCCCTCCAATGATAAGACAACGTGGTCTTGCCTTGAAGACACGTCTGCAGCATCAGCCATGTGTTATCTGCTAATTATATTTTTTAATGTCTCACAGTGTTTGTGCTGCTTGGAAATCAGTAACTAAAGCCAGCACAGTGAGTGGCTACTGAAGTGATAAAGCTTTTTGAAACACCTTCAAAAAACCAGTGAAGGCAATTGTAGGAATGTCTTCATTGCCATGTCTTGGGGAAAAAATTGTACCTGTGAGATGCAAGAGGAATAGAATTGTATTTCCAGTCACTGTAGCAGTACTGTTTTAAAAAGCCTTTTTGTAGGCACAGTGCATTCAGGTTTTTTTCTCCGATTCTGGAAAAAAGTAAAGTTCATGCATAAATTGGCAAGCAGGCTTTCATTTAAGCTGTGTGATTTAGATCTGCTGGTGAAGGCTGCTGCTGTAGAGCATTTGGCATTCATCAGAAAAATCTCCAAGTCTAAACAGTTTTATTATGCAAAGTTATATAGTTGGAAGGTAAAACACTGTGTCTTTTTCCACTTTGATGAACCAGGCTAGATGATGGATGTCCCATCAAATGTCCCATAAATTTGCAGGGAAGGTGAATAGCTGTAGGTCTCACTGTTCACCCTGTGGCTGCTCTGAGCCCTAAGGGACAAAGGATGCTTAGCTGGGCTGTGGGTAAGAGAGCAGCTGTACCTAAGAGACCATGTGGGTTCTCAAAAAATGTGCTAGAAAATCATTGGTATCTTCATGAACTAGGATCCCCATATCTGGATATTTCCATTCAGATTTTATTAGAACAGCTTTATACTTCTTGCAAGACACTTGTACTAACAAAGCTTGCCATGACTGCACTTCACATGTGTAGAGATTTTCCCAAAGTGAATTTTCCTTAGTGACTTAGGGAAATTCATAATTCACTATACCATTTATTAAAGCTTCACCCTGTTTAGTGTGTGATTACTTTGCTCATTCATAGTGCCATGTGTTCACTCTAAAGTCTTATTAGAGGTGTGAAGTCAAAGGGATTTCAGCTGGAGCAAAAATATTAAGCCCTTAATGTCTTTTTTACTAGGTATGGACAGCTGAAAGGTGACCAAGAGAGGTTCTCCTGAGTGACCTCTGTATTTCTGTACATTTCTACATAATGTTTGTAGAAATATATAATCCTTTTCACACATGCAAAGGACCAGGTTTGCTAATCCCACCCAGAGCTCATTGCAGCAGCCAAAAAAAGCAATTTGTTTTGAGAGGGAGACCTCTCTGAGCCCTGCAGATGGGTGGGAGCTGTGACCTCAGCCCTGCTGGGACACCAATGCCATGGGAGTCCCCACCTGGGTGGCACAGCCCAATTTGGGCAGAAATAGCTGGTTTTGGTGTCCTGCACCCACCCAGCACCACCACAACCAGCACCAGCCAGAGCCTTGCTAAGCCACTTTGTAAAAACACCCTCACAGGAGAATCTTGGCAGGGTGAGAGGGAAAAAGCTATTTAGCTCAGCACACTGTTGGTGCACCATAAATATTTTTCTCCATTCCATGAAAACTGCAATAAGGGAACACCAGCCTTCATGAAATGCCCTTTAAAGTGCAGTAAGAAAACTCTATATTAATAGGTTCCTATTTATTCAAGCAAACCTTTAAAATAAGCTCTGAGTGCTCAGAAAAGTAACTTTCTCCATCACAGGCGAAGGAATTGAGTTGTTTTTTATTTTAGATAGCTTTATTTTTTCTGGGAAGAGGACTGCAGCAGGAGGAATAACCCAAGACAATAATCTGGGCCTTGAACAAAACCAATTTCTTGCATGTAATTTGGGCTTGTTCTCCTCTGAGGCTGTACTTTATGTGGACAGTATAAAACTTGGCCATCTTTCAAAGTCTTGAGGGAACAAAAGAAAGGACTCATTATCCCTTCACCTTGTGCATTGCAGGATCTGCAGAGGTTGTGAGAAGTATTGCTGTTTCCCAGGAATTACTGGTTCCTTTAGAGGCTGGGTGGGATTCACTGCCCCTACAGGGGTTGGGTGCATTTGCTTAAATTTAAGAATTCGCTGTCATTTGTTGTGACAGTCTTGCTTATACAGAATGGGCTCCCAGGGATGGGTTGGGTAGAGCAGCTTCTTCTTTCTTGGTTGGGTCCAGTCCCTTTACTTCATGTCAGATCTTCTGTTAAATAATATAGTCAGAAGGCAAAATTATTTTGCTTGAGTTCAATTTTATTCTCTCCACTTGTGGCTTCGTGTGCCAGATTTTAAATTATCTTGGGAAACTTAAGACGACCTTTATCAGCCTTCTGAGGTGGTGATGGCACTGTTTTCTCTCCCTGGTTTTGGCACAAATAAGACATTCTTTTAATATTGGTTGTTGAAAAAGGAGCTTTTGCAAAAAGGTATTAAAGCATCTCCATTTGTACCATGGGTTCTGTTGTGAGAATTTCATATTGGGTTTGTAACCTGGAATATGTGTGATCCACTGGTTCTGCCAAAGCAGCATCTAGAGTAATTTAACATGGGCTACCTTTGCTTGAAAAGAGCTGTCATCATTACTCTTTGCACTTGTGAGATTTTTCCTTTTTTTGTATGGATACTAAGCTTTTAAAGCACTTGCCCACTCTTTATCTCAGCTGGTATTTACACTGAAAGGTGGTTTAAATCTTGCAATTCCACGTCAGTGCAGCCACTCTGCTTGGAATTACTTCTGGGTCATTACAGAAAAACCCAGGAATTTTTAATGCTTCTGTGTAAGTGGGTGATGGAACAGCCTGTTTTCTGCCTTCAGATGGTAAAATCAGCAAGATCACAGACTCAGCTGGCCCTGCACGACTTTGGATGGGTGGTTCTTCAGAGAAATGTGGGTTGCTGGTGGCACTGTAGGTGGGTGGGAAATGGAAACTCCAGCTCCATAGCTGGGCATGCCTCAGCCCTGTTTTTTCTGAACCTTCCTCCAGCTGGCAAAATCTTTCTGCCTGTGCAGTGAGAGCAGCAATGGTCAAGCACAGGAGCAGTGGCTTTGGCCACCTGGTGTGCCCTGTTGGCTTTGAAGTTGTGTTACTGTTGTCCCTTTCTGCCTAAAGCCTCGCTGCACGAGTGTTGTGCTGTGTGGGGTTGGGGGCCAGAGGGTGAGAACACACAAGAATTGGAAAAGCAAACCTCAAATCTCCCAATTCTAACCAAATAAAATTGGAGGGGCGTAAGGAGAGCAGGGCAAGTGTGAGTCATAGCTGGATGGGCTGAGTTTTAAATGCTTTGTAGGTGGTTTTAAAGGAAAATCAATGCATAAAATGGTTTTGTGATTTTGTGTTTTGTGAAAAAAAAAAGGTGACAACAAAATAAAAACAAAACAAAACAAAAACTTAAAAGGGGTGCAGAAAGAGGGAAAAGGGGAAAAGATGAAGAAGAGAAAAAAAGAAAATAATTTAAAAAATTGATAGAATCTTGACCATTCTTGGATTACAGAGGAGTGAGAAGCACTGATCAGCATCCTCATTTCCAGGGCTGTGCAAGGTCTGATGTGTCAGTAGATGGTTTCCAGTTCAGGGCTGGCTGGTGTCCAGCTGGCGTGGAGATCTGTCTGTCTGTGAAACACTGCGGAGATGCACCGTGCCCCAGCTGAGTGAAAACTCCTCACTTTACTGCTCAGCCTGCTCTTTGAACAAGAAAAAGTAATAATTCTGAAAGAGTAGAGGAGAAGTTTTGCCATTACACAATGTTTGAACCCTGTAGCTGAGGTTGTGGTTGTGGATCCAAGGCTCCTTCTCTCCATAGCCCAAAGTTGGCACACTCAGGGCAGAGGTTTAATTCCTACAAAGTGGGGCTGGGGAGCAGGGACAGCTCAGGTGTGTCTGTCTTTAAGCAGTAGCAGCTGAAACAGAAAATGTAGTCATTTTCCAGACTCAGCAGTGACTGGTGAGCACTTTCCATACCTTCTGCTTCCCCATCTGAGCAGGAGAATTTGTTTTGACTCTGGGGAACTTTGACCACGCAAGTGTCAGAGTGGGTATCCTGGGGAATTGGCAATGGCAGAGTTCAAAGAAGACACAGTTGGTGGAGTGAATCTGCTGAAGCTTCTGTAACATTTAATGAGACAGACTTGAAGACACAAACTGTTCTTGCAGAGATGATGGGATTGGAGGCTGCAGAACCAGCCTGCTCCCGAATCTCCTGAAGTTGCCATGAGTGGCATGGGAGGAGAACGGGATCAAGGGGTACCTCCTGTGTGTCAGTCCTTATAAAAACGCTTAACTGAGGGATTTTCAGCATCCCTCAGTGCTTGCCTCTTGCCATACTTTGTATTTCCTCCCCTCACAGCCGTAGTGAGCTGCTGTGGGGATTGAATTATCTGAATTATCTTCTTGGAGTGAAGGCTTTGTGCACTGGCCACGGTGCTGGGTGCAGCTGTAGTGCCTGACCCCGGGACAACTTTGCTCTGGTGCTTGTGCTGAGAAGTCAGATCTGGTTCATCTGGATCTGGCTCTAGGCTCAGTTTAATTAATCTTTTCTTCAAAGCAGATTAAATTGATTGCTTTGGAGTATAAAAAAAAAGGTAAATTGTCTTTGCAATTTTTTTTTTGGTTGTTTCAGTAGCAGGCTGGGAAAGAAGAGAAATTAGGTGGATTGACATCGTTTTCACTATAAAATTTTTATTCAAAAAAATCCAGTCTGTTGGGCATGAATTAGGAAGCTGTGACATAGACTGTCCCCATATTTTCAATGATCCTAGAATGGCATGTTCTGCAAAAGGGGAAACAATGATAGAAATAAAAATTCATTTTACAACCTAGTAAATGAAGAGAGAAGACTACAGATCAGAGCCCCTCTGTTGTCTTCCTGGAACACACCAAATATAACAAGTTAAAGCACTGCTATTTCAATGTGGGACATGTGTGCACAAGCTGTCTCCTGTGTCAAGAATACCCACTGCACCTGGGATATGATGGATTTACTACTTGTCTGAAGCTAGGGTTTCATGTGCTGGATGAAATTGTTAAATGTTGTGGGTTTTTTTTTTTTTGGTTTTTTTTTTTTTTAAATGGATGAATGTGAGCCACATGCATGGAGTTCACTCTGACCAGGACTTCTGGGGTTTGTCCCAAAATTCTTGCACAAATTGCCAGCTCTCTCTTCTTGCACCGAGACAAAATTTCCAGACAGAAAAGGGGATCTCTGTGGGGAACCTCGGGAGGGAAACAACCTAAAACTGAAACCATGATCGATGAATTTGGCAAGGGTTTCTCTTGACCATGTAACTGCAGGAGTCAGAGTTTGGCCTTTGCCCATGTCTTCAGCTCATGCACTGCCCTGGGTGCTCAAAGATTTGTTTTTTCATGTCATACTCTCTCCCTTAAGGTTTATAGGTGGGTTTGAAGCTGAGAGACATATTCATCCAAGTGCTGGCTGAGAGGTGTCCTCCTTCTCTGTCCTCTCGTGCCATGGGGTGACTGCAGTTTCCTGCAGCAATGGGAATACAGATGTGTTACAGGGATGATGTCCTGTCCTGAGGAGTTGGGAAAGAGCAGCTTTTCCTGCATGGCTGCTCCATCTCCTGAGCACAGTGTGGTGGGTCTCTGTCCTCTGCCGTTTGTGCCACCCTCAGCTAACACAGAGTCACAGAATGGTTTGGGTTGGAAAGGACCTTAAAAACCATCCAGCCTAACACCCTGCTATGGGCAGGGACACTTCCCACTAAATTAAGTTGCTCCAAGCCCAATCCAACGTACAAAGAAGGATGAAGGACTTCTGATGATGTTTCCTTCACTCAGCACACCCAGGCTTTGCACAACCGTCTCCCAGACTTGTACAGTGTCAGGATTAATCCTTCCCTTCCCTGTGTAATGGCAAATCCCTTCTCTGCCAGGGATCAGCAGCACTTGGGACCTCCCAGGGCTGCCCCAAAACCGCCCTGAAGAAGAGAATGTGCCTGAGGGTGAACCTGAGGCTTGTGAGAGCTAAAGATAAAAGCTCAGAAGTTCACAGTGGAAAAAGGACTTCTCTCATGACTAAGGGCTGTCTGCTGCCCATAGTTTCCTACCAGGATAACTGGAGGGTGGGCTAATTCAGGGCAGGGGTGGAGGAGGAGGCAAGAGGGAATGTAGGAGCCAGAGCTGGGACCATGACATCATTGTATTTTCTTTCCTGGTGTTGCTTAGAGCGTGTGGCTATGTTTATCTGAAAATCTCATCCTTGCCTATGTAATTTGAGCTCAGTTTTAGGGATTTAGTGTGTTTTGGAAACCACATATTAAGAATACAGTTTGTCTGTGTAATCTTTTCCTATTTTTGTGGCGTGCAGACAAAAATGCCAGCACAGGAGTTTTATGTTGAAGGAATAATTCAACTTAATATAACTATCTGTAAATCCCGGTGGAAAGTCCTTTTTGTCAGCAGTGCAGAAATACCAGCTAAGAAGGTTTGCCCTTACACTTTTAAAGTTCCAGGCCTGCATGGGTCCCAAGGAATTTTAATCTCCCATTTGATTGGAAGGGATTTAATGATCATAAAAGTCTCTGCTCAGTTTTCGGGGCACACATTGGGGTCTCAGCTGTTCCCTGGGCTGAAGTGTGGCTGCTTTTCTGATTGGGTTGAAGTGACCAAGGAGATAATAATGGGGATGTTGAATTTAGAGTTGGCTGGGAAACACTGAGGAGCACTGGGAGCTGTGCACCGCCAGATTCCCTGCTGCATGACAGACAATTCCACTCTGGGTCACACAGGCATAACGGGCTCATTTCTGAATCACAGGCATCTGATCTCACTGCAGCTTATTGACTTTAATGGAGTTTATTCTTTTAATTTTTACACTGGTGTAAGGGAGAGCAGAGTTTGGCTGGAAGCCACGACAGTGCTATGTTGGCAGATGGAGTGGGTGAAATGTGCAGAATCAAACCCACTGCAGGGAAGGCTCAACTTTTGTGCTACCCAGACCCTTGTTTGTGAGTCCAGGGTGACTAGAAGAGAGCCATCCCTCCCCAGCTTGCAGGGCAACATGGAGAAGTGAAGAGTCTGGGGGCTTATTCCCAATTCCTGTTCTTGTTTTCCTACCAGCCCTTTCTCCATGCAGAGCTCTGCCTGTTGATAAGATACCCTGAGTTGTCAAGTGCTTCTTGACGAGACCCATGCTTATCCTATCCAGGGTGATAAAAACCAACAGAAGGGATGGGCAGAGCTGTCATTCCTGTGCAGGAGGCCAGCATGTGCCCCCTGGCTCGTGGTGACACATTCTGACTGTAGCACTGGAGGCAGCAGTTGGGGTTTTCAGAGGAGCAGTAGCTGTGGTCTGTGGCAAGAAAAATTTTCTCCCTGGTGCCATCCTCCTGAATTTCCCCCTTTAAACACAGATTAAAGTGATTTAAAGAGGTGATAAAGCATGAAGTTTTGCTTGTAGCTGTAGTAGGAAGAAAGTTATGTGTGGATGCATGAGCAAGTGAGATGGGAGGAAGGTGAGGATCTGACCATGCATGTATTTTCCTAATGATTTTTGTTGCTATTGATATATTAATTCCATTACCTGCCTTGTCTCTCCTTTTCCCTTGTTGCTGGCAGTGTCCTTCACCAGAAGCAGTTGGGCAGGGTGTGATCCCTCCCCATCACACCTTATTGCTGGCCCTTTTTGATTTCTTACACTTCAAAGCCTGGCATAAGCCCTGAATGTGACCTTTAAAATGCATTCAAAAGATGTTTAATCATTATCTGTAACTCTGCTTAGTCTTGTTATCTGTATAAACACCCAGCAATATTATAGAGTACTGTCATTTTGTACATATATTTAATTATCTCTTGCTTTATATTTGGCCTGATGAATTTTAATCCAGCAGATGCTGTTAGCTGATCACTGTGCTGTGCTTGGATGTGACCTTCTGTGGCTGTGTTCACAGGGGTCTGAGGATGAAGGAAGAGATGAGGATCTGACTCCATGTTTCAGAAGGCTTGATTTATTATTTTATGATATATAATAAAACTATACTAAAAAATAGAAGAAAAGATTTCATCAGAAGGCTAGCTAAGAATAGAAAAAGAAGGAATGATAACAAGGGCTTGTCTTGGACAGAGAGTCCCAGCCAGCTGACTGTGATTGGCTATTTATTAGAAACAACCACATGAGCCAATCACAGATGCACCTGTTGCATTCCACAGCAGCAGATAATCAATGTTTACATTTTGTTCCTGAGGCCTCCCAGCTTCTCAGGAGGAAAAATCCTAAGGAAAGGATTTTTCATGAAAGATGTCTGTGACAATCTCCCTGTCTTACTGCAAATACAAAGTGTTTGTGCTCACTGAGCACACTGTGATCCTCGCCCACATGTACAACACAGATGTGCTTTTTGGGTCCCTGGCACGTGGAGAACAAGGGGGGCGCCTGTAAGAGTGGGCCTTGTGTGCTCTCTGGGCTGTGTTTAACTGGTAGCCTTGCACTTGGAAGAGATTTCCTTTATTTGGCAGCCTTTGCTCATTCGTACCCTTCCAATTTGTTTTCAACACAGCCCCAGTGTAATTGAACGCCTTCTTTTATTTCAATGTAAAAAAAAAAGTCTGGTTTACATGCCTCCTGAGGATTAGGCAGTGAATTAAAAGCAAGTGGTTTTAGAGAATCACAAATAGTGCTTTAACCTCCCTCCCCACCGAAACCAATGAATGATTCTCTAAATAAACAGATTTTCCTTTGTGTATGTTGGGCTGGATGAGTCAAGAGCCTTTCCCCCAGCTGGCCCCCTCCGGCCCGTGGCTGAGCCCCAGTGGCATGTGAAAGTTGTGCTGTGTTTACCAGAGCTCATCCTCTCTAGTAACTGAATTGCTTCACACATGGGTCTCCCAGCCATTGGGGGCGGTTTTATTTTAAGTTTCATAAAGAGTTTAGAGCAGGAGTGTGCCTCCCTGGCTCTTTGACTATTTTTAGTTAATCTCCGTGACTTCCCTACAGCTCTGCTCCCCTTAATGCAGCTTACACTAATAGGCAGAGACAGTCACTGGGGACGGTAATGACTTGTCTGTTGAGGTCTGTCACTTGCTGGCGACTTACGTAGTCAGGTTGTTGTTTTTCTCCCTGGAGCACTCCAGGATTCTTTATCTGAGCCTCTCTCCTTGTCTCATTGGGATTACAAGGGACATTTTAGTTGCAGGTGCACTTCAGTAAACAGAGATTTCTTCACAGGGTGTGTTTTTGCCTTGTCACACGTGCTTTGTAGGGCTACTTGTTGGAGCTGAATTAGAACAACTTGCTCTTCTGATATCCAAGGAGTCTGTTAGGAGAGAGCCAAGCAAGTCTTGTATCATGAGGGTTTAAATCCAAATGGATTATACGGTGGGTGACAAAAATATTGTGAGGAGGAGAGGTGCTGACAGTTTGGATGATAGGAGTCTTGTAGCTCCTGTGTTACTGCAGTTCTCTTAAAGGGTCTGTCAACAATGCTCAGACTTTTGGATGATTTCCCTTCAGTCAGGTTTTCCTTTTACATTAACCATCACCATGTGCCTTTTGGGAGAGCATCTTGGGAAAAATTGGGATGCTCTAACTCATTCACCCTTAAACCTACTGGATTTTTTGAATGGATAATGCTGATTTTGGTTTTGTTTGGGGTTTTTTGTCTGTTTGTTTATTTTTTCTAATGAAGAAGTCAGGGGTGCCTGTCAGAGAGGTTTCATTCCCATGAGGAGGAACTTGGGCACCAGGAAGGTGCTGGAGAAAACTGTCGTTTGACAATTGCTCAAGTGGTTGAACAAACCAGTACCTACAGTCTCTGGTTTAGGTCTGTGTTGCCACAGTAACTTCCAGTCCTGCTGCCCACTTAACACTGCTTAATTTGATTGCAAAGACCAGATCTTCAAGGAGAGACTTTAAGCTGTGCCTAAAAGCTGAAATTGGGAGGCTGCTAAGTTTCCCCTACCGTCCCACTTAGCAAGCAGGGATATAACTATGCTGTATTTTACAACTCTATAAACTTAAGGCAAAGCCAGGGCTCTGCTGTCTGGCTCTGAGACACAGATGAAGTGGATCCACTTAGAGTTCAGCTGTTATGTGTATTCTATGTAGTCTCTTCAAGTTGTAGCTGGATGTATCCTACTACAAGTAGTGTAGTTTATTTTTATCATATCAGACCCATTTTTATCTTTTGTCCTTGAAAGACAGTAGAAAAAAATCATGGAAGTGATGCAGAATTGCTAAAAATTAAGTACAGAGCTTACAGATTCCTTATACTGCATTTGATAGTTGTAAAAGTCCAGAAAATGTAGAATAATACACCCACTCTATATCATCTTTTTTTGTGGATATGTGGATTTGGTAGCAGCAATGGTTTCAAATTTGCCTGACCTTTAGGGGAGTTTGAATATGAATCCAGACTGTCTTTGAATCAGGCAGTGGAGCTCTTTTGTTGTGTCTAAATGTGGATCCAGATCTACGCCTTAGGACTTTGGTTCTGTGTCTAACCACAGTGGTTCCCAATGAGATGAAATAAAGTCTGCAAGAGCAACTGAGTGATGTGCACGCTCCCAGGTGCTGCAGTGAAGACAAAACACACATTTGCTCTCACCCAGTGATGGAAGCCTGGAAAAACAGAGGCAGCAAAGGGCTTGGGGACAGCTGACAGCCATGGTGTGGTAGGGCCATGGGTTAACTCCAGCCAGCAACCAAGGACCACACAGGCCCTGACTCACTCCCACACCAGTGGGATCAGGGGGAGAACTGGAAGGGTAAAAGCTGGATCAGTCATGGATTGAGATAAAGACAGCTTAATAGGGAAAGCAAAAATTGCCCACGCAAACAAACCAAAACAAGGAATTAATTCATTGCCTCCTATGGGTGGACAAGAGTTCAGCCATCTCCAGGAGAGCAGGGCCCCATCACAAGTGAAGGTTACTTGGGAAGACAAGCACCATCACTCCAAGTGTCCCCTCTTTTTCCTGCTTTTCCCCCCAGCTTTATGTACTGGACATGATGCCATTTGGTCTGGAATATCCCTGTCCTGGCTGTGTCTCCAATCAACTTCCCATGCACCCACAACTTTCTTGCCAGTACAGCAGTGTAAAAAGCAGAAAGGCCTTGGCTCTTTGTAAGCACTGATCAGCATTAAAAAAAAAAAAATCTCTATATTATCAACACTGTGCTCAGCACAAATCCGAAACGCAGCCCTGTACCAGCCACAGTGAAGAAAATTAACTCTACCCCAGCCAAACCCAGCACAGGTACCCTGGGGACGAGCAGGTAATTAGAGAAATGCAGTGTTGCCAAGGCACCAGATTTATAGGAGCTCTGGGGTAGGATGTATGGGAGGAGGAGTGACAGTGCAAGTGAAGGATAATGCAAAATGCAGCAGCGTAGAAGTGTCATGGGAAAAGAGAAGCGCTGTGGTATCCTTGTGGGTGGAAATTCCAGCTCTAATAATAAATGTAGTAGTAGGATTGTACTACAGGAACATCCCCTCCTTCCCCTCCCCAGGAAATATTAAGTGAGATTAAAGAAGCTGAAAATTTAGGACAGGTATTAATAGAAGGAGATTTCAACTGTCCATACATAGAATGGGTCAGTGCCTCATCAGGATGAGATGTAGTGAGAAAGTTTTCAATGGAGTAAGTACATAGTTGCTTCCTAGAACAATTAATCCTAAGTCCTGCAAGAAAAGATGGTATTTTGGATTTATCCTGAAGTGGTGCCAGGACCAGGAGGAATTAGTGGCAGAGTTCACTGGTAGCAAGTACAATACAATTAGTTTTAACATCACAGCAGGAAAAATCAAGGCATGTATGTGGATATTTAGTTTCAAGAGAGGGATAAATATGAAGGTGCAGTTCAGAAATGGAAGACTGCATAAAGTCTGGAGGCTGTTAATAACAGTATCCTAGAAGCTAAAAAACCTGTTGTCCCCTAAATCACCAGCAGAATCAGTAGGGAGATTAAACAGCATATCACAGGAGATGACTGGCATCTGAGAAATGGAGATCTTGTTCAAATGAAGAGAATGGGGAAGGCTATAACATGTGTCAGGTCAAGTGTAAAGAGAAAATTGGTTTTTCTGATGAAGCCAAGCTGCTTTGGGTAGTCAGATGCCACAGGGATGGTGAGGAACTCCAGACAGACCTCATAAAAATGACTGAGTGTCAAAAATGGGGCATGCAAGCTCCAGCATAGATAAAGGTGCAGTAATCCATCAAGGGAAAATTAAACCATGCCTTCATGATGCTAAACTCCAGAGCTGGGAGCTGTACCTTTGGGGAGAGATCTTGGAGTCATGGTCGGCTGTTATCATTACATTGCAAAGGTTCCATGTTGTTTTCTCTTTATTGCAAGAGTTTTGTACCTTCTTGATGTTTCTCACAGGCAGCTCCTCAGAGCACTGACTCTTGCTTCTTCTCACAGCAGCCAACTGACTCCAGTTCCCCTCTTAACCAGCCACCCCACTCTTTTGTAGCACTCTTCTTCTCATTGGCTACAGCTGTGCCCTATTAAAGTCAGGCCTGTTCCTAATCTTTGATGATTGGCCCAGCTGCAACTCCTTAGGGGTAAGATTACTTTCTACACTACCTTTATTTCCTTATATTCTATCCCCCTACAGCTGGCAGCTATTTGGGATCATGTGCTCAGTGTGCAGTGGCATTCAAAGCAAAGTCCCTGTGTGTGGTCAGGGCGGGTGCTGAGAACCAGGTATGTGATGGGGTGTTGCTGCTGTAGGTGTATCTGTGCCAGGGCAGGTCAGGACAGAGGTAAAGATCCAGAGAAAAGCAGCTAAAATGACTGAAAGGATGGAGCAGCTCGTTATGTGAAAAGACTTCATGAGGTGGGTTTTCCCCCACAAAATGAAAGGAGAAGGTAGGTGAAGGGTATGTTGAAACTAGCAGGTGGTTGGGTTAATACACAGTGATTTTAATCCAGCTGGAAGTATCCAGCTGGAAGTAAGAAAGACAAGAAGATAATGCAGTGAAAAGAAAGTATTTTTTGTACTTGGCAGATAGTCCATGTCCTTCCTATGCTGGGGACTGTAGTAGACAGTTTGTGGTGATTGGGAGTGGGGCTGGGCTGAGCCTCATCCCCAGTGGGTACAGGTGTGAGCAGCAGGTGAGCAGCATTGAAGGTGATGAGACAGGGAGTGCCCAGGTGTGCTACCAACCACCAAAGGGAGCAGAGGGCACACAGGTGCAATGCATCAACTGAGAGGTATAAAAGGCTAGCTAGAGAAGAGGAAGGGCAAATGCTTGCAGCCTTTGAGGTGGTGTGGTGTTGCTCTGTGGGTGTTGATGCTTTTGTATATTGTGTTTGATACTCTCTCTATTGTGGCAGTCTCAACGGTGACAGAGGATCCCCGTGCTAACTGTGAGTACTTGGGTGGGGTCTCATGAGAGCAGGGCAGAGGGGCAGAATGATCTCCCTTGACCTGCTGCCCACACTGCTTTTGGTGCAGCTCAGGACATGTTTGGCTTTCTGAGCTGTGAGAGCACAGTGATGGGCTAGTGATTGAGCTGCTCATTCACCAACACCCCCAAGTCCTTCTCCACAGAGCTGCTCTCACTCCATTCTCCATCCAACCTATGCTTGAGCTTGGGAATGCCCTGGCCCTACTGCAGGACCTTGTACCTGGCCTTGTTGAACTTCATGAAGTTCACACAGGCCCAACTCTCAGGCCTATCCCTCTGGAAGTTCCCTTTCCTCCCTTTCCAACCTGCAGAGGTTGTGCAGGACAATGTCAAATGCATTGTGCAAATCCAGGTAGGTGATATCTGCTACTCTTCCCCTTTCCAGCAATGCTGTAACCCTATTGTAAAAGGCCACCAAATTTGTCAGGAATCTGACAGCTGTGAGATGATGGCAGCTGTTGATGCCTTGCAGCATAATTTGCCTTCTCATCAGTTTTACTTTGCACATTGATCCCATGCAAATTAGAACGTTGCTGCTTGCATTTCCCTAAGGGACAGAAAGGAAATGAGGATGGAGCTGGTTGGAGTAGGGCTGTGCAAAGAGCCCTGTTTATCAATGTAGGAAGGGCAGGGTGTATAGGATAGTGTGCAGGTAAATGCCCCAGGTTCGGTTGAGACAGTATGTGGAAAGGGTAGAGTGAGCAAGACCCTCATGGGGAGGGAGCCTCAGAGTCCTGGTGTGGAGCTGACTGGGGGAAAGCAGGAGGGTGTTCTATGAAGCTAATTCTACTACATTTGAAGAAGAATTATCTTCTTCTTATTTACATTACAAGAATTATCTTTTTATTAATTATCATATTATTATATGGTGGAAGTTTAGGACCATTCACTTCCACACTGGGCTGTGGTGCATGCATATAATTTATGAGATTGTGTAGTAAAAGGGCATTAGCTGATTCATTAATAAATCAGGATTTTGGTATTTGGCTGGTACTGGGTGTTCTAGAGGCTCCTAAAACAAACTATTTTGATGCTTAGTCAAATCTGGAAAGCAAACATATGAATCCTGCCTAATGCTGAAGCCATGAGAAATCTGCCCACCCCCAAAACTAATTTTAATACAGATAGGAAAGCAATTTCCTGATGAGAAAGCTCTTGGTAGAGTGTGTTGATAGCAAACAGCCAGGAGAGGGTTGTGGGCTCTGGTGCAGCTAAGCAACCATGCTGGGAGACAAAAGGAGGCTGTGCTGTGAAGGGTTGTGCAATGGCTGTGGCAGGGGTGGGATTTAAGGATGACCAAGACCAAATGATGGAAGACCCCTTTGGTTGGTGGATGTTCAGCTGGTGGATGCCTCAGGGGTTGGTTTTCACACAAAACAGAATTGCAGCACTCCTGGCCTTTGCTCGTGTGACGTTGGGGTCATCTTGGAGTTCCTTGGCCAAGCACTGCAAGGGAGAAAGAAGAGGTGTGAGTGTGCCTGCATTGTGATCAGTCCTGCAGTGCTCTGAGATGTGTTTTCAGGCAGGAGGCATTTAATTTCTCACTTGTCTGTCCCTGTGTTTGTTCTTGGAGGACTTGGAGTCCACCAGGCCAAGCAGGCAGGGATGGAAAGCCTCCAGGAAACTCAGCGTTTTCCCTTGGCTTCCCCTGTTGTTTTTACCTTCTTTCTCTCAGTTTGCAGTAATTTTTATTGACAGCCCTCACTCCCTATGAGGGCTGAAATGCTGAGGTTGGGGATAACCACAGAATCTGTAGGAGTCCAAATTTGATGTTCACATCTCCACTGAAGGGGTGGGAGCCTCCAACTCCCTGTAACCTGTGTGGTGTGGCTGACCTTGGATTTCTGGTCTGTGGTATTTGGCTGCCTGTAGCCCTTTGTCAGCTGTCTGGTTTTCAGTGGAAGCTCTCCTGTAAGAGTCAGCTTGCTCATAATAAACTAGTGAGTCATGCAAGCATGGAATTTCTTCCTGCCTTACCTTAGGGTCAGGTTGTTACATAAGCAAACTCCACAACTTTCCCAGATGAGGTTTGCTCTGGCATCTCTTCTCTCATGAGAACCTGCAGGGTTGGTTTTTTTTGCTGCCCTGAGAAATGCAGACAAAAATACAGCTCCTATGGGTGCAGAGGGTATTCCCTGTCTGCTGCTTGTTCCTGCATGGACCTCTGCACACCCCAGAGCAGCGATGGTCTGTTGTTCCCTGCTCCCCTGTGAGTCACTCTGTGAGGTGTGTGTGGATGAATCCTGTGGTGGGTGCCTCTCATCCCACGATGGATATCTCAGCAGGGTCCTGCTCTCCAGGATGTGTCATGGTGTTCCCCTCTGTTTTGGGGAACAGTTGTACCAAGGAGAGTCTGAAGATTGCATTGAATCTAGGATGGATGTTTGGCTCTGGCAGGGAGATGGAGGCTGGTTTGCTTTTCAGCACGGGGATGATGTCCTGTGCTCATCCCTGGAGTTGTTCCCGTGCCAAGCCCTCACCCTATCTGCAGAGGCCATCCCACCCTGACTTTGTGGAGAGCTCCAGACTGCCTCAAACATGGGCATGGAACAGTGTATGTAACCTCTCATCTCCTAACCATGTCCTAACCTTGGGGAAGGATTGTCACCTCCAGAAAGCAATGTGTCACAGTATCTATTTATAGAGTCTTCAGTGGTGGATGCTTCTTTCTCGTTAACTTCACTTTTGGACACAGCCCTGCCATTACATTTCAAACCCAGTTTTTGGTTGCCTTTGTAAGCTGGTAATGGCCCCACCATGAATTCATTTGGACACAGTGAGAAAAGGTCTCATGGAACTGAAGGTTTCACCTGAGCTGGAGGCAACAACATAAATCCATAGGATTTACACTCTGAAATCCTGTGACGGATACAGCTAATCTATGTTTCTTTCTGCCTTGGTGCCCAGACTGTGAAATTAAATGCTGCCTCAGGTCCAGGTGCAGTGAGTAGGGAAGGATTTAAGTAATTGGTATTCTCTTAAGACTTTACAGGAACTGCAGGCAGAGAGACAGAATTGGAAATGTGATCATAGTATCTAGAATTGTATCTGATGACTACACTCATCCCAGACTATGTACAAGACTTGCTTTGTCTGTCACAGGTGTTATCCTGCTTATCTCTAGGTTGTGGCAAGAGATGTAAAACTTTTTTTATGGGAAGCCAAGGACAGTTTAGTTAGTCAAATTTTAATGACCCAAACTTGGTTTCCCAAAGACAGAAGAGACTCGTGCCAGCCAGTGTGGCACTCCTATTCCCTGTGGAGCTGAGCAGATTTGCACTAAACCAGAAGCTTGAAATGTGCTTTTAGTAGAGAAAGTGTTAGTAATCTTGGAAGAAAATTATTTTCTGCCCTTTTTAGAAACACAAATTCAGCAATGCTGTTCGGTGCAACACAAGTTTTTTTCTTGCCAAGCCTGAGCTTTCAGCTCAATTCCCCAGCCGTGGAGTTTGTGGTGGGAAATGGACACACAGGAAAGTCCTGGAGTCTCCATCATTCTGTGTTTGGTGCTGCTGACTCTTATCCCTGCTGAATCACAGTGACACATCTGGCAGACCTTCACCTGAATGGTGGTTCATGAGCTCAGGTCTCTGGGGATGGATGGATTTTATTAGTGAAAAGGCAGCAGTATTTCCAAAGGGGGCAGAATCTCCAGAGACCCCTCTGCCAGTTCATCTGAGGTAGGTTTTAACTCCAGCTGCAACTTGGCCCTGGCCCCCTGAGATGAGATTTCTTTGCTGAACCTATTAAAAGCCAGATTAAGATCTCTAGCAGAGGTCATTTAGAAAACAGTGAGAGAATTCTAAGGAATACTTGTTTTCCTCTCAATCCTCAAAACAATCCAGGGAATGTGTTTGGAGTCAGTTTCTAAACTTAACCCTCTCATCCTCAGGGAAAATAATTCTGTGTGCTGCCCTTGTGCCTGGCATGGTGCTGGCTTCCCAAGCCATGCTGATTTTCTGGAGCACACAGCAGGGTTTGTGTTGTGTGGGGGTTATGCCACGAGGAGAGGGTGACTAAACCTGATGGGTTTGCAGTTATATAAATTGGCATCAGCCTGTGCTGCTGTGTGCTCAGCACAGGGATGACTCAGAGGCAGGAGCTGCATCTTGGGGATTGACAGCCTGGGGCAAAGCTGATGGATCCTGCTGGGTCTCCTTGGTGCCCCCTCCTCTGCCATGGGTGCTGGAGGTGCTGGCTTCCCCCTCCTTAGGGAACAGGGAGCTTTGGTACTGAGCCTCTGGGGTTGCAAGCAAGTCAAACAGTGAGTCAGCATTAGGTGGAAATCCATCGTTGTGTGTGTGGGCTGTTGGAATCCAAAAGAGCTGATAGGAAAATGAGTCTGTCCCTCTATGGTGGAGAGTCCACTGCTGTCTGTGGGAGGTGGGATCGTGGTTAGATGATAAAGGATGGATTAGAATTGGAACTCAGCTGTGAGCCCTCTTAAGCCTGGGAACCAGCCCAAAAGCTTGGAGTGCCTTGGGTTCTACAAGGAGATGCCTATTGATTTCATCCTAAAACCAGCTCTATCAATTGCATCCTATCCATAGAAATGTGTGCAAAACAGCCTCTTTTATTTTTTTTCTTTTTGCTACATTTTACTCCTTAGTTTGTTCATACTCTAAATTAGTATGCACTGGTGTTCTAAAGTGGGAAGCCAACTCCATCAGAATGTCATAAGGGAAAAGAATTCTTTGTACCACTGAGAAAGATTTTGCTGGCAAGATTACTTTCTATCAAAAAAAAAAAAAGAAAAAGAGAAGAGGATGTTTTACCTGGGACTCATTGTGTTCTTTTATAGTTCTGAATATCAATATTCAGAACTCGTGCCTCCAAAACTACAAGATTTAAAAAAAAGTTAAATACAAATTTTTATTATTCAAATTTACTTTCTAGGTTATGGAACTTAGATTTCTGTGCTTGAATTTCATTTTTTTTCAGAGGGGATCAGGAGCTTGAAAAAAAGAAAATCACATGCCATCCCACTTTCCCCCACCCTGCTTAGAAAGCTTTGCTGGAAGGCTCAGTGGGAGCCAGGGCGTTTGGAAAAGGACCAGGAATCACAGGAGTGGGCAGTGCTAGCACTGCCTCAAATCCCCTGCTAATAAACACACCAACTGAAGCCAGATGGTAAAAGTGCATTTTTATCATGTTTAATGTGGATTAATGATTCCAATAAACATTTTCCTCCTTTGTATACATTCAGGGCAGCATTAGTGCAACATCTAAGAAAATTCAGTGGATTTCTTTGGCTTTCTCAGTGCTGCACTCAAAGGCTGCCTTTGAAGGGAGGTTGAGGCAGATCAGACATATTTGCCATTTGTAAGAGCCACAAGACTGCAATAAGACAGTGGTTGCTGATCCCTGAGGGGTCTGGTTTTCCCTTGATGTGTCTGTGGCTCCTTCCACAATAGCAAAAGTTATTTGTGCATTTGGGGGGGATTAGTTAATGACCCGTGATGTTCAATCTGCAGGGCCACAGATTGTCTCTGTGACAGCCACACTTTCTGGAGTGCTTTTGTCTTCATTAAGTTTTGGTGTGTGGTAAAAACAAGCATTGCTGCCCTCGTTTCAAGATGGGAAACCTGATCTGTTGCCAGTTTGGTGGGTAAATAATGTGAGCTGCTGCAGAATGAGTGATTTGTTGTACAGCCAGGGCGCTGTGGTTCAGCAAGGCCCTCTCCTCAGCCATGCTCTTGGAGAGGCTGTGGGTGTCCTCTGAACCTGGGCAGCTGCTGGGAAATGGGCTCAGCCTGACAGGAGAGGTAATTGGGCTGGCACAGGTGAGGTTGTGTGTGCACACATTTCCCATGACTCACTCATGAGCTTGTGTGTAACATTCCTGAGCCTCTGATGCTGGATGTAGGAACTGGCCTGGTGGTCTGCTCAGGCCCCACCATGTGCCCAAACCTTTCCAAAGCTGTCAGAAAGAGCAGGAGCAGTTTTGGAGGGAGAGCAGGGCAGCCTGAAGGCTTTGCTAAGCCCTTATTTTGTCAAGGAGCTTCCCTGGCTGTTGTGCAGAATTTGTGCTGATATTTATACCTGTGATCAGTGTGCTGTGTGCTCTGGCTTTCCATCAGCTCAGGAGAAGCCCTCATTCCAGGGCTCACTCTGGGGGTGGTGTACAATGTCTGGGAATGACTCACACAGCTGCTGTGTGGCACATCTACTCCTCTCCAGATGTAAAATTAAACACATGCTTTTAGTGTTATCTTGACCTAGACTAATGTTGCTATTTCAGGGTTTTATGTCAGAGGCACAAAAAACCTGGAAATCACTGATGGAAAAGACCTATGAGATCATCCCTTCCACCCACAGGGTTGTTCCCTGCAAAATATTCTCCATCATTTTGTCCAAAGCAGTCAAAATTCACTCAAGTGAGAGGGATCCTAATGCTTCTCCAGGGGAACTCTTACATCTTCCAGGAGGCCAGGGAGGAATCATTCATCCCCACTCTACAGTCCAAAGTTAATTTTACCTTGTTTAAACCTGCCTCCCAAGTTCAAGTCCCCAAGATTGGTCCTGCTCTTCCTGCTATTCATATCCAGCTCAGCCACCTGTAAAGGGGAGAATTTGCAATCAACCCTCAAATAATTCCCCAGGGCCTCTCCAGCTGTACTCCTGTCGCAAGGGTGGTGTAGGATGGAAAGCCTCATATCCCAGGGTTGTATTTCCTCCATCTCTCTGAGGCACAAACTCCCCACAGGGCATTTTTTTTAAAGTTTTGCTAAAATATCTCATTTGCTGCTTCATGGGATGTATGCACCCAGACTCATAGCCCAGCTGTGTTTATTTTTAAAGGAAAAGGCAACATTCCCACTGAATGGGAGAGGGCTGCTGCAAAGTGGGTGTTGGCTACCTGATGGACAAGAGCTGGATTAGACCATGTCAATCTGTCCATGTGTTTGGGCTGCTGGGGACACCACCCCTTCCATCAAACCTTATTTCTGAGCTGTTGCAGGCTGATAACAACCTCTGCTAACAAATGCTGTAACATCACAGAGACATCTATTTTTAATATAAAATGCAGTTGCAAAGGAAAAAAAAAAAAAGAAGTCTCCATAGAAGAGATTTTACAGATAAGTTGGAAAAGAAAATAATCTCTGTCTGCAGGGCAGGGGCTGTGTGTGCCAGCTCCCTGCTTTGGCCCAGTTCTGTGTCCCATCTCACCCTCACATCCCCTGGGAGCAGAAATGGAAACCTCTGCTCTGAGCTCTGGCAGTACAAGTGGATACCAGGGGAATGTTTTTGCCAGTGCTTAGCAGGAGCCAGCTCTTGCTCCACTGCAGCAGTTAAACTCATGAGTGCTCTGAGCCTGCACAGCCCTCCTGGCACTGGCTGAATAGGTATTTGTGGGTTGTTTTGGATTTATTTTTTTTTTTGCACCAGGGTAATTTTCTTCTTGGGCTTCTAAGCACTTGTCTGTGAAATATGAAATTGCCTGACCCTGAAGCTCATCCCTGGATTGGTGAGATCCATAAGCCTGAAGAGAACAATATTTTCCTTTCTTTTGTACTCAGAGGAGTCTTCAAACTGCAGTCACTCAGCAGACAGCAATTTTCAGCTGTCTTTCCTTTATGCTTTCAGTAGGATATGAGTATCTTTGGAAAGTGCAAATTTACAGCCAAGGATCACAAAATGATGCCTCACTTTGTGATCTTTCCTGGGCAAGCTTTGTGTGGGGAGCACAGCTGCCATGTCTGAGGAGCTGCAGTATAAAGGATTGGTAAATGCTTGCCCTGGAGGACCCATCCAAGGTGCCAGGGATGGCTCCAGGCTGCACACAAAGGGTATGACAGGACAGGCTGTTTAGTGCCATCACCTGGGGTATCTTGCCTGATAGAGATCCCAGGTAAGCTGAGATCCCAGAGCTTTGCCAGGGCTGGTGCAGCCCCTCTCAAACATTACAGGATACCAATTAAGTGGAAGGAGAGAGGAAAAGGTCCTCATGTCCAAGAAGAACTCAGATTCATTTTGAGCATATGCTAGGGGACAGAGCTGAAGAGTGAAAAGTGTCTGTCAAAAAACCACCTTTTGCCCCTCCTAAAAACTCTAGTATTTTTACTGAAATCTGCTTGACCTGGCTCCAGTCCCCATGGTGTAGCTCTACCTTCCTCCCATACAGCTGCCTCCTAGTAGCCATATTCCCCCATCTCACTTCCATTAATCTTTCCATATTCATCTGACCTTCTGATGTCTCATTTAGTTTTCCCTGTTTGCATTTATTTGCTCTGCAAATCCCTCAGGCCAGGAGCTGTCTCTGTAAAGTGTATAGTGATTGTCCAGTAGAATTTCAGTGTGTAGTTTTTTAAATCCACAAAAAATGGCAGCTCCAATTGTATAGGCTGCTTTTACAGGTTGCTCTCCATGTGACTTGAGCCAACTTTTAAAATCAAAGTTAACTATTGTGACAAAATGATATAAACATCAGGTCTCATCAGAATTTGGCTCTATAATAACCAGAAAATATGGGAAAATATGCAAAAAATTCTGATCTTTATATCAAGCACAAGCACTTGAAGCGTTCTGGGTTATTTGTCATCATTGCCAGGCTCTACGGTGCCTGCATCCACTCCTTGCCACCCACAAGAGCTGCTTTCAGAGTAACCAGACTGAGTCATGAGTGTCCTTAGCTGCAGATTTTGCTCTTTGAGCTTCAAGCTGCCTCTGTGTGGTGTGTTTGTGCTGATCCACTGGGGCGTGGATCGTTCGTGTTATCGACACATCCATGGGAAAAAGGCTGAGCCTGGGGTTGGGATATCGAACCTTTTGTCCCTGGGATTGTTGTGGCATGCCCTGGGCTGGCAGGGGACAGCAGCCAAGCCATCCCAAGCCTTTGTGCAGTGGTTTGGAGGTCATGACTCTGCTCAGCGCAGCTGGGTGTCCGTGCTGCAGGAAATTCACTGGAGGGATGGATGGAAGATGCTCCACTGCTGTTGGTCATACAACAGGGAAGCACAGGGCCTTGCCTCTGGGGCATAACGGGGCTGGGTCTCTCTCCTGTGCCCTGCAGACAGACTTTTGCTGTGGCGTCATAAATTCTGGACCAATTATTGTTGTTCTGCTCATGGAAAACAGAGAAATCAACTGCAGGAGCAAAGCCCTCCTCATTTCCTACATAGCATCAATTTCCAACTGACAGTGGAACTATGAAATCTCCTGAGTTTTATTGTAAAATTACTAAACAGCCAAGAGGCTGAGCCCTTGCTTTAAGTGGAAGCCTCAGTGCATCTCTGAAGCTGCTCTCCACTTCTGCAATCCCCCATTTACAGTAAACAGGAGAATGTGACACAGTGGCCTCACAGACATGTGGCTGTTATTGGCAGCTCAGAATTTGCTCTGCTTTTGGAAGTTCTCTCCAGCAGTGCAGAGGAGATGGTTTTCTTCTCTAGAGTCATGGGGGAAAGGAAGCATTTCCAGCATGATGTTCTTGCACACCAGTGGCCTGAACAGATGATTAATAACAATAACACAGCAGTTCTGGTTGGCAGGAAAAGCTCTTCAGCTTTGGCACGTAAGTGCCAAGAACTGAGCAGTTGGGAGTTCTGTGTATTGTGTGGTACAAAATCAAGTTGTAGTTCTGCTGCTCCAGGGTGTGAAAGAGGCAAGAGGGTTATCAGAACAACCCCATCTTCTTTCTTTAAAGCCTAAATCTTTCTTTAAACAATCCATCCAAAACCTTATTGTTTAAAGCAGATGTATTTTATTAAGGTTGAAGGCACAGATTGAGTGGTAGAAAATTTTAGCTTTACCTCTGTTTTTTTGTGGTGATTCCTCACACTCCTGTGTCCAAAAAATATGGATGTTCAAGATCTCCATTTCCATACCAGTAAAATAGGGACCACAACATTTCTTAGTCACAGCAGGATTATGAGCTTGAATGAATTAGTATCTCTGATGTGCTCTGGTGGTAGGTGCAAAGTCTTTCTGTAAGAACTCACAGTTCCAGCTAGAGAAGAGTTTTGCATGGTGAATGCTGAGGTTAGAAAGGTGTGCAGCCAATTTAACTTCCAAATTCTGTGGGCCTTGGTGCGTCATCAGAAAATCTGTGAATTCAGGCCCTTGCTACTGAGGGGTCAATCAGGATCAGACTCTTCCATGCTCTTGCTGAAACCAATCAGACTATGCACATAATAATGCAGTGCTGCTCAGAAATCATGGTAGATCCAGGTTCTGGGAATTATTCTTTGTCCTAGACATCTTGAAAGACAAAAATAATTCTCCATCCTTTATCAACAGGAACTCTTTTTCTGGGACAACCTCTTACTTGCTGATTGAAAGCTTTTTACCCTACCAAAAAATAGCAATCTCATCAGGAGTTGTGGAGTTCAGCAGAGTGTTAGCACTGCAGCAAAAGCTCTTTTGCTGTTTGAAAGTTGGACTTCTTCACTGGGCCCACGTGTTTATGATGACTAATTTCCCACTCTTATCTAAGAGTTACTTAATCTAAGAGTTCCCAGTGGGATAAATGGAACAGGAGCGAGGGCAACAGTGTGCAGCTGTCAAGGTGAAAAGAGAGAAAATACCCATATATTGCACTAGGCAGGCTCTTAAAAAATGTTCTGGCTTTGCCAGGAAAGATAAGGGTCCCTCTGTAGCTGTAAGGTTTCTATGAAAGAAACTGTAAGTGCTGCAAAAGTTGGGAAAATGATAATGAACCCTGTGTTTTGGGAATGATCTCCAGCCTCTGGCATTGCTGCTTCATGCTCATGGTATTGTTCAGTCTTGGTGACACTGCCAGCCTTGGCTCCCTGTGAGGAATGGCCCTAAAACACATCCCCACATCCTTTGGGATGCTTTGGTGCTGGGCTGGTGGATGAAAATTTACACCATGTATATCCAGGGATCCAAGGCAACAAGTGTGTCCCTGGATATTGGTCTTTTCCCCCACTGGGGCAGAGCAGGGAACCACAGCAAAAATGTGACCTACTCATACAAATAACTCTTGATTCCAGCTCTGAGGGGTGTGGAGATGTGAAAGAGAATGCTACAGCTCAGGATTCATTATTTTGAGGGCATGTGGGAGTTGTCCTTAAAACTGCTGCTTCTCTTGGTGGATATAAATGAATTACCCCCAGTTCTGTTGCCAGCTCGTGATTTGCTGAAAGTCTCGCTCCAGCAGAATCCTCGGGGATTCCTGAATCCACTTTTGAATTAAGCAGGGTCTGATGTTGTGCCTCTCATTGATCAGGTTAGACACTGCCTTTGTTTCACTCCTGACTCTTTGAAATGGATTGAGATCGTAAAACTTGCGTTCCTGGAGCAAGTCACGTCAATAACCTGCCTTTGTGTGGGAATGTAGGGCTGAATAAATGTTCATAAATGTTTTTCTGTAGCAAGTTGAATATTTTAGCTCAAGCACCACAGACAAAATGTGGCAGCCTCATTTAAATCTGTAAAGATCCGGTATTAGCTACAAGACTGCTTGGTGTTACACCACATCTCTGAATAGATGTGCTTTTATAGAATACCTCACGCTGAAAATCTAATTAATCGGAGAACAGTTATCACATTACCAGCCTGACTGACTTTTTTTTTTTTGGTGGAAAAACGTGTGTTTAAAAGTCTAAATGCTCCTATTACAATGATTAATTATCTGCAGAAAATTGAAAGCACACAAGAAATTATCAAGAAAGAACATTTAGACATCATCTGTCTTCCTAAAAACACTTGTCTGAGTGTATAAAGAAGAACAGTATTGCAGTGTAGATGCTGGCTACTTGGGGCATATTTTTTCTGCCTTCTCTTTAAGTGTATTCTTGCTACAATTTAAGAAAATATATATATATATTTCCTAAATGGATAAAATATTTATTGAATTTTTTAACTGGAGTGATTCTGTGGAGAAGATTGATTTCCCTGCTGCCTCAGATGCAGTTTAATTTTTGTGTTACTTATGAAATAATGAGAAATAGACTTTAATGGGGAGAAGCAATGGCACAGAGCACTGGTGATGTCTCAGAGTGGGTCAACAAGGAGCCTCACCTCAGGTATTTATGAGCTGTGACGGTGTCACAGGGATTGCAGTTTGGAGAAGGAAACACTGCCAAAGCCAGAACCAGTGGAGCAGACACCCAGCCACCTATAAATCTGTGCACTCTCACTGCTTATTAGCTGAGGGTCATGGCTTATTAATTATATGTGAATTGATGATGACATATCTCGTAAAAAAAGCAGCATACAGCAAAACTTCATGGCTTTACATTAGGCAAGATGGAGATGGGTATTTTGCAACCCAGCGTGGGGTTAGTAGAGTAAAATTTACTCCTGCTTAGAGGGTTGTACAAACTGAACACCCATGTTGAACATCCATGTTTTTTAAATAGAGAATCAGCAATTGATTAGGCCTGTACCAGTCATTTCCAACAGATTGAAAATTAGAGGAGGGGAATAAACAGCATCTGGTTCTTTTTTCTTAGGAAACCAAGAAAACCAAAACAAGAAATGGACCGAAGGAATCCCAGGCAAAGAAAGAAAAAGAACAGTTATGTAGATTACACAGGGTGCTCAGACAAAACCCCAAAAAGCAAACTTTCCTGGCTGACATGAGGCAGTGCTCACACTGCAAGCTTTACCTCCTGACAAAGAGCAGAGAGCAGCAGCATTCACACCATCCCTGGACCAGTGGGGAATAGGGAGCAAGGGGATGGAAACACAGCTTGGAACAGCTCCGTTGGTTTAAGCCAGCCTTGTCCTGGGAGCCAGGGTGCCGCTCTCTGAACTTTGTAAAACTTCTGCCCGCTGAAATCTTTGGCTCATTACACAGAGCTAGATATCAGGGTCTGGATTAAATCCATTTATAGTAGATAAATAGATTTGGAGGAGGTCAGGGCTGGGTGGAATGCCTATAGCAAAGAAACTGAATGTTAATAACCATTCCAGTGAGGCCTGTGCAAACAGCCAAAGAAAATAACAGTGAAATGGAAAATAAAGCACCTATTTCTCCTGCTTTGTACATGTAAGAAGTCCTAGGTTCAGCCCTGAACTGATCTTTATATGTGCTCCCAGAATCAAGGATCTGAGTCATTTGTCTGAGCATGGCAAGATCAAGTGAAATTTATTCTTAGAATGAATATTATCTTTTGTTTTTCAAACATTTTCAAGAATAAGATTAAGATTTCTGTTGGCTTGGTATGACTTTCAAACCAGGAGCTCCCCTAGTGTTCTCAATGCCTTCATCCAGCATGGGCAGAGATGCTTATACATAAAATAATGAAAGGAAGAAAGAGAAGTCAGTGTGTTCAGACACATTAGTGGTCACACATAAAAGACTAAGTGAATTTTATGAAATATTCTCACTTTTTTTTTTTTTTCTAATCCTTAAGAAAGATTGTGCTGATGGCAGTAATAAATAAAAACCAGCTGAGCACATTTTGGAGTTACTGTGGAGCTTTTCATCACCAGAAGAAGCCCAGCCCTGCTGCTGTAATTACATGATGCATAGCACAGTTGTCTCACCCTTCCTTTCTCCTTGTATGAACAAACAACCACTCTGCCACACTGGCTGCATTTAAACAACTGACATCTCCAAATAATCACTTGGTGCTAATAATGCTCTTAAAAAAACATTTATTGCAAATAATGATGTCCCTGTATCATTTGTGCTGCAAATGAAGATGCATTATTTTCTGGAGAGCACCACCATCAGCTTTGATTGTGCCTGCCCAATACACTGAGTCCTGACACCCCCAGTGTGCTGTGTGAACTTTCACTGAAAGCCTGAACCAGCTTTAAAGGAATGCTACAGCTGCTCTGAATTTTAGTGAGTGAAGTTAAGTCTCTGTAGCTATAGGTTGCTATCCTCCAAAGCCTTCCTTTCTGAGCAGAGGAATTCTTTTATCTGATTGTATTTTTACAGTTGCCTGGCACACAGTCCCCTTCTCTTGGTGTGAAATTCAACATTCGCCAGCCAAACACAGACCCCAGAGTAGAGACAGAAAAATAATTTACTTCAATGGCTAAAAGAACAAAGGTTGCAGAAAAGGAAAAAAAAGGTTTTGGGGGGAAGATTTGCCCAGATTGGCCCTTGCTGAAGAGATCTAGTGCTGTGTTTGGTTTAGGACAAAAATAATGGTGCAGTTTCTGGCTTGTGACCACACGTGGCTGTGTTACCATAGTTTAGTGACTCTCCATTGTCTGCTGTTTGCTGGCTTCAGGATTTGTCTGGTTTCACTTCCCACTGTGAGGGGAGAAGTGAGCACACAGCTGGTTACCACAGCTCAGCTGTACCTGCGCAGGCAGTAAATCCTTCATCCTGGGTGTGCATCTGTGCCTTAGCATTGCCAGAAGGAAAACACCATTTTTTGGGCTCCATGGGTATAAATGTCCCCTTAAAACATTGATTCACTCACAGGCTGCCAAGGAGCTGTGGGATCAAGCACAAGAGTGCACCAGCAGAGGCTGAGAAGGATTTGTCCAGCCTGGAGAGGAGAGGACTCAGGGAAGATCTTTGTGCTGTCTACAGGCTCCTGATGGGAGGATGTGAAGAACAAGGAGCTTAGCTTGCTCAGAGGTTTGTGGTGACAGGATTAGGGGCAAAAGGCACAAGTTGCAAGATGGGAAATTTCAGCTAAATGTAGGAAATGCTTTTTTACCATGGATGTCATCAGAGGGTGCAAGCTCTCTAGGGCATTTGGGGCATCTCCACCTTGGCAATGTTGACAATTTGTCTGGACGTGGCCCTGAGCACAAGATCTAATTGGGTGTGTTTTACATGGTTGGGTAGCCTAGAAACCTCCAAGGTTACCAGAATTACTCTGTGACTGGGAACAAATCCCACTGAAGATTCAAAACTGCCCACTAAAATCTTTGGCTCGTTACACAGAGCTTGATATCAGGGTCTGAATGAAATCCATTTATAGTAGATAAATAGATTTGGAGGAGGTCAGGGCTGGGTGGAATGCCTATAGCAAAGAAACTGAATGTTAATAACCATTCCAGTGAATAGCATTTTTTCTCTGGTTGATTCCCCAACCTTGTGTTGACAGTCTGGGCTCATGGTATGACCAGTGCTGTCTGAATTTGGGTAGATGTGGGTGTGTCAGAAGGAAATCACAGATGGGGTGAGGAATGAGCAACTCACAGTGTGGCACCATACCTGCTATGAGGCAGGACCCTGGGGTTGGATGGGCTGGAAGAGGTGGAGGAGTTTTCCTGTGACCTGAAGCTGACATTGGCTCCAGTGAGGGCACAGGTGATGGCATTTTACCAGCTATTTATCAGGCCCAGTTCTGATGGTTTTTGCTTCCTGGATAACTTCAGGTAGCTGAAGGATGTTGCATTTTCTGGCTCATTTTGAGCACTGCTCCTTGAACCCTAAGCCCAAAGCTGGCCTCCAGCTGCCATCCTGCACACCAGCCATGCTGCTCAGTGTCACCAGCCATGCTGCTCAGTGTCACAGCTTCATTGGCACCTCATGGGTGTTCCAGACCCATCTCTGGGCCTGCCAGGACCTTTCAGCTGCTCCCAGGCTCTTTCCTCTTTTGGATGTACCTCACTGCAAAGTGAGACCTCAGAGCCTGGTATGGAGGGCAGACATGAGCTAAATCAATCCTATTTTTTCCATAAGTTCAGAGCTTTCTATACCAAAAGTGGAAATTTTCTCCCTGCTGATCAGGGATGCCACTTCTGTGTCCTGCTTAAAATGTGCCCAGGAAAGCAATATTGCAGGCAGAATGGGAAAGGCTTTCCATGAAGGCTGGAACATCTCTTTGGAGTCGGTGTATTGCTGATTTGCTCTCAGAGTGAAGAAATAACCCATGGTTAAAACAGCCCTGAAGTAAGCAGATGTTTTCTGGACAGGCTCTTAAAGACCTTCAAAGGCAGTTAAGCCCTAGGGAGTGAAGTGGACCAGGCTTGCCTGGAAATCAATATCCACAAGCTGAATTTTCACATTTTGAAAATGCAGCCAGCTCATTTGGGTACTTAACCATCCGCTTGTCCTCAGCCAAGTGCTCCAAAATACTTGGCATGTATTTTCTTGTCTACCAGCTTTATGTCTGCTTTTATTATCTCCCTTTGCTGCTCCAAAACTGCTGTGAGGAGCTTTGCAGCTTGTGTTTTCAAAAAGCAAAAGTGTTTGTCATGATGTTTTCTTCCTGGAGTTTTGAAACTTGCTTTGTATAAAAATTTCAAAGTACTGTGAGCACCCATCAGTTCAACCTAAAAAGAATTTATTTGGTATCAGAAAGAGATGTACCACTAGATTGAGCTTGTGCCTTTATTTAAGATCAACACCAGCAGGGAGGATTGTGGGGAAAAGAAATTTTGACATTTTCCTTCATTTTAACACCGCACCTCTATTTTTTGCTTTTCCCTTTTGGATCCCAAACTCAGTCTTGCCCTCCTCCCTCAAAGTCTTTGTGTCCAGTCCTCCCACTTGGGCTGTCCTGCCCTTGTGGCCTGGCATCAGCACAATAAAGCTCTAGCACAGCAAGGAGCACTGCCCTGCCTTTGGACTGACTTCTTCCTATTCCTGGGGGTTTTTTTCCACATTTCCCAAGTAATTCATTGTAGCCCTGAAGAACATCATCTTTTGCTCTTATTGAGGCAAAAAAACCCCAAACCCCAATATTCAGCTTACTTACTAATAGAATTGATACTCAAAACTGTTCTGAAGTCACCAACTTAGAGGCTCTGGATTTTCACATAACCTTAATTTATTTTTTCAAGATTTTTTTTCCTCAATTTACCTGGACCCACTTGTTCCTCAGACATCTCAGCTGAAATTGTCCTGGGTTTTCTCCAAAATGAGAGAGCCTTTTTTGTGTGATCATGGGAATTTCAATATTCTTCCCAAAGCTGAAGGGCAGGAGGTTATTTGAGCTGTGAAGCACCGAAGGGAGCAGAGGCTGTGGGTGTTAAGTGGAACTTGCAGAAGTAATTTGGGTGAGACGTGGCCCTGGCTAGCAAAGCTCTGTTAGGAAACTACTCAGGCTTTCTGCTAGGCATCACACATTCCCAATTTGATAAACTTTGCTGGAATCATGCTAGTAAAGTGAAATGCATTTCCAGGCATAACCCAGCAGATTTCATTTTAATGGCTGCAGCAGATCTCTGCTTGTGGAGCTGAATATTGGAGCCTGGGGCTGGAGCTGGGGACAGCAAGTGTCCATCCTGGGGAGGCTTTCTGCTCTCTTAAAGGCTGTCTGGAAAAAAAAAAAAAAAGATAAATGCTGGTTGTACTCTGCTGTTTCTATAATAGGAGGATGAAGAAGGGAAGCGGAATTGAACAAGCCAAAAGCAGAAGGGAGAAGCATCAGGAACAGGGAGGTGTTAATTGTTCCCTGTCTCGTTGGAATGGATGGAGTGAGTCTGTGGCCCATAAATTTCACAGTGCCACAGCACCCTAGTAATAAACTGCATCTCAGGCAGTGAGACAAATGGATCTGAGGAGTACTGTAATACTTCCTTGGATCCAGACCAATGTTTTGGGTAGATCTGTGTTTATTTTCCAGTGTTTCACTGACAGGGCTGGAGGGGATGGCTCCTGGGTGGGGTAAGACCAAATCCTCATCTGCCCTGAGTTCATGAGAGACATGGGATGGGAAAGGTTGGCAGAGAGAGGTGGATTGGAGCCAGTTCCTCGTGTTGTTGGTTTTGGAGTGAGCATGGGAGCATGGTGTGGGTGCTTGGTGCTTGGCAGGGGATGGATTTGGGTGACATGGTCTGTGATGTGGCTCTCCTTGACCAGCCAAGAGCATCCTGTGACTGTCACCTGGAGGGGCTGGTGGCCAGTACAACACTGACACTGCAGGTGGTGCTTGGCCCTGGGCAAGCATTTGCTAAGGTTTTCCCCTTGGATTCACCCTGTGACATCAATCAACCTCAGACAGGTACCTGGCAAACAAAAAGTGTCACTGTAGGACATGAAATAACACGACCTGCACACACTGCTGTTCTCAAGGCAAAAAAGGGAAGTTTATTTTCTGACTCCAACATTTATAGTTTTCCAAAAGTGACAGTGGATTGGAGGGTGAAAGTGCCCCCTCTCCAATGACACTGGACAAACCAACAGTCCATCAAATTTCTCCTCCTCCGTAAAAGAATGCAAAACAATAAGTTATTTTCATAAGGTGTGTGAGAAAGTTCGTTACAAGAATGTAAACATCAGAAGGCTCAGAAAATCTCAAAAATCAGGAAGGTTGAACAGGCAGGAGGCACAAGGGGCATGGCTGAGGATCCCATCAGTCACCCAAAAACTTGTTTGTGTGTCATGGTGATGGTTGATCACAGCCTGCACAGCCGAGCAGTGCCATATCCAACTCATTGGGGGTGAAGTGGGATCATTCCTGTGCAGCATGAAGGTCACTTGGCCTTGGCTGTTATTCAGAGGATTTTGCTGTTCATGGCCTTGTTGTTAGTGATCATCTTGGTGCTGTGGAAGGCACAGGGAGCTGAGGGGTCTGCCTGGAGTGTTTACACTGCTGTGCTTGGAATGAGGAGTGAAACCACCAGACACATAATTCATTCCCACTATTACACTACGAAGCTTTTTGCTGCTCGTCTCCCTGTGGATGTAATTAGTCGTGGGAGCTCTTTTCTAAAAGTAATTACACCATTAAGCATACTTTGGCTTCAACAACAAAAATGCATGGTTGGGCTCCATAATTACACCTCTTAATGATGTTACATAATTGTATGTAAGAGTCTATGAAGCAAACAATGCCTGGGCTCCCTCTGACTGGCTGCTGCTTTGATCTCCACAACTGTTGCTGGGAGTGGAAACTCTGCATCCCTCAGCTGGATGAGTTGTGCTTGCAGAGGCTGTTTTCTTCCCAGATCCACTTCCACTCAGTGTGAAAAGCCACTCGTGTTCATAACTGAGAAATCAAAGCCAAACAGCATGAGGCTGGGAGCTGCTCAAGTGGCTCACTTCCTCTGGGTTTCTAAAAATGTGCGTGTCCATGAGACATCTTTTTGTTCCTGCTTCTTCTGTACACAACACTGTGGAAGCTTTAAGTAAAATCTGTCCCTGAATAGGCATCCCCAGGATGTGCAGCTGCCAAAACAAAAATCAGGCAACCAAACTGGGCTCCTGCCCTGAGAACAATCCATCCTGTTATCTTTTTCTTTTCTTTATAATCCAGTCTATTTAGTTTCCTTGACACAGATTTTTAAGGAATACTGTGCTTGGCCAGTTTCCTGCTTGCTCTTTGAGAGGCTGAAGCTGCTTCTGTAGCAGGTTAAGATTTCTGGCAGTGCCCATGGGAGCTCTGTGATGTGGTAAATTGGTAAAAAAATTGGACAATGTGGTAAATTGTCCAGCTGTAGGAATAGCTGGAGGATTGTCTGGACTTAAACCTTTGGACTGTCAGTCAAGGTTTAAGTTAGTTTTGTGTTCCTTGGTGGCTTTCCTAGTTCTCTCACAATTTCTCTGATACCTTTTTGAGAAACATTGCAGTGAGGGCTTGTACAGTTAAATTACATGTCATTCTATGAAAACAAAGCTGGAAGTAAAACTCTGCAATAGCAGCATCAGCTCATTGCATTTCCAGTATCTGTCTGTAAGAGCACTAAGTGGACTGTTGAGGAACTTCTAAATCAGTCAACACTATCTCCTTGTAAAACCACCTGATTCCTTTTTCTAAAATATGTTACTCTGCAGTTAGGCATTGTGTAATCATCTGTTCTTCTGACACCTGAGCAAAATAAATGTTTGCTTACACAGGGTCACCCTTTTTATTTGAAAAAACAAACAAACAAACAAGCAAACAAAAAAATCTACTGCTACTGTTTCAAGATCTGTGTAACTTGTCAGCAACAGAATACAGCTGTCTTAAAATCATAAGAACACACGTTTTCAATTTTCAGGGAAGTATTCTATGTAGAAGTGCTCAGTTTTGAAGCAGATGTTTTCTGAAATCTGTGTTGTTTATCTTGTCTTGGAAAGGGTTACACTGCATGCCTCACATCTCAGAAAAAAGCACACAGTAATGGACTTTTTATAGGGTGAAGAGACACCAATTCTGAATGTAGAGCCATCCTAATATTATTCATTATAATGTTTTCTCCATCTGAATTTTTATGGTTGGTTTGGTAGCCTCTTTGTTCTCTATCTGATTCTCTGAAATTGCCTGCAGAATAGTAGTTTGTTAAAGACGGCTGCATGTCTGGCAGCAGTCAATGGGTTTGCAGACAGAAGAATGTAAAAATACAGTTCATCTCTGCCATCAAATAAAACACAGACAAGAAGTTTCTTCTGTTCATAGGAGAATATGAAGGGCACAGAAAAGGTTGTGCTAGCCCAGCTGGTGCCCTCTGAAGTGCTGGTGTGGAAATTGGGGCTTTAAGTGCAGCTCTACTGTGGTTGCTGAAGAAAAGGAGTCTGGTGGTTCTTTGCTGTTCCCTAGTAGCATCCTAGTGGCAGGATGAACCATGCTATCCATGGCTGTGTACTTGGTTGTGTCTGTGCTGAGCTAAGTCATGTGCACTCAGAAGTGTCAGAGGTGATAAAGCTTGATATTCTGCTGTAAATTATGTTAGCAGGTTGGAGCATCAGTCAAAATTGACAATGAAAAGGAATTTAGCAGATTCAGGACACTTCTTTTCATGTTTTTCACTGAAAAGGGACCTAATGTGTGCACTAGCAATATTGGCCAGCAGGTTTCCTGCTTAGCAGTGTGAGCCTGTGAATATTTTGGTTGTGCTCCTGCTCTCTGCCCTGGTTCCACATCAAGCACATCATCCAGTTCATGTCCTACTGCAAAAAGTCTTTATTGGAGAGGGACCATTGCATATATGATTTTCCCAGGATGTGAATGAAAAACATGGGAATAATTGCTGCAATTTAACAGATCTCATCTCTTTCCAAACTAAATGAAAATTTCATGCTGTGGCTGGGCTGTTTTCAATGCCATTGTGTTGCCACTGAGGTCTGCACAAAACTGGGCAAAGAAGGAGGGAGCAGTAAATGTCCTGCACACCCCGCAGTTTGGAGGGGAAGAAGGTGACTGCAGCTCTCCAGTGGAATTATCTGTCATTTGTCTTTGAAAGTCCCAAAAGCACACAGATATTATTGCATAAAACAATATATGGAAACTCCAGCCGTAACCGTTTTGCTCCGTTGGAGAAATATGGCCACGTGCCCAGGAGAACAGCACTTTATTTTGGCAAAAGTGAATTTATGAATGTGTGGCACGACTGTGGGGTGTCTAAACTCTCAGCTTAGTAAAAAAAAAATTTTGCAGCACTGAGAGTAGTGGTAGTAGGTGTTGCTACAAAATCTAAATTTTCTCCTGTAATACCACATATGCAGACTGCTCTCTAAAACAACAAAGGCTTTCAGTGGAATTGCCAGTTACACAAAATAAAGCAAAAGGAAATTTGAAGCAGGTCTCAGAGCAAGAAGTGGTTATTATAACAATTATATAAGTTAGTGATATTTAGAACTTTCCTCTCACAGGAAGTTGCATCCACATTGGCTCTTCTGGAGAATTGAGTTCCCCTCTCTGGAGTCCTAAATATCAGCTGGAGATGAGTGTGCAGATGTGAGCCAAAGGCATGCAAGCCTTTTAAGATCCATGTAAGATTTTTAAGATCCAGCATGGACAGTGATGTATCTCAGTTATTAAACTGGACACTGATCTAAGCATCTTTTCCAATAGATGGAAAAATCTCAAGTGTGATCTCTTCCTCATCACTTGTCTTTTACAGAATCTCTTTCCACCCGCTCCCCCACCCCTCTGCTTACAAATGTGCAATTTCCTGAAAAAAAGATTTCCCCATCACTTTTATTTTTAGATTTGTGTTTGTTTACCAGAATCTGTCTGAAGCCTGGCTGGATAGCAATTCAATATCTCCTCATTGATTTCCTAGCTCTCATTAGCTTAAATACTTACTCGAAGCAGGGGGTAAGATCTTCATTGTTTATTTTAGGAGCATTTAGTTTTAAGATGGCCTTTTGTTTTATGTTGTATCCAAATCAATTTTTAAAGGGACCATTTATAGTCTCTTTAATGTTTATTTTTTGGCATGAGTGTCTGGTTGTTTCTGTTTTATAGTACTTTGAAACGGAAACTAAGTTAGATATAGAAATTAATGAGCTCACTGATCGCTTGCCAAAAAAACCATGGCATAGAAGATACATGTGACAAATTAACCCCAAGATTTCCCTGAAAAAGGCCCTTTCCTTTACCAGAAATAACGAACATGGAACAAAGTAATGATGCAACTTATTAATTTGGTTTTGAGGGGTCACTGTGCTGTTTGGAAGACAGTGTGACCTGAGGAAACATTAGTAAACCTTGAATTCTCTTCCCAGAATTGATCTTAAATGTCCTCAGTTGAGTGACTCAAGTTTTCTGAGAATCTAAAACATATCTTTTTGTTACAAAATGCTTTCAGATCCATAGGAAAGTGCTCTAGGAGAGTCCACATGAGAACATTTATGTCAGTAGTGTGATTTGAGCCATGATTAACCCTTTTGTCTGTTCTTGGGCTGGAAACACATCCCCTACAGAGTCCATATAGCTGAGCAATTTATTTTATCCTGTTTGGTTTTCATAGCTTGGATCTAGATTTTCTTAATGCCAAGGCAAGCTTTTAGGGACAAAGAGAGTCAATTAGAAGTGCATTTTTCTACAGGCAGACACAGCTCCCGTGTAGGAAGGTCCAAGAAGAAGAATTGGACACTGAAAGTGGAAAAAATAAGTAGTACTAGAAATGTATACTGTCAAAAGTTGGTGATTATTGAAATTTGAGACAGAAATGAGGGAAACTTGGAAGTAAGGAAATTAGAGACAACATGGAAATGTTGCAGTCACCACTTTGCAAAATGTGAAATGCAAGTGTCTTGCTACTGCTGTAGCTCTCTGTCCTTCCCTGCTCTCCCCTTCTCTTCCCATTTCTCACTGGAAATGATAAGAATGCTTTGTATTTCCCAGTTTGGATGGTCCATGGAGGGGCACACAGAGCCTCAGTGACTGGTAGGCTGTAAAAGCATCTTTAATATTCTGTGATATACACTTTTTAGTGAGCCAGAATCTTTAATAGGGAGCTAATGGTAGATCAGGAGATGTCTTTAGATCGAAGCTTGCACTGTAGATATCTTGTTGGTGTTCAGCCCAAAATGAAAAATGTGTTTTCTGTAAAGAAGTATAAAAGATTTCCCTGGGATCTGAGGCTCAGGTGTCACCATTCAAGATGCCAGATCAGTGTATTGAGGAGCTTGTACAGCAGCTGTCCTCACTGACATCTGTTTGCTGCAAAATACAGAGGAAAGAGAAGATGAGCATGTTGTGAATGTATATCTGCAGAAGGACTACTCTTTTTTTTTTATTGTATTATGAAAATTGCAAAGGTCAGGCTGCAAGTGAGAATAATTTATTACAAAAATCCTGCAGTAAACAACTAGCCAGAATACATAAAATTTCACTAGAGGAAGATTTTTTTAAGCAGCATATTTTTTTATTGGGTGAATATAATTGCAAATAAATGCAGTATTCTATAAAATATTAGAAGGGCAGGATGGCATGTTTCCAGTTTTTGGTGCTGAACTCTGATGAACAAATATTTGAACAGAGAAGGAGGAAAAGAAGAATAAAAGATCCATAGCATATGCATGGGCAGATTATTTTCATCTTGCAGTTGTGTTTCTGTGGGGAATCAGTAGTGTCAGTTGTTTAGAAAACACTGTTGACACAGAAATGTGGGACTTTAAAGAGTAAAAACCATGTTCTTAACTTGCCAACTCATCTTGTGATTCTGTCAGTCATCAGCAGCTGAGCAGAGCCTTGCTGAGGGTGTCATCTGCTTTGTTTTTATTTTTCATCTTGGAATCCTGCTTTATTTACTTTTCTTTCTTTCTTCAGCTTCATAGTACAAGACAGTCCCCACCCTGCAGTGAGGCAATCACATTTTCTGAAAAATCCCTTTGCCCAGGATTTTTCTCCTGGGAAGCTGAGAAGCCTCAGAGAAAAGGAAAACAATTCTTATTTAATTTGCTTCTCCTGTGTTTTGCTCACACATGGAATGTGTTTGGAGATTGTTTACCCACAGGTGATTGTTTCATTGGTTTCATGTGAGTTGTTTTGACTCTGGCCAATCAGGGCCAAGCTGTGTCAGGGCTCTGGAGAGAGTCACGAGTTTTCATTATTATCTTTTTAGCATTCTGTAAGTATCTTTTCTAATCTTTAATATAGTATAGTATTCTTTAATATAATATAGTATCATAAAGTAATAAATTAGCCTTCTGAGAACGTGGAGTCAGATGCATCATTCCTCCCTGCTGTGAGGATCCCTGCCAATACAATACTGCAGAGTTTGTCATCTAAATAGACAGGAGGTGGAAAAACAAATGCTAAGTCACAAAGTAATTGAATAGGAAAAGCAAATGGAAATGTGGATGTCCCAGCCTCCTTTCCACCACCCCATGTCCCAGGAGCTGCCACATTTTGTAATTATCAGTTTCTTTCTGTACCTCATGAAGCACCTGAGCAGAGACAGCTCCCAGCCCTGCTGGTTGCCTATCAGCTGAATCCACCTTCAGTGGAGCTGCTGATGTGAGTGGCCTTGATTTAGCCAATAGCTGCTCATGATGTGAGTGGTTATTGATGTGGGGAAAGACAAAGTCCACCCATAAATAATGAGCCAAGTGTAATGCAGCCAGACCAAGTGTGGTTATGCATTTTGCATGAGACACTCACAGGGTTCAAAAAGCAAACAAAAAAAAGGTGATCTGCAGATCAGGGACTGTGACCAGCATCAGTTGCTTCTCTCAAGTTGCTAGGTGGGCTCCATCTCCAAGTGGAGTTTTGGGAAGAAGGATGAAGAGTTCTGCTGCCCTGTAGCACCACTGCCTCTGTGGACACTGGGCAGCTTCTTCCATCTGAGCCTGTGCTTAATTGGCCCACGAGTGAAAACAACTCACACCAGAATCCAATGAAACAATCACCTGTTGGATAAACAATCTCCAGACATGTGCTTAATCCATTTAAAATCTTCTGCATCCCCTCATAAGCTTTATCCAAGGCTTTTCCCAAGTTGCTAGGTGGGCTCCATCTCCAAATGGAGTTTTGGGAAGAAGGATGAAGAGTTCTGCTGCCCTGTAGCACCACTGCCTCTGTGGGCACTGGGCAGCCTCTTCCATCTGAACCTGTGCTTAATCCATTCCCAATCTTCTGCATCCCCTCATAAGCCTTATCCAAGGCCACCTCCTGTGTGGATCTCATTGTTCACTGCACAGGTCAGGGGACTTGTTTTGGTCTTGGCTCCTCTAGGCATGCCAGTGGCTGAACAAAGGTGCCTGAGTTTTGTTTTTTTCCATGAAATGTAGATTAAAATGACACTTCAGGTGATAAAAGAGGTTAGACCAAGTTTCTGGGATCTCTGCTCTTAGTCATCACTGTTCTGTGTTGCAGTTTAAGCAGTAAGTGCTCTAGTGCAGGGAGTGTTTTTAGGTGAACAGAGATTTTTAAATGCAGAATTTCAAAATTGCAGAACTGTACATGCCAGCCCTACAGAGAGCTGCAGCATAGACTGCTTTGAGAGTTTGCATTTTGTTCATGCTGATGCCAGAAAAATTGAATCTTTTCTAGGTAAAGTGTCCCAGGAAAGAGTCTTTCTGTGTTCTTTGAAAAAAGAGATTTGAATGCTGGGTAAGAATCACCTCTAAATGTCTCTTCTCATGCATATTCTGTGTGTGCAGCTTCACTGCAAAGTGTCAATGAGTGCAAACTTTGGAGCTCTCCCTTCCTCCTTTAAGGATTGTCTCTAGAGGAAGTAAAAACAAAAGAAAATAAATAATGAATTTTAATTCACAGAGCGCTCATCAGGAAATTTAAAATCAAGAGTTTGGGCAAATAAATACTGTTTGGATTCTCTCTGTTCACTGGTTGACTTTTGAGCTTTTAAGGCTTAGGATTTCAGGCTTTTTCCACATTCAATTAACTGAGAATTTCTGCTTGCTTCTTCTCTGTCCTAAAGCAGCAGCCCAGCAGGATGGTGTGGAAAAAATGCATTTCTCTTGAGCCTTGAGAGAGGCTAAGCTCCAGTCCTGCTATTTCACACTGGTGAGGTGCCCTCATACCCTCATTTGCAGCTGCTGCAGAGAGCTGAGTATCAGCAGTTTTAAACTGTCCACTTGCATCCATCTATGTGCTCCTTCTGTCTCTCTCATTCCTGAATTAATTGTAATTCAGGAATGATGTGGGAGCCTATGGGTGTTATCCCTGAGACTGACTTGCTCCTGTCTGACACTCAGATCTTGTCACCCAGAGAAAGCTCTGTGGCTGCAGAGGTTTATTGCTGTGCCAGAGCTTGTCTGGGTGTGGAGTGCCAGCAGTGCCAGCTTTCCCTTCTTTAGGTCAGAGAGTGTGAAGGAGAGGAGCTCTTTGGGCTGGGATTGGTCAAGGATCCTCTTTCAGTCCAGAAATTCTGTGAGCAGCGAGCTCTGGAACAGACTGTGAGGAAATGGGTCTGGAGCAGCCAAACAGAATGGAGCCCCACACATCAGAGCACCCAAGGTACCAGGGCAGAGAGGGCAGTGAGTGCTGGAGCGTTTTGTGCCACACACAGGACCAGGTTCACCTCTGAGGAAAATCTCTTGCCATCTACCTGTCCCAAGGGCTTAAGTTATGAGCTTTACATATCTAGGTGGTTCTGTATTCTTTTGAAATGACTTTATTTTTCTCCCATATATATATTTTATATGCTGATAATGAGTATTCTGAAATACAGCATGTATTATACAAGTCTATAAACCCATATACAGTCTGTATTTCTATAAACTGATACTGAAAACAGAAGACAGTGCTGTCTGTTGGAATGTACTGTCACAGCAGTTTATTTCCCTTTTTGCCATGAATGTTTTATTCCACTGGCCTTGCAATGTGGGGTGTATGGGCTCTGGGAGTGAGGCTGTTCTGGGCTGAGGCAGCTGAGACCTGTCCAGGACCCAGGAGAGCTCTGTGCTCTGATTCCTGACTGGGGCTGCTCTTTGAAACTCCCATTTCTCCAGAGAGGTTTTGAAGAGCTGAATCAGTCCCCAGCAGCTGGGACCTGAAAAAATGTTTGACTTCAGACCAAAACCTCCCTATTAACTGTGCCTTTGGCTAATGGAGTGCAGTGGAGTTTCCTTAGTTCAACTGCTGGCACATTTTGAGCCCCATTGCTTCCAGTGTCTTTGGGGACAGGTTTGTGCTTTCAGGAAGGAGCAGTCAGGAGCAGGGATGGATTTACAGTACCTGAATACCAGATACTCATCACCAGAGCCAGTGCAAGCTTCCAGGCTACCCTGGAGTCAGTGGTGGGATCAGGGCTGGTTCAGATGCTCCTGAAATGTCTTTATAGTCACTAGCTTGGCCCCATTGTGCTGTAAGTGAGACACAGAGCTGGTCTGTGTCTAAACTACAGCACAGCCTGTATCCACCTGCACCTCTGCAGGTGTGAATCTTTGTGCACCACTCACCTCAAGGCAAGACTCAGGTCCCCCTTGGCTTGCCTGGATGTTTGCAGACAATCTGAATATCTGTCTTGTGTGGAGAAGCTCCCTTTTGACCACCACGTCAAGGGTGAGAATTTAGCAGTGATGTGCTTCTGCACAGTTTGGTTTCTCATCAGCCTGGGTGCAGCATCCTGGGTGGAAAATGATGTGGGGAGGCTGCTGGGAATGTGCTGGACCACATGAAGGGCAGGACTGTCAGTCAGAGAAATGAGCATCTGTCACTGGGTTGAGCAAAACCAGTGCAATCCCAGGGCAGAAGCTGTTCAGCAACATCTAGGGAAATCAGCTTTCTTTGGCAAACAGAAACTTTCTAGGAAGCTGAAGACAAGTTTTTCTGTAAATCTATTGATTTCATTGGGCTTTATATGAAGGATAATTTTGTTGCCATGGCATAAGCCCTTTAGGATGGAAAACTATGTGAATATTTTATAGACCTCATTTTTTGGTGGGCTTTAATTGAAATAGAAAACGAATATGATTTTTTCTCAGAAATGTTTATCAAAAGTCTAGCTTTTCTTCTCTTTATATATTGTTAAAATACAGAGAAGATGTAATTTTATCAAGAACTATGAATTTTTTCGTATAAAGGTTTGTGGAAAATACTCTTAAGCCTGCTATAGTGCTGTTCTGTAATAACCCATTCATTTACTTCAGAAGCTTCACTGATTAATTTCATATTACACTCATTTCCCTTCTTGGAGAACCCTATATTTAATTATTTTTAATAACAGGAATATGAATCCTATTATTCAATATCTTACTATTACTCTTCATCTTTCCAAGGATGTCGGAAATAGAGAAATTTGTGCTTGGCATTTTGATGTACATGATGGGAACAAGGAGTTTGAAATTTTCTTCAAGAGTGTTAGGGCTCATATAGATTTATTTGTGTGTACTGCCTGCAAATTTAACTCAAATTAAAGTTGTGCATGGAGAGCCACATGAAATTAAACCCCATTGCTGCAAATAAATGTGAAAGGAGAATCTGTGTCCCAAAGAACTCTGAGTGCCAGACCAAGGGTAGACCTGTAACCCAATGGGATTTGGGGCCAGGTCTCTTGAATTCAGTCTTCTAACTACAAGACCACCCTTCCCTTCTAAACATGGTGATTTAAACCTTCAGGTGACTTTTTCCTGGGTGTTGAGCATGAACCAGTTCCCAGTAAGAAGAGGTGGTCATGCAGTCTCATTCATTTTTGAAAAGATTTTCCAGCAGATTATCTCTGCTATTTTTTTCATTTTTGTTAATGAAGTACAGCTCTGTTGTACTTCTATCCCCTTAGAATCTGCCTTTTATTTTTTTTCCAGGCTGATCTCTGATATTGTGCTTTTGGGCAATATCCTGCAGCAGTCTCAGTGCCCTCCACCAGGTCACACCACACAATGACTTGTGAATGAAAGATAATTCAGATCAAGCAGAACAGGAAAGCTCAATGCAAAAAAGCAATAGCACAGCTCTTATCCAGTTCTTTTCATACTATGATCTCCACGGGATCCATGAGAGTACCTTTATTTATTTATAGTCTTCAGATGGGGAAATATCCAGTAGGTCCAGAAAAACACTCAGCAAAACAATGTGAATCAGAACTAATTTTAAATTTCCTGGCCAATCTCTTATCATGATTTTTTCTGGAATTATTGTTATCTTACAGAGGTTTACATGGTTATTATTGGTGGGATTTTTTTTCCTAAGTGAACACTGTTGATGTTGATAATTTAGCTTTCCCAGTGTATTTACCAAAGAGATGTGTTGAAAGATGGGACTTTTTTTAAACCAGGGCAACTGGACAAATATCTGTCATTAAAGGGATGTCATTGGTGGAGTGTCAGAGGTAGGAAGAATGTTTTACACATGGGGACAGGGTGAATTATCAGTGTCCCATGGCACACTTCAGCTGGAACACATGTCCCAAGTGTATCAAACAGTTCTGCCAAACTGATAAGGCCTGAAAGTTGTCCAGGAAAGCTGTTTTGTACTGCAGATTGCCTAAGAACACATTGGCTTCTCATTTATTTACTGGATGTAAATATGAATTCTCTTCTCTGGTCCATAGTTCTTCAAAGGGAATAGGAGACAGAGGGTGAAAAGTATCCTGGTTTTCCCTCTGTGCTCAATAATCTTCAGAAAATAAAGCATTGCCCCTTATGTCCCTTGTATTTGATTTCTCTGGTATTTCTGGGGGCTTGGCTGCCCTGAGTGCTCTGCTAATTCTGACACAGCACAGCCTGTTTGAGATAAGGATTTGAGGAAGCTGAATGTTCATTCTTGCACTTCTGTGCTCTCTAGGATAGTAGAAGATAAAAAGGGTCACCAGATGCCAGGCTGACACTGGATTTTCTTGCTTCTCCATGGCCAAAAGAAGCTCACACACAGACTGTGTATCTGCAGATGCTGCTCTTGAAACTGATCTTGACTTTTTTCAGTATCTACATTGTGCTTTTCTGCCTGTAAACCTGTTCAGTCCTGGACAAGCTGCTGCTTGTTAAGAAAGGAAAGAAAAGGAGACACCTCTGTCTCAGTTTCTGCAGACATTCTTAATGTTTTCATCATGTTTTCGTCATTGTTAACAGATACATGTTGGTGTTCATTAATCCATGAATATTCGTTGATTGATTCTCCTGATCTGTGCTTCTGTCTGTCCATGAGTGTGAAAGGAAGACCAGGATTAGACTGACCACCCAATTTTTTTTTTTTTTTTTTTTTTTGAGGAAATTTGGTACCATGGGCTGAGTCCACTTTGGTGCTCCCAGATCTTTATTGGGGCCTTGCTGTGGATGATGGGCTGTGGTGGCACAGGGCTTTGTGCATATCTCATCCAGCTTGTGAGGCTTCTGAGTTGTGCTGTTATCTCCCTTCCTGTTTTTATCTTCCCTCCACTGACTTTCAGTATTGCATGCTTTGAAATAGTTGTTCTTACATAATCTAAAGAAGGAGGAAAAAATATAAATGAAATGTGACCTTTATTGCCCTTAAGACATTTTGGAGCTCCTGAAAAAGTCTGATTGCTGCCAGGGATGATACCATGCCTCATGGAGACAGGCAGGAAATGTAATTTTGCATACATAAATAATAGGGAAAAGCTCATTTTCATGCTCAACAGGTGATTCATGGGAGTCATGGCTCTGGAAACTCTGACATACCCAGTCAGCTCAACAGAAAGTTATTAGAAATTGGCAAAAATAGGGTTAGTAACATGGTGAACATTGTCCAAGACTTGCAGTGGGACTTTGGATTTTCCTTCCAAATTTTTCAACATCATACAAGCTAACTCAAACTAATTTCAAAAGCAGACTGAAGCCAAAACCTATGAGGAAGTTGGTGTTAAGGCAGGGTTGGGGGACACTCTGTGAGTACAGTTTGCTATTAGTTTGTTTACAAATTTTGAGTAAATTGATCACATTTGGGTTTATGTTGATTTAGCAGCATCTACCCAGAAAGAAAAACTGTTGAGCAGCTAAAACAACTTGAGTCAGGCAGACCAGGGCATCTTTCCTATGTAATGAAACCACGTGTCATGAGGAATTTGACCCGGAAGAGTTTATTTTACATCTTTCTTTGGTTGGCTCCCAGGGCCACGTTCTCTGAGCTGGGAGATGTGCGGAAGTGTCACAGGGAAAGATAGCTCGCTTCAAAATTAATTACAGTGAGATAAGGGTTGTGAAATAGAGCTGTTCCTGTTGGAGCTGTCAGCATCTCCCTTGTGCTTCTTCGGTGTCGTGTTGCCTTTTGTGGATGCTGCTGGCATTCCCAGTTATTAATCCCTCTTTGTCACTCATGCCATCTCCACAGGGTGTGGAGGAACCTCTGTGTACCCAGTGACACTGAGATTTGGAATTTCTGTGCCATAATGTGAATGTTTTCTCCTTTTGTGGATCCCAGTGACATTCCCTGATATTAATCCCACTTTGTCACTCATGCCATCTACACAGGGTGTGGAGGAATCTCTGTGTACCCTGTGATGTTGAGATTTGGAATTTCTCTGCCATCAGGTGAATGTTTTCTCCTTTTGGCCTTTTGCTGGAAAACGTTTGAGACCTGATGTGTTCTGAATCCAGTCTGTTAATTTCTCTGAACACTGTGATAAATCCAGACAGTTTCTCACAGATCAGAAAATGGTCGCCCAATAGGCCTTGCTGTCTTTAATACTTCTAAAGGAGTGTTTTGGAAGAGTTGTTTGTCTGAAGTGACTTCTCAATTACTACCACATAGGCAGCTGGTTTGGAAGTAGTTACTGAAAGTAATGGAGTTGTGGGAATAACAATACTTTAATCTCACAGGTTTGGAAGTTATATAATTTCAATGGTTTGATGAGCCTGTCACCTATTAACAGTTATTGAATGACTTAAAGAAATAATATGCTGAGAAAGTTAAAGGCTAAAAAGATTAAGTTGGTGTCTATTACTATTTTTATTGAGCAGCCCCATCATCTCAGGCAGGAACCTGTCTTCTCTCCTAATGGGACTCACTGTCCCTACAATATCTGGGATTTAATATGGGATGTTTGGTCCATCTCCGCCTCTGGTTTTTTCATCAGTTAAATGTAATAATATTTGCCCTCTTTTGCAAAATACTTTGAGATTTAAGGAACAAAATATAGAAAATGAAAGTACTATTAATTATGGTTATTTTATTTAGTGTTTTATTGATTTAGTGCCATCTCACTGTCAGTGTCAAAGATTCTCAGGGAGGTTTCATAGAAATTCAGTATCTCCAAGAGAAAGAAAATTCACAGTGAATGAAGAAGTCAGAAAGAAAAAAAGGCCTCAGAGATTGGATCTCATTAAAGGAGATGATAGAAAAGAGTCTTAGACATCTTTCAGAGTGTAAATCATACTTAGAGGACACATCTAAAGCTAATGCAATTAGGCATAATGTGAGATTAATGTACTTGTTTCAAATTATCCTATAATCAACCCTTTAACAAAAGCACTCCATCCATACTGGGTAAATGATGAAGATGAACGATGAGAAGGAGAAAGTACTTGAAGTGAGTGAAGAGTAATAATAGTTTTGTTGTGGTTTAATCCTGCTGGAAACTGATCCCCATGCAGCCATTCTCTCATGCCCTGCAACAGGATGGGGGAGGCAATTTGAAAGAGTAAAAGTGGGAAAATTTGCAGATTGATCTAAAGACCGTTCCATAGGTAAAATAAAGCTGAGCACGTAAGCAAAGCCAAAGAAGGAATTTATTCATCACTTTCCAGGGGAGGAACAGCAGATTCCCCATCCCTTATTCCATACCATTTCCACAATGCTCAGGTACCACTCTATCCAATTCAATCTCTTTAACCATCAAACACAAGTGTCATTTCTCTAGTCTATGAACTACCCCTGTAGAATGTCCATAGAATACCCATAAAATGTGTACAAAATGTCCATCAAATGTCTGTTGAGTTAATTTGGTTCCTGACTTTGGGCTCCCTCTGGCATGGTGTTCACTTGGGACAGTTGAGATGATTTGTTGTGTGAAACTTTTGAGCACCAAAGCCAGCTCAGGTCAGGTTGCTTCTTGTAAGGCTTCTCCAAGGCTACAGTAATTCATTTAACAGCTCAAATCATGGCTTACAACAATTACAAGTTATTTCCATTACAGCCTCCAACCCTGGTGCCTTTGGGCCAGGGTTTGACACTGTAATGAACTCTTCCCTTTGCTCCTGCTCTGGCTTGCCCGTATCCACACTCTGATGTCCCTGAGGCTGTATCTGCTCCATGTGGAACCTTATCTATGAGCCACAGCCTCTCCCAGGGATGTACCTTGTCTTGGTTTGAGAAGACAGGTGTCTGCTAAGGAAGGCAGGAGCTTGTCTTGAAATGGAAAATGCAAACATCCTCCCTCTGAACTATTATAATTTTGAAATTAAGGGGCTCTCAGTCAAAGATACTGGAATAGGAATAACAGTTCTTTACTAGGAAAATAAAAAATACAAATGCTATAGTACAAAGAAAAAAACACTGACAGAGTCAGAACAGGATCTGACACTGTGTGTCAGGGTGTTGGTAGCTGTCCCATTCAATGGTGGCTCAGCCCTCCTGCAGTGCCAGCTGTGGCTCTGTTGGAGCAGGGATCCTGTACAAGGGTGGAGTTTTCCTCTGAAGGTTCAGTGCTGCTGTAGATGGGCCTGGTCTTCCTCTGGGAAGACCAGGGAATCCAGAGGAGAAGAAAGGCTGCCTGAGTAGTTCCAAATCTCAGATTATATCCAGGTAGGAATGCTTGGCTCCTCCCCTGAGTGGAGCATCTCCCAGTGGGATGATGGAATTTTATCAGCCATGCAGTGGCCCTCAATGGCCCATTCAGAGAAGATATCTCCCAGAGGGAGGATTGGTTGTGGAAGAGATAAAGAAAATTGCCCAATGAACAGAAGGTAACTGCCCCACCTCTAACAGATGGCAATAGAACACACACACACCCCCAGTCACATCTTGTAACCTAAGACAACTGTTGTGGTGCAGCCTTACCCACAGTCACCTTGAGGTGCACCTGCTCCCCATGGGCCACAGCCATGGCATGGACATAACTGAGCTGGACCTGCTCTGCTGTGGACACAATCCTGGCTACAAACACTTTGAGGTGTGCTGCTCCCACTGGAGCTCACACTGGACAGGGGTCCCAGCCCCTATCTCAGGGTTCCAGCCTGTCCAGTGGAGCTGCACAGAAGCAGCAGTGATGCCCTGGCCATCTGCCAGCCTGGTTGCAGTGCTGTTGCTGTTTTCAGGACGTTCCCAGGCACAGCAGAGTGAGATAATAAGCCACACAGTGGGACAGCACACAGGCAAAGCAAAAAGCATTCACTAACGAGCACCAGACTCAAATATCCAGTGAGGGAAGCAAGCCCCATGGCAAGCACAGAGAGCCTGCCAATTAATAGCTAATCAGCAGTAACAGCTATAAATTCAATCTCACATGTTTCAATCAAATCTGTTGTTATCTTGAACTCTTTGAGCCCCTGTTGGGCATGAGAAAGGACTGTCATGGTTTAACTCCACTGACAACCCAGCTCCATGCAGCACATCTTGCCCCAGTGGAATGAGGGGGAAAATTGAAAGAGAAATGATGAGGAAACTCTCAAGTTGAACTAAAGACCGTTCAATGGGTAAAGCAAAAGCTGCACACACAAGCAAAACAAAACTAGGAATTCATTCACTGCTTCCCACGGGCAGGTGTTCAGCCATCCCCAAGAGAACAGGCCTCCATCACATGGAACAGTGATTTGGGAAGACACGATCATTCCAAATGACCCCCATTCTTCCTTCTTCCCCCAGATTTATGAAGTGACCATACTGTGTATGGTATGGGACATCCCTTGGGTCACTTGGGGTCAGTTCTCCTGGCTGTGTTCCCTCCCAGCTCTTTGTGCAGCCCCAGACTCCTCCTTGGCGGGGTGGGGAGCAGAAAAGGCCTTGGCCTTGTGTAAGCCCTGCCCAGCAATAAAGTATAATCAATGCTGTTTCTAACACAAATCCAAAACACAGCCCCATGTACAATACTCTGAAGAAAATTAACTCTGCCCCAACTAAAACCAGCACAAGTTTCCACTTCTACTGGACTCCAGACAACACAGTCATTGTTGTCCCATGTTTCAGATGGAAGAACTGAGGTAGGGATGAAAAAAGTTGGTTTTCCTCTGCCTCAGTTCTGGTCTCTGCATCACTTGGGCTCTTTTCTAAGGTTTGGAAGAGAGGAGGTGCCAAGATACAAATCATGCTACCATCTTTCACTGTAGGGGGATACAATATAAGAAAATAAAGGTAGTATAGAAAGTAATCTTACTCCCTAAAGAGTTGCAGCTGGGTTAATTATTAAAGATTAGGAGCAGGCCTGATGTTAACAGGCCACAGCTGTAGCCAATGAGAAGAGTGCTATAAAAGGGTGGATTGGTTGGTTGAGGGAACTGGAGTCAGCTGGTACTGTGAGGACAAAGAAGAGTCAGTGCCTGGAGGAGCTACCCACAAGAAACATCAAGGAGGAACAAAACTCTGGCAATATGGAGCCCTTGCAATGTACTGACAATAGAACTGTTATAATATAATGATAATGCCTCACCACCTGTTGGCATTGAGCATATTGTCAAATGGGCAGAGAGTGATCCTATTTGATGAGGTTTACATTTATCCTTTATATTTATCCAGTTGTGATTTGGATGTGATTGAGTTTCAGTTATTAAAGTATATGTAATTTTGCCAAATCTGGGCAGTTACAACTCCTCTGTGAAGGAAGATGCAATAATTTTTTCATTGTAATCAAGTAGAGGAGATGTGAATATGATTACCTTTGGCAAGCACTAGCCTTGCTGCTATAGACTCATATGTATAATATAATATATGCACACAGACATTATAAAGAATGAATTTGTGAAATGCCTTTCTGCTCTTGTGGCTAAGGAACAGCCTCAATTTCAGGTATTTCAAGTTACTTTAAGGGAAGAGTGGCTTCTGAAATTAGACTTCTATTAAATGTGACACAAGAAGTGTTTTTTACTGGGAGTATTGCTCTTACTAGCCTTAAAAAAAAAAGGAGGGAGGAGAAGGGGTTTTGAGGGTAAATGTCCTGCACAAATATTTCTGTGTTCTGCTGATTTGATGAGCTGTTATTTGAGTGATCTGCTGAAATCATCTTATTATACTGATGGCTTTACATTTTTTCTGGGCTTACAGTTGATTGTTTGATTGCACTGATTCCATACACTGGATGGAAGAACAGCAGAATCAATTTTATTCCAAATGTCGCTGCTCCTAGCAGCTTTTTTTTTTTTTTTTTAGTTTTAAGGTTGTGTAATGCTGGATATGAAGACTGAGTGCATTAAGTGAACTTCAGCTTGACCAAGTACTTAAATACATTGTTTTCCTTTTACCTTTGGTATGTGGCTTTGAATTCTTCTAAATTACTGGTCTGCTCAGCAGTCTTGTTGTAAGATATCAATTTACATTTAGCATCATCTAGATATCAATTTAATTTCAGCAAGGTCCTGACACCTTGCTGAAATTAAGGCAGGAAAAAGTAAGAATAGGAGCAGGAGGATGATATTACCTTGTGCCCTGGTTGGAAGATCTGGCATACGAGACATACCTGAGTTTACTAAGACTGATTCCAAAAAATATTCAGAAATTTGCTTTAGAAGTTAATTGAGCTCTTTATTCATCTAAACAAAGATTCGACCTAGAGGGCTTGCTGAGCATTTTTCAGAAATGTGCAAGGAATAACAGAGGATTCTTTGATCTGTCAGATACGTGTCCTGGAAAATTTCCCCAAGATACACTATGTGCACTCTCACATGTGAATTTGGGTTTTGGATATCATGGGCATGTTAAAATCAGAGCAGACATAGCCTGCAGTGAACACCTGTAGTTCTTTACTCTGCTCATATTAGATGTTATTTCTGATTCTGGTTAATTATTTAATCTGTCTATTTGAATCAAGGCAAATGGGTTTAGGAAGCTGTGCTACCTGCTGTAATTTTTCAGAGATGTAAAAGGAAGCAGTAGTTTCCACCTGCCAGCTGAACAATGTGATTTTCCTGATCTTTTCACATTTACTGAGAAGTAACTAATTATGTCACTCACTACATATTAATATTTGTAACATCATCATGTTTATCCCTCTGTATTTGAGGGCAATGATTCTTAACAGAAAGAAGGGAATCATGTAATTGAGGTTAGCAAATACACTGATTTTGAATTTGCCTTTGGTTGAATGCTTTTTGCATGATATTTAATGAAACTTATTTACTCTAAAAATGGCTTATGACATTAACTCAGGCCAAATTCATCCCTCAGCTATTGTAGGGCTGTATAGTTCGTTGACCCAGCACATGGGTTGTAGCTTCCAGTGCACTTTAGATCACAGAATGACAGAATCAATTTGGTTGGAAAGGACCTCTGAGCCCATCAAGTCTGATCACCACCTTCTCAGCCAGACCATGAGTGCCATGTCCAGAGTCTTTCCTTAAACACCTCCAGGGATGGTCACTCCACCACCTCCCTGGGTGGCCTGTTCCAAGGTCTGGAATTTGCATGAACAAATTCTTGCTCATACCCAGCCTAAACCTTCCCTGGCACAGCTGAGGCCGTGTCCTCTCACCCTGTGGTTGATTGCCTGGGAGCAGGGCCTGGTCCCCAGCTGGCTGCACCCTCCTGTCAGGGAGCTGAAGGGAGTGACAAGGTCACCCCTGAGCCTCCTTTTCTCCAGGATAACCACCCAGCTTCCTCAGCTGCTCCTCACAGCACTTGTGCTCCAGACTCTTGCCCAGCTCTGTTGCCCTTTCCCAAGCTCCAATGGAGTCCTGCCTTGCAGCTCCCCCGTATTTTCATGTATCTTCTCTGATCTGTTTCCATACTAACGACCTTGTCTTCTTCTTTACTATAAACACACTTAAAAATCATCAATTATTATTTCTTCTGTTAACTCAACTTTGCTTACAAGCCAGCTGTCCAACCCCTCCATACTCTCCCCCTAGGAGGGTCACAGTGGCTGCACTCTGGGGAATGCCTCTTTGAGGGACTGTCAGCTCCACAGAAGGACTCACATTTCTGAGAATACATTTCCTTCTTCCCTATGGGTTTATTTCTTTGCTTATAGGTTTTGCTTTCTTTGCTCCGAAGTGCAGGCTGTGTGGCAGGGAAGGATGGGTCAGCAGCTCAACAAGGACAAACCCCTTGAGCACCAGCCTTGGGCCAGGGTGTTCCCTGTAGCTGGTTTGAGTTTTTAGCCACTGTGCACATTCACAGCAGGGGCTGTGTCACAGATATCTTTTATGGAAAATCCTTTCCTTAGGATTTTTCCTCCTGAGAAGCTGAGAGGCCTCAGGAACAGAATGTAAACATTGATCGTCTTCTGCTGTGGAATGCAACAGGTGCATCTGGGATTGGTCTCATGTGGTTGTTTCTAATTAATGGCCAATCACAGTCCAGGTGTCCGGACTGCCTCGGTCAGTCACAAGCCTTTATTATTATTCTTTTGGTATTCTTAGCTAGCCTTCTGATGAAATCTTTTCTTCTATTATTTTAGTATAGTTTTAATATAATATTTATATAATAAAATAATAAATCAAGCCTTCTGAAACAACGCATCAGATCCTCATCTCTTCCCTCATTCTGGGGCCCCTGTGAACACTGTCACAGGGCTGTTCCCAGGAAGGGTGGGGAATGAGACTGTTTCTGTGTTTCAAGGAGGTTCTCCAAGGGGTGAAATGCAAATGTCTGCAAAGGAAGAAATGATGTTCACTCATAAATACATCAGCGAGCATCAGTCTCATCTAAATGCTCTGTGGTTCAGGAGCATATTTCATATGAATTTCTTCATTGGTATTGTTTTCTGTCGTGATGTGCTGTGTTATTTCTGCTGCCACAGCACCCAGAAAATGCAGCTTCTTGTGCAGACTGAGTGCATTAAAGCAGATGAGATTTATGCCCCAGGTGCAATGAGGCAGGACTGCCCTGTGTCACCTGGGTGAGCAGCAGTGCTGCCATCTCTTTGCAGCCTGAGCATACACCAAAATCTCTGCTCAGGTGGGGTCACAGCTTAAGATGGACCACAAACATGTAAAATGTCATGCATATTACCTTAATTTCTAGTGTATGTATCCTCTCCCTTATGTAGAGTTCTGTTGGAGTTAAAGACTGTTTTTCTGATTGTGAACATCAGTTATCTCCCCAGCTTCAGTGAGCAGCTTTGATTTAGACCTAAGGATCTGTTCTTATAACTAATCAAAGCTTTTAATAACATTAGCTATAGTGACACCCTTGTAACTTTGCTAAAAATTGCCTAACACCTGTCGAAAAATTTGTTTTATTAACTTGAACAGTGACAGGATTTATCCAGTTGGTAGCCAGTCATTCTCTAAAGAATAATTTTATTTTGGAAGCCTACTCATTTTAAAAATATTTAATGTTTGCATGTTTTTCTCTGTCATTTGTGAGTGACTACACATTCTGGTCTACAGAAAAACCAATTTGGAAGGTCCTTATTGTACAGTGGGTGCAATTAAAATGAGAGGACCAGACATAATGAGAGATGACAACAGGCTGTGGAGGGTTATGGAGGGAGATGGCACAAGAAGAGGTGTTCATTCATTCTTGAGAGGGCATTTTTTTAACAAATAGTACAATTTGTGTTATGCTGAAGTCTGGATTAGGAACATCTACTTGCAGTCAGTGAAGGCATCAAGTGGACCAAGTGCATATGAGCATATATGTTAACAACATATAACAACTGTGTGAAAAATCAGATTAAATTGAGGTTTTGACCATGCAGCCTTTAGGATTCTTGAGGGGAAGATGATTCTGTCCATGCCAGTCTAGTCTGTGCACCCCAGAGGATAGATGCATGTTCTGGGGCCTTTCTGGAAGGCTGCTGCCTCCTGATTCAGAGAAGCAGACATCTCCAACACCCAGCAGTCACATCATGTTCATTCCAGGGATTAACTGTCTTCATTCAGTAACAGTCATATCTGCAGTTTGCTCTGTGAGCCACCTCCTGGGAGAAACCTCACTCTGTATCTTCACCCTTTCTGTTGTACTGTTGAGATTTTAAGCATCTCCTGGAGAAATTGTGTGTCCCTAGGAGGCCTGAGGTGCTAGAGCTCTGGTTTTGGGTGAGCCCTCCAGGTTTGACCAATGCTCCCTGAAGGAGCCATGGCAGAACCTGTGCTGAGTTTGGTGGGACAGCCTTGGTGGAGCTGTGTCTCCATTTGTGGGGGTGAACATGGTAAAGCTGGCCTCAGGTTCCCACTGATTCACTCAGTCAATTCTCATTTGATTTTTTTATCAAAATTTGAAGTCAAAATATTTGAGAGAATAGTTTTATCTCTTTAAAGCCCCTACTATCAGTAGGTAGAACAAGATCCTGAAAGGCTTTTACTGTATCTGAATAATTCTCAAAAGATGTGACATGTAGCCTGGCCCAGGGAAGCACAGCCCTCAGCTGTTGAAAACAGTGCCGTTTATTTATTTTCTGCCTGCAATCATCTTCATACCCACAACTCACATAAATGATTTAATGAGTGTGGCCCAAAGTTTCTCAAATCAGAGTAAACAAAACGATTTTTGAAGTTTTCTCTCCTGCATCAGGTTTGCAGCAAAAAGGAAGAAATTAATTTCTGTCTTGCGTGTCTGAGGTTTTAGCCCTGGTTACAAAGCTGGGGTCAGGTTTGGCACCAGCAGTAATTGGATGTCTTCATGGGAATTGCTCAGGATGCACCATGGAGCTCTTCTGGAATAAACTGTACTGCAATGTATATTTTAATACCTTTACCTTTCAGTTTGGTATTGAAAACAATATATCAAGTTGAAAGGCAATAAAAACCTTTGTGTAAATATGCCCCAGAGGTAGGTTGATTGAACTGTATATTTTTTTTTATTCCTGGAGTCTTCTGAGAAAAGTCTTTGTTGGAGAAATGGTGCACTGCTGGATTTTATAATAATATTCTAAAAGAACTTCTAACAAAAAAAGAGGTGTGGACTCAGGGAGGGGAGGGTGTTGGTTGCTTTTTAGTTTCAATTCATCTCAGGTTCTGTATTTTAACTGCACAGTTTCTTGTAAGAGGTTTTTATAAAGATTCCTAACCAATTCATGTTAGCTTTCATGAATGTCTGTTTTTGCTAATGCATCTTTATAACTGTTCTCACCAGTGTGTTCAATGCTTGTGACAAACCCACACCTTTATTCTATAGGGCCAGAATTTCAGCACACTCTTCAAATATTGATTAAGGACTGAGTACCAACACTGTGGTTTTGCTCATTTTATACCAATCTAATAACTGAGAAATTATAGCCCTTCAAAAAATGCGGGTGTTGCCTATTTTTTTCTACAATATGAGTTTCTACTGGCTCTGGTCATGGGCACACTTAGATTAAGGTTGTGGCCAGTAGGGATAGAAGGGTAGAGGGATTTCATCAGCATCATCTGCAGTGCCCTGGTTTCCCATCAGCCAGGGCCCCCAAGTGAAAAGGGAAGGAAAAAGAAACAGGTCTTGAGCTCTGGACATTTTGTACTTACATGTTGGTTATAAGGACCTGCGGCGTAAAAGAAATTCAGATGCTAAATCTAAAACTGTAGAGAAGGCAAGTCTCAGAGTTAAACCCCAAGAAATCATCCAGTCTTCCTGGAATCATAAAAATCTCTCTAAAAATAATGAGATGATATAAAAATTTCAGTTGGGTTCTTGGTTTTGAGCCTTTGGGGTATACGAGGGCCACGCAGACAAACTGTTCCCTATAAGCCTGAAGGCTAACAGATGCCAAAATAAAACAAAATAAAAATGAGAGCTGAGACACAGCATTACTCATGTCTTTACCAAGTCAGACTTTACAAAAAAAAGCCCACAAGTACCCAAAGGCTGAGGACAAACTTAAGACACTTGGCAATATCATTACTGCAAGTGTAGGAGAAGCAGAGAGTGAAGTAGTCTAGAAATTGATGGTGAGATTAGGTTGTCTGGACTGAAATGTGCAAAAAGAAAGAAAACCAAGGGCATTATTAATGTTATGAAAATGAGTCCCCTACATTTTTTTCTTTCTTTTGTCCTTAAATATATGGTTTAAGGTGCCATTTGGAGCTCAGGAAAGAAAATTTATTTTATTTTTGACAATATATCCTTTTCAACTTGACAGTACCCTTTTCAATAATTCAATGAGATCAGTGAGAATTAAAAAAGGAGCTGTAGTGAGTCAACATTGCAGCTCAGCAGTGGGTGAGTGGCACTACAGCCTCTACACAGGTAATAAAAGGGAGAAAGAAAGATCAGGGCAGGGAGCCTGAAAATGAATAAACCAGCTGAAAATTTCTTTAGTGACAGACTTATGGAGCAAAGAGAGACATATTATCTCTTTCTCATTTAGCATGATGAAATTATACCTTGAAAGTAGGCGGGGAAAAAAATTCATCATCTAGAGCATTGTACTTGCCTCTTGGATTTACTTTAATTTTTCTTTGGCAAATTTTCCTGTGGGAAAAGGAGGCACCAAACTTCATTTGACCCATGTTCTACTTGGGTTTCTTTTCTGTTCTAAATGTGTCCTTTCTACTTTCTTTCATAAAATAAGGGAAGGGCAAACAGCACGTGACCTCAGTTGTTGTTATGAAATATGACAGGATAAGCATTGGTAACAAAACAAGAAACTCCCCCTTTTTCCCTTCCAGGCACCAGAAAAAGCTCACATCTTCATGCAAACCTTATATTTTAGGATTATCTCTAATTGGGATGTACCAGACTTAGAGGTTTTAACTGCAGATTCTCATAATTCACTAAACTGAGCAAAGGGGAGGTTTTTACCGGCAAATCTGTGTCTCCTGGGCCCATCTCTAATCACACACAAAAAGAGGAAAAATAAGAAGCCTTTTCTCTCCACTTGCCAAGCGTGGATCAGTGTGGGAACTTGAACCCACCAGCTGCCAGAAGTAGGAACTTTGCTCTGAATCTTTGGTTCACGGAAAACCCTTTGGTTTTTTGTTGTGTTTTTGGTTTTTTGTTGTGTCACATTCCAGGGAAGGCTTATGGGGCTGTCAGATCCTGGCTGAGCCCGAAAGTCCTGCCAACATGGAAGTATTTTTGGTTGATGCTGGAGCTTCCCACCCTAAATGTTGAATAGCTCTCCTGCTGATGTTTTGCATCAGAGCTGGGGACTGGAGGTGGTCATGAGGAAATGAGAAAACTGCTTTTCTGTGACAGGCAGTGTTTCTGTGGCTCTCTCTGCAGTGCAGGACATGCTCTCCACCGAGCATTTTAGCACATCTTGCTCACAAACAGAACCTGGGAGGACTTGAAATGGCTCAGCCAAGGAGATGAGTTGCTGTGGGGGTGATGGTGCTGCTGAAATCCTCCTGCCAGTTGGGGATGTCATCAGCACTTGGGTTTGGGGGAGACCCTCATGGTTTGCACCCACTTGGAAATGCAGGCAGGAGGCACATGGGGGCTGAAGTCATCCTGAGTAATTGCCACTGTCATATTTTCTGAAAAATCCCTTCACCAAGGTTTCTTCTCCTGGAAAGAAGAGAAGCCTCAAGCTTCTCCTGTGTTTGCTGCTCTAGAATGTGGTCTGGAGATTGTTTATCCAAACACGTGAATTGTTTTAACTTAATGACCAATCACCATCAGCTGTGTCAGACTGAGGAGTCAGTCATGGATTTTTATTATTCATTCTTGTTAAACCTTCTGTCTGTATCCTTCTCTTTCTTTAGTATAGTTCTAGTATAGTATTCTTTATTATAATATAAATATCATAATAAATCAGCCTTCTGAGAAGATAGAGTCAAATTCTCATCTCTCACCTCATCCTGGAAACCCTCACAAACTCAACGAGTAATGAACTGATGGAGGCAGAAATTTGGAGTTATGTCTCCAAATAAGTTTAGAGAGTCCCTTCACCTTTCACTGAGGTCACAGATTTGGTAGAAATCCTGGCTGGAATAGAGCTTGGTGACATTATCAGTGATTTAAAATGAACTTGTCTTTTTCTGGGAATAATTGCAGGTGCTTTCTTTAAAGCAGGATGGAGAAGCAGTGTCCCTGGTGGGACTGATAGTGTGCTCAGGGGGAGTGAAAGGCTGTAGAGTGTCCCACACTTTTTTCCCTGGCATAATGTCCGACATTGGCAGGGATGAGAACAACCCAAGGGATTTCAAGGCATAGAAAGCCCCATGTTGAAGGAATAAGCCAATATTTAAGTAATGAGGGTTAGCACAAAGCTGTCCCAGGGCTGGTGTGCTCTGTTACAGCCCTATGGCAGTGCTCTGACACCTTCCTGTAACAGACATAAACCACTGTCACAGCACTTGCTGGACCAGATCCACCTTTTTGATGGATAGTTTATATATTGAGCACCAGAAAATCTGTTGAGAAGGCAGAAAGGGAAAAGAGGGAGATCATCAGCTGGTATAAAGCAGAACAAGTCCATTAGCATCAATGGCACGCAGCTGGCAGCAGCTGAGGCACTTCTTTGGCTTTTCCCTGCAGAGCTGCAGTGTGTTGCTTGTCTGAGAGCTGGCAGGACATGGAAACCCCTGCCAAGTCGTGTGTGTGAGAAAATGTCTCATCTTTGTGCAAGGGGCCATTGCTTGGGTGGGCACACAGTGATCCCAGTGCACCCTGGCACCCAGGAACCTCTGAATCACTGATCCTGAGAGATCCAAGAGAGTGAATTGAGAATATCTCCATATTTTCTCTTTTTTGATGCTTTTCATGCAGGCATTTGTTACAAGCTGGGAGGCATTTTGCTAGAGCTGCCCTTTGGTCTGACCCAGTGTGGTGTGTCTCCTCCTCCTTCACACAGACAGGGGATTGAGGGTCTTTAATTTCCACAGAAGGCAGACAAAAGAGAGAGCACTGAACCCACCTTATCTCTCTTGCTCAGTTTATCTTTTGTGGCTCTGTGTGTGTGTGTAAGCACCACAGTGCTCCCCTTGCAGGGTGAGTGCACCTTGAGGGGATCTCCATTCAGGCAGGAGCGCAAACCCTTTGCAGAGCTGCTCACTGCATGGAGCATTTAGAGATAAACACAAAAAAAGAAGGGCTGGAAACCTGCAGAGTAGGGGCTGCTTTGTGGCTGTGCTTGTGCAGTTAAAGGGTGAGAAACCCAGGCTGAGGTTTTTGGGGCTGAGCAGCAGCAGCGTCTCAAGGGGATGTTCCCCAGCCTGGCTGGGGTGAGAGCCTGGAGCTGGGCTCACAGAGCTGGGCTGAGCCACCACAAATTCAATGTGGTGCCACTGAGAGGCAGAGAGCAGGAAAGCTGAAATGTGGGGCTGTTTGTTAATGCTCCCTTGGAGCCCCTGCTGGAACATGGTGGGTTTGTGCAGGCACTGTGGGGTGCACCTATAACTTCAACAATAACAATAAAACAGATAAATCAATTAAAATATTAACTAAATAAACAATGCTCCCTTGGAGCCCCTGCTGGAACACCTGGTGGGTCCATGCAGGCAGTGTGGGGTGCACCTATGACTTCAACAATAACAATAAACAGGGAAATCAATTAAAATATTAACTAAATAAACAATCTAATACTACATCCCTTACATTAAACAACTTCTTAACAAATATCAAAAATATTAAACATACAGCTTTACAAAATGAAACAACAATAAATTTTCCTTTATTAACACACAAATATGAAAATTTTAATAAAATGTGTTATATAAGTTTACCTAATGACTCAAAATCGATTTATAAACTATACAACTTAAAAAGATACCAAGAATAAAAATGAATAATAAAACTTCACTAAACAATTCATTTAGTATATATAATTTAACACCATAATTTAGAAAATCTTATGACAAAATTATACATTATAATAATAGTGATGATGATAATAACAATAATAACTTATTTACTTCAATATATACAACAAATAACTGGGAGGAGTGGAAGGTTGTCCATGCCACAGTAATATCCATAATCTTGGAGTCAGAGAAGATGTTGGGACCTAAAGCAACCTGCCTCGTGCCTGGCACTGTTCCCTGGTGCTCTTCACGTTGCTCCCCGTGTTTCTCCAGGGCTGATGCAGAAGGAGCAGTGTCAGCCCAGGGAAAGGAGGCTCCTTCACCCAGCTCTGGCTGCAGCCCCTGCTGTGGACTCTGCCTGTGGCAGACTGGGCTGGCTGATGGGCAAATCCTATTTATTTGTGTCCATGGCCTGGACCAAGGATGATCCATGCAGCTCCTCCTTTCCCATTTCCCCAGCTCCTGCTCCTGGCACCTGCCCTCTTCTCATGTTTTTATGTCACTTGGGATCAACTGTATAAAAGGACAAGATAGCCTGAAAGCATCATTGTTGATGATTTGGTATGAGGTGATTTTTCCTCCTGCACAATCCTTTTTTTTCATAATTCAAAACTAGCTCAGATATCTCTGCAGGTGCTGTGCTGATGATACACAAGAGGGACCAAATGCACTCTTGCTTAGTTGGACTGACTATTCAAAGAGAATGGTGGGAAAAATCAACACTTTCCAATTTATTTATTCATTTTCTTTTATTTTTCTGAAGATGTTATTCAGGATGCAAAGAATGAGCAGGTTGGTGAAATAAGAAGATGTTTTTACAGACGCTTTTTGCAGAGCTGCGCTTGAAGTGTTTTGTTTGGATTTTTAAATGTCAAGGCAGTCCTACTGTTTAATTGAGATTTAAATATGAAATAGGTTCCCAAACAGGCACAGACTGTGCAGTGTCATGTCCAATATTAAACCTGGCACTTGGCTACCTCTGCCCTTCCATTTAAACAGCTCAGAATTGAGCACGTGTACAATTTGGAAGGGCTGCACTAAAGGGATGCCTGCATTCCCTCATCTTCTCTCATTGTTAAGTACTTAATTATTTTTGTTGCCTTCTTACCTATTCATAAGTGGGAACTGCTCTGTGTCTGATGTGGGTAATTTCTCATTGTATTGTGCTTGCAAATTGACATTTATAAATTAAACAGCGGTGTAACATCCCAGAGAGCACCACTGTGGCACAATTAGGGATGTAATTGCATGGAGTCACCTGGGAGGCAGCTGGGATGGGGAAAGCACTGCAGATATTACAGATGGGGGTGACAGAGGCAGAAAATGTGCAGAAAACTCACCCAGACTTTCCCATTAAAATTGTGCTTTACCCTGGGGAGGGAGGGTGGAAAAGGCATTTGAGAGCTGAGTGCAGGCTCTGCTTTCACTGAGCTCAGATGGATTTTCTCTTTAACTTCACCCCGAGCCACATATTGATTCCTAATGTAGAAATCGTAATGCCTTGTGCTAGGTATGGAAAAAACACTGGAAAGAGCAATTAATTTCTCTCCTCCTGCATGCTGAGCCCTGTTACAGGTTTGTGGGTCCCTGAAGACCCATGGTGCCGCCTCACCTCCTCACCTCACCTCCTCCCAGGTGGGATGTTCTCCCAAATGATGTTGCACAGGTAAAACCAAGCCAGGCATGAGCTTGGAGAACTTGGGAGAGGAAACCATCTGCTCCCTAAGCTCTCTAGAGTTGTGTTTACTTCAGCTTTGGTCACATGGCTTGGCTTGGAGCCACCTTTCAGATGTGATTATCATCCTAATTGGCCCTAATGAAAGCTACACATGCAGAGGAAAGGGGATAGTGAGTGTTCCACCCCCAACCCTGTCCTACCTCCAAATTACAAGTAATAGGAAAAAAGATGTGTCTTTTTTTATACGTGTGTGTGTATTTTATATATATATATATATATATATATATATATATATATCCATCCTCTTCAGTGCTGTTGCTTTCATCATAACTTTCAGCCCCTGAATATGTTTAACATGGGATTTTTTAGATTCTTTAGGCAAATAAGGCTGGAAAAAAAATTTGTGGGGGATATTGGGTGAGTTTTTTCCTTTCCTGAATTGAAGTTAAGACCAATCAGGTGATTCTGGGTGCATCAAGCATCCTGCTGGTGCCTGCTCCAGTGTCACCCTTGTGCTAGCAGCACTCCAGTCCTGCCCTGGGAAAGGCAAACCCCTCTGTGTGAAACCCTGCCCTGTGTTTGCAGCTCCCTGGCAGAGCTGCTGCTCCTCAGGGACCAATCTCAGCTCCTGCTTGAGAGTTTCAGCAGTGACTGGGTGGAATCTATGAAATTTGTTTCTTGTTGGGTAAACAGCTTGAGGTAACGTGCCAGGGACTGCTGACACTGTGTTTGGACAAGTGACCTGCTGGAGAAGGGCCCCTCAGCAGCTTTATGATTAACATTTTAATGGCATGCTGTCAGGGAACAAATACCCGGAAAAACCCCATGACTTAAACTGCTCCCGTGGCTGGAGTTGGCCCTGCATGGTTGCTAGGTGTGCTGGAGGCTGTCCAGGGGCAGCTGAGGCACAAGAGGTTCCCTTGGAGCTCGTTGAGGTCCTTTTCTATCACTGGGAAGGGAAAGAACTGCTTGCATGGTTACACCTCCTCTGTGTCTGCCTATCTGGATAAATGGCACTCTGGACCATTTATTAGTCCAGGCTGTTGTGATTTATTGGATGATGCTTGGAGGGATGTCTCTGGTTTATGGGAGCTGCATCCTGTCTTGGAGCTGGGATTAACCAGGGCAATGCACAGCCTGGGCTGTGCTGGACCTCTCAGAATAGACCCTGAGCTGCCCTACTATGCTGGGGGAAAATGAGGCGCCATCCTTCACATTTAATGGCCATTTTTGGGAGCAGAGGTGTTCTCTAGGCATATGGAAAACCTTTCACCCTGTGTGCGTGTGTGTGTGCCAAGGTGGGTAAGTGTGAAAATGGACATGGCAGAGCTCAAGCTGGGGGAGAGGAGTTGACCTCCCTAAACAACATTCCTGGTAAAAGTAGGAGCAGCAAATGGGTAGCTTTCTAAGGGTTCCTTCCCATCCTTATGGCAATAAAATTCAGTCTGGTTTCTATTGCCAAGAAGCTTTGAAAAGCTTTGAATTGACTCTGTCCTTTGCTGATGTGACTCAGCATAGCATAAATCAGTATGGCTCCATCAGCACAGTAACTCAGATAAGTACAAGGGAAGGACCTGGCCCACAGATAACATGGAAATAATATAGAAAGCCAGGGATGAATAATTTCAGAATATAGATGTAGTCATGGTAGTAGTAATAATAATAATATTTTCCCTAGTGGGAGAAAAATAGACCTTTCGTGGTTGTTGTGCCTGGAGCTATTAAATATGGATGAGGCAGATGAAATGCTGCTTCTCCTATTACACAGAAATGAATAAACAGTAATTCTCAATCACTATAAGCATCTCAGGCTTAAAAAAACCCACAAAGACAAGTTAAATATGAACACCTGCTAACATTCACTTGTGCCACTCTGAGGCTCTGTCAACAAAGAGAAAAGGTTTGCTGCTTTATACAGACACTGATGGCGACCCAAGCAAAGGATATTTACCCTGTTAAAGTTGGGAAAATCAGTTCAATGCCAGACATGGGGTTCAATAAACAAATTCACTGCTCGACTCACTGGGTTTCATGATTCTGTTTGTTTGCTGCAGCTTTAGCAGTGTGTGATGTAGAAAGCAAAAAACCACTTCTGCAATTTGAAATTTTCATGGCCAAGATGGGGGGAAATGATGCCAGTCTTTTAGTGGATCTCTTTTCTGGGGAAGAACTGAGCTTTAGTCCTGTCGCAGATGATAAAAGTGTGGGGACAGCAGCCTGTGATACAGAAGGAGGGCTAAAAGGTGTAGGGAGGAGAGGCTGTGTGTGATCTGGCAGCATGTGAAGACATTCTCCCAGTTCAGCAGTGGGTGATGGCCTGGGGAGACCTGGGGTTAATCTGCTTTATGACCTTCCTTGCTCTAATTCCCACATATTTCATATGTGTGACAGCACTGCCTAATCCCAGGGGGGAGTTGTAAGGGTAAATGCATGAGAAATTGTGAGGGTTTGGGCTATTCTAGCTGCAGGGATGCAAAGGCAGATTGATGTATGGCATTTAAACCTTGGGATGTGAACTTTAGCTTAACTAGCTGCTCTGATCCCACAAGGAAGAGATGGCTGCTCTATGCAGTGGTAATAAAAGGCCCATCACTTAGAGCAAAGGTAAAGGAAGACAGGGGCTCTGTTTATTCCACAGGAGATCACAGAGACTGTTTCCTCCATGTATTTTTGATGCAGCTTTCCAAACTGTGTTTTCCCTGGACACCTTGTGGTAATTCTCTGCTAATCCTCTGAAGTCAGAGGTTGTCTTTATTACTGCATGTCTGATGTACTACTGACGACTGGGTTGCTTAGGTGAAAATGCAGTTCTTGGAAGGAGGCAGTATTTTACATGCACTTTTCCTTGCTTTTTTGCCATGACTTAACCCTCAGGAAGTTCCTGTCTGCCTCAGGATTGCTTCACTGTCCATGCATTTTGCATTGATGCCCGTGAGCTGCTGTTTGCTGCTGCTCTGCTGCATTGATCGACCCTGAGAACAGCTGCACTGGGTTAGAGCAAAAATGCAGCTCATGCAGTGCCCTGTCCCTGCAGACCATGTCTGGAATGTACAGGTCAGCATTTAGAAATAATGCCATTATAATACCTAGGGGTATTATGGTTGCTAGAGGTATTATAGTACCTAGGGGGTACTCCCCTGACATTTTATGAGATGTGTGCAGGCATTTTCTGGCACTCCAATGGTGCCTTTAGTGCTCTGGGATGGATTTTATAACCAGTATTTATCTAGCTGTTTCCTGAATCCTTGTTAATAGCTTCTCTGTCCTATGGAAAGAAGCTGAATGAAGTGTTTTGAAGTGTGTCATCCTTGCTGCCTGCCTTCGTGTGCTGTCACCTCATCCTTGCCTTAGAAGGGACACTGGCCACCTTCCCTGCTCCACTCCCAGCTTTATTCTGCCCCCCTCAGTTTTCCTTTCTGGGCTGTAAAGTGTCAGTTGATTCAGTAATCCCTCATAATGTCACTGTTCCATCATTTTGATCATCACTGTCCCCTCCCTGGTGCCATGTCCTGAGGTGAGGAGAAGGATCCCAACAACACAAAGCCTTCAGGCTGTGGCAAACTGCTTCCTTGGTGGCCCCTAACACTGGATATTAAATGGATTTACCATTTATTCCACGCTGTTTTCTGTCTTTTAACCACTTCTTTGTTTTTGCAAGAAGTTTCTCCTATCCCCTGACAGCTCATCTGCTCAGAGATCCTTGAGGCACCCCACTGAAACCTGAAAAAAACACATCAACAGCATTTTCCCATCTGCATAGTTGTTGGCCCTTCCAGAGTATTCCAGTGCGTTTATGAAGCCTGGATTTCCTTCCCTAAATCCCCAGTCTATCAGACTGTTTAAAATGTTCAGTAATTGTATCTTTGTGGGAGGGATATGCTTCAGTAGAGTTTTTAGTGACCTGCTGATGTCAGTTTTGCTAATCTGGAGTAGTAGGTAACTCCTGACTTATTTCTTTGCATCCCTTTTCTAAAGTTACATTATGTTAGCTGCCTTCTAAATTTTGGGTACACATAAAGCTTTAAGAAGGAGACTCCAGCATGTGTTTAGTTTCATGCCCTAGAATGAAAGTTTAGTTTCATTCTCCTAGAATGGTTGGGTCAGTCCAGTCCATGACCCTTTTTACCAGCCTTGTAAAGAAGGTTTCCAGTGTAAAAACATTGCCAAACCTCCCTGCAATGATCATACATGACAAAACCCGTAATTTTTTTGTGATATTCATGTGAGTTTATTTCTGCTACATCTGTAGTTGGTTTCTTCCTGGTCCATCAGTTATCTGGCTTCTCACATGTGCAGAATAAATCTTTATTGGGTTCCCTGCCTGGTGCAAATGTTCTTTAGGTGCTTTTCCCCACCCTTTCAAGTTCTTTTATTTTACCCACCGGAACTTGAAATTCATTTTTGCTTCCTCATTTGGACACACAATTTCTGGGTTTGAGGATGTTGTCTTACTTCTCACACTTTCTCTTGCCCAGCTGCTTAGCCTGCCAGACTTCTCTGTTTCAAGAATTTCTTTACCTGGGGCATAGATTTGGTCTGTGTTTCTAGCATCAATATTTTCAAACAGTGCTTATGTTTCCTACAAGTTTTAGCTCTCCTGGTTTTGTCTCCCAGGACCTTCTCACTTCTTGTTTTGACAACTTTATTCATTTTTACAGGTATTCCTTTAAAATTTTACAGGTATTCCTTTAAAATCCTTTTTAAGGATTTCCTTAAAAAATCTTCAGTGTTGTGTGTTGTTACACACAACACTGAAGATTTAACACAGTGTAAAAGTGTAACACAGCTTTCTTTCCTAAGAATTCTGGGTTTGTCTCATGTCTCCTAGTATAGGTTGAGAGTTTTTTGCCATGGAGGTGAGGGGGAATCCAGTCCTTGCACACTCTTTCTGCTGACTGTTTCTACCTCTAGTTGTAGTTTAAAAAACATTATGTGACATGGGAAAACAGTTGGTTACTTAACATATTTAAAATATCTTTCACTGGAGAGTTATGGGATGAAATTATCAAGCATCAAATTGAGAATGAACAAAGAAGAATGCTTTCTCATATAATTTGTACTTCATTGTGCTTAATTCTGCAGGAGACTGAAATTGAAAGTGTAAATGGGTTGGAGAAAATGAATTACAGAGATTAGTGCAGGACAGGTAGTTGAGACAGCTGCTACCTGAACAGAAATCCCTTTCCTGGATCTCTGACTGCTGGAGGATAAACAGGGTGGGAGGAAGTCTTGTGCTACATGAGCTCCATTTCTTAAGCTCTTTGTTAAAATTAAATTCCTACCCCTGGAAGAAAGAAAAACTTTTCCCCAAGGAAGCAGCATGGTTTTTTCTGCTATTCCAACAATTTCACACACATCCTTTTGGCTGGTCATGGGCTCAAAGGTTATTTTTCTATATTTTTTAATGGGCTCAAAGGTTATTTCTTCATGGTGAACCTCCCCCTATGATCATGGTGGGCAGAGATGCTGTCTCATTTTGATTTATTCCTAAATTCCAGGGATCAAGTTGTGCCCTTGCTGTCAGCATCCAGTGTCCAGCCCATCCTCCCCTTCAAACCCTTTCAATGACAATAAACAGAAGCTCCCCAGGAAGCTAAATTTCTGGAATATTTTCTGATTTTTTTCTTTAATTAACTTTTAACCTGTTTGGAATACTCTGCAGCCCATCTCTTCAGTGGGCTGGTGCATCAGCCAGAGCATCCTTGTACCCCACACAACCTGTGGCAGCTTCTTCCAGCTGGACCATGCAGAGCTTGGCTCCTCAGCCTGCTGCCAGTGCCCTACTGTTTGCAGTATTTTTGGGAACTGGCTTTCAGGTAACCTTTACAGTGCATTAGGAGAGATATTCCTGCAATCCTGCTCGTTCCTTCTCACCCTGCCAGTGTTCTCCTGCATGATGGGTCTGTCTGGAGGCACAGAGCATTGCAGGAGCTACTGTATACCTTGATTTTTCAGCCATGAATGTCATGAGTGTTCCTTTCTTGCTAGTCATGTGGCTTTGAAGCCTCCCTTTGGGGAGGAGAAGGATCTCAACAGCACAAAGCCTTTAGGCTGTGGCAGACTGCTTTATTGGTGACCCCTAACACTGGATATTAAATGGATTTACCATTTATTCCATGCTGTTTTCTGTCTTTTAACCACTTTTTTGTTCTTGCAAGGCATTTCTCCTATCCCCTGACAGCTCATTCCCTTTGGGGTTCTTTAAACTTCTGAAGTGCAGGTCACCTGGGAGGAAAACATGCTGCTTCCTCTCTGTCCATGAAATGACGCAATAGCTTCCAAAGAAACACAGAAATTATTGCTGTCAGGTTTGAAGATTGTGTTCTCCTCATCAGCTCTTGGGCCATTTTATGGTGCCTCTAATCCCTGCTGCCCAAGGTCTGGGCTGGGTTATCTGGACCCACTTGAAGGATGGGAAGCACAGAGGTGGCACTGTCAATGTGTGTGTGTAGAATGTCAACCTAAGATGGAAATCAGTTCTGAGAAACTTCATTTTTAAAACCAGTCAGGGCGTGTGGCAGTCACCTCCTAGGAAACTCCCCATTGTACTCTGATACCATAATGTGCTGTGATTGCATTTCAGATAAAGGGAACCAGCCTTGCTGTCAGATTGTTTCTGCTGAAGTTGTCCAACACAGGAGAACATCTCTATCTCTGTGCAGCAGTTGGCTTTGGCTGGTGTTTGTGAGCTGGTTGAGGCACTGAGATGGTTCCCCCTGTGCTGCTGTTTGCTGGAGGATGGCAGGGCTAGGCTGAGGGAAGGTGATGTGGCAGGGCAAGGCTGAGGGAAGTTGACATGGCAGGGCCAGGCTGAGGGAAGCTGACATGGCAGGGCCAGGCTGAGGGAAGTTCACCTGGCAGGGCAAGGCTGAGGGGTGGCTGGCCTGGCTCTGCCTGTGTTTCACAGGGCAAGGCTGAGGGGTGGCTGGCCTGGCTCTGCCCGTGTTTCACAGGGTGCTGGAGCTGTGGGCAGTCCCAGTCTGTCATGGCTCTGGTGAGTCAGGTGAAGCTCAGCAGCAGCAGCTTGCCCTGGGAAATCTGTAGGGCTTCAGTCTCCTTCTCCTTAACAGCAAATTTGGCAAATAAATTAGGATTGTCCTCTATTAAGTGAAAACCAGTTGCTATTAAAGCAGGAATCTGAAGACTTTATGAGCAATGGGGCAGAGATATCAGTGTGTGTCTCACTGCTGATGTTTTCATGGACCATCTCAACAATGTGTTGCTTCCATGGGCCAGACTGACCTCTTTGGGCAGGGGGGTCTGTCCTCCTTTCAGATGAAATGCAGGAGACACCAGCACCTTTTCTCTGTTGTGACTCTCTGACCGGCTCAGCTGCTCTCATGCAGCTCTGCCATGCTGAAAGGGCTCATTCCTCTTTCTCTATCTTCTAACATCCCATGGGCAAGTCAGCAGAAGGCAGGGATGGCTCCCAGCCTCAGGGGGTGGGATTGCTGCAGGGGTCCCTGCCCTTCCCTGCTGTTAAAAGCATGGGATGAGCTCAGAGCATCGCTCTTTGGCTCCTGCTTTATCTGGATCCATGGTTAGGCTGGGGAGGATTTGGATGGAAGCTGGTGCAGCTTTTGGTTCCTCACATCTCCCTGGGGAGTTTCATTTCTGCTAATCCCTGTGTAACTCCATGACATCAAAAGATGCGCCTTCAGAGCAGTGTGGAGGATTGTGACAATGACTTTATGGGGGGAAAGGTGTGCTGGTGCTGAATCTGCTTGGAAAATTATCTCAGTAGGCTCAACACAACACCATGAAAATGGAGCCATGGAGAAATTCCTCATCAGCAGAAGCTGAAAGAAACCCCCTTTTCACACTCAGTTTTCATGAGAATGACCGAGGGTGGCACATGTGGAAAGCATGTGGCAGTTCTTTTTTGCAGAAGTGTCTGTGAGTTGCAAAGGCCCTGGTAACTTTGTGTACAGTTGGACTGAAATAATCTTTGCCAGAGTGTTTATTTTCAAGCTTGCCAGTTGCTAGGCAAACCAGTTTGCTGAGTTTCTTAATGTACCTCTGCTCAGGCATGGAGCCACATGTGGATACATGAGTGAAGAGGCTGGGGAGTAGAAAAGCAAATGCTCTTCCCTGTGTTTTGAGAGGTGGCCATTGGGAGTAAAGCTGCAGATGGAGCTCTGAATATCCTGCAGTGCCTTTTCCTACCAGAGCTAAACTCTGAGCTATAAAATTTGTATTCCACCATACTGAATTGTCTTTCTCTCTCTCTCTCTTTTTTTTTTTTTTTTTTTTTTTTTTTTTTTTTAATTCTAATCTGCAACTTGGAGTGGGCAAGGATACAAAATGTGCACAATTTTTAGCCCAGATATTTGAAATGGATGTGCAGGGCTGGCTGAGGCAACAGGATTAGAGCAGGCCAATTAGAGTTTCAGAGAGCACAGAAGGGCTGGTGGACAATGGGAGTTGTTCAGCTGTGCTTGTGGCAGCTCTGAGCCCTGCGCCCTCCTCTTTCAGTGGCTGCTCATCACATTCATGGAGCTGCTTCCTGACTGGGGCTCCACATTGGATCTGGAGGATTGCAGTGGAAAAGGCTGGGGAGATGTGCACTGCTTTCATGGTGCAGTTATCTAATCTAAATTTGCCCTTAGAATAGGCAGAACCACACTGTGATCATCTGCACTAATGTCTGGGTGTCTCAGGTGATCTCTGTGACCAAAGTTGTGCAGCAAATGGAACAGGGGGGTTTAGGCAAACAGGGTTTAAGGATCCTACAGACAAACAATGTCTGTCATTAATTAATTAATGACAGTCTGCTGTCATTAATTTTGGGTAGGACATAAGCATTTGCTGCAGATGCTTTTCAAAGTAAAACAGTAATACGCACTTTTAGACGATGCAAAGCTCCCAGCTTTTAAGTAATTAAATTAAATAACAATCACAGAGTTATTAAAGTTGGAAAAGACCTCCAAGACCACTGAGTCCAGCTGTTAATGCTGCCATCTTCACCAGCAAACCACATCTCCTGGTGCCACATCAGTCCATGGAGTTCCTGCTCCTCAAGGGCCTCAGCTGTGGAATGGGCAGTGCAGTTCATGAAAGGCAGGGTTGGTGTTTGAAAATCACAGCTCAAGGGATACAACCCTTTGCCTCTGAGCACTGGGAAGGCTACCAGAACTGACACTGTGGCTTTATTTTGTAGAGAAATTTGACTATTTTCACAGGGGTCTCAGGTTGAGGGAAGAGATGAGGATCTGACTCCATGTTTCAGAAGGCTTGATTTATTATTTTATGATATATATTACATAAAAACTATACTAAAAGAAAAGAAGAAAGGATTTCCTCAGAAGGCCAGCTAAGAATAGAATAAGAAGGAATGATAACAAAGGCTTCTGTCTCGGGCTCTCTGTCTGACACAGCTGACTGTGATTGGCCATTAATTAGAAACAACCACATGAGACCAATCCCAGATGCACCTGTTGCATTCCACAGCAGCAGATAATCATTGTTTACATTTTGTTCCTGAGGCCTCTCAGCTCCTCAGGAGGCAAAATCCCAAGGAAAGGATTTTTCCTAAAAGATGTCTGTGACAGAGAAAGAAATGCCACTTGAATGAATGAGGTGCTGTGCAGACTTTTATATCTTGGATTTGTGAAGTTCCAGACACCTTTCTTTAGGTGAAACTCTTGGCTAAATGGATGTTTCCCATGGATTAGTCACAGCTGCAAAATTATTTGATCTTTGGGCAGTGGATAGTTCCACCTTCCCTACAGACCTTTGTAGAAGGAATGTAGGAATTGTTGGAAGCAAAACTACAGTGTCTGCCTCGCTTTGCCTACAATATCATCTACTTATTCTGTAATTGATTCAGCCTCTTGGAGAATGCCACACTGGGACAGATTTTTTCTTGAGTTTCCATGTGGAGAAAGAAGAAGAAGAACCAGGCTCTTTCAAATTGGTGTAATCTACTTAATATGGCCAGATAAGATCTCCAGAAATAATAGACTCTGTATGTGTCAGTGTTAGAATGGGGAAATGCTTTGGAAAAAAAAAGTACGGAGATCACTTATGCCTCTAGAAAGGTTTGAGGTCATTCCTAGAAGAAAAAAGGTTATTTTCTTGTGAGAATGCTGCCATCAGATAAACCCTGCCAGACGATGAGCTCCTTTTGACTCATAAGATGAAAGTGGAAAAGAAGGTACTTAAATATTCACTTTGGAAGGAAAGTGATCATCAGTGGAGAAAAAAAAACCCCTGCTTAACAGCTAATTTGTGAAGAGTATAATGGAAGGAAGATCTCGGTACAGAGAATTGTATGTTTTTCTTGATAGCTTTAGTGTGATTGCCACAGAGGATGTAATGTAAATGTAATAGGCCTTTAAAGACAATACTTCCCTTTCTAATAGGGGTCAGGATTAATCAGAAAGGAGCCAACAGTTCAGGAAAGAAAATGACTGTAATAACAAACACCACTGGGGATCTGAGCTGGGCCAGTTTCCCTTTTTAGCATCCGTGCATCACTGTCTCACAACAGACTGCATAGCATCCTATTAAATTAGCATACACCAGGCAGCTCAAACAAATTCATCTTAGAAAGGGAGGAGGTTCTTCAGAAACTTTCCTTTTTGGCTGGATTTCTGTGCCTTGTGTGGTTCATTCATCTTTGAACCCAAATTTTATGGCACTGAAGCCTGCATGCCTTGTTCTGCTCTGCCCCTGGTGGCTTTTCTTGGCTGGAAGTCTCCTTGGTTGTGTGTTTGGTGCCTTCACCCTGCTGCTGTGTGAGCTGGAGTGACCAGAGGGGCTGGTGATGTGAGCCAGCCCCTGCTGTGACCTTGGGGTTCATCCTGGAGTAAAGAATTAATCCCAGCTACAGAATGGTTCACATCATTTCCAGGGATGTTTTCCTTGAGTGAAAACCATTGATGCCCTCTAAGGGGGTTGTTGCCTTCTGGTGAAGGGGGTCCAGGGCTGTGAGGGAAACCACCTTGACTATACTGTCATTAATTCATGCTTTATGCTGTGCAACTTTAAATCTGAGTTTTCTGGCTTCATAGAAGTCTCTTTCCTTTAAGTAGCTTTCCTATAAGTAGCTGACATGGATTTCCAATCTTAATCCCAGTTTTTTTTTTTTCCTTTCCCTGAGATTATTAAATATTGAGCAGCTAAACTACAGGAAATTATACGCCTCAAATGGGCATTAAAATTCTTGCAGCTGACTCTGGTGACAAAAACTGTCAAAACACTAAGCTGTTGTAACCGTAGACAATAGTACCCACAAAAAACAGAAGTTAAATCCAAAAAAATAGGAAAACTTTTGGTGGCTACACAAGATCAAAGCTTTGTGCTGCTCATTCTGTTGCAGACTGAAATGGTAAGTGGAAACCCAGCTGGTTTAAAAGGAGGTGAACAAAGAAGCTCTGCCCTGGTGTGTGATATGAGTGGCTATGTTATGGTCATAGCTATGAATCCTAGCAGAGATTTGGGTATTGATGGGGTTATCTCCTCCCAAATATTTTGTTAAAGGGCAAGCAGCAGAATGACTGAAAGAAAAGTCTGGAATTGGGGATTTTGTGCTCCCCAGCCCTGGGCATGGTGACTCCAGGGTCCTTTCACACTGTGGCTGCTCACTGCAAGCCCACAGTGGTTTTAGGATACCTTGGACAAAATGCTGAGGGAATGGGCATGGGGCAGTGGCTCAGGGCACACAGAAAGGTGTGAGTGCTCCAGAAAGGGAATGGCCATGGGGCAATGGCTCAGGGCACAGGGAAAGGTGTGAGTGTTCCAGAAAGGGAATGGGCATGGGGCAATGACTCGGGGCACAGAGTGAGGTGTGAGTGCTCCAGAAAAGGAATGGCCATGGGGCAATGGCTCAGGGCACACAGAAAGGTGTGAGTGTTCCAGAAAGGGAATGGGCATGGGGCAATGGCTCAGGGCACACAGAAAGGTGTGAGTGCTCCAGAAAAGGAATGGCCATGGGGCAATGGCTCAGGACACACAGAAAGGTGTGAGTGCTCCAGAAAAGGAATGGCCATGGGGCAATGGCTCAGGACACACAGAAAGGTGTGAGTGCTCCAGAAAGGGAATGGCCATGGGGCAGTGGCTCAGGGAAAGGTGTGAGTGCTCCAAAAAGGAGCTTCCTGCTGCAGGAATACCCAGCAAAGAGTATCTATGCCTCTTGCCATTATTGGAGTGTCCATCGGGGTACAGCAGCAGCATTCTGGCACAGTGGGAGTGCTGTTCATCATCTGTAGTGGGTTAAGAGCAGCCCCAGGCTGCAGCATCAGGCACCTCCACGGGATCATCACTGCGGGCAGGGATTGGGATCAGCCTGGAGAGGGGAGCTGGGGTCAGACACTGCCCAGGGCAGGGCCATGTCTGCTGTTGGAGCAGGCACTCGTGGGGCCCCAAGGTAGGAAACAGCATTTTCAGTCGTGGCTGGGAGGCCGAGTGGAAATTAAATGAGTAGAGAGGCTAAAAATACCGGTGTTAATACAGTGATCCCAGTTGTTGTGCTCTTGCCCAGGCAGAGGAAGCATTGCCATAGAAGGGGCTGCAGGCCTGAACTGTGTGTTTGATGAATGAAAATAGCTAGAAAAAGTATTTGTGCTCTAAAGCATAGATGGCTGCCACCAGATTAGTCAGCTTTTTGCATGAATTTATTTTCAGTTCTTGAGGATATGGAGAGAATTTGGTTTCTGTACCATGTGTAGCACAATCCCAAAGTCCTTCTCCTTTCCTCTTGGCTAGCTAAAAACCCTCTCCACACTTCTGTGTTGTTAACTTTGCATTCAGACATCACCAAACTATTGAATTGAATTGTAAATTCATTTTCATGCAGCTGTCAGAAAATGGACATGACTTTGGAATAAAAAATCTTTATTTCCAGCTTTAATTTGGTTTGTGTTGGGATGCACCTGGATGATGTGTGAGGAGAGTGAGGAGGTGCTTACAAAAACAACTGAATAGAAAATTAAAAAAAAAAAAAAAAAAAAAGCTCTGATGTGTTACATAGAGCTTGGGCTTATCCTGCAGTTAACCCCTTGAGGCCCATGGAAGAAGCTGTGAAAATGCTAACAAAGACCATTTTCCCTCTGTTTGTGGTGCAGTCCAAAGTAATCTTTCTTTGAAGAGTCAAGGAGCAGAATTTGAGTGTGGTTGCCAAAGCCACACTATGAAAATGACCTTTAGTTTGATTTGTCCCCCTTTGATTCAGTCAGTCTTTCTGTCTCAGGCTGGATGGACATGGTATATTTTTCAGATGTTGAGTGTTCAGTTTTTTCCCCTCCTGGTTTGGCCAGGGCAAAGTACACATGGGAAGCCAATTGTACAATAATGAAGAACATTAGCTGTATGCAGCCTGAAGATGTGAAATCTGTTTCCTGGCTATGTCTGTTGACTTAGTGTGGCAGAGCACCTGCTAATGCAGTGGAAAACTGCTCAACATTGAGGCTGAATGGAAAAAAAATAAGTTCTATCCCTCCATCAGCTTTGTCTTCATTTTGTCAGTGTTTTTGTCACAGCAATTTTTTTGTTGAATGAGAGCAGATTTGCTGTCACAGTATATGCTGGTCAGAAATTAATGTTCATAATAAGTTAATTATTATGAACATTAATTTCAGAAATTAAATGTTCATAATAAGTTATAGTTCCAACAGAAGAAGGAAAAAACTTACCTTTTCTTTATTTTGCTTTGATCTGCAGGACAGCCTAGCCTTGCAGCCATATTCTCATAGAAAATCCAGTCTGGGTATGAATAATGTTCATATTTCAATGTTAATCTTTAAATTATAATCTTTAAATCTATATGAAAGAGAAATAATTAATGAGAAATAATTTAAATGGATCAAAACTTTAAAAAAATTGGCATCCTATAGGATACTGCACAGTCCAGGTGTTTGCAAAGAGGTGAGGAGTCAAAACATCTCAAGCACCCTCTAGAATTTGCAATTATCTCAATGTCACTCATCAAGTCCTTTAACATTTTTTTCCCTTACATTGTTCCTAATTCATATGGAAGTGATCTAAATAATGAAATTATTCCATGCCTTAATTAGAAGTTTGAAAAGAGCAGCTCCTCCAGGGTAAATGATAATATGGTCAAAACTTTCAAAAATGGGTTGTTGCCGCACACGGATTTTGGCAGCTGAAAGTGGTTTCATTTTGCAGAAGTTTCTTGCTTACCCATTTCCACCACTGTCCTACTTCCTCAAAGCCATGATACTTTTTTGCTTGCTTGCTATCATCTGCAGGCAGGACAGGGAAAATTCTTGAAGGATTTGGAAGCTTTTCTTTGGAGAGGTGGAGATTTTGTGCCTGGGCATGTTGGAAAGGTTGCATTTACTCCTTCCCAGCTGAAGGGAATGGTGCATCCCAACCATTGCAGACAATTTACAATCATAATTTTTAGCTAGTTAACCTCTTTTCCAATTTAAAAAAATCTATATCACAGTGTGATATTTGGTTTTTTCATTTTTATCATACAGCACTGCTTGGTGATGTTTAATGGAAACCATGGCCTTTTCATAAAAGTCCTGTCATGTTGATGGTGTAAAATGCAATATTTTCCTACCCCAAACTTCTTTCTAAAACTTTGCACACAATTGCATTTTAAATCTCAATAAAGAATTGTAATTAATTCTTAGAAATTAATTGGGTTTTTTAAATTAATATAATGATTTTAAAGGCAGTATTAATTCCTTTTAGGGAGAAAAAAAATCTTTAGCAAGCCTGCTGAGCTGGTGGTTCTGTGGAACTGTTTTCAGAAGTTGGGGATTTGCTGTAGGATATATTGCTGTTAGCAGGAAAATGAGCAGCCTTGTCTTGGTGCCTTTCTCTCTGATATTTACCTATTCATGCCTGAGTCAAGAGGGGTTTAGTGGAGGCTGGACTGTGTCATTAGGGGTGGATTAATTCAGCTGCATGGTTGAAGCTATGAGATAATTGCTTGCCCATCTATTCAGTATTTTGACTCTTCCCTGACTCCAGGAGTATCTTTGCTGCCTCTCCCTTGCTGTTGCTCCCTCCCACCCCTTCTTTCTTCTTGCCCAATATTGCCGAGTCTCTGTTTAACACTCTGATCCCTCTCTGCATCTGCTCCCTTCCTTCTCCTTCCTTCCAGCACTTCACTTCTCTTTCTTTTGTGCACTGACTCATTGCTTTGTCCCTCCCTTGCTCTGTGAGCACAGGGGTGTGTGAAGTGCACAGAATAGTGCAGACAGCCTCCCTCCTGCCTCCTCACACCTCCCTCCTGCCTCCTCACATCTCCCTCCTGCCTTCCCAGCAGATCCATCCCAGCTTTTCCCAGCATTAGCAATTTCATGCCATGGCCTCATATAAAAATCAGTGTGAAAAAGCACCCTGTCCGTGCCCAGGGTTGACATGGGACCAGACACTTCAGCTGAGCTTCAGGTTATTTCATGCTGTAATGAGAAAGGCTGTTAAGGAGACAGGGAATTGGGTTTCATGAGTATTGCAGAGCTCCACAAAAAAATTTCATTTAAATTCATAGAGGCTCTTTCCAGCCAAGGAAACCATGTCTGTCCTGATAAGTGGAGGAAGAAATCCAGCTAAATGAGGGAGCCAGCTGAAAAAGAGGTGCTTCACAAAGTTAACCATATTGTGTAGAGGGGAAATAAAGGGATTTCCTCTGTTTTGTTGTCTGAGATCAGCAATGAAATGCAGATTGGGAAGGGAGCTCCCTGTATTTTTATAATATCATAAACACTGGGAGAGCTGTGTGATCAGTAAATAATATTCCTGGTGGGAATATTGCAGCTTCCAACACCATTTAACTGAGGGCAAGGAGCCTGTTCCAGACACAGCTGGGGTGAAGTGCTGTGCTGAAAGCTAAAGCAGATGGGATTTGAGGGGTTCATGAAATACAGCTGGGAGTTTCTGAGTGCTCAGGTCTGCAACCAAAGCTGGTAAGCGCCCAGAGGTCTCAGGGCTTTCCAGCAAAAGGGTTTTATTGCAGTTCTGGTCTGGCTGTCCCAAGCATGAGGGTCAGGATGAAAACCTTATTTGGTGAATTGAATGGCTTGGGCTGTCAATAGCAGGAAAGGAAATAACACAATTAAAAACACTCTGGGTGGCTTATTTGTGCAAACCACTTGGATCAGCTGTCAGGATCCTAAATTGGAGCCTGTGATGCTCTGACATGGTGTGGTGGATTATACACAAAGCAGAAAGGAGGAAATCATTCTTCTACTCCAAGTGGCATAAATGGAGCCATAGTCTGTCCTTTTTAGTAAAAATGAGGCAAAACATTTCTTGGTTCAGAGGATCACTGCCCCACATGGACGAGCTGTCAAACATCTGCTGTATAACAGCGTGCAAAAGTCTTTTTTCCTCAATTTCACTATCACTATTTCCCTATCTGGGGGCTACAAAAGCATTTCTGGGTAAACAGGTACTTTGTTTCCAGAGCAGCAGCCTCTTCCTTTTGCTTATCCACTCATGATTCATGAGGCTGTTGTGGAACTCAGGAGCTGCTGGTGAGGTCACAGCAGCCTGCTTGTGTCATCCAAGTGCATGACTTAAAAAGGAGGAGCCTGTCCAGGAAAGGAAATTCTTTTGTTTATCCACAAAACATCTAGATAAGCAGCAGTTGTCAGGAGTGAAAGCCAGAGAAAGTTGGTGGTGGCCAGATGAGGCTGTGACCAAACATTACCCTTTGAAGAGCCGGCTGGAGCATGGTTGGGTTTGCTCAGCACCCTCCTGAGCATTGATCAGAGTGAGCTGTGTAGGAGACCACAATAACCTGCTAATCAGGAGAAATAATAAAGGAAAGACTGTTTTTATTTCTTATAAATAAAACACATACCTTCACAGAATCATAGAATCAAGGAATGGTTTGGATTGGCAGGAACTTTCAGGATCATATAGTTGCAAACTCCTTCTATTAGACCAGATTGCTCACCCTGTTCCTTCAGCTGTCATTGGGTTAGAAAAGCCCTTGGTTCTGATCTCTCTTGGACAAAGTGGGTGCTTCAAGAAGAGATTTTGGTGAGTAGGAAAAATTATTTGCTGTTCCTCATCAGGTCAGTGCTCTCCCTGGCCCAGTACCCTGCTGCTAAACCAGTACCAAGTTCCAGAATACAAGGATGGTCCTAATGTACCACTGCAAATCTGTCCAGAGTAGGAGAGTCTGAATGATGCTCAAGTGCTCAAAAAATCTGGGAACCCAAAAAATGAGTGTATAGCACTGTGACGTTATGCTGGCCTCTTCTTGGTTAGGTCCAGAAGCACTGACAGTGCAAGAAAGAATACTCTGTTATGAAATAACCCAGAGAAGGAGAGGCACTGCCCATTCTTGGCAATTGGCTGCTGTGCTGATGTTTCTTTATTTGTGTAACCCTCTTGGGGTAACCATAGGGAGGCTGCTACTAAGGCCAATGTTTAGACTTGTGATTTAATCCAATTCTTTGGCTTCAGTGGTTACACACATCAGTTTGTGCTGTGGAATAACTCTTGTGATGCAGTCTGAGTCAGGGTTGATCCAATGGTGAGGAGAAGCCCAGGCAGGACCACAGTGGGGGCCCTGACCTCTTGTGGTGAGTGAGGAACCAGGAGCACTCCTGACACTGCTGTGGCACTTAGCCCTGGGGACATTGGGCTGCTTTGTGAATTAAACCTCCAAAAACCTCAGAAAGGGGGAAAGTACCTCATCCACCAAGTCAGCAGCCAGTCTATGGTCCATGCCCCCGTGTACAGAAATGGCACTTTCTCATTGTTGGGGAGGATGAAGCAGGAAAGCCTTATAAATATGATTGCTTGGCAAAAGATTTTGAGAATATAGAAACTATAAGTGAGATTGAAATGAAAGCAAGCTTTGGGATCTTTTAGTTACTGAACAACGGGAAAACAACGGTGTGGCTGACTAAAAGTAATCCCCTTTTGATGAAACAAGACTCTCTGCTTGTAAGCAAGTCTAAGAGTCTGAGCAGACCCTGCCAGCTTGGCAGAAGGGGCCCAAAGAGGAATTTGTAGGGTTTAAAATGTAACACAGTATAGTAATTTAGTGATTCTTATAAGCTGTATGTAGATGCTATAGGATTTGTATATTGTACTAGACTGGTTAGTGAGAATCAGAATATTCAACACAGAAGATGGTTTATTGTATTGTAACAAGAACTTCGCTCTCTTAGCTCTTACCCCTTTTACTCTCTTACCCCTTTTAGTCTCTTATGCTTTTACCCCCCTCTCTTCTCTCGGGCCTGCTCCGAGCTGTGGCTGGCAGCTCCCAGCAGGGCCCTGCACCCAGGCCCTTTGCAATGAACCCCAAATCCCAGCAGGGCCCTGCACCCAGACCCTGTGCAATAAACCCCAAATCCCAAAAGGCCCCTGCACCCAGGCCCTTTGCAATAAACCCCAAATCCCAGCAGGGCCCTGCACCCAGGCCCTTTGCAATAAACCCCAAATCCCAGCAGGGCCCTGCAACCAGGCCCTTTGCAATAAACCACAAGTTCCACGACCTCGCTGCAGAGATCTCTCGTGTCTGTCAGTCCCAACTGTCCCACCCCCCGATGCTCCTACACTCATTTTCAAGCTTTGCTCATATCTCTGCTGGATGATGGTTCTTTATTAAAATGGTTGTGTCTGTATGCCTTTAGTGCACTGCATGAGTGTGAATGTCTCCATATGTTTGTAAAGGCAAAGAAAGATGTTTCTAATGTCATTTCTGTGTTTAACAAGAGCAGCTTCCAAAGGACACCAGAAGAACCATGTTCAATGGTTGTGTTTCAGTTAACAGGCGTCAAAGAAAAAAACGCCACTTTAAACCAGGCTTTTTCTTCTCTTCTTTCAGGGGTGCATTCTCTGAAGTTGTTCTGGCTGAAGAGAGAGCGAGTGGGAAACTCTTTGCAGTCAAATGCATTCCCAAGAAGGCACTGAAGGGGAAGGAAAGCAGCATAGAGAATGAAATTGCAGTGCTGAGAAAGTGAGTACCAGACCTTCGTTTCTGCCCCTTTGCTTCAGCTAGACTCCTGCATCTGAGGAACAGTGATTGACAAATGTGACTGACAAGTTGTTCAGCCCATCACAGGCAGACAAGATCGTGCAAATTTAAATGGGGCTGAAAATGTTTTGAGAAATGTTCTTCTTTCAGATTAATGCAGCCACATAACTGCAGAATGGGAAAGGAGTGAGGCTAGAGTAAGTCTGTGATGCCATAAAGAGACTTTATCCACTAAGAATGCCAGCAGTTGTGTCACAGCATCTGAGGAGAGCCGGAGCAGGGTGATAATTTTTAAATGCTTAAAATAATCTGTTTAATTGCTCTAAAATGATGACATGCCATGGATTGTCATAGGAGATGGTGTTAACCTGTGCCATAAAGATGAGTGGTACTCTGTACTTCTGGAAGGGAGATGTGGTTTTTTCCCTTACTTTGGCTGGAATACATGGGTAAGAAAAATGAATTTCACAATTTCTGTGAACTCATTGTAGTTTTTAGAGGTTTGATCCTTACCTCTTCCTCATCTTATGCCCTGAAGGTGGGATTCATCTCACCTGACTTGAGACATTTGGATCTGCACTTATCACCCTTGATTTTCATTCTGGGAAATAGAAAGAGATTGGTTACTTTAGGATTGGTTCCTGTAATATGTTTTAAACTTCTAAAGTGCCTTCTCATTGACTTAAAGGTAGCACAGTTACACAGAACTACTTTGCATTGGTTGGGACACATTCCTGCTGCACTTCTGTCCCAACTGGGACTTCTTGCCCCAGTGCTTGGTCATGTCAGAGCTGAAGGCTGATCATCTGGGCACCACATGATAAAACAGATCTTAAAAACTGACTGGATGAAGAGCTCAGCCAGCCTAAGTCAGAGGAGCTGGCTCAAGGGCAAATTCAGACATCTCAGCTGGCAGAGGGGATCCTTTTGGTGGAGAGACATAAATGGAGCTCCAAACAGCTACGACTATTTGTAGCAGTGCCTTCCTATTGCTGAGCCCACCTTGGGTCAGTACAAGGTGAACCCAGTGAGAAAAGCAGCATGTTGTCTTGCTGTGTGGTGTTTTTGAGAGCCTTTCATAAAACTCAACCATTGCCATGTCTGTAACCAGGCAATAATGGCCAATAACCACAGCTTGAAAGTCTCTTTGTTGATAGGTTTGTCCCCTGATTCTCCTGTGAGGTGCAAGGGGAGCAATATCCATGTGCAGTAAGAACTGACTTGCTCAGCCTTGATCCTGAGCTGGCAGAGCAGAGAAACCATTCAGGCTATTTCTTGCTTCTGCGCTGTGAAACGTTTCTGTTCCCTGCAAACACATTCCTGAGAAACCAGGAGGCAGCACCCAGGCTGTGCTGTTCCACCTGCAAGGGCAGGAGAGTGAGTGGGCAGAAAATGCCTTAATTTCATGCAATTATATCTACTCAATCTCTTGTCCTGTGCACATGAGGACCTTAAAAGAGAATGTCCCTTTTTTATCTCCCGGTGTCTTCTACTCAGCTGTTGCTAATACAAACTTTGCCTGTCATTGTCTTTATTCTGAAAATGGACATCCTTGCTTGCAGATGCAGTATTGAATTTGTATGTGCCACCAAGGAAACAATTAGAAAATAACAAACTAAATTCTGCCTACAGCTGAGAAGAACAGATATCAACCTGTTCCTCTGTTTAATGAATTCTCTGCTTCAAAAGCTGTCAGTAAAAATAGATTGAGAGTGGTTGAATGGATCCTGAGCAGCTGTTGCTAAGCTCCATCTAAGGGCCCTTGCTTTTGTTTCTTGTAGCTTAACACTGAGTGGGAATGGCTATTTCTTGTGTTGTCTAATGAATGGGTGGGACCCCAGAGGCCTGGGCTTCCCTGCAGAGCTGTGAGGTGCCACAGCCTTAAATGTACCATGCACTGAACCACCTCATCTGGAGGATGTGCACAGAGGATGCCTGGCAGCACCAGCTGGTCCCTGTTTCCCAAGGGAAAGGTGTAGAGACACAGAGGATGGATGCAAAGCAAACAGAAATATGCACATGTAGATGCAAAGCAAATATAAATATGCACAGGTGTTGATCCCAGTTTCCCTGACTGATTTTGTATTGTGTCTTTTGCGGGTGCTTAAACTCTGATGGGATAAAAGTCCCAAAGACATCCTGCCTGGCTAAAATGCAGACAAACTCCTTGAGATCCTTCAGAGAAGGGTCTCTTGCCTTACACTGGACTTTCTCCTCTTATCTTCAATCATTAGAGTTCTGTTTTCCTCCTGACAAACTCTGTGCTTTCTGGCAGACCTCTGCCAAGTGTTGTGAAACGCAAGATTCTTCTTGATTTCTTCTTGATCTCTTCTTGATTTCCCCAAGTTGTGTATCAAATTGAGGTCTGGTAGGAAATCCTGAATGTGCTTCCTGCAGTGTCTGGCTGCTCTCAGGTGAGCTGCTCATGCTCCTGTATGTGGTGAGCAGGAGTTTAGGAATAGCCAGAGATTGTGCTGGCATGTCCAGGATCAATGCCCACCGTGTCCCACATACTTTGTACACCCAGGCATCTCTGGTGAAGGTTCATTCCTCTGCCAGTCCTGCCAAATCATTCAGATCTGGCAGAATCAATATGGGAGAGAGTTTGAATGATGCTGTGTGTTGAAGTAATGTTTAGAGAAACATTTTTTGCAGTCAGGATTAAAAGTCTGAGCATGGAATACCAGTAATGAAAACATTAATCCAGTGACCAAAAGCTTAGGGTCCCCTCTCACTTCTGCTACTTTCCTTCTGTCACAAGAATTATTGTCTGTATCAATATTTCTTGGCTGTGAAACAGCTCTAATTGAAGAGACTTTTGAACAAACAGTTTTACCTGAAGTTGCTTTCCTGTCCTCTTTTGTATTGGCAGAGTGGATATGAGAGGGGAGCTTTCTGGGCTGGGCTCTTGGTGTGAAATCAAAACTTCTGTCAGTCCTTCTGTGTGTCTGGACTGAAAAGCTGTTGGGAGCATTAATCCAATATTCAGTGCAGCATAAGGTCAGTGACTCCCATGTGAGGTACATGGAAGGTAGGAGATTTTATCTCTCTGTCTGTGGGCCTGGACGCTCGGGCTGCCAAAACAAAATGACACATTTCAGGAGCGATGCTCTGCGAACAGAGGAGCTGCCAGCCAACTGATCTGCATGTTTGTGTGAGTGCCAGAGTGAATCATGCATACTCCATCATTCTATTTTTCCAGCCATGGCCAACAAATCTGTTCTTAAAAAAGAAAAGAGGCGGAAGAGCCGTTAAGTCAATATTTACGCCTAGCAACCTTAACGGGGCTCTTCCAATATGGACTCTGTGTCCCGTGGAAATCCATGGCAACATTCCCTGAAGACAAGGATGGGTGGGGACAGAGTGGGAAGGAGCTTGCTGGGAGAGACTGAGTCTGCAGTTAGTCCAGGAGCCTGACAAAGCATTTAAGCACGTGCCTAATTTCAGGCAGTAATTAGTTCAGTGAAATTGGTAAGGAGGCTGAGCTCCCCTTGCTTGGATGTTTCAGAGAAGGGTGAGAGTCCCACCGTGTTTGGAACCACATCAAGAGGGGAGTTTTCTTTCTATCCTCAATTAAGACATTAGGACACATGGAGAACGTGCTTAGAATGTGTTTGAGGAAGAAAATGGGACCTCTAGGACGGGACTGTCACAGCTGCATTAACTGGCTGTGGGGACAGCAGCACACAGTCACCTCTGTGTGACACAGCCTTTTTCTGTGGGGAGTTTCATAACCTGCCCTGAAAGCAACTGTGCTCTGGTTTTGAGCACAAAGAGAAATGCAATCCTTTCCATTGTTTGCTGTAGAATAGAGGAAATTTCCTCCACTTATGGTAATTGTGCAGGTGTGAACACGCTGCAAGAGGAATCCTCTGCTGGACGGGTTCCTGAAGGCAGTGCAGAGTGCAAAGAGTGGGACTGCAGAGAAACAGCAGTCTGAGGTTCTAGTTAAAGAGAGGGGGAAAAAAGCTTATAGGCCAAATAGATAAAAACATTCCTGATTTGCTTCTAAGGCTGGTTTTGTTTTCTTTTTTCTCTTTGGCTACACCACTGTTTATCACAAGAAGTTCTCTGCTGCCTGGGTGATACCTGCCCAATTGTACAGACTCAGTGCTGACTCAGAGCAAAGCAAGAGGAGGAACAATAAATTGTGTGTAGCCCTGCACCCAGGTTTATTGATTGCTTAATGGCAGTAATGTGCACATGTGTCTTGTTGAGCAATACTGTCCAGATAGCAAATCATGCTCTGGTTTAGCTAGCTTCTGCTAAACAGGGATTTAAAAATAATTTCTAAGCTACTTAGGTATCTCTACCTTCTCTCCCACCTCTTTACTATCCTAGATCCTGTGGAAGAGGCATCATTAAATTCCTTATTACAAATCAAATCCATGCCTTACCGAGGTCTGAGGCTTTTTTTCCTGTTAAAAAGAGTGAACTGTTCCCAGCAGGTCAGCTAAACTTGTGCCAGTGCTTTCCATCCCCTTTTCCTCAGGAGACAGGATGTTCAGGCACTGGTTCACTGCCTCACTCCTTGTATGCCTGCACTAAAACCAGGAGCTGCTGCTGGGATAAAGAGCAGGGAGAGAGGAGGGGACATGTCCTCCTGCAAAGCCTGGGAGGTCAGGGCTGTACCCAAAGTAAAACTGAACTAAAAACAGCAATGAAAAGTTTTCCTAATGCGGGTGGAATTGTGGGAGCTCCTGTTCACCAGTAAATCAGGTGATGGTCAAAGGAGCCCCTTGCTCCATGCCAGGAGGCAGTGCTGCTCCTCATGTTAAAGAAAACAAATGTGGAAAAATCACCCTTCTCAAGATTCACATGAAGGCTGCAGGGGTAATTAAAAAATTGTACCTCTTTGCTCCTTTTCAGCATCCCATGGACAAACTTCTTGTAAAACCTCTCTGTCCCAGATTCTTATCTCTGTTCTGCCTCAGCCCTCCGGAGCTGACTCCATGGCCTCCAGGAAGAGGAATCCAAATTTAGTTTTGAAACCCATTAGTTACCTCTTATTAAACTCTTCTGTGCAATTTAACTCAGAATCAAAGGCTACATTAATTCTGAATAAAATTGGCCATGCAGAAGTTTAATGTGCCCTAACATAAATTCAGGCATTTAATTAATTCAGATGAATGTTCCTGATTGACTTTGAGGGACAAACCCATCTATTCAAGCCATGATTTTGTTCAGGTCAAAAAGTACAGCCCTTGCAGGCCTGGGTGGTCCCATACTCCACTTTCCCAGCCTGGAGGCTCTCCTGGTGCCCACTGAGGTTTTCCTGTGGTAATTGTTTTTCTGTACAAGGCTGCCCAGCACAGTACAGGGCCAGCTGAACATTCAGATGCTGTGTGGATAAGTGTTAACATAAAAGTGATGGTAATTAGATTGTGTAGCTGAGGTACAAAAAGCTGTGGGATTGACCCTTAAGGGGTTAATGACTAATTACCTCTTTGCACCCCAGCAGTAAGAGCTCTTTTTTCCTGTCAAGAAATGGATAGATGGTTAAGGAATGAGAAACAAAAAAAAGCACTTGACATCTCTGTCTGTCAGGTATCATAATTTCTCTGGTGCTTTGCTTATTCTATAGACAAAACAGCCTTGCTGCTTTTTTTATTTTTTTCCCCCCTGTTTTTTCTCCTCTGTGAATAATGGTGAGAAGATCAGCTGCCTCAGCAAGAATTGAAGAGACAGCTGGTTGTTATATTAAGTAATCGCTCTCTGAGAAAGCTTTTATGTAGATTTCTTGTTAAAACCTGGCTTGCTCATGCCACTGCAGTTGCTCTGGGGTGAGAGAAGGCTGACTCTGCTCTCCTGTGCTGTCATGCTCCAAGCCCTGCCAACTGCAAATGCAGGGCACCCCAAAAAGCTGCTCCTCAGTGGGGCCCTGCATCCCCAGGGATGGCTCAGGGTGCTCAGACACACCATGGGGTGGGATAGATACCCAGTGGTACCATTCATGATGTTGATGTCAGGGGTGCAAGGGTAGGGCCCTTCCAAGAATACATTTGTTGGCATCATGCATGGATTTGCTTCCTCACTGCCCCCACAGATCTTTTGAGCTGATCTGGGTCTGCCTGCCTGCCTGCCTGCCTGTGGCGCCTCCCTTCCAGCTGTGCACTCCTGCAGAAATCCCTGCTAGGGAGGGTGGAAAGGAGCCAGGAGACACAAAACTCAGGGTAGGGGGACAGTTGGGCATGCCTGGAGGCTGACATCAGCCTAAGCCATGAGAGCATCTCCTGGATCAAGGACATGCAGACTGGATGAATTGCCCTTCTCTGGTTTCAGGCAAAGGGGAATCTGACCCTCTAAATGTGGGTATGGCACAGGGCAGCTCTGCCTTGGCACTCACACTTGGCTCTGTGTTAAGCAAATAGTTTTGCTGCGAAGAATTCATTCCAGTGAATAAAAATGTGAAACCTGAAACAAAGCTGACACCATTCTTCATCCCTAAGATGCTGGAAACTTTGCAGGGGAAGACTTTTAGCCAGGGTTGCCTGGATTGCATTTCATGCTAGATTAGATGTGAGCAGATATTGAGAAACAGATCAAGGCATCTGAAGTGAAGTGATCAGGGCATCAATCCCCTCTGAAGTGGTAACCACAGAATCCTTTGTATCTTCTCTGGTCTTGCCCAGTTCCATGCAGGTGGAGGGTGCTGGGTCAGGCTTCAGGGATGGTGTGTGGCATTTCTGTGTCTCAGCCTGACCTCACACCTGCACACCCAGACAGCTCCTCCAAGGAGGTTACAGAGTGATCAGTCCTTTCACTGTAAGTGCTGGATGGTGACACAGCTGTCCTCTCTCCTGGGTGGTGGGGATGGTTTACCACATCTCCCTGGCACAACTGTTGTCATCCAAGGTCACCCCATACCTTGACTCATCTCAAAAAATGGCATATCCATGTTAGAAGGAGGACATGGAAACACAATGTCACTCAGTGCTCCAATTTTTAGAATACTTCAAGGAAGTAACTGCTGATTTCTGAAAGAGTTCTAGGAAGGGTCCAAATTAGCAGATGAGTTTTAGTTTAGAATGTCAGCCTTAGGTGGTGTCTGCGTCAGTGCCACACAGAATCACAGAATATGCTGACTGGGAAGGGAACCCACAGGGATCATTGTGTCCAGCTCCTGGCTCTGTGCAGGACACCCCAAGAGTCACACCAGGTGCTTGAGAGCATTACCTAAATGCTTCCTGAACTTGGGCAGGACTGGTGCTGTGAGCACTTCGCTTGCACAGGTGGAATAATAACAAAGCCAGGGTCCTCTCAGAGCTCCTAGCTGAAGAAGGAGAATCTGTGACCTATTTTCCAGTATCTAATTCTCAGGAAGATGGTCATGATTGTGTTCCAGTGGTACAAGTGCCTGATTATATTGCTTTGTCTGTTACATAAAAGGAAAGACTTGTTAAGATGCATAAAGCCTTTTCAACAAGATCAATAAGTTTGATAAATGACTCAGCTCTAAGTCTGGATTCATAAGGTCTGTTCACCCACATATTTAAACCCAAGAGTTACCTCATTTGCAAGCACATTGTTTGGGTAGCAGAGACATTATTTTCTCCAGTGCTTGCAGTTCAAAACTTCAAGGATGTCCTGGTGCATGAAAGCAGCTGAGGATGTACTCAATGTACTCCTAGGTGGCTTCATTAGGCAAAGCACTTCCTCTTCTGTTTTTTCTCCCAAGGTTCTTTATAGGTAATCTGGAATGTTTTGTCCAAAAATAAGGGTTTTGGTTTCTTTTCCATAGAAGTAATTTCTTCATCTGGAAGAAGTACAAAAGCTGTTTAAATGTCTCATGGCATTAGGGAAGTCAAGATTGTTGAAATATTATCAACCTATTGCATTTTGCCTCTATTCTCTATGTTTTTCTTGAAACATGAACTGGAAGAATTCAGTGTTTGGTAATAAGCTGTTGTGAGGTGCTGCTGGGAACCAGTTGGTTTCTAACCTCAGGGTGACCATATTTTGGTAATGGGTAAGTTTTTAGATGCATATTTCAAGCAATTCCCTGGATAATCCTTTATTTCACTTTAATGCTATTAAAATCCACATCAGTAACTGATATAACACTGGACTATTGGAGTGGTGAAGCAGAGTTCTAATTTGTGAAGCACTGCATAAAGAGAACAAGTAGAGGCGAGGTGAGAATCATCTGGGCAGCTGGAAGCATCCTCCAGGTGCACAGCTGCATCTGAGCTCAAACCTCACTTGCTATGGAAATCATCAAATATGCATTTCTAAGTGGATCAGAATGTACAGGGAGGATAAACAAGTATTGCAAAAGTGTCAGCTCAAGAAGGTAGAAACAGAAATCTTATCAGAAATGACAGTTTTCTGTGGTACTCCTTGTCCAAAGCAGTTTTTTGCTCTTGGTTGCATATTAAAATGCTTTTTGAACACAAATTGCTGTATTTTTGGCCTTCATCATATGAAATTAGACAGCAATGTTATCAGTGGGCAGGTTTTTCTGAGACTCCAGTGTGAATTTAAAACAACTCTGTTGGCAACTTACACCTCCTGTTTTCATTTATTGAAGATGAATCACGATTAAATTTTGTGTCTCATTAAGGTAACACTTCTAAGTGTCTTAAAGCAGAGTTTGGCAGAAGGGGGCTGGTTCTCACTATAATAAAATGGGAAAATATTTGTAATCTGTTCCACATTCTGCTGCATCAGGTTAAAACTGACAGCAACCTCTGTGTTTGGAATATATCCAAAATATCCTGATCTGACAGCTGCATAAATTAATTGCTGTTTGACCAACTAAGCCTGCAGCTGTCAACTGTGATGCACATTGATTTTTTTCTTGCAATGCTTACTCATACAACACCTTGTTTGTGTTCAGAGAGAGTTTTTAAGGGGAAAAAAATGTAAAAAAAAAATCTGTATGTACAGAATTTATCTTTTAACAAAGGCAGAAATACTAAACACTCATTTAGTCTGGGGGCTGCCCTGGTGGTCAGTTTGACCAAGGAAATGCTGATGATAATTTTATTCCATATTAAACATTGATTATATTTTTTTAAAATCAGAAATTATAATTTTTTAAACTGTGTTTTGCATTCATAAGGGATTGGCTTAATCAGAATACATGTTTTTTATCCTGAATTAGATTGTCCCTAGTAAGGGGCTGTGCTTCTGCAACTATAGGACTTTAAGCCTTTTAGTCCAATCAGTTTTCAAAATAAAGCCTGACATTTTCCTTGCTTGCATCCATGTTTCTACATCTCTGGCTGTCTGAGGCACCTGGCTACACTGCCCAGGTCTTAAATCTCTCCAAGTGCAGAAACCTTTGGATTAGTTTTAATGCTGACAATCTATATCAGTAAGTGGACTATGAAATCATTTCCCTAAGGATAGGTGACAGCCAGCTTTTACTCTGCCAGCTATTTCATCAAATGAAAATTATGGAGCATTACATTAAACAGGAATGCTTTTGCCTCCTTGACTTAATTTTTTTTTTTTTGTCCAGCAAAGTAGACATAGCTGAATTCAAGCCTTCTTTGGTTTAATAGGCTCTTGTTTGAAATCACTTAAACATATAAATAGCAGAATTTATTTCTTTTTCTTGAAAGTTTGTTCAATAACTTTGAGAAGGGATATTGGTAGGCAGCTTTTGCAAATAATCTAAATTGTATTACAGATCTATATGGTACCAAAACAACCAACAGACAAATAAGTAGCAGTGAACTGCGCAAAATATTTCTGCACACCACCAGTGTCACCTTCTGAGATTATATATAAATTTCTATATATAATCTGTTTGGTTCCCACCAAATAAAATAACAACCTGCTTCAAATATCTTCATACCTTTGTGATATCTCCTGTCTTGGCTGATGCAGCAGGGATTAAACTGCGACCTTTTTGGACTCACACATGCATATTTTTACAGCTAAGCAGCCATTCCCTGCAGGTCCTGGAATGTGTTCAGTGGTGGACTGGGCTCTGAATGCAATAGTTAACTTGTGCTGAAATATTGGTTTGAAAAGTCTTTGTGCTGAAATAGTGGTTTGAAAAGTTCTCATGCTGAAATACTCGTTTGAAAAGTCCACATTGGCACGGGGTTGTTTCTCAGCTGTTTAAATTTTTTTTCCCCTCCACCAAAATCAGAGGAATTTCTATGCAGCAGCAGTATTTGGCATAATATGTTTTGTCAAGAAACCTCTCTCCAGACCAGAGCAATCTGGTCACTCCCATGTCTGCTGTAAAATCGATAATTAGAAGAGAAAACAGCGGCTGTTCACAGCTTTGCTCCCAAAGAGGATAATGGGGGATTTCTAACTGAAAACAAAGAGGAAAGGACTTTTTCAGTGTTTTAAGCTCTCTTATGCAAACTACAACAAATATATGGATATGACATGATCAAAAAAAATGCAGCATTTGTATAGAAATGCCAGTTCTCCTCTTTCTATGTTACAGCAATAGTAATGGCTGGGTGATTTATATTTACTACAAGGGGGCTTGGTGGGAGGGAAGCAGAAAATTTTCCTGAACTTTGAAACTTTTCCTTCTATGTTTTTTGTGTGTTCCTGAGAAAATTGCTGTTGAGTGAAACTCCTGTGTGCCCCACAGTGCTTATGTCTTGAAGGAGTCATCCTTGCCATTTATGGTGTCCAACACACACATTTATGGTGTCCCAGCCATGGAGCAGCAGCATGGCTAAAGGAGCACTCGTCATTAACAAATAGACATGGGTAATGTGATCTTATGCTATTCTGGTCAATAGGAAAATTCAAAGTCGTTGAACTCGGTTACATGACTCCTCGAGGCTCCCTTGAGAATCTTGGCCCAAAGCAAAAAGGGGAAAGGAAGCCTGAGCTGAGGTCACCCATGTGGATTGCAGGGCTTTGTCTGGTGTGGGTGTGCAGGGTGGGCTCAGGGCTGTGCACACAGCAGATGTGCTGCTCAGCCTCCTTCCCTCTTCCTCGGTGCCTCCTGACTCACACATCCAAGGAAAGGGGCACAGCCACGGGGGATTTACTGTTCCAAAGGTGGTTGTTCCCTTTCATGCCCTCCCACACAGGGTCCTGCCGTTCCCCCTGAGAGCTCTGTGCCATCTCTGGGTTAGTTCTGGGAACAGTGGGTGCTCCGTGGTGCCGATTTCAGCTGCTGTGGCTGAGGCCAAGCTTCAGCCTGCAGAGAGAGGATCTGCCAGGGACTGGCCATATCCCCTCGCCTCCCTCCATGTAGCCACAGAACTGGAATATGGGAATCCCAAGGGTTGCTCCTGTGAGAGGGTGGGGAATGTGGTCTGTGTCTCACCTAGTGGGGCTTGCTCCTGCTGGTGTCATTAAGTTGTTTTTGCTTCTAGAAACTGAAAGGCCAGACAAGAGCTCATCACCAAACTTCACCCTGAAAGGGTTGGATTGGCGCATAGAGATTTTCCCCCCTCTTTTCTCTGATTTTACTATTAGGATGCTGAATTGCTGACTTTGTTTAAAATTCCTCCTACCATTGGAAGCATATGTTTCTGATTTTCCTTCTTATGATGACGTAGTTTGCACTCTTATCCAAGAGCTGTTTTCTTAATAGGACCAACTATATTTGGAATCACTCTGAATTGCTCCTGAAATGGAAGATTGATGTCAGTATTTCTGGCAGTCTTTCACTGTATTTCTTTCCCCAAAGCTGAGCGTTAAATGACTGTTCAAGCTGGAACACCTACACCATTTTATTTTAACATAATTAGATTTGTTTGATTTTAGTGCTGTATGTACTCCTACAGTAGCTGATACAGGTAAACTTATCAGTTGGATGGTTTGGGGAGGATTCAGTAAATAACAGAAAGAGGATGCCAGCAAGTGTAGAGGGTTGTGCTTTGCATCAGTTTACACACAGGGAAATCTTACAGGTTTTAGAGATGTGTTGACACTGTCACATCTGTATCTCAAGCACACTTGGGTGGCATTTTTAAAAGTATCTGCTCAGGATAGGGATCTGGATCTCAGTGAAATCCCCTGTCTAGAGGACACTGGAAGACCTCATGGATTTTATTAGTCAGCTATATAATTTCCTGTGTCATGATTATGCCTGCAGCAGCCACGTGGGAGATGAGAGTTCTCAGTTCATGGGTAATCCATCACAGTCCCCCCAGTCCTGAACAGCAAACCAAGAAATGTCAGTCCTGAGAGGGAGCACTCAGCTCAGTGCTGATCTGGGCCTTGAACCATCCTGGAAACCTCTTTAAGACTCTCTTGTGAAAAAGCAACATGCCTTTTCCAAGGAAGAAAACGGTACCCAAACTGCCCAAAAATTCAGGCTCATTTTGAACTGCACTTTGTGTTTCAGCACCTTTAAACTGTGTTTGATTCTGGAAGGAGAAAGTCACTCACCTGATCTGACCCACTGCAGCAAGTGGGCTGTCTCATTTCATCTGTTTATGCTACATAGATCTTGGTAACTGGATTTGACTTGTGGTTAGAAATGTAGCCAGGCTTTGTGGGAGCCTCCTGCTCCTACCCTAGAACTGCAAAAGCACCCCATACACTCCTTCAGAAATATACTCTATTATTCTCATTTGCCTGGGAACTTGTCAGGGTGTAACTTCTATTTACTTGTGGATGTATTTCTCAATATATTTCTCAAGAATATATTAAATACAATAATATATATTGATATATACATCACATGTTTCATTAATATTCTGCCTGTATACATCCTTATCTTATGGAATCTGTGTTTTTGCTATGCAGAATTGAGGTCAGGCTTCTTCTTTATAGACACCCTTGAGTACTTGGAGAATGTTTTGGACATTCCTCATGCCTGCTCTGTAACTGGATGTGCTCCTATGGCATGCAGTGATTTATGGGGAGCATGGCAGGAGAAAAAAAAAGGCATTTTTAGAGTGGGATAATCCTAAAAAAAGGGCTTGATTTGGCAATAATTCCTGGTGATAATCCAGATTTTGTCTTCATTTTTAAAATCCATTTATTCCCCTTGTAAGTTTTGGTTGACTGGGGGTTGATTTTAGGAGCACACTGATGTTGTGTGGGTGAGACACAGCAGGGACACATAGCCAAGGACATGAAATGTATGGAAATGGGGCAAAAGGAGGGGTTTTGGTGGGGGAATCAGTGCTCTGATTGCAGTGGGTGATTTGTGTCTTGTTTTTAGGAAAATGAAAGAGCAAAAAGCCCAAGAGCTTATTCTGGAAATGGCTTTATAATAATGGTTTTCAGCCATTTGAATAGGCAGGTACTTAATTTTTTTTTTCCAGTAGCAGAGCCAGCTCCTCCACAGCAATTTAATCTGAAACTCCTGAATGATGGATTTACTTTTTTAGTTATCCTTTACAGACCCTGTGAATCCCACAGGTGCTGGGTGGAAACCACCATGCTGAAGTGTGGAGGAAAGAAAAAAACCTCTCCAAATAAAATAACAGGAGAAAGCAGGAGCTAACTGTGGCATGTTAAAGCACCTCCATAGCAATGCCATTGTGGAGGAGTTAGTATTGGATACGGTTTTTCAGGAAATCCCTATATATTAACTTTTCTTTCCAAGTAATTGTTTGAGCTCACATCACTTTTAATCGGCCTCACAGGAGTCTCAGCCAGTCCTTGCCCATTCCTGTGCTGGAGCCACTCTACAAGGGAGAAGATGGTGTTAAGGGATGTGAAAGAAGCAGAAGATGGTGTTAAGGGATGTGGAAGAAGAAGATGATGGTGTTAAGGGATTTGGTGCCACTGAGAGTGTTGGTGTCTGTAGTTTTGTGCTTGGTCCTGGCCATGGTTTCCCTTCTCCAAAGTGGAGGAAGAAGCTCAGAAATATTTTTTTTCTGAGCCTATTCCTGACTAAACTTTTCATTTGAGGGTCCTGAAAAAACATCTCTTCTCCAAGACTCCTCCTGAAGCCACACTTCCATCGGGATTTGTTGGGTGATGGCATAGCCACAATGAAATAACATTTTTTAAGAAAAATCATAACCATTACTGAGTTATATAAATATCAGCACTTGGCACTGTTGTACAAAGCCAAAAGTATTGCTGGGAGAAAGCAGTGAGTTAAAAACTGCTTTGCAGTGCTGTGCTTCTCCCTGCATTAAAAATAAAGTGGAACATCGTGAGCAGTTGGTTTTGCTGTTTTGTAAACAATTCTCCTCACATTTTCTCCTCTTTACTTTTGATAATGGTGAAGAATTGTACTGCTGATCAAAGAAGCTGCATTGAGTCTGCTGTGGTGGGACCAGAAGCTTTTCCATAGCTCTGCTAATAGGAGTTATTGACCTGTAACAGACCCAAAATGCTCCTTGCTTGGGATCATTACAGTTGTAATCCTCCCTTCCCTTGGAGGTACAACACTCACACATCACTCTAAGCAGAAAATATATTTAACCATGACACATGGCTACATGGATGCTTTTGAGAATGAGTAATCCCGGAGAAAGTGGGAATGGAGAAGGAATGGAGCAAGATAAGATTCAAGAAAACACTTTCTCCAACTTGGATGCTGAAGAGGTTCCCAAACAGTTAATTCCTGCTGCATATTTTTGCACTTCTCACTTAAAATAGAAAAAAAAAAATCTGAAAGTGATCTCAAATGCCAAGGATTTTAACGGGAACTGTGAACCCTTGCATACTTGCAGCATGTTCAAATTTGCCTTTAGTATTTCATAGACAGGGGCGTTTTGCAGGTAAGCTCTAAAAGCTATAAACAGCCAAGTGAAAGGGATGTGCCAGACCATCCTTGCACTCAAGGAAGCCATTTCCAAATGTTGTCAGAGGTGCATCCATGTATTTGAGACCCATGGCCAGAAGTAAGGCTGTGGTCGGTCATGGCTGAAGGAAGATTAGCACAAGAGCTTGAACCTGCCCAGTGTTTATTGCCTGAGTCAAAACAAATTCAAACAGGGATTGATGGAACGGTGGGGGCTCAGGTGTCTGTTTTGCCATGTGTGCATGATGCAGGGATGGCAGATCTGCTGCTGGACTGAGCTCCCCCGTCCTGCTGCCCTGCAGGAGATGCCCAGGAGGATCTGTGTGGGTCTGAGGCAGAGAGGTTGGTGTGTGAGGCACGGTGTGCTCCCTGTGTTACAAAATAGATTTGTCTGTAAATGGTGCTGACCTTTACCGTGCCTCGGTCTGCTTGGAAAGAAAGCCCTGAGGAGACATCCTCCACCGAGGAGACAACACTGTGATTTCTGTAATCTGCCTGTGGTATTTCTGATTTAGGAGAGGCTAAGCCATTTCACAGCTGTCTCTGCCCACCAGTTACCTTAACACCTTCTTTCCCAGTCTCTGGCTGGCAATTCTTCTCTAACCCAGATTATTTCAGCAGGATTGGGTGCGTTGTCCCACGAAGAACTCCAGTATTTTTGCATGCCTGTGTTGGAGTTAATGGTGTTCCCCACACAACTGATTTGTCTGCTATAAACTGAAAAGCCACATGCAAGCTGTCATTGATCACCATCCCTGGAAGTGTTCAAAAAACATAAAATGATGGCATTTGAGGATGTGGTTTAGTGGTAAACATGGGTGATTGTTGGATTTGGTGATCCTAGAGGTCTTTTCCATAACGATTCTATGATTCTGTGGCATTGTGGTATGGACCATATTCTAACCCATTTGTGTGTGCATTTCTTAGCCTCAAAGGAGTCTCTTTAAGCATCATAGTTCATAGCTATCTCTCACCATGGTATCCTGGCACTTTGTCTGCAACACTGCAAACAATGAAGTACAAAAAAAATCCTTCTCTGCCAGTGAAGAGATTGAAGTGTTTTACCAATGCTTGTGAGAAAAGCATCAATGAAGAAACAGGTCTTTTAGCAAATCTGATGGTGGCAACAACACAGGTATTGCTAGAAATCCTTTGGATTGTGGTGGTGATTGAGGGCCCACCCTGGACTAATATCCTTTAATAGTAATTCCTATAGAAAAACCCCATTACTTTGCTCAAACACATGCTGTGTGTCCTCCTGCTCACCTGCAGGAAGCCCATCCAGAGCGCTGGGTCAGCCACTGAGATCCCCTTTGTCTCTTCTCCTTGTACCTGCCAAACCTTCTGTGTCCGACTGCAATTGCTGAAACAACTGAGTCTGGTAGAAAGGCAGATGCTCCCTGGGATAGGATAAGCTCACCTCAGTGTATGAATTCCTTATATTAGGACTATAACCTGTTCTTGGATGCCCTAGGGAGCAGGGGAGAGCACAGGCTGACGTGCTGTGGTGAGAGGCAGCACACAGATGTTTGATCGACCCGCGGTGGGAATGAAACCAGGCTCTGAGCCCAGCTTCTTGTGAGCTCTTTGCTCAGATGGGCAAGGCAAACATGCTCACCTGGAGTCAAGCTGGGGACACCAAGTCTTTTTGTTCCCTTTCTGGGAGCTGGAAATGGTCCCACCTTGCTCAAGACATCACTGCAGTAGGAGGCCTGCCCTCAAAGGGTTAAGTGCTGATGCTTGTCTGAGTTATTTCCTGCTTCCTGGGAATGTGTTAAGCACTAAATGATCCATGAGCACCTTGGAGGGAGATGTTACATTCTGTATGAAACTGTACACAGAATATTTATTTTTCACTGATGATTTTATTCTGGTTCCAGGCTAACTTGACATGCTAAGCAGGCCCTGAAGCAAGGCAGTAATTTGCGTTCCTCTAAACAAACACGTCCTCTAATTGCTGTTTTAAAGGTGGTGTCATATAGGAGGAAGCAATAGAAAATAATTTTATAGGGTGGGACACATGTTAAACTGGCACTGGCATGAAAAAAATGTCCTGAAATTGTAGCAACTTGTCTTTACACTTGGCATGCTGCTTTGCTTGCCCTGAATTTAGTAAGACCTTGGGTGTGATATTTCCTAGGAAAGATTGTTATCCTAGGGATCAGTGTCTGCCCAAATTGCAAAAATGGTGTTTTGCTCATCAGTTGGCCTCTGCTTTATGATTTTTGCTTTTATTATTTCCTTTTTCCCATGCATATTTTAGCAGGTGAGCACTTGCAATGTCATCTGGGGATTGAACAGGGCTCTCCTGTCAAGGTAAAAACAGGAGACACTGCAGCCTAAATTGGAGCAGCCCATTTCTTCAGGAGGGATTGTAACACCATCCTGAAAACCACACAGGAGGTACAGAGGGAGATCCAGATCAGGCAGTCATTAGAGTTTTATCTTGGGGAATGTGCAATCAAGACAACCCAGAATCTCTTCATAATTCAGATTGCAGTCAGCTTTAATTATGAAACTTCTGATCCTCTCTCCTTCCCCTGGTCACAGCTTACAAAATTTAATTTGCCTCAAAGATGACATATTTATTTTCAAATAGGCTGTTTTGGTTTCTGCAGTGTGAGATGGAAGTGAAGCCAATCTGGTTTTCAGTGGCAGACCACCAGACAGGTTGGCATTTGCTAAACACTTGTGTGTGTTCTTCTGAAGCTCTCCTCCCTTATCTTTACCATGTGATGCTGAGTGAGTTACAGGCCTGGGCGTCAGCATTCTCTGCTCTGTTCTGTGGGGGATAATAATAACAACAGCAGCTTCAATTTGCCATCACTTTTTTACTCCATGTGTTGACCAGTTGAGTTAGAAGATCTCGCATTCAGCCTGTCGCAGACATTTTTTCACAGAAATCCTTTCTTTCAGATTTCTGTATCTTCTGGGAAGCAAAGGGCCCCAGAAGATGAATGTAAACAATTGTTATCAGCTGCTGTGGAATGTAACAGGGGCACCTTGATTGGCTCATGTTTGTATGTTTATAATTAAAGGCCAATCACAGCTGCAAGCTGGGGACCGAGTCCCTGGACACAACTTTGTTATGGATTCTTTCTTTTCTATTCTTGGCTTAGCAAGCATCTGCAACTTCTCTCTTTATTCTATTTAGTACAGTTATAATGTATTATATCAATAAATCCAGCCTTCTGATCAAGAAACAAGATTCACCGTCTCTCTCTCACCAGCAGCGACCCACTCAGGCGCTGTAACATCAGCCTGTTTGAGATTATGACTATAATTACTCTGTGTTATTTAAGTGTCTCTTAAGAATTTCCCAAATGCTCTTTATGCTTTCATTTTTTAAAAAAAATCTGAAACAATTTAGTCAAAAGTTGGCTATATAATTAAATGAAATTTCCTTCTAGTTATCTAGGTTAAGGCTGTATTCCTTCTATTTGTATGGACCTTTTCAGTAATTTCTGTTATGCATTTTGGGTACATAAACCCCTCTTCCTCACACTCTAAAAGGAAAATAACCTGCCTGGAGAAAGCAACCATTAGACAACATCCCAACATACAGGATCTCCACGATCCATACCAGCAACAGAGAGAGAACACAACATCCAGGCAGCCACAACGTCATGGCAACACGTCCAGGAATGTCCAAATGCAGCAACACTTGAGGTACCAACCTAGACAGACACCCAGCAAAGAGCACAGGAATATAAAGAGCAGAGAAGGTGGGGAAAAAAAGCCATTTTCAGCTATACTGCACTGTATGGATCAGTACAGATCACCAGCAAAAACCTGTTAACATTCAGAAAACAAACACTTGTTTAAACCATTTCCTTCCATTAGAATTCAGTCAGAGGCTTCTTTGTTCAGGGCTTTCCAAGCTGATTATTTATTCTTCATCCGAAAATATTTTAGTTTCCTCAGAGGAAGCTGCAGCATGCTTTGGCTGGCAGTAGCTTGAGCTTGCACAGTACAAGATTGCTGCAATAATGGCAATAAATGGTGACTTTCAACAAATGCTCTTTCCTTTTTCTAAGTGGGGCTGGTTGTGATAGGGGAGGAACTGTGTGCAGGCGGAGCTGTTGTTTGTATGGATGTCATGCCCAGCTGAGTTTACATATTTGATATGATCCTGCCTGACTCCAAGGAGATAAATTAAATTAGGTTCTCAGAAGGGAAGTAATTAGACCATGAAACAATAGCAAAGATAAGGCACTATGGGAGAAAATGTCCTCGAATAAACAAGGAGTAGAGGGGGCTCTTGGTGGAGAAACACACATTTCCTCAGCTCTCAGGAGATGGGCAAAGCTAAGATTTCTCAAAATTTAAAGCAGTACCGAAGGGGCTGCTGCAGATCTGATAACCCTGGCTTTGGGGTGAGCACAGGATGGTTGGGGAATGGTGCTGCCAAGGAATCTCCATCAGAAGCAGGTGCTGGGAGGGAGGTTTCTAAGGTTGGTGGGCTCCAGGTTTCAACCTCTTCTCTTGCTTGTCACAGAGCTGTTGAGAAATAAGTAGTGTTTACCACACTCAGTGTCTACAGGGGGGAAAAAATGGCTGAGAGGTGCCAGAAGTGGAAGACCATTTGTGTGAAGGTGTCAGGAAAACAGGGAATCTGCACCCTGGAGTTAAGGGGCAAGAGGGGTTTAGCCAACAGCCTTCAACCAGAGAGAGGTGGGAGAAGTGAAAGAACTGTTTGGCAAAATGTGCTGGTTGTTGACATGAATTTATTTCTTCTAAAGTGGAGCAGATTCTCAGGCCTGAAATCTGCCTTCGTAGTCACTGAGACAATAGATTTTTTATTATTTTTGCTGACCTTTAGTTAAACAAATAATACATGCTACCACAAGGAAGTACTGTATCACCTTCCTTTTAAATGATCTGATAGAATACTTTTTTGGAGAATTGGGCTCTAAAACTCTTCCTAGTTGCAGTAGCTTTATATTTGTTTAATTTTTTTTTCCTTCACCAAGGTTATTTCTGAAATAAAATCTATCTGGATGTGATCAGTGATGAGATTGAGCAGCTTGCAAACAGTGCCACTGGGATTCTTAAAGTTTTTTTTATGTGGATCAGCCAGAGGATCTGGAAGCTTATGATTATGAGAAGTAAAGGCATATTTTCTGTTAAAATGTCTTAAAATAGCTGTTGTAACATCTTATCAGGTGTATGTGAGCCATGGATCCCTACAGAGAAGGATATTGCTTGGTTTTTCATTGGATGAAAGGTGGTATCACCATTGGCACTACCCATTGGAGACATCTTTATCTACCAGTGTACTTGATCATACTGAATCCTTAGAAATTATTTAAAATATACTTCAGTCTTAAAAAATGCATTGGTATTGTAAAATGTGTAACAGTCCCCATTTCAAGGGCGTTCACATGGACATCATAGGTTTCTGTGTTAGAAATCCATGAGTGTTTGACCAAAAAAGTCAGGTTGTGAGATTTCTTGAGATGGGAGCAGGAGGTCCTGCTGAGGGACAGGGAAGTGGAGCCTTCTTCATCAGCTCTGGACCATGATTTGAAGCTCAGTGAGTGAAATGGGCTCTCGATTCCAGCTGCTGGCCTCACTCCCTGCTGTGGAGGGACATTTCACCCTCAACACCACTCAGGCTGTTTATAAAATGATGAAAAGTAAATCCTGTTTGCAATGGAGGATTAATGTAGTCAAAGGAGCGCTGTGAGCAGAGAGGGTGTGCACACATCCATCTTGTTTCATGCTGCAAGCCATCACCACAATGTCTGAGTAATGCACCAGCTGGATGAGGGATTGCCAGTTTCTGGCAAATTCAACAGAGGTGTGAATCACTTGGGTTTTGGGGTTATAAAACACAGGTCACACACATACCTGCTTCAAGTTTGGTAGCTAATTTTAGATTTCTCTGTTTGAATTTCAGATTTCTCTGTTCTTTTTAGTATTTTTTGTGGGCAACCTGGGCAAACAAGGAGATGTTTCAGTCCTGGAAGAGGTTAGCAGTATTTGATGGAGAGTTATGTTCTAGGTTTTTCCTGAGCATCTTCAGAAATGCTTTTCACAGCAGACATGCACCCAGGTGAAGTCTAGAATTAGGAAGGATCTTGCACAGTGGGTGGATTCACCCTGGGAGGCAGCTGGCAGTGATTTCAGAAGAGAGATTCCTTCCTTGGGGTTTCTTCAGGGATGGGGAGGCTTTCAAAAGGAGCTGTGCTCTTGGTCTGCTGGGTCAGCACATCCTCAGGTTGCTCTGTTCCCAGCTGGCAAATCCCTCTCAGTGGGTGCTGAGAGAGCTCTCACTCCCTTCTCAGGCTGAGTCCCTTCCCTGGGTGAATTTTTTTTCACTTTCAAGGGCCACTTTTACTTTAATCTGCTGAAAGTTGAGTTCTTTTGGGCCATTAGGCATCTGTGTTCTTCCTCCCAAGAGGACAGTTATTTAAAAAAAAAAAAAAAAAGAGATGGAAGTTGTTTATCTGCAGAGCTCTTTGGCCAAGTCCCACCTTCAAATTGTAGAATTGTTATTTGGAAGGAAAAGGAAACTCTGAGAGCCAGGTTAGGATGCAGATTGCCTTCATGTGTTCCAAGGCCTGAGGAAATGATCTGCAGAGGGAGCTGGGAGCTGAGAGCAGAAAGCCAGGATGTTGGATGGAGATATGCACAGAAATAGGCAGAGGCAGTGCTGGAGCTCAGAGAGCACCTCTGGGCACTAAACCAGCAGCCTCTGCTCACCCAGGAGCCCTGCAGACCTTGCTGGAGGTGGGTACCCAGCTGAGAGGGGCCTCCTGCTTGTGGCTGTGCCCTCCCTTCCTTTGGACACTCCTGGCAGTCCCAGGTCCCATTGACCTGCTGCCTTTGCTGCCTGCACCAGGCTGCAGAGCCTCCTGCTCTGGGGTGTTCTCACCCCTCCCTAGTGACACTGGCACAAGAGATTGCAGTCACTGAAACTATGTGTTTGTGGCTCTTCCTTTCTCTTTGTTTTATTCCTGATTGCTCCCCTGAGCAGGGTCTCACAGACAGCACAAATGGAGACACAGGTCTGTGTAAACCATGCCCTGCTGTCAGCACACAGCATGGCTGGTGCAAGCAGCAGCCACAGAGATGCCCTGGGTGTGTGAGGAAAAGAGCTTTCCACCTTCAGGTGGGCTTCTGACAAAGAGTGAATGGGTGGGAAAGGAGGAAAGCAGCTCAAAGCAGAAGAGAAAATAAGACGTAGAAACAGAATCAGAAATGCAGACAAAGCAGAAGACATTGAGTAACAATTAGGCTGATGTGAGATTAAGTGTTTTAACTATTCACACTGTATGATTAAGTACTGTGAGATTTGACAACTCTGGTTATCTACTCAGAAGTGTGTTTATGTCTGTCAAAAGCAAAATGACATTTCAGAAGCAGAGGCTCACCTGCCCCACCTGTATCTGGTATGGAGCTTGCAGAGCACAGCTCAACAGTGATAATCCAAATGATAACAATGAATTGTGTCTGAGCTGAGCACAGCCATGACTGATGCAACATTAACTGCTCAGATTTTGTACATTGGATTTCACCATTGATTTCACTGGGATTACAGGCCTGGTTTGAGGTCACTGAAGCCTGTCTGTCCCCTGGGGACTCTGCTTGGCTCCTTCATTGTGCTGTCACCAAAACCAGTTCAGAGCTCTGACACCAGCATTGTGTGCACCAGCTCAGGTGTGAATAGAGACTCGAGGTTTGATTATTTTATCCTCTAAATACCTGCAGGTGTGTGTCCTCAGAGTAAGAACTGTTACTTTCCAGCCCATTCCAAATGACTGCTTCCACTTGGTTATGCCTTTCAGAAAGACAAATAAGGTGTCAGAGGGACATTCCTTGGTGTCTGGTGTCTCTGGAGGTTTCTGGCTGGTGTCTTGGCTGTAAGTTTGCACCTCTCCATGTGCCCATTAGTTGGCATGAGGCCACACACAGAAGCCCAAATGTATTTTGGGCATATGGATTCATGTTTGTTTCCTCCTAAACATTTCCAAAATATTTTTCACAGTTTGCTGGTAGCTGGTGCCAGCCTGAGCATGTTTCCAAGCTAACTGCAGCCCCCTTGGAAATCCTCAAAACTTCTTGAACGATTTCCGTTGGCTTTGCAACCTGCAGCTTTCATTCCTAGGTCAAAGGTGGATTTTTTTTTTTTAAAGTGTGAAAACAGAATTTCCAGTCATACTTTTGTGAGTGGGGAGAAATGTTCATTTTTCTGTGTGCTTGGTTTGAAGTTCATGATTTCATAATGAAAAATGTCTGAAGTTAGGAGATTAATGGAAACTCAGAGCCACAGCATTAACTCAGCAGGTAGCTTCCTCCCTCTTACTGTCCTATTAAGAGCACACAAATGCCCTCCTGGCTGGAGGAAATAATTATTTGCATCAAATTTGCTGTTATTTTAAAATCCCACCAGAACACAGAGTAACCTGATAATGCAGTAATTCACAAGTTGAAGTGTAACTGGATGGACAGAACAATAAAACAAGGCAAAAAGAGTAGGACAGGATGCTGGTCAGGTTGGTACTCTGATGCAGTTTGGATTTGAGCTTCAAGGGGCACTGTGCAGGAGAGTGTGACACATGAGAAGACACATAATTGATAAGGACCTGTTCAATTCTAGGTTTTAAGCTAAAGCACAAATTAGGAATTGTATAGGAACATCTGTGCCTGCATTTGTGTTGCATTCAGAATTGAGACATTCTGTAAATTTTATTCCAAATCCAGCTCTTGGGAGATCACCAGATCACAGCTGATAAGACCCATGAGAATGTGTACATTCATCTAGAAATGAACTTCTAACCCCATCAGTTTGTGATGCTAATCACATCACCAGCCACTTTCCCAGCATTTTCCATTTGTTGTGCTCAGCATCTATGAAGCACTGATACACTTGCAGTTTGTGACAAGGCACTGGATTTATTGATGCCACATAGAGCTGAGGTAATGATAAAAAAGAAAGGGCTGATGACTGTTTCATGATGTATCATAAATGAACGTATGACTCCAGTTGAGCAGACAATAGGCAGGAGTGAATGCTGTAAAATCACACCCCTTGCTTTGAAACTCCTTTTTTCCTTCTGGGAGAAGTCAAGCATTGAATTGCCTCAAAGGCTGAGCTGCAGAATACCTTCTACCCACACACATGCTCCACCCAGATCAAAACTGTGAAACAAAATGTATTTGCTGTCCTAGGGGTCCTGCAGCATCATCCTGACAAGCTCTATTGGCAGATGCTCTTTAATCAGGATACAGCTTTCATTTATTAATTCAGCTTTGTTCATGGGGAGCAGCACAGCTTTTAGCACAGCAGAGAAGGGGATGTTACCAGAATGCCCTGTGTCCATCAACAGTAAGGCTGCATTTAGTACCATTTATTTTAGTCTTCATCTAATAGCTACCTTTCATTCTAAATACCTTGCATTAATTAGATGTATTGCTTAGGAAAAAATGAGTCACCACGTGTGACTTGGATGTGTGACTTGGCTGCATAAAATATTAGAAATCTATAGAACTGTAGTTTATAAGCCAGTTGGTTAGAAAACATTTTCTTGAATGCCATGAAACAACCCACTTTTTCATACTGATTTCTTCTTAATGGCATGAATGAAAACAAGGAATTGACAAAGAGAAATTTTGCTATCAATGTCCTTTGAAGCACATTTATTAACTCCTGCTTTCAAAGTATTTTTATTACCATTTCTGCTTCATCATGACTTGCAAAAAGTCAGTGGGCAGTGGTAAAACCTAGCTAGAATAATGGAAAAATAACCACATGTCATTGCAATATTGCTCTTTAGCCCTACTGTTCCCACAGCCAGACATGCATTTATTTTACATGAAGGATTTGCTGTCTTTTAACACTAATTGCTGCTTATGACATTAATATTGTGCTTGTTGCTGTCTGAAATATTGGTGTTGTTAACCTCCAAGCTCTGTTGCAGGACAGTGCCACAGTGACATATTTTAAAAACATAAATTCTTTCTGCAGTGGTTATTAGGGATTCAAAAGTCTGGAAAGATTCCAGTCTTCCAGCCCTTCAGTGCCTATATCACCCTTAAAAATCTTTTAGATATATATTTTTAATATATTTAGCTGTCTGGAGATACCCAGGGGGAATTTTGAAAGCACTTTGATGCTTAGTTACTGTAGGAAGTTACTTGCATCATATGGTACCTAATAATCTTTAGAAGTCTGGTCCTTGGCTACAGAGTGAATGTTTTTAAAAATGATATTTCCATGCCATAAGAAAAGAGGGAACTGCAGCTTACAGTTCTCTTTTCTGGGCAAGTGGCTGCAAGTATAGAGCTGACTTCTGGTTTAAACTCCTCTGTTACCTCTCCAAAGGCACCCTGGGAACATTTGTGAATCCAGGTTTCTCTCTCCTAAAAATAGAAATCTATACATAGGGTCCCTGTGCTCCACACTGGTAACAGGAATAAATGAATTTCACTGTTTAATTTTTAATTAGACCCCCTTTATGATATCCTTTGTAAAACTGGGGAGATTAGGCTTCTCAAACTTATTCTCACCTGGTTAAAAACCAATTAGCTGTTATACACAAGCAAAATGCATCCTTATTAACACGGATTTCTGCTAATTATAATGTTCTGGTTAAATGACTTTTCTGCCACTTGATGTATTGAGTTCAAGCCTACTTTGGACTCTGTAGTGATGCTGCCAAGATGTGAATCCAGCCAAGTGAGACCCCCAGCAGTCTTGCCTGATTAATGATTCCAGGATTTGGCCCAGATAAATTATTCCATTATTAATTCCGGCCATTGCTGGAAGGGTTTTTTTCCTATTCTCTCCCACTGCTTCTTTCCTGAAGACCACATGCAAAGCAAACCCAATGGCAGTGGAAATAGAAGACTTTTTTTTTTTGTCCCTAGCATCTGGGAAGGTTGGAAATAAACCAGGCTTGAAGATGAATAGCCTTCACTCCAGCTTGGAAATGGCAGGTTCAGTTTTGGAGGGCTGGAGCTGTGTTCCCAATGTCATTTACCAGCTGTGCAGAGGTGACCGTGTTCACAGGGGTTCTTGGGTGAGGGAAGAGACGAGGATCTGACTCCATGTTTCAGGAGGCTTGATTGATTATTTTATAATATATATTACATTAAAACTATACTAAAAGAATAGAAGAAAAGGTTTCATCAGGAGGCTAGCTAAGAATAGAATAGTCAAGAATGATAACAAAGGCTTCTGTCTTGGACAGAGAGTCCAAGCCAGCTGTGATTGGCCATTAATTAGAAATAACCACATGAGACCAATCACAGATGCACCTGTTGCATTCCACAGCAGCAGATAATCAATGTTTACATTTTGTTCCTGAGGCCTCCCAGCTTCTCAGGAGGAAAAATCCTAAGGAAAGGATTTTTCATAAAAGTTGTCTGCGACACAGAGAAGCAGGGCTGGGACTTCCAGGAGTCCCACAAGTGTCAGGAGAAGTGGATCTGCCTTTCAGTTTGGATTTCCAGGCTCTGTGACTGGGGACAGTAACTCATCACAAGCATGGAGTGGCAAGGTTTGTCCTCTGTGGCTGGGGACAGTAACTCATAATGAACATGGAGTGGCAGGGTCTGTGCTCTGAGCTCAATCCCCCCTGTGCAGAGCTCCCCCACTCCCTCTTGGATGATGCAGGGTGTCTGGGACTCACCCCAGGGCTATTGGCACTTCCCACAGGCCCTGGGGGAGCAGCCTTCTGTGTAGGAGTGTCCTAATACACTGAAATGTGAAATGATGAAATGTGGAAACCTGCCTAGCCTCTTACTTATCCTTCTGTCTCAATAAATGAAATAAATTGGCCTGGTGGGAAGGAGGGGGTTTTCTCACAGGTTGCTGCTGCTGACTTTGCCATGTGGCTTGTCCAGGCAGACTGAGCACTTGGGTCAGAGCCCCTGCCTGGGTGCCAGCTGAGGATTGCCCAGGAGAGCTGTGCTCAGCATCCCTCCCTCTCTGCCAGGCTGCCCTGGGCAGGGGCCCTGGGCCGGCCAGGTGGGCAGGGGAGCACTGCTGGGGCACAGGGGCCCAGTGACACAAACACATTGTGACCTGATCCAAAGCCAAACCCACACCTGCCAGGAGAGGCAGAGTGGTTATTCCTGTACCCCCTGCACACACAGGGGCTCTGACCCATTCTGGAGAGCATTTGCTGCTCCTCACTGCAGCTGGACAAGTGTGACACTGCTGGCCACTGGCATGGCACTGTAATCTGCTTTAATTGTCACATGCACACCCAGTCTGATGAGACTCAATCAAAGCTGGTGATTTTCCAGGCTGCCCAGCAGCAATCAGCAGAGATGAGCATGCAGAGGACGACCCAGCTTCGTTGGGGGACAAGAAATTTGTGTTCAGCATGTCATCTGTGCTTGGTTGCTCATTTTTTTTTCTGCTTCTCTTGTAGAGAAAATGTGGTTTTGAGGCATAAACCTCTTTGGATGTGACTGTAGAGCATAGCCCTGCTTCCTGCTGTGAGACAAAGTGTCTTTTGGGTTACATCAGTGTTTTCTGAGTACATAAACCATCTCTGCCTTTGTGCTGTTACTTGTCCTTATGATCAGCAGTTCAGCTCCACCTCACCCACATGCATTAGCTTCTGGGGTAACCCAATAGATAAAAATGCTGTAAAAGTCACAGCTGGGAGTCCCAGCTCTGTCACACCTGGGTGACAGCTACATTTGTTCCCCATGTGGTGGTATGAAATACCTGGCTTTGTTAAATCTTTCAGCTCTGTGCTTGAATGAATAGGCATTTTCCATGTTCCTGTGTAACTTACCTGTGCAGGTGAGTGGGTGTCAGAGCATTCACCCTTCATTAGAATGTATTCAAACCAGTGAGGGAGATAACAGGAGACAACACCACCCCTGTGTCTGTGTCCAATGGGTGTTTCACGGATGGCAGGGCTTTCCTTTCAGAGGTGCAGTGTCTGCTGCCAGGTTTCAGATGGAACTGAGTGATTGTGTACACACTGCACTCACCTGAGAGCCAGGAGGGCACACAGGGTTACACCAGTTATTCAGCTCCTCATTCACTGCAAATTAATGAGATCTCATTTTGTGAGGCAGCGTACAAGGATGGCTGCTCTGACTGCTGCCAGATCACCCTTCCAAGAGTGTCATTCCTCCTGTTTTTCAGGGGTTTTGCCAGCAGAGCCTGCTTGTATGTTCATGAAACACCTCCAGAGCAGCCCACCTGCCACAGACATATTTTATGGAAATCTTTTCTTTAAGATTTTTCCTCCTGAGAAGCTGAGAGGCCTCAGGAACAAAATGTAAACAATGATTATCTGCTGCTGTGGAATGCAACAGGTGCATCTGTGATTGGCCCATGTTGGTTATTTCTAATTAATGGCCAATCACAGTCAGCTGGCTTGGACTCTGTCCAAGACAGAAGCTTTGTTATCATTCCTTCTTTTTCTATTCTTAGCTGGCCTTCTGATGAAATCCTTTCTTCTGTTTTTTTTAGTATAGTTTTAATATAATATATATCATAAAATAATAAATCAAGCCTTCTGAAACATGGAGTCAGATCCTCATTTCTTCCCTCATCCTGGGACCCCTGTGAGCACCACCACACCCACCTCAGCCCAGGAGCTGCTCACCACCTTGAGCTGCACTGGCTCCTCAGTCTCCCAGGCAAGGCAGTGGGAATCATCCCTAATTACTGCCTGCACATGTAAATCCACACTGCAAAAACAGGGCTGCTGCCAAGAACTAAAGCATGGTACGCTCTTTTTGGCTGAGATAAATCCTTGCAGACCCTGCTTTTATCTTTTTCACCTTTAATGATTAATTAATCATTAATATTTGTTTTGATGTGTTTCACATTAAACAGCCTGCAGGCTTCTGCTCAAGCCTTGCAAGCCTTTTTGACTGCTGCCAGTTGGGATCCACCAATTGGAAACCATCATTCCCATGGTTTGGTGTGCTTTTTGTGGATGTCAGGGATATTCCTGAAATGACACTGACATGGGGACATTCCTGTTACCTTAAATGGCCTGCCAGATCTGCAGGAATACAAGGATTCCAGAGGGTTTTTTGGATCTTGTCTTCACACTAGACCTGCAAGTTTTAGTAGTAGAAGACCCAGAGCTTGAATTTCTTTCCCTTGAATGGCTGCTGAGCAGCATTCACCTGAAAATTCTTCAGACAAGTGAGCACAAGGTCAGCACCTATCTCCAGGTGTGTGATCCAGGAATCACTCATGGTTATCCTCCAATTACCTAAATTAATTTGTTATGTTCATAGGGGGTTATAAAGTTCCAGCAGTGCCTGGTGAAAACCTGTGCTGAAAATGTTCAGCTTTTGTCTGAGCTCTGTTGTGACCTCACTAGGGAGTATAACATGAGATAGGGCAGGGATCAGAAATTTCAAGGTGTATCTGGGTAGGTTTTGTCACAGCCAGTTAGTGCTACAGCTGATTAACTCCACAGCTCAGGTTTCCACCTGTGGAATGTCTCTAGCTTCACTTTATCACTGCAAAGTCTCATGAGAACATTTTATGGACGTGGTACAAAAGGCTGGGATTTGCTATAGAAGACATGCAGTGCTAGGGAAGAAAGACCATGGAAATGGATGGAAATATTTCTGGGTCATCACTCCTGAGTAACAGGAGGTTATAGAGGTGATGGGTAGGATCTGGAAAATGAAATGGAGACATCATGAGAAAATCCTGCTAGGACACTGGATCAGGGCCAATCCCATCTTAGCCCACTGCTTTGCATATAGAATATTTCATGCCTAATTTTGAAGTGTTAAAGTGTGTTAAAAAACTTGACTGGAAACCATGTTAATTTTAAAATCATCACTACCTTCTAAGTCTAATGAAGTAGCCTTTTGGTGGGCTTCTCTCTTCTGAATTTTGACTATTCCTATTTCCTTCAGACACCTGCTCTGAGCCACTTGCTGCTTGCTACCAACACTGGAGCTTTTTGTCACAGTCTGCTCTTCAGTAACAGCTGAGGGAAGGTTATGAAGTGACTCATCCCTCCATATTTACCTTTCGGTAGCCTCTTCTAGGGCATCCAGGGTCTTTCTCTCCTATCTGGTTTCCCAAAGCAGACCAGAGAAGCATAGAGTTCTTAAAAATCTTAGTGAAGACACTAATTTCCTTCCTGTGCTGTGAGCAGTCTGTGTTTTGAAGCCCCCACATGACTCCAAAGTCCAACTCCTTGTCCTTCCAGCCACAGAGATTTAACTAATTTGGCCAGGCAGCCAGCGTATGGACACTGAACCATCTGGCTTTGAGCTGGAATTAGCTGTCCCTCGCCCAGTTGTTAGATCAAGCAAGGCAAGATGTGTAATGTGGGTGGGAACAAAAGTTATCACAATGGTAGGAGATCAGAGGAGGTCAAAAAACACCGTCTGGCATGGGGATGTAGCACCATTTCTAAGTTACAGCTCATAAAAATGAGCTCTGTTTTATTTTTAAGGCAAGGGAGTATTCAGTACTGAAGCCAATAACCCTCCTCCAGCTCTTTCCAATAGGCAAATTAGGGATATAACTTCAAAAAACACTGTCAATATAAGTGTAGTAGGAGAGAAAAACCAGATGTTTTGGATTTGCAGACTCTGTAGAGCCACCTTTGCTGAGCAACTGACATCTGCCTGGTTTTGTTCACATCTCTGCTCCGTGTGTGAGCTGAGGCTTCTCTGAGTGTTGCATTATTTGCATGTGTGTTTGTGGGTGAGAGAGGGGGAGACTGCTGCCCTGAGATGGTGGGCATCAAAGCCACAGAAGCTGTCACCACGTTCTTGTTGGTTATGGTGGGAGGACATTGTGGGGATATGAGATAGTAGAAATTAATGTCAGGGTCATTAAACCTGGTTGACTTGGTGACATCAATCTGGTATCCTCTCACAATTTGGGCCCTTGGAAATCAACGGGACACGTGATGTGAGGCACCACACTGCCCTCCCTCCCTTTCACACCCCAGACATCAGCACTAGTGTGGCCAGCAGGATCAGGGCTGTCCCTCTGTGCTCTGCCCTGGTGGGGCTGCACCTCCAATCCTGGTGTCAGCTTTGGGGCCCTCATACAGGAATGGCACTGAGGTAAGGCAGTGCATGTCCCACAGCACAGCATCAGCATTGGAATGGTTTTTGGGAGCAGGAGTGGTGGGCAGAGCTCTGCTGCAGCCAGGCAGCCATTTCCAGGACAGCCACCGGTCTCCTTCCCCATACCAACCCCTGCCATCTCACTCTGCCCTGTTCCCCTCTTGGCAGAATTCCCAGTTTCTCCTTGAGATCAGGCTGGCTTGCTCCCATGCATCCTCACATCCTCTGCGCCATCATGAAGATTTTTGGGTCGTTTTCTTTCAAGTGGAGAGCAATCTGATCTGATCACTCCCTGTGACTATATGTGAGACTCTAGTGGATATTTTTACTCCCGACGAGGGGGAAAGAATGATGCATCTGACTCCATCTTATCAGAAGGCTAATTAATTACTTTATTATACTATATTAATCTATACTATATTACACTATATTACTTTACGTCTAAACTGAATCTGCCAAGCACTCAACTGCACAGAATCTCGTGATTGTCACCTGACAGTCCCAACACACACACACACACACACACACCTGGTCCTGACAGGCCAAGGAAACAAAACACCATCACTGGGTAAACAATCTCCATATTGCATTCTACTTTGGCACAACACAGGCACAGCAAATAACATAAGAATTGTTTTTCCTTTCTCTGAGGTTCAGAGAGTGTGAAGCCCAGAAATATTCTTGGGAAGAATTGTGCCTTGCTTTTTTCTGTGAAGAGAAATGTGGAGACATGAGACTATCCTATGTCACAGACATCTTTTATGAAAAATCCTTTCCTTAGGATTTTTCTCTGGCTTGGACAGAGAGTCCGAGACAGAAGCTTTCGTTATCATTCCTTCCTATTCTATTCTTAGCTAGCCTTCTGATGAAATCCTTTCCTCTATTCTTTTAGTATAGTTTTAATGTAATATATATCATAAAATAATAAATCAAGCCTTCTGAAACATGGAGTCAGATGTTTGTCTCTTCCCTCAGCCTGAAACCCCTGTGAACACCGTCACAGTGCTATCTGTTGAAATTCTTGACTCATTTCAAACAAATGAGACAGCTGAGCAGAGGTAAGTTTGCAGTGCCCTCCACAGCAGAAACTGATTTAAACACTTCCCTTGGCCAACTGGTGAACTCATCAACCCTGATGCTGCAGGCCAAACTCTCTCCAGGGTCCGTGTGGGAATAATGGAACATTGATTCTCAAAGACATTTGGTTACTCAAAGCCACGAATCCTCACAGCCTCACGCTTTGTTGGTTCTGGCTTTTGCAAAATGATTCCTGCTTTCTTGTGGCATTTTCCCCATGACACGTGCTGCTCGTGGAGGTGCAGCATTAAATGTCACGTCTTACAAATGCAGCACTGGCTTGGAAAGAGTTGTTGTGGGGGGGACCTGCCCTACTTAAACAGCTCTTGTGTTTGCCCAAGGTTTTTCTATGGTATTCTTCTAACTGATCCTGGTTTTTGGTGTTAAATATGATAGATATTAATGTAGGTGATTCTATCGTGGTTTATAGCTGGGGTGTGTCACGTGCTGTCCTGGCAGATCAGCAGCCAAAACAACAGCAAAATCTGGGTTCTCTGCTTTTATCTGTGCAGAGGGCAGCCCCTCTAATTAATGATCCGTGGCAGCACACAGCAGGTTTAATGCCAGCTCTTTGGCCTCTGGAATGGTCAGGAGCCAGCAGAGATGTACAGAAAGCTCAGGCATTAAAGGATTTGGTTTCCTTTATTGTACATCAACTTCTAAATTTTAATCCCTCGCTTCTTAAAAGCAATCTCCTGCCAAAGCCCATGGAATTTATTGATTTTTAGATATTTTTTGGGCCAACATTGAAGTGAATACTGTCCATTAGAGCTAGATCTGGACCTATGGGGGCTTGTGCACTTCTGATGGAAGTGAAAAGGGCATGGTGTCTCTGTGCCAGCCAGTGACAAGGGAGGATTTTAGCATCACTGGGGTGCCATGCCATGTACTCATCACCACTCCAGCGCTGCAGCACAGCCCATTTGGCATGATGGAAACTGGTGAGCAGAGCCAGATGTCACCCCTGGTCATGTCAGGTCTTGTTTTGGGGGTGTGTTTCAGCCCCTTTGGAGGTGGAAGTTTCTGTGTTTTAGCAGTAGCAGTTGGAGAAGAATGACAATTCCCCTATCAATGCTGTCATGCAGTGTCTCCACAGGAAGCAGAGGGGGCCAGTCTGTGCTTGGGCTCTGCTGCAGATCAAGCACTCTTTTGTCAGCCCTTGTTTGCACAGCTGCCATGCCCAGAAAACTCACTTGAAGTCCTTGGTTGCCCAGCTCAGTTTGCTGCCTTAAATCTTGGCTGGCTATCAAAATATTGCTCGAGCACAAGATTGCCTTCATTCATTTGTATCATTGACTCCTTTGTAAAAGCACATGGCAGAATCATAGACTGAAAGTCTGGAGGGGAAGCTTGATAATTTTGCATTGAGCCCTAAGGTTTGTGTCTGCCTGAGGCACAGCATCCAACCCAGAGCTGCTGTGAACAGGGGGAATCCATCCTTTCTTTTCATAGTTTCTTTTTTATACTGAACTTTTCATAGTTTCTCAGGTTTAATCCCTCTTTATGTTTGATTTTTTTTTGTATACTTAAATTCCCCTGATTCTTACTCCTAGATTTATCTTCCTCTTCTTTTTCCCATAGATTGCAACATCACATGAGAATTGTAGGGTGCAAAGTCCTGAATCTAAAAAGGAATTGGCCTCTCTTTATTTGTATTTTTAATTCTAGACAACTTCTTTCTGTATAATGGCCTCAGAGTATTCCTGAAACTGAACAAAGCAGTGGTGGCTTGAGGTGGCACCTGCCATTTATGCTACAGATGGAGGAATTTTGGGGACACATCGGGATGTGGGAGATGCAAGCAGCACATGGGGTTTGCCAGGATGGAGGGGGAGCATCAGGAAAAATAGCAAATGTGATGAAAAGGGGGTTGAAAAGGTGGCAAGGGCAATTTTCCTTATTTCATATCAATTTGCATAATGGGATCTAATTTATTTAAGCAAGTCCATGCTTTGATGTTCACTTTCAGGGCTTTTTTTCTTTGGAAGCAAGTAATGAGAACTGCTGTCACGCCATCCCATGCTACAGCCCAAATATTGCACTATCATGTACCCTGAAGCATCAGTGAGCTGCTTTGTGTAGAGTTAATCAGGCAGATTTATCTATTGCAGGGTGGGACAATGTTGGGAGTGTGGAGGGGAAGGACAGAAGGAAGAAAGGGTCTGCAGAGAAGTGGGGTTAAGATTCTCTCACTGAGGTAGGAAGGAGAAGGAATTGCAATAATATGGCCCATTGATTAAGATATTACTCTGGGATTGAGCAGTCTTGGCCCTCTCTGCTCCATTCTCGCTGGCAATTAAAGAAAAAACTTGTAGTTTTTCTGCACAATGCTTCCCCTTCTGTAAAGTGAGAGCAGCACCTTTTAAAATAATAAATCCTGTCAGTCTTGAGTAGATCAGGCAGTCCAGTGAGTATTTCTGCAGGGCTGTGTGCAGGCATTTGGAGGCTTAGCAGAATGAATCCTCTGAACCTTTGAGACTCGCTTGGTGCTTCTAGAAGGGGATAAAAGTGGAGTTAATTAACCCATCCCCAAATCCCTCCTGATCCATGACCAGCAAGGAGCTGCCACTTCACAGTGCTTTCCTTGGCTCTCGATGTACCCAAGCTTCCCTGCAAGCCAGAGGGACTGCCTGCCTGTTACTCACATCTGGCACTGCTCATCTGCTGGCAGAGGAGTGGGACAAATTTGCTCCATCCCCATTGGACTTTGTGCTACCAACAAAACATTCTGATGATGCCACACCTGCTTGCCCAAACCCCAGTGTGTTTTTGAAATGAATATTGTTCATCCTTGAAGGATTAATTATTGCGTATCAGGGCTCTAAGTGATTGCATGCTCGTACTATAGGAGGAAGAAAGGAGCACATGGATTTCTGTGTGAATTTCTGGAGTGAGTGGCAGAGGAGCAGTGATCTCTGCTGGGAACTCCATGGCTGCTCTGTCCAGCTCCAGCAACACAACCCCCAAATTTGTCTAAACTGTGGGTTTCACCCCAAGTAATCTCCATGCTGCTGATTTTTTAACTTTGAATTCCATTTACCTTTTAGTAGCTTGTCATTTGAGAGTTCCTCTGAGTAGAGAAAAGCTGTGCACGACAAGCTGCTTCATTTGCAGCTGTGTGATGTGCACTTGACCAGGGATATTAAACACCGCATGAGACCATGACTGAGGCCTTGCTGGTCTGGGGGAGGCTGAGACAAAGGGGGAAGATGCCTCCTCCCCTCTCATCATGCCCCTGGAGTGTAGCACTGTAGGAGTGACGGGGGTAGGATGGTTGGGATGGAGGGACAAGAGATCTCTGAAGCCGGGTCGTGTCTCAGAATCTCTGCTGCTCACAGTGACTCTGAGATACATTCAAGCTTCTTTTCCCAGCCCAGCAGTTGAAGAAGGAGTCAGAATTCTTCTGTTCTCATTCTCAAGGTTGTTTATTATTTCTTATCTATAACATTATTTCTCCGACCCGTTGAGGTCTGTCTGTCAGGTTGGGTTGAGGCACACTGGCTGCACTCAGAGGTGGTGTTGTCTTTTTATACTAAAAACTACGTGTACATTATTTACCATAACTTCCCAATACCTATCACCTATGTTAGACAGTGAGCTTCTATTCTAAACCAATCTAAAAGTGCCAACATCACGGCAGAAGATGGAGGCTAAGAAGAAGGAGAAAGGCTGGACATGCCCAGATCTCTCCATCTTGCTCCCTGAACTCCCATTCTAAAAACTCCAAAAATCTATTTTTCACTCCATGACAAACTAATTATTATTCTACTTAAACCCTCTTGACTTGTAATTCTTCATATAAAGGTTGGTAATTGTTTTTTCCAAGGGCTAAATCAAAGGCACAGGGGTCTTGGGCTCTGTGCCAAGGTCTCTGAGCCCCCCGGGCAGGGCTGGAGCCCTCCAGGGCAGCCAGAGGAATTTTCTGGGTTCTTACAGTTGTGGAACTTATGGCTTATTGCCAAAGGCCTGGGTGCAGGGCCTTGCTGGGAGCTGCCATCAGCTCGGAGCAGGACTGAGAGAGGGAAAGAGAGGTAAAGAGAGAGAAGGCAAGAGCGTGGTAAAGAAGATGAGAGCAAAAGAGTAAAAGAGAGAGGACAAAAGAATAAATGAGAGAGAAGTTCCTGTTACAATACCATAAATATTCTTCTGTGTTGAATATTCTAATTCTCACTAACCAATCGACTACAATATACAAATCCTATAGCATTTACATCCAGCCTATAAGAATCATTATATTACCATACTGTGTTACATTTTAAACGCTAAAAACTCCTCTTTGGGCCCCTTCTGCCAAGCTAGTAGTGTCTGCTCTGACCCTTAGACCTGTCTGCAAGCAGAGGGTATTGTTTCACCAAAAGGGGATCACCTTCAGCTGGCCACACCATTGTTTTCCAGTTGTTCACTAACTAAGGTATCTCAAAGCTTGCTTTCATTTCAATCTCTCTTATAATTTCCATAATCTCAAAATCCTTTGCCAGGCAATCATATTTATAAGGCTTTCCTGTTTCACCTTCCCCAGCACAGCACCACCAGAAGTTGGGGTGGCTGATATGTACAGACACCACCTCCCAAAGGCACATTGTGCTCCAAATGCCATCATCCCTTTGAGAGATGCTCCTTGTGTCCTTTGAGGGGTGATTCAGCTTCTTCAGCTGTCTCCTCCCAGATTACACTTCGTATTTGCTGTCTTCCCACATGCTCACATTCTGCCTCTGATTTCAGGGTGGGGGACAGATGGGCTCAGTGCAGAGGACCCTGCAGGGGTGGGACTAAGCCTTTTCTCCCCTTTCCCTGTAGCACGGAGCAGTTTGTCTGCCCTCCCTCCTGAGCACAGGGTGCAGTGCCCATTTGGTTTGCACATCAGGGAGGGGAGAGGATCTGCAGCAGCCCCGTGCTCAGCACTGCATCTCTGATCAGCTCTCCCTCAGCCTCTGCCCCCCTGGCTGTGGGTGACCCTGAGTGTGATGGTGAGGCTGCTTTGGGGAGCCTCTGAGGCTTCCCAAAACTAGAAATGCAAAGCAGCAGTGAATGCATGGTGAAAACGGCAAAAAGTTCATATTGTATGGCTCTAAGCAGATATTTACTGTATGTATTATGCTGTATTGATTAGTAGTGCTGTATTAACATTTTAATAGTATGGTAAATGCAGTTTTGTAGTTAAAAGGCAACTTTTGTAGTTAAAATAGGAACTATGTATGTGGGATATTTTTTTAAGAAAGGAATGAGGTACTCACACCAGATAGCAGCCACAGGACACCTAAATCTTTCAGAAAAAGAGAATTTATTGCTCCATTATCAGAAGAAATTAACTTCTTCCTGCCTTGCTCAACCATGATGATGCTATTAGGTTTAAGAGGAAGAAGTTGACACTGACCAAATACAGAATCCTGTATTTGAATGGAATTTATGCATCATGTATGAGATGTATGAATGTGCAACAGGTTATTGTTTTTAAGGGTTAATCCTCTGTTAACATGTGTCCTTTTTTGGGCTTATTTTGCCCAGAAAAGGTACCCATACATCCATAACTCTTTGTTTCTGTTGTCTCATATTGTCCTAATCCAAATTGCCCAAATTATTATTACTCTAATTTTATTGCTAATTCTATAACCATTTTATTATCATTAAACTTTTTAAAATTCTAAAAACAAGTGATTGGTGTTTTTCACACAACCATACCACAGACTAAAGGGGAGGCTTTAAATGTTACAGCAGATTGATTGTGCTAAACTGCCATCATTGTGATGGCAGGAGGAGCACAAAGGATCAGATGAATGTGTGTGGTGCATAAAGGAAAATGGATAAATAAATATAATAGTTTTCATTAAAAATCACTAATTGCTTGAAATGCCATTTCTAACACACCTTCAACTAAATTAACAGAGCAAACCTGCCCTTGTCCTAACTAACCTTTGAAGGGACCAGGTACTAGACCTGCATAACAAAATAAATCCTTCCAAACATTTGTTGTGTAAAGCAAGGGGGTGGTATATTGGTTTCCTGTTGCAAATATTAAGAATTTAATTTGTGATGCAATCTACCTGGAAATTTTGCTAAGGTACCATGGGATTTTCCAGCCATTTAGGTGGAATGAAGAGCCAAGTCATGTTTGTTGCTCTAACATCCTGCAGTGTATTACATTTGAGTTTGCTTATTGCTGACATTAAATTTCCTGTGTGTGAAGGTCCTTGCATGAACACAGCTTTTGATGAGTGATTATGGGCATAAATTCAGGTCAGTCATAATATTTCCAGTGAATTCAGAGGAAATTGAATTAGTCTGTATGCTTGTGGGAAAGATTTTGCTGGGCACAATGGACCTTCTGCTCTCCACGTCATCACACAGGTGTTAGGACACTTGTGACCATAGAGGATAAGGTCCTGACACATGATTGAGCATCTTAATTAAGCTACTTGAACCTAGAAACATGCAGAGAGTTTTGCATTTGCTGACAATGTATGTTTACTTTCCTTCTGAACATACCCATCTGTTGCTTAATGAGTGGCCTCTTCTTAGAATTTTCCATCTTTCTCTTGCTCTTAGAATATTGTTTGGAATTGGTGTAATTAATGTTCTACCCTGGGCTTGCACTGGGGTACTCTCTTCAGGATCTCCACAAGTTAAATATATCCTTTGCAAATTATTTGTAAACATTTAAGGAACAAACCCATCGAGGCATTGCTGAAGTAGCTAATTAGATGTGTGCTTGTAGAGATGATTTTTCTCTTTAGAGCTAGTGTTTTGGCAAGAGGCTTGGTGGGGATGGTGAGGATGTAAAAAAGCCATGAAGACTCTTGGAGCTGGTGCACAAAGAGCTTAATGATGCTGTAGGGAAATTCAGGCATCAAGACCAGGCGTAACGTCCAAGGAGCAGGAATTTGGTGGGAAGGAGTGTGGGGCTGTCATATGGCTGCTGGTTCCCTGTGTGAGCTTCTCCAGGGGGTCAGATCCCTGCTTTCTCCCTGCCAGCCTGTCTCTGTCACTCCCTTGCACCCTGCAGCAAAGCTTCATGAGGATTCAGCCTCCATCCAACCATCTTCATTCATCTGGCACAGGAACTTCCATCTTCACCACCAACAACCGTCTTCATTCATCTGACATTAACTCTGATTCAGCCTCAGATACTTAACTGTTACACAATTTGGCTTCAGAAATGATTGAAATAATTTTTTCTGAATAATAACTGTATTCTGGGCTGTGAAGCACTTTGGACTGTTTGCTTTGATCAAAAGGGCCCTAAGGCTACAAGGATCATCTGGTTTCTATCTCCTTGCCTTGGGCAGGGACACCTTCCTGTAGACCAGGTTGCTCAAAGCCCTGTCCAGCCTGGCTTGAATACTTCCAGGGATGAGGCTTCTGCAACTTCTTTTGGCAACTTGTGCCAGTGCCTCACCACCCTCACAGTAAATAATTTTTTCCTGGAACCAAATCCAAATCTACCCTCTTTCAGCTAAAAACCATTTTCCCTTGTTCTATCACTACACATTCCTGCAAAAAGTTCATGATGTTGAATAAAACACTGACAAGTATTGTGTAACTAAAAATAGCTCTGTGTTTTGCAGTCATGTGAAAAAACAATGAAAATCACTATTTCATCTTATCTTATCTTGTGTTTTTTCAGGATCAAGCATGAAAATATAGTTGCTCTGGAAGACATCTATGAGAGTCCAAACCATTTATATTTGGTCATGCAGTTGTAAGTACTGAACCTAATGAAGTCTTTATATCAAAGTTGCCAACTCTTCTTGCTCTGGTTTTGTTCTTTAACTCAAAAAATGAGATATATAAGAGGTATTTGTTTCATGCGCTACAGACTGTAAAATCCCTGGAGGGTGGTCAAAACCAGACCTCTAGTTGTGATGTGCTGTGTCTTTGTAAAATTGGGAATTAAATTGTTTGTGACTAGTCTCACCCAAATCAAACCAGAGTGGTTTTGTGAGATTGCATCAAGGAAAAGAGAAGAACAGACAGGGCAGGGGAGTGAATTACAGCTGAGAAGAGCCTGATGTGCCATAGGGAAGCCTCAGGGGAAGCCCTTGGGGAAAATGCTGGTCCCTTGTCTGTTGGTAAGGTCCAGGCATGGTGATGTCCTCAGAAGTTGTTGTGCTGGCATTGTGGGGAGAATAACATCCTGTAAATTCTTAGTGTGTTTCTGTAGCCCTACATCTCAGTTCAGAGTGCTGCAAAAGGAGAGAAACATTAGTGTTGTACAAATTCCAACAAGCCAGCTGGACTGTGGGAAGTACCAATTTTGTGATAAGTTGATTCATAAATCCTTAGTTTTGTTTAATGTCTTCAGAAAAATAAATAGATATTATTCCTACTTATTATTAGCTTGTTTAATATAGTGTAACCATCACTTTTATAAAATAATTGCATCCAGATATTTGGGTTATCTGAAATGTAGTTCTGTAATGAGAGGTGACACTGATTACATCTTGGTATAAATTTTTATTTGATCACCATTCAACACTTCCTAGGGAGTTATCCCTTTCTGTTATAGCTGTACTTGTGAACCCAGCCGGGTAATTTTCCAAAGGCCAAGCATTTGGCTGCTCCAGGGGACACAGGTCCAGTGGGGTGAGATGCCCAGCTGAAGGCAGCAGCCAGAGCCCATCAGCAGAGTTTGGGGTGGCAGCTCCAGGCAGTCCCCAGCCCCAACAAAGAGCTGTGCCTTGTGCTACAAGACAGACCAAGAGCACTAAACTGAATGGAGGGAATGATCTTCCTGCACTTTTTTGGGAAAGTGCTGTGTTATCTCAAGGTGGAGAGGACAAGAACCCTCCAGGTTACTCAGGGTTCTCCAAGCCAGGTACTCACCCTCATCTCTTTGGATGTCACCTGAAGGATGGTGCAACCTCTGCACTGCTTCTGAGTTTCCATCAATAGTTAGGCTTGGGATCAATTGGTATCAAGAGTTGGGTGGCAACACTGCAAAGTCCAGGCGGCTCAAAATCCATTTTGCTTCCCTCCTTTCATGGATTCTGTTTGGGAGAAGGCATGTATGGATAATCTCTTGTTTCCAAGGTAACACCAACTTGTTGATACAATGGCTATGAACCATTGCACAGCATGAAGTATCTTATCTTTTTGTTTATATTTCTGCTCTGATTATTATTAGATTCCCTGTGGGTTTTTCAGCTTCTCATTTTTGTTTATTTCTCCTAAACAACTTCTCCTAATTTTGCCTTCCTTTAAAACTTGGGTTCTGTGAAGCAGAAGGGGTTCTGATCAAGCAGCTTTGAGAAAGCCACATTTAGACTGCAAAAAAAAGAAGGGTATAATCAGGGCCACTCAGAGATCAGTATCACGAGCACAACAAATCTCAAATCCATTTGTCCTTTTCCCTGGGACATTGCTTGCAAAGTGGACTCTAGCTAATACTTCCCAAGGATTATTTTGTAGTGTGGACAGCATTTTCATTACCGAACTTTAGAGCACTCTTTGCTGTGTTGTGGAAAATTGACATTACAGCCCCTGAGCATCTCGCAGCACCTCTGTGGGAGAAGGTTTTTGAAGGCAGACCAAGCCTCCCTGTTTATGTTTGTCCTTGAGTGCATCTCCTTTTACATGAAAGCCATGCTTGTTAGCAGGCCAGCTTGAAGGATAAATATCACACCTCATTTATTCTGTCAAAGATATGGGCAAGTAAAGGTCTCAGTGTCTGTGCTGGGGTTGGAAAGGAGGGAGGTTAAGAGGCAGCTGTCCATGTCTCAAATTGACACTCAATTTGTTCCTGCTAGTCCCTCTGGGAGCGCTTCCCAGGGTTACATTGCTGGTGGTGAATCTGCTCTGTGTGTTTCCCAGTATGTCCATGGGGAAATAAGATCTCTGGCTTCGGTTTCACCACCTTGTTTTCACATTTATTGTGTACAAGCCATGACAGAACTGTTCAAACTGACACAATCCTGTTAGTGCAAGGTGGACCTGAAGTCCAGGTTGGAGATTGCTGGATTTCACAGCTCAGAATTTCATGTGCTGTCTCCAGGGGTTATACTGTTCCTTATAAAGGGCTGGGCTATTTTTGCTTTATTTATTTTCCCAAAATGCAAGATATTCCAGCCCAGTGTTTCTAAGTTTGGCAAGGTTGTGGATGACTCCTTGCTGTCTTTGACTCCCAGCTTTGGTGTGAGGGGGTCACTGGTGCAGCTGCAAAGCCAAATACAGATGTAGATAAACGCTGCCTCTCCTGTGATGACTCTGCCAAACTTTTGCAGTCACTATAGAAAAATACTGTAGAACATTTGTCCTATTTCCATGAGGATGATGTGCTTTCCAACCAGGAAAAAATCTGCTCCTTCCCAAGTTTGGATTTCTTATAGTACTGTTACATAGGCAACAAAGACAAAAACTGAAATGAAACCGTTGAAAGTTTCATTCCTTCTGGAAGCTGCTTGAGATTTCCCCAGAGGATATTGTAGAAGACAGGGGGAAATAAATTGCTTTCAGAAATAGTTTTATTTAACAATTTTGGTGTAATAGTAAGCTCTGTTACAAAGCAGTTATAGGACTTTTGGTTGCTGTTGGTACCATTTGGTAAGAATTACCTTACTGTATCTTACAAGTGATCTGCCTTATTTCACCTGTCAGTATAGGGAAAGATCTTGATAATCTGTCATGGTTGGTGATGTCAGATACAAATGTTTCATTACCATAATCAGCCTCTTTGGGTATTGATGATTCATTTTCTGCACGCTGGAAAATCATGCATAAAAATGGATTTACATAAACACATGGAAACTTAGAGTCATTTAGGTTGGAAAAGGCCTCAAAGATCATTGAGTCCAGCCATTAACCTGTCACTGCCAATCCCACCATGTCCCCAGGTGCCACATCCACACATCTTCCAAGTACCTCCAGAGGTGGTGACTCCACCACTTCCCCGTGCAGTCTGTTCCTGTGCCTGACAATCCTTTCAGTGAAGAAATTTTTCCTAATAATCCAATCTAAATGTCTTTTCCAGCTGAGTTTTGTGGGTCCATTTGCAAATTCTGTTTCTGACTGTGCTGCCTGCGTAGATCAGAGCAGATTTCCAAGGCTTGACTGATTTCATCTCTATTGTTCACCTGCACTGAAGTGTGAAGCAGCAGAGTTTGGTTTCCCTGAGATTTTTGTGTAACTGGTGCTAGTCAAAGCCACATGATCTGAGGCTGTTGCTTCTCCAGCAGAATAGGGGACCATGTTAAAAATCTATTAAGACAGTAATTTCCTTTTTCTCCTTTATTCATCTGTATTGCTTAAAATAGGTAGGAACTTAATATTTTTGCTACCTCTACTCTTCTGTCAAAGTTGGTTGTAGTTCACCCAATGGGTCAGAAATTGCTAAGGGCTGGCAAGCTCAGATGGAGGGTCACTGCCTCACTGCCTTTGGAAAACAGGCTAAAAATGGGTCTAAAAGGCACCTCCAAAACAAATGGAGCAGCCCAGGGTAGTGTGCAGCTAGGTAAGTAATGGTTAAAACTGAAGACCCACCTGTGAGTTTCATTGCAAGTTTTTGCACAGTCAAGAATATTGACAAATCCAGAGGAATTCTTGTCAATACTAGGATCTAGTTAAAGGAGGTGAAAACCCTAATGCCTGTCTGGTATAATGTTCCACTTCTTTGGGGCACCTGTGATCTGATCCTCTTGGCAGGACTGCTTTACCTAGATCCTGTCAGCTCTGTTTCTGGTTCTCCAAAGAAACCAGAGTATTTTCCTCTGTGAGGTCTTTTGAGACTTTGGTGTCTCTGCTGGGAACAGTTTTTAGGGTGAACATCCTGTTTCACCCAACCCTGAAGTACTTCTCCTTACCTTTGCAAAAAAAACCCAGCCCAGGCCGAGCCAAAACCCCCAACCCTGAAGTTTTCCCAGCTTGGTCTCTGAACTCTGATGAATTATTCAGATTATTTCTGTCTCAGAAAAGCTGAGATAATGGAGGCTCCTTCCTGCCGGGTGCACACTGAGGAAAGCTCTGCCCACAGGTTTGCAGGCTCAGAATCCCAGTGTCCCATTCCTGCTGTTTATCAGCTTTACCCTGCCACACACAAGCACCTCATAACCCTGCAATGCCTTGGGAAGCAGCTCAAACAGGCAGGAACTCACCAGTGGTAAAATCTGCACAAGTTTTTGTTATTACTGGGACCACTCTGCTGGTGATTTTGCCTCTCAACTGCTTTGCTAATAAGTAAGCAGAGTGCTACTCTGTGATTAAGTGCTGAATTCACTTTGTTTTTTGGAAGCCCAATGCCTGAGTGCACTCTGAGAGCAGCCGAGCATGAGCTGTGCATGTAAGTGACATTTCAATGAAAATATTCAGGCTCCAAGAAAAACAAGAGACAATGGAAGGAAGTGTTGTGTTTGCCAGGTTCCTCACGGAGTCTAGCAAGGGCTCGGTGTGTTACAAAACAGAGATCTGCATGCCAAGCCACTATCACATCAGGATGCTAATTAAAGCAAAACACAGATCTGCCATGCCACATTCCTTAGGTGAGGCTGGTTCCCCTGCTTGGGGGGTTTTGTGTAAGCTTTATGCAAAAGAAGGAACAGAAGGAAATCTCTCTGCATTCGCAGTGGAATTTATGCCATAGAACCAAAGAATGATTTGAGTTGGAAGGGACTTTAAAGATCATCCAGTTCCAACCCTGTGCCCTGAGCAGGGACACCTTACACTAGAGCATGTTTCTCAAAGCCCCATCCAGCCTGGCCTTAAACACTTCCAGGGATGAGATATCCACAACTTCTCTGGTCAGCCTGTTCCAGGGCCTTGCCAATGGATAATAAAAGCATTCTGGGCTCTTCAGGAGCAGAAAGGTAACAGTTATTAATCCAGTATCAATTTGACATCTTTTCCTTTGTGGAAAAAGATTATTCCATCAGTTGGGTTACACTGGTGAGTGCTAAATACAAAGGAGGATCTCCCCTTTTCCAGTGGCAGAGAGGTTATAAGCAGACTAGAAAAGATTAGTGTTGGGGTAGAGATCAGGGCATGGGCAAATTTATTGGTAATAGATTAACAGACCATAGATTGACCACCAGAATGGCTTTTGGACACCTGTAATCCTGTGGATTCTGTGTGATCCTGACAGTGTGAGTGTGCTTATTGGCTAGTCCTAGCTGCCCTCAGCACTTTTCATTTCTCTTCTTGTTTTTTTCTGCCTATGGCAGAACTTTTGGTAAGTCCTGGTCCCCATGCCTTCTCCAAACACAGCACCTTTTCCTCAGCAGCAGTCCTGTTGCTTCCTTGTGCTTCAGGACCAGGCATTTTAGAGTCCCTGGGCAGAGCCCAGCCTTCCTACAGCAACAGAGGAATGGTGAGAGTCTTCTTCACCTTGGAGACTACAAAAAACTTACTCATTATGCCTTCCAAAACCACTTAGAAGATTCTGTCACCTTCAAGAGTTGAAGACAATTGCCAACATCCTTGTTCCAAAGCTTGCACTTGTTATTGTTACCTTAGTCAAAGCATCCCAGTAAGGACTCATTAGCAAGGCAGCACTATGGTTTGGTGTTATTTTTTTCAATTGAAGTGACATTATACTCTTGATGGAGAGTGGTTATCTTTTTTTCCTGTAGCCTTGAGAATAAAAAAGTAATGGAGGAAAAATTTTCTCATTTTCATTGAATAGACAGCATTATAACATTGTTTGCTTTCAGAGAAATATGAACAGTTCACATGAAAGTGGATTTTTTTTTTCTTTTAAGATATCTATTGTTGCAAAGCTGCTGTTGTCAATAGAGAAAACAAAGATTTTGGCCAAAATTCAAAATAAAACTTGTTCTAATACCTTAATCTTTAAAGTTACAAAAAGATTTGAAGATCCCATGAATTTGTTTGTTTCCCTCTGTTGGTGATTACAACAGAGGGTTATTTGTTGTAATGCCCACTCCCCAGCAAGGGCTGGTACCAAATCCTTAGGGTGGCAGTATGTGCTTGATTGTTTTTTTTTTTTTCAATAGCAATTGATTTTGGCAGCATCAACTTGAGTTCTTCCTTCAGCCCTGCAGGAGCTGCCTCACTAAATCCCCATTTAGGAATTTCTTGCAGCTGGGTATGGGGGTGTACCTGCCTGTGTTGTATGGCTTGGTCTGGAACAGGCAATTGAAGGGGCAGGAATACAGATCTGCCAGTAATCCTGTATAATATCACTGCTTCCCTGAGAGCAGGAGTGAGGCTTTTCTCTCCAAGCAGCAGGAAGGTGGCTATTTAGAGCCCTAGCAATTTTCTTTCCATTTTGTTGGCTTTGGATAAGCATCTCCTTCCTTTCATGCTTTGCCCAGAAGTTTCACTGCTGGTTACTTGGTGTTCACGTAATCACTGAATGAGTCTTTTAGATTTAGTTCTGGTTCTCTCAGCTCTTGGTAATTTACACTGTGGTGCACCAAAGTCAATTAAATAGCTGGTGATTAATTCAGGTAGAAGGGGCTTTGCAGCAAGGCATATAATAAATGTTAAATCCATATATGCCACAGTGTGAGAATTCATTATGATACAGTGGGATCTCTCTCAGGCATGAAGTGGAGTCATTCTGATTAAATGGTTACACTTATTTAAACAGAAAAGGCTTTTCATAACAACCTGCAAAGCTTTGAAGTGAAAAAACACGGCACTGAATCAAGATGCAAAATGAACGTGGGCATTCCCAAGTCCATTCTTTTACATGGAAAACATTATTAAAAGTTTTTTTCTGGAGGAAGGTTCTACAGGCTATGCTGAGGAGGCTGGTGAGTGCTACATGACAGTGTGTTCCAGAAGATATTCCATGGTTTTGAGGCAGAAAAAGAGGCTCAGTTTCCCAGGCATGCTCATGTCCCAGCTCCAGCCTCTGTTCCAGGCTGTGCAGTCAGGCAGGTGACTCTGGTCAGGAGTCTTCAGGTGACTCCAGAGTCAGTGCTGGCCTAAATTGCATCTGCACTTGCATTGTACTACGGCAGGTGATGAGGAACATTGTCATCCCTTTCATATTCACACTGAAAGAAAAGATATCTCACTACACATTTCGTCTGCGTTGCCCCAAAATCTCGGCAAAAGGGAGTGTGGTGTTTGTGAGGTCCCCAGGACGAGGTGAGAGATGAGAATCTGACTCCCAGGTCTCAGAAAGCTGATTCAATATTTTATGGTATTATATTATATTAAAGTATACTATACTAAAACTATATTCAAGAAAGAGAAGGATACAGACAGAAGGCTTAACAAGAATGATAATCAATCTTGTGACTCTCTCTCCAGGGTCTCTCCAGACCCAGCATGACCCTGACTGATCATTAAGTTAAAACAATTCACATGAAACCAATCAAACAACCACCTGTTGGATAAACAATCTCCAAACCACATTCCAAAGCAGCAAAACACAGGAGAAGCAAATGAGAGAATACTGTTTTCCTTTTTCTCTGAGGCCTCTCAGCTTCCCAGGAGAAGAATCCTGGACGAAGAGGATTTTTCAGAAAATATGATGGTGACAAAGGGTGTATTTCTAAAGCCAGGTTGATTCATATAGATTAATGTGGCTGGGCTGGGTGTTAAGGCCTCAAACAGGAGAATGTAAAATCTAGAATTTTTTGTGGAAATACAGGTTGCTGTTTGAAACCCTGTTCTGACTTCTTTTTACAGTACTGTGGTTACCTCCTCTTACAGAAACTATTTTCATAGGTCTGCAGAGATACTTGCCATAGGTTTCTGCTTTAAACATTCTCCCTGGAAAATTATTCAGTGGAAAATGAATGTGGAGGATTTTGTGGTTTTCTTTTTCTTTCTTTTTTTTTTTTTTTCATTTTTCCTGAAACACTGGTTAGGTCTGCTGTAGCCAAACTTTTACTTTTTTTAAGCATTTTATAGAAAAAGAAAATACTGTTGCTGGTGAAGCCTTTCTTTGATGCATTTATAGAACATGTGCTCATTTCATTCTGATTCATGCCACATGGTTATATCTTAGCCTGTAAAGGCCATTTTTTTCCTCTTAAATTGGAGGAAAATCGTGTTCAGAGACCCAAATATTTATGTCATCTTTTCCATTCTCCAAGACAAAATTCCCATTTGGGGCTGTGTGATCCTGGCTTAGCTGAAAAGGGCTTTCTCTACTAGTTCTGAAGATGGTTTGGAGGAGTTTGATGTTTATTTTGTCTAATTATTCTGTTGGCAAGGAGCATTTTACCACTCTGTAATTGTATTTTCTTCATCCCTCACTGATGATACTCTAAGGAGCACTGATATCCATGAGTGAGACCTAGTGGAGCCTTTAAATGTCCAGATGTCCCTGAGGAAAGAAGATACAATTCTCCAAAATGCATTGTAAAGAAAGAGTCAGAAACACAGTTTGAAATCCACTGAAAGGGAGCTGAGATTTCAAGACCTGCATTAGCATAAACAGAGGCAGCATTACTAAAAACTGGGCTTGGCATCTGTAATATGAAAAATCAGGTAGAAAAATTAAAATTCATGCAATTATTTTTCTCTCTGTCGTAGGGTTTTTGCCTTGAAAACTCTGCTGTGAGTCTCTTGCAGCTACAGAAAAGGGGATATTCCTTCAGGAGAACACAGAGCTGGGCATCCGTTCTGCCATGGCTGTGATGCTCCTTGTTGTGATTGTGATGTCAGAAATACTCAGTTCTAAACTGCATGCAAAAACATCACCCAGTGCCCTGGGACAGGAGAGGTGGAACCATAATTAAGCAAGGCTGAGCAGGGAGGAGAGAAATCACCTTGCTCTGATTGCTCACTAGGTTTATCTGCAGGAATATTTATCTGACTGCAGCCCAGGGTCTTTCCTGTTGATTAAGCCTTGTTTTCCTGTAAGCATGAAGCAGGACCACTGGCAGAAAGTGCCTCTGACATTTTGCTTCTTGGGGCTGAAAGCTCCCTGCCAGAGACTTTTAAATCTGCTCTTTTCAGATGCTTTTGAAGATGGATTTGCTGTAGAGAGGTTTTGCTTCCCATTGGTGCTGTCCTGCCTTGTCTGAAGGGTGCTGAGGGAAATGTAGGTTAGCTCTCTGTCACTGATGATTGTATCACCAGACAAAATGTATTTTTAAAAGGAAAATTTCCTAGAGAAAGGCATTTTATTTTGCACTCTCTTCCTCTGCAGCCTAACCTGGTTGCAGCTGGAATTCCTCTCCTTGCTGTTGGCGTGTGACCACTGTCAGGAGAGCCATGGCAGCTCCTAGAAACATTTTGGGGAAAGAGCCTTCCTCTGATGTGTGTGGGCATTTATTTTATAATGGAATGGGAGTGAGGAGTGCTTGTGACACGTGCAGGAGTGCTCATGCCTGCAGACAGGAGCAGGCAGGGCTGCTGCTGGAAGTGATTCACACCAAGATGGAGAGAGATGCTTTTGAACAATCTCTGATTTAATCCCGGTCCCACCTGAGCTAAATTAACTGAAGACATGTGCTGCTACATTCATGGCTGTGTATGGTTGAAAGTTTAGAGCAAAAAGGCAACAGTTTGCACAACACCACAGGTAAAAAAAGTGGGAAGAAAAGGAAAAATAACAAAATAACTGATGAGCTGCTGCCTGTTCTTGGCTGAAGGTCTAGAGCTTCTCCCTGGCCTGAATTTCCTTGCGACATGCTGTGAAATGTGGCTCGGTGAAAGTTATACAATAAATTCTCCCTGTGGCTGAGCTTTCCTGAGCACAAATCTGCTCTCAGCCTGCTCCCCTTGGCAATTGTCTTCATGCAAAGGGTTCTTCCTGCACAAGGGGTTTCACTGCAGTGTCCCTGGTCACACTGGTGGACATGCTGCTCCCCAAAACTGCAGCAGCACGGTGTGCCAGAGACATTGGAGGCTTTTCTTGTTACTGCTCTCATGTTCTGCTCTAGGTCACCTAAAGCCAGTGTGTTTGCACAAGCCCTTGGTGCTAGTGGCAGGCATATTTTATTATTCTAGGTCTTACATTCTCCTGTTTAAGGCCTTGACACCCAGCCCAGCCTCAGAAATCTGTATGAATCAACCTGGCTTTAGAAATACACCCTTTGTCACCATCATATTTTCTGAAAAATCCTCTTCGTCCAGGATTCTTCTCCTGGGAAGCTGAGAGGCCTCAGAGAAAAAGGAAAACAGTATTCTCTCATTTGCTTCTCCTGTGTTTTGCTGCTTTGGAATGTGGTTTGAGCTCGTTTATCCAACAGGTGGCTGTTTGATTGGTTTCATGTGAATTGTTATAACTTAATGATCAATCAGGGTCAGGCTGTGTCAGACCCTGGAGAGAGAGTCACAAGATTGATTATCATTCTTGTTAAGCCTTCTGTCTGTGTCCTTCTCTTTCTTGAATATAGTACTTATTATAATATTTTATTGCTTGGTCCCTTTGCCTGGTGTGTGCCAGCCTCTGGCAAATGCCATAAAGGTGTGCCTCTGTCATCATGAAGGACCATTGCAAACCCCAGAGGGCCTTTAATGAATCAGGAGGGGTTGTTTGGCTCTAAATTCTGGTGTGTGGCTCCTGGCACAGGGGTTCCCAATGCAATCCCAGGGCAGAGGAGGCAGCTCATGGCTCAAAAGAGGAGGAGGGAAAAGCAGAAGCTGAGCCATATGGAAGAGAAAGGAGAAGCAGACACAGCATCTCAGTGGTAGGTGCTCATTAGGCTGTCTCTGATGTGCTGGGAAGGCTGAGTTTATCCTGCTAAAGGAATTCTAATATTCTTCTCTAAGCTGAAAAATGTAGCAGAGTGGGTAAAGTACAGGTCTATTTATCTACGGAAAAATATTCTAGCCTGTTTACCAGCAATGTGTAACAGGAACCAGTGGCTGCTGCTCTTGAAGTCTTGTGAGGATGTTTTTGTGGTTAGAACACACAGATGTGAAAATCTGGAGTTCTTGTCTTACTCTGTCATTGATTTGCATTGTGGTCTCAGATCACTTTGTCTTCTAATTTCCCTGCTTGCAGAAAGGGAATACCTTCCTAATTAATTCTGGGTAAGATTAATTAGGTTTCTGTTTGTTGGGGTTTTTTCCCTTGAGTCAGTGCTGCTCTTTATGGAGTAAGTTGTTAAAAGAAATAAGAGTACTGAAGTCTGGCCTCTGGTGTTGTTCATGAGGAGCACTGTGGTCCATCTGTGCAAAAGTGAATGGACTTGTTTGCCAGGACCTATTGACTGCTTTGAAAATCATGTTCAGGCATGCCTTAATCCCACACTCTGCAGAAGCTGTGCAGTGGCTTTATCCCTCCATCCCATCCATGTCTGGGCAGAAACCTGCAGCAAACAGAGCCCAGGCTGTCTGGTGACTCAGTGTGACAGCATGACTGGTGATGGCCATCATCATTGCACAGATTTATTTATCCTTCTGATGTAGGTATGTGGAAATCTCAAGCAGCAGATGTATGACAGCCAGAGTTAAAAATCCACTTACATAAAGCCAGGATTTCACCTACTGTGCATAGATGTGGGGGCAGCCAAATGCATCATGCCATCAATGGAGGGAAACAAAAAGAGTCATCAGTTAAAACCTGGTAAGAAAGAGCTATAAAGCAGCAGCAGCTTAAACCCAGGCTGGGTAGAAGCTGAACAGCAGTATCCTGGATTTTAGTGTTCATTTATTTGTGCTGGAGGGAGGTGGAAGTGGTTATTGCAGATGTGGGGATGTGGGAGCAATGTGCCAAAGCACGTGGTACAGGGGCTCCAGCACCTCTGCTCATGCTTCCCACATGCAGTGTGACTGGATATGCGTGGAGGCAAGGTGGGATGGGTGATTTGGGAATTCCCAGTGTGCCTGGGTGCCTTCCAGCTCAGAAGGAAAGTCCTACTTGTGTCTTGTCCCTGTCTCTCTCTTTGTACATGCAAAGGGGTAAACTCAGGATGTCCCAGGATGCATTACAATAACAAGTAAGATAACTAGTTAGCAGCTCTATGTTTCTAACACTTACTGCCCTAAATAATAAACACCAGAAAGGGCTTTTGGAGAGGGGTGCTTGGGGGCATAATATTATTAAAAATATATATATAGATATATAAAAAATATTAATATATATAATTTTATATATTATATATATCTATCTATCTATCTATATGTATTATATAGTACACAAGGATAATCAGACCTACCAGCCCTGCTGTGAAAATTGTCTGGGTGTGCTTGGGCATCATATTCCCACTCTGGGGGTGGATCTGAATGATCTTTTTGACTCCTGTCTCTCCCAGTAAATACAAAAGGTGTGCATTGGTGCTGTCCACTGAGCTGTGTGCAGGCACTGGCCGGGAGGATGGCTGGCTCAGGGTGAGCCAGCTCAGGGGACTGTGCCATCAGCCCTGCCAGTGTGGGCAGTTGTGGGGCAGTGTGCTGTTTCTGTTCAGGGACAGAGCAGGCACAGCCTCCAGGCCCTGCTCCTCCTTTGGGAAGTGCAAATCATAGCTTTTTTCTGCCATATGTGGATGCTGTGAGTATAAACATGTTAAACTCTACAGAGTTTTGAGATAATAATATCAGTTTAGGCATGTAAGTGCCTCGGACGAATATATTGTGCAAACACCAAGTGGATTAAAGTACAACTTCTGCACAGTGATATTGCTTAAAGGCTGGTTTAGTTCCATTTCAAAGGATTTCTCAAAATAAATCGTCTGAATCCTGCTCCCTCTCTGCAAAAAAATATGGGCACTGTCACCAAAAAGCCATTAAATGAGAAAAGCAAAGCATCTAAAAGCTTTCTCCTAGTTTAAATTTTTAGATTTCAGAGTGGGAACAACTCCATTTATCCATTAATTGTTGGTCTGGCACCACTCTCCATCACCCTGTGGCACAAATCACTGCACCAAGAGCTCTTTTGGCTCTTTTCAGAGATTTCTGACACAACTCAAACTTCATCCTGTCTGTCCACAGTCTCACCACTGGCAAGAACATGAGGGTCACAAAAGTGGTTTGCAGAGTCACATTCTGCCACCTAACTCCCACCTGTGGATGCCAAAATTTATTTAGCCTCAGGTACCTCTGCTTGGTGATTCAGTCTTTCCCAAGGGCAGGACAAGGAGGAGAAGAAATGGGAGAGGGAACCCCATAGAATTGGCTCTGTGGCAGCAGAATTGCCTCTAGGTGTGAGGCACTGTCTGGTGTACCCTCAGTCATGCATACACCACGCCATGTGGCTGTGAATGCAAAATTTACTTCCTTGCTGTTTACTTAATCTACAGCCTCTTGGTAGTAAATTATATTCATTGCCTCCAGTTCCTGTTCCTGTGGAATGATTATTTGCAAGGCAAAGGAAATACCTACTGGTTTTATTCTGTTTGGACTTTGAATGCATAAAATAGTCCATTTTCTTTAGTCTGAAGACACAAGTGCCCTTTAGAATGTTAATATTTGTGTTCAGAAAAAAACTTTTTTTTTTCAAAACCTTACTTCTCGTGTAATGACTCGTTTTAAAGAATTGAACATTCTTTATGGTTTTCAGAGAAATTTCTAAACTAAAAGTTATCCTACTTGCCTTCATCTTGAATTTTTACTCAGCAGATAGCATCAGGTTCCAGGGTAGCTTAGCCTTGCACAATTAAGCTGTGAAGCCTTTGCCCTGTAGAGCTCATTGGTACAGGGAGGTGAAAAGCAAATACAGTTTCTTGTAAGGTTTTACTTCTGGCAATATGTTCAGAATTTCTTTTGAAGATTCTAAAATTTTATTTTTCTGGTAAGTTGTAGAGTCACTGAAGGGTTTGAATCAGAAGGGACTTTTTAAAAATTACCTAACCACCTCTGCCATTGAGCAGGGACATGTTTCATTAGATGAAGTTGCTCAAACCTCCATCCAGCCTGACCTTGAACACTTTCAGTCTCTTAATTACATGTCTGAATGTGTGGTGAGGGCTTTGCCTTGGCCCCCACAGAGACAATGTGTTGATGTCAGGCCATGCAGGGTGTTCCAGCCAGGCTTCTGCAGATGAATCATCTGAAGGGTGGTTTTTGAAGGATTGGGCTCTTGCATTTGATTCACTCTCCTTGGCAAGCTGAAAATAGTGTGCATTGTTCTCATAATCCTTAGCAACTTGAAAGCTGCCATGAATTGAATACATTTTAATCTTTACCTACAGCAAGGAAATAGGCTAATTCAGTTATTCCTGCAGTTCCTTAGCTAATGTTAATTAACTGATGGTTTTGTATTTTTCCAGCAGTTTTCTAAACATTTCCCTTATCATTTCAATGAGCCCTTTACAAATTATGAGGCATAGTGAATAGATTTATTTCTATCATGTGCATTAAAAAGTCCAAGCAATATGTTAAAATATAACTGTCCAGGAAACAAAACTCACTCCCACAATCTCATAAATCATAGATTACCAAGATTAGTAATCCTCTGGGTATGATTTTTGCAGGGAAGTTGTTAAAGTTGTGTTATGGAAAAAAAAACCAACCTAAGGTGAGGTTGAGAAGTGGTACTGCACATTGGGGGAGTTGTAGGGTACATACAAGACAGAGACCACAGACCCACCAGATGTAACAATTCTGCACCAAATTGATCTGAGTGACTGAATTTCATCTTTGTCTATTCTGAGTACTGTCTTGAGCTGCACTTTCTTTATTTCCTCTGAAATACACTCCTCAGTTGATTTACAAGTAATTTCATGGATGACTTATGTGTGGTCAGATGAATTGTTGAAAGCCCTGGATTCGTAACTTCAGTCTCCTTGCTTAAAGATGTAAGTGTTGTAGTACACTTGGGAAGATCAGCTCTCAAATGCCCAGGACAAATGACCACAGATGTTGTGTGGTGCAGAGGAAGCACCAAATGTCTGCATTAGGGTAAATTTTGTCTTCAAAAACAAAGGAATGGCTGTTCTTTGGCTACAGTGATGTGGATCTCACTACCAGTTTTGTGGAGGAGTTGCAGTTGTGTCTTGAGACAACACTGACCATGATCTGAGCCCTGGGCCCAACTGTGTTGAGCAAAGACTTTCCTCTCCTGTCAAAACTGCATTAAGCAACAGGCTGATGAAAATTCACAGCCATCAAACCCTCTGGGACCATTGGATAATCTCATTTCACATTCAGCAAGGAATACTCTCTTCCTTTTACCTTTACTTGGTACAAATTAAGCAGCTCAAAAAGATATTTGAGGACTCTATGGCGAGACTGGAAGCAAGGCAGAGAATAAACAGGGCTAGTGGGATGAGGATGGTGGTGAGCAGCACTGATCTGCTTTGGGTACCCAGCCAAGGAGTTGGTATGGGCTCTGACACTGCCTGGAGCTTTCTCAGCCCTACAGAATGCAAAGACTGTGTCCATGCTCACTCGCATCTAGGGGCACAACCTGCTGTGGCTGAGTTCAGCTAGGAATTTTCTGTTAACTTTGATGGAATCACTCCTGTAGGTGAAAGATTAGGTTTTGCCTCTGAAAAGAGCTGTAGTAATTGAAAAAAAAAGCAAACAAACAAACCAGCGCTGCATGGAATGGTAGAGTGGTTGTGATAAGCAAGGGAAGTAAATATTTTGGTGGATAAAATTTGGAGATTAAAGGGTAGGAGTGGACCAAACCTGCTGCTCACAATGAGGAATTCTTCCCAGGCCTGTCTGTTTCAGGCTTACTAAACAAAGAGGGCAGAGGGCTCATTCATGACTCCTGGGCAAGCCTGGGGCAAACTTCACGTACCCTGCTGGTGGCCAGGCTGCTCTGCACCTCCTGTACGTCCACAGCACAGAGCAGTGGCCCTGGTCTCCTCGAGGCCTCCCATGGTGCCATGATGTCCCTCAAACATGATCAGTATGCTGCTGGGCATTTTCCAGGTCAGAGGCTGTCGCAGCATGAGAAGGACAATGTTGCAGTCCACTTTCACAGCATGGCACAGAGTGTGGGACCAGTGTGGGAAGCTGTTGGAGAGAGATCTCTTTGTACTGATCCAAACCAGAGCCGGGGTGTGACTGAGGAGGGAATCCTTGAATCTCATGCATTCTGTGCCAAAGTGAGTGCTTAGGCTCATTTCCTGGCCATTCCTTGGTTGGCATTTGTAGGTGTCTCCTACATCTCCCTCCAAGCAGAGGGACACCCCAAAGTCCTGACAGTGGATTGGCATGGTCAGATCCTCAAGCAAATCCACAACCTTCTTGAGGGGATCTTCATGTCTCCTATCCCAGTCAATCTGAGGACTGGGGAGGAGGGGTTTAGTGCTGGGTTTGGTGTCTCTGGTCCTGGAGGCCGAGCTAGTGGCTCCTGTTCCAGGGCAGAGAGGACACTGCTGATGCCATGCTGAGCACAGCAGCTGGTGGGTAGGAGTCAGTGCTGAGGCAGCATCCTGTGCTTGCCTGGTGGTGTGAAGAGCTGCTGGGCCATGAGGGAGAGGAGGAGGGAGTAAGATGGGAGGAAGCTGTCACGATCTGCCTCTCACTGCTGCTGGGCCGCGAGGCAGAGGAGGAGGGAGTAAGATAGGAGGGAGCTGTCATGGATCTGCCTCTCACTGCTGCTGGCAGTCCCACGCTGGCTGAGTCAGAGCCGGCGGGAAAGGCGAGACACTCGGGTGGTCTCTGGGAAAATCCACACTCAAAGACAGGGAGGAGGAGAGAACCAACAGGACCCAGCCAGAGGCCTCAAGCCTGGTGTTGCAGAGTGGATGAGGATGAGGAAGACTATACTGGAAGGCTGTGGTGTGTAGGAGTTGTGTGCAGTCTCAAACCCCTGAAAATCATGATTTGACATCATGGTTGGCTGTTAGGAGGCTCAGCTGTAGGAACTCAGTGCATCCCTCCGGGTGTCCAAAGTTGCCAAGGACGCCACTGGGGGGCTCGGAGACCTTGGCATGCTGCCCAGAGCACCTGGGGATTTGATTTTGACCCTTGGAGCAAGTTGCCAACTTTGTATGAGGGCATGAAAGTCACAAATTTGAATAGTCTAATAACAAAATGATCACAGGGTGAAAATGTAGATTTTAGGATTTTTGGTATGGGGGTTATTTGGACAAGATGGAGGAATCTGGGCATGTCCAGCCTTTCTCCTTCTTCTTCTTCTTGTTCTCCATTTTTTGCAGTGATGCTGGCACTTTGGGATTGGTCTAGAGTAGAAGTGCACTGTCTAACATAGGTGATAGGTATTGGGAATTAAGTGTCAATATGTTATATGTAGTTTGTAGTATAAAAAGACAACACCACCCCGGGGGCCGTCACAGTGCCTGTGGCTGCCCTGCAGAGCGGATCTCAGCTGGGCAGAGAGAAAATTTTATAGATAAGAATTAATAAACAACCTCAAGACCGAAAAGTGAAGAGCCCAGACTTGTTCTTCAGTTGCTCGGGCTGAAGCAGAGACATCTTGCACATCTCAGGGCAGCAATTATCAACAGCAACTCGAGACTCAGCCTTCAGCTTCGAGCAAGCCACCACATTTGAGCTGCTGAGAGCAGCCCAGCAAGATGTGCAATGTCCAGCACAGCATCCAGTGAGTTTCCTTTTCTTGCTGCCCTTCAGCCCTCATGTCATGGTTTCACTGGCACTCACACGGCCAACCCAGCACCCAAACACTGTTCTGATCAATAACACTTTAAAGAGTTCTCCAGGAGCTACTTCATGTGTTTTATGTCATTTTCAGTTCAGATGTGCAAAGCCAAACAGGGTGAGCTTTGAAATCAAGTTTATGTTGGCAGTAATCCAGAGAAGAATTAACAAAGGCTTCAAAGTTAAATTATCCAAGATAGCATGTCAAGCCATTGAATTTCAGTTCAGCAGCATGCCAAAATATTCCAGGATGTCTCTTATGATGTATTTCATTGTTTCTTATAATTTTAGTCGTAGGAAAGTGATTAAAAATAAGACTGCATCCCTGTTTCTCTTTGATTCACTGTCTGAAATTTCAAGATATTGAAAAGGTATTTATACTCATACATTTATGCTTTTGCAGTCATTCATTTTACTATGCAGTTTTAAAGTGATTCAGTTCAGCAATTAAGGTCTAAACTAAATTGTCAAACACACAAAAGGATATTTCATGTGTTACTTACAGCATCCATTTCAAGCTGATTTCCCAGAGAGAAACATGGGCCTTTCTGTTACTTCCTCCCATATCTTCTAACAATTTTTGGATCATTTGCTACATCAGAGATGCATCTGATGGAGGAGTAGAGTTATATCTTGCATATAGGTGGATCTCTGTGCGTTTTGTGTTGGTATCTCCCTGCTAAAGAGAGATCCTACAACAGTTCCCTCAACAGAAGGAAATACATATTCTTGTAAGATTTGGAAGTGGTAGCATGTGCCCCATAAACAGCTCAGTGTTTCCTGGTGACTGAAACAGAGGGGTGTTTCCTTTTCCAAGTATAGAGTGGTTATTTTGAGGGCTTGACAGGGGAATGTAGAGTTTCATGCATCACCCACGATGTTTGAAAAAGCATTAGGATATTGAGACTATCTGAGACAAGAAGTACAGAAATGTTTTGAGAGGCTGGCAGAAATGCCAGAGAAGAGTTTAAAAGAGCTCAAAAGGTTACTTTGACCAAGCAATGATGAATATGTTATGGGTCTGTTATGCACAGTGTGTGGTGGATGCAGGCTGCTAGGGGAGAAAAACTGGCTGCTGTTGGAAAGCAGTGACAGACTTTTCTGATTCCAGACTCTGAGTGCAGGTGTCAAAAAAGCCAGGAGACAATTCCTGTGGTGCTGTTAACCTGCAGCAGCAAGTGTGGCTGTGCAGGTCTCTCTGTTTTTCAAGAAGAAACATCAGCAAACCCCCAGTCTAGGACACAGTCTTAAGCTGCGCCAAGGGAAATAAAGGTTGGATATTAGGAAAAAGTTTTTTATGGAAAGAGTGATAAAGTACCAGAACTGTCTGCCTGGGGAGGTGGTGGAGTCACCATCCCTAGATGTGTTTAAAAAAGGACTGGATGTGGCCCTCGTGCCATGGTTTAGTTGAGGGGTTGGGGCATGGTTGGACTCAAGGATCTTGAGGATCAGTGATTCTGTGACACCATGCTCTGGGAGGGCACTTGGGTTAAAATCTTACATGTGCATGTGGAACATAGCTGAAAACCATTGAAGTCACAGTGAGTTTTTCCATATGCTCAGTGAGCTGTGATTCAGCCTCTGACTGAGGTGAGAAGGAAGTATATCCATTTTTTTTCAGGGAAAAGTAAATACCGGCTGCAGAAAATTCTGCTCGGCAAGGAATTCCAAAGAAAACTTTGGAGCTCATCTCTCCTGTGACATTAAGTTATGGTAATTTTAACATATTCTTTTGAATTTTAGAAGACAGTAACATGTGCTCCATAAACAGACCAGGGTTTCCCAGTGGCAGGGAAGAAGTGTTTGTGGTTTGGGTGTTGGTGATGGGGTTTCCAGATGCCCTCAGAAGGAGGAGGAGATCCTGACAGGGTTTGTGATATAGCAGCAGTGGTGATTCCCATGGTAGCTCACAGAGGATGGGCAGGAGAATTTGGGAAGCATCCCATTGGGTGCAAAATCTTTGGGAATAACCACACTCTGAAAGGACATCAAAGCTGAGGTTTCCATGGTCATGCTGGGTTTGAGACATCCACCTCAGAGAGAGTAGGAATGGTATGAAAGGGAGAAAAGCATGAAAGAAAGGAAATTTTTATTATGAGTATGAGGATACACTTTCCTAGTGGTTGAAGTTCTCTGAATGAAATGAGAGCAGATCTGTCACTCAAAGCTGAGCAGTACAGAGAAGGGAAGAGCAATTCTGCAACCCAGAGACAACAATTAAAAATTTGATGGACAGAATGATGCAGGAGTTTTGCTCCCTGCTTCTGTCTAGTGTGGTTTGAAATTGCATCTAATGCCAAGAAAATGAGAGCAGAAACTGGATAATATTGCCAATGCACTGGGTCTGGTTCCCTGAGGTCTGTAATGGGCCCTATAATGAATTTCCTCCTAAAATTTTGCATAGTACATTTTGTGTTTTAGTGATGGAAAACTTGTCTCAGGCTGATTCTCCTCTGGAGTAAAAATTTTCTGAGTAACATTTGTCTTCAGATTTTACCATTTTATAAATGGCTTTGTTCTGTTTTCCTTTTCCCAAATATAAAATTCACTCTGTAAAAGAAAATTCTTTCAAGATCTAGTCTGAATATAGAAACTACTTTTGTGCAAATCTGAATATAAACTTAAGAGAAGAGACCAACTAAACCTCTTGAGGATATTACATCAATCTCAAAGTTAATAAGGTGGAAGAGAATGCATTTTAGATTTTATATTAACTTCCTTCAGACTAAGAACCATTTTTTCCTTGCACTTCAGTTTCCATCTCATTAATTTATTAATAATTAAACATCTGAAAAATAAAAGATCTGTTATTTCTCATATAACATCAATCAATAGATTTCTAATTAACCAGCCTTAGAGCACTGAGAAGCAGTTGCTCCAGCAACTATTTCTACTACCAGCAAATTTTAGTTGGAGAAATAGGGTTTAATTGTTTTTCTGTTCCAGAACTGAAACCAGAGGCCAGCTGAGATTTTTTTCTTTTTAACACAAGGGCCAAATCTAAGGTGGCATCCTGGGAGCATCTCCAGCATCCTGGGCCCATGGATGTGCTCTAGGTGGATCCTGGTTGGTGGGGTGATGCATCCCATCCTCTTTTGGTTGGAAAAGCTGAGAGGATGGAGAGGGAAGGATCCATCCATGCTCCCAGCCTGACTGTGGGGATGCTGTGATGCTGAGAGGTTGGTAAGGCTCTAACCCATTGCTCTAACCCTGGAGATCTCACAAGCCCTGGAGCTCACAGATCAGAAGAAAACAGCAGAAGGTGATGTGGAACATTTGGAAGGGGAAAATGTGCTGTAGGGCACAGAAGGAGCCTGTGGTGGTGTCAAAACAGAAAGACACAATTTTCAAAACCTAGCTTTGCCCATTTGCAGGCTGGAGCTGTATAACCAGCTACTCTCCAACACTTCAGAAATCTCCTGTGATTTGCTGGAAGAGAAGGTGTTAAAGGTACATTTCATCTTGTGATCCTGCAAATGCTTTCTGATGTAACTTTGTCCCCATAAATAACCCCCTACACATGGAATTGAGAATCACATTCTCATATTATAGCTCCTGATGTGCCAAGTGCCTCTGACTAAAGGGATCTCAGTCCATGGAAAATATCCCTAGAAAATCTTTCCAGACTGATCAGTGTGCTCTTTCACAGTCATTTAAAATAAATCTTTCCTGGCTAATAACGGGAAGGACAGCCCTGTGTATGGGGTGAAACTGCAGGGGCTCTTTGGCAGTCTCAGATTCTGCCCGCTAATGTGGTACTGAGGCTCCTCCTGTGGGGATCAGGGAGAAATACAAAGGATGAAAGTACTAGAAATAAGGAGAAAAAGTGGCTAAGGAAGAGAAACATGAACTAAACACTGAAGGAGGAATGAATCACTCAATATTCCTGCCAAATATATAAAACAAACCCAGTAGCTGTCCTCCTCTTGCTACAAAGCTCAGAAGTTGCTGTTTTGTTTCTAAGGAACTTTTCTCCTTTGTGCTTTTTGTTGGAAGCAGTAGCACCAATTGAGGCTGAAATCAGGATCCTGTTGGTTTGGGTGTTTTTACAGGCAAACACAGACAGGTGAATGATGTTGTGTGAGCTCCAGGAAAGCCCTGGCATCCCAGAGCTCAGGCTTTGCTGCTGTCCGGAAAGCAGCCCAGATCTCAGATGTGACTCCTGCCACCCTTTCTGGAAATGACATCTGCTGTGTCCTCCCAGAGAGGAAATACTGCCTGGTCACCATCTTTGCCCTTGGTTAATACTTGGTTTGCCCTTGGTTAACACTTCTCCATAGTCCAGGGAGGGGTTTGCACAATTACTAATCGGACCTTACCAATGAAACTTGGCAAATTTGGGTTTTCTTGGTGTCCACCAAAGCACGAGGATTAGTTTGTCTTAACCCCAGTAGTGCCAGTGGTGACCCTGATCCAGACTGGGACGTATCATGAGGGTAGATTTGTCACAGGAGTGGTCTTGCACATCTGCCCTGGCCCTGCCTGAACTATTTAGAAGGTTCAGATCTGGGAATAAAACTTGCAGAGGCCACTCTGTGCAACGACAGAGAGGTAAGGACTAGGACTAGGATTAGGACTAGGCTGTGCAGGAATAGAGATAAGGGCCAAATGCCAGGAGGGACCCGGGCATCCCAAATTACATTTAGCTGCCCTAGAGGGGTTGACAATCAAACCTGTCATAATTGAAGACACTCAGCTGTTGCCATCCCTGAGGGTGGGAAAAGCTCCCTAAGCAGCCTCCAGTCTCTGACCAGCAATGAGCTTGGCACTAACTTAATTAGCCAAATTACAAAGTTCTTCCTGTGCTGAGCCCTGGGCAAGGTGGTTTTGGCAGCCAGGCTCCTACACCCCTAACACAGAGCTGGGCAGGCCCAGCAGGACGGGGAGCTGCAGGTTCTGCTGGTTCCAGGTCCCTGTGCAAGTGGCAGTGCCAGGCTGGGACCCCCACCCTTCCCCAGCAGTGGGGACCCACCCAGACCCTGGGGATGGGGCTTTGATTCCCTCCTGGGAAAAAAAAAAATGCCAGGGGAATGCCTGAACTAGCTTAATGCTTAATTCTAGTGTCTGAGTTTTTTTGTCTTTTTTTTTCCTTCTTGCTTTCTGTATTCCCAAAGCCACAGATTCAGTTCTCTTTCAAGATTTAGGAAGATAGGGGAAAACAGTGAAGCTTTCTAAGAAACAAAACATCAATTCCATTTTTTTTCTCATAGTTAATACTTTTCTTTTTACATCATAGGATGATTTTTGTGAAACTTTATGCCACTTCTAATCTTGTGAAAAAGATAAATCAGAGAGAAAACACATCACCAGTGCTTTGTGGACTGCTCGCTTTTACAAATCAATGGCAAAAATATTTTCTGAAATTCTGTATGCTAAAATTTTACTTTCACGCATCTTCCTGTTCCTAATTTTTCTGCTTTCATGCTCTGGGGCAGACAACTTAGCTCTCCATCAGAGGAAGTCAGGAGCCCAAGAGATGAATTTTAATTAGAAGGCAATCAAACCACCAGATGGCTCTCTGATGTCTTAAATCTACACTTGGGTGAAATAAATTGACTTTTCTTTAAAACAGTACTACAGTAAATTTTAAACAGTTCCCCAAACCTGAAACATAAAGTCGTTCTACATAGTTGTGAGAATAATTTGTAGACTCTGAGGCATTTGTCAGAGTGTTTTATTTGTTTAATAAAAAGCATTAATGTTTGAAATACTGCTTGCTTTTGCACTGTGCCCTGTGATCTATTCCCAGTATGACTGTTGTTTGAAAATATGTTTAATGTTTGGGTTTAGTTGTACCAAATTGCAGAAAATAAACAAAAAATAAGTTAATTCCTCCCAATTTTCAGTTTCAGTGTTATGTTCATTATGAGGGTGGTGGCAGCTTGTGGTCTGAACCCCCAGCACTGTGGGATGGGTATTTCCCAAGTGGGGTGATGAGGACAGGGGGACAAGGTGACCTCCCCAAATCAGTGAGCTCTGAGGAGAGGTAGAGCACAGAGCATGAGCTCTGACCATCATCAGTTCCCTAAACCAGGAGAGGAAAGCTCCATCAGAGTGACAGGGCAGAGCAGCAGGGCAGAGAGGACACCTGGCATGTCCATAATACCCCACTCACTGTGTTGGGGCCTGCTGAAATCACCCATATCTGTTTTTTCTAGGTGATTGCATTTGTCTTTCCCTGCAGCTGGGGTTCTGCACAGAGTATTTGTGGGATCACATCTTTATGCTGTGTCCCATCTGTTGTCTGAGAACCTTAAGGCCAAAATTAACGCTTCTTTTTTGACAGGGGATAAAATGCCAGTGGACTGCAGGGATTCAAAGCTCAGCATCTCACTTTTCAGTATGGATATTGGAATTTACCACCTTGCCTTGGTTGGTGGCTCATGTGCCAGCATGGACCAGATGCAGCAGAACTGCACCGTCCCACCCAGAGCTGCTGCCCTGCAGCATTTGCATCTGCTGCTGCAGCAGGGAGTGTCCTGAACCATGGCTGACGGTTCAGCAGTGGGTTCAGCTGCTCTCTCTCTCTCTCTGTTTGGCAGCTCACTCTCAGTTGCTAAATGATCTACATTTTTGTGCCTATAAATAACGACGGCAGCAGAAATTGTGACTATTGTTGTGCCGTCTGTCTCTGGAGCAAGCCCAGTCTTGTGATCTCACTGCTCCACTGAGGAGCTGCTGCTTTTTTTCCCAGTCTCTGCATGGCATTTTGGCCTGATCTTTTGTGGGATCTTGATCTCAGGGTGGCCAAGAGGTCCAGTGCAGGAACCTGTGGGTCCCAGGTTGGGTCTAACACTGCAGGGACAACCTTATTGCAGCAGTAATGCCATTTTCTCTGCTGAGCCGGGTTTGTGGTGGTGTCTGTGAGGGACATGGACACCATGGCTGTGTGATGAACACACCTTGGCTGTGTGAAGAATACCATGGTTGTGTGTGACAGTGGTCACAGGGGTTCTTGGATGAGGGAAGAGATGAGAATGTTGACTCCCTGTTCAGGAGGCTTGATTTATTATTTTATGATATATATATATATATATTACAACTGTACTAAAAAGAATAGAAAGAAAGGTTTCTTCAGAAGGCTAGCTAAGAATAGAAAAGAATGAATAACAAAGATCTGTGGCTCGGACAGAGAGTCCAAGCTATCTGGTCTGTGGTTGGCCGTTAATTGTAAACATTCAGGATGGCCCAATCACAGACACACCTGATGCATTCCACAGCAGCAGATAACCATTGTTTACATTTTGTTTCTGAGGCCTCAGCTTCTCAGAAGGGAAAAAATCCTAAAAAGGGTTTTTAGTGACAAGATGTCTGCAACAGTTGTATGATGAACACACCATGGTTGTGTGATGAGCACATCTGTTTGAGGCCCAGAACCTGAATTTCTTGTACTCAACTGAAGGGATGTCTGTTCTTGCAAGCTGGGCTGTTTTGGGATGTGGTTGTCATTCTACAACAAAATTGTTAGCCCATTATATTGTCAGTGTCTGCTTGAATCTGAAAACATTTATTAATTAGTGTGTTCTTGCTCCTGGGTGACCATGTCCTTAAGGATGCTGAACCATAGAAAAAATTGTAATATTGCAGCTTGGTTCTGCATCTTTAAATAGGGTTTTGGGCAGCTCTGAAACTCAAGTTTAACTTGTGTTTGTGTCAGAACTTTCAGCCTTGGGAGCACTGGGCTATCAGACCTTGTGAGAGGGTTGGGCGCCTCTGCATTCAGGTGGCCCTTAAGGCAGGACCTTGAGGCACAACGACAATAAAAACAATTATAAAAAAGCCCCAAATCATATAAATATCAGCTCCATTTTTGCAATAAATAGTTTATTTTAATGGAGTATTTTACAGAGGTTCTTTTAATGTACTGGAATAGCACTGTAACAAAAAGCACTTTAACAAGGGGTTTCCAGCCTGGTGCTTAACAGCTGCCACAGGGGAAATATTTGGCATTTCTGTTTTCCTAACCTCCTGAGAACACACCAGTGAGATGCCTCTTAATTGAACCCTTAAACTTTTAATGCAGTCCCTGGACTGATATGCATTTGCCCTATGTTTTACTTAGCTATTAAATGGTTGACTAAGGCCTTTACTTGGCCTATTAAACTGAATTGATGACATTTTAATATTGCACAGGGAATACCACATGCCAAATAGAAAACAGACATCTGTGGCACTGAGACAGGTCAATTCTGGCACTGGGCTGAGGACCTGGACCAGGGAGCTGAGCTCCTGCAAACCAGAGCAGCAAAAATAACACAGCAAGAGCAGGAGAGCCTTTTCATCAGTGGCTTTGGATGTTCGTACCTGGCTGTAACTCATTATTTAAGGGCTGCCTAGAACACTTTATAAATCATCAGTGTGAAATCTGTTTTCCATAGTGTTCTGTAACACATGATGAGAGTGAATGGCTCCTTCCATTGCATAAACACACCTGGTTTTCCTGCTGGAGGGACAGACACTCCAGCTGCAAGGCCAAAGTCAGCACGGGAACTTTTCCTTCAGTTATGGAAGACCTGGACCAAGATTACCATCTCATAAAAACATGACAGGATGAACATATTTCTTGAAGGGATTAATCTGTCTCCCTACAAAGGTTAAGGGAACAACTGACATTCACTTTAATGGGCCCTGTTGCTGCTCCATGACACTGGCATCAATCTGGCAGTCACGGTGCTGCGGAAGTGTTATGGTGCTGAGGGAGTCTGCAGTCGTTTTCTGAGAGGTGGAATATTTTCAGATGGAAGCATGGAAAACGTCCTGTGGTTTAGGGCACTTTCCAAGTGTTGGATCTATTGGCTTGATTTCCCTCTCCTCTCTTACATCTGGAACAGGGTCAGAGTTTGTGCCCCAAGTCCTGGGAGCTTTGCTGCTCACAGTGGTCACGCCTTGACCTGCTGGCAGCTGCAGCACCTGGGTTGTCCAAACCTTAATTCCCTCTCCAAGGACCTCAGAGTCCCTTTTCAGAGTCATCCTTCACTGGCCTGCCCAAGGTTGCAGAGGAAATGTGAGGCAGAGCAAAGGTTAGGCAGATCCCCAAGGTGAAGCCTTGGCCTTGGCCATGCTCTGTGTTTGTACAGGAGTGCAGTGATCCTGAATACCTCACACCTCCCATCCACTGGCACCAGAATCCTGGGAGGAATTGTGGGGTTGGGTGGTGGCTTTCATTTTGTGAGTATCAGATGTAAATACTGCAGTAATAATAATTTCTTTGCCATATCTGGTGAAACTTTGTGAAAGTGAAACTTTGCTTGCTGCACAGGCAACCAGAGATTGATGGCAGAGCAGTCACAGCATGGAGCTAGGGATGTTTACTCCCTTAGCACTTTGTTTTGGTCTCTTCCTTTGGATCAGCAGAGCAGTGACTTGAAAAACCTTTTTCTGTTTCCAATCCCTAAATCCATCTCATGCAGAAGAGCTGTTGCACTGAAAATTTTATTCTAATACTTGTGCATCAGTGTGCAGGCTCCAAGGTGGTGGGAGGCAACAGCTTGACAAAAGTAAGGACCATAAAAAAGCTCTCTTATGGGTTATATGCACATACAGGGCATAGATTCTTTAAAAAAAAAAAAGAGTTAAAATAGTGTTATTCTTCAGGCATCATTTTTCAGATGCTATTGCCAAAATCTGGACACTCAGGATTGCTGTGCAGGGCTGATGAGCCCTGTAGCCAAAGACTGCATTTTATTTTTGTCCATGAATTTTTGCAATGTGCTTTGACTACTGTATTAGGAAAAAAACCCTGTGTCCCTCCAATTTATAACTCCCTAATGTTCTTAGTTTATAAATCCCACATCCCAGGGTTATATTTGCTAGATTATTTTTTAGGTTTGATCAATTTGGGATGGAGGAGGAGGTTTTGATTTTAATTTCCGCATTTCTGTCTTTTCAACATACACAGCAGATGCTTAGGAGCCAGGATTGGAGATACTGGGATACTCCAGGTCCTAGGAGTATCCCTACAAAGTGGAAAAGGAAGATTACAAATTTTTTTTTTTCTAAATCACTAAGGAATCCATGAAATTATGAGGTCATGTAGTTTCTTCAGCAGGAATGCCCAGGATCTTAACAGATCCTATACTGAGCAATTAAGTAGACAGCAATTAAGGATTCCCCATGGGATGTACTGAGCTGTTGGGGTGGCAGTTCAGGCCAGCTCAGCACGACCCTTTGGATGCTCCAGAGGTGGGAAAAGGCCCCAGAGGCCTTGTGCTGGCACACAGCTGCTCTGTGGCCAGTGTTCCTGCAGAATTCCCCCTCCTGGAGCCCTGTCCTGCCCTGGGCCTGCCAGGAGCAGCGAGGCTGGGCTGGGAGGGGCAGTTCCATGGCTGGAGCCTGGTGCACTTTCACAGCTTGTGCTCCTCCTGGTGCTTGGGGCCTGCTCATGAACGGGATTTTACAGGGCAGTTTAAGTATGAAATGTGAAACATGGGGAAATGATATCCTTTACAATCCCCAGGGGGTAGGGCTGAAGGAGAGCTTTGCACAGAGCATGGCTAACAGGAGACATCAGCAAGGTTTATTTCGGGCTTTGGGATAACCCTGTTGGATGCTTTGGAGGCTGGAGAACTTGAGGGGAATGAGGTCCATGTCTTCACTTTTTGCCCACTCTGCCTGGTGGTGGGGCTTACCAGGAGCTGCCTTTGGGATGCCACTCTTGGGAAAGATTTTTAGGATGCTGTTGTGTGGGATGGGCAGGAGTATCCCTGTGCCCTGCCCCAGCAGATGAACAAGGTGTTTGCAGTCTTGGAACAACACTGTATTGGACTTTTGGTGCTGGTTGCAGCTGCCACAGATTTCTGCATGTGAAACAATCTGGTTAAGCTTTTCTCCATTTTCCCAGCTAACTTTGAATCTTTGTTGTATCAATCATGGGTTTACTTCTACAAACATAAGCTTTTACAGCTTGTCACTAATCCATCCATTAAAAATTATTACAGAAATAGGCAAGGCAGTTGTAACACAAACTCCTAAAATATGGAGTATGACCTGGGAGGGTTGGCTTCTTGGCATCGATTCACTCTTCTGTCTTGAAAATAAAATTACTGTGGAGCTACTTGTGTTGATTAACGAAGAAATAGCTGGAGCCTTGCATTTTCTGTGTCAAGGAAAATGTAAAGTGTTAGAATAGATGGCAGCCTTGGAGCAATAATGTATAAATGGATATTTAAAATCTCTCCCCAGGCCAGGGGACAGTCCCAGTAAAAACCAGAATGCCTGGCAGTTGTCCAGCCTAGTTTGTTAAGACACAGAGCAAATAACTGCCATTAAAAATAACAGAATCATAAAATCTTCCCACTTTTTCTGTAGCCCTCATTATTAGCATGAACATGTGTCTGTTTTCATCTCTGTGATTATATTCTTGGAAATTGTCTCTGTGATGAATTGATGATTTCCATTAGAAACATCTCCATGGCCTGGACTAAAACAGACACCAGCAAGGCAATAATTGAAGAATTATTAAAATAAACCCTGGGGTACATTTGTGTTATGCAGGGTGTTCTGGAAGTCTTCTTTTCTGTGAGCTCTGCTCCTAATAGGTCTTTTAACAAATACTTGCCTTCCCAGAAGGTTGGAGTTTATCTCCTTCTAAAGGGAGTAAATTCAGCTATTGCACAGAATAAAAGCAGTAAATCTGTGCCTGTGGTACCTGGTTTTAGTGCCAGGCAGCCAACACAGACTGAGCCAGCACAGGGTGTTGGCAGGATCTCCTCTTCTGCTCTCTCCATGCCCAGCTGGTTTCCCTCATGATTTCCCAGCGCTTTTGGAGGCTGTTCTCTCTGCTGGCCAGGTTTGTTTCATTTGCTGCTGGCGGTGCCTCATTCCTCCCATCTCTCATGGGGATGCCATGGACAGCATTTCCTTGAGGAGCTCTCATCCCATGGCAGTCGAAGAGCAGAAATCACACGAGCCATCCTCTTTCACATGCCTGAATTCTGAGGGTTTTTTTAAGAGTATCAAGAATTAGGACCAGATGCTTTTTTTGCTTTTTTTGCTTTTTTTGCTTTTTTTGCTTTTTTTTTCCTTAAGAAACGGCCTCTTTTGTACATCATAAATCTTCCCTCAAGGCCGTGAGAGAATATCTGTGCTGCCCACCCTTCAGCCAAAGCACAATAAATCAGCAGGTCCTGCTGGTCCCTGCTGTGCCTTATCTGTGCAAGGGCTCAGCTTGGAAAGGAGCTGCTGTTACTGGGAGAGGGCAGCTGGCCATCTGCAGATAAACACGGAGCTTTAGGAGCCTGGGCTGTTCCTGGCCCCTCTGAAAGGCACAAACAGCATCATGAACCCACTCACAGGGTTTGTGCATGGAGGGAGCTGGGAAGGAGTGGGTGATGTGAAAATTTTGGTTCATACATAGGTGAGAGCCCCAGGTGGGACACATCCAGCAGAGCTCAGCAGTTGTGGGTTACAGTGGGGTTGGAGCACTGGGATTTAGACCAGCGTGTTTGCCATGAACTGCTTTTGACAGGTTTGGTTTAGCTCTGTGTGTGGCTCATCCTCACTCACCATGGCCTGTGCCTGCTGTCCCCCTTTAGAGGGGACTGGGAAGGAGATTAATTAATTTATGCACAATCCTTAGGTTTACAAATGCACTACTGTTGCAGAAAGAGTTATTTGTCTTGGTGCAGGGAAGGCTCGAGACCCTCAATGTGAGTGTTCAGCAACCTCTGTTTATTGAAGAGAGCATCAGACACCTATACAGCAAGTAATAAGCTCATGAATATTCTGTAATTTACACTGTCCATTGGCCACACCACAACATCAGCTCTTCCCTAATCCTTAGGGGTTACATCTCTCTTTTCTCATGTCTCTTTCACTATTTGTTATCATACTACAGCTAAGCCTAAAGACACGCTATCTTGCAAGTGCAAGACTTGGAATTAGCCACGGCCTTGTACTTTTCCCATTCCTAGCTACTCTCTCAACACAATACCTATTTCTCCTGTTCTTTCAATGACATTACAAAGTGCCCTCTTGAAACTGAATTTACTGGCTAAATATATTGCATTGCCTTTAACAGTCATGTAAGTTTTATTTAGCTGAGATTGCATCCAAGCTGTAAGAAATTAGATTGATGTGTCTCCACACCACTCAAAATTGCAGAAATTCACTCTTTGCTGTGGAAAACAAGAATATCTTGATTGAATAGCAGTGAGATAAACTCAAAAGATGAAGCAGAGTGATTAAATGATGTTGAGAAGCGAGCAATTGGAAACTGTGTCTTCTGTTTAGGTTATATTTGATTCAGTTCTGAAATACAGGTACCTAGTACTGGTCAATATCCTGTCCAGGAACAGCTCATTCATTATTGATGCATAGGTAAGGGAAGGTACTTAACAGGATAATTTAACATTCCAAATGGAGAGCTGGAATGAGCATCACTCAGTTCCTAGTTAACTCCTCTCAATGGGTACCTTCTCAGGTGGCTGTTGAATATAACTTTTTCAGAGAGAAACTTCAGATAGAAGCAAATAGAATGAGTCTACCAAGATTTAGAGTGAAGTTTCTCTAATACAGCTAAAGAGTCTGCAGGCAGTGTTGAAAGGATTCCAGTGACAGAACATCCAAAATTATCACTGGAGAAAAACCTCAGTGTAATTAGTCAGTGTGTGTAATTAACTGCTGGACAAAGCAGACAAGGGATTAGTGGTATCTTCCAAGTCAGGCCTGTCTACACTGCTAAATGATAGTCTTTTGTCCAGCCAGGAGCAATGGATCAGAGGCAAAAATTGTACTGTCTTTGTTTTGTCTGGGGTCAGATTAGATTATCATAAAGGCTTTAAAATTTTTGAATATGTCATATTTAATTTTAAGTGAATGAATCAAAAGACTCTCTTAATGTAGGTATGCACATTCAGACCAGAGCTGAGTGAATAATTCAATAATTTATTTGATGAGTGCAAACATAAGAACATGAGTGCAGTTTTATTGGGTCATACCCAAGATTCATCTGTTCCAGGATGGCTCTTCAGATGACAAAGGCTTTTGTCTTCAATCCACCACCTGCTAATTCCATTAGGTCTCCCATTTCTTATCTGTGGTGTGAAATAATTCTTTATATTTCCCTTATCCATGCTCCACCCTTCTCATGAGTGGTTTAGTGGTGGACTTGGCAATGCTGAGTTAATGGTCAGACTTGGTGATCTTAGAGGTTTTTTCCAGCCTAAATAATTCCATGTTTCTGTGGATCTGTGATTCTGTAGAGTGTTCTCTGTGCCATCTCTTTTCTTTCTAAAACACATTCTCTCTGCTCACAGAGAGGCTCTCTGGTCTTGCTTGCTTTTTTCTCTATACTTCCCCAAGTTTCATTATAGTTTTGGCCAAAACATCTTTCCATAAAGATCATCAAGGTGGGGTTTGTCCAAATGAGCACAGAAATGGACATTTCTGCTCCTCACACCCTAGACCTGCTCCCTCCCCTGTGTTGGCTGGAGGAGAGGAGTGTGGTAGCACCCACACTGGTCTTCATTCTCTACACTTGCAAGATTTGGTGTGATGAACTTTGTCAGAAGTATTCAAAGTGGGAGTGTTCCATGAATGTTTAGGAGGACAAATTATTTTCTGGTCTGCACTCATTTTTCTCCTAAACCTCCTGTTTGATTTTTCATGGCCACAGAGTATTTCAGGAAATTGTCCTTGATAACTCCAACACATATTTCAACTCCAATGTGTATTTCCTGATACTTATAAAATTGTGTATTCTAAAACAATGCATATAGAATAAAATAGGGTTTTCCTCGCACTTGAATTACTTGTACATTTCTTAAGAAATACTTCATTATAAGCAGTTAGAATTATGAATTTTCTTTATCAATTCTCTGCAACTTTCTTGGCACTCAAAAGTTGGAGAGCATAATAATGACATTTTAAATGTATATATAGTTGTTGCAAAAGTTTGATAAAACAAGATACCTATGTAACTTAGAGTTAAGTTGGTCTGTTTGGTTTTCATATTTAGCTCACAATTTATTGTTTCTACAAACTGCTTGGAAAGTTGATATTTGCAAATATATCTTGACCAGTTGGGTTGGCAGCATTTCTCCTTTTTTTTTTTTTGGTTAAAAATAAATTTTCCAGGGTTGTATTTCTCTAGGACAAAGGGATGATTCAATGCTGTACATCCTACAGATAAGCTGAAAAAAAGTAGAATTTCTGTGAGATACAGGAGATATAAGGATCTTCAAAGCTCTTTCTTCACTGAGACAGGTATTAGTCAATACTATCTTTACATTGGCTGTTTCTCTTGTGACATCTGCCTGCAAACTTACTTGTGAGAAAGTAAGTGGAAAACAAGTCAGTCTCAGAAAAAGGAATATTCACACCACTCCAAATTTTTATTAAATTATTTCACTGAAAATCTGGGCTGTTTAAGCTCCAGCGGAGAGTGACTTTATTGCACCTTCCTGTGCTCCTTTCTGTTATTTAGTACAATTCTCAGTGCTGCATTCACCTTATATTTCAAAATTGTTTACTATGTATTGTGTAATTTACAGTATCCATTTTCAGTTGCATCAGTTTTAATTATTTTTAAGTCTGTTCTTCCTAGTTAATGTTGGCAGGACATGCAGGTTGGTTTCCATTGGAAAACAAGTGAAAAGGAAAATAAACCAAACCTATTAGTGCTGAAACATGACCTAGTTTTAAATTGTTGTCAGGTGAGGAGTCTCCTCCAGATTTAAACTGTCCACTTATTTTATGGAGAGATGGAGGAATAAGACAGCAATTAGGAAATTCATTGTTCCAACCTTCAGATACTGGAAAATGTATTTTTGAGCAGTGGTTTGTCTACAGAGCTGGACTTCTCTGTTCCTTAGAAGCAAAGTGAAAAAGATTGAGGCAACAAGATCATATATATATAAATATAAATATATATAAATATATATATATATGTACATATACATATATATATACATGCACACACACACAACGAGCAAGAGTGAGCTGATTTACTGACATCCCTCAGAAGGAAATGAGTAAACCAGTGATCAATTCCTTCTTTGAAAACTATGCTTTTGAGATGTTTTATGCATACTGTGTATTTTAACAACATTTTAAAAAATGCTATTTTTTTCACTGGTGAATTGTTTGCAGGGATATGGTGATAACAAACTGGTGCAGATAAAAGTCACCACTTCTGTGCTGCAGCTTTGCCTTTCCATTTAATGCAGAACCATGAAGATAAACAGGCTGAAGTGCCAACTTTTGTCATAGAATCATGGAATAGTTTGGGTTGGAAGGGACCTCAAAGGCCACCCAGCCCAACCCTCTGCACTGAGCAGGGACAGCTTCAGCTGCACCAGGCTGCTCAGAGCCCTGCCCAACGTGACCTTTGGTGTTCCCAGGGATGGGACATCCACCACCAGCCTGTGCCAGTGTTTCACCACCTCCACGGGTCCTGTTTCAAATGGCCAGGAGCCCACCTGAGTGTGATCGGCTTGCTAATCCCAGGATGATTGCTTGATTCCTGTGGAGGTGCCAGTCAAACTGTCAGAGCTCAGAAGAGTGGAAGAAAGGATGTGCCCATCTTCTGCACATCATGGTGTTTGCAGACCTCAGAGGAGTGCTGGAAATGTGCAGTTTTGCTGTGGTTATTTCTTAGGATTTGAGTGCATGGTGGTGTTTTCAGTGGAAACACTGGTTCCTCTCCTGTGGCAGTACTGAGGGAGTGTTGCTGTCACTGGCAGGGGGCAAGTGGGCTGCTGGCATTTAAAGGGCTCTCATAAGCTGTCACTCAGAACACTGTAATCACAAAAGACTTAAAAACCTGATGTCCTTTGTCATTTGCTTGCCTTTGGTTCAGTCACACCTTTTACAGCTGATAGGACCAGGGGAAATTTTGAATATAATGTGTAATCTTTGAATATGGAATAAAATTTTGAATAAAACAAGAGAGCATTGACCTTGAAGAATCATGGAGTCAAAAGATCTCTGCAGTAGGGATTCTGTGAAGGAAAGTGCTGTCTCCAAAGATTTTACCTGCCAAACTGTGTTACATCCCTGAGCAGAGCTTTCCAGTCTTGCCCCAGTGGAAACAGAGCTCTGTTCTCCAAGGCACAACCTCACTACAGCTGCTCAGCAAATGTCACATGAAACTTTTAATGCAGGAGGAAAATTAGTTAGTTTGCTCAGTTGGATTCAGAAAAATGGCCACAGCATTTTTGCCCAGTTGTTTCCCAAAACAAACCCTCTGGGTGGGGAGCAGCCCTTTGGAGCAGCCATCATCACAGGGCTGAAAAACCAGAATAAATACTGTGGCAATGTTGCTTTGCATTTTCTCTACACAACCTGGAAGGAGGCTGTAATGAGGTGGGATCTCTTCTGCCAGGAAATTCTTGACAGGACAAGACAAAATGGCTTCATGTAGCACCAGGGAAGGTTTGGGTTGGATATGTGGAAAATGTGCTTTGCTCAAAGATTGGCAAGCACCGGAACAGGCTGTCCTGTGAAATGGTGGAGTTGCCATCCCAGAAAGTGTTCAAAAAGGGAGTTGCTGTAGCCCTTCAGGATATATTTTAGTGAGTATGGTGTTGTTTGGTCAAAGGCTGATGTTCTTGAAGGTCTTTTCCAGCCTGAATGATTCTGTCATTGAATAGCACTATCAAAGGAGAGGGTGCTAGCATCTATCCATCCCTCCCTGCCGTATGCACACACCTGCATTCTAGCAAAATAAGCCAAAACTAATCCTATCCAGGTGGCCTTGGAGCATATATTTATGTTGCCAGCAGATTTTAAGCTGGATGATTTAAAAATACAATAATGAGGGAAAAGCGAGGAAAGTCCTTGCCTTTTTCAAGCTGTATATTTTATGATAGTGCTGCAAATGAGAAAGCCAGAGCAGTTTTCTGACATATTTACTGAATAAAGCAAATCTCTGTAGGCCATACAGTAATTCTGTAGCAATATCTGTCCCTGCCTGATTAACACTCTAGATTATTGGTACAAGGAGAATTTTCAGCACGTACTTCTATTTGCAAGAGGTCAGACTAAAGAATCATAATGTTCCTTTCTGGGTCTAAAATCTATTAATCTGTTTACTCATTTTCCTTTTATGTGTTGCTTCATTTGAACAATGACACAAAGGTGGCCAATTTCTCTTTCCTTTCAAACACCACGTTGGCCAGGTTTGCTTTCTGGTTCTCATGCATTTTTCACAATGCAGAGGAAGTTTAAAGCCAAACAGAAAAGCCCTCCATTAAAAACAAAATACATTTTAAGAACTGAATTATTTGTCTTAATAAGACTTCCTTCATTAGAGAAATGTAATACTCAAAGGCAGAACTTCTCAGGAATAGCCCCTTCAGTCTTTCTTATCTCCACTCACACTTCAGCTTCATGCTGAGTTCTGTGCTCTTTCTGATTTATATTGTAGGAAACTGTGAATGTGTAACTTCTGATAGATGAGCTGCTCACAATTAAAGGTAATGCTCATATTTGACTTACTTTTCATACTGTCCTGGGAGGCCTCCTGCTCCAATTTCTGAAACCAATCCTCTTTATTTGTTTAGCATCCCTAATGTGCAAGTTTAAACAGCATCAGTGAATCCCTAGGGATGTGTCTGCCCTTGCAGGGTGGTTCTTCTAACCCAGGATGATCTTTGGTGACTTCTCCAGTGGAGAATGGATCATGACTTGAACTGCATGGAAGCATCAGGTGGACTGAACACCCTTCTGGAGGGAAAAGAAGCTCTGAATAACTTTGCATGGATTCTTCATGTAAATCCACCACTGATGAGTTCATCAATAAGACTCCTGATAAAAAGCAATTAAACTGTCAAGCAGTAAATTATCCAGAGCAATTCCAGCCTGTACTACAAAAGAGGAAGAAAAGCATCAGTGTTTTGCTAAATGCAAAGAAGTCAAAGTGATATTTCAAAGGGTGTTATTTTTCAAGATCCTAAAACAAGCGGAAAGGTTCCTAAACTTGGTAACAGTGGGGGATGCAGGGGTGAAGAATTGAGAGGATTTAACTGTACATACAGCCAGTCTCACCAAGAGAAAGAAAGGGTAACATGGATACTTTAAAATGTAACTTATTTTTAATTCCAGTGTTTATTTGTTCTTTTACTCATGTATTTATTCACCTGAAGGCTAACATATGTGGGGATGTCCCCCACCAGCAGCCCTGCTGAGGTCTGGCAGGTACCTGGTACTGTGACCTGCAGTGTGAGGGTGCAGATTTCACTCTGCTGGCAAAAACACCAGAAATTCAGAGAGATGGGCTCTTGTTTTCTGTTTATGAGTTTGGGAGCCTTAAATTACAAGGGAATTTTGTTTGGTTCTCATTTTTCATCAAAGTACTGCTTTGAAACATTTCACCTTCTGCTTTCCTGATGGTGCTGCAGAGGAATGGAATGGAAAAAGTTTGATAATTCCCTTTACCTGCAGCATGGGCTGTTTTCTTTTCTGCCAGTTTGGTTCTTTTCTGATGAACTGATGGTAAAATGGGTTAGTGTAAAGGGAAGGTGTAATAGTAATGTGTTTAAATGTAATAGTAATGTGTTTAAATAGTAATGTGTTTGAAAAAAGTTTGGATGTGGCAGTCAGTGCCATGGTTTAGTTGAGGTATTGGGGCATGGGTTGGACTCAATGATTTTGAAAGTCTCTTCCAACCTAGTCATTCTGTGAATTCTGTGAGTTCTGTAATGCTGAAATATTTCCTTGTCTCTCACAAGTTACATCTGTAAATTAGAAATTGCACAAATATGGAAACTGTAGTGTCAAGGACTGACACCAATCCTTGAACAGAGCCTGAGTATTTATTAGGTCACTGTTAGAGTGACCTCTCCTTTGCCTCTAATGAGCATTGCAAGGTCTTTCAGGGTCGTTTTTTACTGTCTGAGCAGGGAGTTCAGCCAACAGTGTACACACTGAGAGCCCAATTAACAAGGTGGCTCATCCATGTACAAAACCATTGATATTTTCAAAGTTTTTTGAAACCTGTCCTAAACTGAGCCATTCAGTGTGGCAGCTTGTGCTGGGAGTTTAGATCTGCATTTAAACATCAAACTGGGAAGAAGCAAACCCCCCCAAATCCAGTCAGGAAAATAAAAGATTATATTTATAACTGTAGGAATTTATTGCAAACTCCATCACCAGCCTAGGTCCTCTGAAAGATTTGTATCATCTGCGTGATCAATACATGAAGTCTCCTTAATGAAACACTAGATCTGGAATCTTTTATCTCAGGAAACCCAGAAAACAGAGTGCAATCTGTGTTTCCCCAGTGGAAGTGCTGATAATGTCTCTTTTATTATATGGTCAAGTTGGGTTTTATTGTCACTCCTCAAACTGGGTATTAATGGAATTATATCCTGACCTGTACCAGCAACAGTGTGGCTAACAGGACCAGGGCAGTGACTGCCCTCCTCCCCTCAAATCCTATTTCTTTTCACCTTGAATGTTTGTTTTGGCCTTTTTCATGTGGCTAGTCAGTAATATGTACTTAAGGCATGTGGCCTCAGGAAAAAGATGTAGTAGGAGTTAAAGTAGTCATATTTATGGCTGTGTTTGATTGTGCTTTTTTCATTTGAAACTAAGTTATTCTTCTGGTCATTGCTTTGAAATAGTTTCCTGTTGCTGGAGGCAGGCAAGGCATATTCTGGGGTGTCCATGTGCCATGGGGACTGTTTGCTCAGCCCCTTCTCCAGGTGCGGGGCTTTTCCCAAGCTGCTTGGAGAACCAGGGAAAAGCCACAGCTCAGTGGCTGAGCCAGGACCAAGGGCTGGAGCCACATGTTCCATCCAGGCAGCCCCAGCAGGCACATCCATACAGAAGAGGCATTTGTGGCTGCTTTGCTGAGTTTTGCCCAGCTCTGAGTCCCTGGGCAGGGCTGAAGCTGCCCTGGATCACAGTGTGACACCTGAGCTGCTCCAGAGTCAAATGCTTTTCAAGTACCTGAACTTGGCTGGTTGTCCTTTGACTTTTTCTTTGCTGGGAACCAAGATTGAAATCATCATGGGGAAAAGGTTCCTTTTGCTGTTGTTTGTGTGTCCAGCTCTGTGAGTCAGTGCCAGCTGCAAGACAGGAGCAGGCCTCTAATTTCCACTAATAAGAAATCCCTCCTACCCTCTCTTTCTGGACAGAAAATTCTGTCTTAAATTCCCTTAAAACAAAGACCTAATTCTGCTCTTACTGCCTGCAGTTTCAATTCTGCCTCAAAATTGCCATAGAGAGGGCAAAGCTGGATGGTGCCATTAAAAAGAAAATAACTACTCCACAGTATTAAAGACTGGAACAAACTGCAGGAACACTTTATGAGTGCCCAGGTCTGCTCAGAAGAGATGCCAAGTCCCATCTCAGCAGGGCAGGGGGGGTTGGATCAATACCAACAAACAGGCCACATCTCCACTGTGATTTTAGAGCTCAGATGCTCTCCCACAGCTGCCTTTGCTGGTTTGCTCCTGTCACATCCCTGACTTGTGTCAGTCCTTGGGTCCTGTGCAGGGAGCAGCATTCCCAATGACATTATGGTTGGGTTAGCCCTGTCTTGGAGGAGAAAAGCCATGAAAACATAAGGTCCACGTGGAAAGGCCTTGGGTGCTGAGTTGAAGAGCATCCCAGGGAGGTGGAGCTCAGCCAGGAATCTTGCCAACATCAGGGAGACTCAAAAGTGCAAATTGTAATGCACCATAACACAGAGTCACCACACTAATAAATAGGAGCATGAAACCCTTGGCTCTCTGCATGGACCTGGGATGCTGTCAGCATTCTCAACAAGCAAGGGCCTGCAAATGTGAGGCCTGCTCCTCCTGATTGCTTGGGTTAAGCTCTGGTTTGCAGTGCATCATTTAAGAGGTTGTAAATATTTTCCGTGTGTTGAAATAAAATTATAAGCAGATTGAGCCCGGGTACAGTGGATCCACTGGACTAAATCAGACTAAGAAAAGCCTTCAATTAAAGAATGAGGCTTAAGGGGGGCAGGGAGTGAGCTGGGATGGAGGGAGATTCTGTCAATTTAGTGAAAAATATTTTGTGGAAATATACTCTCTGCAGAAACCAAAGGAGAGTTTCCTCATGCAGGAAAGCACGTGATGTAAATTGGTATCTACTAAAGCAGTCATTGCTTGAGTGTAACAAAAGTAATTGTATGAACCTGCAAAACAGCACACACTGCATTTTCATGGGGAAATATGCTGTATTCTGGGATATTAATTACTGTGTGGGCTCAATTTTCAGTGCAATCAATCCACAGGAAACAAAGGGACTGCAAGGGAAATATAAAAAGACAGTCAGCTAATAGGAGCCATATTCAATAAAATTGTATCTGCCTTCAGTGAACAGTGAGAGTGAGGTGAGTCTGTTCTCCCTTGGCAGGGCACAGGATGGGCTGGGCCAAGAGGGGCTTGGAGCAACACTCTGTGTATTTGCACATATGTATGTATAAATATGTATATGTGAGAAATACAACCCCTGTTTTGAGAAACTAGGAAAGAATTAGTGATTTAATTCAGGCTGCTGGTGGACTTCAGACCCTGGGTGAACTTCACCTTTTCTGCAGCTTCAGTATAGTGCCAGTATGTCAGTAAGTTGTTTGTTCTGTTTGCCTAGCACTTAATAGAAGGATTATCTGGTTTCTTTCTTTCAAGGTTTCCAGGGTTGCTTTTCATTTTCAAAGCTGAATATGTTCATTTTTAGTGGTAGCATTCTCTCCCATTCAGGCTCCAAACTTCCCTAGGAAGTGACTTCATGTTATTATTCCAGCAGATTATTGCCTGGAGTGGCTGAATTACCTAGTGTTTGTGTAATGGCAAGCTCTCAGTCCATATGCATTTAATGACTGTAATCATTTGTTATTTTCCCTTTATTAGGTTTGTTTTTAAAGAAAGTTTTACTGTGCTATTTATGATATGCTAAGTGGTGCAACTTGCTGAAGAAACATTTTGCATACATTTTATTTTTTAATAGGTTTTGCTTGCTAAAATGGAAATCTTTTATTTACCCTAGTAGGGCAGTTTTTTGCTGACAGTTTTATTATTTCAATTACTCAAACATTTCTTTCCTCTTTTGTTTCCTCCGATACTCCTCCAGGGAGTTTTAATGTGCCATTCTTTATTTAAAATTGGGTTCAGAATGTGTTATTTCTAGCAAGGCAGGGGAAAAGTGCAGTACAGCAGACATTAAATAGTGGGATGTCAAGGTTTTATTTTCTTTCCTCTCTGAGTTGTGGGATCCTTTCCTCATTTGTGTCATCTGGTGATGAATTGCACTGATAATCTGTGTTCCTCATCAATAACTGTCTCCTACCAGTGCCAGGCAGAGGCTGTGCTCTGCCTAAAGAGCTTGTGGCTGCAGATAAATGGGTATGCATGTGTGAGTAAAGGAGGGGACCTCTGAGAGCATTTAAAATTGTCAGAGGTGCAGGCTACTTTAATAAAATAATGTTCTATAGGTAGTGGCAGCAACTCCTGAATGCATTTCACTCGCTAGTGGGGAAAGAATGGGAGCATTCCTCCAGGGTAACCCCAAGCCTTGATCAGTGGAGTGAAAAATGAACCCCAAGGGATCATAAAAGGGGGGAGCTTTACAGCCTGAGCAGGCCAGCACCAGCAGAGGGAACTGCCTATGCAAAGTTCTCTGGGGTGGGACAGCAGGGAAAGCAGGGTCTGCTCCCCTGGCTCTTGCTGGGGTGTGTCTGTGATTCCTTCTGCAAGTGCTAGAGAGTCTTTGACCACTCCCTGATGTGTGATGCGTTTTCCATTATAGCCTGGCCAGTCCTTGGAGAAAATCAAACTCAATTCATAGAACCATAGAATAAGCTGAGTTGGAAGGGGACCCATCAGGACCACTGAGTCCAGCTGGCCCCGCACAGAACATCCTAATCACACTCTGTGCCTGAGAGCATTGTCTGAATGACTTTGAACTCTGTCAGGCTCAGGGCTGTGACCACTTCCCTGGGGATCCTGTTCTACTCTATGGATGAAGAACCTTTTTCTGATATGCAACTTAAACCTCTCCTGACTCAGCTTCAGGCCATTCCCTCGTGTCCTGACACTGGGCACCAGAGAAGTGACCAGTGCCTGTCCCTGCACTGCCCCTCATGAAGATGTGGAAGAGCACAATGAAGTCTCCCCTTCGGGCTGACCACACCAAGTGACCTCAGCCCCTACACATAAAACTTCCCTTCCAGAAGTTTTCCCCATCCTCGTGGCCCTCCTTGGGATGGTGGGGGAGCCCCAGAGCCACAGGCAGATCTCTCTGCCTGCCTGTGTCGAGTGCATGGCCTTGACCATCTTTTAATGATGCTTCTGCATCATTACAAAGGGCATTACAAAGCACATCCTCACTCTTGTGCTTCCCGTTGTGTTTTCCAGAGTGTCTGGGGGAGAGCTCTTTGACCGCATTGTGGAGAAGGGCTTCTACACGGAGAAGGACGCCAGCACGCTGATCCGGCAGGTCCTGGACGCTGTCTACTACCTGCACCGCATGGGCATCGTGCACAGGGACCTCAAGGTACAGCCACAGCACCTCTCTGGCCCCTGGGCAGTGTCAGTGAAGGCTGTGCAGTTGTGTGAGCCTAACAAACACATGAAGTTTGTTCATTGTGAAGAGCAAACAATGAAGGCTGTGTAATTGTGTGTGCCCCGGGACTTGCTGTTCCAGTAAGGCTGTACCACAGGAGAGATGCTTCAAAGCCTCCTGGAAACCTCCCTCCCCTGAGGGGGAGACCCCTAAAAAGTTCTGTGCCAGTATGGAGAGACTGTTGGGAAGGATGAAAGTTTGACAAGAAAGTCTCACAGATGTGTGTGCTTAGCAGAAAGATTTTTAAATGTAGAGTCTGATGAAGGAAGAGAGATGGAAGCAAGTTTTGATATAGAAGAAAAGAATTGCTGAGCCAGTCATACTAGATAACCAATGCGGCAAAGGGTATGTTAGTTAGAAGGGGTTTTTATGACTTTGAACAAAGGATAAAGCCACCCCAAAGATGTTTTTACCAAACAGAAAGATAGCAAAGGCAAACAAGTCAGCAAAGTTGCAAGTAGAAAAAGGTCTCAGAATTTTCCACTGCAAGAAAACTGAAAAACAACTTTTAGCTTAAACTATAATGCACTAACTTTTAGTGATTGGAGAACAGTCACATGAATAGGGTAATTACAGTAGTTATGACAGGCTATAGATAATAGCTAAGGTACAGATTGGTTCTACTGTATGAAGATGCTCAGCAAAGGATATAATTCATTGTAACCAAAACCAAAGGGTCTCCAGGCCTGCCTGCAGCTGGAACTGACAGCTGTAGGCACAGGCTCTGTCACCCATGACCCTGGACTGCTGTAACATCTTGGATGGAATAAACTGCATTTTGGAGAGCCCCTGGAGTCCCACATCCCTCATTTCAGCTCTTACAAAGAGACGAACGGGACTTTTGTGTTTTTCGGTCTTCAGGCTGCTGTTTATTTTTCTCTTATCAGAAGTTCAGCACGCCATCTACATATCAGATGTAGCGTACAAAGAAAAGGCACCAGAAGTCACAAGACACACAGGTTCAAGGTCTTTTAAATCTATTTTGTCCAATTAACTATTAAAACCTATTTTATTTCTACCTTTCTACCAATAACTAATTATTTGTCTGTTCCCGCAACATCTGAATTTTGGTTCTTTCTCACCAAACACTCTGTGCCACCAATGCTGCAGAAAATGGAGTAGATTAAGAACAAGAAGGAGATCAGACAATGCCCAAAAATCCTCCATCTTGTCTTCTATCTACCTCCATACTAAAACCCCAAAACTCTTGAGTTTTTCACCCTGTGATAAACTACACTACTATTTCACACACTCATAGATTCCAATTCATCTCAAAATCTTGGAAGCTTTCTTCATGGATGAAGGTTAAAAGCATAGCTCTCCTGGGGACCAGGACTTCTCAGGACAGGCAGAGAAATATTCCCTGTGCCCTGGGTTCCAATGCCCATGGAATTGGTTTTAATGAGGACTCTGCAGTCAGGGCAGTTACAGTGGGAGGTTTGCGTGTTTGATGTGAGGAAAAGCTATTGAGACCCAAAATGTTACATTAAGGCAGAAACCCCATTATTGTATTTGCAGGGAATGCCCCAATGAAGGCAGGAATGATGCATCTGACCCCATGTTCTCAGAAGGCTAATTTATTACTTTACAATACTATATTATATTAAAGAATACTATACTTTACTAAAGAATACAGAAAGGATACTTATTGAATGTTAAAAAGATAATAATGAAAACTCCTGACTCTTTCCAGAGCCCCGACACAGCTTGGCCTGATTGGCCAATGAGTGAAAACAACTCACAGCAGAATCCAATGAAACAATCACCTGTGGGGAAACAATCTCCAAACACATTCCACATGAGCACAGCACAGGAGAAGCAAATGAGATAAGGATTGTTTTCCTTTTCTCTGAGGCTTCTCAGCTTCTCAGGAGAGAAATCCTGGGTGAAGGGATTTTTTCAGAGAATGTGAATGGCACACCCCATTTCAGCTGAGGTGTGTTCAGTGCTAGAAAGAATTTTGCAGGTTTGCTGTGCTAGATTTACATTTACTTAATAATAACTGGTAATGATAGTGGGGAAAAGTTGAGAGATTTCCTATCACTTGGAGCAGTGTTTTGGCTAACAGCAAGGGTTCTTCTAAGGACCATTGAGTGCCAATGTGATATTTAGATTATTTTCCTTTCAGCTGCACCATATTGTCACATCTAAACCTCTCAGCTTTTCAGGTATAAAAACTCCCTAAATGTTGTTGTTTTATTGTTTTCTTCCAGTATCTTTAGTGCCATTAAGACAAGCAGAAAGGCTTGGATTTGATGGCACTTTAATGTTTTAAGAAATAAGTTAGCAGAAGATACTAGAAAAATACACGAATTTCAAAAGAAAACTGTGGGTTCAGCTCCTGAGCTGGTTAATTCTGCCAAAGTTCACTGCCAGAAATGAAGACTTCAGTGATGGAAATAACATCTCTGGCTGTATTTTGGAGGGATGCTCCAAACAGGAGTTTCCTTGGATGTTGAGGCAGAGCTTGTATTTTCCCTCTGTGAAGAGAGTAGAATTTGGCTACATGTTATGAGCCTTATATAAGCCTTATAAAAAGGTTTAATGAACACTAATAGAGTCAAAAGGCTCTGCAGTGCAGTCCAGACAGTCCCAAATAATGGGTTTCCTGTAAGGAGGCACTGGTTAGGCTTCCATCTCCCGCAGTCTCCACATTTTGCTCTCAGCTCCTGTTCATTTCCTGCCCTTATGCTGAAGTACATAGAAACATTCTTATATTTGTAAGAGCTCCAAAGAATTCCAGTATGGAAGTGCTGTATTGTAACATGACCATCTTGCTCCCAAATTCAACTTTTAGGTAACAACTTCAGGCTTCTTTCTGCCACCAGCATTTCTTGGAGTGAGGTCCAAGACCTCGTAATTCAGATATTCCATTGTACAAGGTCTTGTTATTCTTGTATTTATAATCTAAAGCAGGTTATACCTCTCATTTTAAAAAATAATCTTATTTTAAAGTTCCTGTAATAAAATATGAGGTCTAGTGATTTGGGAATTAAATTCATGTACAGATTACTTTCAGAGTTTATGTAAGGCCAAGCTGAATTTAGATCAACCTTCTCCAGTGGTATTTGGTAGCTAAGAGTAGCTCTTTTTCTCTTTCTCTCTTTTGTTTGCAGATTTTTGTCAATATCATGTCAATTGTCAAAATGACTCATAAAATGCAGTATATGAGGAACACCTGCTGTGAATTTCTGTTAGCAAAAACATACCATGATGAGAAAAACAGGGATATAATAAGACATTTATGATTTCAAAATATCAAAATGAATGTAAGGTTCAAAATGAAACTCTGGGAAAGAATCCACTCTACAAAAACACAACCCATTAAACATCCATAACGATTATTTATTGTAATTATGTGTTTACTCAGATACCAAAATAGGACTTGCTGCAGTTGGTAAAAGCAGGTCTGGGCTCCAAGTCTCAGATTAATCTAAGTAATGTAAGAGCAGATTAGAAGAGATGGCAACAGGTGATGTCTGGGGGAACTCCAGGATGCACAAAAGGAGTGAAAAGATCAAGCAGCTTCAGTTGGTACAGAGCCATATTGTTAAGGCTTTTTGAATTAACCAGCTTGAGAAAACAGAATTTTTTTTAACAAGTTTGACTTTTAAATGTAAGGGTTTGTTGGCCTTAATAAATGTGAGTATGTGGGAACCTGAAGTGAGTTATTAGAAATTGTTAGGAAATAACTGCTTTTCCCTTAATTCCATGTCTACCACCCCCTCAGCAGATCACAAGAGCTGTAGTAAAAATTAGGAGTGACTCCAGCCTAGGGCAGAGCATGGCAAGAAACTGTAGTCCCTAACAGAGTGTCAACACTATAGAGTCCAATTAAAGCACTGGACTTGCAAGTTATGATGAGAAAGGACTGTAAATGGTACAACTGCATATTTATTTTTAGGAGCCAAATAACTTCCCTTTTCACCTCAGCCCTGCTGGCCCACAGCTGTGGTTGTGCTTGCAAATCCTCTCACGGCCATTTTTTGCCATGTTTCCATCTGTCCATGGATGAAGCCATCACTTGATGCTGGAGTTGGGAATGGCTTTAACCTCCTGAATGGGGACATCACCTCCAGCACCCCTTCATCCCCCCCTTCCCCAGGGCAGATGGAGAAGGGAATGTGGATTCTGGTGCTGCTAAACTGCAGTTTCTCCTCCTCACAAATCCAAGCTTGGCTGTGTCCCAGGGAGTCTGAGGATGTTGTGTGGCCACAGCTGCTCCTCACCATTCCCTGGAGCACACAGCAGGCTGGGTGTCAGCATTTGTGCCAGCTTTGGGTAAAAGACTCCACTGAGGCTATTTAGAAACATTGGGTACCTGTAGGGGAATAGAATATAAGAAAATAAAGATAGTGTAGAAAGTAATTTTACCCCTAAGGAGTTGCAGCTGGCCCAATTATCAAAGATTAGGAGCAGGCCTGACTTTACCAGGCCACAGCTGTAAGCAATGAGAAGAAGAGTGCTATAAAAGAGTGGGGTGGCTGGGTGAGAGGGGAGCTGGAGTTTGTTGGCTGCTTTGTGAAGAAGAAAGAGTCAGTGTTCTGAGGAGATGACCATGAGAAACACCGAGAGGATATGAAACCTTTGTGATAAGGAGACAGCAGAATGGAACCCCTGGAATAAGATGATAACAGGTACCCATCGCTTTTACAGCTGAAGACCCAAAAGTTCAAAGCCCATGGCCTCCAGGCTGAGTGCTGCAGGTGTGGACCCTTTCCTAAACAAGGGAGGAGGTGGGCTCTCACAGCACCCAGCCAGAGCTTTGCTGTGTAGCAGCAGCACACTCAGAACACGCAAATGCAGGGCTGGCTGGAGCTGATGGAGGCTGCTTGGGCTCTCCAAGCTGCCTGACTCTGGTATAAAAAGTCACAGGGCTTTCTGGAGTGATCCTTGTTTTCTCTTGCCATAAACAAGTTGCTGTGCTTAGAGCTATAGCACATTTTTCCTTCAGCGTTTTTTCCTAATCAGCTCTAGCTGAAATATCCTTGCTTCAAGTCTGTTAACTGTAAAGGCATTTCCTCTCTCAAAACAGTTTGTTTCTAGTGGAGAAGATTAAAAAAAATCTCTAATGCCTCCTGTTTTCCTTTTTCTTTTTTCAAATACTGTATAAAACTTTTTAGTACACTACCTGGATTTGCCATATTTACTTGCTTTTAAACAAATCCTTCTGTTTCACCACTCTGAAGTGAAAATGCATCAGACATATCTCACAAGTAAAGGATGAGCCTTAGGTCTTATTTGAGGTGCCAGAGGAGAAGTTTGTTGGCCCAGAAAAGTTGCTCAAAGCTCAGGGTGTCAGGGTCTCCCATTTGTTGCCATGCAGGAATCTGGAGAGGATCTCCATGTAGGTTTTAAGAACAACTCTTAAGAATTAGGGCAACCAAATTATGTTTGTATATGATGTGACTAGGGATTGTATTAAATGTATGCAAGGGTCACCAGGTGTTGTTACTGAACTCACATATTCAAAACTCTTTTTGCTTATTCTCCTTTCTAGCCTGAAAACCTGCTTTACTACAGCCAGGATGAGGAGTCAAAAATCATGATCAGTGACTTTGGCTTGTCGAAGATGGAGGGTAAAGGAGATGTGATGTCCACAGCCTGTGGCACTCCTGGCTATGTTGGTAAGAGGTTTGCTTATATTTTAGTGAAATTGAAATAATTCTCATTTTCTGGTGCTGGTACATGTGAGATTTTACAGATATTTGTTAGAATTTAGTATTTGCCTGTGCTGTGTCTTGTGTGCCCTTCCTCTTTAGGGCACAATTCTGTAATCCAGCTCTAGGTTTGTGGGATTCACTTTCATGTTTTCAGTCCTTTGTGGAATGAGCATTCTCAAAGATCCTGCTTTAGCTTCACCAGGATCTTGTGAAGAATAGCCTCAAATGTACTGCTCTGCAAGCGCCTAGGAAACCAAGAAACTTTACCTAATGAAATGCGTTATTTTAATCATAAAGAATAGCGTTTGCCAGATTCCTCTGGTAGGAGACAGTAAAATCAAAGAGCTGCATTTATTCAGATCTGTTCAGTAATCCTCTGTTACAATCATGTTAAGTTACTGACTCAGATGTTAAAATGCGAAAGCTCTTTAGATCCTTCCTGGACAGTGTCAAATTGTTTTCTGTCATTTATTCTTTGCTCTTCTGTCCATTTGGTAGTGATTGTACAAGGCTACCTATTAGCAGCATGTTTACCAGCAGCCTCTGAAAACAGTTTAAGTAGCTGAAAGTGAGCATTAGAGGGCAGGTGGTGATGAGGTCTGTTTGAGCAAACACATTTAAAAGCTCCCTTTGTGTACAAGACATCCAGCAAGCCTGTGCCTCCTGCTGCACCAGGATCATCAGCTGAGGTGGGGAAATTAAACTCTGGGGTATCCATGAAATCCATGAAACTGTGGATAGATTTCTTTCAGATCTTTCCAGCAGGAGAGACTGGATGCTTTCCAGCTGCAGAAGCTCTTTTTACTTTGCAGCTGCCACCTCACCTCTTTTCATAGCTCTGATGATATCAACAGCTCAGATGAGGTGCTTATGACACAGCAATACAGATTTGTCACAGGTACTTTTTATGGGCATTATCTTCACACTGTGCAGACACACTCTATCCCAATAAAATCAGGAAAAGGAACAGATTTCTGTGCTTTTCCCATCAATGTTTTATTTTAAGACATGGGCCAGGATGCAGTCTGAGTAGCAGTCTTGTGTAATCACACCAGAGTAGAAATCTTCTTCCAGAGCAGTGGCAGGAATTGAGCTGAGACAGCAATTTTCATAACTTTTGCTGTCAGCTCTTCTGTCCCTATAAAACATGTTCTATTTTGCTCTGGAATGGGCACTGACTAGAATGAGTCTCAAGGCACAGGAAAGCTGACATGATGTTTGCTGAAGTGCTGGTGAAAATGAGGGAGTGACTCGGCTTGGTCTCCGAGTGATCTCATGCAGCCTCTCATCATAGCAAGTTTGCTCATGTAAATAGCAATTTTGGAGAGGAAGCCCTTGGAGCCTGTGACAGGAGCTGTAGTGCTTTGAAAGATGTTTGAGAGCTCTCATTACCCATGGTCTGGCCTCTGAAGGCTGTACAAGCGCCCCCAGGCTTGTTGTTACCTTGCTGAAGACAGGATTTACTCATCCTGGTTCAAGAGGTCATGGCCACTTATTTCTGAAGTGCTGACAGAACTTTTCCCAAAGAAAACAGCTTTAAATATTTGCTCTTTTTCTTTTTTTTCTTTTTTTTTTTTTTTTTGCACAGGATGCATCTCCTCTTTAGTGCTGGTTTTTTTTTTAAACATAATAGGTTGCTCAGACATTTTCCAAGTTCAGAAGGTTTTTGTTGCTGGTCACTGTGGTGATGCCCACAAATGGTCCTCCTTGAGTGTTACACCTGATGTTGTGGCTTCTACATAGGTGCTCTGCAACTTGCCCACATCCAAAAGCTTTCATGTCCTCACCCTCAGTGTCAGTCCAGCTTGCAGCACCTGCCAAGAGCCCTCAAATCAATGGAAGAGTCATTCCTCCCAGTGGCACAGCATGGATAAAACTCCTCAGCCTGGCTGGGGCAGACAAATGCCACAGCCCCAGCCCATCAAGTGCCCTGTCTGCCACCTCCTTTTGTGTTTTGCCTTTTCTTTCCACTTATTTTACCTTAGGTTAAGTAACACTCAGAGATCCATCACTTAAAACAAATTTCCTGGTGCTTTTCTTCAGAGATAGGCAGAACACCCTAAGATTTTCTAAGATCTTACCAGAGCTGATTATTTTTATCAGTTTAACCACTTTGCTTTTAAATAGCTGGAAGATGTTTAGGCACATATCCCATGTCAGAGGCACCCAGGGCTCTGTTAAGAAGTCATTGGCATCTGCTACAATTTATACTTCATCTCCAGAAGTGGATCCAGTCAGATTCCACTTTGCAAAGTGCTGGACAAGCTTCTGACTCAGAAGCAAATCTGATCTTAACTCATGTCTGCTGCCCAAGTATGTGCAAGTATGCAAGCCCCTTGTAATTTCTGTCTAATTTCCTTGATCAGGATATACTTTCAACTCCTTGTGCTTCATTTTTTATCTCAACTTTTCTTATTTTCATCTGCAAAGAGCAGTAGTATCTATGACATTAAATGCCTGTTTATGTGGTCTGGAAATGTATTGAATAAGGAAGGGTGTAATTATAATTAAATCCCTTAACAAATATCAGTTTTCTTTCTGAAAATCAAAATATCACTTTTCAAATTGGACTCTATCTGAAATGTGCATGGCCAATGGGGCATTAGGACTTCAACTTTTAAAGCTCAGCCTTGCAGATTAAATTACTGTCAAGAGTTCTGAGTTCTTATTTTTTCAGGAGTTTTGTCAGAGATTTTGGCCCTGTGATGAAAAGCTGATGTTTAAGATAATTTAACCCAATTATCTGAGCCACTTTTGTTAAGAGGCCAATCTAAATGTTTGCTTACTGAAAAGGGGATCTGACAATACAGCCTCTTCTAAGAAGGTCTTGCATTTTCTTATTGCTTACCATTCTTATCCCCATTTCTTATGGAAAGAGTCTGGGATTCTTTCTGATGAGCTGGGACTAGACTGATGAACTGAGTAGTCTGATGAGCTGGGACTAGACACCCAACTTCTAGATAGCAGCTGAATTGGGAAAGGTGAGGCAAGGTGAGCCTTGTGTGGCTCATTTCACCCCAAATGAGGCGTGAGGAGTGACCTGCTTGGGTCTGAACGGTGAAAAATGCCAATCACTTGTTTTTAAAATTTTAAAAGTTTAAAAGTCATAAAATGGTTATAAAAAATAGGAATACAATTAGAGTAATAATAATTTGGAGAATTTGAATTAGGACAATATGAGACAATAAAGACAAAGAGTTACGAATGTCCAGGTACCTTTTCTGGGCAAAATAAGCCCAAAAAAGGACCCGCATTAACAAAGGATTAACCCTTAAAAACAACAGCCTGTTGCATATTCATACACCTCATATGTGATGCATAAATTCCATTCAAACACAGGATTCTGTCTGGTCATTGTCAGCTTCTTCCTCTGAATCCTAACAGTGCCTTTGAGGCAGGAACAAGTTCATTTATTCTGATAAGAGAGCAATAAATTCTTTTTCTCTGAAAGATTCAGGTGTCCTGTGGCTGCTATCTCGCTGCAAGTCCTGTCTTTAAAAAAAGTATCCTACATAGCATCGTTTCTATTTTAACATTTTGTCATAACCTAAAACTATATTTAACACACTACTGAAGATAATTAATACAGCATTACTTTCTAACACAACACATATAATATTCATTTTAATACTTGGGAAAAGCCAATCATAAAATATGCATTTTTCACATGAACCCATTGTCCAATGTGGAAAAGAAGTGGTGTTTTCAAAACCCTGAGTGATGTGTGTGATTATGGGCAAGATCCCAAGAAGCCATTAGTGATTTATAATTTTAAACATCATAGATTTGGGCTGTTCAGCTCTTGGCCTTACATAATAACTCAGTTTTGGGATAGGAGCTGTTCAAACCTGCCTGAGAATGAGCTATCCCTGAGGTGTGTCCAGCTGGGCACCCACCAGGAGGTGACTCCAGTCACTCAGCAAATTCTTCTGAAAAGATTTTGGATGTTTGGGAATTGGGTCTCACTGAGTGACTTTCCATGAGAAATAGTCCCTCAAAAGCTTTGGTTATTTCTGCAGATGGAACTTAGATCTCAAGACACTTGAAAAGTTATTAAAAAATGTTAGAAAGCCTGTCTGAGGCAATCTGCTCTCGTTTTGCAGAAACACTGAATTATGAGCTGTGTTTGTGGCTGACTAATATGTTAATCCTACTGAGATTTAAAATTCTTGCTCCGAGTCCCAATCCTCTTCAAGTAAAATTTTCTTGTACTGCCTTGCCATCCAAATTTGGCTGGATTCTGGATGTGTGGCTGGTCCTGGTATACTCCACCTCACTCTCTATTTTCATTTTCTGTAGTCCTTTTATCAAAGGTCATTTCACAGCTTTCATCTCTGCTCTGCCATAAATCCAGCAGTCTCAGACCTCACCAAAGCCACCTGTTCCTCTCAGCCCTGTGCAAGACCACAGCATTTAAGTAAGGAATAGATTTCCATGTTGAATTTTAATCTATTTGGTATCCTTTGAATCAAAGGCTGGAAAATATTCAATAAGCCCTCAGAATATCCTTATTAGCCATAAACTACTTCAGGTGCCTTTAGGCAGTACCATGAGTAATAAAGTAAAAATAAAGCATGGGAATCACTCTGAACAGGGTTTGTTCAGGCAGAAGCACCTGACAGGGCAATTTCTCAGCTCTGTTGCCAAATCCTGACACAAAGACTTGTGTTACCCTCTGCTGAGCATAAACTGCATTATTACCCATGGCAGATATCTAAATCTGACTCAGCAATGTGAAATAAGAATGACAGGAGCACAGAAAGTCAGCAATACTGCACTGAAACCCTGCTCTCCTTCAGAAAAAGCCTCAAACTTCACGGCCTTGGCTGACCAGAACAAGATGAACACTGGAGGAATGTGTGAAAAAATGAAATAAGTTGTTTTCACCCCAGGATTCAGTGGAAGGACTCTGGTCTTGTGGTGAAGCTGCTTCATGTGCACCTCAGCCTGTTTGCACTGTGAGGAGGGTACTTTGCAGGTTTTTGACTTCAGGAGAGGGGCTGGGTTGGCCCTTTGTGTGAAGAACAGGCTCCCTCATGACTTGTGCAGTGTGAGCAACAGGCTTAAAGTATCAGAGCAATCCCCATGACCTGAGCTCTTTGCAGGAACATGGATTGCAGTTTTTGGCATCCAGCAGCTGCATTTTTAGGGGGTTTATTAGCATAGCTGTGCTCTCTGAGGGTAATGGCATAGTGTTCTGAAAGGGCTCCATATGTTCTGGTCTGCACCTTTTCTTAAAACCTCCATTTGAAACAAGACTTAGAATTTTTTCTCTTATTAAAAGCAAAATATAACTCAACCAAAAAGAAGCTAACTGTAAGAGAGCAGGGGAAGCACATCTTCGTGTACCTGAAGGTGGAATGAGCCTCCCCCTTGTACCTGGCACTGTGGCAATGCTGATTCAGCCCGAAACACCTTCCTGGATGTGGAGGAAAGGCCCAGGTTTGCTCCATTGGGTGTGACTGTGGCCCCAGCTCTCTTCACAGAGAGCAGCAGGCACAATTCCCCAAGGATTTTTCCTGGGAAGGCAGTGAGAAGCACAGAGAGGAGAGGAGAAAACAATTCTTATCGCTATTCAGTGCTCCTGTTGTTTTGCACCTGTGGAATGTGTTTACCCAAAGTGATTTGTCAATTGGATTCTGCTGAGGGTTGTTTTGTTTCCTTGGCCAGTTGGGTCCAAGCTGTGTCCTGACTGTCTGAGACAGTCATGGGTTTTTCTTTAGTATCTTTTGTATAGTATAGTTATAGTATAGTATTAATGGAATATAGTATTATATATAGTATATATAATACTATATTACAAAATATATATATAATATTTCTATATATAAAATAAATATTTATATATTTTATATATTTAATATTTATATATATTTATATATTATATGTTATTATTATATGTATTATATATTACATATTATATGTATATATTTATACATATTATATGTCTTCTATATGATATTTTGTTATTATATATTTTATTGTTATATATTTTTATTTATATAATATATATTTTTATATATTTTAATATATTGTATTATATATTATGTATTGTATTTCGTGTTAATAAAGCAATTGTTCAGCATTCTGAGTCATGGAATCAGAGCACATTATTCCCAGCACTGGGGGCTCCCTGCATACCATAGGTGGCCAGTGTTTATGGTTTGCGCCCAGAGTGATTCCCTGGGGAGATGTGACAGTGGAAGCCATTGCTCAGCTGGCATCTCCCCAGCTCCAGAAATGGGAGATTTGGCTTCCCCCTTCTTCTTTCTGCTGTTTTGTCTCCCCAGTCGTCTGTGTTGATCCTTCAGTGCTGTCAGCTCCTGGATTTTCTTCGTTGTGTCTCCTGCTTTTGCCTCTTGGCACTGATCTGCCTTCATTCCTGAGAGCTTCCCTGACTTGTTTTTCAGCTCATTAAATATTTCCGTTTTTCTGTACATCAGAGACAGATGATGCTGAGCTGTGTCCTCCTGTTCCTCTCTGCTTATTGGAACAAAAATCAAAAGCAGCCATTTGGCCTTAAAAGAAGTATTTAAACCTCCTACCTTTCTTTGTTAATGCTTACCCTGTGTTGTTGTTACCTCTTTCAGAGCTGCCATCCAGAGGCAGCAGCTATAAGTGCTCTTCACTCCTTCAAAACAGAGAGAAATGCCCCAGCACAGCTTTGATGTGTTAAGAGGGAAAATCTTTATATAGTTCACATCCCCTCATCTCAGAATTGTTTTCTGTTATGTTAATGTGGCATATCTGTATAATGTCAGGAGCTCACTGGTGCTCAGCAGCAATTTGCATAATATTTTCTTTAGGAGCTATGAAATGTGTAATGTTTACCAATCTTGAAAGTTATGTAAACAGGCACAGACAGTCAAAGGCAGAAGAGAATGTGAATAAAATACTGGGAATTTGGAAGGACTGGAGAGTTGGGAGACATCTAAGCACATACAGACAGGAGAACATTAACTCCCTTTGTTCTCATATTTTGTCACAAAATTTGATTACAAGAGATGGAACAAAACAGGAAACTCTCATTTCATATGTAGTGGTCCCAGTTTACAGTTCACATTCAGTGGTCCCAATTTGCTGAATCACTTGAAAATTGGAGAAGTATTTAACCTGTGCTGCAGTCTGGGACAAATCCCAATCTTCAAGAGTCTTCATAATGTGGTTGGCACTTATAATTTTACCCACATTCCCCTGAATTTTCTTCAGTTCTGGAACGTGTCCCTGGTGAAATATAACCCATTTCCATCATTGTTCTGCTTGTGGAAATGCAGATGCCCTCACCTGCCTTGTGCCCTCTCTTCCTCCAGTCCCCCCTATGAGCCCTCATGCCACAGCATTGGAAAGTCTTTTTTTATTCTCATTATCTCTTCTTTTGGTTGGCTTGTCTGGATTAAGAAGATAAGACTTTAAAGAGCCCTACCAGTACAGCAGAGGATAGATAGCTACTAAAAGTGAGGTTCAAGCTTTAATATATCTCTGTGTTTCACAATTTGTTTTTTGCTCTTCTTCAAGTAACTAAGTGCTTTGGAGCTGGTGAGACTCCCAGCAGAGGAAGGTGTGACTCCCAAGAAATATTTTTCTTGGGATTTGTCACTTCATTACTTTTTTCCAGCATTTGAGCTCCAAATTACTCAAAGGAAATACTGTACTTTTTAAAACCCAGTATGGCAAGTCTGCTTTAGGAATACCACAATTAGTGATTTCTTGCATTATTGTTCACGTTTTGCTTTGAAAAAGGCAAAAGCTTCTTTACATGAAAAAGATTAGGGTCACAGGGGTTTAAAATTTAGATTTAAGCATTTGCACTGCAAGGTCTCAACAGGGACCCAAACAAAAAATACACCTTTTTAAGTCTTTTTAAGTAGTATAAGATAGTAAAGCAGATCCACAAGGAGTTTAAATAAATTCCCAGGCCCTTGCTTCTAGCAAAATTAAGGCTATGATGGTTGTATAGAGGGAGGAGGCTCAATTCCTTTGTGCACATGTCCAATTCCTGCAGCTTTTCATTTCTCCCTCTGAGGTGTCTGTGTTCCCAGAGGCAGAAGGACAAATGGCTCCCTCTGACTCTGACATCCAGCAGGCTTTGGGAGGCAGCTGCTGCAAGAAGTGGTGGGTGCTCTCCTTCCTCTCCTGCAGATGTAGTTTATCTCCTCTGTGACTCTCTGCCCTTTCTGAGCTGCCTCTGGAGCTGCCCTCTCTGGCAGAGCAGAGCTGTGATGCTGTCAGGGAGAATCTGCATCTCTGCACCCGTGCAAAGCTCGGCCTCATTTCCCTCCTAAACAGGGAGGTGATGGCCCTCTGCCTCTCACACATTTTTCTGTGCTTTGTTTTGTTTTCTGTGCCTGGAGACAAAAAAAAAAAAAAAAAAAAAAAAGTGAATTTGCTCTACTTTCAGAGTCATCCTTTCTTGTGAGGATATGACCTTCAAAAACCTCAGGACACATTTGCAAACACAAGGGTGTGGTGGTGTTTGCAGGGGTCCCAGGACGAGGGGAGAGATGAGAATGTTGACTCCATGTTTCAGAAGGCTGATTTGTTATTTTATGATATATATTATGTTAAAAGAAAATGATATATTAAAACTATACTAAAAGAATAGATTTCATCAGAAGGCTAGCAAGGAATAGAAAGGAATGGGATGATAAAAGCTTGTGACTCTCAGAGAGTCCCAGCCAGCTGACTGTGATTGGCTGTTAATTAGAAACAACCAACATGGACCAATCACAGATACACCTGTTGCATTCCACAGCAGCAGATAATCATTGTTTTTCTTTTCCTCTGAGGCTTCTCAGGAGAAAAATCCTGGCAAAGGGATTTTTCAGAAAATATCAAGGCGATGCAAGGGTTATGTGTGGAGAGCAAAACAAGGTCTTGGGGGTCTCCAAGTCTCAGAGTCCTACCTTTTGACCATATTCAAATGTCTGGCCTTATAACACATGCTTGTTTGGCTTTTTTATTTTCAGCTCCTGAAGTGCTGGCGCAGAAGCCCTACAGCAAAGCCGTGGACTGCTGGTCCATCGGGGTCATTGCCTACATCCTGTGAGTACCTCTGGAGTGCCCAGTGCTGGCACCTGCAGCTTGCTGTCCCACCATGGGGTTACCTGCTCAGCCTGGGGCAAAGCAACTCACCCCTGACACTTGTGATGCAGGGTAGAATGTACCCTGGACACCTCCTCTTTGGTTTCTGTGCTTGAGATGACTTCTGAGGTATTAGAAAGTCTTTTATTCCCTTGCGACCAAAGAAAAAGTTGAGATTCATCAGTTTTGCTTTTTAAGGTTGTTTATTCTTTCTTATTTATTACATTCTTTCTCTGACCTGCTGAGATCTATCCAGGAGGTTGGGTTGTGGCACAGCACCTGCCCGTGGGGTGGTGTTGGCTTTTTATACTAAGAACTACGTGTATTTTATTTACAATAATTTTCCAATACTTATTACCTATGTTAGACAGTCTGTCTCTACTCTAAACCAATCCAAAAGTGTCACCATCACAGCAGAAGAGGGAGGACAAGAAGAACAGGACACGCCCAGATTTTTCTATTTTGCCTCTTGAACCCCATTCTAAAACCCAAAAATTCTACTTTTTCATCTTATGACAAATTAACTATCATTCTACTCAAACTCTTGTGGCTTGTAATTCTTCACACAAAGTTGGTAATTGTTTCCATGGACTGAAATTGAAGGTACAGGTGTTTTTGACTCTGTGCCAGGGTCTCGAATTACCCAGGGCAGCCGGAGGAATGTCCTGGGTCCTGACAACCTCCCAGCTGCATAAAGGCTGAAATTTGAGCAAAAGTGGTAGGAAATGAACTAGTACCCTTCAGCTGTCCAAATCCTTGCTCTCATCAGAACTACACTGTGTGCAGTAATGTGGGCTTGTCCAGGTTGTGACATTATTGAAGTTATTGTTGTTCCCTGCTCAGATTGGCTTTGAGAAGAAACTAATCTGGCTGTGTCCACTGAGCTGCCACAGAAACAAATGTCTTTTCCTGACAGCATTACCACTGCTTTATTTTTTTTTACTTTTCCCTTTTACACAACTGTCACAACTGTTATACAAGACTGAAGGAAAAAGCAGCTCCAATAAGGCACAGCATTAAAGCATTCCTACTTTGTTCCCTTTTTCCTTATGCAGACATTTCATGGCTTGTCAACATGAATAACTTTTTGATGGTGCTGTAGAACTATTTTTGCCAGGACATACCTCATTGCTGTGCTATCCTCTCTGTACAATGTTCATTCTTTACATTTGCTTTACATTTGCATAATTTATATGCTCCCCAAAACAAGGAGGTTTTATATTAAATAGTATAGGAAGGCAGCTTGGTTTATTGCACATGTGTTTATTTATTGAAACCAAAATCCTGTCTGAAAACATTAGTTTTATGACTGTCTATTTTGAAAACTTGTTGAGTACAAAACTTGCATGGGAATGGATTTCTCTTGGAGCAGCCATCAATAGCAGGATGCAAAAAGCTTTTGCTAAACAAAGCAAAAAATCAACAGTGCTTTGACTTTGGTTCAAAGCCCACTGGGACCTACTACAGCAGTGAGGAAGAGCACAGACAAGCCAAAATACCTTGAAGACTGCTTCACAAACCATTCCTTAGTGCTCTTTTAGATGAGGATGGTGTGTGCTGACTCAAATTTACCTTTTTTCACAAGCAAATCTGATAATGGTAGTCCTAAGGGTTGGGATTTTTGACATTGTCAGTCCTTGCCAGCCATGGCAAGACACAGTTGGATTTTTCTGATGCTCTTTTAGGACTGTGCTGAGTACCAGCTTCAGGGAGTGGGAGAAGGAGGATGCAGGTGGGAGATAGCACCACTCTGCCTCACATCCAGGCTCAGCTGCTGCCTGGGTTCAGTTTATTGCCAAGTATCCACCATGAAAATATGTGTCCATCTGCAGCCCAGGGGAGGGCTGGGAGCTGTTGCTTGTGGCTGCCTGGAGATAAACCTGGCTCTGCTTTCCTGCAGGTTGTCAGTCCCATGTCCTCATGGTTTATGCACTAAAGGTCTCTTGTGCTGGCAGACCTATGGTCTTATTTCACTTGTTGCTGGGGAATAGGGGTGAGACAGTGCTGGGCAATGTGTCCTCCACACCCACTTTATGAGCACTGCTTCAACAGGTGGAAGGTTTTAATCTCCTCCATAATCTTCCCCCTTCCTAAGCAAGGCTGCTCTTTCTGTAAGGTTCAGCTCTGTTTCCTGCTCTGTTTTCCAAATCAGCATGTGCGCAGCTTGTTGGGCAAATTTAAATTCCCTATTCACTACACCGGGAATTCCCAGCCCAGAAGGCTTAAATCATCTCAGTAAGAACGAACCTCTATGAATTCCTGTTTGCAGGACAAGGAAACCTTTTCAGGCTTTCTGTGCTTCAGGTAATAAGGTCTTGATTTGTATTTTGTACAGCCCAAATAAGTGGCAATAACACATGGCTGTAGAAGGGGCCTGAAAGGAGGCTGTTCATGTCTTTGCCAGATTGTTACATCTTGGGTGGGATTGGGTAGGAGACCAAAGCAGCTCTTTCAATGTGTAAGCCACATCCTCCAGTGCCTGTAGCAGTGAGCTGTTGTATTCTTGTTGTATTCCATATTTCTAGCGTCCCATACTGTACCAAGCTGTTCTTCTCTGCAGCACAGTCCTTCATATCTTCTCAGGGGCTCCTCCTGGGCTCTTGACCCACCCTTATTTATTCCAGTTACCTTCACGAGCTACAGCTGCTGCCCAACTAAGGACTTCACAGCTGTAGCTCATTTGGAGTAACTAGGACCCACACAGATCTTACATGGACTCTCTCCATAACAATACAGGCCCCCACATTTCCCCCCTTTTCTTTTAACAATTATATGATTACAATACACATACAGTCCCAGCTCTCAGGCTGCCACAGCTCTTGGCTGTCTTAGATACATACATAGAATATATATATATATCCCTATACAGTCCCAGCTCTCAGGCTGCCACAGCTCTCAGCTGTCTTTGAACACATACAAATCCCTAGATGTTCCAAGCTCTTTTCCTTAAAGGCCATATTCTTACAGCTTTCTGCTGTTACAGCTCCTTAATTCAAAGGCCATATGATATTCTAAAATCCCAGCTCTCAGGCTGCCACAGCTCTCGGCTGTCTTATCTTCTATAATATCGGGGGGTCCCATACCTTCTCTCGATGTTCCTCATGGCTGCATGTTCTTCATCACGTCGGGGTCCCCAATTGTTGTATTCTTGTTGTATTCTATATTTCTAGCGTCCCATACTGTACCAAGCTGTTCTTCTCTGCAGCACAGTCCTTCATATCTTCTCAGGGGCTCCTCCTGGGCTCTCTACCCACCCCTGTTTATTCCAGTTACCTTCACGAGCTACAGCTGCTGCCCAACTAAGAACTTTGCAGCTGTAGTTTGGAGTAACTAGGACCCACACAGATGTTACAGGGACTCTCTCCATAACAATACATATATTCAGGCCCCCACAGTGAGCAGTGCTCCTGGGCTCCCTTTGGTCAGCCCCCCACAGCCCATGGCATCAGGGGCTCTGTGCACTCCAGAGTCACTGGGCACCTCAACCCAGCCTGAGTGGATGCAAGCAGCCATTTCACCCGGGTGGGCTGTTCAGTTGCCTAAACTTGGACATTTAGTGCCATGCTGGGGGGTCCAGGGCAGCCACATGGGTTTGGAAAATAACACATTGCAGAGCCCTTCCATCTGCAGAGGCAGATGGATCCAAGCCCGAGACCATGGGCCATGTCAAACAGCACCAGATGCTCAAGCTGAGGTGACTGGATCACACCCTGCTCCCTGCTCAGAGCCCTGCTCCCACAGTGTGGATTCATCTGCTTTTGGTACATTTACATCACTCTCCAGCCTCCCTTGATCCCTCTCTGCTGAGTGCAATGTGATCTGAGAAACCCAGCCCACACCTCACATGTCCTAGCCTTGGTCTGGATCTCATCCTTGCTTCCAGGAATAGCCAGAAGCTGCAGATGTGGTGTCTTAAGAAAGTGAATGTCTGGAATACAGTAAAAGGAGAGGGAGGAGGAGGGTCCTTCCCTAAGCTGGAGGGAATTATCCCTGGTGGGGTGTCTGGTACAGCCAGGATGGGCACGGGTTGAACACGCAGCTTTGTGGCCTCAGCAGTGCCCCACCACCAGAGGCAGCAGTGCCAGCTCCCAGAGTGACATGGCACTGAGATGCCACAAGGACCTGGTGAAATGCTGGGAGTTATTAGCTGAGCAGGAGTTATTAGCCCCAATATGTAGCTGCACCCATTTGGATTTGCCATTTCCAGCTCCACAGTCAGCACAGCTGGAGCCACTTGCACATCCCCAAACCAGCTGCAGATGCATTTCTGCATATGGCAATCCAAGCACAACGTCCTGCTTCATCTCCTCACCTCTCCCACAGATCCTCACTGCCACTCTGGACAGACTGTTGTCATTCAAGAAGATGAAAACTCAAAGGAACCAGCACAGAATCAGGCATAAATTAAAGATGCTTTGAGCTAATATTACTACAAGTGGTTTGAGTGCCTCCAGACCCGAGCTCAGTCTCACTTGAGAGCCCTCAGTTCATGACACTGGAAGAACAAACTGTTTCTGAGGCACTGATGCTGTGGAGAAATATTTGTTTCCGTGATCTGCAAGGATGTCTTGGGACAGAATAATTCTGTTTCAGTGCCAGTCTCCAGTGCTTCTCCTTAATGACAGCCAGATTGCAGTGGAGTTTTTATCAAAACCTGTTTTGCATGAGAAGCCATTATTCACAAAAACTAATTTTAGAGCCTGAAATTTCCTGTTATTCCAGTTGCAGTATTTCTAAATTTGAAACAGCCTCACTGTTGAGCCGGGCCTTCCACTTACCACCAGGTAGTTTTGATCATGTGTCCAGCTTTAAAATATAAAGCAGAAGAAGAGCAAGAGACTTCACTGGATTCCCAGCAGCTGGATCTGGGGCCTTTCTGGGTCAGATAAGGGATTACAAAAGCTTGGGGAAAATACTGATCACATGCATACCGTATATAGAGAAGATAAGTTAATTTATGCAAAAAATAGAAAATCATGTTTTGAAGCTGGAAAAGAACCTGGGGGCACAGAATGCTCGACCTCAGCCCCTGGTTATTCATAGTCTTCTGCAATAGGTCAAACACTTTTTTTCTTGAATTTTCTTCTGTTTCCAGTCACTGTTTGGACATAGAGTTACTGGTTTTTTGTTGTTTATAAAAAATTACCTATCTGGAGATGAATCTTGGATCAAACTTTCACACTTTGCTGCTGAGCTGCTTTTGACTCTCAAGTAGATGTGCATGAATCATCAGTGCTGTTTGGAAGGATTAACCAGGGACAGTGCAAAGTATATTGTGCCAAAAGAAGTTTCCACTGTCACCTAGGAGTCATCCATTGGGAAAAAGTGGTCAGTCATCTTTCCTGCTTTGTTAAGGAAAAAATGAGGAATAACTTACTTGCTCAGCCCTGGAAGGAGAATCAAGGTGGCAGAGGACACAGCATTTTGGGTTGCTCAGGAAAACTCAGCTAACATTGGGAAAAGAGCCCCAAATGATCATTCCTCATTGCTTGCTTCTTAATTTCTGTGTGATCCCCTCTGCTGATGTGTCCTTGTCCACAGCTTTGTGGGGCACCAGCGTCAGCCAATATGAGGGACTGTTCCCAAAATATACAGAAGGAATACACGTGTTTAATCCCTATAAATAGCACTTGGATGACTCCCCACACCATTCATCTCAGGTCTTTGAGCAGCTACTGAATTCTTTGTCCTAATCTAACTGTAAAATTGTTTTTAAAACTAACCCTGGGGCCTCTTGTGTTACAGACTGGACAATGACCATGTGAATTCTTTAGTATCACCCCCAATATGAAATGGGATCTGCAGGGGTTTGCTTTCTCTGCCTGGTGAAGACAAAATGTTCCTGCTATTCCTCTTGTGCTCTCAGGATCACTTTTAGAATTTACTTCTGGAAATGTCTTTCTCTTGTACATCCACCTGTGTTCTTCTTATCTGCATCCCATTATTTTTAAGGCAAGACTGGGAATAGGAATTTAGGGGAAAATCTGTTGCTTATGTGATAAGGTTGCTAAAAAAATTCTGAAAACCTTTTATTTGGTGAAACTGCAAGAAAATGATGACAACTAATAGCTGTCTGAAACTCCCCCAGGACAGTGCTGGAGTTTTTCACATTGAAGACAGAGGGGTTATTTTTGCATTTCTGCATATCTGAAGAAAAGCAGCAGAACCTCTGATAGTGAGGTCATTTTATTCACACAGAAATGTCCCAGCAGATGGAAATGAAGTCAGTGGGATTTTGATTCTGTAAGAATTAACCAAAAAACTCATTATGGACTTTGGAAAGTGGCCCAGTTGCTGGAAGTCCAGCAAGATTTCCTCCAGCCATAAAATGCAAGATAGGCTGATTTGCTGGGGTTTTCCCATCCCTTCTGCAAAGCCAATAATGTTAATCCTTAAGTTACACTAAAACTTCCTAAGCTCTGTTTTTAAGGGAAAGGACAGCAAGGCTGTACATAAAATATTTGTATTTTAGCTCTCAACCCATCAGGGTGCCCCAGTGTTCCCCTCCCACATTCCACCTCTTGTGACCTACAGGGCTTGCTCCTTTCTCCCCTGCTTTCTGCTGTAGGTCCTCATTGATTTGCCTCCCAGAGGAACATCCTTGCATCCCGCTGTGCAGGAGGCTCATCCCATCCCTGGCCAAGCCAGGATCAGCCCCTGGGCTCACTCAGCTCTCAGGTGAGGGCTGATTTGGGGGGATCTCCCTGCCCATGACCTGTAGCAGCAATGAATGCTTCTCATCCTCTTCCTAGCAAGGGAAAAGCTGAGCCAAAAGAGGCTGTTTTCTGCCCTGTGCCCAGCTCCTGGCAGTTCTGGTGCCATCCTGCATGACCCTGTCTCTCCTTGTGCCTCCACATGGGCTGCAGTGACCTCCTGGACACAGAGACTGATTCCCCAGCCCTGCACATACTCCAGCCATGCAAGCTTTTAATCTCCCCCGTAATCTGAAAGGCTCTGGAAGGGCTGGGGTTCTTGTTTGGACTCATATCTCTGTGCTCCCCCCTTTGCAGGGTTGTTGCCCTCCAGCTCTGTGCTGCTTAGCACTTCACTCCCACCTTTTGCTGCCACAAGTGTGCATAAATCACAGCAGTCCCAACTTGTGCTCTTGTACCTCTGCCAAGGTAATTAGTACAGTGCACATTTGAAGAGAGTTATTTCTCTCTCCAGAACAGCCTGCCAGTGCCCCAGCATGCACAGCACTGTCTGCTTGCCTTCAAATGCTTTATCAGAGCACTTTGGGTTTGTCTAAGGAAAGTGCTGAGGAAGGCAAGAAATTAATGAAGGGCTGTCAGGCTCCTTAAATGCAGCCCCCTGAGTCTCACAGGGAGGAGGGGACAGAGCAATGGCTTCAAGTGGATCTTTTTTTCTTCTTTCTTTTTTTCTTTTTTCTTTATTTTTTTCTTATTTATTTTTTCTTTCTTCTTTTTCTCTTTTTTCTTTTATTTTCCTTTTTTCTTTTTTCTTTTTTCATTTTTTTTTTTCTTCTTTTTCTTTTTTTTTCTTTTTTTTTTCCTTTTTCTTTCTTTTTCTCTTTTTTTTTCCTTTTTTTCTTTTTTTTCTTTTTCTCCAACCTGGGAATCTCTACCCCGGTGCTCATCCTGCCAGTTACAGCGCTGCTGTTGTCAGCTCCATCATTTCCCCTCAGTAAAGCACCCAAAATCTTGAGGGTTGTGATGAAAGAGGAGGAAGGAGAAAATCAGTTTATGCGCATCCCACCCCAAGACTGTGGGATGTGAGCACTGATAATTATTACACTAAAACAAGTAATTTATAATTTCTTCACAGATACCAGTAGAGCTGGACACTGATTGTGGATCCAATCTCTTCATTAAGCCCCCAGATGTTTTTCCTCTATTGTCTGTGTACATAGTAGCTTTTTGGCATTTGCTAAATTTAGTATTTTAGGGACTCTTCTCATACACCACCTGCACCATGGGGTTTCCAACAGGAGCACCCAGCCCCAGGCACCAGCAGGTGCCCATTAAATGGGTACACAGTCCTGCTCTGGACATACACACTTCTCTGGCAGGAGGTGATCTTCCTCCTTAGATAAGGACACTCATCCAGTGGCACACAAATGAGGACTGGCTCATCTCTCTGAGATAAAGAAAGAGATTTCTGGTTCAGCTGAGCCACAGTGGGTTCATCATCATGCTGCAAATGTCAGTGGAGTTCTCCCGTGTCAGTGTGGCTGTGATGCAGATCAACATCTCAGTATTTAAATTATTTATCAAGCACACTGGCTCTTCAGAGCTAACAAAACATTGCTCCTTTCACCCTCAAGTGTTGAGTTGGTTCAAATAACCTCCAGGGCAGCCGGCTGCCTTTGGGTTATAAATAACTCAAGTATTCATTTCTTGCAGTTTCTGCTGCTGTTTCTGAGCTAGATCTACAGTCTGTTTGTAATTGCTCTCTCCAATTAAATGCTTTATGGAGGTTGATTGACTCTGAGTTTAAAATAAACTGTAGGAAAAATATCATTTCAATACCAGCAAAGCATGTGGAAGAATGATTTAGACCACAGATCAGTGATAAGAGGAAAAAAATGTATCATCTCTACACAGAGGCAGGAAGGGCCTTAACTGTTTAACTGTGAGCAGGATGGGTTTGCTAAAACCTTGGTCCAGCTTCAGACATAAATCTGGCACTTTGCAACACTGGTGTTAAAACTTGAGGAAGGGCTGTCTCTGCTGGCATGTCTGTGCAGAGTGGGACAGAATGCTGCCTGCAGCACCAGCTGGGTGTGAGGGATCTCTGGCACACGAGTTTTACCACTGCACTTGTTTAATGCAGTGCTAGATGTGCTTTTCCCACATCCAGCCCTGCCTCAGCGTCGTGGCTGTCCTGCTCTGCAGCACTGGGAGGGTGCACCCTGAATGGATTAGCTCAAACCAGGCAAATAATGTTCAATGTCCTGCTTGGTTTTCTTTTTTTTTTTTTTTCCTTGGTTTTTTTTGGCTACGTTTTCTGAGAAGTCTGACTATAACCACTGAGAACCAGGACAGGACTGTTGTCAGCCTCAGGCAAGGCAGGCAGTTGGATGTGGTCAGCAAAATCACCTGCAGGGGTGAGAAAGGGGGAGGCTGTCCCTGTGTCTGCAGCAGCAGCAGGGCCCTGTGCAGCCCTTGCAAGCTCTGCTGCAGAGCTGCATGGGCTCCTGGGCATCCTCCTCACTGTGCCAGGGGACACAGAGCCCAGCACATCCTGCAGGTGCATTGTGCCCTCTGCCTGAAAGCTCTGCAGGGCTCCTTGCTCTGCTCTGCACCAGGACTTCTGGATGTGCTGAGGGGTTAGAGGGGCTGATGCTCTGTGGATGAAGGGTTTAGCTCATGAAATCTCCTCTTAGGAAAGGATGGCAGGGATCATGTCTGTGTAATAAAACCATTCCTCTGGTTAAACACTCAAAAGCATGCAGAGAGAGGCCAGGATATCTGAGGGGTCAACAGCACCAGGCTTCCAGGCAGAATTCTGCCTTGTCCAGGGCAGTGCCAATCTCCAGAAATGGCTGTCCATATTCCTGAAGAAACTTCTCTCATGGTAGCACTTGTCTGCTTGAAAACTTACTGGGACAAGAGTTTCTCCTTCTTCTCCCTCCTTCTTCCCTTCTGGGCAGAGATGGCTCCAGTGGTCACCTCTCTCTTTTCCTGCTCTCCACCAGGCTCTGTGGATATCCCCCTTTCTATGATGAAAACGACTCCAAGCTCTTTGAGCAGATCCTTAAGGCAGAGTATGAGTTTGACTCTCCATACTGGGATGACATCTCCGAGTCTGGTAAGTAGCTACTGCTCTTTAAATTTAAATGCAACAGCCATGCATGCACCTGTGCCTACTGCATGCAACCCCCTGGGCATGAAATGCACCCTGCATCATGTGCAGAGATCCTTTTGACTGAACACCAGTGGGAGTATGCATTCCAGTGGAAATGTGCATTTCTTTTGGCTCAAATAGTCATGGGAGTTTGTTTCTGCAGCAAATTAGGTCTGTCAGTCACACAAGAAGCACTAAAACATAGCTAAAACAGCAGATAAAGATGGCAGAAGACTGTCCCAAGAAGAAAAAGCAGCTTAATTTCTTCATTGTGTCCTAATGAAAAGCAGATTGTTAATGTGCCATTAATAGTAAGGTGGCAAATGAGTTTGGCTCAGTTGCTGACACTTCACTGCAGCTCCAAAGCAAGTCCTCAGTCTGTGCAGCAAGAAAACCAAGAAATGAATGGCTTACAAATGAGGCAGGTGAGCAGATCCAGAAACTGAAAGGACTGTCCATGTGGGTGATGTTCCCCATCCAGTGCAAGGGGACATGTAACCCATAGTACCCACCTGCCCCTGCTCCAGTGAGCCTGGCAGAGGGGCAGATACCCCACATGTGTTACAGGCAGATGTTCCAAGGGCTTCTGGCTCCAGTGTGGGTCTGTGTCTAGGGGTTACAGCAGAGGACATTCAGCCTTGCACCTGCATGTGTCCCTGACACACTGTTTAGCCTCCAAGAGGTCACCCAGGCTCAGTATCCTTGCTCTGTCCAACCCAGGGAAACATCTGCTGCTTCATGCAGAAGAAGAAATGAATTCTAGGAATATTCCATCATGTAAAAATGTCCCTATAAATACAGTTTTCTGATTTATTAGTGCTACTGATTGAGGCAGGGGAGATAAAAATTGAGTGTTTTTATTATAAAGATGATTATATATTCTCTTATCTCCACACAGAGAGCAGCATTTTATGCTGCTTACATCTGCAGTCCAGATATCATTGTGATGGATTGCTCAAAAATAGATGTGATGAGAAGTTTTTTTTAAACTAATAAGGATTTTCAGAGAAAATATGAAGGTCTGCTGGCAGACCCTTCTGTCTCATGAGGGAAAGTCCATCACCTAAATCAGCACAAAGATTTTCCTGCCATATTTGGCTTTGCTGTGGCTCCTTCAGCTGCACTGTCCTGAAGCTGCTGGACACATGCCACGCTGCGATCTCCCTTCCTTCCATTGTGGCGTTGATTAAAAACACACTGCCTCCTGCTCCAGGGAGTCCATTTGCCTTGCTCAATTCCTCCTAAATAGGTGTCCTGGTTCAGAGCAAATTTGGGAGAGAACCCCCAAAGGGGCTCCTCCAGGAAAGCAGATTCAATCGGCCCCTCACCCAACCGGTCAGGGAGAAAATACCTCCTTGGAGAAAAGTGGGAAAAACCTGTTTATTAAACAATAAAACCTAAACTATATCAAACAATAAAACACCTTGCTGCTTCAAAAGAGATGACAAACTGAGAAAGTCCCTCCATGGGCTGCAGCTCAGCTCACTCAGTCTCTGATCAGTCCCTCAGTGCTGGAATTGTCGCAGGCCAGGCCCAGCCTGGTGGGCCTCAGGTGGGAGCTGCTGGTGCTCTGCTGGGTGTTCAGTCCAGAGCAGGTTTCAAGAGGTCCAAAGAAAGGGGAAAAAAGAAAAAAAAACACAGTGCAGAGAACTTCTTTGCCTCAGCTAGCTAAAACTAACTAAAAGCAAAGGAGAGCTCTGTCCTGCTGTCTGTCCATTCACAGACAACACAGTCAGGAGCAGGAATGTGGAGGAGTGAGTGCAGTGGAAAACAAACTGCTGCTTCTTCTCTCCCCCCCCTTCACTCTCTGGAACAAGGCTTAAAGGTGCAAAACTTATTATTCAGCATAAACAGAACAAGGTGATTGGGGATAAAAGCATCATATAGTCAACCCAGGACAGTAGGCAACATGTCCTCACAGCTGACCATGTGCTTGGGATGAGCAATGTGAAGCTCCTCTTACTGTGGCATCTGACCTCCTCCCTCTCCCCTGGCTGACCAGCACATCCAGTGCATGTGGCCACATTCACACCACTAAGATGATGCTGACCAGGGCCCCAGAGCTGTGCACTGCTGACTCTGAATTTTCCATCCCACTCCTACATGTACCTTCAGGAGTAGGTGCCTTCAGCTTTTATCTGGTACACTAAATAGCTTGGGTTTGATCCTAAGTCAGTTTGGTTCTATCTATACTAATAAATGACAAAGGACCCAGGGCTGTTTTCTTGTGCTGTGGCCAGAGGGCACTTGGTAGCCTGATCAGTGCTATTGAAAGTGGCACTAGAACTGGACATCAACTCTATTGTTTTCAATAGTTTTCTCTTTTTTTTTGCAGCTAAAGACTTCATTCGGAATTTGATGGAGAAGGACCCCAATAAAAGATACACCTGTGAGCAAGCAGCACGGCACCCTTGGTAAGCAGCGCCCAGTGCTCTGAGAAACCCTCAGGACACAGAGCACCTTTTTACATTCCTGCATGGAAGCGGTTTTTCTGTCACACATTGTACTGACCACTACTACCTAACTCTGAGCTTTTATTCTTACAACACTCTTTATCCTCCAGATTTTCTTGGAAACCTGTAACGGACTTTAATCTCATGCACCAACCTGTGTAAGGATTAGTAAAATGCTGAATTATGTATGTTGACTGTAGTGCAGCAGTGGGATGTGCCAAAATGATTAAAGTACTTAAAGTCAAATGATCCTTTTGCATATGAGTGACTTCATCAACATTTCCCAAGGTTTTTGTAGCTGGAACAAGGGTGACTCATGTGCTTCTGACCAGCCCTGAGTGACTGAGAGCAGCATCCCACACTACCAGCTGCACCCACACATGGGCTCTGAATCTCTTTTAGGGTAGGGAATATTATATAAGCAAGGTGAGGTATTATTTTTGTTGTTATAATAGCTGCAACAGAAAAAAAGTAATCGCATAACATTTTCACCCCAGGTGTGCATTACACTCTGGTTTTATACTGTTACAATTGCCCCAAATGCCACTTCCTTTTGCATTGTCTGTGCAACAAAAAGGAAATTTGAGACATGAAATCCCACTTTTGTGAGATGAATAAAAAATCCCAGACTGGTTCTAAATGATACTGACCTGAGCCTCAGGAAATTAAACAAGTCAGTATTAGGAATGCAGAATAAACAATGAGAATGCAGCTCCCAGCAGGGAGTGAGGTGACCATTTGTACAACTCAGAGGCAGATTTTCCAAAGCCTTACATCCAAAATACACAAAATGTAAGCATCCAGTTTCTGGCCCTGCTACATCTGTGTTAGTGGCTGGAGTGCAACAAAGAAACGTGGCACTTGTAACACACACAGCTTCTGGGCCCTCTGAAAGGAACAAAATGATAAAAAGTGTTTTCATTCCTTTTTTGTGTGTGGTTTTATTTTTTTTCTTTTGCATGTCATGGCCAAGGGCCAATGGAAACTCACAGGCTGCTACATAATTCGTACTATTTTCCACAGAATCCAATTTTCCATTTAAAAACAACCCCCCAAAAAGGTTTTTTCCCCATTTCTCTGGAAGGGGGTCTTCTTCTGCCAGGCTGCCTTTGCCATCCAGTGGTTCATTTTCAAGACTTCAGGTTCTGACACAGCGCAGCTCAGGGTCAGCCTTTGAAATGTCAGACATGCAAATGGCACTGCAGAAGGGAGGCTGAAAATATTCAACATATTGTCACTCCACATCCTGAATCCACCTCCCTTTGACTTGGGGAGAGTGTATGCCAGGGGATTAGAGGACAAAAAGGAAAAGCATGGAGGTTTCCAAAGCTATGGATGGCTTCAGACCTGCCTCTGTCCTCCCCGTGAGCAGCTTTCCATGCCTCATTCCCCCTTGCTCTGAGAGCTCCCTGTAACATGGACACTGCAGTTATGGACCTCTCTGCAGAGATGGGCGGTGATTTTTTATTTTTGGAGGCTTTGGATCCTGTAGTGATAAATGCCTTTTTGGATAATCCTGGCTGCTCACCCACATGTTGTTTTGGAGTTAGTGGTAGGATCTCCTTTTGCCAAAGCATTGCTCAAGGAGCATTTTCCACCCAGATTCCTTATATCAGGAAATAGTGAGGGTTTTGCTGGTTTTTTTTCTCATTCTAGCCATTACATCTGTGGCAGTGACATCTTTCCTTCTCCTGGAAGGGAGGGAAGGCTTTTTCAGTGCAGGAGGAAGAGAGTTCTGTGCTTTGTCTCGGTGGTCAGCTGTGTCCTTCTCTCAATGTGGGTGTATTTAAATTTCAAGCAGCTCCAGGCCTGAGTTCCTCTTCCTCATGGTTGCATTCATTGTTGCAGCAGCTGCAGACAGGGGTGCGCATGTGCAGCCAGCAGAGAGAGGTCACCACAGCTTTTGGATCATCCCACAGCCCCTTTTGAGATGAGCATGGATTTCACATCCCCCCAGCTACATCACCTTCCACAGTGATGCATAGAGAGCATCTGCTCTGTGTGTTGTCACAGGACAGGGGTACCTGAAGCTCTTGGCGTAGTGGGAAGAGATGATCAGAGCAGGCTGAAGTGGTCCCATAAATTATATGCTTTTGCAGAGTGTTTGCACTGCAAGCAGCCCTTGATGGCTGCTCATAAAAGGTGTTTTTTTCTTGTCTGCACAAGCAACATAACTGGAGAAGCATCTTTGAACCCTAGAGTTCTCATGAAGCAAAATCCTGATTCCAGGTCTCCACTGAGACTAATGGGAGTTGTGACAGATTTCCGTGAGATTTTGTCTCCTTGTTTCAGCAGCAGAACACAGGCCTCCCTGGGTCACTGTTGGTGTGCAAATGGCAGATAATTAATAGATTTATGGTGAGGTGGCTCCATGTAGTAACATCTTCCACCTTTCCCTTTCTCTTCCTCCTGTGAATTCTTCCTATGCAGTTTCAGATCATTGAGATCTTCGCAAATTAGGATGAAATCTATCAAATCATGAATAATTAACTCATATTTTATAATCTGATTGTGCTAAAAGTAGATAACTGTATGACATGGCTACCTGGCCATGAAATTTTGTTGTTTCAATATGCAGTATTTGTGAAGAACAAACTGATTCTAAAACACACCTTTTATTTTAATCACTGTGTTTTCATTAAAACCTTCCAAACAGGGCTTGCAGGAACTGGATCTTGCAAGATAATACATTTGTTCCTTTAAGGTTAATAATATCTTTGAATTTTGGGAAACTGCTCCAGAATACACAGCTATTTGCATGACTAAATGTTTGCACAGGATCAGACCCTAAAAAAAGTCAATACTTCTTCCCAATGGCCCACTTTTCTGCAGTGTATCTGCTCACCACATGCCTGCATTTATGTGATGTCTGGCTATTTATAATCAAATGGCCTTGGTAGGGGGGTGGTGTGTTAAAGTCAGAGCTGGCAGAAAAGGAGGCTAATAATTGCAGTGAAGTATGACAGCAGAAACAGTACAATATGTGAGACTTGTTGGTGTAATGAGTCCACCCCTGCATGTCCATTTATTCAGATTTCTCCAGTTTAATATACAGGTGACTTGTGCTTTCCACTGGAAAAGTTATTTATTTTATAATGTATCTTTCAGTGAGGTTTGCACTGTTTATGGGGTGTTGCAAAGGTGCAATGTTCTGCTTAGCTTTTCCCACTGTGACTTTTCAAAAAGGACATGGAAAATGAAGGTAACAAAAGAATGGGGTGATTTTGCTGCAGCTTGATACATTTTAATGTTTCCCTGGCTCATATTAAAGACAGCAATTAAGTTTATTAAATATATTGCCATGTCAGAGCCCACATCCTGTTTAGGGCAGTGGCTCAGTCTGCAGTGATTGGGGGAGCAGCAGAAACCTGAGGACCTGGTTTTTCCAGCTATAGACTTACAGAAACATAGAATATCCTGAGGTGGAAGGGACCCTCAAGGATTATCAAAATGTGCTCCCCATCAGGTCAAGCTAGGTCCTGCAGAGCCAAATTCAACCTCCAGGCTCGGATCAGAGGGAAAGAGAACAGAGCTCAGAGGGTGAGGACAAAGTCCAGCAGCTAGGAGCTAATACAGAACTTAGAAGGGCTGCCATGAATTTATTTACTCCATCATGCATTAACCAAGGGAACCTAAATGGCATTTAAAGCTGTGTGCTGAAGGCACTTACAGCATCACAGGCAATTTGGGGCATCTAAATTAAAGGATGATGGATTAATGGCCTCCATGTAGAGATTGTAAATACAGAGACTGTAGAAGGGAGAAGGAGCTTGTGGCACCAGTTGGACCCCAGTGTCTGCAGGCAGGAGTGTGGTCCTGGCTGTGCCAAGGGAGAAGGGATCCTTGGGATGTGCCAGCATCCAGCCACACCCACCCTGAGGAATCACAAAGCTCTGGCAAGGGCTGAGCCTCTGCAAACTGTGACCATGACTCCAAGTGTTTATCGTGTGCCAGAGAGCACAAGCCAGATAATAATTTCCACCCAGGGAAAGGACATGGTTTACAAAGAGCTCAGCTCTCAGACAATATTGTTTGAAGTGTGAAAAGGCCTTCCTGAAGGGAATTGCTGATGTTTACAACATTAAATCAAACTCTTATCGAGTTCATCCCCACACTCTATTTATTTTGGAACATCACTGATACAGTGTGTGTGTATATTTATATACGTGCATGGATGTGTGTGTGTGTGTACATATAGAAGAGTTATGATCCCTCAGCATTATCCATTACTGCTAACTCCATGTTTCCTGTCATCATACTCAGGAGTATTTCCAAGCACTTTTTGGCCAGCACAGCATTTGAGTTGGCTGCCTTCAGAAGGAGGGTTCAGAAAATAATGGTAGATGAAAGGCTCTGCCTGCCATTGTGGGCAGGGAGGATGAGAGAGACATTTGCTTGCAGCATGCTAAAGAAGAACTGTCCAAAAGGAAATTTGCTGGTTTTGTCTGTGTTGGAGGTTCCTCTCAAAGCTTAGAAGTGGTATGGCCAGATAAATTGGTGTGATAAGTTTGAAGTCAGCTAGAGAGCTAAAATAAATTAGATACTATGAAATAATATTTGATCATTAGATTAGATTCCTCTCATGTGCAGGATTAGATTTGTTCTGGTTATTCATGAGAAATACCCTCTTTAGTTTCAGTGGATGTGTTTGGGATGGGGAGCCATCATCCTTGGTCTCTTGGTATCCATTTCTGTGCATTGAGACAGTTCTATATTTACAACTGGATGTAAAACCAGCTTCAACATGAAGTTCCCCAAAGCATTGTCAGGATGCAGCTGCTCTCAGGCGCTGCAAAAATGGGAATCTGGAGAGAAAATCCAGGTTTCACTTAGATTAATCATTCCTTGCTTGGTTCTGGGTGATGTTCAGCAGGATAACAGATGATGCATTATTTTGATTTGTTTTATTTTATTTTGTGTATGTATGTGGTAGGTAGAAGCAATTTCTTTTACTGGGCCAAGTAGAACAGTTGGTAAAAAAAAAACTTCAGAGCTGACATAGTTAACTTCAAAGTTAACTGCAAAGCCAGAAACTATTGTTCAGGACTAGATAAGCATCAGTCTGATTAGCTGAAGTTGATTGCAGTTTCCCAGTGAAAATTGAGCTGACTTCTAGAGGCAAAGTATATATTGAGCTAGAGAGGAAGGGAGAAAAAAAGAAAAAAAAGATACTGAGGTATTTTTGTCCTAAAAGGAAAAATGAGATGGTTTATAGCCTGTGGACTTGGAGAGTTAGGGAAATGTGGATGGGAAATTAAAAATGCACTAAAACCAGTAGTTTTAGTTATCTTTTAATTTGATTCTTTCTCTTCTCAGCAAGGGAAATAAAGTTCATGATTAAATACTTTTGGTATAGATGTGAGGATGCTCATGATAGCCAGTAGATCTCTGTGCCCAAACATATCTAATTTTTCAAATCTACCAGCTGAGAGTACAAAACATGTGACTTCTCCCTGCTCACCTCCACCTCTCTATGTCCTGAAACCCCCACATCTGCAGCAAAGCGTCAACTGAGAACGGATGATAGCATTGCTCTTGTTTTCCTAGAAGTAAAACTATACTATAAACACTATAACACCACAAGTATTTAATAAAAGTTACAAAACCCTCCAAGTGCAAAACGCAGTCTGAAAGCACAGTGCTCATGTTCCAGCACCCCAGGATGAACAGGGTAGCTCTTCAAAGGCGCCTCGGAGAGCGATCCCACTGCCAGCCCTGGCAGCTGAGGCTGCATTCTGAGCCCCACCATGCAGCGTGCCAGCACGTGTTGGAACAGCTCCTGCTGCGCTCAGTTAGCCCCAGCAGTGCTGTGATTTTGCTCTGATTAGAAACTATCATCTGCAAGGTGCTAATGTTGCTGAAGAGACCTAAGGTGTAGGATGGTTGCAGCGCTGTAGCATCTGAGGGCTTCACAGGATGTCTCTCCAGCCCCTTGTGAAGTAAACAAATATTCTTCTGCCTGTCTGGGAAACACCCAAATACCAAGACTTTTTTTCCTGGATTACAATAATTGCATAGTGAACATAGAGTTAGGGGTGGTAGAAGGCAGTTTGTGAACTGTTGGAACCAGCAATTTCTTATTGAAACAACCAGCATTGCAGAAAACGATCCCTAAACGAAAAATAATAATAATGAAAAAACAACCTCTATTGGAGCTACATACCCAATCAAAAGCTTCATATTACAAAAATGTTATTTTCAAATCCTTGTGGAAACTTGCAAGAACAATCTTCTGGAAGAGTTTTCAAGGGCATCATGCCCCAAGAACTTGTTCTATCTATGTTTCCAAAATAAGATTTGACAGGTGGGCAACAGGACCTGTTCTTATACAGTTTGTTAACCAACTTGTTTGTAAAGCAAAACAGATCATTAGCTTTGGTGGAAAAATGTCATTTGCAAGTGTAAGTGAATTTTCTGTCTTGGTCTCTTTGATCAGTTACTGAAGGCATGGTTTGGCTTGTAGTTTCTTCTGAGATGTGTAGTGTGACAGCCAATGCTCCCAGCTGGTGTGTGCTGAGGGCACCTGCCTTCACTAAGGAGGTGTTCTTGGACAGAGCAGAGTGCTCATGACATTTTGGAGTGCATGATCATGAGTGCTAATCATGCAGTTTGCATTCCCACCAGGAAACCCTGCTAGGGCCTGTCTGGGAGTGTGGACTGCTTGGGATCCATCAGGGTCTGTGCTGAGCCTGGCAATATTCACTGTGCAGGACAGAGGATGGAACAGTGAACATGATGCTTAACCCCCAGATAGTGCCTCACAAAGATTTTGGTCACCTGGCCCCAGTGGGAAATCCAGGAAATCCAACTTGCCTTGCTGTCAGTGGGAAAGGTGATCAGAAGGAATAATCTTCAAAGAAAGATCTGAAGATTATCCAGTTTTCAGCCAAACACCTCCCTTTCTCTATCAACAGCACAAGCACCCAGCAGAGGAATTCAGGTGCCATTTGGGAGCTGTGCTTTGCCCAGTCCTTCTGTCTGCTTGAGGCAGAGGTTCCATAGCAGTGAGACAGGGCCCTTCCCAGCTGGGTGATCCCTGCTCCTCCTGCCCACAATCCTGCTGGCTTCAGCACTCCTGAATAACCCAACAGAGGTGAGCTCAGTTACAGCAGGGTGGGATTGCTGGGTCTCCACTCTTGGGACATGAGGGTTTAGTCCTTCCTCCCAAGGGTAAGTAATTCCTCATCTCTGTGGTGAACATCTGGGAGATTGTTGTCAGCTGGAAGGAGGGCAGCAGTTTGGAGAAGGCTCAGCGCTTCTCAGATGTGCCAAGGACATGAAGGCAGAAAAAGCAGCATGTCCTTAGAAGAACAGTTTGGAATGATCTGGGCAAAGTGAAAGGGTGTCTCCAACACAGGGACACATAAATGGAAGCAGCAGGCTGGGGTATGTAAGCAGAGTTTTTTATTTTAAAAGCACAAAGCAATGCTGCCATTCCGCTGCCTTAGTTGGAAAACAGAAAGTTTGGGTGCTGCCCTCCAAGGAAGATGTGGACTAGTTGGAGAAAGTCCAGAGGAGCTCACTAGATCAGAGGATTAGAAAACATGAGTTATGAAGAAACAGGGAAACTCTGTTTAGTCTAGAGAAGAGAAGACTGAGAGAAGTCATGATAACAGGCTTCAAATATGTGAAAGGATGCTTCAAAGACAAAGGGAATAAACTATTTTCCATGTCTTCTAGGAGGTAGTGAGGCACTGGAATAGGATGGCTGAGGAGTCTCCATCTTTCCAAGATCTTTAGGGACTGGTTTGTCAAATATTTGTCAAAATTATTTTGGCAGAGCTGGGGTGGGCAGAAGGACTTGATGACTGCTGAGTCCTCCAGAACCTTCTGATTATCCTGCTGGAGCTCCTCAGACTGGAAGACTCTGGTCCTGGTGGATTATTAAATTTCTTATAATTTTTTATTGCTAATTCACATTGTTTTTCTACACAGTGGCTAAGAAATTAATTTCTGAAAGTATCACATACAACATAGAAGGCAATCTTTGCCTCCTTGCATCACCTACATTAGATAGCACTAATTACCCCAGCACATGGCCCAACATCAGTTCACTGATATTCCAACAGATCTCATGCCTTGAGGAGTTAAATTAATCAAAATCTCCTTGAAATAACAGAGTTTAATGAAGATTTGAATGTATCTTAATCTCTTAAAGAAGCTATACAAGATCAATCAATTATTTTAGGTTAAGTATTGCTCAGCTTAAGCTCTTTGTGCAGCCTGTGCTGCTTCAATGAGTGTCCATGTCTCTGCTTTGCTGTAAATCTACATTAATCATGATGAATGACTACTTACATTGCAGGGTGGCAGGAAAATCTCCAGTGCAAACAGACATCAGACAGGTTGGAGTGGCTCTGGAAGCTTCTACATAGCTGAGGCTAAAAGTAGTCTCAGCCTGTTGATGTTAAATCTTTGGATGTAAAGGAAAAAAAAAAAGGTAGAATGTTTTCATCTGGGGCTGTAATGGTGATAGAAAGCAGCCATGCACCAACAAAATCAGCCCATACCTCTTTGTAGCTGCCAGACTTACAAACCTTATCTACACTGGCTTTTATTGCCCCAGATTTTCCACTGCAGCTGCCAGCAGAGCCAGCCATGGACAGTTTGAGCCCATCTGTGAATGAAATCATTGTCACTGCAGGTGCGGTCACACCTGGGAGCAGGTGTGGGGGAAAAGCAAGAGTATTCAAGGGGAGGAAAAGATCTCTTAAAATGTATCTGCTCTGTCCGTTTCAGGATTGCTGGAGACACAGCACTCAACAAAAACATCCACGAGTCGGTCAGCGCTCAGATCCGGAAGAACTTTGCAAAAAGCAAATGGAGAGTAAGTGCCCTGTCCTGAGAGGTGACACTGACACTGGCACTGACACTAACACTGACTCACAGCTCTGCCATACAGCCATCCCTGCAGCAGGGCAGTGCTTTTGTGGCCCAAAACTGTGGTCAAAATGGTTGGTCCAGGCTTAGGTTACATCACTCTCTTATACAGGGTGGTGTTTGCCAAGTACCAAATGTAAAAAGTGTGAGGAGAAATGGGGCCGGGGTTTTTGGTGGAGTGGGGTCAGCACCATGCAGGGACACAAAGAAATGTGTATTGGGGCAGGAATGGGTTTGTCAAATAGGACTTTCTTGTATCTCAGAATCTCTGCTTGTCAGAGTGACTCTGAGATATGTACAAGCCTCTTTTTCCCTGCCCGGCAGTCAAAGAAGGAGTCAGGATTATTCTGTTCTTGTTCTCAAGGTTGTTTATTATTTCTTATCTGTAACATTCTTTCTCTGGCCTGCTGAGGTCTGTCTGGCAGGTTGGGTTGAGGCACACTGCCCGCCTCAGAGGTAGTGTTGTCTTTTTATACTAAAAAGTACGTGTACATTATTTACCATAACTTCCCAATACCTATCACCTATGTTAGACAGTGAGCTTCTACTCTAAACCAATCTAAAAATGCCAATACCACCCAGAAGATGGAGGCCAAGAAGAAGAAGGAGAAAGACTGGACACACCCAGATTCCTCCATCTTGTGACCCTGAGCCCCATTCTAAAAACCCCAAAAATCTATTTATTTTTCACCTTGTGATAAACTGTTATTTTACTTAAACTCTCTTGACTTGTAATTCTTCATATAAGGTTGGTAATTGTTTTTTCCAAGGGCTAAGTCAAAGGCACAGGGGTCTTGGGCTTTGTGCCAAGGTCTCTGAGCCCCCTGGCAGGGGCTCGAGTCCTCCAGGGCAGCCAGAGGAATTTCCTGGGTTCTGACACTTGTAGGCTGCTGCATCCACAAATGAGAATGCACTTCCTAGTTTAAAATCCATGAAAAAAATTGAAAGATCACAGGCTTATTCCCATTCTGACACTCTGAGCAGCCCGGAGAGGATCACGAGCAACCCTTCTGCCTCCATTTTTTTTTCATTATCCATTTGTTTCTTGCCACGTTTCTGCAGCAAGCGTTCAACGCCACGGCGGTGGTGCGGCACATGCGGCGGCTGCACCTGGGCAGCAGCCTGGACAGCGCCAGCGCCAGCGTCTCCAGCACCCTCAGCCTGGCCACGCCGCTCCCCGACGCGGCCACGCGCAAAGATTGTGAGTAGCCAACATCCTGGGAAAACCCAGAAAATCCACGGGATCCCCGTTTTCTCCCCGACCCCCCAGGCTGCAGTCCTCGCTGCCCGTAGGTTTGGCTTTGTGCAAGCAGGTGGTTAAAATAAGGATTTGAAACACGCCATCAGTTTTTGGCTGGCCAGAAATATTGTGTTGCAATTTCTAGGGGAAAAAAAAAAAAAAAAAAAAAAAAGATGTTTTAGCTCAGTGATTTCTGGGAGAAAATCACAGTTTCTTGTGGAGAAAAAGGGCTTTTGCTTGGGAAAAAGACCCAGACCCCCACAGCAACTACAAAGTTTTGTATTTGATTGAAATTTGAAAAAGTTTACTCAAACTGTTTAAGTTTTGGTTTACAGTATTATGATAGGACATTTTTCTGTAAAAATTGCCTTACTTTCCATTTCCATGGAGAAGACTGATCCTGCCAGTCAGACCCAGCTTCTCTCTTAAGAAGCTGGGTCCAAGTTAAGCTCCTACACAAAGAGGTTCATTTGTTTGAGCAGGATTCAGACTCTGCACCACTGTGGGACTTGGCCCTCTGCCATGTTTGCTTCATGCTGTAATTGATATTTGCAAGCTGCCCACTGGACTCAGGTGTTTGGGATACATATTTTTTCTGAATGCCAGGGAAGGGGACGTGGCAGCAAAGGGATTATTTGGAAGACAGAAATGCAACCTTTGCAATGAAGCCTGTTTATTCTCTGGCTTCTGACGATTTCTTCTTTTCTCTCCTGTCCATCTGTAGATATTTTACATCATGAAATGGAGGGATGTGGACTTTACAGCTGGGGGGGTTACTTTAAAGTGCAACACTAAAAAGGAATGCTTTGCTGTGGACTGAAGTAGTCGTTTCTAGACTGTACCTTGCACTATCCTATTGCTCAGGATGGGTTTTGGATAATGCTGCTCTCTGCTTCTGCCACCCCTGCTTGCCACCCCCTGCTCCTTGTTGAGGACATTCCACCAGCCACAGTCCTGGTGGTTCTGTGTGGAAGCTGTTTCCTCTTGCTCCCATGGGTGCTGTTTCCCCCACAACTGGAGTGAGTTCTGCCTTCTGGATACCCTGTGAGATATTTTTTCAGCCTGTGCTGTGGCTGAGCCAGGGGAGAGCCCCTTCTCTCTGGATAGTGGGCCTGGTGGGGATTCATACCTTGTGATGCCCAGCACCAAATCCTACAGCTGCTGCCAAAAAAACATCACTGTGCCCCTGGCACATACCCGGCACCTGCAAAGGATTGATGCTGACCATCCTCAAAACACTCCCAACCATGCACTGGCCATGCAGCCATGTAGAAAACCCCCTGTGTGGGAGAAACATCCCTTGGTTTTGGTTCCTGTTGCAGTTTGGCAAGGCTGGACCCCAGTCAAGTCTAGAGCATCTGATGAATGCTTTGCTGCTAAACTGGTGGGTGCTTAATGCAGTTAAACTGGTGGGTGATTAATCTCCATCCATCCATTTGATTAATCTCAAATGGTGTTAATTAATGGCAATCAGTAGTCTGAAAAGTGTTAAAACATGTGTGAACAGAAAGGATGGGAAGAGAAAGAAATCTGTTTCATGACTACAGAACCCTGTGCAGAATCAACCATATTTTGCAGTGATGAAGTCAACCAGGACTTCACCAATGAAGGATTAAACCAGATGTGTAAAGATAGGATGAGTTTTTACATGCCAGAATACAAGGCAGAAAAATATTGGAAGATTTCCAAGCATCCCAGCTAAAGTCCAGCTTGGCAGACAATGCAGAAGAGTTTTCTTCTTCTAAGAAATAATTTAAAGAGTTAGGAGATGCTGGAGCCCCAGAGAACCAATGAGGAGAGCCAGCAGCTAATACAAGGAATTAAGAGGGAGCTGACATATCAAATACATTCCATCCAGTACCTCCTGATAGGAAAAAGGAAATCTCTGGGGTCTCTGTCCTACCTCTTTATTTCTCAGCAGTTTTCTCTGGGTACAGACTCCTTGCACAAGAAAGATCCCATGCAGCAAGTTCCATGATCCAGCTGTGCCACCACTACACAACAGAATGCTGCCTGGTGCTATTAACAGACACTTTTTCAACTCTCCAAACACTTTCAAATGCAACAATGCCACATCACTGAAGACAATTAAGTACAGCCTTTGCCTGACAGCAGATTTTGTCAGGCTGCATCCAAACCCTCTGTAGTAGGGCAGAGCAGAGATCAGGAATTAGGCTGGATTATTCTACTTATCAGGAAACAGGAAAGGATTCCTAAGGGAATCAGCCAGGATTTCTCAAGTGTATTGGCCTGATTCTCAGTCCATGGCTGGTTTATTCAATTTAGTCATGACTGGACTGCTTAGATTATTTATAGGTCCTAGAGCTCTGTATTTTTAATGTACTAGATAAATTGCAATGTGATGCCAAGTGATGAAATGTCAATGGGAAATGGAATGTGGCCAAGTATAGGTACAGCATAATCCTCCTTGAGATTGAAATGCCACATTGAAGCATGGAAAAGTAGTTAAAAGTCCCAACAAGTATCAAAAAGATCTTGAAGAGTCAAAAGGCCATGTCAAACTTCAGTCTGAGAATATATTAATATAGGCTTCATCCATCCTTTATTCAGCACTCTGGAAAAATGAACTGTATTTCTAATCACTCTGAGCCTCCATCTTATCAGAGCAAGGTGACCATGCCAGGTCCCCACCTAACAGCTTTTGTTGCACCAGAATCCTGGTACTCAAGAGATGCTCAGCTGGAAGCCCTGCAGATATCGCAGCAAAGCCTGGAGCAATGTGAGCTGTCACTAGAGTGATGTCCAAGTCACACAAATTTACATTTCCTCTAGATTTACTGGAACTCAGCAATGAATTTGACCCACTGGGCTTCTTTATCAGCAGCTTCCCAGGATGCCTAGGGAACTGTGTTTAGCCCAGGTGCACAGTCTGTTCCTTTAGCTAGATGGCCATGGTGAGACATTTAACATGCCCAAGAAGAAATTATTCTCAGCAAGTACAATGCTGGAGGGATTTTTGAACCCCACAATTCTTTGTCTTCAGCCCTGGAACTGTGACATCGATGTGGCTGAACCAGAACTGGGCTTTGAGTCCCTGTTGAGATGGTGGCAGTAGGCGAATGACCACGGGCAGAAGATGCCCTGTGGAGGTACCCAACCAACCCACCACGGCAGGAAGAGCAGCAGCCCCTTCTCCAGCTGCAATCCTCTCCAGCAGCCCCTGCTCCGGCTGCAATCCTCTCCAGCAGCCCCTGCTCCAGCTGCAATCCTCTCCAGCAGCCCCTTCTGCAGCTGCAATCCTCTCCAGCAGCCCCTGCTCCAGCTGCAATCCTCTCCAGCAGCCCCTTCTCCAGCTGCAATCCTCTCCAGCAGTCCCTGCTCCAGCTCCAATCCTCTCCGCTCCGTAGTGCGCTATGAAACCAACTCAGCTTCTTCACCCAAGCTTCCACCTCCAAAAAATAACATTTCTAACTGTCTTTCTGGCTTTCCTTTTAGGTATGTCTCCATCCACTCTCTGTAGTTTTGTTTCATCTGCTTCTTCAGGCGTTTCTGCGGTGGGAGGGGAGCGGAGACCCAGAGCCACCACAGTGACCACGGTGCACACCGGCAGCAAGTGAGCGCCAGGGGCTGGCAGTGGCCTTGGCACCACCTGCCCTGCTCGGCCAAGGACTAGAAGAAAGAAGATTTTTTTATGGCCATATTTTATACTGCAATTCTGAAATGTTTCATTTATCACAAACTGCAACGACTCCAGGAGGAACGGAATCTAACAGTCTCTGGTGCTGTACATATATATATACATATATATAAATATATATATGTATGTGAGTCTAGCAATGTTCTAACTAATGAACACTCATTCTTTCCCCCAGTGATTTACTCTTTTCTCAGTGTAGGTAACAGTATATGTTGTATTTTTTTTCCATTAACTAAAACATCTCAACTGGATTATTTAAATAGAAATACTTTCCTGAGCATATTTTTTTCTTTTAAAAATTACTTCAAGCAATGTCCCTCTTCCAGTTTGCTGGGGGATAGGCTATTTCTGTAGGTAGGAATTGGCATTAACTTTGCAACATGGGAGGATTTCAATGGCATGCCATTTCTTGCTCCTCAAATAGGACTGCAAGTCTGTCTGGCTTTAGCAGAGCTGTTACTGCTCAGATTAAGAAACTGCTGCTTTCCCTCCATCCTCCTCCTTGAAAGCCATGGGGAGAATTAACTTGCCACCAGCTGGGAGTCAGCTCATCCTTGGCCTCATTCGTGCATGCTGGGGATCAGAGGAGAGGCAGGAGCTGTGCAAGGGAAACAACAGAGCATGGTCTCGTCCTGCAGCTCCCATCTCCTTCCAGTCACTGTGTGCTGTGGGCAGAGGGAGAGAAAAGGAAGATACAGGGGTGGGAATCATCATCCCCTGCTACTGATTTGCTCAAGCAAGAAGTTTAATTCACCAGCCTCCCCACAGTGTGGCCTCTGGCATGGGGTGCATCCAGCCCAGGGCTTCATGAGAGAGATTCCCAGCACCCACAGCTCCTTGGGGCTTTGCCTGGCATTGCTGATGCTCAGCACCTCCCAGAGCAGCCAAAAGTGGGGAGAGGAGGGGTGCTTGAAGCCCTCTGTAAAGCACTGGCAGGTTCTTGGGTGCAAAGTGCAGGATGTGGTGTAGGATCTGATCATGATCAGGATGAGGATTGACACAGAGGGCTGGGCTGGGGAAGCAGGACCTCACTAAAAGACACAGGCACAGCTGGCAGCAGTGGGGGCACTGGCTCTCCCTCCTCCCCAGAAGCTCATTCACCAAAGCAAGCCAAATTTACCCATTTTTTAATTACTGAATGCATGCACTTCCCAGGCTCTTTATGCTGGTGCATCTTTCAGGAACAGCCTCCACAACTGCTGTGCTGCTCTGCATTAAAGCAGCTTGAAACAGAGAGGGGAACAAATTTGCCCAGTTTGCTAAAGGGCTCCCTCCAGGTTACCTCAATGAAATTCCCATCTGATTTTGCTTTGAGGAGGTGAGGGGAGGCAGTGGCAGAGGCAAATGCCCTTCACTGGGCACTCTGAGCCCCTCACATCCCAGACAGGTCCATCCCTGCCAAGGCACAATTCCCTGCAGCATGCTCTGTTGCCACACTTGCCTCACTTACCCTGCACAAGAAATTATGAAAGCCAGTCACAGACAGAGCTGAATGCACCAGGCAATAGTGCTTGTGCTGGCAAAAGCCAGAAGATGGGTATTTTTCAATAAGACTTCTATATTCTGATCCAGCTTTGGCTGACATCACACGGCAGAGCTCGGATTTCATCCATCATACTAAAAGAAAACCTTGGGAAAAAAAAAAGCTGGAAAATAGGTGACAGTGACTCTGCTTGAAATAGCCACTCCTTCAGTGGCACTTGGAGCTGTTGCACCAAGTTTCTCTAGTTTCCTCTGTGGTAAGTGGCTCCCTGTTTTCAGAGGGCTGTGGCACACCTGAGTGAGCCCTGGTGCACCCTGTGCACCCCAGTGTGCTGAACCTGCCATGGGGGCTCACACAGGGAAGGCTGCAACTTCAATTTCTCATTTTAGGAGAGAGAGCAGATACTGAACTGTTGGGGGCTTACAGCAAAACACAAAATTTCCACAGTGAAGACTTCTGACCAAGATTTGGGCTGACTGAAGGTCAGGGGATCTCCTTGCTGCAAGTCACACTCCTGTCCCCATACGCTGGCCATTGCCACCATACACTTTTTATTGGCATTTACATCTGAGCTCTTTATGTCTTGCTGCAAAAGCATGAAAACACAAGTAGAATACAATTTAAACTCAGTCTAAGGCCACTTTATTTTACCAGCCTGAGTAAGGAAGTTTTAGTTTTGAGAGACTCCAACCCCAAGAAATTCAAGGTATTTTGAGCCCCCATGACTTCATAAGCACGGCTGGCCCCATTCTGCTCCAGTTGCAGGCTGCAAATAGACAGCCTCCCAGTCTGGCATCAGTGGAGTTCCCCACACTGACACACTGCAACCAAAAGCAGGATTTAGTTAGGGAATAGTTTTGTCTCTGTAGAGCAGTTTAAAAGGTTAGGGCTCAAATGTTCCCTCTGCGTCTCCTCTTCTGAAACCTGAGGTCTGGTTTGAACTTGACCTCAGGACTTGTTGTGGCCACTGATCAAAATACAGCGCCCAAATGAATCTTGCAGAGAAAAGAAAAGCAAGTGGATTTCCATTTCCAAAGCAAAGAGCAGTGACAGGAGCAGAGGCAGACATGCTGTCCCTGCAGAGGGGGGTTCCCTTGTGCTGGCTGCCCCTCCTTGCTGGGTGCTTTCTGTGGTTTTTTTTTTATTGGGAGGGGTATTCTTTCTTTCCATTGTTGGAATTAGTGTGATTTGGTTTTGTTTCTGCAAGTAATAATCTGCCTTGGTTTTGTAATTTGTCATCATTCTCTTTGGCTTGCTATCAACAGCTGGGATCGTAAGATAAGAAACAGAAGCACTTACGAGCAAAATTGTTTCTTTCTGCTACAGTTTTGGTGGTGGGGAGCTCTTCTTTGGTATCAGTGAAACACAGCTGGAGACCTGACCCAGGTTCACCAAATGCTTTGAGATCTCTCCTGAAGCATCACATGGTTAAAATTTCTCAGTTTAAATCTGGGTTAATCTGTTAACAGGGGGGACTTGGCAGCACCCAGGCCACATTTATGGGGCAGGGCTGGAGACATTTGGCTCTTGGCAGCACAGCCTGTTAGGGCAAACACTCCAGCCTTGCTTACCAGGGATGCTCCAGTGCTTTTGCATGTCCTTCCCCTGCCCCAGCCTGCTTCTGCTCAGCCTCTCTCACAGGAGAATGCAAAGGTAGAGAAAATAGTGTGGGCATGGGGAAAGGCTGAATAGCCCCACAGCAGAAGCTTCAAAATAAATCCCCAGCTGGCCTTGCCATGAAGGACAAGGTAAAAGATCACTCTGGGCTCTTTTCCAATGAACTGTCCTGCCAAACAATCTGTGATTTGCTGCTTGCATGAGGACTTCAGCCTGGACTCTGTTTGTTACCCTTTTCTGCTTTACTTTACTGGTACCAATGGGTTTTTCCTTTGTAACTTGTTTTCCTCAGCTCCTTCCCCTTCTTTTTCTTTGCTTGCAGCTTTGATTGTTGATTTTTACCTCCAGAGTCACAGAGGCCATCTCTGATGCCAACAGCAGTGCTCTTGCTGGGAAAACAAAACAAACAAACAAAAAAATCCAGAAAAGCTCCAGCTGGCCCCTTAGCCTGCAGAAGAAGTTGTGAGGACAGGCTGCCCGTGAACTCTGCGAGCTGAAAGTCAGTATTGCAGTGGCAAGGGCTTCTGCTGATGATTTTGCATGTGACTCCATTCCCAGTGCATCCTAACTCTCTGCTGGATCACCCCTTCTGCAGCACAAAATGGATTTTGGCCCTGCGACACAGCTGGTGGGGAAGTAGGAGTGTGGGGAAACCCTGGCAGTGTTGCTTTCCTGGGACTGTGTCACTCTGTGTCACTCTGCTGCTGCTGCTCTCTCCTCTGTCCTGGTTGCTGTTGTACAGGTGCCATTAGAGTAGTGGGTACAAAAAAAAAAATTTAAAAAAAAAAATTAGGATTTTACCTATATTTTACCTATGCCCTGTGTGTATGTTATGGTTGTGGTGCTGAAATAAAACCAAGAAATTTGGTTCATTCCTGACACGAATCAAACCACAAAAAGGGGTGTGATCCCACTGGTAGTCATCTCCTTGTAGTTCTGCTGTAGGCAATGAATAGGGGTTTCTGCTGTGCATGTGTCCTGCATACCTTCATGGCTATTGACAGTATTTTTTTTAATTACCAGTTATTTTGGGTCCCTGCCTGGTTCTGATGAAATTCAGGTCTTGTCCTAAGGTTTTTTTCTGTCCCAGGGCCAGCATAACCCTTGATCTCAGGCTTTTCTCCCCAAACCCTCTGCGAACCAGAACATGGACCTCCAGGGTGCCCATGAAATGCAGTTGCAGCTGGCCTCAAGGTTGTCCCCTTTTCCTATTTTTAGGGAAGCAAACCTGCAGAGAAAGCCAGATAGCTTTCAGCCATTGGCAAGCAGAGAGAATATTGCCCTTTGATGTGAACTTGGCATTAACAAGATCAGCACTAGGGAAACCTGTGCTATTACTTCCTCCTGTGATAACAGCTCCAGCCTTGAGCAGCATTGAATGAGCACCAGATAAAAACACCAGAATGACTTTGCCAGCAAGATCATGCAGGCTGTGGCCTGTTCATGTTGCTCTTTCCAAAGAATCAGGGGATTCATCTGCTGGCATAACAAGTTTCTAGGCTGAGCCCCAAGGTACAGAAGTAGCTTCCATTCAGCATATGGAAATTCTCATTTGATGCAATTATTCCTGTTCTTGCTGCCATGAATATTTACCTGTCTGAACTGGGGGGTGAATGCATGCCAGAAATTATTAATGGGAAGGAAGTTTTGCCTTCCTTATTGTGCTTATTTGCTCCAGAAACTCCAACACTCATTCAAGCAAAAAGCAGAAACACACACGGAGACTGCGGTATCCAAGGAAAACAGCATCAAGACCTAGAGTGGAGGATTAGTTGGCAAATCACTGTCAGCAATGGCTGAGTGAGGGAACAGCAACCTGCTCACAAGCACTGCATGAACTTTTATTTCCCCTGGTGAACCAGCCATCCCATATTTCATGCCCAGCAGCAAGTTTTACCCAATCCCTTTGGTTTTCCCTCCCATCCCTGCAGCAGGGTCCTGCCTTCCCAGCCTGTCTGTGGGGTGCTCTGCTCCCTGTGACACACGTGTGTTTTTGTGGGTGCACGTGCACATTGTGGCCCCAGGGATCACAGATCCCTCCAGTGGGTCATCAGGAGTTGGTCCAGGTTTTTTGGTCTGACTTTGTGTGGTTGGGTCAAAGCTGTGTAAATAGTGTGTGTAGCAGAGGATAGAGGCTCTCTAGCCTGGACTCTGGATTTCAAATCCCCTTTCCCCACCACAAATAGTGACACTTATCTGTCCAGGTAGCTTTTTTTCCCCCCCTCCTGTTCATAAATGCTAAGGTCAGTGGAATGGCTCTTACAGGTTTTCCATCCTCAGAGTGGAATCAGGGCATGTGTGCTCCCAAGCGTTGTGACAAACACTGCTGAACCAATGGTGGCATCAACTGTCCAATAAATGCATGATACTGCGCTGCATGTATTAAACTGCTGGTCACTTGTTCTGTATTTCCTGAGCCTTTTCTTTACCCACATCAACCCAACCTTCTCTCTGAGGGAGTTACCTCCATGTATTGCTTTTAAATGACTCAATGTATCTGTAACTCGAAATCCATTGTTAAGTTTAAGTAAATGCAAAAGCTGATGTTTTGTAAACAAGATATTCTGCAAAGCCTGGTAATGTATTTTGTCTTTCTGTTGAGTTCTGTGCAACATGTACAGGAAGAGTCACCATCCAGAGCAGCTTAAAATTAGGCAGCAGTCACACATACACAAGTGTTGAAGCAGGGAGCTGGGGAGGTGAGAATCCCTTTTTTAATACAACGCTTACAAATTTGATCTGCATCAAAAATTCCTTCCCTGGGTCACTAACTCTCAGAGCTACCAAGAAACATGTTGGTGTGTCTCTTTGTATTTTTTTCTTTTTTCCTTTTGGTTTGTTTTTCCTAGTGAAAATTCAGATTGGTTCACTCAATTCTTAGTACTTTCCTCTTCCTGCAAGATAGTTCTTTCTCACCTGTTGCAGAATGAACTGCGTTTTGGGGACCAAGATGCTGTGATCCTTTGCCTGCACAAAATAGGGCAGAGAGCTGAGCTAAACTATCCCATCCTTTCCAAAGCATCACTACCATATAATCCCTGACCTCCAGGTAATCCCATTTATCCATGGAAGAGTTTGGTGTGGTATTTTTTCTTCTTCCACATGGAAACCATGCCCTTGCCTTCTCTTCCCTTAGTCATTGACCCATTTTCATCTGTGCTGAACCTTTCTGAGGCAGGGTACAGGCTCCAGCCCAAAGCTCTTGTGGGCATCACCAGGGCTATGGTCCCAGCTCCTGAGTGGCTGCTGTGTGGAAAATCCTTGAGTTCCCAACACTCAAAGCAGAGTCATCTGAAAGGACTGGGAATTGCTCTGTGTTCCTGGCAAGGGCATGCCAAGCAGCAGGCCTGGGCAGCAAGCACCATCCTTGGAAATGATTCTCCATGGTGGCCAAAATCACTGAGAAGTCTTGAGCCCCCCTTCAAGGCTGGTGCTCAGCCAGGGCTGTGCCATTGCCAAATCCCTGTGTGGCAGCACAACAAACCATCAGTTACAGCTGTAAACCAGCCTGGGTTCAGATTGCTGAGGCAGCACCTGGTGTGAGGCTCCTTGGGGAGGTTTGATGTGTGCTGTGGGTCCTAGTGGGTGGGAGCTCCTGGGGGGTTGCTTGGAGCAGCTCTGAGCTTTTCCATCTTCCATCCTGCATCCCCTGAGCCCAGCATGGCATCGCACATGCTGAGTCTCATTAGATCAGTCATGACCCCCAAAGTGAAGAGGGTGGAAGGTTGCAGCTCAGTTGGTGTGTCTCATGTTTTGGTCAACACAACATCAGTGACCTGGTGTACATTGACCTCTAGTTGAGAAACAATATTTTGGCCCATTTGGGCCTTTTTTTAGATAGGTATTTTATTTGAGCCAGAAAACAGTGGGAAAAAAGAGCCTAGTCTGCCCAGAATAGTGACTCCCCAAATATCCCCAACTGCAAAACATCCCTCAGTTGACTTCTAATGAAAATGCAAGCATGTTTTCTACAAAGGCTTTAATCTTAATCAAGGAATGTCAGTGTGCCTAATATTGCAGGTCTTGTGATTGATAACAAGTTCATAACAGCATCCATGTCCAAAAAGAAGGGAGAATGTGTATTTACTCCATGCATGTATTAAGGCATTGCAAAAGTTTTATCTGTAATGAGTTTGCAGTTCTGCAAATTGTTCATGGGGCTACATCGCAAGTGGTTCTCTGCCTTGACAATCATGTATACATATCAAGATTTCTATCATAATGACAATTTAAAGGGATGACTAATTGTTTTCCTCCAATAAATCCAATTAAATCAGCCTGATGTGAAGTCTGATGATTTTGAGTTCACGAGTCTCCACCCACATGCAAGAAAGGGAGTGAATAATTTCTGTGGCTGCTCCACTGCCCTGCTGTGTTTTAGGCAATGATGTTCCTTTATGTTCCAAAGATGAATAATAAGATTTTCTTTCTCCCCAGTTCACTCCATAGAGAAAGGAATAAAAAGGATGATTTGTCCTTTGGATTTTTCCTAAAGCTGTTGATGGAAATGGTGTTGAATGTCAACATATGGAGACATGGCTGTCTCCTGGGCACTGGGAATATCTGGGTGGGACTGGGGAAGGGACATGTACTTGGTGGAGACTGCTGCATGTTTGAGTTTGTCCTGGTGACTTACACACCCTGTGGTGGGAATCATCAAAGGAAACAGGATTTTCATCACTGAGAATTTCTGAGTCCCCTTGCAGTCAGCCATGCTCTCCAAAGACTGCTGAGTGCGCTCCATCATTGGCTTAATTTTCTTCCTAGGATGTCTTATGGCTTGCTTTTCATTTTCCCTCCTATTTTTCTCCATTGTTGTTCCTTATCTTCTGGTTTTCACTCACTGGGAGATTTCCTCTCCCATCAAAACAGGTGGCAAAACCAGCATGCCCAGCAGGGAGGTGGCCCTGTGCTTGAGGCCAGGGCTAGGTAGTTTTAGACACCTGGTTCAGTAACAGAGCTGAAACAAACAGCAATGATGGCAAATTCACAGCAATATAAAGAGAAAGGCAAATTACTCATAAAGCTTTTATTTTCTGCATGAAGAAACAACCCCCAGAACCAACATGGTACGTATTTGAAAGCTGTGGTGAGTAGCTGTGTTCTCAGAATTATTTTGGTGGTGGGTTGTACCAGGACAGGTGAGATAACCTCCAGTTTGTGCTCTGGAAAAAGCACATCCATGGCAAGATAGACCTTTGGAAAAGTACATCCATGTACAAAAATGCTGCCTGGAAGTTTGTTGGAGGTGGTGTGTGACACTGAGGCACAAGCACATGATTAGCAGTGTCAGGAGGAGCAACAGATCCTGTAGGAAGACTGTGCAATTTTCCCATGTGAACTCTGACATTCCTTTCACACTGAGGACCTCATTCCACCTGTATGTAAATTAGCCGGATTTAGCTCAGATTTGGCACTTAACAGTAGATAAAGGTCTATCCCACATTTCACCATGGAATTAAAATCTCAGCCAGGAAGACTTTCGTGTTTTGGTTTTAAAGCCATGAGTTCGTCCATAGATTCAGTGGTCACTCTGAGCCCACCAGGCTCTTCCAAGCTCCCAGAGAGACTGGGCAGAAGGCCACCCCATGACCACTGAAATCCTTATGCATGACATCCTGATGATGTCATGTCAATATTCACTTCATCTTTGTACATTTTCTTCACTGCTATGTGCTCAGCCACAAATTCTTGGCTGTTTGCAACAAGGGAGATAAAACATCAGTGCAGAGAAGCCAGAGGGACAAGACCAAGATGCAACTGTAGAAAATATTTTGCTTGCAACCTTGCCAGAATCCACAGCTATGTTTGCACTGGAGGGAAGGGGACTGTCCTTACTTTGAAGGCTTTCAGAGTGTGGATATGCACTGAGGCCTGGCCTGTGCCACACACCAGCCTTTCTTGGTGCTACTCCAGCACCATTTCTCACTCCTGCTCTCCAGAACTGTCCTTTCCCAGAGCCAGGGCTCCAGTGGGCTGTGGCAGCTCTTCTTGCCCAGCCAAGAGGAGTTTTGAATGGATGATACCTGCTGAGGCAGAGAAAGTGCAGGTGCACAACTTTGAGGCCCATCAAGGCTGAGCAGGGATAGAAAGGTACAGCATTCTGCACAGAGCTTTCAAATCAGTGCTTGTGCACTGTGAACAGTCCTGCCCTCTGTGATCATGCCTACATTGAATCTCTTCCTTCAGGCCACTTTCCCAGCTCTGTGAATCCACAAAACCACACTGGTCTTGTGAGGAACCCTCTGGGCAGCTTTCCATAGGGAGGCAACAGGGGCCTGCACTGCCCAAAAGCAATCCCAGGACACTCTAAGCTGGCACAGGGATAAAAGGATGCACTCTTCCCACCATTTTATGCTTCCTCCCAGCTCTGGATGTCCCTCAGGGAGAAAATCCACCTACATCACCATGGGTGTGAGCCCTGCCTAGCATACCTGAGTTTGGTGGGCCCTCTCAACCATGCTGAATTATTGTGGTGATAACCATTTTTTATTTCTTTGGGGGTGGGGAAGAAGGACCATCTGAATTATCACTGCCAGTATTCAATTGAGTATTTCCAGATTGTTTGGCATTTGGGCTTTTTGGATTACATTGGGATAAATTCCTGCCTTCCAAACTTTGTTTGCATATCCTGATTTCAAGAGTTCCTTTGCTTTTTTAGTCTTTACGTTTTTCTTTTTATAATTTCAATATTCTGATAAAGTTACGGTCAATTAATGATTCATTTACCTTCTTCATGAAAGTGTTTTGTTTAGGGAAATTAATAATAATAGAGCTGAGAGGCAATTTGTTGTTCCCATCAAGCTCACGAACTTTGTGCTTTCTTTGGCGCCATATAGACTCTTGTATGTTTTTCATTTTCTTTCTTTAGGGCAGAAGAAAGAGCTGTGCTCACATCTGTGCCTCACTTGCAGTCTAACAGTGACCAGAAATGCATAATAAATCTCAAACTAATGCTTCTTTTTGTTGCAGGCCAGCTGGGCAGGTACCAACCACATTAGGAATCACATATCACATCTTCAAGTTTGCATTTTCTCAAAGTAGCATCTGAAATGCAACTTTCCTTCCCAGTCTTTGACCCAACACAGCTCAGTGTAACACCTAAGTGGATCAGGGCCCTGTTCCACTACATGGAAAAACCAAAATTATTGTCATGGTGAGCCTCTACTGACCTTCAATGGGAGTTGACAGATGAACTCCTGTTCTCAACAAATAGAACACAGGTACATAATGGACACACACTTGGAGTTATAATATGTGGTAATACAATACAATAGAATGCTATATTATATTATATTATATTAATTATATTATATTACATTATATTATATTATATTTATATTATATTATACTATACTATATTATATTATACTATATTATATGTTTTATGTTATTACAATGTCTCTGTCAGACTAAAGCAGAGGGAAACATGACATCAGTTGAAGGTTTGGTACTATTCTGCTGTGCCTTGTCAGTAATGATCCTATCAAATGATAGGATTTTGCCATGTATTTCAATTACCTTTTGGTCACAATATCTAAAGAGGGAATTCATCTGTGATCAAGCTAGGGCTGAATTCTGAAGACAATGTGTGGCTTTGTTGCCACCAAACATCAAGTTCACTGCTGAGCCCACTGACAGTCACCTTGGAGGCTTGAACTGAGGAACTTCTTCCCTCTCTAAGTATTTGCAGTGTGCAGAGGGCACCACATGGTTGAGTTTATGGTTTGATTTGATGGTTCCCATTAAATCTGTGGAAAGAATGGAGTGTCCAGCAATTCCTCTGGAAGAACACCAGAGACCTTCAGGAAAGAGCCAACAGCTGTGGTTAAGATGGGTTTGTTAGCAGGACACCTTGGGGGCTTCATTCACCTGTGCAGAGAAGGTGGTGACAGACTGATGAGATGGTTTAGCACCAAATGTGGCTGGACAGATGGACAGGGCCCTGGCACCTGTTCCTGGAAGTCCCTATGTCCAGGGATACCTACAGCCATGGATGGCCTGGCAGGGCTGTTGTGCTGTGCACCCCAACCATGGTCCCAGCAGCTGATGGACTGCACCAGGTTGTGCCCATTGTCACTAAGCTGGTTGTACCAAGATGAGTTGAGCACCTCAACTGCAAAGTATTTAATTCTTTAAATTCTCCCATGGCAATGTAATGCAGTCATGCTGTTCAGCTTCAGCCTCATAACTTGTTTTGATTGTCTGTGGCCTTATGGTGGTGATTTAAACCTACTGATTTATTGATTCAGTCTTAATTGGGTCCTGAACTGGGTCATTGCATCATTCTATCTTTAATTGTTTTAATGAAAGTCTAGCAAATTAGGCTGGTAATATGATTGCTTAGAGGAATTCTTGCCTGTTCATGCTTCTTAATGAAATCCATAAAAGTGAAAAAAGGAATGAGCTTATCCTACTAAATTGCCACTTGTATTATGGAGTCTGAGCAAAGCTCAGAAAATCAATGTGCAGTGTCCTTAGCTCTTCCTCCAAATATATGTTTTCAAAAAGAGAAAACCCAGCATCTCAGCAAACATCCCAACAAAAGAAAAGAGAAAGAGAACAGTAAAATATGAAGCTAAAATCTGGTTCCAGTTCCCATTTCTCAGATTAACTTTGCAAGCAAGTCATTTAGAAGAAGACCTAAAAACCTACTTATATCCCAAAAGAGAACTTCAGCCCAGTGGCTGGAGTACATGCTGGGATCCCTCCTGCTGTGAGAGCCCAAATCTCTGTGGGTTTTGATGTCTTTCATCATGTCCCCAGAGGTTTGACTCATGCCCCATTCTCTTTGCTGTCAGTTTGGTGCCCAGATGAACACATTAGGCAGAGGACTCAGCACCACCCATGAGAAGGACGATTTTGTCCCCATTTTGTGTTGTGACACTCATGAGAATCATGGGTGTGGCTGCCCTCCATCACCTCTGGCAGCTGCCAGTTCTGTTCCTTCCCAGCTCTTCCCCTCTGGATTTCCAGCAGGGCTGCTGCATCTGCAATGCATTTTCTACCCACTGGGCTAATGAGCTCTGTGCTGCCAAAGCTGCCTGTAACTTCTTCATGTCCCCCTGTTTTATGGCTGGAAATATGCTGCTTCCTCCCACTCCTTGCTCATCAGTGAGCACTGTACTGAGCATCTCACTTGACCCTGGCTCCTGCTGCAGAGAAAACATCATTACTTACCAGCAGTGCAAAGCCCCCCACCAGCCCTGCTCATACACCCTGCAGCCTGTTCCATAAAGAACACAAAGAATCTGCTTCAAAACTGAATTTGCAAAACCAAGGAAAATCTGCAGTCAATTAAAAGCAATGAGAATTAAGAATACAGCAGATGAGGAGTATGAAGCTCAGATCAGCTTGATCCCCAGCGTGACAGTGCATTTTATTTTATCCCTCTAGGAGAACAGGGAATTTTGTCTCTGCATGGGCTGTAACGATGTGGCTGGAAAGCTTCCATTATCTTTTAATTAAACAGTGTGATTACATTTTGCTTTCTGCAGCCCATTTACCCCTGAGTCAGTGCACAGAACAAAGATATGTCACTGGTGCTCTGAGTGCAGCACCGACCCCTCTGCATGGATCAAGGCTGGATCTGGAACCCCAAACCCAGTCCCCAGGCTGCCCGCAGCTCTGACTGCACTTCCAGTTCCCCTCTCTGAGCAATGACACCTTCCACTATCCCAGGTGGCTCAAAGTCACATCCAACCTGGCCTTTAACATTTCCAGGGATGGGGCATCCACACCTTCTCTGGGCAGCCTGTGCCTGTGTGTCACAAACCTCACAGGAAAGAATTTCTTCCTTATTTTTCAACCATGCACTCTGTCTTGGAGCAATCTCAGACTGATGATGGTTTTTGTCCCTGTAGGGTGAGGTATCAAATATGTGGCTACAGAATGGACTTCCCAGGTGACATCAGGATGTAGCTACAGATGGTGATTTCTGGCAGAGGCTGTTGGCAAGTGGGCCCATCACACTGCGCTGTACCACCCAGCCATGGTACAGTGCTGGGGATCCTCCACTGACCAGTGGTTAAAAGGAGATTTGGCTCACTGTCTGCAGCTGAAGAATTTTCAGCCCTTGCTTGTAACCTGCCTGAATTGCGGTGGGTTTTCCACTGAAGTAATAGACTAAATATCAGCAGAAATATTTAGAGAAAATGTTTTGCAGTTGCAAACAGTTCACAGTTTGGAAAGTACTTTTTCCATGCACTGGGGCAGAGACCAGCATCAGCACAGAAACTTTCAACCTGTCAATACAGCTACTGAAAATGTTGTAAAGTCACAACTGCCCTGGTCTCCTGGTGAGCAGTGCTGCTTCCAGACACAATTATAAGGCACATTTCCTAAGGCAGGAGTTAGCTCTTCTTCTTGTGTTCGTGGGGAGCAGAATGTTTTGTATGTGTAAAAAAGAATAGATTGTAATCCTGAAATGAGCCTGGATCACCTATGTATGGACCAGAAAAGAGATATCAGGTTATGAGATCTTTTCTTTTTACTAAAGAAATGGTTTTCATTGCTGCCAGCTTCCAACTAACACACTGTACTTACAGGTGCATATTGTATTTTCTAAAATCTCTGAAACAAGTAATTTGAAGACAGCATAACCCATGATCTGCTTTCCTACAGCAAGAACTGCTTTTCCTGGCATCAAGAAATAGGGAAAATAATTCATTGACAACACTCTATGACATTTTCTCTTCCTTATCTCTTTAGGCCAAGTCTCCAGCAAGCAGAGTATTTCAGAAATAATCATAAGAGAAATATTAAAGAGAGGAAAACAAAACAGTTGCCTTGTTCCCATGGAAATGCATGGGAAGAGTTCAAGCAAGCCCCCTTCTGATGTGGCCATGTGTTTGTCCTTGGATGCTGAGCAGAGATCAGGCAGCTCATCCTCTCCATGGCCAGCCTGGGGTTTAGTGCCATGGCAGATCAATAAATGCCTGTGACCTTGGGGGCTCTCTGCTTTTCTCTGGGCAGAGCAAATGGAACAGAAATGTCATCTGGGACACCCTGCTGGTCTGTGCTTTCCTCCTCCCTTCTTGCTTGGTCCAGCCCTGCCCTGGTGGATCCTGGCACAGCTCCACACAAGGATCCCTCTGACCTCTTCCCAAGCCACCAGTGACCCCATGGGAGCATCTGCCCATCAGTGCCACTCTTACCTCCTGGGTGAGAAAGGGATGAAGAAATTGGGCTATGGAGGTTAAAAGAAGTGGTTTTGCCCCTCTGGCCAGCTGTCATTGGTCACCAAGTAAAAACAACTCGCATGGGCCAATCACAGATGCACCTGTTGCATTCCACAGCAGCACATAATCATTGTTTTTCTTTTCCTCTGAGGCTTCTCAGCTTCTCAGGAGAAAAAATCCTAGCAAAGGATTTTTCAGAAAATATGTCCATGACACAGCTGCTCTTCCCCCAGCCTGTGGTGCTGTGTGGGGCTGCTGTGATTGAAGTTCAGGATTTCACCTTTTTAAATCTCAAGCAATTGGCCTCAGCCCACCAAACCAGCCTGTCCAGCTCCCACTGCAGGGACACCCTCAAGCAAATCAACACTCCCAGCTCTCACCCAGCTTGGTATCATCTGTGCAAATCCTGATCCCCCAAAGATGACTCCTGACAAGGACAGCGCTGAATCCCTGCTGTGCCTGCCCTGCAGACATCCCTGCTGGCATGGCCTGGTTTCCTGCAGGGCCAGGGAGCCTCCCAGCAGTGCCACGTGTGCTGGGACGTGCTCTCCTGCTCTCTGTGTTTGTCTGGGGGGATCAGGAGCATGCCTGAACCCAAGCACATGCTGGAAAGGAGGTTTCGCACGCAAAGCAGGCTGGTTTGGAGGGAAATAGGTGCATGTCTGTGATTAAATGAAAATAATTGGGATAAATAGGGAGGAAAAAGAAATTTCCTTGCAATTACTTGGATTTGTTATAAGAAAGAATGACACATGTTTTCAGTTTCATCTGCTTTCTACAGTTTTGCCTCTATGTTTTTTCTCCTACTTTCAGAAATTAATTTGGGCTCCTTTGCTTCATTAATGGGAGATTACCTAGCTTGGCTAGAGGTTTTGTGTATTAGAAATGGGCTTTACTGATACAACTCTGAAACCCTGATGGGCTCTTTGGTTCCAAAACCCCCTTCTGCCAAAACCCAAATAGAATAACATGGCTATTTCCCTAAATTATTATTCAAACATAAGGAAGCAATTTTTTTCCCAATGGTTTTGGTGTTAAGGAGCAAAGAGAGCTACTAACAGTGTCTGCTTCCCATAAATCCTACCTCACTTTGTGGTTCTTCCCCAGTTATTCAGGTAGAGTTTTTAAATCAGGATGATATTGGGATTTATGAGAAAAGTTTATTTTTATACACTTTGTTCTATAAACATCCACTTTCAAAAAACCCCAGAAAATTCAGTTGTAAAGTCTAAAAAACTCAAGGTGGTTTTGAGTGCAGATCACCATCTGAATTATCCACTTACACTCTGTGAGACAAGTCCTGCAAAAGTTGTGACTGAAATAGTACAAGAGGGATGTGTTTATGGTTAAAAGGGGAGAATTCCTAAGAGAACGATTTCCCCTCTGCTGTTTCTTTTTGTCATTCTTCTCTCTTCTCTTCATCATTCTTCTCTCTTCTCTTCTCTTCTCTTCTCTTCTCTTCTCTTCTCTTCTCTTCTCTTCTCCTCTCCTCTTCTCTTCTCTCCTCCCCTCTCCTCATCTTTTTTACAATTACTCTGCCCTGTTACTATTAATTTTGCTCTTTCACTTCTTGTCATCCCCTGTATCCATCAGGAAAAATTTATTTGTCCACAAAAACATCCCCACAGTGCAGACAGATGCCAAAAATCCCATCCTTGTCTCCAGTTGTGTCCAGCTGCTCTGGTCACCCCTAGCACTGGTCCTGCAGATGCTCTGGCAGCCTTCAAGCTCCTGGTATGTTTTGAAAAAGCAGATGTTACTAATTTGTAAAGCATCTTTGAACTTCTCAAGGGGGGACTGACACATTTGGTGCTGTTTCTAACAAAATGGGGATTTTTTTTTGTCTTTCTGTTTTTTACCAGGATTTTTTTGGGTTTCTGCACCATCTCTTGTGAACCCACCCAGCTATGCCAACCTCCTCTTCATTTCTGCATCTCAGCCCTTCCCTCACAGCTTTTCAAGAGGAAAATGCTCAACCATGCCTTTCCCATTACTCTTGGAAATGGCATGAAATCCTGCCCTTTTTGCAGGTCTCCAGATGAGCTGATCCCTGAAATTGCTACAGAGTGGGTGTAAAAATCATAGCTGTGTGCTGTGTACCAGCCCTGGGTGGACAGAACCCAAATTCCTCATTCCTCTTGTGTTTCCTGCACGTGCAGCCTTCCTGGTCCCTCTCTGGACAGTGTCACCAGCAGGGACAGGCACTCAGTGCTGACACTTTAATGGCATTTTTATTCAGGTCTGGCATCCCCTGTTACTTGTCGAGAGGGTTAACTTGTGACTGATCTGACTGCTAGTCCTTATCTCTGGAGATGATCCAAACCCCAGCAGGAATGAAAGTGGAAAAAAAAAAAACTCACAAGGAAACAACACTTTTTGGGTTTTGTACCCAGTGAGAGCATTTTGGGTTGCATTTGGACTTTGCATTTGGGGAGGTTCTTTTTGTTTTCTTTGCAGAATAAATGAAATTCTCACAGAACTCACAAGGAGAACAAAATGTTTTACTTTTTTTTTTTTTTTTCTTAAGGAAGACAAAGGGGGAAACAGGAAGAAAATTCCAATCTTTTCATCAAGCAACAAAAATACCAGCCAAAAGAAAAAGATATTCAACACTGTGTTTGGAAAATCTGTAAGAATAGCAAAGGTTTAACTATATTAATTATACTTTCTCAGCTTTATACAAACACTTATAAAACATGAATGAATACCAGAGGGAATATTTTTCTTGACAAAAAATTAAAACACAAGCTTTTAATACCTATGCCAGGAAAATCAGTTCATTTGTTTAAACAGTAGTTTAGAAGCCAGAAAATAAAACAACAAAAAGTAGTTACTTTTCTATGGATTTAAATTTTGGAGTTAAAATCTCTTGATGGCTTCTAGGGAAGCCTAAGTTCTGTAGTTATTCTCAGGAAACAGCATTGCTGACTCCAGCAGAAAACAATTCAAATTGTGGTGATGTGGAAGGTGGAGCCTTTGAAACCAGTGGAGCTTGAGGAGGAGTCAGAATCTTTAAAAATGCCAATATTATTTCAAGAGGGAAAAAAAAAAAAAAGTATTTCCAAAAGGAGCAAAACTGGAAGGTAATGAGAGTCAGCTTCTGTGTTCTGCTTGGACTGAAGCTCACATTTGAAAGCTGATATGGGCCTTTCCAAGTGCAGGGATGGTTTCAAGCATTAACATTATCAGCCATGAATACTGAGGCCTAAACCCACACTGCTTGAGCAGAAGTCAGTTTGTAAATACCTAATAAAGGATATGATGGACTTTTCTTTTTTTATGAGATAACCAAGAAACAGGTTTTACTTCATATTTTAAGAAATTAGACTATATCAAATGTGTAATAAAAATATTTTCTATAGGATTTTAAAATATATACATATATAAACTACCTAAATTTTTAATGCCCTTTTGATATTGATGTGGTCTCTACAGGTTTTAAATGTAACTAAATGAGGCTGCCCAGCAACCTCCATTATACCTCAGTGAGTACAAAACTTGAAGCTTTGTCCACACTGTAATTAAAGCTGCTTGAGAATGGGATCTGAAATTGCCTGCTGGGCCTGATCCAACACCCACTCATAGGCTCAGTCCACTCCTGACTGCAGGATTTGGTCTTAAACACAGTCCCAAAATGATGTGGTTTCCAACCCAGCTGGCTGACCAGTGATAAAGGCACCTGAGGGAGTTACTGAGAGCTTTGAGGCACTTCTTGAAAAAATAAAAGTTGTTATTTATTCGATTTAGAATATTTAAAGATATATAGGGACAGTCTTAAGACAATTTGAGCACATGTATATTTTGTGCTGGAGAGAGGCACAAACTGCCTGAGTCTCAGACACAGCCTATGCCCAGGCACTGGGTGAGGACTTCAATCAAGCTCAAGGCCGAGAGCCTGAGGGTGATAAGGGAGCAAAGGGCATCCATGCCTTCATCCTTCCCACCACATCCCTCTCTAGATCCCAAGCCTTGCTTGCCCAGCCCATGAGGAGGAGGAGCTCCTGTGTCAAGTGCTTGCAATGGCCCAGAGGTCTGGGCTGGCACTTCCATCAAGCACAGCCTAAAGCTGGAGGTGCAGCTGGGTGAGGGAGGAGAAGCACAGATGATTGTCGGGCCCTGTGTGCAGTGAGAACAGCAGGACACAGCTGTGGGCCGTGCCAAATCCAGCTGGCATTCCTGTTTAATCTGGCACTGTGTCTAAAGCAAGGTCAGATTCATTTTCCATGCAAGGTTTGAAGCACAGCATAGAGAAGGTGTGAGGGCCAGAACCCTGCTCTAACGCAGACAAAACCCACGGGCCTGAGCACTTACCCTGCATTATACCTTCAGGTAGGTACCGTGGGAGTTCTCCTGCTTCAAAGAGTTAATATAGGGCATTTGACCACCTGCAGAGGAAAGTTTCTCACTGAGCTTTCTGTTCACCAGCTCCATGTGCCTGGAGTTTTTCCTGGCTTGCCGGAGAGACCTCTTGACTTTCTTCACCCGGTCCCGCAGCTGCTTGTTGCGCTTCTCCAGCGCCGCCACCTTCTGCTGCAGCTTCTTCACCCTGTCCTCCTCCTCAAACAGGGCCTTCTGCACCGAGGAGCACATCAGCTGTGGGGACAGCAGCAGGTCAGGTTCACAAAAAGTTATCACAGCAAGGGTTAATTCAGGCTTTGCAGAAAACACCTCACAACTTTTCAAAAGCTGAATGCTTTTCTGGGGAACTTCTTTTGGTTTTATATCCTTCTACGTAAAATCCTCTCTTTCACTTGTGGATTTAGTTAAGACCCAAAATTGTAGATCTTAATGATACTAGTGATTCAAAATTACTTTTATGAACTGTCCTGTGCACTGAGGCTACATTGAGTTTATGGAGAAAAGCTGCCCTAATTCTGGTACTAAACTAGAGTTTTGGTCAAGGGATGTCACTTTTGGAAAACTCTGGTTTTGATTCAGCTTTGCAGCCCTTCAGAAACCCCAGATTCTGATAAGAGCCTGCCCTTAGCTCTTTATGTCAACATGTGAAATAAGGACAGCACCTGCCAAACACAGAACTGGTTGTTTTGCTTTTCCAGGAATAGAAGTGTCTTAAACACCTCATTATATTGGCTTGTTTAAGACAAAACCCTAGAGAAGATCTCAGCAGTTTCTAGGAACATACATGATTCCATAACTTTAACATAAATTATTTGAGGGGTCATTGCCTGAAAACCGCCCCTCCCACTCTACCCCATACAATTTACTGCAATATTGCCCCCAGAAGGGACAGCAAGTTTTGACATTCACACATGCCAGTGGCTCTTAGGAGAGAAAAAAGAGATGATTTCAAAGGTGCTGCCCCCAAGGCATCACTAGAAAAACAGCTCACAGGGCATTTTCTAATACACTGGGTTGGGTGTTGGTACAACTGCAAAACATCTGTTGGACAAGTGCTCATCTTCCACTACCTCATCCTGGGATGACCCAAAAGATCTCTCTTATCTCATGGGTGTGTTTATGGTCTCACTGGTTTCCTGTGTGTAGGGGCAGCAACAGGAGTAGAATGGCAAACACCAGCTGGGGCTGCTGAGCAGTCAGTTTCCAACACAGCCTCACTCAGGATGGGATTCAGCTGCTTCTCTTAAGCTAAAAGTGAGACTCAGGTCTGGGTCTGTACCTCCTAGGGCAGAGGTAGGAATCACCCTCTGAACACAGCTCTCTCCTTTTACTGACCACAAAGACACCAAGTCCCATTTTTTCCTACCTGGAACACATTTTCCAGGCAGCAAACGGGGAGCTCAAGGCCAGCACTAAAAGGTTTCTGATTTAGAAGATCCACATCAAAATCAGTTTCTCCTCAGGTGCTCCTGCTTTTTTTCTGCCCTACAAAAAACATCCTGAGCTATTTTATTGTGCGTGTGGGACTTTCATTTTGCTGCTGCACTGTGAGGACGAGCAGTGTATTCTGCTGGATTTATCTTCTAAATAAATCTAGAAATTTTTCTATGTGTGTCAAGCACTCCTGGAGTCTGGATGAGCTTTCTCTGGCAGAACATTTGGAACAGACAGGGAATCTAAATAAACAAGTAAATCCTGACTGTGATGATGAAGGATTACATGTTTCTTTCCATCTTACTTTGTAGTATTTTCAACAACTGAAGGCTGGGGAGGGAGCCTGCCTTGATGAATAACATTTCATTTGCTTTGGAAACCCCCAGCAGTGGGAAACCATGGCCAGTCAACACAAACACAGCAACTGCTTCCACTCCCTTGGAAGCTCTTGTTCCTTGTGCAAAAGTACTGTGGGGTTTTGCTGTATGGCAAATTCTTGCCCCAACTGTTCTCTCTGTAGGGCTCTGTTATAAATGCATGCTAGCAAGATGGGGAGCACACAGATAGAGGGCCAGAAATTGGGCTGAAAAGGAGAGAGTTTGGTTTTGATCACTGCTCAATCCAAGTGGTCTTTGGAAACAGCCAGCACATCTTGGCTTTTGTGTTTGCCAAACCCTTGCAAAACCTCAGGCAGAACACTTCTTGAATTTAAATCCCCATAAAGGAGGACACTGAGTTAGGGAAATGTGTTTGCTGGGAAGACATGAGGTGGAAACTCTACTTCACCAGGGATTTCCTGCATTTTCCCTGGATGCAGTGATAGGCATGGCCCATGCCAGAGTCCAGTGCAGAGGAACAAACACTCCATGCAGCTCAAGTGGGAGGTTCTGTGAACCCAACTGCATTTCATGTGCCTGGGCTGGCTGATGGGGGGATAGCAGACATCAGGGACAGTATTATCCTCATCCCAGAGACACTCACAGATATTTTGAGGTTGGTCCTTTGTCAGCAGAGGTAGATCTGCTCTACAGAGCCACTCAGAAACTTCTCAAACACTATCAAAAATCTAACCAGCTCATTTGCTTATACTGTTTTTCTACAGCCCTCACTCTCCAGTCTGAAACACACAGTTTAGTGCTTAAATTATCTGGAGATATCCAGAGACATCACAGAAACAGCACAGTTCTAAAAAAATGAGGCACTATCTGGCATGCAGGGCTTTGTTTGCCAACAGGGTAGGTGATAGGAAGAGCCCAGCTTGATAACTGGATGCCTGCCTGCAACTGCAAGACTACCAGCTGGAAAATAAACACTTTGTTCCTTCTACATAAGGGAAAATAGCAAGGTGGAGTCCTCTCATTCTCACTGGCTGGTTAAAACAGCATTTTTCACAGGACTCTGCAGTGGGGATGATGATGGTGGTGATGATGATGGTGATATTTAAGTGTGAGTGCTGTCCTGTCCTTGATATTACTGCTGGGGCTGTGATGATGGTGATGGTGATGATGATGATGATGTTTAAGTGTGAGTGCTATCCTGTCCCTGCTGTTACTGCTGGGGCTGTGATTCCCCTGGCTGCAACCAAGTTATCCTCAAAGTGGTGCTGAGAGCTGTGTGACTGTGACAGCTGTGAGCTCAGCACAGGCTGGATAACCAACCCAGCTGCTGAACAGCTGGTGAGAAGTTAACCAGTCCAAGTTGCTACCTGGATGCTTGGGAAGTGAAGAGAAGGACTAGGAAATGGCTCCTAGGCAAAACTTATAGGTAATTTTCCAAATTCCATTCAAAATTTGGGTTCCCTAATGACCCATAATTCAGAAGAGTTGTTTGGCCTGACGATCTGTCTGCATGTCTGCTTGTTCCACAGTTTTGTTAGGAGGGCATGCTCAGCAGTGGTACACTCAAGTTCAGAGCAGAACCAGAGATGTAATGAGAAGGGAGGCACAAGAACCATACAGATCCTGAGGAGTTATCCCAGACAGCCTACAGCTGTGAAACTGCTTATTAAATATGTTTGAGTATTTGTCTGAGAGACCATATCACAAATATACCGAGTTTAAAGTTTCATCATATCTAGGAGATTTACAAAATCTGCCAAAGAAATCAGCACTGTAATAAATAGAATAGAATCACAGAATCATTGAGGTTGGAAAAGACCTCCAAGATCATCCAGTCCAATCACTAACCTAACAAACTAATTTTGGATCATCACATTTTAGGCATGCAAACCCCTTACCAAACATCATCCTGAACTGATATATATATATACTGTTCTTATTGAGGGACACACAGCTGCCTTCTGGAAGCCTGATTTGAGGGCACAGTTGATAAAGGTGCCATGGATAAGGGTGTGATGGTAGTGTTCATCCACCACAAAATGTCCATAAGTGGTTGAAGTTAGTGTTACAGAACTCAAATCACTCAAAGCCCAGCAGTGACACCCAAGTCTTGCCCTTCACCTGCCCAAGGGAGAGATTTTGATTCCCAGCAATCTCCTCATGCATGTTCTTTATGGCAACACTGATAAAAACCACTGGAGTCCCACTACCTAAGTCTTTCCAGTGGGAGTGAGTGTGTTGCATGGAAAGAAAGACAAGAAATCAAAGAATAATGGGGGAGGTCTGGCAGAGGGAGTATTGGGTTTGGGATGGGAGTATTGGGTTTGGGATGGAGTGACTTCACCTCCAGTTACTGGGGTTTTTCAGCCAAGACCAACACTCGTGCTGAAGTGTGGAAAAGTCCCTGTCAGCGCTGTTAAAGCATCATGTTGGGTGAAGTGATGGGGCATGGCAGTGCTGAGTTAAACCTTTGCTTGCTGCAGGAAGAGCATTCAGAGGTACGGAATTGTCCCAGGGACATACCCATACCACTGGCATTAATGGAGATAAGCTGGGATTTCACCCTAGGACCCCATATGCCCCAGCAAGATGCACAGGACCTGGATGGAGAAAGAAAATGTAGTGGAAAGAAATTGTTACCTTGCTGAATGCTGGGTCAGCATTTGCCACAGGAAATGTAATGTTTGTAGCACAGCTCTCCAGTTCATTCAAAATATTAGAGATGAGGATTTCTTTGGGGTGTGAAGCACTGCGTACAGGAAGCCTCTGCCAAGCTACATCCACTCTCAAGTTGCTCTTCTTCCTCATTTCACTCAGCACTAAAAGCAGATTTTCTCTTTAAGCTCCTTAGAGGCTGCTAGTCGTGGCAAATCATCTTTCCCAGCAGTCATCAGAGATAAATGGGCACATCCTAGAGGAGGTATCTTGCCTGCCTTAGACACTTCCCTGAGGAAGACCATCTTTGGAGACTCCTGCCTAGATAACTGTCTCAGACTGGGATGGATGTCACCATGAGTCCCATCAAATGGCATCTGAATGGCACTGACTTCCCAGGGCAGGCTGCAAGGGCAGGATACAGATAATTTTCCTGGAGTTTGGAGAAACTGGCCATGGAAACCAACCCAAATCCATGTCCATGTGCACTTGGGGGTCTTTAAAAAGAGCTTTGTTCTGATCTGCATCAAATCACTGCTTGGTGTGAAGGTATCTGAACTGCTGGTGGCTCTCATCTGCAGTGGGTGTTGCTGGCATCCATTTCAAAACCCCACACTTGCCCTTCAAACCCACAGCCCTTCCACCCCTGCTCTGGCTGGGGGTGGCTTTACAGGATGCAGGGTCATTATGGGGCACTTGAGAACTGGTGAAAGAGCCTCAGCCATGGAGGTACCTGAAGAGATGTCCCTGGCCCCAAAGCCACACCTAGAGCTTGTCCTGAGGCATTGCTTTCCCCTGGCACTTGGAGCCCTGAAGCCTGAGAAGCTGCTGAGAGGATGGAAACAAAGATAGCAAGTGACAGTCACACCAAGTCACCTCTGCCAGGATTGGAAATGGGGATGGGGATTTGTCATCACAGTCACTGCCAGTGCCCAGGAAGGGATCGACACCTTATTCCCTGCACTTGTGAAGGAAAAAAGTCAATGGGTTAGCAAGTATAGAAACCACACTAATCAAGACAAGAAAGGGGGAAAAAAAGGTGTAGGGTATGAGCCAGACTGCCTACCACAGGCACCTCACCCGTGCCAAGTGAGCAGATAAGTCAGTCCTGACAGTAAATCCCTAAACTCCCTGACCAGGCAGTGGGAGACAGAAGGCCTCCAGGAAGAGAAAAATAAATCAAGAGGGTACAAGCTCACTCTGGGGCATCTCCAAGCTCCCTTCCTGTGCTTGCTGACCATGCAGCAGCCAGGGAGGGACACAGGGGCCAGCCAGGGAGGGACACAGGGATCGGCCAGGGAGGGACACAGGGCCAGCCTACTGCTTTTCCCCGACAGGTGTTAGGGAAGATGAAACAGGAAAGCCTTATAAATATGATTGCTTGGCAAAAGATTTTGAGAATATGGAAACTATAAGCGAGATTGAAATGAAAGCAAGCTTTGAGATACCTTTATTACTGAACAACTGGAAAACAATGGTGTGGCCAGCTGAAGGTAATCCCCTTTTGATGAAACAATTCCCTCTGCTTGCTGACAGGTCCAAGGGTCAGAGCAGACCCTACAGCTTGGCAGAAGAGGTCCAAAGAGGAGTTTTTAGGGTTTAAAATGTAACACAGTATGGTAATGGAGTGATTCTTATAGGCTGTATGTAAATGCTATAGAATTTGTATCTTGTACTAGATTGGTTAGTGAGAATTAGAATATTCAACACAGAAGAAGATTTATTGTATTGTAACGGGAACTTCACTCTCTTGCCCTTTAATGCTCTTACCCTTTTACTCTCTCACCCTCTCATCCTCTCTGCCCCTCTCTTCTTTCGGGCCTGCTCCGAGCTGTGGCTGGCAGCTCCCACAGGGCCCTGCACTCAGGCCCTTTGCAATAAACCACAAATTCCATGACCTGGCTGCAGAGATCTCTCGTCTCCATCTGTCCAGACCTTGCTACCCCCCAACACTCCTACAGGCAGGGCTGGGGATGCTGCTCTCTCCTGTTCCCTGGAACGTGTTCCTTGGAGCGCTCTGCCCGGGATGCTGCAGGAATGCAGTGCTGAGATGGGAGGGGAGCTGCACAAAACTCTCAGACTGAGCTGTTCAGCAGGAGCAGCCGAGCTCTATCAGAATTCAGGACATCCCTCTGGCTGTCCTGGACGGCCAAGACCCCTGCCAGGGGGCTCAGAGACCCTGGCACAGAGCCCAGGATGCCTGTGGTTTTGATTATGACCCATGGAGCAAGTTACCAACCTTAGATGAAGATCTGCAGGCCCTGAGAGTTTAAGTAGAATGATAGTGAATTTATCACAAGGTGAAAAATAGATTTTTGGGGTTTTTAGAATGGGGGTTCAGGGGGCAAGATGGCGGGATCCGGGCATGTCCAGCCTTTCTCCTTCTTCTTCTTCTTGGCCTCCATCTTCTGGGTGATGTTGGCACTTTTAGATTGGTTTAAAGTAGAAGCTCACTGTCTGACATAGGTGATAGGTATTGGAAAGTAATTGTAAATATAAAATTAGTATAAAAAGATAACACCGCCCTGGGGGCAGGCAGAGTGCTTCTGACTGTCTTGCTGAGCAGACCTCGGCTGGACAGGAGAAATAATTTTATAGATAGGATACAATAAACAATCTAGAGACTGAGAATTGAAGAGCTCTAGCTCCTTCTTCGACTGCTGGGCTGGGAAAAGAGACTTTCTGACACATCTGGAGGTCACTCTGTCACTCTGACCAGCTAGAGACCCCAGGAGAGTTCCTGCTCCTCCACTGAGCTCTGAGCTCAGCCCCACCTGCCCCATCCCCTGTGCCTCCTGCATTCCCAGGAGCCTCCCGGCCCCAGCAGCACTCCCAGCTCCCAGCAATGTGTACCCAGGTCAGGGCTGGGGAAGCAGAGGGGTTTGGGGACCCTCACAGGGTTTATTCTCAGCCTCTTTGCTGAGACTCACATCACCCTCCTTGGGCTCCCTCCACCAGAACTTCCCAGGCTGGCCAGTATAGTAAGGAACTGTGGGGTGGCACATCTCCATGGTGTGCCAAAGCAGAGGCAGCAGCCAGGACACCACTCCTGGCTCTCCACCCCTGCCACAGGGCATGCACACAGCTCATGGCAAGGACAGCGAGCTCAGGCTCTGCAGCTTGTGGGAATCCATAAAATCAGAGGAGGGATAAACAAGATCTTTTCTCTATGGTTTTAACAAGCAAATGTGTGTTTAAGTCTACCTTACAAGACAGGCTGCTTCAGAGATTTCTGAATATTGCTCTGCCTGAATGCTGAAAATGTCCAAATTACAGAGTCACTTTTGGGGGTTTTTTGTTTTGGTTTGGTTTTTTTTTTTTTTCCTTGGGTTTTGGTTTTTGTTGTTTTTTTTTTGTTGGTGGGTTTTTTTATTGGTTTTTTTGGCTTTTTTTTTGGTTGGGTTTTGTTTTGGTTTGGGTTTTTTTTTTTGTCTCAGAGTTATTGCAGTCTTAGCAGGGCTTCAAAAGTCTCTGTAAGTGGCTTTTTTCCCCAACAATATGTACAGAACCTTTCCATCACCACAGCTACCAAAGTTACCAAAACTTGCTATCCATTTTAATTTTCAACTCTGCTTTTTTCTCACCTAGTATTACTGTTCTCACAATGAAACCAATTAGGTCTGATGTGCCTAAAACTACTTTGCTAATATACCTTACCCCAAGTGTTTTGTTCTCTGCCTGAAAGTTGCTGTGCGACCATGTCTCCATCTAAACTTGTTTTACTTGGCTGGTATTTCAACAGGATTAGATCACCATTCCCTCACACATACACACAGAGAACTAATTAAATACCAAGGAAGGGATAAAACCAGCAAGACCCAAAATCAAAGTGTATTGTGTCCTTGCCTCTCACTGATGGGAACTCAGGGAAATGAAAATGCTGATCAGAGCAGAACAGCATCTTATGATTTGTTCCTATTTATTGAAATTTTTGAATGAACTGACCTTTACCTTGTGTTACAAGCTTCTAGAAACCTCCTTTATTTTAGTGTTCTGTCAAGTAGAGGGCACACACCTTGTAGCCCAGTAGCAGAGAGGGAAGTACAGTATATCCAAATATACCACCCCCAGATGCAGCTGAAGCTGAGAACCAAAATCAGAATGGTGAAGAAAAATATTTATCTTTAGCACTATTAATTTGCATGAGAACAACACAGGTTTAAAGTAGCATTATACCTGGTTTGGGGTCTTTGCATTAAGTATGATTCACTTCAGTCTGTTTTTACAACTTGTGGAGTTCCCTGGCAGTCCTGACAGAGGGGACTGAAGTTTTGGTGTGGCAAGTGCTGCAGGGATGTCTGTAAGCTGAGTTTTAATTAAACATGGGTGTAAGGGGCACAGAGAAGCAGGTGGGAGAACAGAGGACACATGGAAACAAGGTTGATTAAGGTCTAAGGAATTCAGAACCTCCAGGGGGTGAGGCCATGCCAGACCCCCTTGTACCCCTCAGCAAGTTCAGAGTGCAAATGCTCAGTGCCCACATCCTCTGTCCCTGAGGAGGGAAGAACTGGGATCAGTAAATATATAATAAAATAAATGTTATGTATAATATGAAGAGAATCTTTGTTTCTCTGTCACCTATAAGTCAAAATGGGGAGAGAGAGAAGCCAAGCAAATCCCAGCAGGCTGTGGGTGGGTATTGGCAAATGGCCACAGCGTGACTGCAATGCACTAAATGCTGCCTCTCAAGAAAGCAAAGAAATGGACATTTAGTGTAATTTGAGGCCATGCCTCCTCCCCAGACAATATATCATACCCCGGGGCACTTGTATGCACAGGGGGAGAACCCACGCCGAGAAAGGCAAATGTTTAAAGTTAATGCAACATCTATAAAAGTCAAGCTGCCCTATAAATCCCTCTGCTCTGGATGTGTTGGCTTCACACTGCACACAAGCTGCTGCAGCTCAGCTGCCTTTACAAACAGATAGGATTTCCTTGGCTGAAGGCTCAGCTGGAAGCCCTGAGCATGCCCTGCTTCTGTGCATGGCTTTGGGATTTCAAAGAGGAACTGCAGGGCAACCTGCTGCCCTATGGTGCCACTGGGGAGGGGGAATGTTCACATCTCTCCTGAGCATCCATAGGAACTTCTGGAGACATTTCTCTTTATTTCCCAAGTCTATTTGGGTCCAGAAGAGCACGGGGACCACACTCAGGCTTGGATTTATCTGTGTTTGGTGGGTCCCTTGTGGTGGTCTTTGCATCACCCTGCTAAAATAGGTAACCTTAATCCTGGGTAGGAAACATTGGTTTTCTGATCTTTTTCTACAGTCTTTACAGGGACAGAAATTCCTCTGGAGGATGAGTCAGAGGAACTAATTTAGAGCAGGGAATCAGGCACTGAAGCTGAGTTGAATGGTGCGGAAACAACTCCAGCACGGCGCTTACGCACACATGGAGACACCCCTGCCATGGCAGGAGCAGGACAAGAGGCTCTAATGAAGCCTTTCCCTGCCAGCAGGAAGGGATTTGTGAATCCTGCCTGGAAATGACGGCAGCAGCCCTGAAGTCAGGCTGGGTGAAACTCAAGGGCTTGACAAAAGGCATCTGCATCTGCTCCTGAGCTGCTCTGCAAGCCCAGGGCAAAGAGGAGAGCTCTGTTTGCTGTGCCCCATGCCAGCAGGGCTGAGCACCAGGTCCAGCCCTCATTTAAGCACAAGCTGCCACGGCATGAAGTGGAAAAGCCTTGCTGAGGTTGAAGAAGCAAAGAGAAAGGGAAGGAAAAACAAACATCTGTGACGTGCAGGCGCTCTCTGAATAATGTCAGTGCTGAGAAAGGGACCAAATGCCTGAGAGACTGATCAGCAGCTCTGAACAACAATTTCCAAGCACATCTAACATCTGGCTGATGGGAGCTCACTGCTGCTCACAGATATCCCTGTCCCACCAGGCAGCCCAGAGCAGCCTGTCCACAGCTCTGACTGCTGCATGGGCTGGAAATCTTGAAAGGGCCCAGACCACCCTGGGTGAGATAAATGGGCAACAGGCTACTCTGAAGATGGCAGGATTTGGCAAACAGGCAGTTCTCAATGTGGAAAGATGTGGTATTTAGGGAACCACCCTCCTGCTTGCATGTGCTCAGATGCCCTGAGCATTTAGGGCATTAATGACTGTTTCTATAGGAGACAAAAACTGTTTTCACTCCAGTGCAATTCCTCAGATCAGGTTCTATTCCTGGGCCAGTATTTCAATTATCAACAGAAATACAGGGTCAGGGAAATACAGGGTCATATTTTAAATCAAAAGTCATATTTAGTGGTCAAAATCTCTCCCTGCTGCTTTGCTGCATTTCATACAGACACAGAAGCACCAGAAACTCCCACCATGTGCTGCACAACTTAATACCTTATACAGGGGAAAGCTTTTCACACGGGGCTGGCTGCTATGCCTGCAGAAAATAAGGTCATAAGGGCAGCATGAGTCAGGGCTCCCCATACACACGAGCCTGGAGCACTCTTTCCAGCCAGATTTCAGGAGAAGGAGGAATGCAGCCACAGTTACACAGGACAAAATGTTCACAGGGCTGGTGGATGCCCTGTGGTGAACTCTTCTTCCCTCCAAGCATCTAAATTATAGAGCACACACCCCAGTGCTGGTTAATGTTGCAGTGGTGGCTCTCAACTGTTTAATCCTATGTTAATAATTGTGCTGGAGAGAGATAATGACACAGCAAGTGCCACACCACTGCACAGTGAGCACATGGTGATACCTTAGAGCCACAGTTCAATCATGGACTACCTTGGGGTTTGGCTTTTTTGTGAATAACTGCACTGAGGTCTGAAAAATCTGATAATATCCTGCTGTTATGTGTTTTTACCCTCAAAATTTGCTATTGCTCCTGGCCAAATACTTAGGGACAGGCAGTAAATGCTTCCCCCTGTAAGTCTGTGTTACTGTTTGTGTATGCACGGGCTTTAAACATGATTATGAAATTAATTTTCTCTATCAGTCCAAAATTCTTCTGTGGAATTTGTTATGCTTGTCCCATATTTCTCTGACACAGAAGTTATCTGTACTTTCACCAGCTTTGTGTTGCATCACTTTCGCAATAGCAAGGGCCAGGGAATGGACAGCCTTGAGTAGCAGATGATCTGGATTGCCACACACCCCTCCTGCAGTAACACAGTACTCACACCAGTCACCATCCACACAACTACACAAAAATTGCCTGACATCACAGAATTTAAAAAAAAAAAAAAAATGGCAAACCCACTCCAAGGAAATCACAACCTGGGCTCCAGTCTAGTCCCATAATTAGGACACTTGCCCTGTCTTTTGGCAATGATAATGTTGGAAGAACAAAACCTCTATCATCCTGAGCTGTGTTATCTGAACAGCTTGTTCTCATTAAGCAACACGTGCACTTCACACCTCATCAGAGAGGGCAGATAAAATCCTTGTCCTACTCAGAGGAATGGGACTGGAGGTCTCCACTCCAGTGAGGACAATAACCAGTTAGGGGCAAGCAGGTCCAGTAAACAGCTTCTCTGTGCTTCCATTCCTTGTCTCCAAAAATGGGGATTGCAGAACAACTGTCATTGTAGAGTCTCTGAGTCATTATAGCCTAATCCAGAAAGGTCTCTATTCAAAGCCTGAGTGGTGTGTATGGGACAGGAGCAATAGCAGAGCCAGGACTCGTGGGCAGATACTTCACTTGCATGCAGAATGGCCACTGTGCTTCTCTGTGCAAATTCAGAGTACGAGCCCAGAAACCATGCTTTTCCTTAGGTGCTGGTAGGCATTGCCCATAACTGCAGCTTTGTCTCCTGCAATCTGCAAACATGTTGTTCAGTAGGGATCCTGGACAAATTGCCCATCACTGGACCATGTGATTAACTGAACTTTCTGTATTGAGGGATATAATCAAGAAAAGTTTGCAATATAAAAATTGTATATTTCTGTGTCCCTGATCAAGGCATTTAAGTCTACCTTATCCAAGAAGGAGAAAATCCTGGCTTTGTGAACATGGCTCAGATAAGGCTGAGATACATGAGCAGTGTCCATGGTCCAAGACCAAGGTTTCAGGCATGATCAAAGGGACAGCTTGTAGCAACTGCCTTTTTTGGGCTATTGAAGACAAAACAAAGCATTCCTTAGGCACCATTCACCAACAAAATGGGTGTGAGAGGTTAGGCAACAACATGGTTATTATGGATCTCATTATTCTGGATCTAAGGGTCAGTAAATGAGCAGAAAAGCCAGCAGAAGAATAAATTTTACAGGAATGGAAGAAAACTTTTATTCTCACTCATTACCTAGGTCAGAAATCAATGGGAGTGTGAGCTAATCTGTAAGAACACAGCAAGAACATGGCACTAAACCTCTGGAGGGGATGGCAAAGACCCTTTCCTGCAGATATTTGAGGCCTCCCTTCATCAGCCAGGTGTGGTTTAGGGTTAGTACATGTAAAGTGCAGCACAAACTCAGCTGATAAAACTGCATGACCAATTTGTTTAATCTGAGCCCCATCCAGGTGATCTCTCCGTTCTGCCTTGCTCTGTTTAATCCTGTTAATAAGTACATTCCTGTATTGGCATACAGCACCTACACTTCTCATGGCAGTCAGTGTTACTGAAAGTCAACCAAACTGATTTATCCTGCTCCCTCCAGATATCTGTGAGGCATTTCAAGTGAAGAAAAACAAACAGAAAAAAATCCTGATAAATTGCATCATTCCAAATGTTTTTCCTTCCACGTTCTCCCCACCCTAGAGACTCTGCCACTTAGTAACATTCCTTTATTTAATCCCTTCCTAAAATACCCTTTTACCATTGAGAACTTTGCAACTGTTTGGGAGTGGGCCGAGTTGTTTGCTGTTTTGATGGAAAGAGAGAAACTAAATTATTTCCTGGCTGAGATTTATGCGTGAAGATTTAGCTTGCAGCCAGACTTTTTTAGCCAAGGTATAAAATCTGAAGATAATTCCAGCTCTCATCGTCAGTGACTTTTATGAAGCAATTCAGGATATGTCCAGGAATAAAAGGAAACTCCTCACCATGGAGGTTTTCATGGAAATGAAGAGACACATTCCTGCACAGAAGGAAAGGGCAGGAACATATGTCAGCCTAAACAGAGCTGTCAGAAAGCAGAATCCCAGCTTGCTAAAAACTCATGAACATGCTGATGAACTCATGGGGTTTTTTAAGGCTTTGGATGCAAACTGAGAGCAAAGCAGAGGCTGCACTTGCCTGTGGAAAAAACAAAGCTGAGTTTTGCTTCAGACATCAAGCTTTTGGAAACTTAAGAGCAAATGCCTTGATGTGATACTGTAAGGATGCTCCTGATCTCCTGAGATTACTCAGTTCAGTGCTGGTCAACTGGAAGGTATGATGGTCATGTTTTCTACCAAAAGGACACAGAAATGCCTCACTAAGCCATGGATATTGTTGTGCTTCTCCACATCTTCTGCCCCATTTGCCACACCAGACCCTGATGGGTTGACCCATGTCTGAACAGTAAGGTCCCCAGAGCAGTGTCAGGTGGACAGGCTTAAAGGAAAGACTAGACAGGAAGAAGAAACAGGTAACTGAAAGTTCCAGAAACCCACAGTGAGACTTGTGAGCCTAAAACTCGACAGGTGAGACACCCCAAAAAGGCTTGTGCTGTTGGCTGTGTCCACATGAGCAAGTCAATTGGAGCAAGAGGAATGTGTCTGCAGACTGAAGCTCTAGGTGTGTTTGGGGTGAGCAAACAGACAGGGAGAGGGCTCAGAAGGTGTGTGAAGGCCCAGCTGTGGATCCCTCATGTTCCCATTAGGAGCTGGTGCACACCATCCAGGCATCTGCAGCAGTCTGGCTGTGTTTCCTCCAGGAGGAATCCACTCATTGTGCAGCAAAACCTCTCTGTGAGCTGAACCAACAGCTATCAAGCAAAATCACATCTCCTACTCACCAGACTCATTCCCTCTCAGGATGGAGATTGCACTGATTTGACACATCTGGCAAGGTAAGACAGCTCTTGTTCCCTCAGGTGCTTTGCCTGAGCTCCGTGGCTTGGGAAACTTCAAACAAGAGACCTCACAACCATTGCAAAGCCTGCAATGCAACTGCTTTCACATTTCCCTCTCATCCTTCCTGATGGGCCAGCTCCAGGCTCTGGAGGTGTTCCACTGGGCTGGTGGAGGCCTCTCACAGCTCAGCTGAGGACAGGAGGTGGGGATGGATGTGCAGAGCAGCTCTGGGATTGTGAAATCCAATTATAACCCAGAAACAGCAGCTAGTGGCTCCCCAGAGCCACCTCCTACCACAGCTCACTAAGTTTCTCTCAATGAAGTTCCTCTGGAAGGCTCAAGCAAGGGGGAGGCCGGCTGAGCTCTAAATTAACTCACCTATTTCCTGCCAATCTTTACTGGTGCTGACATCCATGCTCTCCTAAATTCCTACGTTTTTTTAAGAGCAGTTGAACCAGCAAGTGCTGGGAGAACACTGAGCCTGTGAAGCCACCTTGGCTGTGTTTCAATGTCTTCTGGAAAGATCCTAATGCAACACAGACGTTCATGATATGTTTGCACTTGCAGCTAAGTGCTGGCTACACTTGAGCTTGTCTGTAATGAGCTCTCTGCACAATACCACACATGAAACACAGACAGACAGACAGGCATATTGGTTTCAGAGCTACATGGGAAGGAAGGCAGATGTCTAGCAGCAAAAAGAATTCAGTAGATACAAGGACATTGACTCCCAGCTCTGCTAATCACTGTCCATGCCTTAAAGCCAGGTAAAAATTGTTCAGACACTCGAGTTAAGAAATGAGTTCCTGAGACACAACCAGAACAACTCTGAGGCTGGAGCTGGACTGAGTTCCACAGATGTTCAGATCCACTAAAAAATGCCAAGAAATGTGGCTGACTTTTTGGTTTTGGGGCTGGAGAGTGAGAGACCAGAGAAGATGTTTTGCTATGGACTCTAGGCTGTGATTCCAAGTCCTCCTTACATGGCCAGGCAGCAATTTGAATACAGCAACAGAAAAGAGAACAAAAGTAATATGGTAGCAGCTAAAGAAGCTGCCACCTGTCCAACAGCTCATGACAGCTTAGTTGTATCTTTTGGAGTCAGGGGTGTCATTGCTGGGAAGGTGTAAACTCATGTTTTTCATTAGTGACTTAAATATTTAAATTTAATGAAGACTGCTGAAAATGCATATCTCATTCTTTGATTGCTGAGGGAATAATTCCCAGGTATTTCAAAGCTTAATTATTCAAAAAACTTTTCAGTCAATTAGAACTGAGGCATGTGTAACAATAATAAAGAAACACAAATATTATAGGGATAATTCAACCTAAACATCAGTTAATGAAATTACTGGGTTCAGCCCCTGAAGTTCAGGTGAAAGAAGATCTCACAAGCAATGTTCCACCTCTATCACTTCTCAAAGTAGATCAATACCCTAAACTAACAAAGCTACTTTCATCCAAAAAATTCTGAATGTGGCTTCATATTTCAAACTCATTTATTACTTTGCTTTCTATGTATAATCACAGTTTGTGAGAGCTGTACAAAACCACATAAAAGGGAAGAGGAAAAGGGAGGGGTGCTGTAATAAATTCTGCATTACCTGAGAAGATAGGTAAGTGTCTTCTCGTGCCAACTCCCCTTGGTGTTAAATTGCAGGAAGGGTTTATATGCAGTTATAACCTCATTGATTCTGAGCTGAGTTTTGAATCTTGGGTGGTGACACAGTGTTACAATTGTGGGTTGCCTGGACTTTAAAAATGTGGTTAAATGACAGTAAAGTTACAGTAATGGCCATGACAAAGAACATCCACAGCAACCACAAATGAGCACTCCTCAATCTTCACCCTGTGTGTCTGTTATGAGTTTTACCATTGCAGTTCACCAGTAATTCTCACACAGCATCTGTGAAGCTTGCAGAAGCTCAGAGGAAGAGGACACAGCTCTCAGCTCTGACAAATTACAATCAATTCCCTGTTACAGATTGTCCATGTCTTCCAGGGCAATACAGAGCTGTGGGACACTTTCACTCCTTGTAGCCAGCTGGGTCAAGAGCTTCCTGAAGGCTACCCCAAAAATCTGTCTCTGTGTTCCATCAGGACCAAAAAAACCCAGCCCTGTGGCAGCTGTGAGAAGATGCTATTCCATCATTCCTTCCAGCTGCTGGACACCCCTGAGCACAGCCTGCACCAGCAGGAGCAGTGTTTTGCATCACTGTGTCCCCAGCTGTGGCAGGTCAGCTGTGCTGCAGATCTCCATCTCCTTCCTGCTCCTTTTCAAACCCCACCGTGTCAGCTGAGTTGAATCAGTTCTCTGGATGCCTTCCCACTTCCTCAATGCTTCAGCAAAGAGCACTAAGAGTGTGAAAGGGCTCAGTGCACATCCTTGAAGGAACCCAGGCCTGAGAAGCTCCTCTTGGCTGTCACTCTGTATCAGTGATGTATTTGCCTTTGTTTTCCCCTTGTTTTTAAAGCTGCTCTATAGTTTGTTTTACTGCATTTGATGGGGAACTGTAAAAGGCTCCACAGAGCAATGCTTTTTCTCACCCAGACTCCTCAGCTATAGTAGAAACTGGAAAGATGGTGCCTTGGACAGCTTCTGACCCTCCTCTCAAGGCTGCTTCTTATTCACTCCTGTGGTTCAGATTTCTTTGTAAACATGGCTGTACATGATTTCCTATGACCCACAGGGAGGGAAATCCCTAACAATGGGCTTTGGGGCAGGGACACTGAATTCTCTATTTTATGTAGTATAGTCCCAAACCCCACATTTTCTGTCAGCCAAACTAGAAAATAACATGCTGTCCACTATGAGGCAATGAGGGCAACAAGAATCAGTTCTCCTTAAACCAGTTTATATCAGACTTCCTTTATAAAACTGTTGGAAGTCATTCCTTTTGCTCACCAAATTACTTCAGCAGGTGCATATCTTTCCTAGAAAAGAGTTCCAGCCTCTTTTTCAGTGATAGAAAATCTATCATGACCCCTGGCAAACTAAAGATTAATGATCTACTTCACTTCAAAAACCCACTGTATTTAGGTTGGGTTATGTGGACGCAGATTGCTGCCAGTTTCAAGCTGCAGGTCAAAAAAGAAAAATATTTAAGGCAGAATACTTCTGGTTGGATTTCTGAGTCAGGAAATCCTTGCTGTAATTGCAGTCTGCCAGGTAAGACACACTTCCCCCGTGCTCTCACCCAGACCACATCCAGGTGTGTGAGGAGGTTCTGCTTTCCTCTTCAGAGAAACACAGTGGCCCCTGGCAATGGCTAATTACCACTCTGCTGATTGACAAAGTGCCAAGGACTGAGCGCTGCTGCCTCCAGAACCGATAATTACATTTTTGTCAGGCTGCCAAGGTCCTCACACACACCTGCACGCTGCCCACACAGTTGCTACAAAGAGATTTATAATAATTAATTGTAGCATTCCTATCACGCATCTCCCCACCCACTTCCAGCAGCAACACGTAAATCCAGAGATGAGCATGTCTAATTTCCTCTCCTTGCTAACCTCAGAGTAAAGCCAGCTAAGAACATATTCTGCTTGCAGCCTTTGAAGCCTTGAGTCATGTTTTTTCCTGACATCTTACTTTCATTCTAGGTGAGGAATCACACTTTTTTCTCTTCTTCTTCTATTTTACTCTGCTTATTTGTTCACGCCTTCCTGACTAGTCTAGACAGCCCTACCACTTATGATTTTCCTCAGATGGATGCTTTCCAAGCAGCACAGCTCTCCTCCCACAGAACATGGGCCAAGCTTCACAAAACCAAACCTCTTCCCACGGATCACCATTTCCCCAGCTAGCAATTGGCTTCCAGAACTGAAGAGGTAGGAACTAAAGACTGTGCAAGATATTCATTGCCTCCAAGATCCTTCCTGATTCCCAAAGGCATCTACTGTCCATGCAGCATCCCATCAAGCTGCATCCCTCATTTCTACCCCCTCCCTGGAACCCCCCAACCTGCCAACACTGATGAGCCCCTGTTGCAATGCTTTTCTTACTGGTCTTCATGCTGCCCCTTTTGGGAAAGCAAAAAGCCCCATTGAAATTTTCCTTCTCCCTGATTTGCTTCTAATCTGTTTTGCATTTTATTCTTTCTTTTTATTCCTTTTTTTTTTTCCGTACTATGTTCTGTTTTTACATCCTTCTCAGTTTTCACTTTCTCTCACAGGTTGCTGGCACTATTGACGTTTCATCTGCACTTAATCTTCTTGGGGTTAAATCTTACACACAAATATTTGCTTTCCCTGTTGGCACTTCCAACAGTCTAGGCAAAACTCTGAAATTTCCCTGTGGCAGTAGCAGTGGGAGGTCCCAGACAGCCAGGGAAGGGGCATTGCTCCCTCTTTTCTTGCATTGCACAGTGTTAGCAGCAGCTGATTCCTGTCCAGGATAGGGGAGGAACAACCTTCTCTGAGGCTCAGACATTAAGCTTGGTCTCTAATTTTGAGTCTCCTGTCCTGTGAGAGGGTTGAGGATAAAGGGAGAAAATAGAGACTGACAACATCTTCCAGCAGAAGAACTGGGAGCATCACATAATAAAGTAGGAAACAGGTTGAAAGCAATCTAAAAGTTGGCAATCAAAGCAAAAAGGCAATAAAATTCTCAAGAGAAGGCTGGACAGCTTTATGGGAGATAAATTGACTGGATGTCACTGAATATATAGTCAGAAATAAATATATGGAAATTGCTTCACCACAGAGACTTTTTCAGCTTATAACACTTGAGAATGGGAGAGCATCAGCTAGAACTCTCTTCCTGTGCTCTTCCATGGATATCTGACCTAGGTATCTCTTGGCATACTGTGGGTCTTGGGATGGGAACAGGCAAGAATGCTGACAGTCTTTTACTTTACTTCCTTAGAAAACTTTAGGCAAAACTGCCATTTTGCACCAATTCAGGACTTCTGACAAAAAAGTACCTAACAAAAGGACTCCTGTACCCCTCTCTGCTGTTGGCCAAAGCCCTTCAGAACGTTGCATGCAATGCAATTCAATCTTTGCTCACATTTTAAGGTCAATACTGAAGTAGACAAACTCTTTAACTCCATTCAACTAATACTCAAATACATCCAACCAAGAAGCCAATCCAAAGCCAGAATATTTATCATAAAATGCATAGAAAAACATGTTCAGAGTCACATCTACAGTGTATACTTGAAGTTCAAACAGAAAAGGCCCTAAAATCAATGTTGAAGTAATTCAAACAGCCCCATGACACCTCCAATGATGTTGACTGCATTAGAAAAATTATTCCAGTTGTTCTACAAGCTTTAAAAGCTTTCTGTGTCAGACACAATGTTCCCTTTTGGTAGAGTGTTGATTACACGTGTCCTCTCTTTTTATTTCTTTTCCTAAAAAATGAAAAAAAAAAATTTTTTAAATTTCTTTGCACCATTTTCTAAATCAGGTCATGATTGACCACAGGCCTTAAAAAAAAAAAAAACGGAGACAGAGATTTCAGAATTTCAAAACACGAGGAATTGCTTTAAAGCAATATAGAAGATTGGATTTAAATCCACAAAACAAAACTCTACATCCCTCATGCATTCAGCAAATTTTATCCAAAAGGCTTTATGAGCTAGAAGATAAAGACTCCAAAATGCACCATAAGCTCCAGCCAAATTCAAGCCACCTGCTCCACACAGACATGGACACAGACACAGAAGGAGGACTCTGGGCATGCTGCAGTGCTTCATTCAAGCTCTGGACTTTCCTCATCCACTGAACCTAAGATGGAACTGCTGTACCCAGAAAAGGAAGCCAGTGAGACAGAGTCATAGTCATGGTGAAGGTGTTGTGGCACAAATGGCTCAGGACCACATCAGTCCCTTTTAGACACAAATCAGTTCATATATGCCCAAGGCCAGACCACAGAGTGAGCTCAAATCACCTCTGTACCTGCAATTAATACATTGTCTTTGCCCCAAAGACCAGCAGAAACTGAAAGCAGTTATTTGTAGGGCTAATGTTGCAGTGGGTGCAGCATTAGATCTTTCTACTCCCATATTGTGCTGGGCAAGGATTTCCAAATCCCTGTGCTGCTCTAGAGAAGTCAGGAATACTGACTGCAGATGAAACTGCATGGGAAGGAAAAGGGAAAGGAAAAGGGAAAGGAAAAGGAAAAGGAAAAAAGGAAAAGGAGGAAAAGGAGAAAAGGAAAAGGAGAAAAAAAAAGGGAAATGAGAAAAGGAAAAGGAGAAAAAGAAAAGGAAAAGGAGAAAAAGAAAAAGAAAAAGAAAAAGAAAAAGAAAAAGAAAAAGAAAAAGAAAAAAAAATTTCCTAGGACCTAGAAAAAAGGATACTGCATCTGATAAACACTGAGAGCAAACATGAACACTTCAATAGCCACGTTCCCAGCTCATAGTTGTGGTGTTGAGGCTGCCTCAGGACACTGCCAATGTGTAAGTTAATATTTAAAGATACATGTGGGCTTAGGAGCAGATTAAAGTACCCAATGAGCCCTGGGCAAGCCTGAGATTTCTCCGTTTCACAACATAGGAAATGCTGTAAATACCATGGCAAATGCAATTACAGAGTGTGATAAACACCACTTCGTTAGCAGAGACCACAGGAGGCTTCTCCTGTTTCAGAGTTTCTGACAATGAGCAGGACCCGAGGCTGATCCTGAACTCCAGACACAGAACAGGCAAATGCCTCAGGGATGCCTCCAGTCTGGGATTTTGTTTTTAGCCCTTCTCTGGGCTGATGCTTTGAGGGAAGGGCTCTGCTCCTTCATATCCCCAACATCTGTGATGTGTTTCTTGAGCAGTGACTGTCTGTGAGGACAGGATGTGTTCCAGCAGCTCCAGAGTGCCACTGATTTGGAAGCACCAGGATATTTTCCATCAGTGATTCAGCTGCTTTCAGACCCTATATTTCAGTTCAATATAGGAGGGTTTTGTCACTGGATGTGGTTTCAAGCCATTTTTATTATGGCAGGCAAGGTTTGAGCACAAACCATTATTTCCACGACACATTTAGTTGATGATTGTACACCTTTGGGAAAAGAATCAAGAATCACATTTGTTCCTCTGCCCTTTGAAACCAAGAAAAAGAAAGAAAACACAGGCTCAATTAGGATTTTGAGGGACAGAGAGTGAAGTGTTCACACAACTCAAACAGAACGTGCCTGAGCCTGAAATGTGGAAAAGGACAAAACCCAAATCATTGATGATAGTAACAACCCTTCAGTAGAGCCTTCTTAAAAGTGTTTGTTTCTAATCCTCAGAGGCTTTTCACAACACCAGGACTCATGTCCAGCATGGCACAGAGAACTTGGAAGTGATTTTTAGGAAAATTCACCTCCAGGTTAACTTTTTGCATCCAGCTGATGGAGTTGAGCTTTGGATGCCACCTGGTACCTCCTGGACAGAGTGAGGGACATAAACCCTCTCCAGAGAGAGCAGCACCAACATCCAGCTTGAAGAGGAACAGGACAGGGACAGGGAGCTCTGAAAGCCCCTCCCAGAGCCATGCCATGAGCTGTGCAGTGGCTCTTCCTCCAGAGGCAGGCAGCCAGACAATGTCTTCTTCTGACCCACTTTACAAACTTTGTAAATAATGGAGATTTTACCACATTAGTGAGCCACACATTTCGGTGGGTTATTTCTTCATTTCCTATCCCCATGAGTTATTTTAATTTTCTTTCTTTTCCAATGTTATTTTTTCTTTGTCTCTACTCACAGAAAAATCTCCAGCAGATGTACTACAGACCAAGTAAGGTTCTTCCCCACAGATAAGCCATGTACACACAGAGCCTCACTTAAGACAACTTTTATAGACCATGAATAAACTCTCTTCCAGCCAACCCACACCTCAGAATTCTGTTAAAGTGTGAGCAGGCATGTGGCAGAGTTACCCTATGGTTACTGTGACAAAGCCCCCTCCTCATTATCTCTCATCTTCCACACCCAAGGATGTTGCTTTAAAAGTGGAAAACAGCTTCCTCACACTGCAACACAAAGGAGAATTTTGAGTGCATGTGGCTGCTGTATTTTTGCTTCAAAGGCTCTGAAATGGGATTTCTATCTTTCCCCCATGTAAGGGCAATTAGGACTTAAAGCATCTGAATTTCTATTCCTATCCCTGAGCCAGTGTCAGTACAAGCTGTTCCTCCACTTTGACTTTCCCTCCTTTCTCTCCCCAGCCACCACCCAGTTAAGCATTTAAATATTTTCCACAATAAAAAAATCTAATAACATCCAGAAGAACATATTTGTGTTTGTACCCTGTTTAAAGGCTCTGGAAATACAAAAAGAAACCCAAAAAAACAACTGTGCTCTGAAATGAGTGCACAGCAAAGATAAACGAAAGCAATAAACTCATTGCATTTTGAGGAAATGAAGAGGATACAAGACACCATACACCTGAAGAAGGAAGCCAGATCTCATAGCACCAAAATGCTCTATTTGAATAAACAATTAAACCCCAGCTGCTCATGCTAAACCCACCTGAAGAAAACTCCCTACTCAAAGTACAGCACTACCTGTGCAATAAGGCTGGAAACCACGTGAGTGGAAGGGCACAGGATTATGACAATTAAGTTTACAGGCAAAAAAAAATAATTCAGAGAGTTGTTTCTAATCCCAGAGGTCATGAATCTGGGAGCAAAAAGAATTGTCTCCACTGGACTGGGACACAGAGCCCAGCACACCTGCCTTGCCTTTACCTCTGCAGCATGGAAATAGCTCTCCGGCTGCCCCTGCAGAGTGAAGGAGATGGGTCAGTTTGAGGATAACAGTGTGTAAATACCAGCTTGCATTTTAGTTCCCCATCTTGTCTCAATATAAAACACTGCACCAACATTCCCCCTTGCAGTTGCTACTGGTTCCTTACTGATCTAGGAAATGCAAAAATACTGCAGGACAAGTCCATTAAGTGCTTTCAGATCTCAGGAAATATTTGTTTCCTTGCTTGCTCTTAAGTTTTTTGGGCAGAAATTCAGACCTGGCTTTTTAACCATATTATTTTCCTTTTGTATTTTACAGTGTCATGGAAACTTGCTTCTCCCTCAGTGTGTTTTTCCCTGCTGTCATTCCTTTTACTGATGACTCGACTAACAGTTGCAGCAGCCTTGCTCCAAAAAAAGTTGAAGAGGTTGAAGACAGACTGGGGCAGCAAGAGGAGGGAGTCACAGCATCAGCTGCTGGAGGCACCTGCAATTATTTGCACAGTAACCAGCTGCAGTTGGTCCACCAAAACCATCTGTTCCCAGTCCTCCTAAACCAGGCACTTTGGTTTGTCACTTCACATTAGCTGCTGCAAGGGGCTGAGCACTGCCAGGGCCAGCAGCCAAGCCAAGCCTGGCACCACATGGCTGCTCCTGGCTGAGCACAGCAGGGCAAGGACACTTCTCCAGGGGAATTTGGAAAGGTTCTTGGCTGGTGGAGGCAGGATTTAAAAGGCTCAGTCTGCAGCTTCCATTAGGGACTCAAACTCCTGCTGCCTCAGAGCCAGCTTGGCTTGTCAGTTGTGAAAATAAACATCAAAATGCATGGGCTGGGAGAAAATATGTCCCAGATTAAAAGATCTCATCTCCCTTCAAGCCACAGTGGCTGATCTGGTTACAGGCAGCATCACAGGTGTCCTGTCTGCCAGCTGCCAGCTGGATTTTGGTGGCCGTTGATTTTAATAAATGTTTTGCTCCATCTTTTTCTGTAGGTGGGTCAGGTGGAGAGAGAGAAAAATTCAAAGAAAATACTCTCCCTGGGTTCAAGATCAACAGCAACTAAATCAAGGTCTGCCCACAATGCCTTTAGGAGCATCATGTTCATCAAGGAGAGATCCTGGTCCAGGAGTGCTGATCTGCATGAATCATCCTTTCCACCTGCTGACCAACACACAGTATCAATTTGCACACAAAAACCATCCAACTCATCTACAGACTCACAGATTTACAGAAGGGCTTGTTGGCTTCCATAACTGGATTGAGCAACACAAATTATGGGTACTTCCCTCATTAATTTTGGCAGATCTTGTTCCAGAAAACTTGCCTGAGACTCATTCTGAATGTATTCCCCAAGCTCTAGGAAAATCCAAGCAGGTGAAGAGCCATGTGATGTTTGCTCTGATGTTTGCTTCCCCTGCTGCTCCCAGCCCAGCCAAAGCACTGGAACAGCCCCAGTGTGTGACTGGGAGCAGGATCCAGGACTCATCTGAGCACCTTTCAGTGGCTCCCAGGCAAAGTCAGCACCTCCACCCTCTGAGACTGAAATGTCATGGGACAAGCGTGACTTGTAAGCATGACTGGATCCAAAAAACCCCATGATCTACTTCTTTTGACTGCACATTCTGTTTTGCCTTGGGTTAGTAAGATGATACATCCACCTTAGGAACACCAGCCTCAACTCTTCTCCCTGGAGAACATGTCCCAGGTATCTGGGGAGCACCTTGAGTGGAGGAAGCACCTCTGTTGAGGAAGGGGATTTGGCTGTGGACACAAACTCTTTCAAGCATCCTGCACTACTCAATTTCCCAGCCTAGATCAGCACCAACCCTTTCCCTGCACCTCTCCCTGCATCTTCCACAGTGGTGGGATGTCCCTTCTGACTCTCCCACTCTGGAGAGGCCATCAACAGGAGGGCAGGAAAGCAGAGGCATCACTCACTGTCTCAAACCCAGGGAAAGAGACAGTGCACTAAGTCAGCCTCCTCATGTGTTCTGGCTGCCACTTTTCCCAGGACAGTGTCATCTCCAGAGGGGATGGATGAGAGGTCCCCTGCTGCAATTCCCAGCCCATCTTCACATGTAGATGCTCAGGTGGGATTCAACCTTCCCACTGCCCCCTCTGAGGGAGGTGTCACCCCCCTCAGCCACTTCGGTGTTAGCATAGAGGGAACATGAGCAGCTCCATCAAAATCCCACCTCTCCTCCCTACAGAGTGCCTTGGCCCTGGTCTAAGAGGTTTCCTAAGGTCAGGACCTCCCAATAAACTCCTCATCCAGCTAAGAAAGCACTGCTGGGCTTGCAAAGCCATGTCTGGGCTGGAAAGCCCAAGGCTATGGCATCCCTGCAGACAGCCTTGGATCTGAAACTGAGGAGGGACAACAGGCTCCCTTCAGCCTCACCTTTGTGTCTCTCAACATGCAGAGCTCAGCCTACAAATATCAACTGCCTCTGTGGCCACCAGCCAGGCAGAGAAGCCCAAAGGTGTCCTGGGGCTGGGGCCAGATGCCTGCTCACCACCAAGCTCAAGTACAGCATCAGATAGTGCCACAAAATATGGAATTAATTAGAGCATTTGGCAGAACTTCATTAAAGTGTGACTCTGGATAATTAAAAGAGGCCTGGAGCCATGTGGGTCTCCCATCCCTGCCAGTTCCTGGAAGGATTGCTGCTTCACCCTTCGAGGAGGCAGCAGCACATACACACACACACATACCCCTGGTTGTCTTGGTATTTCCTTGCTTGGTGAGCTGGAAACTGGATATTTTTAAGGATATTATGTACTTGGATGTGCCTGAGACACAGCAAGAGAGAGCTGTGCTCTGCAGCAATCTGCAGTGCCTGATAGGCAGCAATGGTCCAGACACGTTCACCAGGAGCTCTGGGACACTTTGGGGCTCCCCTGTTGGGACCAGGAGGGGGCTAAGGGGGGTCTCACCTCAGCACCCACCCCCCCGTGGCTGCCGTGGGGGACAAGAGCTCAGATGGGTGGGGAGAAGATCCATTTTCAATCCCAAATTCTGACTGTTCACAAATGATACCAAGGCTCCCATGTTACATCAGGTCATCCCTCCTGCATTGTGTATGAAAACCAGCCAACCTACAGAAATAATGTGCCTCTAAGAAACAACTGAAAACCGGAGATATTGCCCATTTTTCTCCTGGGAAGCACTGCTCAGAACACCTTCTAGGTGTAATAATTACAATAAAGACCATATGCAATGGAAACATGCTGTGGATAAGGCTATTGTGCCTTCCTTTGTGATCTTTTAATCTGTTTTATCAACCTGTGTGCATGTGGAAAGATAGAAAACTGATAGGGATATGCCAGTCAGAGCCCTACCACAGCCTGGGTGTGAAGATTTGGGAAAGAATCAATTCCATTTCTGTGCCAAAAGACTCCTGGGGATGTTACCCAAATGTATCAATTGTCTCATGGTCTTCCCTTGCCCCAGACACTTGTCAGCAGTTCTCCATTTCATCTGATATTGCTTACATGTACTTAAATTAAAGACAGATCACAGGGAGGGGGCTCACCCTGGGTGGGTTTCTGGGAGGAAAACAAAAGCTCTGTAAATCACTATGAAAACAACCCAGAAGTGATGGCACTTTCTATCATGCTATTAGGCTCATGGAGAAACAATTCCTCTAACCAATGGCAGGGCAAGAAACCACATGTAAAAGAAGATTTTCAAACCTCTAGATATTGGACCTCACTGCAATTCTATTTTGAGGTCTTTTTGTACTGCCCTTGCCACGTAGCACTGTTTTTAACTGAGGTTATTTTGTGTTTCCCTAGTGCCTTAAGACCAGAGAAAGAAGAATGTCTTATGCAGCTCATGCCACGAGCAAACACAAAACCTCAGTACATGGGAATTAAAGAGAACTGTCTCCACCAAGCCTGGATGCTACCTGCTCTTTTTCAGACTGCTTCTTCTCCTAAAACAGCTGGCTCTGGACTCCATGAGCAGCATTTTCCAGTCTTGAAATTCATCATCCAGCACTCTGAGCAGAGAGGGAACTCTGCAAGAGCAGAGGCTCTTAACTTAATAAGAGAAAAAAATATTTTGCATTTTAATTTTGTGAATAACATGGACAACACAGTTATCAGCTCATTTTTCCTAGTGGCCAGGATTTGCAAGACTCACAGAGCAGAGTCACTTCTGGCATCAGCAATGTCCACCTCAGCCACCACAGAAAGAGCTCTGGCCCATGGATCCAAAGCAGCTCAGGCTCTCTCTGGACATGACACTATTTATGCACTTCCAAAATCAGCGTGGTCTGAAAAATTACAGGGATTTCCCCAACTTTCCTTCTTTCTTCCCCCTCTCTGGGGGCATGTTGCCTGGGTGATGGATCAAAACAAGTCCCCATAGCAAACATCACATGAACAAGCCCTTCTCTGGTAGGCAAGGAGCTCTAGAACAGGTGGCTATTGCTCTGTGGCTTGTGTCCTTGTAGTGCTGTGCAGTGTCACTGACTGAGACCCTCTGCCATTCACCTGGTTGAGAGCATCAGGGAAGAGACAGGCTGGGACCAGCAGATGTGATCTGATCCCACAGATGGGCTCAGGGATTCACCCACCCCAGTGGCACCCAGTCCATGCACACAGCAGTTGATAAAATACAAATAATTCTGAAAACTATTTCCTCTACTTCCACAGAGGATGAATGTAATTTAATTCAATTTTTGCTTTGCACAGTAATGGCAAGGCCATTTATGCAGTTATGTTGCTTTTCTTATCTAGTTCCCTTTTCAGCTGCTCCAAAGTCTTCCAGGTGTCACAGTCAGGTCATTAGTCTGCTACAGCAGCCATGGTGCCACCAGGGAAGAAGATCCAAACCCAAAGATGCTAAACAGATCTTTGTAGACTGCCAGGCTAACCCACTAATTACCTTGCTTTTTATTTGGGACACTGGCTACTCCCACAAAAGCTCTATTATTGGAGATAATACCTCCAGATAAAGCTCTGGAGGTCTCTCAGAAGGCAAGTCCATTCATCTAAATCAATTAAGATAACTGTGTGGTTGTGGCTCTGCTGCTTGAGTCAATTCAGGGAGAGAGGTTTAATAAAAGGTATGGTCTTCCCCTGCAATCTCTGAGCTTAATTTTAGTTATTGGACTCCTTAATTTCATGGGCTTTATCTCAGTGCTGTCACTGTTGCTCACAACTGGGCTGACACCTTGACATCAATACCTTGTTGTGGGGTCATTTTGCAGCTCTCCTTCACACATAAAGGGGGATGACAAAAGAACACATTTCCTTACCAACCTGCTGACAAAACCCCTTCAAGACCCTCTGAACGATAACTACAAGTGCTGCTAGAGATTTCTACTGTCCTTGTGGACACCAGACCTCAAGTCACTTCTCCTGTAATCCCTCGTGTGCAGACAGAGCAACAATGTCCTCTTTGTGAGATCACACAACCCTGCAGAAGGCCAGAAGGAGAAATTACAGCTCCTAGATTTGCACCAAAATGGTGAAACTCTGCAGGGGGTGTTAGATTTCAATCCCAATGCACTGCATCATCCCTTGGCTTTAGAAACAATCTTGTGGAAACCACTGCAACAGCGAGCTGGAGTAAAGCAAGAGATCTGCAAACATCACCAAGGGGCTGAGACATACAGTCAAGATGAAGCCACATTAGTATTTGCCCCTGCAAACGTGGAGGCCAAAATGCAAGTGCCTAAAGAAACAACAGCAGGAGCAATCGTTGCACTCTGAAATGGCCAGAACAAGAGCCTGAGAGAATTTATGAGATTGTAGGGTTATTGGAAAACTATGGAAAGCAGTATTTGGCTCTTAGCCCAGACTGCAAGGGGCTTAAAAATGCAGCTGGAATTAGCTTACAGCAAAAGCAGCAGGCCCAGGATGAGGAAAGTATTATTCTCAGTGAGATGTGCCTTGGGTCTGACCTCTTTTCATCACACGCCATGGGCCTTTCCGAAAACTAAAAGCATTTTACCATGATGGAAAAGGCAGGTGGTTCCTGCATATCTCTTTGCTCTCTTTTGCATCATCAGACACATTTGCTGGAAGGAGGAGAAGGAGCTGTCAGTGTTTTCCTCATTTCACCCCTTGGGCAGCCCAGACAAGGCTGCCTGCATGCAAGGAGCCAAGCAGACAGAAGAGGCCAAGCAGGAGGACAACGTGTCAGCGGTCACTTTGGGGTCACCTGCTCCATGGCCAGCTCAAGCACACCCTGCAGAAGAGACCCCTTGCTTGGAGTAGGATTACATGAGGCAAAGACACTCATCCATCATGGGATTTTCTCACTTTCTGGCTGAGCATCCCAGAGCTGCAAACACAAATTATCCATTGCATCTGCATGTGCTTCTAGCACCAAAGTCTCTCTTAAAGTGTCCACCCCAGAAATATATCAAGAGTAGGATTCCAAAAGACTTTCAGAATGTGGGATTTGTCTGTAAACAGAAAATTTCATAATTTCTTTGTTCCAAACCTCCTCTGGCCTGCTGCTTTGTAAGTTGTCCCTGCATGCAGCTGTTCCAACACCTGGAGGCAGGACCTTACCTATGAACTCCTGGGATGAGAGTTTCATCCCATCTGCGCTCTGCTTGGAATGTCTCAGCATTTCCACCTCTCCTCTCTGACTGCAAAAAACATCCATGATGTATTTTAAGCAACAATTTATGTGAGTACACAGCAGCTAGTGAGACCCCTGACTCCTCACTACAGTATGAGACAGCCCTTCCCTCTCTGTCCAAGCTCTTCCCAACCTGACATCATCATAGAACCCCACTTAGGATGTACCCAGGCTCCCAAACAGGTTCTTTTCCAAAACTCCAGGAGTAATGCTCTGAGTTCTGTTCACTGTCTGTGCCTGAACCTGGCACACAGCACAAATTTCAGCTTAGGAGCCAGCATGGGACAGCTCGGCCAAGCACAAACAGAAATTGTTCACACTGTGACAGGATGTGAGCAGACAGTGACAACTGGGAAAGCCACCACTACAGGTAAAAAGGCAGAGAGAGGAGGGAGATGTAAAGAGACCTGTACCTGGAAGAGCTGAGGAACAAATTCCTAATACTGCAGCAGCCAGAAATGTCCCCCCTTTCCCGGGGGGGGCACGCAGGCGCCGGGAGCCGGCACTCGGCTGGGCAAACACAGATGCAGGAGCTGAATGGGAGCACAGTCAGCCCCAGCTATTTTTAACTGGTGCAGAAGAAGCTTTTACTTTTCATTACGAGGGCTGGACAAAGTGTCCATCAGTTGTGCTGAATGTGTTCCCTGGATGGGTGGGGGTTGAAGCCCCCGGCCCCAGCAGTGGGAGCAGCAGCTCTAATCCCCCCCAGCCTGCTCACAGCTGCACGGGTCAAAGAGTGCAACAGCTGAAATGCACTTCTGATACATATCCTGAGGGCTGCCCCAGCTTACCCTGGGGGTTTCTGCCTGGTCATTTCCATTAAGGCTGACTGGTGAGATTCACTGCTGGCATAGACGAGCACCAGCCCATCAGGATCCCCCACATTTAGCTCAGCATGACGAAATAAACAGTGCACAGGCATCACCAGCAGACACTGGCAGTTGGATCTGGTGGCCTCCCCATGCCACTTTGCTCCCCTGGACAAAAATCTGTGGATTTGGCAGCAGCAGCACCTTTACTTGCCAAGCATGTTGCTTGTGGCACTGGGGAGCAGGGTTGGGAGGGAGGAGGCAGGGTTGGGACCAGGGCTCTCCACCACCTCCCCCTTCTTGCCTGGACAGGGTTACAGCTCTGCAATTTAATTGTAGGATAACTAATTTCCTCTTAAATATCAGTTTATGCTGCTGTCCCCACACATATATTTGAACAGCACCATTCCACACTCCCCCCCCCCAAAAATATCAGCAGCAAGAAAACACTTGCTCATGGGGCATCCCAAGGAGAAGAGCTGTGTCACTGGCCAGATGGCCACACAGCAGCTCAAACTTTGTATGCTGGCATTTGGCCAGGTGGTGAAAGGAAAAGGCTCAGCCAGCTACTGAGTTCCCTCCATCCATCTCCCAAGCAAGCCACTCACACATCTGCTGTCATACATAAACATCATGCCTCGGGTAAATCCACAGACGACACAAGCAATGACACCTGTCCTGTCCATCCTGACCTAGAAAGGTGCTTAAAATGTTCTCAGATAACAGGGGAAGCCACCAGCCTCACAAAACAAAGTTTAGCACTAAATCACTCCAAGTTCCACTTTCTCAAAAGTATATGCACATCCAGAACATGCACACACATGACAACATGTTGCTCATCTCTGCCAAATAAGCATTTGTTAAAATCCTGCATTTATTACACACACTACAATCCCATAAAGGGGCTCAGAAGCCACCAATAGTGGGCATCTTTGGATGTTCTTAAGGGAGGATTGCCTAGAGGGTGAACAGGTTTCTGTGGCCTTCCTTGAAAGGAGAAAGAGACATTTCACCTGTCTTGTTCAGAAGTAAGTGCTGGCATCCCTCAGAGGAACCCTGCCCTCATCACTCACATGAAATGTGCCCCTAAGAGTCTTTTTATCCCCAGCTGCTACAAAGGCAGCTCAGGGTGATTAGTTCAGTAGATGTTTATGCTGTTATGTGGAGTCAGGCAAGAATAATCCCTTACAGTCTGTCATGGTCCAGGCACTGCTCTCACTGCATGAGATGAACACAGAAGTTCAAAAGTAAAGATCTACTCCTGAGTATTTCAGATGAATTTTAAAAAAGAGGTCTAGAGATAGCAAACCCAGAAATTATCTGGGTGGGGGAGGACAAGATCACAAGTAATACTATTTTTAATCTATTGCTCATGAACAAGTTGATACCAAGCTTTGCTCAGGTCCATGGGAAGCTGAAGAAGTTAATACAGAGGTCAGCTTTGAAAACAGTTTAATATTTCCTCACCAGTGTGTTACTTTGCTAGTGATACCCAAGGAACAGGAAAATCAGGGACCTGCTGCTCTGCATTCATGTACACACGTTCACAAAGGACATGGGAATGCCTGTGCCCACTTTGAAAACAAGCACTGGAAAGCAAACAAATCCCTTACCCGGTTGTCCTCTTGAATCTCCCAGTCACTGGAGAAGCTCAGCACGTGCTGTGCCTGCGAGCAGTTGGAAAACTGGAAAAGGCTGGCAAACATTCTCCTGTTCTCCTGGGTGTCGGGGAAAATCGCCTCCTGGAAGTTGACTCCGTGTGGCAGCAGGATGTAGTTCTCATCCATCCTGGAACACAGATTGCAGGGGCAGCCCGCTGTGAGAACGAACTCCTGCAGGAGTCACCTGTCATACTTCAGCCTGGCTCAACAAAAAGTCACACAGACTTTTAGCCTGCAAGTAGCTCTCAGCTCTCCTGGCACCAAAATGACAATTCCCACCACAAGGACTGCATCAGGCAGCAGCAGTAAGGACCAAACTGCTCCTTCCACCCTGCAGACACCATGAAGGAGGCAGATCTGTATTTTGGGCCACAGTTTCTACTGAATTTGCATCACTTGAGCCCACAGTTTAAGTACTCCTTCAAGCAGTCAATAAATAACTTGTGTCCATAAAATGTGTTTAAAGATATTGCTGCAGACTAAGCCCTAGACAGCATCAAAATGAGTTTTGTCATGCACCCAGCCTAAGAATATACCAAGTATTTCAAAACAAGCCACTGAGTAGTATTTCGCAAATGCTCTCGAACTGAAAGGTCACAGAGATGGCTCTGTTCCCACATTGTGGTTTATTTTCTTATTCTTTCGATAAGCCCAAAGTCAGGGTCTGGCTGGGACTCGATGGAAAGCTATCGGTGAGTATTTGGGGATGGGTTTTAAACTCCCACGACAAACTTCGGCAAACGCGCTGGCCTCTCTCCAGCTCCGTGGCCGTCCTGCCGTAAAAACAAAAGCAGCAGCACCCACGAGCTACTCAACAGCAGCTCCCCGTGCATGTGCTGGAATACCACGGGAGTTTGGTGTTCCGGGCGTTCCTTTCCCTATGAAACTGCCCAAAGGAGCGGGCGGTGCGCGGAGAGCGGCACGGAGCGAACCCTGCGGGCAGGGACGGGCGCGCATCCCCCGCAGCCGGGACGCGACATCCCCACCCCTGCCCGGCCCCCCCAGCCCGGCACTCACCGCAGGAAGAAGAAGTAAGCGTAGCCCTGCATGACGGTGTGCGAGTGGCAGGAGAAGTAGCCGAGGCCGGTGAGGTTGAGGCGGGAGCCGGCGGGCACCTCCAGCATGCTGCCCCACGCCTGGTCGCACAGCAGCTCGATCTCGGCCGAGTAGAAGAGATCCCCCGCTCCGTGCTGGGCGCCGCCGGGGGGGCCCCTCTGCCAGGGCAGGTAGTTGTAGGCGCCGTAGGGGTCGGGGTGCAGCGCCAGCACCCGCGCGTACACGATGATCGCGGCCAGCTCGGCCCGGCAGCCCTCGCTGAGCGGCCGCCACTCGGCCGGGAGCTGGCAGCCACCCCCGGCACCCGCCCGGGCCCCCAGCACCAGCACCAGCCCCAGCACCGGCACCGGCAGCGACACCGGCAGCGACACCGGCAGCGGCATCGCGGGCGGCTCCGGGCCGGGCTCCGCGGGGCACGGACGGCCCGGAGGCTGCGGGCACCGGGGCTGGGCAGGAGCGCACGGAGGCGGCGAGGAGCGGATGCGGAGGGGTGGAGGGTGCCAGGGACAGAGCACGGAGGGCTGAGAGCCGGACAGGCAGGAATGAGAAGGGGCGAGGGGCAGGAGGTGTGCGGGAGCAGAGATGCGAAGGGGAGGGATGGGGAAAGGCAGAGATGCGAAGGGGGCAGAGAGGCAAAGGGGAGGGCTGTAAGCGAGAGAGGTGCAAAGGGGGAGGTGAAAAGGGAGGGATACAAAGGGGAGGGATGCGAAGGCAGAGTTGCAAAGAGGAGGAGTGCGAAGGGAAGAGGTGGACAGGACGGAGGCTGCAAAGAGGGGAGATGTAGAAGACCAGAGATGGGAAAGGCGGGCGCACTCCGGGGTGAGCACTTGGTGGCACCCAGGGCTTTGAATGGTGAAGGTGTGCCTCGTAGGGTTTTGGAAGTGCAAGGGTCCCAGTGGAGCAGGGGGCTGTGCACAGCTCCCCCGGGAAAGAAAATCCTGAGAAACTTAAAATGTGTTTGTGTAGAAACTTGTAACTCTAGTCATCCACTTCTCCCACTTCAAATGAGGCTGGAGAAAAACTTGCAAGTGGAGGAGAGCAGCCTGCAATCATTTTCCAAAATACATCTGGTGAGCAAAGTAAAAGTAAAAAGCCAGGTCTCAATGTATTTTGACTTCCCACTGCTTCATCCTAGAGCAGTCTGATGCAGCTTTTTGGCAGATAGCTCAAAGACTGACCCTCTCCCCACATACAAACTGCTGTGAGCTTCTCCCAAGGATCCCTGGGGACCTTGCACCACTCACAGCCTCTTTCTATTTCAGTGTTCTCCTTTTCCCACATCTGATCTCACTTGGAATAATAGTCAGGAATGGGCATGGGACACTTAAAATCTTCTGGAAGTTTTTTTTTTGTATGAATTTCATGGAGAGACAGTCACAGCTAAATCTCTCCCTGGCTGTAAAGGTTACTCAAAATCTGGCAGCATGTCCTGGCTGGTTCCTTTAATCTCACTCTCCATCTGTCTCCATCTGCCTCTCCAGTCCTCTGCAAGGACTTGGAGCTCCTGGAAGCAGAAGGTGCCTCATTGTTCCATGTTCATGCTGCTCCTGGTAAAGGAGGGTCCTTGTGCGGGATTGGGGTTCAAAATAATGTGCAAAGTAATGAATCAACAGTTAAATAATGCTGAGTCAACTTCATGACAGTGAGACAAAATTGTTTCAGTGACAAGAGTCTTCCTCTGGAATAGTTTCATCAGTCTCATCTGTGTGCTGAAAAGTTTAACAAAGTAGTATTCATATTTCATGATGGCAAGATGCTACAATATATTTCACCACAGCTTTATGCATGAACAGCAAAGTTGGTTCTTGCTAAAAGATAAACAGCTTTTGATTTTTTTTCCCTAAAAGAAATTTCAGAATGACAGGGTTTTCTATTCTTTCTCGTGTTTCTTGAAGACCAACAAATTGCTTCCAACTTTCAGGGAAAAAAGTTTTAAAGACAATTTTGCATTTTTTTAAAAGAAAATACCTTCAAGAAACCCCAAAAGAGCAACCAGCTCAGTATTTCTTGATGTTAACCATTAGGAAAAACTGCTTTTTGCTTTGGAACCTGAAGGGACAAAACTGTGGTAGATTTCAGAGCCCCTTTCAGTAGGTTTTAGATAAATAAATAAAAAATAAAGAGTAAAACAAAGAATTGAGGCTGATGTTGGCTTCAGATAAAGCTGAGGCAGTTTTGGAGGCATTTTGTGCAATCTGGTGTAAATGGACTCTTTGATATGAACCTCAGGTTTGTATAAGAAATGATATCTTGGGATACTGGCAAAGAATAAAGAGAGAAGCTGCAAGTGGTGGGAGAGATGTTCAGTTCATGCAGGGTGGTGTGTCCATGTCTGTCCATGTCTTTCCAAGTGGTTTGACCAGTGTCAGAGCCTGGCAGCTTCACCCACACAAATCTTGTGTTCAGTGTGGGCAGCAACATGCTGCTTTATAGTGTTTTATTACTTGAGTGCCACTTGTCTGGAGGCAGAGCCCCAAGAAGCTGAAGAGATGTTTGTAACCACAGGTTGGTTGGTTTTGTCCTGGGAACCAAATTCTTAGCTTGTGTGAAATGCAGTTGCTGTTTCCTCTGTGTATACATACAAGATTGATATCTTCTGGGTAAAAAAGCCTCACATTTAACATTCATCTCTGCTTACTGTGTGTTGCAAGTAAATAATGGTCATCTGTCCTCAAACTGCTTTGGACATGTCTGATCTAAGCTGTGATCTGTTCTGCTGTTCCTCACATTTCCTTTAGCCACCACAAAACATAACATAATTTAGCTGGGAGGGAGGACAGGGTGAGAAAAGACAGGCAGCTCAAAAGCAAAATGTGGAAGTCTCTCCTTAATGCTACTATTAATAACCTAAAGTGCTTATATTTGATCAGGGGTGCTGGAATCAGTGAGCCAGCTCAGAAAACACAACTGCATTTGCTGGCATACTCTGGTGCTGGCTGATGCTCTCCAAATTGCTGTTTCGTGGTGATTACCAGACTGTGGATGCAAATAATTCATGCTCTGTGGAATTTCTCTGTCATTCTGCAGAGTGGTCGTGTCAGCATTTTAAGGATAGAGCAGGCACTCATGGAGTTGATTTTAGAGCTGAATGGGCTGAAGGGGGGTCTTAGCCATAACCCTGGAGCAGACACAGAAGATGTGCAAACTACACATAAAAATATTTCTCGTTTGGAAGTGCCTGATTTCCTTGGTCTCTTCCATCCATGTTTGCTGGTGTTGTGCCCACTGTCACTGTAAGGACTTGGGGTGGCTCCTTTTCTCCTTTGCCCTCTGTGACATGTCCCCAGCTGAGACCTCTCCCTGTCAGGAGTCTCTCTGGAGATTTATCAGTGTGTAACCTTTCCTTCCCATACCAATAAGCTGATCCCTTTGCTGTTTCAATTAAGTAGCAACTCAGATGGGTACTTTGGTAAAGAGTTCAAACCACCTACATGCAGTGATTAATGTGATTTTGTTCTTAAATTTCTCTCCATAGAAGCACCATCAATTTTCTTCTCCCTTCCTTCATTTCTGAGGTAGTGAAAAGTAACAGGAGCATCTGAATCCGTTCCAGGAGTCCTTTCTCTTCCAGCTCTAGATAACGAGGAATTAGTGACATGAAGTAAGGATTTAAAGCCCTCCCTGGAGGCTGCATCCTTCAGATCTGTGTTTGCTGTTTCTCTGCAGGGATCCACTGGCTGATCTGAGACGTTCCTCAGTGCTGTGTGAATACTTTTGTGCTGTGAACTCAGCGTGGGTCTGACAAGTGCTGTAGCCAAAACCAGCTAATCAGAGGAGCACCAATAGAGCCAATTACTGCTCAGGCTGCACTTTCAGCCACTCATGCATGTGCCACAGTTATTCATTCACTTCCTCTGCTTAGATAGTCTGTAGACTTTGAGACAGGCTCATGATTTTCCCAGGCAGGAGCTCTCCCCTTTTTTTCCCACATTTTTACAGATATTTAAATCAAAGATTTCTCCCTCTGGGCTATGTAATTTTCTCTGCTGTTTCTGTGGCAATGCAGGTGATTGAAACCTTTTAATAAAACATTGCTCTGCTCTGTCTCTCTTTGCCCCTAAAGTATTGACTGAGTTGAGCATTAGTCCAGGTATCCAACAGGAGAGCACAGTGCTCGGTCTGGCTGCCTTTCTGATGGGTGTAGGTGATCTGAGACCTCAGCCCAGCTGTCTTTTATTTATATATCTGCAGTGATTCCTTTGTAGTCCAGGGTACAAAATATCAAACCCAGATTTTTTTCTCCCTGTACACAGCTCTGTAAACTGGGTGACCTACAAAGATGAGTATTTGGCCGTGCTAGCATCCCCACAGGAAGAGATGTTTTTGTTAGCTTCTTCTATCTATGCTTCTCTAATTTGAGTCATTCTTCTCATAGTTTGACATTTGATCCATTATATTTAACTATTTTGTACCAATACTGGGCTGGCTGATTCCTATTAAAAAAAAATAAATCACATTTCCTGTCCATAGCTATTAATGTTTTTTCTTTTGAAGAGTAATCATGACCATGAAGAAACTGGACCTGTCTTTTGGGATCAGCTGGGAATATTTGTCTCAAAGAATTTGGAAATATTTATTTTATGCACAGCAGTAAAAAGACTTTCTGTAATATCAATTAGAATTTGAATTAAAAAGTGAGTAGAAGGATCAGGTAGTTGGTATGGATGGAGATCTTTGGCTACACCTTCACTGTATCTTTCTGCCCTTTCTTGTCCTCTTTGGCCTTTACCCTTTCCTCTTTCCATCTTCACAGAATCATAGAATGGGTTGAGTTGGAAGGGACCTTGAAGATTCCCAAGTTCCAACCCCTCCGTCATGGGCAGGGACACCTTACATTAGACCAGGCTGCTGAAAGTCCCATCCAACCTGATGTGAATACTTCCAGGGATGGGGCATCCACAACAACCTGTGCCAGTGCCTCATCACCTCTCAGTGAAGAGTTTCTTCCTAATATCTAATATAAACCCACTCAGTTTGAAACCAATCCTCCTTCTCCATTCTGCCCTCACTGTGGTCACTGAGTCCTGCTTTCCTTTCCCTCTGCCCTGATCTCTGACAATTCAATTCAAATTGAATTCAAATTCAAATTCTCTCACTAATTCAAATGCAGTTTTTCCTTTGGATCTGGGCCTCTGTCCTGTTAGCTGTGTTCTCCTACTGAAACTCCCATCTCAGCCTGGCTCCCTGACACCTGGGGACAACTGGTCCTCATCTCAGACCCCTCGTGTCTGAAGGGGAACTGTTTTTCTCTTATCCATCACTTGCACTTACAACCTGGATGACATCCTCACTTTAGACTGGAGAATAGAGACCTCTCTATTCTCAGGGTTGTGTCAACACTTTCCCTGCAGCCCGGTATCCCAGATGTTCTCCCTTTCCTGCCGTTCACACAACAAAGATGTTTTTTTGTCTCAAGCCTGGAGTCCTGCAGCATCACTTCCTGGGCAGACCCAGCTTGGCCCACCACTGCCCATCCAGTCCTTTTCCAGCTCACCATGACTGGGCATGTTTACCTCCCATCTTTTCCCTGGCTTCCCTTGGCTACCTACCTCCTCCACCCCTGCTTACAGAAGAGCTCTGAGGCAGGGACTCCCTCAGCTCTGCATTTCTGCAGCAGAAATGGTTCCTGAGCTGTGACTGCAGGTCTGGGAATGAGAATAGCAACAACATGCAGGCTGATTGCAGCCCAAGCCAGCAGAGGCCAGAAGTTGCTGTGCTCATAGGTCTGTTCATAAATCAGAGTGAAATGTGCTGTCTGAACGTTGCTCCCAGTGGACACACATCTGCATAACACATACCACTGACACAACCAGCGATGGGAAAGAGATCCAAACACAGCATTCCCACAGCTGGGGAGAAGGGAATACAGACATCTAATTCCCCTGTCCCTGGGGTGAACCCTGGCTCAGGTAAATGCACTTTTTAAGCATCAGAGGTTTTAAAGGCAGAGGGACTGTTAGGAAATCTAACCTGTCCACACTGATGATGTCACCCAGGGACTCCTGTGTCATGATCATTACTGAATTTAGAAGAAGAAAGTGGAATTCTCACAATTCTCACTTTAAAATCTCAGGTGGTGGAGAAGATAGGTCATTCCCTGGCCAGTTGTTCCAATGCTAAAATCTTGTGCTTTTTCTCCTGGATCTGCCTGGCTTTGGATTCCATCCATAGGTCCATGTCATTCTGTTGTCTGCTATGTGAAAAAAACCCCACTTATTAGATATTCTCACCCAGTTTTAACATTTATAATACAAGTACTCCCTTGAATAAATTGAATACATTTTCCTTTGTTTGGTGGCAGGAAAACTGGACATTATTGTAGCTCGATTGCCCCAGATTTTTAAAGTTCTTTTCTTCAGCAGACACCAGAGATGAACTGAGGATGATAAAGCCTGGTCTCCAAAGAGCCAGGGAGAGAGCAGCACCACCACATCTCTTTGGTTTTCCGTTCTTTTATCCAAGGACCACATTTATTCTGCTAGCCAGCATTACACAAGTATGGAACAATTTTCATTGGTCACTCCTGAAGACAAATTGTGTTGGCAAAGTACAGCTTGCCCTTCAATCCAAGCTCCACTTATCAAGTGAAGACAATTCTGGCCTGGTTTGGGGCCAGGGCAATAATCCCTCCAGCACCCAGTCACTCACACTGGGTGAGTTCTCTTCAGCAGAGTGATGAAGAAAGTGATGCTTACATATCTAAGTCCTAATGTAACAGTGATATTGTAAGACTTTGGCTTCTTGTCTGGAAATAAAAAGATAGAGATGTGAAATGTTTTGTCTTTGCTTAGGTTTTCTGGATTTATATCTTGTCCCTCCTATGTTTCCCAAGAATTGAACTTTGTTCAGTGTTTACATCACAGCTGGAGGTAACATGTTTGACAGAGTCTTCTTCTAAAGTGAATTTAGTGTGCTGAGTGGTAACAGATTGCTGGGTCTGACTTCTGTCTGTGCCCCCAGCAGAGGAGAAGCAGGACACATCAGAGCTGTGGGAGGGACAGGGTTGCCTTTCAAAAGGGCCAAGATGCTCCCAAACAAAGCCCACTCTGCCTTCGTGAGTGCAGAGAAGGTGTGCAGGCAGATCCAGCAGAGGCAGATCAGAGACAGCGAGTGTCCCTGTGCAGCCTTTCTTCCTCCATCACTCAGAAAGCAGCCCCTGCCCTCAGAGGCTCTGGTGCAGAGCCCAAATGGAAATGAGAACCATTGCTCTCCTGCTATTGCTGCCTGAGCAGCAATGGGCACTTGTGCACAGGAGGCTGCCCAGCCCCAGCCTGGGATGATCCCACACAGACAAACATTTCTTCTTGCATTTCTTCTTCCACTTCTGTCTTGGCCTGACAGAGCAAAGAGGGGAAAAGGGCTTCTTATAATGAGAGACCTTGGCACCATGTATGGTTAATGCAATTGAACTCACTCTCTGCTCAGTTTTCACAAGTGGGTTCTTACTCTGATGAGTTAATTCCCTTTGACGTCCCTTCTGTCCCTCCCCTGCTTTCATTGAGTCTAAAATAACCCAACTGTCCATCTTGCTTATGGAATTACTGAACTTTCAAGAGAACACAAAGTGCTCTCCCACAAGGATTTGGGATTAAACCTCTCTTGTTTATGTTAAACATAACATCTTAATTCTTCCACTGCTGGAGGGCAAATGAGTCCCCACAACCCCAAAGAAACCTGCTTTCAAGCCTATAGCAAAGGTCAGTGTGATTTGTTTCTCATTATAGATGTTCTTTCCAGTGAAGTTGTCTCATGGCATATGACAGTTCTATTACAAAACACCTCTATATAATTTAAAGCATTTTAATTTAAAATACTTTCCATTATAAAGCAATGGATGCTTAATTTTCAGCATAATTCTCTTCTCTCAAACTGCATAAATCGATGGAGTACCTAATTGTTTTTCATGGGATAGGGTAAGAAAAACAGCTGCTTCCATCCCATGTCTTATTCAACACCCAAAGAGCTCTAGATGTGGAGTGGGGAATCCCACTGAAGCTGGCATTTCCTTGAACTGGGTCTGACTTCAATCTCCTGGCTCTGGGGCTGTGTCTGCCTCGTGTACAGATGTGCATGCACATCTGGAGGGGGAGACTTGTGGAAAAGAGGGGCGAGGCAGCACAGATTACTGAAGCATACATTATTGTAGTTTATCACAGGGTTAGAAGTGCCCCTGCACCCCAGGAAGCCCCTCAGATGAAGGGGTAGGAAATGATGAGGGATGAGGCAGACACAGGGATGCAGAGCCCAGGAGAAAGCTAAAGACAGTGGGGAAAAGGCAGAGGAAGTGGGAGAAAGAGACTAGGATAGGGAGAAAAGGGCAAGGGAAGTAGCTGGTCAAGGAAAATTTAAAGCAAAGAAGGAGCAAGTGAAGGAATTAAGTTAACTAAATTAACAGTATATGGTAAAACTGGAGAAAATAAGAACAAGAAAGGAAGGGAAAAAAGAACAATGAGAACACTAAGCCTTTTTTTTTACACAGCCACCAACTGGAGGAGTCCAGTACAAACCCCATCAGAGAACCTGTACATCCCCACAGGAGCTGTCAGACTTTCTGTAACACCATCTTTCACTCACACTGGCCAGCGTGCATGGCCTCTTGTGCTGCAGAAAGCTGGGCCTAGCCTGGGTGCCCTGCCCTGCCTCCCGCCCTCTCTCAGCTGCTCCCTGTGCTCCTGACCCTCCTGGAGCCAGAGAGCTGCTGTGCCTGCCCCATCACAGCCCCACCATCACCCCCAAACCACCTTTTTTCTCACCTTCCTCAATTTCTGGGCCATTTTAAATGAAGCACCAAGAGGAGGGAGGTGAGTTTTCATGTCTGGGGTGGCCTTATAAACTGTGTCCCTGACAGAGCAGGGTCACAACCTTCCCAACAACTTCCAGCAACACTCACATGAGATGTGCTCACTCCCTACAAACCACCTATTCCCCAACCACCAGGCAGCAAGTTTCTCTCTTTAACTGCTGCTGAGAGGGCATCAAAACACCCAGAAAAAAACCTCACTAAATGGGTCAAAGCCCTGTTCTATTACCATACGGGCTTTGTATTTTTCTGCCTTAAGTAGTTCTTTCTCATCTCTGCCATGCTCTAGAATAGAGCTCTGACATGAATGCACATTCCCCCACCGTTGTGCAGGAGGTTTCTTTCGATTTTAGAAATTACCCTTTGCAAAGGATAAAAAGGCTGCACTTAACCCAGTGAGTTAACCCAAGCACGTGGCCAAGGCAGGGAAATGGGCTCTGATCCAGCTCCTCTCCAGGAGGAGAATCCTCCTGTTCTCATGGCAATCAGCTGGCTTGCTGCTGAGCACAACTGTCCTCCTGACTCAGGGGAATGTCTTTCCTCCAGAACTGGGTCAGCAATGCCACCAACATTCCTGAAGAATTCACTTGACTGCCTGTGATGAGGGCAGTGCTACTGATGGGTTCCCATTGGTACTTTAGTTCTGCTCCCAAGTTCCTTGGCAATGAGATGCTCACACACACCATCAGAATTGCAAAGGAGAGGGAAACAGCTCCAGAACCTTCCTCAGCTGAAACTCACCCCCACAGCTGCTGATGAGCCCGTGGCAGGGACTGAGCTGTGCTGCTGCACAGGGATTGCTGCATTTGCACACACACAGCAGCCAGTGCAAAGTCATACATCAAGGCCAGGACAGCTGTCCCCTGGCCACCATTTCAGGGGCTGGTGACACATGTACAAAACAGGTGCTCTTGGAGCCAGTGAAGGCTACAAGGTCCAGCAGCAGCAGCCAAAGCAAATTATTTGCTGGATTATATGGCCTGTCAGCAGAGCTGCCTGGCTTTCCCTTGGATTGCATTAATTGTTTGGCCTGAAATATCACATTTTACATGCTTATCTTGGGTGAGATTTCTGTAGAAAAGATTTCAATGCTCTCTTCATCATGGCAGTCTAAAGAGTAATGCCTTTTTTTTTCCTTCTGTAGAAAACTTTGCTCCTCTGAATAGAGGCAAAACTTTCATATCTGGCTGAAACATGAGGATGGAGAAGGAGATCGACTGGAATTATAAGATTTGGGGACAAAAATGCCAAGCCTGGTAAGTCACATGGGTACCAGCCTCTAACTTCATAAAAGGACTGTGAATTCACATCCATTAACTTGTTTGCAGCACTCAGATGATATGAAGACAAGCACCACAGGAAAGTCCATACAGGTGTTAATAGTTCTGTCTCCCAGGTTTTGCCTCTCAAACCCTTACAGATTCAAGGATGGGATTTCAGGACATTTGCACATGGAGCAGCGCAGATAAAACATAAATGCTCACTAGGAGGGCACATTCCAAACTGCTGCTCATGGCTCAGCGCCCTGAGGAGACAGCAGGAGCTCTTGTGCTACTGAAGATTTACCAGTACTCATTTACATCTACGTGCACATAGCACTGGGACAGAGGGAGGGATCTTCTCTGCTCATCCCATCTCCAACAGTTAGAGCAGAGCTGCTTCTTGAAGATAAACTGATAAAAACCCTGCAGATAAGCTGCTGAAAACCCTGCTATACAGGGGCTTGCTGGAGCTGGGCACAAGCAAACCTGAGGTCCTGAAGCACATAGAAGTGACATTCATAATGCAGACAGCCCAAAGAAGCTGTCCACCTTATTTGGAGAGTCAATCCATAGCAGGAATTTCTGGGAATAAGAGCACAACGTCACTTGCTCACAGCTTTCCCATTGCAGCCCTCCATCCTCTCACCATGAACATGAGTTCATCACACAGGCAAACATGAGGTTCTGAAGCACTTAAAAGTGACATTCATAATGCAGACAGCCCAAAGAAGCTGCCCACCTTATTTGGAGAGTCAATCCATAGCAGGAATTTCTGGGAATAAGAGCACACAGCTCTCAGCTTTCCCTTTGCACCCTCCATCCTCTCACCATGAGTTCATCTCCAAGCCCTGTCTGCTGCACAGGTGATAACAACCACAGGGGGAGGTGAAATATCTCTTACACAGAGGTGCATGTTAATCTCTAGTTTGGATTAAATATATCTCAGCTGCTAGAAACAGCTGTGAAAGATTTTTTTTTCTCTGCCGTTTTTAAGTGTGATGCATTCCTCCTCTTCACCATCCCCTCATGATAGGGGGAAAGAAAAGCTTGGATAAAAGCCTTGCTCCGGGGCAAGAAAAGATCCAAACTGCAGCTTTGCATAAATCTGTCACTTTGATTCCCCTGAGAACAACTGCAAATGTGAAAAATGGCAGAGTAAAGCAAGCACAGGTGTTAACTCCTCTTTTTTTAATTGTGGGGAGAAAAAAAAAGGGAGAAAGCCTTTTCTTGTAAGTTGTGAGCAGCCCCCCAACATGATGCCTTTCACTCAGCTTTATGCTTCATTAGCTCTTCCATAACTATCTCTGAGTCCATGAAATCTTATTTCTAAACCAGAAAGGAAATGGGGAAATTGTCCCTTATCAGTATCTGCTACAAAATCCACATTAACCTCTTTTGCTGCTTCTGCTGTTTTATTCTCCCTCTAGAACAATTTGTAGGGCTTTCCCCCCTCTCTCTCACTTTTAAACACTAATGCATTAAAGATTTTCTGCATTTGGCTCTGCGTGGGAGGGCAGCCTCTGAGGACGCTCAGTGATGTTTCACCCCAGGGTCAGCTTTGCATCCTGAATTAAACTCGGCTCTTTAACTCCCAACAAAGAAACGCTGTTGTTACAAACACTTTTCTGTCCTCAATCCTTTCACCTCCAAACGTTTCTGCAACAAGTGGCCAGATTTTGCTCAGCTGGGGCAGCTGGGGGGACTGAGCTCATCTTTGCTGGTTGCACCCAGCAGGACTGGCAGCACCTGGAGGCCGGGGCTGCCCCTCGGTGGCACCTGGATTTGGGGCGGGTGGCAGGGCCCCCCGCACCAGCAGGAATGGCACAGGCACCTCCTGCCCTGCCTGGGGCTCCTCCTGCCCGCAGCCACCCCACACTGCCCCTCTGGCTGCAGCCCAGCCCCACAGCCCTACCTCTGCCCCTTCATCTTCCAGGCTTTCATTAAGCAGGAGGTGTTTTTGTCAAGGCTCCATTGTGCAGAAGGAAATTGCTTTTGCCACTGCAGTCCCGAGGGCTGTACATTTCTCAGGCAATTAGACCTTTATCAGGCTCAACGGTGTAGAGATAAGGATTGCTGAATATCTGTTGGCTGACACGGACTGACATAGACAAATAGCTTAATTAATGTAAGTGAAATGCTTTGAAGTCCTTTTTATTATTCTTTTGGGGCTGTTTTTGTTTGTTTGTTTTGGGGATTTTTTAATGTTGTTGTCTTGTCTGGTTTAAAGCTTTGCCCAGTTAATTGGTAAGAGTATATTTGGAGTATGTGCAGTGAAATTATTTAGGATATTGTTGGGTACCACTAGTAACCATGTCTAAGTCTGGCAAGCTGCTGTCTCCAGTGACCACTTCCCTCCTGTGACAGTGTCAGGAGCACAACCTGATGGGACTGGAGAGCCCAGATTGATTCAGACCCCCATGGTTCAGACACTGAACCATGCCAGGACTCAGGGTGCTGAGCCAGGAGAGAGCCCAGCTCTCTCTCTGACACTGGAGAAAGCTGCCCACCCCAGGACACCTCTAATCCTACTCAGCTATAATCCAACAGTATGTGGGAAATGGTTCACCCACCAAGGGAGTTTTGTATTACAGTGCTGCACTGCTTCTGCTGGAAGCCAAATTAATTGTAAGGGTTGACCAAGTTCTGCATAGGTTGAAACCTGATTTTTGACTCAGTTTCTGTCTGACAAAGAGCACGATTTTGGCATCTCCATCAGCAGCTTTGTTTTCAGGCTGTTGCTCCCATTCCAGCAAACAAGGCACACTGAGGATACCTGTGGATCTTGTGAGTTGTGTCAAGAGCATTCCATGGGGTTGAGTTTAAACAGATGAAAAGTGAGAATCTGTGGGATTTTGGCAGCCTGTACAATTAATTTGCAATGGCAGAGGTAGGATTAATTCCACCATTACAGTACATGGCTTTTCCTGGGGACATGCAGTCCAGGCCAATGTACAGTGGTGACTGAGGGATCACACTGAATCACACCCAGAGCTGTGCTGTATTGTGACTGGAACTTCTCATTTCAGTAATCTACCAACCCTCACTGAAACAAACAGGAGGCTGAAATTGATGTCTGTAATGTGATTTGGGTTGCCTGTTGAAACCCAACATTATTTGTGATCATCTCTCTTAGATCCCTTTGAGATCAAAGAAACTTACTATGGACAAGTGCAATTATATACAGATATAATGAACATATGATTAATACTCCACAGTTTAGATCAGAGTTGAGATCTCTCTTAAACAAAAGATCTTTTTCTGCCCAATATCCAGAAGCTAGAAGATAATTTTCCAAAATGAATTCTTGGTTCTTAAGATTGCATTTCTCTTGGTTCATCTTTCCTTAAAGGCACTTAAGAAAGTGATAAATCCTGCTTAGACTGGAAATTGCAGAACATTTTGTGAAAGAGAAATACATTGTAAGACAGCAAAACCTAGCAGGAGCTGGAGTCAGGACACCAGAGTGTAATTCTCTTTCCTGCCTCTGTGGTGTTTTGGGCAAGTCACCAAAAGATGAATCTTAGTCTGACTGTGCCCCAAATTCCCATTTGTAAGTAGGGATAACCCCATTTTCTTTGATCATGGTGCTGTGGTGAAGAAGAGATCCAGGAGTATGATGATACCACAGTAATGGGGTTATCCATTACTACATGAATAAAGCTCATGTTGCAGGAAAGACTACTAGCAAAGAATTTATAACCAGCAAATTGAAGAAAAGAAATACAGCAGTGAAATGTTCAGAACTGCTAACTGTGTGTTTAAAGGTTTGGGAAAATGCCTAGAGCTGTAAGTAGATGCCAGAAAAATTAATTATGATAATAAAACTTCTGGGAAGAGGTAGAAAAGCTGGAATGATCAAATCATGTGTAATTATGAAGAATATTTTCTGTCTTCTTGGTAACAGAGAGCTGCAAGGAATGTGTGTGTTGCCTCCAGAAATGTGAGGGGCCAGGATGCCATTCTTTCAGAAACAAAACAGACAAGACCCAAAAAGGAAAAAAAAAAAAAAATTCAGAAAGGAAGAAAAAGAAGATAAAAGCCAAACCAAACAAATGCTTCACAGGTCAATATGCAGCAGCCAGAACTTTGAAAGGCAGCCAGGGGAAATTCCCTGCAAATCTTCCCTCTGCTCACATAGGAATTCCTTGCCCCTAACCTTTGCTTGGGATCAGCTGAATCATGCTAGATGGTCTTATTTTCCATTCCAGCTGTACACCTCCAGACTGCACACATCCAAGAGGATCATCAGGGACAAACAAGCCTCTACTCTCCTTTCTTCTGGCCCTTGAGTTCATGGTTGGAGATTCTTGTTCAACCCAGTGGTCTCTGCAGGAGCCACCTTGGTCTCAAAGAGTGATGGGTAGAAGTGGTTGCTGCAGATGAGAGCTGTGCAATTGCTCCTTCACTGACACCTTTAAAGACAATATTTGCTGCTCACTGCAAAAAATTGTTCATAAAAACCCAGCCCTGATGGCAAGTTGGCAGCACAATTACTTAAACTTTCTGTATAGACAGACCAGGTCACTGGTGACTGTTTAGGCTGTGCTGTTTCAAGATGAATTAATTGCCTCCTGGGTTTCCCCTGGCTCTGCAAGGCTTTTCTGGATTTACACATACTGCCAAATGCTGCACATAAAGCCAAAGGGGAAAGATAGAGCTCAGAGAGGAGATACAGTTTGGTCCTACCTAGAAAAGGTTTTGTTTCTTTTGCTTCTGACTATCATGACCTCTTCATGCCACAACTCTTGTTGTGTTGCAGGCCATTGAAAAGAAATAATAAAAAAACCACATTGCAAGCCATGAAAATAAAATGTTTTGATCTTTTTCTGCCGTTTGGGAGAAAAGCTACAAACTCCACCTGCTGAAATGCATCCCTAGCTGAGCTTTTCATAAACTCACTCCTACACGCTTCATCCAAATAACAAAGTGGGTCCCCATGTGGAGTTTGTGTTGTCCCTTTAAAGGACGCTTTGATACACAGTAGGAGGATTCCCCCATGCACCAAGTAATGTTTTCTTGGTTGTTCCCCCTTGCAGAGATCACAGGCAGTTTTTACTCCTTGCAGAAATTCCTGATGGGATAACTTGGTGCATCACACAGCTCATCCTCAACAGGCACCAAACAGCCCTGATGCAGTGGGTACTGTCCTTGGGGATGCTCCCATCCCTTGGCAATATTTTAACACCTTTAAATCAGTCTGTCTGCCTCCTCACACTACTTAGGATTCAGAGCACTTTTCCTAGGCACGCTGCAAAAGGAACCCAGGAGATTTCCTGAAAGAAAGGAAAAATTTGACATGGTACTTTTTATCTGTTGGCTCTGCACTGATACTATCATGCATCTCCTGGATTGCTGACACCTTGGCATTAATTCTCATTGAATTCTTTTGCCAGCTATATCCTGCTGTCTCAGATATGATTTATGCCTTTACTGATATTCTGCCCCATTAAAACAAGACTATCCCTCAGAGAAGCCCCCTCTTCTCAATATTTATGAGCAGGTTTGATCTAGAGATTCCCAAACCCAGTACTTTCAAAGAAGACATCATGTAAGCAACTTTCATAAACTGCAGAAGCCACCAGGGTGATATAACAATGTGATGTGACATTCCATTTCTCAATGGTTTATTAGGATTAAGAGACCCTGTCACTTAAGCATTGTGTAATTTCACCAGGGGTGTTAGGAATTTATTGCAGTCTGTTCCAGAAATGGCAGCATTTCAGTGAAGGGATGTTGTGGAGCATCACATTCTAGTAGGGTTCTCACCCTGCATTGTGAGAGTGTCCAAATGCCCTTCAGAAACACTTCCTGTAGTGTGTTTATTGCTTTTTCTTTTCTTTTTTTTTCACTCCCCAAGTTAAAAGCTCAGACTCTTTTCTTCTTTGTGTTCTTTATCTGATCAGCTCTCAATAAGTACATGATTTATGCTTTAGGATGAAACCTGGAAATAGCACTCAGACCCCTGGAGAGTTCATTTCTCCAAACTAAAGATGCTTTCAAACCATTCTGCCTGATTGCATCCCAACACAGAATGATTCAAGAGAGCAATCCTTATTCATTTCTGCCACCCCTTTGGTGAGAATCATGACAGCACAGCACAGAGGGGAGCCAGCTGTTTGGCTTTTTTTATTTTATTTTGGTGCTTTTATCCCATTTTCCACCTCAGCCTGCACCTAATTCTCAGATATATTAGCTCAAGCCAGGAGTAACTGCTCTGATTTCAAGTGAGATGGGGTTTACTCAGCTGGCTGCCTACTTTGCTCAATTATTAATGTTGGAGCACTATTGATTTTGCCTCTCTGAGCTTAATGGTGAACAAGTGCTGAAAAATTGAAGTGGCAAGCACAGGAACAGGGAGAAAACAGCATATTCCAAAACAGTTCAGTCACCTGAAATCCAAGTGGTCCATGAAATACATTAATCTGTGTAAAATCATTCCCATAGCAGTTATTTTTTTCTCTCTCAAATTCCTCTAGTTACATTCAACATTACTCTTCTTTCCCAGGTTCAAAGATGAGATGTGTCTGGGGTGATGGTTTGGGCAAATGATACCTTGGCTCTAATCTAGGAAGTTTTTGAGATTTGGTTTGTAGAGGTAACAAACTGAAGAGCTTACAAGGGGCAAGACCAAAGTAATGTATTAACCTAGCTCTCACTCCCAAACACAATCTTTCCCTGCTTAATCCCAAAATATACTTTACTGGCTGCAGTCTCAGGCAGACCAAAATCTTAGATAGCCTTTTGCTTTCAAAAAATAAAGAAGAAAATGCCTCTTAAGAAGTTTACCTTCCTGAGGTGTCCTAACCCAGCCCTAAGTTCACATCTCCTATACAGAAATCCTCCAGGACCCTAAAGTGCCTTCCCCTATTTTCTCTACTCTGGAACACACTATTGCTGCCAAAACTCACCATGTCCAGCTGTGACTCTGTGTTCAGCTCAGATTTGGCCTCAAGGAACAACTGCTGGGGCTTTTAAATAAGAAATTAGTATTAAATCCCCACCCAGAGCACGGCCTATAAAAAAAGGGGATGGTTTCAAAGGGAAAGTTATCAGGCCAAGGAAAAAACTCTGCAGAAAACAGAACAGGTTGTGTATAGATCCATAGGTTTTACTACAGCATCAGGGAGAGCTCAAACCCTACAGTGATGCACTAGAGAAAAACTGCAAGTAGAAACAATCTCTTAAAAGGAAACCTTGTTGGGAATAGTGGCAGTGATGTTTGATATCAGTGATGTTTGACATTGGGCTTGATTCAGATTTTGTCACAGGTCCCTTTCCTGGAGAATGATAAATGGCTGGCTAAATCAAAGCAATGGGACCTGGACAGGAACTCTGTCTTTAACCCTACTCTGACATTGCAATGCTAATAAATGCATAAGGAAAAAATAATGTAATAGTCAAACTAATATTATACTCATTTATTATGCTAACCCTTCAGTGAGAGCAAGTGCCTAATTTTTTTTTAATTTCCTTCTCCTTTCATTGTCTCTTGAATAAATGGACAGAAGTAGTGATGTCATTCAGTCAAGCACAAGAGTGACTTTTTTTTCTCTTCAGCATGGAGTTGAGGCCAGATATCCTTTCTCCTTTGTGCCCTTTAACCCAATGGCCAACCAGAAAAATCAGGTAGCTAGGGAAAAACAGAAATAAGACGAGATGGCTGTGAGTGAGACAGTAAACACCATACCAAGAGGGTGGCTGGGCACAGGCTCCCAAGGGAAGCAGTCACACACTGAGCCTGTCTGAGCTCAAGAAGTGCTTGGACAACACTCTCAGACACATGGTGGGATTCTTGAGCTTGTCCTGTGCAGGGCCAGGAGCTGGATTTGATGATCCCTGTGGGTCCCTTCCAAGTCAGGATATTCTACAATTCTATGATAGGAATTAGTGCAAAGAAACTGCCTGGGTTCCTGTTTGGGTCTGCATCATGTCCTGCTCACCTTGAGGGAGCTGAGCAAATAGAACCACAAGTGTTTACCTCCTATACACTATATTATCCAATATTCTACCCAAATAAAACAATATCCCTTTACATAAAACAGCAAAGAAACAAGTGAAAATGAGAGGAAAAATAAAACACATATAAAGCAAGCAGCAGCTTTGAGGCTACAGCCTGTGTGTTAACAAGATATTTTAATAGGCTATTTCTCTGTCTTCACAAAACTCAGCATGTCTAGAAACACAATTTCAAAGCTGACTTTCTATGACACCAGCTTGTTCCCATCTCTGTAACCAGCTTATTGCAGCTATGATGACAACTGATCAAATTGTAAACCTGATCATAAGGTCTGCTCCCTCATCTGCTTTGTGCCTTGTCTGGATGTGACTTTAGGAAGCTGCAGGGATTCAGAGTGGTGGCTGTGGCATCCATCCCCTCCCTGACTTGCCATTAAGGCTGCCTGATTCAGGAGGAGCTGGATACAGAGTCTCCATGTGGGGAACTCACCATGCACACATGTACCTAAGTGTCTTGGTTTGAAAAGACAGGTGTCTGCTAAGGAAGGCAGGAGCCTCTCTTGAAATGGAAAATGTAAATCCCCTCTCTCTGAATTATATAATTTTGAAATTAAGGGGCTCTCAGGCAAAGACAACAGGAATAAGTTCTTTACTAGGAAATTTAAAATACAAACGCAATAGTACAAAAAAAAATAAACCACTGAGAGAATCAGAATACAGTCTGACACCCTGTGTGTCAGGGTGGTGGCAGCAGTCCCATTCCATGGTGGCTGCCCTCCTGTCCCTCCTGCAGTGCCAGCTGTAGCTCTGTTGGAGCAGGGATCCTGTACAAGGGTGGAGTTTTCCTCTGAAGGTTCAGTGCTGGTGTAGATGGGCCTGGTCTTCCTCTGGGAATCCAGTGGAAAAGAAAGCTGCTCCTCTGGGAATCCAGTGGGAAAAGTCTGCTTCTCTGTTCCAAATCCCAGATTATATCCAGATAGGAGCTCTTGGCTCCTCCCCCTGGGCAGAGCATCTCCCAATGGGATGATGGAATTTTGTCAGCCATGCAGGGACACTCATTGCCCCATTAACAGCAGATACCTCCCTGGAGGGAGGATTGGATATGGAAGAGATAAAGAAAACTGCACAATTAACAGAAGATAACTGCCCCATCTCTAACAGATAGCAATAAAATAAACACCCTCAGCCACATCTTGCAGCCTAAGACACTGAGAGATGTTACATGCCCAATGTCAAATGGCCTTGCAAGTCACAGATTCTTTAATTTAATTACCAGTACTTGAAAATGCAAATCAAAGTTTCTGTGGATGAAAACAAGGCAATTGACTGACTCAAAAATCCTTAAATTTCTAAGCCAAGATGTCCCTTTAGAGCTGAAAAAATTGCAGAAATGACTGCCACAGTAAGTAGCTTAACCTTTTTTCTAAAGACATGAAGTATCCAACTAAGAAAGACTTTAGCTGCAGTAATTACTTGACTTTAATAAAATAAGTGTATGTATTAAGTGTATTTCATCAAAGTAAACTAATTTTTATTCATACCACCAGAAGTAATAATAAAAGTTTAAAAAATCAGAAGCATTGTTTTGTGTGCTAAGAAGCTTTAGAAGCACTAAGGAATTAAGGATTTGCTAATAAAAAGTGGTGAATAAACAAAAACCACAGAACGATTTTAAGAAGCTTGAATAAACTAGAGAAATCAATACAAGATAAATGAGAATCCAGAGAAATCTGATTTATATTAAAAATCCCTACAAAGAATCATGCATCATAGTCTGGGTGAAATGAAATCACTGTGTCTTTTTTCTAGACCTGAACAGACGTGCCCAAAATGCAAATTCCACCACAAGAGTCCATTTCCTGGGAAATTTGGGACAGCTATAGGTGGTGATTCTGGCAAAGGTGTGTCATGCAAAGAAGCAGATCTCAGTGATAAGGATAAAACCAGGATGAGAGAAAGCTGACAGAAGATGACCAGAATAAAAATATACAGGTATATATGCCTAACATTTTTCTCCAGTTCTACTTTTATGATGCTACTTGAAATTGCAATAAATAAACAAAACCCCCGCTGCTTCAGAAGGGGAAATCAGTGATCAAAGAGTTCTTTCAAGGTGCCATTGAAATGAAGGCAATAAATTTATGCTTGTACTGAAGCACATAAGCAGTTATTTAACCAGCTCTGGGTCTTTAATTTTTCAGCTCTTGGCAGTGTTGGACCCTGAGCCCCTGCCCAGGCTTTGCTCACCAGCAGTGCTATGTGTGATTAGAGCATTTTAGTGCTGGAACTTAAAGCCCAAACCTGCAAAATTCAACCTCACTTAAGAAGTGCTCAGCGCCCTCAGCTGTCTGAAAAGCACTTTGTTTTCTGACAAAATTTCAGTCTGAGTTTACTGCCTCAAACAACCTCAGAAAAGTTCTCCTTCTCTACTTTTTCTTGCAAACCAAATTATTCCCAGTATTCACTGCTCTCCCAGTGCCCTGGGCAGGAACAACTTTCACTAGATTAAGCTTCTCAAAGCCCCATCCAACCTGGCCTTGAATACTTCCAGGGATGGGGCATCCATCCGTAGCTTTTCTGGTCGACTTGGGCCCATTTTCACCACCTTCCTTGCAAAAAAAGTCACTCTTATGTGCACTCTAAACTTACCCTCTTTCAGTTTAAAACTATTTTCCTTTATCCTGTCACTACTAGTCGTGTTGAAAAGTCTCTCTCCATCTTTCTTACAAACCCCCTTTCAGTATTGAAAAGCTTCAATAAGGTCTCCCCAGAATTTTTCTTCTCCAGGCTGAACAACCCCAACTCTTTTAGCCTGTTCACAGAAGAGGTGCTTCAGCACTTTGTTTATTTTCATGGCCTTTTTCTGGACCTGTTCCAACAGGTCCAAAGGCTACTTCTCCCCAGCCTTCTACCAAAACTGTGTGAGCATGTTTTGAGTCAGCACAAGCAAAACTGCTTTAGGTAAAAACTGATCCAGGTGAAAAACCTCTGGCCTGGTTCACTCTGATCTGGTTGTATGTCTGCACCTGCACTTCCTTCAATGGCAGTGCTGTCTCAAAGAGGTTTAAACACCCTACAAACTGCACTCCAAGGCTCCCTGCAGCAGCTATTTTCCCAGGGATGCTGGGGTATTCCTGCTGCCATCACTGAGACAAGTCAAGGCTGCAACATGAGAATATCCCTTAAATTATCAGGGGAATACTGCAATTTATGAGATGTTCTTGCAAGCTTCATTTCCACCTAGTAGAAAACACAATATCTCAAGAGCAAGATGAGGACATGGTTCCATGTCTGCTCAGGGTTTATGGCTTGTAGACCCACAAGATGCTCTAGAAAAAAACCAGTTAGCTCCTATCAGGAGTGTGATCTGGGGTGTCTTATTGGGAAATTCTGTACTGTAACAGACTCCATAATGTTCTGGAATTTTCCTCTTCTGCATCCCATCAAAAATGCCAGTGCAACTCAGTTCACTGGGGTAGCACTATGTCCCTCCTCCAGATTGTGTAAAAAGAGAAATAGTGAGGAGTGCAATTACACAGCCCACTAGAGTGACATTTTCCACATTTAGCAGGAAAGCAGCTTGTGGAGTCAAAGAGCTCTTCAACCAAACATCCTAGCAAGACATTTGAGGTAAAAAGAAAATAAGGGGCATGTTTGACTGAAAACATTAGAAAAATATTTTTTAAAAGGATTTAAGTTGCAAAATTCATGAAGAATTCATTTGCCTCCAGGCTATAGTTGAGTTATGCTTTTTTAAATAATGTTTTTAAAATAATATTTTTTTAACATTTAAGATAATGTTAAATCTAAATATTTTTATTTTGACCATCTCTTTGCAGCCAGGAAGCAATGTTTTCTTTATGTCATAATGTGTGATGGGAACCTGGCTCATCCCTCCCCATGGCCCATCTGGTGGTATGGAGCTGTTCTCTTCTAATGAGGAACACAGGTGCATTTCAGGATACAGAAAACAGTCTTATCTGCCAGAGATTTTTGCCACAGAACCTTCTGAAGAGAGCCTTCCTCAGCTCCATTCTTGTTTCATTTCCTCTTGAAGATTTATATAGAAAATTAAGAAGTTACTTCTTCCAAGGAGACAGTCCACTGTGTGTGATTCTTCCTCCACAAGGTGCACTGACATTGCTCCTTGGCTGTCTGAGACTTCCCCATCTAACCTGGAATCCTCATGTTCCACTCCCTTCTTCCATGGCTCTCCAATTCCTTCTCAATTAAACCCTAAAATAGTCCCACTTTAACTTTTGATCATTTTTAGGCAAAAGAAAATCTCCCTCCCCCATGTCTGAGCCCTGGGTCACGTTTGCTGGTTGACCTGCCTGTGTTTTCCTGGCACGGCTGTACTTGGCACCAGTGCCACATTCCAAGGGCTTCAGACATTTTCTCAGTCTGCTGCCTTCTTGGTGCAAATTTCACACTCAGAAAGAGCAAAAGAAAAGGGCAAAGATGCCTGTATTTTTTAATTCTTTTGGTATTCTGGAGCTCCTGACCTGTTCAACCGATGACGATATGGAAAGAGAATTGCTGCCATCTATTGGAAAGAGAAAACAAGGATGGTGGTCAGTTTGGTTTTTAGATTTTCTGCACATTTATCCATCTTATTTTTGGTGTGGCAGCTGCTGAGTGAAATGTACTGCATCCTGAGTTGACACCAGTATCTGCTGAGCAGTCAGGAAAGGGAAGACAGCCTGAACAAGGACCTGAATAAGTTATTCCACAGCCAGGAGCCAGTTCATCTCCTCTGCAATGACAGACACAAAATCACAAAACCAATCACAAAACCATCAGACCTGTGGTTAACATTTTGCTCTTCTCCTCTGCAAAACTTCTAAAGCAGCTTACTGACAGGCAGAAAATTACTTTGTCATCAGAGCTCCTAAGGCAGGGCTGGGTACCTGGAGGAAATAGTGTGGAATGCTTTTCATTTCTGCTGCTCATGCTGGACTGTCCATAAGTGGGATATTTTTGCTAGTTTGACTCAAATCACTAAATTTATTAGGAAAAAAACCTACAGATAATATATTTGACTGGTGACAGAATGAGTTGGTTTCAAGAAAGAAATCAGAGCTGCTGGTGAGGAATTCCAGCAACTTGGCACAATCAAACTCATTAGAGGAAGGAAAAATCTGAAAAATAAAACTGACATCACAATTTCCCTACATTCCAGCAGTCTCTGTATTAGATTATCCAAAAATTGTCCTAGAGCATCTTTACTCTCCTGTGTCATTGCACAGGAGTGTTACATAACTGCAGTTGTAAAAGAAATTATACATTTGGCTATATGTGGGAGGGAAAGAGGTACACAACACACTGCACTGAACTCACAATGGGCCAAAAGCAGTTAGTTAGACACATTCTTTGGCACTTTGCTGCACATATCCTGCCCACAGCAGGGTTATTAGATTGAAAACAGGACCTTGGGTCATTTTTTTCTACTACTTCATCTCTGTCATCTTTTGGCTTCCTGAACTTCCTTTTTGATTATTTTCTTTTGGAAGGTAAGAACAGTATCAATAGCAATAGATCCAACACTGGACTGATAATCAAAAATCCATGATGATCCCAGATTTAACCTGTTCTACTATCTGTCAGTGGCAGACACACATTCAGGTCATACATCTGATTTTGATGCTCTTTGTAGCTGTTTTACTGTAGCTGATAATCTAAGGCCTAACTCTGTTTAATGTAAATTTTACCAGCTGGCTCTGAGCCCTCTTCAGGCCATGGTAGCACTTAATTGTTGGAAGAAATGAATGCATTTCATCTTCATAATCTTCTCTCTAGGTTATGGTGACATTCATCACAGAGTACTGCTGACTGCAGAAGTTGGATGTGCTTTATAATAACCCCTCTCCCGACTTAATCTGCTCAAAGCCTGCAAAGAACATATCTTGATGGTGTTTTCAAATTACCTGTCAGCTGGAAATTAAGCTTAATCAGCAAATCTGAAGTCACAGCAAACACTCCAGCATTTATGCTGGCAAGAGGCCCAGGTATTAATCAAGGTTAGTAGTTCTTCCACAGGCATGCAGATAGCTCTGTGGCAGATTAAACAAAGCCTCTTTAGGCACCTGAGCTGCTCAGAGGACATGATCCAGACAGGATAGGGCCTATTCCTTGTGTCCTGAGAGAAAAGTCAGTCTTTGGGTTATGTCTGTACATTATCCATGGGATCCTGTCCAAAATCAGGAGTTTCCAGCAGCTACTGCAGCAACAGTCAAGGAGGCAATGCTGAGATTTGAAAGACAGAAAGAGAAAAACCAGCATAAGAGATTCAGAGGCACGTGAGCTCCACATAAGCCACAACAGACAGAGACATGGATAAATTGTAAGCTCTGAGTGTATATATATAGAGATATTCATAGAGAGGTGTTTCCAAAGTTCAAGCCTTGGCTGATTCTCAGGACTCAGCTCCCAGATAACTGCAAAAACAACACCTCAGATGTTAGCCCAGATATGTGATAATTCAGCACAATTCTTCATCATTTCAGACTAAGCTAAACTGAATTATCCCACATTTGCTAGGGAGTCAGGGTGCACACAAAGACTGTTTCCATGGCTCAGATGCCACAGGAAATGTCTTGAGTAACTTGACTGCATCTGAGCCCTCAGACCCAGAGATGACCAATGTGGTTTTTTGCAAACAAATGTTGTGGAGTGTTTTGGGGAAAGCTGGACACTTTTATACCTCTTACCTCCAAATATTTGTATTGCTGTATGGCATAGAGAGATGGGCTACTCCTTACTCAGCCCAGCAGTTCAGCCCACTCACCAGGAGAGCCAGAACAGATCTCCCTCCTACACAGAGCCCACACATTTCATTTCTGTGTGTCACCTGTAACCTGCAGAATTGTCAAAAGGATTCATCACATGAGAAACTGTGGTGAAAAAAAAAATCTGAATAAAATAGGTGGGCCCAAACAATTGCTTTGTCCCTTGTATTCCCACAAGGCTGATGTGCAACAGGAGTTTTGTGCAAACACTTTAATCTTCCTTAGACAGAAGCCATTTTTTTCTTTCATGTAAATAAATTGTCTCATATTTTTTATTTTTCCCAAAGCCTCTTTGGTTATTTATCTCCCTTCTGTATCTACAAGGACTCTAATTTTTCTTTGGCTTTTAAAAAGCAAACTGTTTCATTGCAATTAGAATCAGATATATGACTTCTGCTTCCAGGCAACCCACCTCCATTTTAGAACTGCAAGCAAGGACAATTCTTGCATTTGGATCTCTTCAAAGCATTGTGAGATACATAAATCTTACTTGCAGTGAAGCACACACTAAAAAGATAAACTGCTCCCCCAAAACTTGGTTATTTGTGACTTAAATAAGATCTGCTCCCAAAAATTAATTCTGGATTAATTTTGAATTAAATTTCTGAATTAAATCCCAGACCTGGGATTACTGAGGGAACAAGTAGCTATTAGGAGTGCAAAAAAAAAAAAAAAAAAAAAAAAAAGCTAATGTTTATTTAAACTCCTCTGAAAAGTAAAATTCAATTTTCTTTGCTGCATGTGCAGTAAGGTCTTGCTGTCTGCAAGAACTTCGTTTAGAGCTCAGATAAAAACTCATGATGAGCTGCTAGTAATTCTGTTCCTCAGTCTCTCAGAAGGTTTCTTTATTGGCCTCTAACTCCCATACACTCCTGTCTAACATCCAGCCACAGATGCAGTGATGGGAGACGACAGCAATTCCAAAATCATATTCCCTCCCACAGAGAAGATCTCACTCTACCATCAAGGAGACAGATTCTGTTCATTAGCAGTGTAAGCAAAAAGCATATGGATTATGGACTCAGCATGCATAAATCTGCTATCAGACCTGTTCTTTGCACCATGTAGGTGGTCCCAAATGTTTGCTGGCTTTATTTCTTGGCAGATTTGTAAGCTGCACCCTGTTTAAATGCTGAACCTGTAAAAGGACTCTTTCCTGCCAGTGTCCACCATTCAAACATCCAATGGGCTCATTGTTTCTCTCCTTCATCCTGGGAAATCCCTGACTTTGGACCTTAAAGGGCAGCTGGGGAACCAGCCCGTGGAAAGGCATGATTTTATTAGACAACAGGCAAATGACATGGCAAAGCAGCATTTTCAAATCAAAGGGGCTTATTTTCAAGCCATGGGGATTATTTAAGGAAAGATTGGTATTTTCCACATCAGCAACTGACATTTTAGCTCCAACGGCTCCAATTTTTCACATTGTAAAGGAAGGAACCAAAACGTCCTGGTTGGCTTTGTTACTTTCCAACTGGCAATTGAGGAGCTCCCAGCCCCACATCCTGCTAAGCACAGTCACAAAGCACTGGGGCTGTGCAAGGTGGATGACCCCAGCTAACCCCATCCCTGGAATCTACCATTTAAAGGCTTCCAACCACATCCTTTGACACCATTAATGGACTGTATCCCCACAGCATGGCAAAACGCTTCCTAATTGATTTGACCCTGTGGCAAAAATCACTAAAATGTCCTGTACAATAACATTCCGTTTTATTCACCTCACACCCACCTCTCGATCCTGTCTTTTGCCTCACGGCAGGAGAAGCCATTGCTGCCCCTCGTACTGGGCAGGGCTGAGTGCTGTGCTCAGTTCTGGGTCCCTCAGTTCAGCAGGGACCCTGATATGCTGGAGGGGGTTCAGGGAAGGGCAGTGGAGCTGGGGAAGGGTTTGGAGCATGAGCCCTGTGAGGAGCAGCTGAGGGAGCGGGGTTTGTTTATCCTGGAGAAAAGGAAGTTCACGGGTGACCTTATCGCTCTCTACAAATCCCTGACCTGGGGTTGTACCCGAGGGGGATGTTGGGCTCTGCCGCCAGGAAATCAGCGACAGGATGAGAGGACATGGCCTCAAGCTGTTCCAGGGAAAGTTTAGGCTGGACATTGGAAGGAATTTCTTTACATAAAGGGTGATTCGACATTGAAACGGGCTGCCCAGGGAGGTGGTGGAGTCACTGTCCCAGAAAGTCTGGAAGTGGCAGTCAATGCCACTGCCTGGTTGACAAGGCGGTGCTCAGTTATAAACTGGACTCGAAGATCTCAGAGGCCTTTTCCAACCTCATGGACCCGCAGGATTTTTCCCCCTCAGGGGCAGTGCTCCCCACGCCCCCTTGCAGCTCCATGGGGGACTTGGTTCCCGCCCCGCCGGGCCGGCGGCCCTCAGGGCAGCAGCCGGGAAAGCGAGAAGGAAGCGAACGCGGCGTGCCCAGGAGGCGGCGGGGGGAGCGGGGCTGGGAAGTCCCCGCGGAGGCGGAGGCGGGGACGGCGGGGGAGGGCGGGCAGCCCGTCCGTCAGCTGAGCGGCCATGGGCGCGCCGTGAGGGGTGAGTGGGGACGAGGTCCCTGAGGCCAGCCCAGAGCGGGGGGGTGGCGGTCGCCATGGCCGGGCTCGCCCAGTGACTCGGCGGATCCGGGGTGGGCCTGCGGGAAGGAAGGGCAAGGCGGGGAAGCGCCGTTCTGCGGCTCCTGGGGGCCGCTCTGGCCCAGGGACGGAGCTGCCGTGCCTGGGTAGAGGAGGGTGGAGGCACCGCAGCCTCCCCAGCACCGCGGTGGGGTTTGCAGGAGAACAGAAAGAGGGGACAAGAAAGCGAAAATGAAAGTTAAAAATCAGCGGAAACGGGCTCTCGGCCGGGCGCCGACAGGGCCGGGCGGCGGGGCCCGGGTGCTGTCAGGGATGGGAAGGGAGTGGGAGATGCGGGACTCTCGTTTCATTCCCAGAGAAATGCGCCCCTGAGGAAGGGCTGGATAGCCCGAAAGACGTCTTTGGTATCATGTGTTTTAGGCCCATGGGGGATTAATGTAGACTCACGGATACTCTGGTGTAGTGGGGTTAGAGGGATTGAAGGTGCCTGTGTGCTCTGACAAGGGATGTGGCTTGCATGTGTTAATAAAATGCGTGTGTGGTAATGCTTTCTTTATAATTTGGCAAGAAATTGAAAGTTTGCTCTTGGCAAACCTTGTAACAGCTGCTTCAGAGATGTCCAGCAAGTCGAAGGGCCGTCCTGCTGAAAATGGAGAGCATTCCAAGAGTAAAATGGAAAATGGAGTGGACAGCATGGCAGCCCCAGCCCTTAACACTTACACCCCGGAAGAGATGGTGCAACAGATGAAAGAACTCATCACTGAGAACAATGAGTTAAAAGGTGATTGCACACGTGAGCTGGTCTTGAAATGCAAGAGCCCTGAGTCTCTTCTGAAGGGTTTGTTTTGTGCTATGAGTATGAATTCTGTGCTTGTCTGCCCTTGCTGGGTAGCATTTGCTGTATAAACAGCTCTGCAAATGACAATGCCAGTTTGATAATAACACATCAATAGGATATTTGATAGCACACATCAAATTGAATTGGTGTGGTACATTAGGGGGAGAACAGCCTAATGTAAGGGTGGCTTACTTGCTCTTGAGTTTTATGTATAAGCACTGTGTATTTTAGAGGGTGACATGAAAAATCTCCTCCTATGATGTGCTATTTGCCCATCAACCTCTAAAAGATTTTTTTGGTTTGTATTGTAGAAGTGTTTGATCCATTACAAACATTTTGCCAAAGCTGCATTGGGAGGGATGGGTACTGTACCTTCCATACTTCAAAAAGGACTGGTGGCTATGGCAGGGTACATCTGGGAGAAACCAGTAGCCTTCCCTGAAAATTCCTAATGATTTGAGATACATTTACTTCTGGATCTGGAATTTAGGTGTCAGTTATTTCTTCCTTTAAATGGTTAGAGCAAAACCTGAGGGATCTGAGAATTTTTTGTGTAAAAGACAGAGGTATCTGACTGTTTATTTGACAACAGAGCATGGAGTCACATATCTCCTGTATTGTGATTTTACACTGGTGTTTAAATTCTTCCTGAATCATTTTTGGATGTGATCCAACTTTTGTGTCTCATGGGAATCTAGCAGGAAAGTTGTTTGTAGAAGTACGTCTGGTATTTTGCTAAAAGGTCTTATATAAGGTAACATTTACAGCTGCTGTAACCCATAACTTGCAGAATCATTCTCCAGACTCTGTTTTTTTTCATAACCTGAAGGATTCATGGGCAGTTTATCATATGACATCAGGATGTAATGAAAGTAACTGGAAAGTACAAGTATAAAGGATTTTTAAGTAACCAGCCTTGAGTTGCTTGCTTAAAAAAAAGCATGTCTAAAATAATTTCACTAACTGCCTAAAAATCTTGTAAGCATTTTGCAAGACTGATACTGTTACATACTGGCTTTGTTACTTACAGGGAACTGAGTAGGCTCTAAGTTGTTTGGTATATTTTTTCAATGCTTGCAATCGACTCTTAACCAAATAAACCATACATTTTCGAGGGGTGAGACAGAGCATACCATTTAAGTAAAATGTAACAGCACACTGAGGGAGAGCATTGTTGGGCATATTTGAGACATTTGATTTGATAGCATCTGTTTGCATACAGCAATTCACCAGTCTAGAATGTTTTCCTTGCCAAGTCTCAGTAGTTTCAGAAGCTCAGTTCAGCAGTTTTGGGCTGATCATGTGAATACCACACACAGCAAGATACCAGGTATCTCTTGTGAACAATCCCTCTGGCTTCTTAGTTTAGGAAAAAGTCAAGAAGTCAATGAGTGTGGGCATGTGATCCCAGCAGTGGATTTAAAGCTGTTATTAAGGTGCTAATGGACTATGATAAGTTTAGTTTTGGTATTTAAGGTACGCCAGACAGAGGCTCACATTTCACACCCAATTATTGCCAACCCATTTGATGCTGAAGAATGCTGAGCTCAGTGTAGTGGAAATCTGCTGTTTCGTGGACAGAGTGTTGATGTGATTCAATGTCTTCTCTCTGGCTGCCATTTAGAAGCCATGAAGTTGCACAACCAAGCTATGAAGGACCGATATGAGGAGCTTTCCACCTGGAGAGAGAAGCAGAAAGAAGAGCGAGAATTTTATGAGTTAAAGTTTAAGGAGGCAAAGCAGTGCTTGCAGGCCAAGTGCATTGAAAATGAACAGCTACAGCAGCAACTTCAGAGCTTAAAGGAAAGAGAAGAAGGAGCTGAAATGGTAAATAAGGAATTGGTTAGATTGACATGCTTTTGAATTGAAACTCTGGAGCATTCTGTCCCTTCTATGATTCTAGGATTCACCACACTGGGATGGTTTGGAGATTTGTTAACGTCTCCATTTTTATCCTTACCTCTAAGAAATGGTCTTCACCTGACTTACTTTATAAAAAGTGAGGCCTTTCAGAGTGTAGTAACAGAAAACTATGGCACACCTGAGATAATTTACTTTTTTTGTTAGCATTTAGTAAACAATAATAATTAAACTTTTTTACATAATAAATAAGTGGCATTTCTTGCTAATTTTTCATTTATTCTTGGATATCTCTTTACTTTATCCTTCCCTTTACTTGTTAGATTATCTGTCCCTCATGATAATTTAATTGCTTTTTTTATTGTGTTTCCTGGAGCATGTTTCCAGGGAGAAGTTGACACGTAAACAAGCAAAAAAAAAATGCCATCTATTTTTATTATATCAGTCTTCTTTTCTGAAAGCTCTTTTGCTGAGGTCAGATTAGATCTGTGCTTTTACTGCTCTGTTTGAGTCTGACTGAGCTTTCTGTCTGTGTCCTGCCTTTGGCTCTGTTACACATCATTTCTAATGTTGCAGGTGGTTGCACAGTAGCCAGGCAACATTTTGCAGGTGGCACTGAAGGCATCTGTGGGCAAAGCTGATCAAAACAAAACCTGCTTTGTGTCCCAAATGGACATGTGAAAAGTTAATGAAGAAGTTCATGCAGAGCCAAACTGATGCATTCTGGTGTCTGGTACCTCCAAGACCCATGTGGATTCTCTGTTGTCTGATGAGAAATAAGTGTATTAACCTTTTTCTCAACAGAGTCAATAGTAGACTCTCCCTTCCTCCTGACTGTTTGATGGAGCTCTGTAAGAAATGTTTCAGCATGTAAATCAAAATTGGCCAATAGGTCAGAAGATGCAAGGGGGAAGAAAGTAATGTTTAAACAGTGTGATTGTGTAAGTATTATTTACACAGTCTTTACAGAATGAAAACTTGTTTCAGGATTGTCAGGAAAATTCAGGATTTCATAAATTGTTCAGAATTTCATAAATCTGGAATATTTTTTAAGGGGAAGCAGAGGATTTATAATCTTTCTGTCTGTTGTAGAGCTTCTTGTACTTTGAATGCCTGAAGGATGCTGTTGCCAGAGTTTTCCAGCCTGCCTGAGAAATCTGAAATCTCTCTTATTCCCTGGAACTGACTCTAAATGCATCCTCTTACAGTATAAGCACAAAATCAGAGGCAGCAGAGGGTCAGAGTGGTATTGTGGGATGAGAGACACTGTCAGCACAGAGATAATTTGGAGATTTGGCATAATCATATCTTAGAATATAATTCAGACTTCAGAAATTGTTCAGAATTAGCATTGATGGTATGTGCTGTTATAAAACATTATCAGGAGGGGGAAGCTCAGATTACAAAGTGAGGAAGAAACAAACTCACAGGGAAATGTTTCATAATGGGGAGCAGCATTTAAAGGAGAGGAAATAATGAATCTTGCTGGCTATGTAGAGGCTTAAGAGAGGGTTTTGAGTAACCTAGAGAAAGGGAAAAGGCAAAGGAGATGATTGTAACTGGAAAGAGGGAAGTTTGAGGAGAATCTCTGAGGAACAGAGACTTTGTGGAAGGGATCTAGGACTTTGTATGAAGGTCAAGGAATTGGGAAGATTCATACATGGAAATGGGCTACAAAGTAGCCAGAAGGTGGGGAAAAGCTAAGAATGGGGTGTGTGGGAAAGCTCTCTGCCCACTGGTCTTTTCTCCCTTGAATCTTAGATTTTGGAAAAGAGGAATAGGGATATGGGTGGAAAAATGCAATAATTCTGGAGGTTGGCTGATACCCTATGTAGTAACAAAAGGCATAGACTCAGGCAAAAATTTACATCCTAATTATGTGTGCATTCAGAGAACCAGTCCCATATTTTCCAGCAGTGGGATGCCCAGTGTTTGATTACTTGGTTTCACAGTTGAAAGTTCTGTTGAGCGAACCAGAACATACTTTAGGGATGTGCCTGTGGGGTTTTCAGGCAAGCCTGAAGAGAGGGGATGCAGGACACTGTTTTGTTCAGGCTGTGTGCTCCTGGGCTGCTGTTCCTGTGGTTGGCTGATGCAGGGTGTGTCTATCCCAGGAGGCTCCTGAGAAGGAGGTGAGGCAGCTGAAGGCCCAGGTGCAGCGGCTCCAGGCTGAGAAGGCAGATCTGCTCGCCATCATTTCAGAGCTGCAGCTCAAGCTGAACATCTCAGCAGAGGATTCCTTTGTGGAGATTGGGATGAATGTAAGTAAAGGGAGCAACAGGAGCACAGTAACCTGCAGCCAGGTGCCAGGCTAAAAAATTCTGTCATTCTTTCTGTCATTCCTAGATTACCTGCTGTAGAGCACTTGTGTCTTAAAGGACTTGGAATTATTTTATGTCCTTCCACTCTAAAGCTCTAAGCAAATTAATTTCATGGATAGCCTCTATTGCACTAATTAAAAATGTTAAGTCTTGTCTTAGTACTGATGTTCCCAGAAATTTCAACCATCTTTTGTTAAGAGGCAACACCTGTGCATAAATGGGCTATTTTCTTTTGCAAATGGGGCTTACTTCCTACTGGCAGATAAATAGAGATGCAAGCAAACAAAACTTAAGTGCAAAACTCTAGAGAGTATTCCCTAGAGGCAAAAAAATGTACTTTTTTTACTGTTCTTGTATCTGGAATCTCTTCACAAACTGAAATGTGAAAATGTAGCCTCTGCTACCCCTCTATTCCCCATATCATCCCTCTGGAAAGTAGATGTGCAACAAGAAATTTTAAAAATGTAATTAAAATTTGTTTGGAGTTGTCAGAGAAAACATAGGGGTGCATTCTCCTTTTTATTTGCTAGAAGGATTCTCCTTTGGGCTACAAAGTGGGTTTGTAGGAGTGGGGAGTTTGTCAAGGAGTGGGGTTTGTAGAGGGAAAGAAGAGTTGTTCTTTCAGGAGGCTGGAGAGTGATCTCTAGGCTTATATTGAAAGTCACCTGCAGTGCTGCTCACTTGCTGTGTGCCCAGTCATCTTCACAGGGGAGAGTGGCTGTGGAAGTTGCTGATGAATGGAGAAGGGCAAGTCTCATTGTTGTTCCTATTTCTCTAATCAAGCTGGAAGAGATACAGGGAAAGGCACGTGAAGTATTTAAATTAAGAATTTCCAAATATGAAGATTATCTGTGGGAGTTTTTTTATTTATCTGTATTGCCATGATAGCAATTCTCCCTGTTTTTCTTCATTCCTTAAATAAATAAAGTCCTGCTGTTCTGCTTAGATAAAATACTGAGCTAATAGTAGTTTTTTCTCTCCTAGGAAGGGGAAATAAATAGAACTGCAAAGGAACATCAAGAGAATAGTGGTGAAATGCCCAGTGATGTTGCTGTCTACATGTATGTAGGTTCCTGTGTGTTATGTGTGATTCAGACTTCTGCCTTGAGTTTTGTTTTCAATGTAAGGGAATTTCTTTCTAAGAGGAATGCACTAGAAAATCCTCTTTTTCTTTGGCTTTGCACCCCTCCATTGCAGTAGCTCTACCTCATAGCACGCAGCAAGACCCTCAGCTCTCTGACATTTTTCCTTCTAGTTTTTACTAGCTGACAAGAGGGAGTAGTGCATATTCTGGCAAGTTGGCCAAGCATTTGTGGACATTCTGACTTGCCAGCTCTTCAGGCTTTTAAGGAAGGCCAAACAGAAAAGACAAAGAGGCTGCAGGGACTTGTTCCCTCCTAATCATTGGAGACCATCCAATAGAGTATCTGTCCTCTACCCAATTGTACTGGTGTTGGTAAGAGTCAGAGGTCTTACAGTCTTTCAGATCTGACCCTGTTGGAGTGTGCTTGGTATGAAGTGTTTCCATGATGGGGTAGACACACAGTGCAACACAGTCCTTGCTTTTCAGGTTATTGGGTTTAAGGTAGCAGCATTCTGTTCAGGTTACTTCTCAAAATTCAATCTTTACATCAGCACCAGGACACAAGGGACTTTCTTGCCCCTGGCTGAACCTTTACTCCTCGTGGACATAGACATCTGATACTGTTCAGCTTTCTACTCTGGATACTGCCCAGTTTAGCAGCTAGATGGTTTTGGCTGAACTCTTATTTACTTTGTGCCTTTGCTTTTGAAAGGGAAGGATACAGAAAATGCTAAGGACATAGCAGGCCAGAAAGCTGTGCTCCATGTTGTCACTCCTATGTCACTGCAAGGTAGAACAGTGCTTCAGTGTAATATCAGAGAAACTTGTCCCTCAGCGTGCTGATAAGAAGTTGAAGGAGGGAAAGAAATAAGGGTGTTGCAGTTGTGGATAAAACTGAAATAGTTGCTGACCACAGACCAAGCTGCAAGTATTAAGCTTGTTGTTAGCTGTGGCTTGTGAGAACACTGATTATAAGACATTCCCTGTGGAACTTGCTTACCTTTGGAGGAGAATCTGGGCCATATCTACAAGAACAGGGGGCATACGTAGCTCTGAAAATATTTCCAGTGTCACCACGTGCCTTTGTCCAGTGCTGAAACTTTAGACGGGTGCTGTTAACAGGTTCAGTGAAATGTGATCCACTCAGGGTGGATTTATTTCTGTAAGGGTAGAACTGCACTAAAAATCCCCTGATAAAAGTTATTTACTTAAAATATCCTGGCTGAACACTGTCTTTTGGGTATTGAATTTTGCTCACCAGAGGTTTCTAGCTCTCAGAAGCACACAGAAGACTCTGCTTTGCTTTCTTTTCTGAACTACAAAAGCAGAACTTTAAACACATGCTATTTTACAGCTGAGACTCTGAAATATACAGTCTTAACTTGCCTGTCATCCATGCAGTTTGGGGATTTTGACTTTCTGTCTAGATGGCCATAAAAATGGATATAATGGAACACAGTATTTTATCACTTATCCTATTTTTTGGAGCTTTGTATTTTTTCTGGTTCAATTTACAGTAGCAAAATATGATTTTGAAAAGAACTATAGAATATGAGGAGGGTAAAGTGTTAAAGAGATTTTTTTTCTGAACAAGAAAGTGATTTCTGATGACCATTTTTAGTGGGATATGCTTTCTTTTCCATAAAGGAGCAAGGCAGAGGTAGAAATGTTCTGTGCTTTATTGTGAGAAAAAGTTGTTTGTAGGAGTGGACAGCAGCACTTTGCAGAAAGGGCTGCAAAATAGGTCAGAATAAGTGCACTGGGTTTTGTGTTGTCATAACTGCTTTTGCTTCCCTTGCTTAGTGCTGAATTGTTCCCTTAGCTGGAATGGGACTGCCTGTGCCCTGCATTTGCACTCACAGGGGCTGTGGCTGCTGGTCTTGGCTCTTGGCAATTAGGAATGAACCCTTTGCTCAGAGCACTGTTTCCAGCACTGTGTGAATTGGTGGCCTCTCAGACTGGGTTCTAGCATTAGGGTTGAGGGAGTGTGCTGCTAAAGGGGTTGCTGTTGTTATTTACATCTGGTCTGGTTTGGTTTGAAGCAGGAGCAAATCTGCAGATGAATCAAAGAATTTGGAGTCTGAGGAGCTAACTGTGAGCCAGCTGCTCTGCAGCCTTAGAAATGAAACTCAGAAGAGGGAAAAACTTGAGGAGGAGCTGCAGGATCACAGAGAGAGGTATGAAGTAGGTGCACTGTAACATTTGGAGCTGTTTCCTTTCAGGGCTGCTGCAGTTACCAAGTCTCTGAATGATCAGCAACAAGCTGAAATATCAGTGTGATTTGGGGAATTTCCTGAGCACTCAGTTGTAATAATATTTTGTGGTTTTCTGTATAGAGATAAACCACAGTTTTCTTGCAAGGGATTTTATTTTCATTTCCTGAAGTGCCACAGATCAAGGCAAATGACCAATTTCCTCTTGGGATTGAACTATCCCTGGGTTATTCAGAAAGATAGGATGACTAGTTGAGGCTCTTCTCCCCATTCACTCCTCCATAGTTATTTGCCTTTGGATGAATCATCTCTGTGTGTGGCCTTAACCAAATCACTATGTCTGAAACAGGTCCTCTTCGTGATACTGGCATGCTACATTTAGCAGTGTGTGAGCTTGCAAAAGCTCCTTAGAAATGTCTAAAATAAATTTAATTCCAGAGTTTTCACAGTGAGACCTGTATGAGGGTCTGTCTCAGTTCTGTGGGTGTAAATCAGCACAACTGTTCAGAGTGGCCAATTCCCCAAGCAGTTCCAGATCCCCACTTCAGAGAAACAGAGTAAGACATTATCTACTATGAAAGGTTGGTGTCACAGTAATTGCTTCTATGTGGTCTTCCTAGAAGAGGTAATGAGCCATAACCAAACAATTCTTAGAAACCTCAGCCCCTGAAAGTACTACAGGAAACCAGAGACAATATTGATCACTGGATTCAGTGAACAGAATGATCTGTTTCCAAAGAGTTGGCACTTTTGGACTGTACCAAAGATCCCTTTGGACTGAATGTCATGACCTTCATCACACCTGCAGACTTACACACCCATTTTAATTAAATGTACAGTGTCCTGTGTTCTTCAAGAACCCCCATGATTGTGCATGCCTTCCTGTATGTCTGTACTTTCCGTTCTGGCTTGTGGTTTTTCTGTGGCTGTGATGCTACAAAGAGAATCATCACTTGCATGAAATCCTTGTATAGTCACAATCTCACCTGAAGCATAAGCCAAATCCATCATTATTGGCCTCTTCTTTTTTCCAGACTGTCAAAGCTGGAGAAAGAGACCAGAAACTGCCTGGAGAGTGGGACACAAACTGAACAGGAAGAAGAGAGTTCAGAAGCTGTAAGTTCCTGCCCTCAGTCAAGATATAACATACAGCTGACTTGTTGAGGTCACCAACCTCAGGGTCTAGATTTCCATTTGCACTCAGGGAGCAAAGGGCAATTGTCCTGCCCAGGTAATGGAAGTGAACTTTGATGCATCTTAGAGTTGGTTCCACATTCCAGCAGCCACTGCAAAGGGGTGGGACTGGGGGCCAAGTATTCAGGAAGCTTGGCATAACTGCAGTTATACCACATTGCCCTGGCCATGCCCAGTAAGCAGAGAGAAATACAATAATTTCTACCCCCAGAAATCATCTAGACTGTGAATTTCCTCACTGCTGCCTAAGTCAGCTTTTGGATCAGAATCCAGTGACAGCATATTGTAAAACAGACTTTAAATGTGGAGCTCATATGGCACCTGCTTTAGGTTTGTTCATGTTTTTAGTGGGGTTACAATGGTGGGGCATAACTATTTTAGATTGAGATGCAGTCCAGGCAGAAACTTAGTCCTGATGTTCTCAATTAAGATTTGAAAGAGTGCTGGGGTTGGGATTCAGCTCCAGTCAGATGCTTCAGCTTCTGTGCCTGCAGCTGTAAGTTTCTATGTGAGGTGAGAGTGCAATCCCATAGCCCTGGAGGTCCATGCTGGTTCAATGCAACTGCACGATACAGGCAGCTAAGAGTGCTTTATGTGAGGTGTGTGAGTTTGTGAAGTGCTGCATGGGAATTGGAAATGTGCTGTGGGACCTGCTGGAGACCTGTGCCCTTCTGAAGGCCAGGAGAAGTATTTTAGGGCAGGGCTGGCCTGGTTAAACAAGACCAGTCTGCAGTCAGGCCAAGAGATGCCCTTCCTAGGGAAAGCAGATGATGTCTTGGTTAATTAATGTTTTCCAGTGCTTTTATCTCCCCTTTGCCTGAGTTACAGCCTGGGCCCAACACTCCTCATTGAAGGGGACACTGAGGTCAGCCCTTGTGCTGGCAGCTGTTTCCATGTACCCTGTTGTGTTTCTTCAGAGGCTCCTGTCAGCAGAGCTCATGTTACCTGCCTCTGTGGTAAAATGTAAATCTTTAGTGGAACAATGGAGGGGGTGCAGTGTGGAATAATTGTGAAGCCTTGTAGATGAGGGCTTATTTCTGAGTATAGACTGTAACTGTGCAAACTAACTTAGGCAGTTTTCTCTAGTGAGACTTCCTACTTACCTTTCTTAGCCTGTAACTTTACTATCTTAAAATGTCCATATGTAATTTTCTTTTTATTTCTCTAAAAGGTTGGCAGTGAAGTAGAAGCCCTGAATCTGCAAGTTTGTGCTCTGTTTAAAGAGCTTCATGAAGCCCATGAGAAGTTAAAAGAAGCAGAATTGATTCAGAAAAAACTTCAAGAAAAGTAAGGCTCAGAAGAGCAAAAGTTCTCTCATGACACCCAGTACTTGTATGACAACTCCCATCTTGGGAAACTCACCAGCTCTACAAATACCAACTAAAATAACTGTTTCATAGAAGTGCTGTCAAAGAGTGCTCCTTCTTTGTAAGTGGTGAAGTGCAGAAATACAGAAATTGTGAGAAAGTCTGAGCTGCCAACCTAGTTTTGCAAATAGAACCTCAGTGCCTTGAGTTATAAGATTTGGGTTGTAACCCTTCATGATGTAAAGAAAAAATCTTTTCTGTTTTCTCTTTCACATAATCAATCCCTATTCTGGCTTTAGAGGAGAAAGCCAAGGAACTTGGTTATAACCTTTTCACATGAGCTGTCTGGGCTTTTGAAGAAAATTGTGTAGGTTATAGAAGTGGTTACAAGACCCTATTTTTTTTGCTTAGTTTCCTGTCAAATTCCAGTTCTTTGAGATTCATAATAGTAAGAAAATTAATGTTGGTTTCTATAGCTTTGTTTTCTGATGGTTGTGTGTAGACTGATTTTTGTCTTTCCCTGTTTTTCATCAAAATATGCCTTTCAAGTGAACAAATACTCTTTTTGCTATATGCCTCTTGGGAAAAATCCATTAGGAGAGGGTGAGAGAAGAGATCAACCTTTTTTTCTTTTCTATCAGGTGCCAGGTACTGGAAAGAAAAAGCTTGGCTGCTGCATCAGAGTTGGAGGAGAAGCAGCAGCTGATATACACCATCAAGAAGCTGGAACTTCAGGTGGAGAGCATGCAGGCAGAGGTCAAGCTGGAACAAGCCAAGACACATGAAGAAAAGTGAGTATGACTTGGCTTTGTATTCCAGGAAGGCATTGTCAGTGAAGAAGAGAAGTCCAAGGGAACCCAGCCAAAGGAGAATTGAATCTGAAATACTACTTTTGTGTCCTGTACCCTTTGAAACTATGCTGTGTTTGTAGATTATGAGGTAGAAGTCTGTATTCTTTCCTCTACTGAACCCCTCACTTAGGAACACTTGAGCTGTCAACTCTGGCTTGTATGTTCCTTTAACCATAAAGTCCAAGGTGGAATAGAGCTGGGTGTAACATTGAAGTGGAGGAAGCAGAGAAGTGACAACAGCTGTGCCACTGACCAGCAGGGGTAAATGTGGACACATCCTGGAGGGCAGGGACAAGTCAGATGCTGACAGTGCTGGGAAAGTGACAGTAATGAAGAGGTCTGCAATCCCTACAATATGTTTGCACTAGGAGAGTCGAGTGTGTGGTCAGGCTGAGGTAAAGAGAGGCTGTTTGCTTTGGCTCCCTGCTCCCTTTCATGTGCAGTCTGTGTAAGGAGTGTGAAAATGTCAGTCCAAGCTGGTCAGAGAGGCTGAACTTCCTGAAGGACACATCTTCAGCTGCTGCAGAAGCTGCTCATTGTCTTCAGAGTCTGTGTCTGATAAATTCTCCTTCACTTGAAGTCTGAGTCAAGACTTGGATGTAAGCCTAAGAAGGGTGTTACATTGAACAGAATTTGTGAGCTTCATATAAAAAAACCAAGTGATGGATTCTTCAATATGAAATGCAGTGATCAGTAAGGACACTGGTTTGACTCAATCCATGGATAGAGCAGCACACAACTCATTGGAAGGGAGATGTTGAGACATGGGGTATGACTTTTTCTCACCAGAAATGCACGCTGATTTGCAAGGAGCTGGTAGTGGCTTTTTTTTTAAGTTCTATCATTTAGATTTCAAATAATTGTTTTAAATTTTTATCTCTTTTCTTGTCATAAACAGGACGAGATACAATAACCTCCAGGATTCATATAGCAAGCTCCTTCCAGAACTCACTGAGGCAAAGAAAAAAATTGATGAAATGAAACTCAAAGAGGTAAACTCATCACAAGAAGAAATCATAATTAATTAGGGGTGAGGGGGAAGGGATGGGAGAACATCTTTAAAATCAGGAAACAACTGTCATCCCTTCTACATAATTACATGCAACATAGCAACACTGCTCTGATAAACACAGATCCTGTGCTGTCAGTTACAGAAAACTTTATCCACACATCAGTACTTCCATGGTGGTTTTGGGTAAGGTCTAATCTGCAGTGCAGTGCAGCACAGAGTCCAGTCCTCAGACAGAAGTGATAGATACCTCAGTGTTCCTGCAGCATCACTTATAAAAATGTGGGAAGGTAAATCTCTAAACATTTTTGTATTCTTAAATAGAATGCCTGCCACAGTGAGGCCTTGTTAGGAACTGAAGCACCGTGGAAGTGCCACATTGTTCTGTGTAATTTCAGAAACTGGGAAAACATCTTTTACAGTGTCCACTAGGGGGTTGTCTTTTAACTTGATACAATGTAGTTTGAAAGCTCAAAACTAATCTTTAAAGTAAAATACCAGTCACCACTGCTGTCTTAGTCCAAGTTCCTTTGGTGACCAAAATGGGAACCTTTTCCAAGGACAGGAGGAGTAAGAAGCAAACTTTCACTTCAAGGAGTTCATGTCGTAATCACAATTCTTCTTTGCAGCTGGACAGAGTAGATAAAGCTGTGGTGGAACAACTGACAGCAAAGGTGGAGTTGGCAGAACAAGCCCTTGCTGCAAAGCAGCTCCAGATAGATGAAATGAAGCAGCTAATTGCTAAGCAAGAGGAGGACCTTGAAACCATGTCTGTGCTCCGTGCTCAGGTATCAGCTCTTTACACAAACTGGCTCCTTCCCCACCCAGTATTCAGAAACCAGGAGGTATTTAATGGCTCACTCTGGAATGCTGAATACATTTTCTCAACTTGAAAGCATAACACCCCTTACTTGGCTTGTCTTGCAGAGCCTTTACCCACTGTATTCTAGGGCTCTAGGAGGAACTGTGTATGCTGGAGTCTGGCACAACAAACAGAAGCTGGGAGTAAATGTGTATTTAGAACCACTGGCTTAAGGATCACTGCAAATGTTTTAGAGATGATTTTACTCAAACCAGCATGTGTTAAGTGAGTAAAAAGGGTTTGCCTCACATTTAAGGCACAGAACGGGCATCTTGGCCTGGTTCCACTATCTGAACCTCAGATATGTCAGTGTAATAAGTCAAGTCACCTCCTCACTGCTTGTCTGTGCCTTGTTTCTGCCTCTGTACAGCAGAGAAAATACCTGTGTCCCAGGTAAGGCACTCAGAGTATCTTTTACAGAGTCCAGAAAGCATTAGGCTTCCTTCACCTTGGGAGAAGGGCAGCTCTTGGCTTTGCAGTGTGTGTGTGTTTTGAGGAGATGCAGATTATGAAACAGATTTGTGATTTTGACATGTAATATACAAATATGGTTCAAAGTTAAAAATTTTCAGCCTGATTTCATTTCTCTGATCAGATGGAGGTTTATTGTTCTGATTTCCATGCTGAGAGGGCAGCAAGAGAGAAGATCCACGAGGAGAAGGAGCAGTTGGCTGTCCAGCTGGCATACCTACTAAAAGAGCAGCAAAACTTTGAAGACCTTGGCCGGTGAGAACAGAATTTGGCTGAACTGCCTTTGCACTGTCCTGTTACTCTGTTCTGGTGTTGACCAACATTGTGAGCATCTCAGTAGAAAGGCAAATAAATTTGCAGACATTTCTTGCTTAATTTGAATTTAAAAGGAGAAAAAAAAATGAATTGCCTGACTTCTCAATTTTCTGTGTGTAAAATGTGTTAGTTCTTAATTGAGTAGTAAGTTTTCATTTCAGATAATGCATGCTTGGTAAATTCTCTCTGTTGATCCATGTGAGTTTCTTTGGGTTTTGGCCTCAGTTTTAGCTGTGAATCTGCAGCTAATCTTCCTGCATGTGTGCCAGGGATATCTGCTGCTTCTCCAGGAGGCAGTGGTGAATACACAGTTCTGAGTACTGTGGTAGTTGAATCAAGTTATGTTTCACATTAACTGCACACTGAGTCATTTTTATGGTATAACTTGCTTTTCTACTTAAAGCAAATCTGCAGTTTTCCCTGAACAGCTGAGAGTCCTTGGAGTTTTGCAGAGAAGGGTGCCCTGGATCCTTAGGTGTGTGGCTGCCCAAATCCTGCTGCTGGTGTCACTTGCATGACCCTGTTTTCAGCAGACCTCTGGCATGATCTCACAAAGCAGTGGCATTTCTAGGCCCTGTTTCTGAGCAGCAGTTGTGAACTAAATGCATGACCAGTTGACAGGAGTCTGTTTTCAGAGCCCTTGACCTGTTTATTACCCACAGAAGCTCTCTGGCAGAGATGCAGAGTCGCCATGGAGCCAGGATGCCGGATCAGGAGCGCTCACCTCACCTTGTCCAAAGAGGTACTGCAGGCACCTTCTCCAGCCCTCAGGGGCAGGTTCAGGTTACAGCAGCTCTGCTTGGCTGCAGACAGCTTCCCTGTGGTTATCTCTCTGCAGAGAGCAAAATAAGGTAATACAACAGTTCATCATTTATCTTCTCTGCTTGCAGGAACGAATAGTCAAGATTGGCCAGAGCAGCGGAATATTTCTATTTATGCATGTCCTAAATGTGAAGAAATCCTACCTGATTTGGACACACTGCAGATTCATGTTATGGACTGCATTAATTGAGTGATGCCCTCCAGTTCTTTGTCTTCTGGAATTTTACCTGCCAAACACTTGGGAGTTTTTCCTTCTTGCTCAAATAATGCTCAGCTCTTATATCCTATGAAGGAGATTTTCAGGAGTTTGCTTTGCTAATTCAATGGGAAAAGGGTAAAAACTCTTCCCATGTCCTGTAGTGACTAATCTTCTTGTAATCTGCTTTAGGGAAGGAGTTTTCATAGATTAACAACATGGATGTGGTACAGAACTTGCAGTGTGTCTGCTGCTATGAAACCTTTCAGGAACATTCCCCTGAAGTGCTCTGCTCCATGGCTACTCTGCAGAACAGGGCTGAATCACTGAAATCAGGAGAGATGAGATATTTGCTGATCAAATATATATATATATAAAATAAATGTGAGCCTGTAAATACTTCATCTCTTACATACTATATACCAGGAAAGTAATACACAAAAGAAGCTGTTTGAGGAGCTTTCAGCAAAATGGAATAGTGCTGCATTCATCGAGAATGTGAAGTGAACCCTGATGTTTCTCCAGATGGCCATTTCATTGCTGCCCTTGTGACCATACTAATCTGATGTTACATTTTTGATGGCTTATGTAACTCCTTGCTTTAGCCAGATGTGGGTAAGGTTTAAAATGGATCAGCTAGGTCTGATACATGTAGCTCCTGCTGTACTCAAGTCACTTGGTTTTATAGAACTGTTCATTTTTATGATGTTGTCTTAATTTTTCTTTATTATAATACAAGCATTTGAACTTGTACAGTATTGTGGTGGAAAGCACTGAGATGGATGTAACCTAATTTAAAAAGAGTATAGTGGATTTTCACGTATCAAAATAAATCTACTATAATTATGAATTTATCTGTGCCTGTGAGTACGTGGGAGACTGGAACAGGATTTCAAATTCCCATGTCTGAAAAGCTTGTGTAGAAACAACTGTAGTGGATTAGTTCTATTCTTGTCCTCCCAGGTGTTTTTATCTCAACAAGAAGGAGAAAATCCCTTTTTTGTCGTTGTAATTTGAGTAAGTTTTTTACTTTGCTTGTTGTCACTGTTGTTTTAATTATCACTTTTAGACTCTGGATTCTTGTTTTCTGTTATAGCTCATCTATAGCTTCATCCATAATTTCAGGTAACACAAGAGCTGATGTTGTGAGTAGGTATTTATCAGCCTCCTTGCAACCTTCTTCATCAATTACAAGTAGATGCAATATCTTACTGGCTTTTAACTGGTTCCTTTTGACAGTAGGATTTATAGGCTTTTTTTTTTTTACTCTGAATCCAGTTTTATTATGGGAGTTGTGACAGTTACAGATTCTGCAATGATCAAAATCTGATGGAAATGCTACTAGGCCAGAAGCAAACTAACAGAATAATAGAGCTGATTTCATCTGAGAAGTATTAACCTTAATGAAAACACAGAAAATCAATGTGAAAGGCCGAAGAAGGAATAACTTATGCATTTGTCAAATCAAAATGAATCATCTGAGGAGGTTTCAGAGAGAGGGGATGTTAGCACAGGGGTGCTAAGAGGAAAACATGGGCATTAGATGAAATAGGTCTTCACAGAAAGATAAAAGAGCAGGTCTAATAGCACAAATCAGGAGGGGCAAGGAACTGCAAAGAATAAAGCCACAATACACTGAAACCTGTTCATGCTACAGGGAAGATTATTTTTTACTGTCATTACTTAGTGCAGTCCAGCAATGAGCTTGTACATCCTCAGAACTATTGTTCACAGAATTACAGTTCTACCAAAGAAAACTTGACCAACCTACAAAATTTTGTCCACTGCACGTGACAATAACAAGGATTGAATTTGAGGGTGTAAAACAAGTGTTGACATTGTTTAGGTTGTCCAGATGAGGATGGCACCTGCTGTGACCCCTCCCTGAGGCCACTCTGCCCAGGCATGGGCAGCCCTGCAGCCAAATGGGCTTACCCAGAGCCTGGATCAGGAATAATGTGTCAGTAGGAGCAGGACTGTGATTCTTTCCTCTGTAGTGGGCATTGGTGTGGCCACAACTTGAATGCTGTGCCCAGGTCTGGCCCCTCAGCTCAGGAAGGGCACTGAGGGGCTGGAGAGTGCCCAGAGAAGGGCAATGGGGCAGGGGCTGGAGCACAAGGCTGAGGAGGAGCAGCTGAGGGGGCTCAGCCTGGGGAAAAGGAGGCTCAGGGGGACCTTTTCACTCTCTGCACCTCCCTGACAGGAGCCAGGTGGGGGTCGGGCTCATCTTCCAGGTTACAGGATGAGAGGACATGGCTTCAAGCTGCATCAGGACAGGTTTAGGTTGGACAGTGGGAGCACTATCTTCACAGAAAGGATGGTTCCACATTGGAGTGACCGTCCCTGCAAATGTTTAAGGAAAGTCCGGACATGGCAGTCAGTGCCGTGATCTAGTTGACAGGTAGTGATCTCTTATAGGTTGGACTCGATAGGACTTTTCCAATCCCATCGATTCTGGGATCCCCACGCCGCCATCGCCTCCCTCAGGGGGCGCCCGCCCCTTCCCCTCCGCCCGCCCACAGCCGAGATGGCGCCGGCAACGCCGCGGCTGCCAGCACTAAAGATGGCGTGAGCGCGCATGCGCGGGAAGGGGCGGGGCCGCTCCGAATTCTGGCGGGTACTGGTGGCGGCGGGAGCGGCGGTGAGCGGGGTGTGTGAGGGGAGCGGGAGAGCGCGGGGAGCGGAGCCATCCCGGGGCACACGGCGATCCCCGGGCACACGGAGCGATACCAGGGTATGGAGCCTGAGCCGAGGGTCGGGGAGCCGCAGGAGAGGGAGCCCCACAGGCGGTCGAGGTTCTGGGTGAGGGAGGCGGCCGAGCGAGGAGGGAACCGTGAGGGGAAAAGCGCGGGATGCGCGGTGGTCACCGGCCTTCCCTGCTCGCGCGGGTTAAGCAGTGTTGCTGCAAATGAATATTTTGGAGCATGAGGAAACTATCAAAAGCGGGCGAAACAAAAAATTCTGCAGCAGGAAGGTCTGTAAGCATAGTTCGAGTTTGGGTTTTTGACTCATTTGGCCTCAGTGGATATCCCATCTTTGTTAGCCAAGCTTCCCTGGCCCATTCATGCCCGGCCGTGCTGATTTATTTTTTCACGGACCTATGGAGAAGCTGTGAGAAACGCTTTGAGAATAACAACTGTTAGACTTTAATAACTAATTAAATGCTAGTTGTAATTATGATATACTCAGTGTAATTGAGTGAGGTGGAAATGGTTATTACTATGAGAATGTAGTAGGCATTTCTTAAATTCTGTGTCTGTAATGGGCTTTTTTATATAAAAGTAGTGTCCTTACACTGCAGCGGGTTCAGCATGGGTCAGAGTTTCGATGTAGAAAATGTATGTGGGGGTTTTAAATTGAGTGGAGTTCTCATCCGTGGCTCTAAACAAAACCAGGCTCCTTATTTGACAACTTGCAATCTTATAGCTTGAACACAATAACAATATATATTTCTAGATAGGGTACATCTACTTTAACAGTATCACTTTTGTTCTCATAACAGAATATTTTTGCCTTGAGGAGCTCTTGAAGAAATTCTGGTGAAACTATGGATGGTAAGGGAGAAAATTCTCTTCCTTTGGCTGGGAAACTTTTCTTCTTATCAGCCTGTTAGCTAATAAGTTCAGGCTGGCGAGGCTTTTAGCAAAGAAATTAACACTCCACTGAGTTTATTTGCTGAGTCCTTTGAGGTTGCCTCTTGCTTTCTTTATTGTCACTTTTCTGTTAGGCTGCTCTTTGCCTTCCCTGGTTTGGTGTTTTCCTCATCAGCAAAGGCTAAATCAGTTTCTTGGTTTGCTCAGATTTTCATTCCTGCTCTGTCACATTCCTCTCTCTGTACTTATCTTTTCTCCATTTTTGTCCCTATTTCTTTGTTCTCTACTTTTTTCTGGGAGCAAACTCTATGCTATGAGATGCTTTGTTGCCTGCCTTGCACATCCCTCTTCCCCTTCCTTTGGCAAAAGCCACATGACTGTCTCTGTTGGCTACATGTTTACAGGTTCCAGGCTTTTCAGTGTAACAGCAGCTGCTGTTCAAGAAACTGCAGAGGAGGAAAAGCCAGTGCTGAGCAGGTGGCAAGTTTTCTGCTGACTTACCAGCCTGTGCCACGAGCTGAGAGCATCTGCAACTGCATTTCCATCTGGCCTCACAGCCAGAAGCTGCTCTAGATGCCTTTAGATAAACCTGAAATGTGTTTTTTTTTAAATGCTACTTGCTGCTCTGATTTAGTTTCAGTTGTCATTAGCCTGTAATCAAGGTGTCTTGGATGTTTTTTCCTTAGCAGATTTTCCTTCACTTGACAGAAATAACTCTGATTTTTGCCTTAGCTGATGATGACTTGGATCTGCTGGCTTCTCTTCTGGAAGAAAATGAAGCACCTGAGGAGGGGAACTCTCCTGAGGAGGAAGATGCTCCCGAGGATGAAGATGGAGAACCAGATGAGTACGATGAGCTCTTTGATGCAGAAGATGATGCATCCTACACTGAGGAGGCTGATGCTGAGGACAGCACGGTTGATGAGCAGAAGGAGAACTTGGCTATGCTGTTTGGAGATGTAGAGGACCTGGTGGAAGAGGAGGAGGCAGAGAAAGCTGTCCCCACTTCAGCTCCCAGTCAGGCAAAGGAGAAAACCAATGAAGAACTGCAAGGTTTCTGCAACAGCATCTTTGATCTGTTTTGTTGATATATTCTGTCTTTAGAGAGCTAGAGAGCAGGAGGTATGGCCTGCCCCTTCTTGATGAGGGCTGGAGAGGAAATACTGAAAGGCCTTGTGAAAGTTTCAGCACCCAGTGGCCAAACTCACCAAACCTGTTTTCCCAAAAGAAAGAGAGGATTTAACTAAGCCAGGGAGACTGAGAGAGCTGTGCCTTGTCTGATGCAGAGCAATATTGCCTCAGTCTTCAGGGCATCAGATATCATCCTGGCATCTTTCACCAGCACACCAGTCCCTTCCCCCACAGGATTATTGCCAGGAGGTTCTGCCCCACTAGTGTGGAAGCAGAGCTGGTCACAGCTTTCCTGTGTCCAGGCTGTGTATTTGATTAGATAAGGAAGTACTTTGTGCTAAGGAGTGCAATCATCAGCCATTTAAATTGTCTCATGGTGAGCAGAAAAGTTTGATTCAACATGGGAATGAACACACCACAATTAAGTAAAATATTTTTATGAGAGGACTCAGCTCCAGGCTCTATAGAAAAGTTTGCCTTCACTATGAGTTATGTAGAATCAAGTAAATCTGCATTATGACTCAAGTCTTCATTAAAGTTTCCATGATGCAGTAAAACTGCCAGACTTCCAGGGATCTCATAAATCCCTGTGTGCAATGGCTTCCTGCTGTCTTCATTATTATCCTTTTTCTTCTCCTTTTTTTCCTAGCTGAGCTGAGAAAATTGCAAGAGCAGATGAAGACGTTACAGGAGCAGTTGCAGAAGACTGCTCTTGGGCAGCAATCCAGTTCAGGCCCTGAGAAGAAAACCCCTGGTAATGAAACTTAATTAAATGGATTTATGATTTATTGGCTTACCCATGTGAGTTTACAGGCAGGACACTTAAAGTAATCCTGAAGCAGGCACTAAGTAGCAAGGAGGAGTGGTGATCTGGTGTGTTCCCACACAGGTTGTTTCTTACAGCTACAAATGAAATCAGTTTTGGTCTCTGCATTGTGGGTTAATTCTGCATTGGACAGGTTTCATGACAAAGTGCTCCAGACTCTTCTGGAGGTGTCCCTTTTTACTGGCAGATGTTGGTACACCCAGTATATGCAGCTGTGTTTGTTGCTAGAGTGTGCTGGATGTAGTAATGAAACTTCATGGAAAGATTGCAAAGCAGGGGATGTTTCTACTTTCCACAGCTTTGAGGTTGCAGTGACATCCAAAGTCTTAAGCTGTCATGGGGAAGAGTCTTTGGCACTTTTTCAGCTGTTGCATTTCAGCTGATAACTTGGCTGAAAGGTTTCCATGTGGGGCACTGACTTGGACTTGTTATTCAGGAATTACACAGTTTGGAGCAGTGCTTAGAGTCTAAGTGCAAATCCTGAGGTCTCATAGTTTTTTGTTCCCTTGGCCAGGTAAATCTCCCTGTCCACCCTTAAAGGAAAGAAAAGTTCAGAAGCTGCAAGAGTCACCATGCTTCTCAGCCCAGCTGGGCAATCCTTTACCACCAGCCAAGCAAGGAAGGCAGAAATCAAAAGCATCCTCAGCAGGTACCATTCCCAGTCTACCTTTTACTAAAACCACTGAGCTTCTGTGGAAAGGTTATAGTTCCCAGCAGTGGTGTGGACACATCCAGGGCAGTGTTATGCTGCTCAGTGCATCAGCAGTGATCTGGTCACAGTGTCAGAGAGCTTGTTCATTAATTATTAAGGTAATTATTGCATTCTTTGTAATGGGAGCTATGCCTTTTTTCTTCTGCTAAAGAGAACAAGATTCCTCCTCCACGGCAAGTCCTCAGTCTGGCGTTCCAGCCTCTCCAGTCTGCCGTAGGGAACACCCCCAGTAAGGTGACCAGAGAGAAGACTCCTCAGGTGCCTGCATGCTCCAGCACAACCACACAGCCAGTGTCTGTGGAAACCTTCTCAGGACTGAGATTAAGGTCAGCAGCCCAGCTCTGAGCCCTGTCTGGGGACAACCCCTCCAGTAAAGGCAAAGAAAACACCATGTATATATTAACCATGTCAGATTAGTCACTTGTCATCAAGGGATGTAACACAAAGCCACAGCACTGGCTGGTAATCAGCAATCATGTAACAGTGACTTTTGGCTTAGTACCATGTTTCTGTTTTCACCTCTGTTCTTTTCTAACAGAAAAGCTCTAATTGCATTAGCACTGCCTTTCCCTTGATATCCTCAGTGGCAGAGCAGGGAAGCAGTGGCCATGTGCAAAGCCCAGCTGAGCTCCAGTTGAGCCAGATTTTGCTGCACACAGAAGCCTCAGGAGCCACTCACCATCCCTATACTCAGTGTGGCCACAAGAGGACTCTGAATCCTCACGGTGTCCTCACCAGAACCAGAGCTGCATTCCCAGCTCAGTCAGCCATTCCTGGTTAGTCTGAAATAAGCAGAGTTCAGGTAGGCTTGGGGCTGAGTTGCAGTGCAGCGTTATCAGTAGCTTTCTGATTATGGGGGGTTTTATTTCAAGTGAACTCAGGGTGAACCAAGGCACAGAGGTGTTTTGCAGGAAGATGATGTCTCCCCAGGGAAGTGCTGGTTGGTTTTCATTGTGCATTGGTGCCAATGGATGTGTTGTCTTTTACCTCTTTCACTGGATGTAGAAAACCCCGGGTGTCTTCAGCTGAAATGGACAGGAAAATGGCCAACAGGAAACTCATCCGACTGTCTCAGCTGAAGAGCAAACTTGCTACTGAGAATCTGGAGGAAATAGACTGGGTAACATTTGGAGTCATAGTGAAGAAGGTCACTCCTCAGAGTGCAAATAATGTAAGTAACATCACTGTATCCCCTGCTCAGTTCAAGTGAAGTGCTGGTGGTGTTTCCTGAGAAACTTCCCTAGATCTTCACCTTAATCAGCCAACTTCATGAAGTGTGGGACTACCAGTTGTGGGTTCCTCTGGGTCTGGATTGAAGGCACTTGAGATGGCAGTTCATGTTGGGACTCAGCTGTTTATTATTTCTTATCAGTAAAACAGTGTCACTGCTGTGAGTTGGGCACCTTTTCATTAGAAGGCACAAAATGGCCAACAATCTCTTGTTACAAGGTCCTTTAAGACTAAACTATTCAATTAAGAACTGACACCCAGATTATTTTCCCTTTTACCCCAATAACTGATCCCACATAGCTGCAATGGGACTTTCCTGCCCAATTACAAAATGCCACCCAAACCCATGGAGAAGAAGGAAGAAGAAGCATGAAGAAGAAATCCAGGATGACACCCTGTGCCCTCCATCTTGCTTCTATCCACAACATACTAAAAATCCCAAAACCTAAATTTCTCACCAAGTGATGCACCTACACTACTCTCTATAATCTGTTGCACACTTTTGTGGATTCCAGTCTATCCTGAAGTCTAGGAAACTTTCTCCCTGAATGAGGGTCAAAGTCAGTGCTCCCCTGGGGGTCAGGGCACCCCAGAGCAGACAGAAATATTCCCGGTGCCCTGGGTTTCCACAATGTAGTTAATGGAAAACTTCTGTAGTAAAGATCTTGGCTTGTCTGGTTTCATCCAGTATTGTTTGTGTCCTGTAGAAACTCATTGATGAAAGAGATCTGGATAAGCCATGGTTTTGTGTGTTCAGTGGGGTAAAAACCTCTTTATTCAACAAACAAGTGTGCTGCCCAGTTTGATATCAGAAAGGTTGGTAGGGTAGGAGCAGAATTATTTGCTATTTTGGCCTTTAGGAACCCCAGAAACTGGCAGCGTGGAAGGCTGGAGATACTGTACCTAAGCTCTACTGAGATTACAAATTGTGCTTTTCTAAATCATGAAAACCTTGGGAGGGGGAAGCCAGAGTAGCTGTTTGAAAGGAGCAGCCAGAGGGGAGCCAGGCAGTGTGTGCAGCACAGCTGGAAGGAAAGGGGATGTCTGTTCTGTTCCAGGGCAGGACCTTCAGCATCTGGCGGCTCAACGACCTGCGCGACCTCAGCGAGTGCGTCTCGCTCTTCCTGTTCGGGGAGGTCCACAAGGAGCACTGGAAGACTGAGCAAGGCACTGTCATTGGCCTGCTCAATGCCAACCCCATGAAACCTAAAGAAGGCTCAGATGAGGTGAGAGGATTTTTCATTCAGCTCTAGATAAAAACCTATAGCTGAACCTTTTCAAATCTGGCTGTGATTTCACTTTATAGCACATCTGCAGGTTGAAATTGCAGCAGTCTGCCCAACAGTTGGAATTGCATTGCATGGTGCATATCTGCTCCTGGCCTCCTGGGAGACTGAACTTCAAGAAGTCCTATTAAGCATTTAAACCCAGAGTTTATTCCATTTTTCATCTGCTCTTGATAGCAGTTGGCTCTTCCACAAATATAGAGAGTGTATTTTCATTTCAGTTTATTCAGCTACTTCAGTGTAACACCTATTTCAGCCTAGAGGTCTCTCAAAGCTGAAAAAGGTGGAAAAACACATTTTCTCTCTTCCAATTCAAGCATGAGATATGATTTCAAAATGTTTCTGGTTCAAAAATCACAACAGAGAGGCAGCAATATTTGATTTATTAAACAAGCAATGTATTGTGTAAATAAATGTCAGCTGATACATAGTAGTTCACTTGCTTAATTATTTATAAATGCAAACATGCAGAACATTTAAGATGGCTTCATTTTGCTAATAAATTAATATATTTTTAATTGCACTGGAATGGAACCTGTTTCAGTTACTTCTGTCAAGGGAAATTTCAGTCTAGTAGCTGACCATGTAGTGTTCTGCATGTTAAATTCTCCAAATAGAAAAATTAAGGCTCTCATTAATTGTCTTTTAAGCTATATAATTGCTTAAATTAGCATGAATAAGCAGTAGACAGTCCCATTGGTGAGCAGAAAAGCACACCAGATTTAATAGGAGGGCTGCATTTAACTGTCAAGAATGGCTCTTCCCAGCTAAAATGTTCACATTTATTACTGCATTAAAACTGACTTCTGAAATTGTCCCTTGGCTACAGACACAGTCCCTGTTGTATCTGGTTGTGTGAAGCAGACACTCTTCTTGCACAGGACTCAGTTTTGATCAGACCAAGACATTTGGAGAAGGACAGAGAGCCCTGGTACTGCTCTTCCTCCCATCCCTTGCTGGATGTGGGGGTCATGGTGGTATCAGAGCCAAGCAGCTGCACAGGAGCATTTACAGCACAATCAGAACTGCCTTAGGTGTTCTTTGGTTTCCTGAGGCTCTGAGCATAGAACTTATATGCCTTTCTTCTCTTTGTGAGAAATAAATTCATTTTTTTATTTTTAACTGAGTCATTTCTCAATCTGAATAGGACATGTCACTTCCTTAAGCTAGGCCTGCATTTTAAAACTACATTGTTAGTACCAGAGGTACCGAGCCAGATCAGGGACAAAGCAGTGACAAAGAGGTCTAACCAGGAGTGTTCTGTTTTCTGTCTAGGTGTGTTTGTCCATTGACCATCCCCAGAAGATCCTCCTCATGGGAGAAGCTCTGGATATGGGCACCTGCAAAGCCAGGAAGAAGAATGGTGATCCCTGTGCACAGATTGTGAACCTGGTCTGTATCTCAGTAGTCAGGGCATTTCTAAGCTGTTGGTGAAAATCTGGCTGCTGATTTTCTACTGATACTTTTTTACTTGTTTCTGGATCTTGACTTGCACCTAACTAAAGTGGGTGGAGAAAGTGAGAAATGAAACCCAGAGGAGCTGTGTCTGTGCTGTCACTGTGCAGGGGATTTCCCTAAATGCCAGGTTGGTGCTGCAGTGAAAGGAGATGGTCCTGACCCATGATACCACCACACCCTTTCACTCTCCTTTGCTCCAGTGCAAGCTTCCATGCACTGCACTAGAAAACTCATCCAGAGAAAAGCAACACAATTTATTTTTTGGGAATGGCTATTTTTTGGAATGATTTTCACCCAATGAGCTCCCATGTCCAGCATACCTGCAAGCTGTTAGGATAATTACACCTGAATATGGGGCACTGGAAATGAGAGAAAAAAATTTTGGGATCCTTCCTTTGGGACATTACTGACTTGTACTAGTTTAAAGGATTGTGCATTATGTTACTTCATGGCTATGGTGATACTGTGATACCTGAAAGGGAACCTTGTCTGAGTCAGAAGGGTTGAAGACAGTAGAGTATCAGAAGGAGGAGAAAAAATGAAGGAATGAAGAACTGGGAAGAAGAAAAATAGAGAAGGAACTTGTAGCCAATCGAGACTGTGATTGCAGACCTACTTTAGGAGCAGTCTATGCAGACAGTACATAAAACTGAGTAGAGTCAAGAATACAGAATCTGGGCAAGATGTCCTGGGTGGGAAATGAGCTGACTTCAAGGAATGGCATTAAAATTCTTTGATGCACAGGTTTGTTTCTAGTGATTAGTACAGGCAATTTTAGCTTTGTTTTTTGTTGCTCGAGTGTGGGCATATTTTTGCTTAGTTGATCAAATGCCGGAATACCACAGTAGAGGTGTTACTTCATTTCAGCCATACCAGGATGCATGTGGGGGAGAGGAACGAAGGGAATTGTAACTGCTGGTGTTGTGTAACAGGCTCCTCCTGTTTCTTTTCAGAATGACTGTGAATACTGCCAGTACCACATCCAGTCCCAGTACAAGAGGCTCAGCTCGAGGCGGGCAGATCTGCAATCCACCTTCTCTGGGGGCCGCACTCCCAGAAAAGCCGGTCGGAAAAATCCCACTTTGAAGGAGAGGCTGTGCCAGGATGGCTTTTACTATGGAGGAGTCTCTTCAGCAGCATATGCAGCCTCAGTGTAAGATAAACCATTTCTTTCCCTTGCTTTTGAACAGAATTTCCCTCATATATACTGAAGCTATGTCTAAGGGAGTCTATTCATTTAGAGAATGCCTTTGCCTTAACTACATTCACCAAGCAGGAATAAAGCCCCACACTTGGCATAATCCTACTGGCCACACAGGGTGGCAGAGCTGCTGTTTGACAGGAAAATTTTAAGTTGGTACTAACATGTGGTAAGGGTTGTTTTTACCTCTACATAAATACTGTGGTGTGAAGCCAGGCAGCTTTGTGTTTCAGTAGATTAATGGACTTTGACATCATGAGATCCCAAGCATTTCAGTCTCTGAGATTGTAACTGTATTTTCTTATGGCTTACTGCATTTAATCCCAGAGTCAGTGTTTTCTGTATTTCCTCATGTCTTCCCTGGCTGAAATAATACAGTGTCACTCTGGGTTAATGAGGAAACAGGACTGACCAAGATCAGTAGGCATCTCATAGGGGTCAGGTCCTTTATCCAAATCCCATGAAGACAGCTGTGGAAAGATGAGTCACAGCTGGATCCAGCCCTGTGCTTGGACACAGCTTTTATTCTCTTTCCACTGCCCTCTGACACCTGGTGTGACTCCACAGTAATGAAGCAACTTCAACCTTCTTTCCATCCCTGGAACAACCTGTGAGCAAAGCAAAGCTTTGATCTATGTTTAGCTTTCCTGTAATGCATAGGAAATCCATATCTCAACAAAGGGAGAAAAAGGAGATCCTAAACATTATGCTGGAATTTGGATTTAGATTCACATCCCTCCAAAAACCAGACAGCTGGCCCTTTAGGGTGGCTGGAGTTCTGTTGTAGCACTGGGCTAGTGTTCAGGCTTCTGTCCTTGCTCCAAGCAGGGGAAAACTCTGATGTTGTACATTTGTTTCCTCTTTCTAGTGCTGCAGCTGCTGTGCCAAAAAGGAAGATTCAAACCACTCTCTCCAACCTGGTCGTGAAAGGATCTGATGCAATTGTCCAGGAAACCAGGCAGAAAATTGGTACCCAATTACTCAAGTGGTCTCTTCACTCTTTAGATGTTCCCAGCTTGATGTGTAGATGTGTCCCAGGGCCTTCTAGTCACTAACTGAACCTGGCAGTCACTTTGCTGCAGAAGGGGTCATTTGCTTCCTTAGTTGGTCAAAACTCCTCCTCCCCCTTTAGATCACAGTTTCAAGGCAAATGTAATAAGCAGCTGTGTGGCTTCATGGATCTTTTTTTCATCAGTGCCCCCAAATTAAGTCTCCTGTTCTGTCATTGGACAGTGACAGAAGATCTTTGCCAGATTAATGGGAATTGGAAGTTTTAAGAACTTTGAACCAGAGGATTTATTTTATTTGATTAAAATAAATTACTTCTGCCACCTTGAAAGCTTCTAAGGAATACTAAGTATAAATCAGTCAGGCCTGCAATGCAGGCAACCTCCTGAGAACCCACCTTGTTTCCAGTGCTTTTCTTTTGTGTCAAAGCATGTTCCTTTTGTAGCCCCTGGGATGTCATCAGTCTTTCCTGCCTCTGTTTTGTTTCTGTAAAGCATTTAATATTACACTCTTTATGTTCCTTGGACAGCAGGTGACAGATTATTCAAACTATTCTAGGTGCCACTTAGACTTATTTACATCTTTCAGTTCCATCTGTTGGTTGCCTCCATTTCAGACAACACAGTGTATGTCCATGGCAGCTTTTGGCTGCTCTGAATTCTCCAGGGATAAAGTGTGGAGCCTTCACGATCCTAAAAACAGGAATGGTGGGAGTAACACAGACAGCCAGGGCTGATGAGGAACTGAGTGATTGAGTTGCTGAAGGGATAGAAATGTCTGTGACAAATGACAAGACCTTGGGCAACCAAATATAATGTAAAGGTTGGTCTTGCTTTGAGAAGTGCTCAGCTGACCTGCAAGGGTTTCTTCCAACCTAGACAAGTTTACATCTCAGAAGCCAGGCCTGCTTCCCTTCCTCAGGTCAAATCTGTTGTATTTCTGCTCCTCCACTCAGGTGCAGCAAAGAGACCCATGCAGTGTTCTGAAGAGTTCAGGGAACTGCTGGCACAGCCAACTTTTGGGGCACGAAACCTCTGCAAACACTGGACCAAAACAGGTACTGTCCTTTTGCCTGAAGGAAGACCCACTCCTAAAATCACTCTACCTCCTTCTGAACAAAGTGGCCTTTTATTTTGCTTTATTATTTTTTCCCAGATGCTGAAAAGAAGCAAGGGGCAGATTTCCAGTCTATCTCTGCTTCAGCCCTGCTCAAGCAACAGAAACAGAAATTGTTGGAGGCCAGAAAAAAGCGATCTGAAGAGATTCAGAGGCGGTAAGACACACACTGGCTTTCACAGGAAGGTTCTATTGTTGTATCCATAAGGATAGCTGTGTTTTCACTTCTCAGCTTTGTGTGATGTCTCTCTCTGATTTGAGCTTTGAAAACAATTGGTCTTGTTCAAGTCACTCTTGATTTCAGTGACCCAGTGAGTCCTTTACCAGTCTTGTTTTCTTCTGAATGCCAAAATTGCTGTGTGTTTCTTTAGCAGTTAAAGGCCAATTAGTAAAAAATCATAGCCTGCATCCCCTCCTATTTGTTTCTTATACCTTTTTCTCTGTGATTTATGTCTCTAATTGAATGAATTATTCTTGTCTCACAAGGTTTCTCCAGAACACAAGTAAAGCCAGCACTCCTGCTCTCCCATCCTCCTCCAAACAGACCTCCCTCCATTCCCCAGTGCCTGGGGCAGAGTTTCCCAAAGCTGCAAAAATGTCAACTCCTCAAAGGCCCAGGCTAGGCACAGGCTTCTCAGAAGGAGAAGATATCCTCTTCTTTGACAAGTCTCCTCCTCCAAGGCCAAAGCTGGACAGCTTGGCAGAAGCCAAAAAGGTACCAGCTCTTTGGATCTTTAAAGTATTAAACAGAGGTTAAGGGAAACTTGGTTTGTGATAGAAGAGGAGTCTTTGGTCAGCTCAGTTCTGGTGTTAGTGAAGTTTCTCATTTGTGGGATCACTCTGGCCATATTCCAGCACACAGGATAGCTGTCAGTGCCAAAGTCCATGCTGCCATCTTGCCTTCAGTCAATCTCTTGAGGGAAGGGATGTGTGCTGAAAATCCCTGGAGTGCTAAACTCTGGCACTGCTAGTGCAGTGTATTGCAGGTGTTTTGTTTGACAGGTGGGTAAGCAACTGGTTTAGCTGTGTTGTGTCTTGAGTCTGGATAATTTTGTTTTCCAGCCAAAACAGACTGCATCTTTTTTTGGCAAAAATATGTTCATTTGTTTGTCAAAGAAACTTTTCCAGCTAGAATGAGGAAGTCTTAGCATTCTGGGAGTATGAGAAGGAATAGTTGTAATAAATTTTTTATTAGTTCCTAATTATTGTCAATTTATGTGGCAATCTCAAGTGATTTGATTTCTCTGAAAAACTTACTGATGTGTGAGGCAGGTAAAGCTGAGCTGCAGAGACACCAGGCCTGGTAACACCTGTGGAGAGGTGATTTCTGCTTCGGGAAATCACAAAAGGTTGGGTGTGTGTCAGAGCTGGGAATTCTGCTGGGCCTCTCTCCAGGCAGCCCCATGGTCAGGCCAGTGGATGTTTTCCCAGCTGACAGCCTTCCTCTGCTAGTTCTGGAATCAGGAGCTGGAGCCAGGTCACAAACATTTCCCTGCTCTTTCTGTTTTCCAGCTGGCTGCCATCCGGCGACTGCGAGCCAAAGGCCAGATCCTCCCCAGAACAGACCCAAACAGCGTCAAGAGGAAACGAGCTGATGCTGAGGATGTCCTGGAAATTGTTGAAAGAGTTGAGAAAAATGTTGCTCAGCCACAAGGTGCAGAAGCAGGCAGTGGTATGTGCTGTTAGCTTCTAGAATAGAAAAATGTGCTTCTGTCCTACTGACAGAGCAGGAGTTGCTCTGGGTTAAGGATTTAATTGCTGTGCTAAAAAGAGGCCAAGTTAGGTCTGTTTGGAACTTCAAGGGTTTGTTGGAAACACTAAAAAAATCTGTAACCCTGTGGAGAAAGTGTGAGATGTAATCTCTGATATCTCCCTGTGCTCATCTCTGTTCCCTTTCTTCTGGCACTTGAGCATCTGCTGTGCAAGGCTGACTTCACCAAGGGAAAACAAGAACCCTCCCACCTGGGAAGGTTTCTGAATTTTTTGTGGGAACTTGAGTTTGCCTGCTGGTGATTTACTGTGTGATCTTGGATGAATTGTTTAATTCCCTTTAAAGTTTCTTCATCAGTCAGTGAGGGAACACTGCTTGCACTCCTGGGAGCAATGTGAAAATTCCTAGTACAGTGCTTTGAGAGAAGATGCAATGTTATTTTTAAAAAATACTTTTATTTTTTCTGAAGCCGTATTTGAACTTGTTTTCATGTTCCCAAACTATGAAAGGCTGCTGTTTGACCTGAACATCTGCCTGAGAGACCTGAGACTTCCAAACTCTCCTGCAGTGAGCAAGTTCAGCCATCACAGCCTTGTTTTGTAGGACTGAACCTTTTTGTCTCCCTAGAAATGGATGAACTGGAACCTGCCCAAAAGAAGCGGCGTGAGCAGCTGGCCTATCTGGAGTCAGAAGAGTTCCAGAAAATCCTGAAGGCCAAGTCCAAGCACACAGATGTCCTAAAAGAGGTATGGCCTCCATCCAGCTGTGACTGAGGGCTTAGAATTGGGAGCTGACTGGACTCCTCATGATTTCAGCCAGAAGCAGGCACCCAGCATCTCCCAGGCTCCAGACTGTCCTGAGGAGCAGGGCTGGGTGTCTCTGGCACACAGGGCACAGTGCCTGCAGCTCAGCACTGCTGCCAGAGCCAGGGTAAGGCCATGTTGCCAGTTGACACCAGTTTTATTGTTGTGTTTGGACTAATCAGTGAAGTTTCCTATTGGTGGATAACCAAAAAAATCCCTCTGCCTTCAAATCAAATGAGCCACGTGCCTATTTTGTCCCTCATTACTTGGCATCTTGGCCACACAAAGCCAGCTGCCACCTTCATCTGGGGCTCATGTCAGCTGTGAAATGCCATCAGGTGCCCTGCACAGCTGAGAGCTTGAGTTTGTCACACTGGGGGGTCTCTGCTGAGCACTTCCCCAGGGTTACAGCACCTCCAATGGCACAGGGCTCTTGTCTTGGACACTTATTGACAAGTCATAGTTGTTTTAAGGTCTTCTGGGGAGTAATATTTTGGCTAAGAACCCATTCCATTGATTCCATCTGGCTCCCTGACTTCTCTGCACTGTCCTTGTGGCTCTGTGCTCATTTCAGTACTTCCTGCTGCTGCTAAACCTTCCCACTCTGCATTTCAGAGCTGGCTTGTGTCAGTGCTGTGAGCTGCAGCACGTGTACAATAATGGATTGTTTGAAACAAGAGATGTTGTGTTTCTCTGCTCCCAGACTGCAGTCTGCTTCAAGCAGGCCTGATAATAATTTGCCCTAAGGCCATTTATGGAGTGGCTTCTCCCCTCTTTGTGTCCTCACAACCCATTTTGTGTGCCCCACAGGTTGAGGCTGAACTGCAGGAGAAATACTTTCAGCCCCTGGTGAAAAAGGAAGAACTGGAGGAGAAGATGAGGAACATTAAAGCAGTGAAATGCCGAGTTGTGACATGTAAAACAGTGAGTGAAGGGGAGCCAGGGTACCAGCAGGGGAGTGGAACATGGATCCTACAAAATGGTGCAGGACTATCCTGCAGACTCCCATCTGCCACTCTCTTGGCTGTGGTCCAGGGCAGGGATTGATGTTTTGTTCCTCATGCCTGTAGCTGAGAGCAGCTCAGAGTGACTGAGCTATGGCAAGGCTTCAGTGCTTATGCCAGTGGTTCCATGGGTATTGCTCTCCTGAATTTCTCTGTTTCTTCATTAAGTGCTTTGTACCAGGAACCCTCAGTTCTCCATATTTCATGAAAACATAAGCAAAGTCTTTGAAAACATTAACACTGGGTGGGAATTCTCTATCTGCATTTCCAGGGACTTGGCCATCTGGAAGAGGAGTGGAGCTTTCTGACTGTCCCAAATGTACTGAGAGGAAGGGAAGCATCACCTCCAACTTCCAAAGTTTCAGCCCCTGCTGAACTTTCCCTCTTGCTGCCTTCCCTCCCTGTTTTGGGATTGCACAGAGGGACTTGTGTCCCATGAAGTGCTGGGAGCAGGACAGGGTGGTGGCAAGGGGAGGATGGCATTAGAAGGAGCAGTGACAAAGCCTGGGGTGGTGATCCAACTGCTGGGCTCCTCAGGATGGGAGAGGACAGGGATGCTTTCCTCTGAACACTCAGCTGTTGCCAGTCCCCAGAACAGGTCTCATACACTCTGTCTCTCCTCCCTGACAGTGTAATTACACCTATTTCAAGCCTCTGGACACTTGTGTGCAGGATAACCACAACTACCTCTGGCATGAGGCCATCAAGAGATTTTTCAAATGTCCTTGTGGAAGCAGAGCTATTTCCCTTGACAGGCTTCCCAAAAAGCCCTGCAGGTAAGGAATGAGCCTGATGAAACAGTGACTGGGACTTAGGGACTGTCCCTTCACAAGTAACTTGTTGTGAGTCACAAAACCATGTCCTAAAAGGGGAATGTTATCCCTTGTGCCAAGGAGCATGGGCTGGGTGTGGGGCTAATTTAGGATCCCCCATGCTGTGTAGCAAGCACAGCACAGTGATCCTCACTTCCATCTTCATCTTGCAGTAACTGTGGCCTCTTCAAGTGGGAGCGAGATGGGATGCTAAAGGTGAGTGTGAGTGAGCACCTCAGCACTCTGGCTGCTTCCTGTGGCACTTCTGTCCCCTCTTTGCTTCTGTGCCCTGTCCCCCTCTTTGGTTCTGTGGCCCTGTGAGCTCCCAGCAAAGCCAACAGCTCTGCATTCTGTCAGGTACACACAGGTGCCTGCAGGCTGTGTTATAGTGCACTTCTACCTTTTGCTTTCTGTTCTCAAAGCTTTGTTTTATTTAACTTGGGGAAAAGGCATTTGAACAAAGTTATAAGAATTCAGAATGTCAAGGTGCCTAGAGGGTCTGTCAGTGTTTAGTCAGGTAATTTAGCCCTACCACAATTTACCACAATTTCTGCCAGAGAAGTGTTTGGGAGATCCTACCACACATTTAACTTCTCCATGGTTCATGTTTCCAGGAGAAAAAAGGTCCGAAGATTGGTGGAGAAACGCTTTTACCAAGAGGAGAAGAACAACCAAAGTTTCTCAACAGTCTTAAGTGACCTGGAGTTGATTTTTTTCTATAACATATGGATGGATTTTTGTGTCTGAAACACATTTATACTGGACTGCCAAGAGGATTCGAGTTTTAGTGATGAATCAGTAGGGGAATCAGTTTTTGATGAAAAGATCTTCTGCCAAGGGTCCACCAGGCTGCACTTTGATATTTTTTAATTGACTGAGGAAGACTTCATGTGAAAGGCAAAGTCATGCCTGTTCTTTCCAGCTAACAACATCAGTGACCTCACTATTAGGTGACACATCATCATGAATGGGAATGACTGTAGATTCCATAAGCACTTATGAAATTAATACCCTGATGTGTTCATGCCAACCTGTCTTCAGCTCTTGGACAGAAAGGGGTGTGAGAGGGTTGTAGGCACAGAGAATTCTCCACTGGCTTCAAAATTGCTCACACTGAACCCTTAGAAATAGATGTCAAACTGATATCCTGAGTTTTTCCTTGGCTTAACTGTAACAAAATCCTCCCAATGGTTTTGGCCCTGCAAGGCAGCAGTGTTTGTGCTGGAAACTCAGAGCTCCCTGTCCCCCAGCACCATCCACACTACACAGCTCTTGTGGCTACACACCTGTAGCTCCCACTGTGAAAAACATTTTAATGAGTCTGGCACCACTTTGTGAGTGGTTTTAAAGAGCTGAGTGATATTTAAAGGTTTTTACCCCTTTTCTGGTATATTAAATAGGAACAGTAGCTGTGGCAGGATGAAATCTCCCTCCAAGAGGTGGTTCCTGAGAAAAGCTGTCTCCATACAGGCATTTTTCTGACAGCACATCTCTCTAGGGATGCCTGGGGCATTTAACCAGCTTTTCCTGGACCTGAGCCTTTTCCTGCCCCTAGCTCATGCCCAGTAGGATCACAGGATATTTTTAGGTGCCTAAACCCCCCCCAACCTTAGTGATTTGACCAAAGTGCCCCTAAACATCTCACATGTCCCAGTGGTCTTGTCAGTGCCTCTTGTCTGCTTGCACAGGGGCTGGAAGAGCAAATTCTGTGAATCTGTTCATTTGGAGCAAAGGGACAGATTCACCTCAGCATTCTGCAGCCCTCATCTCTTACTGGTGCTTTTATTGGTGCAGCTTTGCCTGTAGCATTGATTTCAGTCCCTGTTGGTACCATTTGCTGAGTGGGGTCACTGCTAGGGGACAGCATCAGTGACTGTGACATTGCTTGGCACCATCTCCTGTGGATCCCTCATTCAGAATAAATAGAGTACAGATTAAAACACTCCCTGAGTCTGCATGGTATTGCTCTGAGGAAGAGGATGAGTTGCTTCCTCAACATTATGTTTTCTCACAAGCTGAGTGCTGAATCACCAAAAGAAACTGGTTTGTGGTCTGCAAGTTCAGCTTTCACAGAATTTGCTCATTCAGACTTAACAGGAATTTCTCACCTGGAGTCCACAAAACCACCATGGAATTCCATGTTGGTATCAGCCTTCAGCCAGCACGTTGAAAGCTTCACACTTTAGCCAGTTCCTGTCTCTTGGGCCCAAGGAAAGGAGATTCTGCAGAAATTAAAATGTCAAAGGAGGGTTAATGCTTTATTTTCATAAATGCCCCCAGGACTGGGATATGTAAGACACGGATCTCCATGGGAGTGAAAGCAATGCTTGTATGCAAAAACAGGATGAAGAAACCAAACCAGTCCCTTTGCTAAAGCTCTAGCAGAAAACAAGGAGTGGGGGACATGGATGGATTGGAATCTGTGTGCCTCACTGTTCTGAGATGCTTTTCTTGTGCCAGAGGTTGCACTACTGCCCGGATTCCTGCATACTCTGCTCCAACAACAGGGAAGCTGGGATCACTCAGGGTGGTCACAGCAGGAGAGGAGGAGAGACTGGCAGGTGCTCTGCCCAAAGCTCTCTCCAGAATGGGCTTGGCCCAAACATCCTGCAGGACCAAACAGCAGTTACTGGATTTTTGGTTATTCAGCCACACAAGCCATAACAATTTCTGAGCCACAGAAATAATCCAGTGCAGCCATTAAAGCTGGTTTTGCTACAATTTAATCTTTATTTCAAAAACAAAATAAAATCCACATTCTCCATCAGCTCTACCAATCACTTCCCATGTAAGCTCATACTGAAACTGATTCACTGGTTGATTTTGTGCAGAAGGATGTTAAAAACCTTAAACACATAATTACACATGGAACTTTATATTAGTGTGATTTTACCAACTATATTATTAGTAGCCTTACATTAATGGAGTATCAGCCCAGAAGTACATCAAGAGAATGACTAGAAAAAATAAGTAATGCACAACTCACCATATTATTATTAGGTAATCATTTGATTACCTAAACTAGCTGCAGCAATCTGATTTTGTAGGTCAGGTTTTCTTTGAAGTCCATTAGGTGTTCAGCCTTCCTGCACCTATTTTGTATTAGCATGAAATACTTTTGTAATGCAGTGTTTGGGACAAGTTCCTTACACAAGGGGCAAAAAGCACATGGATCTGGCTCTTATGTTCTCCATCCTGGTCTTTAGAAGTCACTTTAAAGATTGATTCTTTTTTCTTACACTATCTTTGCTCATTTCTTCCTAGCTACCTTCATTTAAAAAACCCACAAAACAACAGCAACAGCAAACCTAGAGAACAGCATCTTTGAATGCAGTGTTTCCTGCCTCTTCCTGGTATGAGCAGATCTGTTTGGCCATAAAAACACCCATTAACTTATTCACTGTCTCTTCAAAGTCTCAAACAGAAATGGACAGACAACACTAAATGAAATTAAAAGCTACAAGCTCCAAGGCACAGAACCCTGCTTGGTGTAAGCCAAAAGGCTCATTGGATTGATGTGGTGAGCAGAGAAGGCACTCAAAGGGGTGTTTTATAAACTATATCCTCTTCTTGCAAATCCAGTTACAGAGGGATTGAATAACAGCCTCTCCTATCTAAACACCTGCTGGCACAAGCCCATCCTACCTGAGTTGATTTCTGCTGAAAATAAGCAAAGAGCGTGGATGAAATCAATCTGGCAGCCCAGGGGTGGGAACAGTGATGAGTAGAGCTGGATCTGCAGAGCTCCTGGGCTGATTTCCAGGGATGTGAAGGGGCTGTCTGGAGTAAGGGTCCTTCTCCAGCACACGCAGGCAGCAAGAAGCATTATCAGCAGAAAAGCCAAAATTACTTTTGAGTTACAAGATAAGGCAGTGATTTAAGATTAGCACAAGGTCTGGAGCAGAAACCCTTTTATATTTTGCATGTCCAAATTCAATTACTTCTTCCTCCAGCTGCTCTTGGATCATGGTCTTAACATCCCTGCAGCAGCACTCTAAGCTGGTGAGGTGACAGCTGTGAGGACACTGGGCATCACTCACTGCCACTCTGATTATAAATGACTGCTGGAAAAGGATCTCCCACATCCCAGATCAGCTTATAGAGTCAAATCTACTTTGAAAAAACTATAATGTAGTTAATTAAACTTGCTTTTCCTCCTCATTTCTCTTGCATGAAGTAAGACTTTGATCTACAGCACCAGAAGCCAAAGCTGGGATGCAAAATCCTTCCTTTGGCACCTACCCAGTGTCTTCACATCAAAGCGCCGAGCGTGCAAGCGCTGTCTGCAAGGTCAGGAGTCAGACTAAATCTGACATTTCTGAACTGTTAGTCTGGAAAATAGCACATAAATTCTGAGCAGAAGATCTTCTCTGTGTTTATTGTCTTTTACCAAGCTGCAGGAAGCCTTTGTTTTCAACACATGTGAAATGTCAAGGCAGGAAAAAAATGTGTCTGAAACACTGGGGCTTCATGCAACTGCAGATGGCCAAATAAGCAGCCAGATGTCCAATTTTTATATGGTCCTTTTTGAAAATTGGATGCTGCTATTAAAAAAAAATTGTCCAAGAAGGGCTGACATGGTTAAAATAACCTGCAGGAACATGAAGTTAGTTGGGAAGAAAATTTTAGATGTAACATGCTGTGACATCAATTTAGGAGCATACATGTACCTCCAACATGTGAACCTGCACACCTACAGCAAACCAAATTATAAGATCCCACCAAGCCAGGGCTAAATTAAAACACACTATTGCCAAAATAAATATTTTGCTTCTCTAAAATACCCAGCAACCCAAGCATTTCATCAGGTTCTGCATTTCCCTGTCTCTTGAAGCTCTGCCTAACAGATTTGGAAGTTTATTTCTCAAAGTGTTATTGCTACAGAGGAGTTATCCAGCAACACCACACATCCATTCTGGGAGAATCCAGCTTCACCCAGCTGTTCTGCCCAGCAGAGAGCACAGCCTGCCCCAGAGGGAGGTTACCCAACAGGGTGTGGGAAGGAATGAGGACACAAGTCTCTTATCAGGGGCTGAGTTTGGATGATCTCCAAGTTCGTTGATGGGTTTGTTCTTCTGAAAGAGGCATTGTAAGCTGAAATCCATAGGCAGAGGTGCATAAATTTTTAAAAAACAAAGGTAAACTTCCTTTCCTTTCCTAGCTATAATAAGAGAAATTCAGTCTTGAAACTGGGAGTGTGACACCTGTAGCTCCTCTCTGTGGTCACAGCTCCCTCTGCAGTCAACCCAGCTCCGCCAGTGACACCAGACAGGGAAGTCTCCATCAATCCTGTGCTGTGAACCAGACAGAATGCACCAAGTTCTGAAAATCCCATGGAAGGACTCAGCAAAGCCACCAGAGGGATCTCCAACTCGCTGGAATCACCCACCTGGGCCCTTGCTCTCCACAGGAGCTGATCAGTGCCAGGTTATAGAGGGCATGGGAACCAGGACACCCAAAATCACCCACTGAGCCAGGCTGGGGGTCTGTCCTTAGTGACCCCTGATCAGAATTCTTGGTGTTGTGGTCAGACCAGAGGCTGCTGAGAGGTTATGGCTGGCTCCAGGTGGGAACCACAGCCCAGACACCTCACTCCAGCAGCAAAGGTGCAGGACCAATACCTAACTGTGCTCAAACCTCACCTTTAAAAAACAAACAAACAAACAATAAAACCTAGAAATGCTGCATGAAGATGAATCACAAAATGAGGCAGAAGGTGCCACAAGAGCCCATCTCTGCAGCCTTTGGTCCTGTTTTGGGTGGAATGGAGGGGAGTGGAAACAAGCTGAGGGCTGATGCTTTGTTCAACAACACCCCCAGCACCAGTTTCTGAGCAGCAGCAATGACACAACACAGCCCTCAGTGCAGTTTTGCTCTGGTTTATTCTTTATTTCAAAAAATAGATCCTGAAAGCAAAAGAATCTTTCAGAAAGCAAGGAAAAACACTGTCAAAGGCAAGAGGATCATTTCAGTGTGCATCACTTCACCCTGCCACCACTGCATTCCAGGGAGCATCCAAACACTTCCTCAACCTGGCAGCAGCAAAAGGCTCCTTTGCCCAGACCTCCAGACTCAAAGGATTCCCTCGCTTCACACAGCCTTGGATCAGTTGTGCAAGGCCAGTGGGAGGCTGCTCTGTTGGCCCAGCAGCTCCCAACACTGTCAGACTCATATTTCACCTGTGCCACAGCTGCCTGGTCAGGTGTGATGCCACACCAAGCCATGCTTGAGGAGCTCTGCCAGCAATCATACTCCTGTCCATAAATCCCAATTTTCTCTGTGAGTGGTTGCTGCTTTCTCTTTAGCCACTTCCTTACACTGTTGATTCTGCTGGTACCAACATCCACACTAGTAACTCCCCATGTTACTGAGGGCTTGTCTAAAACTGATTTTTTTTTTTGTTCGGCACAGAAAAGGAAGTTGGAAACACTGGAAATTCTTGCATAAAATCCTATATTGGTATAGCATCATTCTAAAGCTGTGTCATGTTAAAAACTTTTAAGAAATAAGAATAAAAACACCAAGAAAATCAAAGTGTTCTTTCAAGACTTTGATTCTTTGATTGTCTAAGACACCTGCAGCAAATCTGTTTTTCTAGGTTAGGTTTCCTTTGACATACATCAGCTCAGTGCAATTATTGTGAATTAGCATAGATCGATTTTGCAGTGCAGCATTTGGCTAAGTTACCATTACAGAGGTCAGCAAAGGGAATTCTGCCTGTCCACAATTTGTGTTCTTCCCTCAGAGAAGCTCCTGCTCAGGGCCATGGTTTCCATCCTGCTCTTCTACAGGTTGATTCTTTCCCCTTGCACAAGCCGTGCTCGGAAGTTCCAAATATCCTTCAAAACAAAAATGAGACAAAGAAAAAGCACCTTGAGGGCCAGAAAAAAGTGACCAGGATTCCAGTTTACACAGATGGAAGTAGAGGATTACTTAGTTCTTATCATCTTGTGAAGGTGAAATAAAACCTGGGCACTCCTCTGGGAGAAAACTCCAACTCTGGCTAAAAACAATCCTTAAAACTGCACCAAAACACAGAGATTTCTCTGGGGTTTATAAGAACAACTTCATCTCAATAACCCCAGGAACTGAAAGCCAAGCAAGCTGTGGCTTTACAGCCATGAAAGATCAGCTTGCAAAACACAGCTGGGCACCCCAAAACACCCAGGCACACTGGGGGAAACACACAGAACAACACAAACCAGCAAGGGTGAAATGTGGCAGCAGCTCTCTGGCCACAGAGAGCAGCAGGCACAACTTTCCCAGGCATCATCCTGGGAAAGGCTGGGAGAAGATCAGAGAAAAGAATGATAAACAATTCTTATCTTCACTTGCTCCACCTGTTGTTGTGAAGATGTGGAATGTGTCATGGAGATTTGTTTACCAGAGGGTGGTTTCCTGATTGGCCAATGTGATGGTATTTAGATCAAAGGACCAATTGGGTGCACCTGTATCTGTCTGTAAGGGTGATGAGTTTCTTAATAAGTATAGAATAATAAAGTGATTGATCAGCCTCCTGAGACTCATGGAGTCAATGCTAATTGATACCTGGCTGGGGGCCTGCAGTGACAGTGAAAAAGAAAGTCCCCCCTCCAGAAAGCCCCAGATATTGTAAAACAAGTACATTTTAAAATAAAATTGCTGCTTTTACATCTAGACTTTACTGCCTTGATACTGGCTTTGCACACGCTTGGGAACTGCTGTGGATTAAGATATTCAGAACATTTTCACCCCAGTAACAAGGTTTATTTTTCTTTCAGTGGCTGGAGCCCTGAAGAATTCACATTTGCTTTCTATTTTACTCAATGGTCTCAGTTATTCAGCAAGAGTCCATTAGTCCTATTTCTATTTTGAGGCAGATATATATCCCTGCTATAGCCTCGAGTATAAACAACTGATGTGGGATTATATTTAAGCAAAAAAAAAAAATCCATTTGTTATTGTGATCAGATGTGGCTATTTGTTTTAAAAGGAAAATCAACCCACCATTGGTGGGGGGAACTGCAAGAACTGTGGACATAAAAACTGGACAAGCACTGAATTTATTCCAGTTTATAATTTTGAATTCAGGGCAAATGACCACATTTTTTTATTTACAAGCAGAGCTTCTGAAGGAATTTCTGGAGATCATGGGATGTGAAGAGGCTGCCAGTGAACAAGGGTTGTGAAGAGGCTGCCAGTGAACATTCTGAGGAAAAAGGCCCCAAAAAAGCCTGCCAGTCATCCTCTGAACATCAGGTCTTTCATCCTGCCAAGCACCTCTGCCTGGTGCAGCCTGATCTGCCAAGCTGGGCACAGCAAAGAGCACCAGTGTGCCACAGGAGAGACTGGGGAAAGGGAACTGACCTGGTTTGTACCAAAGGGCACTGAGTCTCACCTTGAGCTCCACATCAGTTGCATCATATTTCTTGCAAACCATTTCCTGCAGCTCCTTCTCCAGGTGCTCCTGAGTTGTGTTCTTGACATCGATGTAGTGACACTCTGAGCTGGCAAAGTGGCAGCTGATGCTCTGTGTGAGGAAAGTGGGTGTCACTGTCACACTCACTACAAACAACTCAAAAAGCTGGGAAAAACTCAGGCATTCCAGATTGTGGACACATCACTCCTTCCTTACAGATCATGCCAGCAAAACCCTTCCTCCTTTGCAAGAGCTCTGGAGAGTGTCCCCTTGGAGAAATACTCTTGCTGCTGACTTCCTTCTCTTACTCTTCTTCCTCCCCTTCTCCCCCTCACTCCCTCAGCATGAGCTGTACTGCCTGATCTCACAATATCAGCAGCTGGAGTGGAAATAGGGAGAGTCAGGGCTGGGCCAGACCTGTGTGTGCTCTAGGGGCTCCTGGTTCCTGCACCCAGGGGGTCACAACCCACTTCTTTTGAATCCACCAATAAACTGCCACAGGGGCTGAAAGAACAGGCCACACAACAGGCCAACCAAAATAAAACCAGTGCCTGGATCAATCCCTCCTGAGACAGGACCAGGCCTCCAAAGGAGGGCACTTCTGCCTGTTTCAGTTAAAGAATCATGCATGTCAACAAATGCTTCACAGCAAAATAGGTTGTGCAAAATATTATTTATTGAATTATGGAGATTCCTGTTATCCAGAGATGGGATACCAAGAAGACAGGGTAAAAAGATTAGATAAAGTCCTGATATCTGGGACAGCTGAAAGGGAGCTTTCAGAAAAGCAAGTACAGCCAGACAGGCTTTAATTTAAATGTAGATTCAACATCTAATTTCTACTCCTGTTCTGTTTTTCTCAAGCAGCTGCATGGTGTGCTCTTCTTACAGAAGACAGATGTTTAAAAATAAAATAATAAACAAGAGAGTGCTGAAGCATATTAGGAAGATAAAAACTCTTTAAAACATTCATCCACATATTCATGAACTGAGAAAGGATTCAAAGGGGGTGGAGGATAAAAACAGAGGGATAGTTGGATAATTTTCTTTTAAAAAAATCAAGAATATAAAAAACTATATCAAGAGATGTTTTCCTACCTTTCGAAAACCTGATGTCCTGTTTATCCCAGAGCCATGAATGAGCAGGGGGTGGAAGAACACTGTGTCTCCCTTCTCCATGACAAGGTGAACCTTGGGAATCTTCTCATCCTCATCAAGCAGCCCATGGAAAAGTTTGTTGGTTTTACCCTAGGAAAGAAGATGCTGAACTGAAATCACTCAGCTAGAATTAGAGGAAATGCTGATTCTCAGAGCACAGCAGGGACAGCTTTGGATCTGCTTTCCCCTGGAGAGAATATTCCACATGCCAAGCTAAAAATCTGACTATTGCCTACTAGTCCTTCTACCTCAAGCCTCAGATACAGAAAAATGACACTTTCTGTATTTTCTGCAGCTGGATTTAGACAAAGAAATTCACAGCTGGAGAGAACAGAGAAGAGCACTGGGAAAGCCCACAAGGGTGGCCTGATGCCACTGCTGGAGTCCAGCCTTCTGCTCAATCACCAATGACAGGCCAGGCCAGGAAACACACACTCTTAAGAGGAAGATACCAACTGATATTTTATTCAATCCAGCTGTTTACTGTCACACTTCTCCTCTTTGGGACAGCACACATGCTACCAGGCAGGAACAAGCTGACAGGAGGAGACAGAGCCCTCACACTTGGCAAGGGCAGTGGAAAATGCTGGCATGTGTTTATACTCTCATGCCACAACGTGCTGGACATTTTCCAGGTGAAGGTGGGAACAGAGGCAAATCCACCCTTGTCACATGGAGTGAGGTCACACAAGAAACTCTCTCCCAAATCAATGTCAGTATGTAAGAAAAATGTAAGAAAAAAAAAATAAATCACTGAAAACCTCAGCTCTGACCTGCACATGCTCCCCTATTACAGCGACCTGAGTGGGTCGCTGGGGGTGAGAGATGGACGAGAATCTTGTTTCTTGATCAGAAGGCTGGATTTATTGATATATGATATATAATACATTATAACTATACTAAATAGAATAAAGAGAGAAGTTGCAGATGCTGCTAGCTAAGAATAGAAAGAAAGAATCTATAACAAAGTTGTGTCCAGGGATTCTGTCCCCAGCTTGCTCCTGTGATTGGCCCTTAATTATAAACATGGGAACATGAACCAATCACAGGTGCATCCTATTGCATCCCACAGCAGCTGATAACAATTGTTTACATTCTCTTTCTGGGGGCCCTTGCTTCCCAGAAAAAGAACAAATCCCAAAGAAAGGATTTCTGTGAAAAAATGTCTGCGACACTCCCCTTACACTGAGTCCTTCCCACCCAAAACACATCCCCTTCCCCAGCCCTCCATGAGTCCCTACCTCCCACTGTGGGTAGCCATGAGGCTTCAGGGCTGTCCTGTGTGTCCCTGGCTGCACCACCAGGCAGCCATTGTCCTGGTGAGCCCTCTCCATGGCGGTCCAGGCGCACACGATGCGGGACGCGGGCCGGAAGGGGAAATAGTGCAGGTCCTGGTGCATGGGGTGCAGGAAGGTCTGCTGGGCTGCAACACAGACAGAAACCTGCAGCCCATCACTGTGACACAGCTGCTCCTTCTGTTCTACCACTGTGGCACATCCTAAGGATGCTGGAGACACCTGGTGTACTCAGTGCTGCTCCAGCCCAGCCGTGGAAGCCAAGCCAAGCTTCCATCCCAGCCCAAAATGGACCATGGAGGTGGCTCTTGGTCACACAGTGAAGGCAGCTTGGCCTGTGACCCCTCAGAAAGCTCCTTTTGCTTCCATCCCAGCCCAAATTGGATCATGGTGGTGGCTCTTGGTCACACAGTGACTAAGGCAGTTTAGTCTGTGACCCCTCAGAAAGCTCCTTTTGCTGCCATCCCAGCCCAAAATGGACCATGGAGGTGGCTCTTGGGTCACACAGTGAAAGCTGCTGAGCCTGTGACCCCTCACAAGGCTCCTTTTGCTGGCCTTTACCACCAGCACACATTTTTTTTTATCACTCATTTTGGCTGCTCTCCAGTTTTGAGAACTTTAACCAGCACAGAGTTGCACAAACCTCCTGAGCACAAAGCCCTTCCAACAGCTGTGCTCTCTGCAGGCACTGGATGTGCTGCTGTGATGCAAGCAGAACCAACCCTGTCTGTGCTGCACCCTGCTCATGTTTATTTAGCTTTTTCTTTAAAAGAGGGAAAAAAAATCCTCAATTTATGGACTGCAGCCTCCACAGAGAGTCTCTGCCCTAGAGGCTCTCTTCCATGAAGTCTAAACATAAATAAATATTCTTGAAGTTTTGCTTATTATTTTTTCCCCCTATGGAAATGGAAACATCATCCACACCAGAAAAGCCTTTTATATATAATTTATATACTTATTTGGCCATTGATTTTGCTCCTTAAATAGATACAGTTAGGATATTTCTGCTTGCCTCATTTGCCACACTATTTAGACTTTGTGCAGCCTCTCCTGTGTTTTCTCATCTTGTCTCATTAAACCAAGGTAAAAAGAAAACAAACTATCACCAAAATTGCTTTGTAAATTTTCAATGTTATTTGGATTTAGTTTTTTTTACAGCTTTTCTAAAATACTAAGTTCAATTCTGGCATGCACACAATAATTCATCCATTTTCCACTAATCCAAGTTTTCCTTACCAGAATCTGGAAGTTTATTTATCAGCATGGTGTGCATTGCCATGATGTTTGGCCCTGTGAAGCACTCAACATATTTGAGGACCTACAAAGACAAAAAACATTAGGAAAATAAATCAGAAACATGAAAAACAAGAAGAAATATTGCTGAGGAAGCACTGGGAGCTGGATGTTTGGCTGAAGACAAGGATACAGGAGGAGGAGGTCAGGGAGGATGGAGGGATGCAGGACAGGAGGCAGGATCTGGCTTGGCACACAAATGGGAATGGTGGGAGGAGGCCAGGCGGGAAGATGGCGCTGCAGGCTGCTGAGAGGGGTGGAAAAGATGGGGAGAGTACTCCCACAGAGCTGTATCTGCCACATGGATATTGGCTGCAAGGCTGGACATGGCCTGGGAGAGATGTTTGCCTGGATAAAACACACTCAGAACACGTGGCTGATCTGCCCCTCTAGCCTGGCATGGTTTGGCCAAGTCACATTCCTGACTGGCTCCACACCAGGGGCAGGGCAGCACCAGGGGCAGAGCAGCACCAGGGGCAGGGCAGCACCAGGGGCAGGGCAGCACCAGGGGCAGGGCAGCCCCAGGGGCAGGGCAGCACCAGGGGCAGAGCAGCCCCAGGGGCAGGGCAGCCCCAGGGGCAGGGCAGCACCAGGGGCAGGGCAGCCCCAGGGGCAGAGCAGCACTGCTTTAAGTCTTCTGCCCCAACCTCCATCCATCCCCTGCTCATGCAGAACACTCTTAAAGGCTGACTTATCCTCCTTCCTCACTTGTGTGTTTATGGGAGTGACCTGCAGGGTCAGACACCTCCATGCAGGCCCTTGCACCAGCAGCACCCTTTCTTTGTTTTACCTCAGGCAGAGTGCAGTATCTGAACAGCTCTTCATCTTCCTGGAAGTCCTGCACTTTATTAACCACGCTTTCAGACTGACCAAACTCAGATTTCCGGGATTCATCCTTCATAATCATAACTCCTGGTGGCTTCACCTCTCTTCTGCAGATCCTGGTGAACTCCTTCCTGCAAACCAGAGGGCACATCCATGTTGGAAGAGCCCAATGACCTCCAGCTCCCCAGAGCTCTCCCCAGCCCGTCAGGCAGTGTCTGTACCTGAAGCGCTCGATGTCCTGGTCAGACACGAGGTTCCTGATGAGCAGGTACCCATTGTCCTCATAGAACTGCCTCTGCTCCCTGCTCAGCACAGCGTTGTCCAGGGTGTAGCTGGGACACAAGGGACACGTTAACCACCCTAGGCACATGTTAACCACGCCTGGGGACACGTTAACCACGCCTGGGGACACGTTAACCACGCCTAGGGACACGTTAACCACGCCTGGGGACATGTTAACCACGCCTGGGGACACGTTAAGCACACCTAGGGACACGTTAACCACGCCTAGGGACCAACCCGTGTGCTTGGGGGCATGTAAGAGCTGAAATGAGGGATGTGGGACTCCAGGGGCTCTCCAAAATGCTGTTTATTCCATCCAAGCAGTCCAGGGTTGTGGGTGACAGAGCCTGTGCCTACAGCTGTCAGCTCCAAACCCTTTGGTTTTGGTTACATTGCATTTTATACTTTTCTCTGCTGAGCATCTTCATACAGTAGAACCAATCTATACCTTAACTTTTATCTATAGCCTGTCATAGCTACTATAATTACCATATTCATGTTACTGTTCTCCAATCACTAAAAGTCAGTACATTACAGTTTAAGCTAGAAGTTGCTTTTCAGTTTTCTTGCAGTGGAAAATTCTGAGACCTTTTTTCTACTTGCAACTTTGCTGACTTGTTTGCCTGTGCTATCTTTCTGCTTGGTAAAAACATCTTTTTTGAGGTGGGTTTATCCTTTGCTCTAAGTCATAAAAACCCCTTCTAACTAACAGACCCTTTGCCTCCTTGGTTATGAGTAAGACAGGCTCAGCAATTCTTTTCTTCTGTATCAAAACTTGCTTCCATCTCTATTCCTTCATCAGACTCTACATTTAAAAATCTTTCTGCCAAGCACAAATATCTGTGAGACTTTCTTGTCAAACTTTCATCCTTCCCAACAGGGGAAGAAAGAGCTGAGCTCTGAAGGTTGTTTTGCTTTCATCTCTACCAAGGAAGATGGAGCTTACCTAAACCTCTCTGAATGAGGAGCAACACTGACTTGGGCTGAAGTAGGATTGCTTATCTGGGGTGGGAATTAAGGAATATACAATCAAGCAAAATAGATTGGAACATTATCTACAGGTATGGGTCCTCAATCCTACAGTGCTGTTCATCCTAAAGGCAGGTGCTGTGCTGGACACTCAATCCACATTCTTCTTCGTTTTGCTTCCATAATAATAAATTATAATAAGAAATATTCTATAAATGAAAAGAATCTGAAACAATAAAGGAAGAGGAGTAAACCTGAGGCTTCATGTTCTCACAGAGTGTTGCAAACCCTCACCTTCTCTCCAGTTACTGCAGAGATCAGGTCCCTTCCAAATGACAGGGATAGCAGGAACAGAGGAGAGCTTTAGGCTTGTCCTCCACTTCAAGTCATTTCAACAGGTTTTTAAAAAGCTTTTTTTTTCTCCTATGCAGAGACACATTCTTATCAACAGGGCAATTAAACCCACTTGCTAAAGAAGCCACACAAGAGCTTTATGCATGGTATTGAAGTATCATCCATAACAAAAATGGGCATCTTCATGCTGATCTTTTGGTCTGCACATGCATGTTTGCTTCAGGATTTCATGAAAACCACTGACTTTCCTCTACTGCTCATAAAACCCTGAATGCTTTGGGAATGAGAAATAAAGTTTCATCACAGCTGTTGTGTCCCCACACCAGGAAGCTTCAAGAGTCACACAGAGCAGGAGAAGAACAACACATGCAAAAATGTGTGGCACAAATGATGAGAGGGAGGAAAAGGTGCTGGGAACTGGGTGGAAGACAGAGAGAAGAACATGGGGGACCTGCTGCCACAGGAGGTTCCAGAGCAAGGAATCCCTCAACTGAGGGCACCAGTGCTCCACACACACCACATTTCAGGCCTAATTTCAGTGAATAAAGGACTCCTGATCATTCAGGCTCCTAAATGTCCACAGAGAGCTGATGGGGAGACAGGCACTGGCTGAACCCCAGCATGGGACCCTCCTCAGCACCTCCACCTCCCCCTTGAGGGGACAGCAGACAAGCCCACCAGTGCTGGACTCCATTTCAGCCCCTTCCTCCCAGGCTTTCTAGTGCCTCTTCCCCTCACTGGTTTTTCTCTTGACACTTGACAATGTTCAGAGGACAAGCCTGGACTGCCTGGACAACCAAAACCACGAGGCACAGATATTAAAACAAAACCAGCGAACTGATGTACCATTTGATGTACCAAATAAATCATTCTTATCAGTCTGTAATTTACTTTACCCACACACCTTTCTTGCTCCAGCCCAGCTTAGACCAGGTTTTGGTCCAAAGCTATTTGCATCATGACCCAGATTTAAACACAAACAGGTTGTGCAGCACCTCTCCTTACTTCCTGTATGTTACAACCAGGGTGTTTTTCCTATAATTTATTCTTAATTTTGTGTTCCTACTTGTGTTATGCCAGTCTGAGTCAACAACTATCCATCTGCCTTCATATTTTAATTTTATTGTTTTTAATCGATTTGAGGACTTCTACATCTTGTTTGATCACAACCTATTCTATGTATTGTAATTCAGAGGTAACTTGTTAGCATTCTGCTCTGTGAAAAAGCTTTTTTCTAAAGCAACATTTATGACAACAGCTTTAAAAATAATCACAGCAAGCAGACTCCATTTAAGTTTTGGAACTACACATAACAACGCAAAAACTTATTTGTACCCAGGTTTCCTTTGCCTTACGTTGGCAGCCTCCAACATTTCCACCTCGGTTGCCACTCACAAACCAAACCTTGATGTTTTTCCTGCTGCTGCTCTGCCAGTCCGGTGTGTACCTTTCAGCGAAATCTGTGACTTGTGCAACTTCTAAGTCATGCGGAATTCCTTGAATCTCTAGGAGGAGAACTGGCTGCAGGGAAGCCTCTGGCTCGGTGCTGGGGGGCACGGCCAAGATCCGCACCCCAGTTCCCCACAGCCTGCGGGGCGGAAGCTCAGGGAGAGGCTTTGGGATGGGTCAGGTACTGACCCCCAAATTCCACTCGGGGCTGCCAGGAAGCGCTGTTCTCCAGCACCAGGACACAGGGCAGGATCGCCCCGTGTGTCCCTGCCAGCCCGGCGTCCCTGTCGGACACACCACGGGCACACAAGGGCGCGGGGAACGAGGGGCAAAGCGAGCCAGGCTGGGGGAAGCGGGGCCCCGACCCACGGGGGGCTAAAGCGCTGCTGCCGCCCCTTCCCGACCCCACAGCAGAAGGATACAGGAGCCGGGGCCGCTGCCAGCCGCGGGGACAGGTGCCGCAGGATGGTGTCCAGCCGCGCCGCCGAGCGCTCCCCCAGCCGCTCCCCGAGCCGCTCCATGACGCCCGGGCACCCTCAGCGCTGTCCCGGCCGGGGCGGAGCCCGGGGCCGCCGCATGCTCAGAGCCCCGGGACGGCGGTGGGAAGGGCCTGAGGGAAGCCAGGGCGGAGCCGGGAGCCCTCAGAGCCCGGATCCCGCCGGGCTCCGCCGTGCCTTGGGTGTGCAGGGCGGGAGGAGGCCGTGAGGGACCCCGCGCCCTCAGAGCCGCGGGCCGGGAGTGCCCCCGGGGAAAGGGCCTGAGGGAAGCCAAGGAGAGCTTGGAATTTTCCGTGCAGATTTCTTTGTGTTCGTCCTCCCGCTTCCCCTCATTTTCCCGTTCTCTGCCAGCAGTGAATTTCATCAGCCCCGTGTGGAGAGCAGCGCTTGGCACGATGCACTCCTGAGGCCGGCATGGATCGATGCCTTATCTCCCGTCTCTAAGGAGACCGCCAGAGTTCGCCTCATCCCTCCATGAAAACGTTTGGAGAGATTCTTTGAGCCCCAGTGTTTAAACAGATCTCACACCTGCCAGGTTGTCCATAAAACCCTCACTCATGGGCAGTCCAGGCCCTGTTCCCAAAGAGGCACCATCACAGGTCTCCTGTAGCTCCAGGCAGGCCCATGATGACAGAATGTGCAGCAAAATTCTGCTTACAGCTGCTTTAGGAAGCTCAACTCCCATTCTGCAACAGGTTTTGGTGGAATCTGGGCTGACATGTTGGTAGATCAAAAACTCAGCTGTCAATACACAAAGCTTCTGGTTAGTGCTGCAGATGAACAGGAGCCAAGGCATGGTAGGAAGGGTTTCTGTACATGACCTGTATAAAGCTGGTTCCCTTCAAAACCCAGTGGCAAAACTCCTATTGATTTAAATAAACTACAGCAGATTTACAAACTGGTCTGTGGCACATTTGTGTTTATGGCTCTTACAGTATGCTTGGTGGAGTTACTCCCTTCAGGGACCTAACAGAACAGGCTGCTCATGGAAATGGGACAAACAAGGTTGGGAACCCAGGAAAAAAAAACCTCTCTAAACGATTTTGTGTAGTCACAGAGGTAAGAGTACAGGCACTGTGAAAGTACAACAGCAGCAGCAGTGACAGCACCCATCATTGCCAATAAAATCAGACCTTTGACTCCTGAGCCAAAGGAAAACTCTTAGTCATAAGAAAACAGAAAGTTAAAAGTCCTTCAAATCAAACTAGTGAGAGGGAACAGAAAAAAAAAGCAACTAGAGTAATAGCTTTATCACTGAACTCCTAATTATAACCGCATTGAAAGGCCTATATATAATTTAGATCTATGCTGCAATTGCTTTCACAATCCAAACTGAAACAGGAACCTCAATAAATCTCATGTGTTGCAAAGTTTAGGTAAAAGCCCTGTCAAAAAGATGAAGCAGAATAATACTACACATGCCTATTGCAGCATGGACCTGTTTGCAATGTAGATATTTCTTCCACAGGTACATGTTTGACAGCATCTTATGCAAAGGTGTCTTTCATACCTGTAAAAAATAAACAAAAAGTAGGGATTTGGCTGTACTTATTCAGGAGAATCAAGATACTTTTATATATACATAATATACACTTACATAAATATATATAGAATCATAGAACATCCTGAGTTGGAAAGGACCCACAAGAACCATCAGTCCTACTCCTGAAGTCCAGTACAAGACAAGCACAAGAATCCCACCCTGTGCCTGAGAATGTTGTCCAAAGGCTGCTTGAACTCTGTCAGCCTTCTTGGTCTGTGACCACTTCCTGGGGAGCCTGTCCCAGTGCCCAACCATCCTCTGGATGAAGAACCCTTTCCTAATATACTCATTTTTAAACAAGAAGACCCTCAAAAAACCCAATATCTCTGTGCATTAAATACCATTATTCCTTTTTACATACAGCCTCTGTGACAATCTCCATACCAGTGACTCCCGTGTCACTGACTGCCCTGCTGTATTCTGCCACACCCCAAAGAGTTGAGGACACCCTGCCCACCTCAGCAGGAGAGCGGGTGGCCGAGGTCATTGCCCTGTTTTTGTACCCTCCTGCTGAGGGATCGAACTTTAGCACAACTAAAGATCGATCTGGCACTGCCGGCACCACTCAGTGACAGGAGGCTGCTGGTGGTGTAGCCACACCCCCTGGAATTAGAAATGTGTGGACCCCTAAAAAAACCCCCCATCCTTTGCATCTAAACAGTCCAGAGTGAATAATTTTCAAATCCATTGATAAGCATCACTGAAATACAGGCTGAATGTCATGAACCCAGTAAAAGAAACAAGGCAGAAATTTTCTTTGTTAAGGAAACTGATGGTGGCATTAATCATTGTATTAAAATGGATGGCATTTAAGAGAGGCTGTGTCTTTGCAAAGTACTTTTACAACTATGTCTGTCAGTTCCCTGAATTTTATAGAATATTTTTATACAGATGGTTTGCATTTGGCTTTTTGTTTTAATGTTTTCTGTTCATTAAATCACAAAACTAATAAAAACTAAACGATTGAGATTCCTCCAGCAGCACAGGAACATTCCTAATGCACAGTCTTATAATTTAATAAGCATCTCAATTGACTATTAAAATCCACATTATGATCAGAACTGTAATTCCAAAGATGAGGTCTTCTGAAAGCTTAATTTACTGTGGTGAGAAGTGGCAGCTGCTCCAACTCAGCAAAATTAGCTTTTTTAACTGAGATGCCAGGGAAAACAGATGTTGATGAGACAATAACAACAAAATCCACCACCAACGTGCAGGTTCATTTCTCACCACCAGAGGAGTCAAGAAGGGCTTCCATGGATGGTAGAAGGGAGAAGGAGGGAAAGGGAGATATGGATTAATCAGAGAATAAAACAAGGGGCAGAGTGACAAAGGACATGGAAAGGGTCAAGGGTCTCCATGACTTCTCTGCCTTAGGCTTTGCTTTAGTTCCTGGCCTCTGCTGAATTCCAAACTTTCTGTCAGGCTTCTCTGCAGCTGTCCCAAACTTCTCAGCTGGGGTTGCCCACCCATTCCTTATTGACACATCCCTTTGGAAATACCAGACACAGCTGGACCCACCAGTGCTCTGAGCACAGAGTGTAAAAACCCCAGCTGTGGTTGGCTCTTGTGGTGCCAGTGAACAGAAAGGAAAAGTCTCCCTCACAGGCATGTTGTTCTGAGTGATGTCCACAGCTCCCAAAAGGGTTCCCATTCTCCCTCATGACCACCTAGCTGGGAAAAACACCTACCAAAGGGCTGAACAAGAGGGTATTTTATTGCCTTTCCTCTTTCCAAGAACCAGTCACACGGGTTGCAATCACATCTCCTGGTCAGACTGCAGACATGGACTCAGGTGGCTCTTCCCAGCTGTTCACCTGACTTCCAGTGAGACACCAGTGGAGCACTAAATATCAGCTACTGTGTCCACCCAACTCCCCCATGGCCACCCAGGTTTCCTGCCCTCTCACTGCAGCAGTCACATTAACTTTCATTATCTCATTATTAGAAAAGCTATAATCCTGGATTTAGAGTAGAATATGAAATCAAAAAATACCTAACAAAAAAGACCAACTATTCTGTCTTTATATACTGCCAGAAGTTTAAAGTGTTGTTTTTCCCTGATGCAGGGGGGGAAGCAAAACGCTGAGGAAAATAACAGCTAAAGAGCAACAACTGTTACAAACTTTCAAAAAATATATGCTGCTTATGAAATATGTTGATTAGCCTAGTGAATATTTCGATTATTAAATGCTTTCTTTTCAAAGAAAGACAGGTTTTTTTCTCTACTCTTCACAACTTGGATGGAGTTCTGTAAGCAGGAAGGGAACTGATGCATGCAGAGATTCCTGTGTATGCAAAGTACATTATGTTTGTATAAATGACTGGACATAGCTACTAATAACAGCTTTTCACTGTTGCTTTCTCACAGCTTTTTGACACCAGCATCTCAAATCCCCTTTTTTTTAAGAAGGATCTCTAAGCGTTTTGCTTAATGGTGAAGGATTTAGGACTTGCCAGTCGCTTACAAGATACCCTCCTACAGCTCACTGGGATCTCCAATCTCTGATTTAGCAAAACAAACCATAAAACTTGGTCAACAAAGGTGATGCTCACAGAGGACTTCCCAAGTTATCATCACGCACTCAGCGGCGCAGCAGGAAGCACTTTGGGATGTAAATTCCTGCCGTCAGGAGGCACTGGGAGAGAGGTTTATAAATCGGCTCACCCGAGGGTTTTCCTCGTAGCTGTCTCCAGCGGCCGTGACAGGAAATCTTCCTCCGAAAGTCCAGAGAAAAGCAGCCTCCTTGGAGATGGGCCTTCTGCCATTCCGGGCACGTCCAGGCAAGGACAAGTTTGGTTTTACACCTGGCTGATGAAGCCATTATCACAGCGAATGAAAAAACCCAACAGCATCGACCGACAGGGACCTTCTTCTGCCGGAGGGGAACTGACACACATCCAGCGCCACTTTCAACTACAAGTGACCTTTCTGCATGCACTCTCATACAGAAGAACTCAACTGTTCTGCGCCCATTTGATCTACTTAAGAGTTTTTTAAAATTAAAATAACCTATATAGATACAGTCTTGCCCACGACCATAGAGAAAATGAACAGAACAAACATCACCAAACAGAAGGGGAAAAAAAAAAGAAATCAGTATTTTCTGCACAACTGGTTTTTGATGCTTTATTTTCAGAATTGCCATGAAAAACCTAACAGTTTTTGGAGTTTTTTTCTCAAAGCAAAGTCAAAAACTTGGTTACTGCTTTGAGGTTTTGTGGTGAACCCACAACTCTCAGACTTCTTTTCCAGGAAAAGGAGCATGAGGGACTGTGTGGTATTAGCCATTCACAAGGGGGGAATTAAGAAAAAAACCAAAACATTCTAGCTTTGCAAAAGGTGTCTGTTAAAAGCACTGCTGAGTGGAAAAAAGATGAGCCAAGGTTTGCCAGAGATGCCATTAGAGGAAGACTGGAAATTTAAACCGTGCATGATGCAAGACTCGATCTGACCCAGTAACTCGTTTTTTATAGGTGGAAGCCTTTGTAATTCTTGCTGCAGTGACAATTATCCAAGATTTTCTTCTCGCTGGTCTGAGTATCAAGGAGAAAATTCCAGAACCTGGGAGAAGCTTCAGGAGCGGGTTCAGCGCAGCTCAGGACAGCAGGAGTGTCTGTGCAGAGCGGGGTCAGCGGTGGGGCTGCTGCAAGGGGCAGCTCCCCGTGCTGGCCGGGCAAACAGGGGCTCCAGCATCCCCTCCACAAGCCCTCCTCTTGCTGACAGCAGGCACAGCAGCACTCGCAGGGGAAACAATTCAAAATGTTGCAGACTTGGTGCTGGTAAGTAAAATAAACAAAATCAAGTGGGTAATAAACTTGGAGATAACCTACTTGCCCTCAGCTGTACTCGAGGTTACCACTGGACATCACAGCTTGGAGAACTGATTCAAGGAGTGATCACAATTATCAATATAATCACACATGCAATATAAATGTTAAAAATTAGGATTTCTCCTCTTTTAGTGAATAATTCAGATAGGAATCAAAAAAGTTCATGCACTTATACAAGAGCAATAAAAAAAATTAAATATTTATTTTGAATAACAAGCTTAAGTTCAAGCTGCATTGTTGGCAATGTTGGTTTTAAACACAGATCACAAAAGCGTGCAGAAAATTGTATTGAGCAAAGAACAAAATAATACTAAGAATTATACTAAACAGCTGCTGATTTTTAAAGAAACAAAAAAGGCTTGTAATCACTATACAAAATATAAAATGTATTAAACACTACCATCCACAGAACAGAGGTTTATTTTAGTTTGATTATATTTAAAAATTATTTGTGTAGTTATTTATATAGTGAATTGTAAATGAATATTATACAGTAACCTCCTTTTGGTCTGCAAAACCTTTGTTGCACTATAGCACATCCAATCACGTTGCAAAAAAAAAAAAAAAGATTTATTTGTCCTTACTATCAATAAAGAAAACAATCATTGATAATACAGTAAATATTGTCAGGTCTACAAATAATGAAATTCAAAATGACTCCTTCGACTCTGAAGCGCTTTCCATGCAAAAAGTCAGCACTTGCTGTTTAAACTGAGTGCACTACCAAGCAATGTCCAGGGTCGTAGATGCTCTTGGTAAGACTAAACTTTACCAAAAAATTTAGAAAATAAAATAAAATAATTTTTTTTTAAATCAAAGATTGAATGCAATCATGCAACCTCTTACTACTGGGTAACCCACTGTGTGTCTTGTCAATTTATTGCCTTTCTGGAATATCACTCAAGGCATCAAAATTAGATTCATGATAAATATACACATAATGAAAGGACACAAACTGCTATTCGACACTACTACTGGTAATGTCTGTGCTACGTGAAAGCACCTTTAAAAAGAGCCTATGCGGCAAGAGATAAGTGTCTAAAGATTCAAAATGAATCAACAGTATTGGATAACAATATAATTCTCAACTCAGAAGCTGCCTCAAGATTAGGTGCATCTTCAGTTAATGTAACAGGAAAAAAAGGCAATGGATTTTATTATTTGTATCCACTCATAAACTGACCTAAGGCCACCAGATGTGCAGACACAACAAGTTTTCTTTTCTTTTTACAGTTCTTTAAATTGTAGGATGATAAGGGAATAGATCTATTCAAAAACAAACAGCTATTTCATCTCTATTAAGAGGTGGCACCGGGCGTGGGGTTCACGTTCTGAGTGGCCACCTGTGGCGCCACTTCAATGATCCGGGGTTTGTCGATGATCCTGGCCGTGCGGTTCCCCTTCTCCACAATGCCGATAATCCACGCCTGGTGGCCCTCGCCGTATTTGGGGGACTTGATCTCGGCGCAGAAACGCGCAGCCTGCTCTCGTGGTAGGCAGATGAGGAGGCCTCCTGCAAAGAGAGAGAGCAGAGCATCAGAACATCTGGCTGAAAAGTATTTCAGCCTTGGTCTGCCATGTTATAGTAGAAAAGTTGCCCATTTTTTTAAAAGGTTGCAGAGTTCACAGGTTGCTGCCAGGGTGGAGTTCTGTTTGTTGTTGTAATCACCTGTTGTTAATAGTTTTTGTTAACTACCTGCTATTGATGGTTGGGAATTCCCCTTTTTTGTCGAGTAACACCTTGCTGCTTCCTGGAGGATGGCACCCGGGATGGTGAAGAGGAGGGGACATCGGGGTTGGCATGCAAATGAAGAAGCTCCTCACCAAACCTAGCAAAAACCCCTAAGAACAACGAGCCAACACAGAATTGAGGGGTCAAAGTGATGTCTGGACGTGACAAACAGAATCCAGTGTCTGCTAAGACCCTTTTGACCCCTCACCCTAACCTAAAAGATGTTGGCTGGACAGAGGACCTTGAATGTCAAACCAAAAAACAAGGAATCTCCTGGTGCTCTCGTGAGGATGGAAGCCCCAGCTCTGCCCACAGAGCAGTGGACACAGCTGCACTCTTCCTCCTCCTCTGTGCCACTCCTGGGGGCAGCGGCGGCAGCGTGAGCGTGACCCATCGGTTCTTCCCACCCGAGCTGATTTTTAATAAAGGCATTAAAAGGAGAAAGATCTATTTCATGCCAGAGCCCTACTTGGACAAGCACTTGGTGACTCCAGTGGAGTCTGCTGAACTCCAAAGACTCCAAGACACAGGAGAAGTCCGAGCTCTGACTCTACAGCAGGATGTCTGTGCCTGAATGCAGTGTTTAGTTTCAGATAAATGAAGCCAAACACACACAAAAGATGTTGGCAAAAGGCCGTGGTATTGATGCCAACAAATGACATACTGAAACAACACCAGCATTGTGACCTTCCTCACAGGACTGCAGAGTGCCTCTACACAGAAACATTTTGGATAAAGGTCATATGCAGATACCTGTAACCACATATTGGTGGCAGCTGATTCTGTGAGTAATCCCCTTGCCTGCAATGAAATCATTCATCAAAGCAGGGACCACTGCCCTGCTGAGAATGCAAGAGGCAGAACATGAAGCACAGACCTGATCCAGTGCTCCCCGTGACTGCCCTTGTGACCCCTTTGTCTGACAATTTTCTAACCTTTTTAGCCTTTCCTGTAAGTTTTTTTCTCAGATACAATAGAAATTACTTCATTCACTAATGAAGGCTTTCAGAAGCAGCACAGTAATGAGTTAGTAAGCTCACCATTCCACAATTAAACCCAAAAGCACTTCCATTCTTAGAATCACAAAGCACTGAAAAAGATAGGTTGGCAAGTGAATTGAAAATGTTTGGAGAACACAGGGAGAGAGGAGATTCACACACCCTGGAATTTGGGCACATGCTGAGCCTCACTTGTCCTTGACCCAAAGCATTCTCATCCTCACAAGTTCTGCCACCAGCTCTGAGCCAGCCCTGGGGCAAAGGGCCACCAAGCAGGTCACCGTGGCCTCGGGTGCCACATCCTCCTCCTCCTTCACAGGCAACTGCTCAGCACAGTGGGCACCCTGATGTTTGCTCTTCTGAGCACACAGACCCCTTGTGGTGACTAAAGACACTTTTCATTTAGGGCCATGAAGAAACAGCGACTGAACACGAGGAGTTAATTAAAAGGGTAAGTGGAAGTGTGAAAGCGATTTTCTTAAATTCTGTTTGAAGAAAAGTGTGCCAGCCAAAAAATGCCTACCTCTCTGACATTTCAAAATAACACCCCAGTATTTCCATCCAACACAGCAACAAAAAACCCATAAGTTTGAATGACAGTGGCTGTAACTACTCCAGATGTAACAGACAAATCAATTGCAAAGGAATTGTGTGACATTCCCATGGAAGGCTCTAAATCCAATTTAAGAGAAATTTATGTCATGGTGCAAGTGGCAGTGCAGAGAAGGTGCAAGCTAGCCAGAAGGGAGATGTGCAAGTATAGTATAAAAAGGAAACAAGAAAAAGCAGAAAAATAATCTTCACTCAATTTTTTTTTCACACACATGCTCTTCCTGCAATTTTGTATCACTTGTACACATACCCCCTTATCATCCTCTGGCAAGATCAAAAGCATGAACAAAACCCCAGTTTCTGGTGAAAAAAAGAAATCACTCCCTACCTGCAGGCTACATCCCAGTCTGATCAATAATGCTTAGAAAGGCTATGGGCTACTCTCAACCTGCAGCAGGCTTTCTGTATAGTATTTCTGTATTATAGTTATTTCTCTGGTACACTGGCCAGTCTCTTTAACCCTTTGGGTAAATCCTTAAGGTGTTTTTTAGGCTAGTCTGTGCTCTTGGCATTCCCAGCTGCTGTGCTTTTGGGGATTGAAAGGATGCAGATATTTGGTGGCTGTCCTGGCTTATCTTTGTAAGAACAAAAGGGTTTTTTTTGTAAGAGGCTTTGAACGTTGCTGGTTTTAACAAGTAGTATTTCAAGCAGGGAAGTAGACACAGAACACTTCAAAAGCAGGCCAGACCAAGCTCTGTAATTAAGAGCAGAGATACAAATAGTCCATGAATCAAAACCAAGTCCTTGCTCCTGCTAATGGCTTTCTCCTGCAATGACTTACAGCAGGATGACATCATTAGCCTTGCCTCTTGTCAGGCACTGACACAGCCCTTCCTTCTTTTCCATCCATCTGCCTATTTCCACCCCATCTCCACAAATACCAAGTTGCTGAGATACCTCTACTACACTGAGTCATCTGACACCATCCAAAAGTTATTAGGAGTGAAAAATACATACATGTATCAATGTCCTAAACAGGGTTACTCTTACTTATCTCTGCAAGTAGCCACTCTAACAAACAACTCATTCTTTTGAAACCAAATGCCTGATTGCAACTTTAACCATTACCAAGGAGTTCCCTAAAAGAGAGTTCAGAATCATATAAAAGTGCAATTTTAGGAGACTACACCATTAGCAAGAGTGCCTCAAGGATGGAACAGATGACATAATACATCTTTTCAACACTGGCTTTTGTCAACAGGTGCCCAGCAAATGCACATAGGGGGAAAAAACCCCAGCTCAATAACCTTAAAATCCATTCAAATAGTTTTCCAGTAAATTTCTTACTGCCTGTACACTCAGCTGAAAAACATCTGTTCCCAGATGAAGAAGCTACAGACAGAGTGTGTCTAGAGGCTGAAGCCAACAGAGAAGAAGTGTCAGAGTGAGCAGAGCAGCCCCAGCAGGCCTCCCCACAGCTGGGTATCAGGCACAGCAGGGCAGGCCTTGGCCTTCACATAAACCAAGGCCAGGACAGGAGGAGTGCAAACAGCCTGGTCTGAATGCAAATGAGCCAAGCCAGCAGAGCCTGCCCAGCTCACACTGCTGACACCCACCAGGCCCTGCAGTGCAAGCCCAAAGCCTGTGGGTGGTTATTCAGCTTCCTGGCCACTGTGTCCACGTGGCCACAGATCTTTTTTGGGGATCTGGCAGACACTGCCCTGTGACAAATCCCTGTGGCCACCTGTAATGCGAGAAACACAGTGCTGTGATCAAATCAGACAGATGTGTTTTGAGGCACCCACAGTTCACCACCAAGCAGATCTGTCTGGCTGTTTTTCCCATCATCATCCATCTCTGCACAATGCAAGCAGCTCAGCATTTCAAAAAGACCTCTTGCTCTCACTCCCAGAAGAGATTCTGAAGTCAAGCATTTCCCACTTCTGGCAGTGCATCCATCTGCACTATTTCACATTCCTGCAGTGAAAAGAGAATTGTGGGTATCCCCAAGGTGCAGCACAGGCAGCTCTGAAGATGTAAGCACTTGGTTTGCAGCTAAACCATTCCCACACCAACTGCAACCCAAACCTCTGCTACAGCCACTCACCTGCAAGGGCACCTTGCAGCTCCAGCTCTGTATCATGCCATTTTTCTGGCTTTTTCCAAATAATAAATGTACTGGCACTCCAGCTATGTGGGCTCCTGGGTTTTAAGAATCTGACTGGTATCACCAGCCTTACTGACACAGCTTGCCAAGCTGCCACCAGATATTTCTGCTCCCTTCTGACTCTGGATTTGGAAAGGGTTCATGTCCCATATCCTGTTACACATCATCTGAGCCACACAGTCTCTGTAGGATAGTGTCTGCTCAAGCACAGAGGGCCAAGGAACAACTCAGCAGATCAGGGTAAGTTATGTATTCACTAGGGGAAAAGTTTATTGCTCTCACTGTGATGCTTTTTTCCAAATCTTCCAACTGTTTTGCTTCAAGGGGCCCCCTCTGTTGTGAACTGCAGAGAACGTGGGTAATGCTTCTGAAGAGCCAGAAGATGGCAGGGAAATGAAATAAGAGAAAAAGACAGATGCATTGCTACATCTCTTCATTTCCCAAAGAGAAAGAAGAGTCAGACTAAACTAGAAAAAATAAAATTAAACAGAAGATTCAGACAGAAGTTAAATAGAAAGACATCCAGCAGATGACAGTGATCATGCTCATCAGAGAAGAGCCTACTCTTAATAAGGCAACTTAAAAACCATCAGAAGTTCTCATCATCTGATGACTCTGTTTTTGTCCATAGCCAGGTTTTCAGTGCAGTCTGTTGTACTCACTGTCACTGCAAGTGGCAGCTTTATTGAACTCAAAAAATAAATGGGTCAGAAAGCAACACTGATTTTTCTGCTGCTTGTCACAATCCCTAAAGTCAGATTTCATACAAGTAAGGGAGAAAAGCTGTAAGCTGTATTCTTGGATGTCTGTATGCTGTGGACAGAGAAGGCCTCAGTTGCCAACACTGGCCCACCCAACACTCTATTTTATAGTACCAAACCAAACACCACCCTCTGTCAGGCAAAACTACTGCCAGTGGCTTGGCTTTTGAGAAAACTGTGCCAGGCATGGTGGAATTTCCAGATATCCAATGTTCTGCAGTTAACAGTTTCAAAAGAATTCAGAATCATCATTAACTTCTAACTGCAAACTGGAGGGCTGCAGGGTTTCTGTAACAGTGTTCCATATGGGAGCAGAAGACACTCAAGACAGGATGGTGGTTTGCAAGTCCAGCTGAAGGAGTCAGCTGTGAACAGCTGTGTGGCTGCTGCTCATTAGCCTGGCCAGGTGCCAAACCACTGTGCCTCTGAACACACAGCACCAATTTGTGCATTTGAAATGGAATTCTGAGGTGCAGGTGTAGGGTGTTATGAGTAGACAAGTTGTCCAATTTTTTTCAAGGTTGCAGAGTTAACAGGTTAAACCAATTGCTGCTAAGTTGGAGTTCTAACCATTTGTTGTTAATAATTTCATGTTGTAATCACCTGTTGTTAATAGCTTTTCTTTAATTGCCTGTTGCTGATGGTTAGAAATCCCCCTTTGTCGAGTATCACCCTGTTGCTTCCTGGAAAATGGCACCTGGGACTGTGAGGAGGAGGTGACATTGGGGCTGGTATGCAAATGAGGAAACCTCTCACCAAATGTAGCAGGAAAAACCCCTAAAAACAACAAGCCACCATGGAATTGAGGGTTGAAGTGACGTCTAGAGGTGAGGAACGGAGTCCAGTGTCTGCTAAGACCATTTTTACCCCTCACCCTAACCTAAAGACGTCGGCTAGAAAGAGAACCTCGAATGTCAAACTGAAAAACTGGGAATCTCCTGATGCTCTTGTGAGGATGGAAGCCCCAGACCAGTGGGCAAAGCTGCACTCTTCCTCCTTCTCCATGCCACTCCTGGGAGCAGCAGCAGCGGCGTGTGCGCAAACCGTTGGTTCTTCCCACCCGTGCTGATTTTTAATAAAGGCATTAAAAAGGAGAAAGATCTCCTGCCCTGTTTATTTCATAGGGAAGGAAGAGGGTGGCCCAGCTGTCACCTACCTGAAGTCTCTGGACAAGTGCCGTGCATGAGGCCGAACATGTTGCCACAGGCCTTACTGACAGCAGCCATCTTGGCCAGGACGGGGAGGTTGTGGATGACGAAGGACACCTCGTTCCTCTGCTGCTTGGCAAGGTTCTGTGCATGGCCCAGGATCCCAAAGCCTGTGATGTCTGTGGCTGCATGTGCATTGAACGTGTGCATGAGGCCAGCAGCTACAGGGGAGGGAGGGGGAAAGAAAATACACATCAGAAAATACCCAATTATCAATATTGAACAATATTGTACACAGTCCAAATGAAGCTGCATACCTTTAATGCAAACCAGGTTGGGTTAAATAAATAAAATCAATAAAATTGTGCTTGAAGAGAACTGGAATTCACTAATAGTGCATGTAACATTAAAAAAATTCAATCTGTATTTAAGACATTAAATCATGCTGAAAATCTGCCATGGAAGTTGCATTTATGAGCATGGGCTATTAGACACGTGCTACTCATTTACATTGGCAGTCTGAGAAATAGAGGTTTGCTTCAGATCCAAACTTCCCAAAGCTGAGGGCCAGGGAGGTTCTGAGCTCAGCTTTGCTCCACTAAGGGCAAGGACCACACATGCTCAGTCTTCTCACACCTCTTTCCCTGCAGTGGTGACATCAGAACTTGAGATGTGGACACTGGAAGTTTAAGAGCTGAAGAACAAAGCCTGCGGCTGTGGGGGAAGGGGCCCAGCCTCCCCACCTATACATTCCTGAAATTCCTGCACATTTGCAGCTCCAGGGTGGGAAAAGGGCACCCCTGCCTGCAGGACAATAGCACCAGGTAAAAGTATTTAAGTGTTGTTAAAGGTGTCTGACAAGAGGAGAGAAAAACAAAACGCTTTGACTTTCTCTGGGTGCTTCCCAACGCAGGAGCAGGACAGAGTTCTTTTCCATAAGGCCATGCTGGTCATTTATCTTTTCTGGAAGACTTTGACAAAGAATGAAAAACCAGGAGGATGACATAAGAAATGAAAACTGAATAAATGGGAAATGAGATGTTTAACTATTCCTGTTCCTTCAACTGAGAAGTAAGTAAGGAAACACTTAACTCAATTCTGCACTCTGCCAAAAGATGCTTTGAACAGAGAAGGGAAATCCTGGATTAAAACTTCTAGGGTAAAAGCAGAACCTTTACCAAAATTCAAAGCAAAAAAAAATCACAACAAAAAACCCACTACAGGAACAGTAAAAAGACAAACAGAGAAAGAAAACTAAATTCTAGATACATTCTCCACACTGTGGAAAACATAGTACAAGACCGAATTAAAACAAAGTAAAAACTTTTTAAAAATCAAAATTTAAATTGAAGCTTACATAAGTTTAGAGCTTTTCCTTTTTTTATTCTATTTCAAATTCTTTTAATCTTATCACAGCCAGGCCTTCTCTATGCAAGAAAATAAGGAACAAATCCAATATTTTTCACTGTAAAACATCCTTTAACTCACTGGGATGTTACTTGCAGCACTCACATGAGTCATAATCACATCCAGCAGCTTTGTGTTTTTGCTGTATAATTACAAGAGAGCGTTTGATTTTAATTTGCTGGTTTTGCTAACACTGAATAGCAGAGAAATGGGGCAGAATGAAAGGGATAAAGTGTCACAGTTCCCCAAGGCAGTGGAATGAAATTGATATGGAATTGGAAATACTCACAACCCCTCCCCTCCAACACACACATCTCTTCTTACCTGTCCTGTTCAGCCGTGCCATGTTCATCATTGCCTCCTGATATGCCAGTTCTACATCTTCCTGCGTTACCACCAGTTTGATTTTATTCCACTTTTCAGGCTAATGGATGAAATAAAAATGGTTCTTTTAAATTTTCAGCTGTATATTTTAAAGCACACCCTGACCACTTAAAAAAACACCAAACCCTTAATCCAAAATGTACTTTTTTTTAACAGTTAAAGAGGGGAAAAATGTTCCAGTCGGGTGTGTGCCTTTGCTGTGTACCCCAGCAAAGTTCATTTAAAGATCTGTTAGGCACTAAGTACCTCAAATGCTACTTCCAGCAGCTGAGTGGAGTGAAATAAACTACCCTAGGGAAAGAACTCCTTCAAGGCAACTCTCTGGATTGAACTCCCACAGCCAAATTAAAAAAACCCAAAAAACTTTGTTGCTGGATGTTGAGATTTGTAATTTCTGGTTTCTTGGGTTTTTAAGAGATTATTCTTGACTTCACACCTGGGCACTTTGATGAGGAAAGACCCTGATATCCACCAGTCCTGGTCAGAGGAATGTATGCCAAGGCAGGATAAAATCACTCTAGTTTAGGATTGAGGCAGTTTCATAAGCCTCCTTTACAATTTAATACCAACATCTTCCTCCAGTGTCTGGTATGGTCTCATCCCTTTATCCTATTCCCATAAATGCTCTTCATCCCAGAAGGGTTTCACAGCAATTTAGGAAACAGTACCTTTATAAAGGGTAATTGTTTCATTCAAAGCTGAAGTGATTCCAGATCCAGAATAAAACAAAGCAACTATTTTATTTTTAAAAGCCATACTACAACTGATTTAACTTTTTTTTTTTGCAATGAAAATAAAATTACAGAGAACTGAAAGTCAGAGAAAACAGGATTTTTGAAGCCACAATAGTTACACTGCCATATCATAGAGTAAATGTGTAAAACAAACATCTTACTTAACAAAAGGTGCAGGAATTACTAAGAAATGGTAGGTGATGCTACACTGGGAAGGAGCTTGTTTCAACAAAAGAGTGCTGACTTCAAGGGGTGTAAGAGAGAATCCAGAAATGGCAAAAGGGGGAAAGACTGGTCAGCCAAAATAAATAAATTGTTAAAGAGCAAGGAATGATGGCAGTGGGACCAGAGTTCCTGATATTAGGTTGAACTGGATCTACCAATCAAAGAAAAGCATTTTTGTTTACACAAATGAGAGACCAAGTAAAAAAATAAGATGTGGCTGTTACAGAGATGACAGAATAGTGATTATTCTTATTCTGGGAATGACTGAAAAAAATCTGAGCAGTCATTCTGCCTCAGGTTTCAAAACCAGTTCTGAGGCTGATCACAGGACAGAAACTGGTCAGATGATGGCAATGGCAATCACAAATGATGTGAAAGCAGAACTCAAGGTTGAGGGTAGAAGAGCCACAAACACAGGTAAGATATGAATTGGAGGAAAATTCCTCTCCACTACAGCAATCAAAGTACTGGGGTTAGTCAACAGGGAATTAGGGTGGAAAAATTTGCAAAAACTCCCAAACTGGTTAAAAAAGCAAGACTGGATTTCCAAATAGGAAGGGTCTGTAGACAACAGCAAAGAGCAAGAAACCCTCTCTGAAGGGGCACATCCCAGCCCCTTTCATGCCCTTAAACATGCATATCTCTACACTCCAGTTTGCCTTTCTTGCCTGTGCATACACTTGCTATACTATACCTTCTCCCACACACATTTTAATGTGAAGTCCAATTCCCCACCAAAAGTTGATTTACAGGTGGATTTGTGATGGGTAATTAATTCCAGTTTCACCTTCCCTTTGCTTTCACAAAACAAAGCTAAAGAAAAGGTAGCATAGCTACTCAGAAATTTTCCTACCACAAAGATATATTCTGCTTACACACAATAATAGCAGCATTGATTTCCTGGCTGTCCTCATTTTTCAGACCAGGTTTTTCTGTTTGACAGTTGAGGAAATTAGTAGTATTTGAAATATATGGAAATTCAGAATAGCCTTAATTTGCAAGTCTGCTCATCAGTACAGCAAGAAGATATGTTAAGAAGTAAGATTACAGCCAGAAAACATACTATGGAATTGGAATCTTGTTTCACCTCATTTTCATATCAAGATTATCTGAGGCCCTGATCCTTGTATCTGTGGAAAACACAGGATTCTGAAGAGGTCAAAGTTGCTAGGCCAGACCATATGAAGAAGGAGAAAAATATTTTTCCCTTGTTGCTCACACTTCAGACTCCAATGAAGATTTAAGCTGGTTCTCTCCCACTTTGGTAACACTAGCTGTGTTCATTAGAATTCATCTGACAATGCAGTGGCCAACAGCCAAACCAAAGTAGATTCCAGCTCACTCCTCTGCCAGTCTTTTGGCTCAGGAGTCCCAAAAGTAGAAAAGATGCATCTTTTTAGAGTGTAAACTGAGCAGTTACAATTTGGAAGTCACGTACTGGGAGCCAGACAACATAAGCAGATGCCAATTTTGCAGTTACTTTTCAGTTCAGTAGTTACATTTTTGCCTGAAGTAACAGATGGAAGTATGTCTACATCCATAATGCTGCTAGAAATATTCTTACTGAATGCACAGGGCAATACATGTGAAACGCAGATAAACTTCCATGCACACAAGCAGAAAGGACAAGAACACAGAGAGAGCATTCCTGGCCTAACTGCCATCAGCAAGTGTTGAAAATTATTTTGGCAGGTGGAGTAGGGCACAATGTTGCCCAGGGTGATGATAGTCTGTTGTTCTGTTAGTAAACAATTTTGGTTATTACAGCAATGCCTGAGAAATAACTAAGAATTAGGTGCAATTAAGATGGGCTCACTAAGCACAAAATTGTAAATTGCCTTGATGCCAAAGGAATGCTGCACACAAGTAGGGAAGGCTGGGGGATATCAAGGAGGAAGGAGGAGAGAGGTGACAGATGAGTCCCATCTGAGCTGAACTTTGTCATGTTGAGGGAATGAGCAAGGTCATCTTTACACCTCTTCCCTATTTCTTTTTTTGCAGTGTACTCACAATATCTAGCCACTGGTGGACAGCTACAGCCACTTGTGTTCCCAAGGGTTTAGTTAATACAAGCACATCCCCTGGCACTGCATTGTCTGGCCTGGAAACAAAGAATTCATATATTAACTACACAGTTATTAGGAATAAGTGCTGATAATTACATTTTCACAGACCCACACATCTTACTGCACAGTTAAAAAACTGACTAATTGCAGAATCACCCTTTGGGATTCACTGCCATGCAATATTATTGAGGAAAATGCTGCAAACTTGTTTAAAAAGTGCTAATCCTTCTTTCTTGGAAAAAACAATGCTTGCAGTCAGACACACACCAAATTACATCTCATCTTTGAAATTGTTTGAGAAGACATAAGAGAGGATAAGGGGAAAAATTTACCTTTTTTACCCAGATAAGATATCCAGCATTGAGATCATGAATGAGTTCATTTGTATGGAGTAACATGCCACAGTGGGACATTCAAAATCAGCTACTGTTAAATGGACAGAATGCTCCAAAGACAGCAGTTCTGTAGTTCTCTACCATTAACAGGATAACTGGGACATGGTTTAGAAATGTATGTATAAATGTGGCAGAAATTTATGTTCAAAACAGTCTCCACTGCCTTTAAAGATTAGACACTTAATTCTCCTGTCAAAAGGAGAACAGGATCAAAAAGGACTGGGGGGTGGGGAGAAGTAAAAGGACATCCTGTTCAAAAAAAAGCAAATATGTACAAAGAGATGTGGCATCTTGTGGAGTGCTAAGGACAAAAGCAAGCAGAAGGTACTGCTTTATTCATCAGAGACACACCACAAGATCACAACACAATGCTTAAAGGATTTTTACTGTATCCCTCAGACCAGTGCCTTTGATTGCTTAGTGATTTAACTTACATTATAAATTCATTAGGCTGACAGACTGTCGTGGCCACTCCTCCTAAAACAATCCAGGGATTTAACACTGTTTGGCCACCAGTAACAGATGTTCCTGCCTCTTCTGCTGCATCTTTGAAACCCTGGATAATTAGAGGCATCACTTTGTCTCTTTCCTAGAGATCAAAACAGAAGTCAGAGTTCCATACACAGCAGTGCTATCATTGCAAGACTGGTCCAAGGCTTTAACCACTCCAACCAAATGCCCTTGTGGCAAATATTCATGACAGAAAAGCAACCCCCAGAAGAGTCTGGCCTCCTGAAACCTCATGTTATCCCACAGAGTTACAGTTTTACAGCTCTGTGTGGAAGAGGTGCAAAGGCACTCTTACATTGAAGAAACATTGTTCAAAAGGTCATACAGGAGTAATTAGATTTCTGGAAATTCAGAACAATTATCCTGCTGCTGTAATCAGGTACAGCCACAGCAGAGCAGTGCTAAAAGGCAACATTTAACCAAGCTGGCATTTGGGCTCCATCAACCATCAAAGTTTCAGCTTACATCCTTCTAAGAATAAATGTTCCTTTTTTACTACAGCAAAACAAACATACATGCTGATCTCTTCCACAAAAAAAAAAGAAAACAAAAAAAAGCAAAACTATCCCATAATCATCTATCCAGATTGATAGATGAATTTGCCATCAAATGCTGGCCTTTGATAGAAGGAGGCACCCCATGAAGGCAGCAGAATACAATGCCACAGAAAATCAAACTTTTAGCACATGACCTCAGAATATTTATGAGGCAAGATCCTGGGAACTAAGCCACTCAATAAGACCATTTCTTCTTTACACTGCTTCAAACTTTGAGGAGAAAATACACTAAAGGTAAATACATTCTGAGCACATTTAGCTGTTTGACTCTTCCTTCAAGAAAAAGTGTCAGAAGTCTTACCCTATCTGTCATTTTATTGCTGATTCCAAGGAGCATCAACATGTTGTCACATTCTGTGACCCCCATGGCATAAAGGTCACTTAGGACATTGGCACACGCTATTCGTCCCTGAAAAACAAAGAGAGACAAGAAAAAAAATCTGCAGCACTCTTGGTGAACGTTTAAACACTTCCCACAAGCAAAGCTTCCAGTGTGAGTTTGCATTCTGACACAGCTTCTTACTCCACAGCATTAACAAGCCCAGCTAGAGATGTGGTATGGTCCATTATGGGCTATGTGCCCACCTAGAAGTGCAGGTATCCTTCCTTTTACAGGCATGAGAGAATTCATCCCAGCTGGCTTGCTCAGCACTGACTCCACAGGAATCCCAGAGCTCTCACTGGGATCTGAGCCCAATCTGAGAGGCTGAAGTTAAGATCAGCAGTCTGTCCCTGATAACAAGCTCTGTTTACTTTACATGGTATATTCCTGTTAACTTTATTCCAGCACAAAACTGCACATCCTGATGGAGATGGCCATGGCATGGAACTCACAACTGCTAGGAAGTTAATCCAAAATGCACATATTGCTCAGAATATGCAGGAGATGGGTCCTTGATGACAAAGATGTTTGTTCCCTGCCCTGCTCTGGAGGCCATGTCTGCAATGCTCAGTTTCTAGGATAGAACTCCTCTTCCCTGAGGATACAGCTGTGCTGCCAGCACACACCCACACTGGGCTGCTTCCTCTGCTCTGGGGATGGCAGCATGTACAGGGAATAGAGAAGCTCAGGGCTCTCAGGAACTGGATTTGCTGGGGGAAGCTGTGTACCCCCACCACTCACATAGTGAGAGAAATGTGTTTATCTGGCACTTTCCAGGTGACAAGATCAGGCTGAATTTTGCTACAGCACCAACAACTTTACTGACTGTTGTGTGTGCATGTGAGCATCTCCACTAACAAAAACTTGTACAAGAGACAGAACTGTCTGTCTGCTGAAGATGGCTCTAAGAAATTAGGAAGCTGACAGGACTGAGAAGCCATCATTCACATTGCATGAGGTTAGTTACTCTAATTGTACTAAATTAATGGATCTGAGTCAGGGTTTCTGAGGTATGGACCCAACAGAGATGACACATCAAGTCTCCTGAAGAAGATGCAGGATTTCCTCATACAGACCGTGCCCTAAGGGACAGCAAGATATTTTAAAATATAGGACAAATTCTGTTGTGTTACTCTAGAAGACTCCATGAATTCTGTGAAAGTGTTTTAGGTTTACAGTTGCAGAACTGTAACCAGCACCTGACTTTATGATTTTAAGTCTGTGCTTTTCATTATGTTCAAAGGCAACATCACCATGGTAAAAGCAACAACATGCTTATTTGATACAATTTGCAAATAGGTAATATTTTCAGGCAGTTAGTTCACTTGCTGATGACATGAAACATCTCCATCACAAATAAATATAATACAGTTTTTCATAAATTCAAGAGTTTTTGGTGGCATCAGGGTAATCCCTGATATTTGGAACTGGAATATATTTTAATAATTCAAAATTTAAACTATTAAGAAAAAACTTGTGTACTGCACCATTTGATGGATATTAGCTGTTAAATTTCTATAGGCCTGCCATTTCCCTTTTGTGGAACTATCAAGCCATTCTCTGTTATCTTCAGTATTTACCAAGCAAACTGCTGGTTTGTTCCCTGTTAGGAATGACAGATAAGTTTTTAAAACCATAAGGACAATACCTCTGATAGCCAGAGGTCAGTCTATAATGCTTTTGCCAACTGCCAAAACCACTATGGAAACAAATTCAGGGGAGTGCAATTCCCAGGTCTGAGGGAGCAGAGAGAACAACACAGGTTCTTGTGAACACCAGCAAACCCAGCAGGGCTCACAGACAGGGGTCAGCCTGGCCAGGTCCTGCAGGTCACCTGCCTGCTTGCACAGTGCCCTGAAACACAAAGTCTGTGTGCAATACACAGAACTATTTGTAAGGGCAAAGGATGAAGAACCAGACAGCCATCTCCAGTTTTGAGTGAAGGCTCCTAAAACAGCAAGAAAAAGGTTCCTGGATGGAAGGGGAAAGCCAGCTCCCTGCTCCTGTGCTCAAACATGCATCTCCACAGTGCTACAACAGAGGCCAGTATCCAGTACTAGTCCCAGTGGATTGACACTTATTACAAAACCTTTTATTGATTGCTTGTAACTTTCCTAATAAGCCATTTAAGCTAAATAAATCCTATGCTTGGTACAGATTTTACAGGTGTACATCCTAGGGATAATTTTGCACATGGACTGAGCATTTTCAAGGACAAAGTGAAAGTGAAGGAGAAAGAGGAAAAGAAGGAAGAATGATTTTGCATATAACTGCAGAACTTAGTTTTAAAATAAGCAGTAGGAGAGTGAAAGCTGTTTTCTGGAGCAGAAATAGGAAGTGCAGCTGAGTCCACAAGCAGTTTTGCCTTCCTCAGCTGTTTCCTAATCCCTTCTATCACAGCACCCAGCTTGGAGTTCATTTGCACTTCTGGCTTTCCCTCTTTGCTTCCTCTCCTCCAATTAGGAAGAGAGAGCAGATAAGGAGCTGCAGGTACCAAACTGTGCACAGAGAAAGGAAGAGACTCTAGATCAGGGAACACACACTCCACTCAGAAGTGCCTGGGTAAGGAGACTGAGGGGAAGGGCAAGGACAGTGTGCACTGCAGGTGAGTGATACTGGTGCCACAGTAACAACAGGTGTGGGCCAGGGGACACCTGGACTTAAAGCAGGGAAAATAGCACTTGGAGAAGCAGGGCAGCAGCAGCATCTCTCGAGCAGAGGAGGCCAGAGCACCCCCCTTTATACAGCCTGGGCACCAGCTCAAAATTCCCAAGTGTAACAACCATCCATAAACCCCGTGGCAAACTGTATTTGACTGTCCTCTAACTGTCCCTTGGGGTACTCCTGCCCTCAAGAGAGAGGTCTGAGCAGAGGGTCCAGGAGCAAATCCTGCTGGATCATCATTGGTGGCATCAGCAAGAAGGCTTGAGACACAATCCCCATCCTCAGTTAGCTCTTAGGAAGAAATACACATATGTAAACAGATTAGGAAGTGGCCAGCCACCAGATTAAAATAAATGCCCTCAAGAATGAAAAGTGAAGGGCTTGAGTCAGACAGCACCAAGGTTACAGCTGCTGGTGCATGTGGAGCACAGCACAGACTGTAACTATGATGCAACCACTGAAGCTGGACTAAGGCCAAATTTACATTCCACTCCTACCACACTGACCTAAACCTCATCTGGGCACAGGCCCATCTACCTACTCCTGTGGCATTTGTATCTCCAAACAAAGCAGCCCTCCCCCTACACCACAGCCTTCAACACTGTCCCTCAAGTGCTTGTTACAAGGTGAGAAGAGAGTTTCTCAGATGATGAACCTGAGCACAGATCTCCAAAACATTTTTTCTCCTCTGGTCCCTGACAAGTTCCCACATGATATTAAAGCAGCCCACTTTAATCAAATTTCTCAGGAGAGCTCAACAACTCCATACTCCAGAAGCCAGCCTGAGATTTTTGGCTGCTCAGTTTGCAGAAATAGAGCTCTCCTGGAAACTATAGGAGCTAGGCTTACATATGTGCACAACACATGGACAAGCATGCTAAAAAAAAAAAAAAAAGAAAGAAAGAAAAAAGATGGCCTCCATCTCAAACTGTATCCAAAACCCACCAGAGAGGTCTCACAGAGCAAACAAACTGACAGCAGCACATAAAACATTCAGTCACACCAAGAAGAAAAGCAATGAGTCACATCCAAACCACAGAAAACATGAATTCTAGCACCTTTCATTTAACATTTCCTTATAGCTTTATTAAAGTATTTTTTAAAGCTCATTTGTTTCCCAGGATCTGTTCCAGTCAATACTGATCACTGCCACACATGCAGGAATCTCTGCTGAGCCAGACTAAATGTGACAGGAGCACAGAATGAGCCAAGGCCAAGGTGCACACACCTTCCCTCCAGTCATTTCCATGTGCCCATGCTCAGGTGGAGGTGGCACCACAGGACAGCACAAGGCACTCTGAAACTGCCAGCTGCTATTGCCAACTACTGACATTGGGTATTTCCAGTTCTCATGGGTTACCTGGTTATTCCAATACCTCAAAAAAGGCCAATTACAATGTGGTTCTGCTTCTAGTTGGGGTTTACTCTCTGCTACTTCCCAGGCTGCTCTTTTTCCCCCTTTAGGGCTTTTCAAACCAAATCCCACAGAACAAGAGATGAAGGGAAATCTGAATGAAAGGTGGCAGTTCTCCCAGCTTTCACCTACATAGAAAGCAGCACTGCAGCATTCCTGGCCAACATGGGAGATTCCAGGATGAAATGATGCCTTTCCCTCTTCATGTCTATTTAGGAAAGACTCTGAATGCAATTAATCACACAAATAGCACCACACATCTAGAAGAAAATGTCAGAACTGCCATCAGGTTGGTGAGAAGCCTGAATCAGCAACAGACCCAGAACCAAGTTTAGCCAACTTACCATCATATAAGGGTCATCCACAATAGGATAAATATAATCTGTCGTCTGGACTAATGACAAACCTCCATGTCTTAATGGAATAACACAAGTGTCCATCCCAATTCCTGCAAAGACAGAAATCCATGAGTGAGGTGAGTAACTGTGCCCTGAATTATGTGTTGCTCTTAATTAAAGAGTTTATAAAACATGTCTGTGAAATATAACTCCTAACACTGCCTGAACAGACAAGGCAAATTCCTATGCCAGAAAAAGTACATGGCACAAGTTAGAGGAACAAACAAGCAAAGAAAGAAAACTCCTGGTTGGAACTGAACATAAGTGCAAATGGCTGAAGGCAAGAACTAAACTACAATGTTTTTTATTCTTTTGCAGCAGCATAGCAGCACATCGAGAACATCTGTGCTTTTATGTAAGTACATTTAAAGTTAAGAGGAACTAAGCACACTGATATTGTCAAAAGCAAATAGATTTTCCTGTCACTCCAATCTCAATAAAAACACAGTGAGAGTTGTGAAGGGACACAGCATCTCATAAAGGACATTCCCTCACTTCAGAGGGAACAGGAACTCCACAGGTCACAGCCCAGGCCCTTGGTGAGAGATGATTGACCCACTTGGAGCTTTAGCAACTGCATTAGCCTTGCTTTGCACGGCTGGAAGGCTGCAGAGCACCTGAGAGACACAAAACCCCTTGGAGAAAACCACAGCTCTGAGCACCACAACCTCTTCCCTGGCAGAGGATATTTCAAACAGAACATGAGACATTAGACCCTCCCAGCATTTGCTGCCACAGAGGAGCCCACACCAAAGGGCAGGTGACAAATCACAACATGCTGGCTGAGCCACACTGCCCTGTGGACAGCCCTGTGCCCTGCAGCAATGCAGGAAGCTGATCTCCTTCCTGAGCTACCTGGAATTGCTCTGCATGCCCCACAGGGCAAGAGTCTCCACAACAGCCCATTTCTAGGGAGCAGATGTCACACAGGAACTTTTCACCATGAATTAATGAAACACTACCCTAGCAAGAGCTACAAACCAGTGTTTGGCAGAGTCCTGTGCAGGGATGGAGCAAGGTGCTGTCACCTGAGGGGACAGAGGTGTGCCAGGCAGTCAGTATACAGGTGAGAGGATCTGGCCTCCCCTGCCTAGAGAGGAAGGAGATCTTGCCTTGGAAGGGCACTAACAAGCTCTCAAGCAGTAATTCAGGGCTGCTCAATCTCCACAGAAGCTCCCAAGCCACTATGCCTGACATCCATGCCCCCAGGGAAGGGCACACATGCAGTTCCAGAGAAGTGGCTCAGGTGCAGGAGCTGTTTTGCCCTCAGTTCACCTGTTCATGCCATAATGCTGCAAAACCAACTCTGACAGACAGACAGACCAAGGGGCTGGGATGATGGTCCTTCTGAGGATGTGTTAATGTTCCTCCAAAACAGCTCTGAATAACAAGGGAATCTGTTCAGAGCCATGACTGATTTCAGATCTGTAACAGCTCTAGGAATAAACATCAGATTTGCAGTTTTTTACTCTCAGTCCTATTTAAGTTTGCTCTGGGTAACATCTCTTGCAGAACTAAAAAGGGGAGAGCTTGAACCTGCTGCTGGCAGCCTCCCTCCTGACTGCATTTCAAAAGCATGATGCCTGTGCATAGGGGGCAAAGCTACATGTCTATTGCTTTTCAGCACAAGACATCAAAGGCAAATCTCACACCAAACTTATCCAAAGACACATTTGCTAAAGGGATACTCATCACAAAAGCATATTTTAAAAGACATCTGAACTCTTCACCTTCTATTACTAACAGATTTTCTGTTACATAGTATCACACCTACACACTGATGGCACAAATCTACTTTTATACCTTTTCATATAGTTGCAGAAGAAGTCTACTAGCAGTTCCATTATTGTTTAGAGCCTCTAAGTTTGTAAGAGAAAAGAAATCTAAATCAAATTATTGCTGATTTTACAAAATTGCCAAACTGAAATGCTGCTGTGAACAGCTTATTTAATCTAGAAAAATACATATAACTTTGGGGATGAGAAATTATAAATTTTGGGGATGAGAAAAGAGGGAAGTGTCCTCTATCAGGGAATATTAAATTATAGTGCCACCCCAGCTTCACACACAATTGCTGCTTAGATACTTCATACAAAGATCCTCATTGTTTAAGCAAGAGCATGGGTGCCTTACTAATCTCTGATTATATTCAATCTCTACCAGAATAGTGGGTTGCAGCCTGTTAGCCTGCTAATAGACAATTAGTAATGTTTATATAATTTAAATAAGGTTACTGAACACTAAACTGATAATAACTTCAGAATAAATGCTCCATTGATATTCTTAAGTTGAGGGGAAAAAACCATTCTGCACTGCAAAGGGATTTAATATGCAGGGCTGAGTAAATAGACAAACAGAATTAAAAGTGTCATTAAACACATTATCTACATTAATTTATCTATATCAATATTAGGTACAGTAGCTGGTATCAAAATACCTACGTTTGCCCTGTTCCCCATGTAGGTGGCTTGTGCAGGTTGTTTTCCCTTATTGCTTGCATCATTGTGCAAATATCAAAGAGAAAGTGAAGCTGGCAAGAACACAGAGGTCTTGGAAAGGCACCCTTTCCCAGGCAGCTTCTACAGGTGAGCAAAAGAGTTAGAGTGGGGAACAAGGAAAGGACTCAAAGGAAAAATGACAGCTGTGAAACAATTTGCTCCCAGTCAGCTGAAGCAAGGAAGGTTCTTGCTCACTTTCTGTGACCCAGGAACAGAGGGGAGGGGAGGGGAAATTCACCTGGGAGTCATCCAAATTCATTCATCCATTGCATGAAATTCCAAATGCAATGCATGAACATAAAAGTCTAGAAATGAACTGAGAGGATTTCAGTTTGCACAGCATCTACTGGGGGGAAAGGCAGGAGCAGACTAACACCTAAGCTTGTGCCCATCATAATGGCCATTCCTGAGTGTTTTGCCGTTGTAGCTGAGTGCACTGCAGGATGTTAAATAATTAAGATAATATTCTTGTATCCCAGATGCCAACAAATGACAGCATGAGATTCATCCTTCAGCCTTCTGGATGCTGTGCATGCATTATACAACACACAATTTTCAAACTGGTTGAACAAACCACAAACGTGATCGTGTCACTAAGTAAACCGAGCAGAAGGACCAGCAATGTCCAGAGCAGCAACTACTTACCCAACCTGGGCATAACTGCCCCCAAGAACTGTTCATCTTCCTGAAAATGGTTTTCTTGTAGAGATTCGAGCAGTTTCTGTAAGACATCCTGGGGCACTTTGCAGCCCGTGCCCTTGAGTTCAGTGAATCGGGTCAGACGGAAGCTCTTGTCCAGCTCGTAACTTTCGGGGTTGAAGGACTCCCGAACAGACATGGCTCTGTCCTGCGGCCTCTCCCACCCACAGCAACAGGATCACCTTCTCTGCTGATCAGTCTTAGTGGAAAACAAAAACAACAATTACAAAAAAAAAAGGGAACATTGGAAAGTCCTGCAAGACAACGTGTTTTCCACATGGTGCAAGTTAAAAGGAAAAGGAAGCGCTCGTCATGGTTGTTCACCTGTTACGACAGGTGTGCACATCTCACACAACTTTCCCTACAAAGGGATGACTCCTCATCCTACCTTCTGACATTTCAAACTATAACTATGCCAGGTGAATCAGAGAATTAAACTCTTTCCCAGATATACTGCGTAAGGTTTTTATTAAAAAAAGAATCCAACACACTTACTGTCCTCATTTAACACAGAAGTAATGAAAGAAATAATAATTCCCAGAGCACAGAGGCCAAAAGGCAGCCTGGGCCCTGATCCTGCAGCATGCTCAGCACAGACATCTGTTTGTACTCAGCTCACTGTGGGGTCATGATTCTAGCCATTAACATATTAATCTCAAAAATGGGATGCTTTTCAAATAATGGCTCTGCTTCAGTCCTGAAGCTTCATAATACACCTGTTCTCCTTGGGAGAAAACACAGTCCTGGTGCTCTGCTGGTACAGGCAGCAGAACAAAGAGGCAGTATTTGAGCAGAGTGCTTCACCTACAAGCATGCCAGTTTACCTTCTAGCATGTTCATAAACAAAAAAATGTTGGAAAGTTTCTTGCTTCTTCAGCCCTTTTTTAGTCAACTAATGATACAGAAAATCAGAGGATTGTCCATTAAAATAGTAATGTAAAAAGACACTGATGCAATTAATTTAATAAAATTCTTAACAATGCATGTCTAATTTTAGAACGTTTTTCCACTCTGACTCACATCCACCACACTCCAAAACTAATAAGGGGCCTAAGTGAGACACTGACTTCTAAACAGGAACGGCTGTGATAAAATACAATTCATCTTTCTCAGAGAACAAGTTTTCAGGAATTACTAAAAGCAATCTGTCTAGTAGTAGTTTCTTAGAAAGCAAGGTTCCTATGTAACAGCAACAAGAACAGAGCTCAGTGGCATCACTGACAAAACCTGACACTGATGGTCATGCCCTAATGAGGTTAAGCTGAAAAGAAGAATTCAAGGGACTCATACTTGCCAAGTTCAACGTTTCTAAATGAGGGAAAGAAGTAAATCTACAGACTGTGCTGTATCTGCCCTGCACAGCACTTACTAATAAGCACATCTGTTCCATAAACCTTTAAGTCCATTTATTGTCTGTAATTTGTAGGAACTGAAGTTTTAAGTTCCCTGAGAACTTTTTGATGTGAAGCCCAACTCCCCTTCACTGTGTTTTCCCTCCTTCTCTGGGAGGTGTGGCACTTATTTAAAACAAATCTTGCAAAGCCTAGGCTCGGGCAGAAATCCAAACTCTAGTTACAAGAACGTGTCTTGGATGAGCAATGAATTCAGTTCCTAGCCGTTGTCTTTTAATGCAAGACACTAAGCACTTGCAAAAAAAAAAGAAGTGTCTGGAAAACAACCTGTCAACAGAAACAGGAGACAAAAGCTTTTCATGGAAGGGGGAATTTTTTTCTTCATTCTTTTATTAAAGCTTCATTCTAATTAATTCCAGAAAATTATAAAAAGCAGCTTGCCCCACAAGAGAAACATCTTCCTTCATCTAACCAAAAAGTGCAATAAGCTTAGCACCCCCTGCCTACTTACACAGGGATGGATGCAGAGGCCACAGCCTACCAGGAACTTTTTGCAGCCTTGAGGAATGTAAGGACACAGTTCCCCCGTTTGAAAACAACTCGGGAAACAAACAAGACGATTTCATTAAATGGAAAACATCTCCAATGCAAGAATACGGTAACTTTTCTAATAGAGATCTGATTAAAGCTGTGCACAACTGTGTAATTCGCAGACTCCCATATGAGCAACATTCCAGGTTTTGGTGATTTTGGTGGTCACAGCACCAAGCCTAGCAGAGTTCACGGAGAGTTTGGACAACTCTGAGGCACGAGGTGTGATTCTTGGGGCTGTCCTGTGCCGAGGCAGCAGCTGAACTGAGGGCACCACAGAGTCCCTTGCAACTCAGAACATTCTGCGATTCTCGCAGTCCATGCAGCGCTGCGATGTGAGTGACAAGCATCCCTCCCCAGCAGCAGACAGCACCTCCTAACCCAGACGTTTCTTACTTTAAAAGAGCGGCATAATAAATATTAAAAGCTAACGTTTAACCCTTGCCTTCCTAAAGAGCAGAGAGAGGGGAACACAGGAGCAAAAAGGGGGGGGAGGGAGGGAGAACTGGAGCCAGGTACGTACCCCAAACCAACCCCAGCGCACCCAGCGCCAGCCCGACCGCCCGAGGCACACGAGGCGAGGCGCGGCAGCCACCATCGATCCGGGGAATGCGGCGGGCAGCGCTGCGGGCAGACATGGCTCCGGGACACCTTAAATTTCCAGCCGCTGCCTTTAGAGGCAAACCCGGGGCCTTCGCTGCCGCTCTTTGTGCGGCCGGAGAGACGGCGGGGGAAGAGGGCGAGGAGGAAGGAGCAGCGCTCGGAGCGGCGGTGGCAGCGGCCCCTGGCCGGGCTGCGGCGGGGACGGAGCCCGCGGGTGTCCGGCCGCGGTGTCCCCCGTGTCTCCACGTGCAGGTACGGTGTCACCGGGGCGGGGTTCACCCCTCGCTGCCGGGGACGGCCGGGGGGATGTTGGGAGCAGCACCCCCCCCCCCCCCCCCCCCACCCCACGCCGACACTCCGTAATGGGGAGGGAGAGAAGCACGGGGGTGGGGGGGAGGAATGGGGGGGGGGGGAAAGGAGGGAAAAGGGAAAAAAAAAATGTCGGCGGGCGAAAAATTTAACCCGTCCGCTGCCGGCGTCCAAATTTTTTTAAAGCGGCCGCATCGCGGTGAGGCGCTGCCCCCCCATCCCCGCTCCTTCCTCCGCCCTTCCCCCGGGGCCGGGCCGAGGGAGGGCGGCGGGGCCCGGGCCGGGCGGGCACCCCGCGCCCCGGCCGCGCCGCGCCACCCCCCGCGCCCGGCCCGGCGGGAACGGCAGAGGCGAATTCCCCTTTAAATCTCCCCGCCTTGCACCCCCCCTCCTCCTCCTCCTCCCTCCTCAGGTCTCCCTCTCACCGGCTCTCGCCGCCTCCTCGCCCTCCGCCTCCTCCCGCGAACGGGACTCCCAGCGCGGTCCCACAATGCACCGGGCGCGACGGGCTCCCTCAGCGCCGCCTGAATAGAAAATGCCGCCGCCGCCGCCGGGCACGGGGGGGTTAAACCCCCCCCCCCCCCTTTTCCTCCCTTTCCCTGCTTTTCCCTCCCTTTCCCTGCCGCCTTCCCACCCCCTCCCGCTCCCCCTCACGCCGCATCCCACGCGCGTTCCCGCGCGGGGGCGCGCGCCGTTGCAGCGCGACATGTGGCGACACCGCCCCCCCCACACACACACCCCACAGACGCCCCCGCCCCTCAGCCCGGCCGTGTGGGCAGCCCCGGTTTGTGTGTGTGGGGTCCGGTCCCTTCATGTAGTCCCGCAGCCATCGAGGCTGGCAGAGACCTTTAAGATGGAGCAGTGCGAGGCAGCAGTGCCGCTGTAACCCCTTGGATACTGAGCTTCAGCACCTCTGGAGCTCAGCTCCGGGCACGGTGACTGCACCGCCTGTGTGGGCAACCTAACAGGGAAAATGCTTCTTTAGTATCCAATCTGAATCTCTCCTGTCTCTAAGGCCATTTCCCCTTATCCCAGAATTGATTAGAAATCGATTGGAAAATACCTCTGAGATCGAGTCCAACCTGTGACCAAACACCACCTTGTCAACCAGACCATGGCACTGAGTGCCACATCCAGGCCTTCGAGGGATGGTGAATCCATCACCTCCTTGGGAACCTGTCCTCACCTCCTTGGGAACCTGTTCTAATGTCTAATCATCCTTTCTGTGAAGAAATTCCTCCTCACACTGATATTTCCCCTGAGGAGCACAAGTCTGCCTGTAGAATTCCTTGCTTGGACACCTTCTCCTTCAATATGAAAACTCTGAGATTGGGAACAATTTGGGTGGGAAATTGAACCAGAGCAGAGGAGACCTGGCATCTGCAGAGCCAGGTCCTCCTCCGATGATGAATTTTGCCCAGAAACTGGACAAAAGTCACATTTGATCTATGTCACACCAAAATGTTGGGCTAAAGGAAAGTGAGGTGTTCAAATGGACCTGACAATGGGTAAAATCTGGCCAACATTAAATTTTTCTGAGTGCAGAGCCAAGACTGTAGCCCCAGGGAGATAGAGGTGTCATTTCCTCAGGTCTCCAAGGGGTTTGATCAGTGTGTGGCCCATGGAAGAATGCAGGTACCACTGCCATGAGGCTGGGTGTGTCAGCTGGGGACTTTTTTACCCAGAATGTGGTTTTGAGCATGCTTCAGGAAAAATGTAATCCTGTTTTGCAGCAGGTGGTGACAGGTTCAGCACAACTCTAGGAAGCTGAGCTGTGTTTTGGTAGCCAACAGCCAGGATTGTCACAGACTACTGCTCAATTCAACCCTTTTCCATCACTGATTTGCAAAGCATCCCATTTTTTCTCATGCATTTAATATACAAATCACTGGAATCTAACATGTCTGATTTCCAGTGTCTTCTCAGTTCATTTTTCTCCCTGAAAGTGCTTTTTGTGCTTCCAAAGACCCTTTTCCCAAGCAATTAAAATCAGGATTCAGATGAGTCTCTTGCTTTATGTGCAAGACAAGTTTTCTCTAGAAAGGAGGGAATTTCTGTGTTAGGGATAGCACAGGGCCCAGTTTACATTTCCAAATAGATAAAACAAGCACTTTGCTTCATGTAATTTGCAGCTAAGTACCTAATTAAGTAATTGCCTCTTAATTCAAAGATTGCTTTTCGTGCAACTGGCTTTGAAAAAAGTCTTGTCTAAAAACAAGCAGAAAGGGAAAAAAAATAAATTGTTGCTTTTCTTGCCTGATTTTAATTACTCTCTTTATCTCCCAGAGAATGTACTGCCCCAGGACTGTGGTGCAGGGGACCAGAGGTGCATGGGAGCTCCCAGCACTGAGCACATTTAGGAAGTCACTAATATTTGTATAATTAATTGATTTTCAGGCTCCTCCTTGTTGCTCTCTGAAAGCATTTCGAGCTCCACACACAGAAGCTGTCTCTCAGTGAGCAGCTGTGGGGCATTTGGCTGATGGTTTTGACAGCAGAGATGAATTGAGGACGTGGCATCTGCAGTCCTGACCTGGAATTTGAACCCTTTAGTGCCTCTCCCAGATGGAGAGGAGGCGGAGGATCTCGGAATCTTCTGATTGCCATCGATCTGATTTTGCTGAGCACTGGCCTCGTATCACATCTGTGTGTTCCTTGAGAGGTGATTTCAATCTGAAAAAAACCCCTGTAAGTATATTGAGAGCTGGAAATCAGATGCTCTGATCTAACATTTCTCCAGCATTTAGCCATTACCTCTACAACCAGCACCTCATTTAAAAAAAACCCCAAACATGGAGTGTAAGGAAAACCATGAGATAACCTTGCTGATTTTGAGCCCTGACTTACATGATTTTTCTTTCTGATATTTTTGGAGGGAAGAGGGAACTGGATCATATTTATATCTTCTTTTTTTTTTTTTTTCCCACATCTTTAAAGACTAGATATTTCTTTATCAGAGGGGAAAATAAAATAAATTGAGATTTCCAGGTGGTAACATGAAAGAAAACATGAATACTTGGAAATTCATGCTCATTAGTACTCCACAGATGTGGCTCTGTAGAGCTGAATCTAGCCAGGACCAGGGTATAGAGATGAGAACTGCACATAATTGAAGCCCTGATTAATTAAAAGCAATTTCTTGGCACAGACAGTGATGGAGCATCCTTGGGTGGATCTGCACACGTGAGCCCCAGGCCCTGCTGCTTGTGCTGGGGTGAGGCTTTGTGTGGGCAGGCAAGGGGTACAAAAGTGGCTTTGCCAAGGAAGCCAAGGCAGGAGGAGCAGGGAGCCAGCCCTGCACTGCAGCCTCAGGTGTGCTGCTGCCCCCAGCACTCACCTGCCCCTGCTTCTCCAGGTTCTCCACGCTTGGAACAGCTGCTGGAAGGGACTCAGGGTATCAGGAAGGGAGTCCTGTGCACACAGGGGGTGTCCTTTTTGTGCAGGATCATAAACAAAACCCCGAGAGAGTAGTGATGGATCCAGCAGCAGCCCTAGGGAGGCCCCACACTGCTGGAGCCACCAGCTTCATGGAACAATTTCCTGGAGTCCAATAGTGGTTTTCTAGACTTAAAAACTGATCACATTTCCTTTCCTCCCTCCCCTCCCAAAGGCATTTTTTGTCATCTATGTCCAAAACTTCCAGCAGAAACTCCATGATTGGAGCAATTTGGTCCAATGCCATGAGAAGGGACTGCTCCACACACTTTAGGAAGAGCAAAAAGGAGAAAGAAAAGAAGGTGAAGCCATCTGTGCTGTGCCTGATCACTCATCAAAGGCAGCTGCCTCCTGTGCTGGCTTGAGGACATGACAGATGTCTGCAGCCTTTACAGGTGCAGGGCCTGCATTTCATCAGTCTTTTTTCCATGGATGACCTGCAGTGTGGTTTATTAGCAGCTCAGATTTCTTTGGCCAAGGTGCTTTGTTGTTTACACATCCGGGTTAAAGCTGAGCAATATTTCTGATCCATGTAGGATTCTGACTCGGTCCTGCATCTCTGGTGTTTACAAAATTTTCAAAGCTTGAACTCTCCCTGTTCTGTTTCTTAAATGTCAGCAGAAACTTTTTCTTTTTTTTTAAAAATAAAACAGTGCAGCCTTCCACTGCAATGTTTGTAACCAAGAAACTGTGGCATCACAAGAGCATGAGGAAACACTGGCTGATTAAAACCAGGGTAAGAAATGACAGCGAAAGTGTTTGTCTTTTTTTTTATTTTCCTCATTTCAGAATTCACAATGAAGTTGCTGGTAAAATGGGACCAGCTGCTTCATCCCCACTTGGGCTGAATATGATGTTTAATGTGCTGAAACTATGAAACTACTTCTACTGGCAAACTTTAGTGTGATAATTTAATTTCTCATGTAAAGCATATCTCACAGCATGACTTTTTTCCCTACCTCTCTCTGTTTTGACAAAGTAAAGTAAGTTTGGACTATTGTTGGTTTGCTTTGTCTTGTTTCATTTCTTTTTCCTGCCTCTCATTAATATACAAGTAGTATTAAATAGTAATGATGCCAGTATTGACCTCTGCTGCGCCTTGGTGTTTGCTCATTTTGCTTCAAGGAGCAGATGTCTGTCTTTGTTTTCTGTTGCCAAATGGGGACCTTGCCCCTTTAACCTTTGATAAGGTGCATTAATAGTCTCTGATGTGAGATTTTATCAAAAGCCAAGTAAATCACACCTGCCTGGCAGCTTCTTTTAAACATTCCCATCGTGGTTTACAGCAGTTCAAGAAAGTGCAGTGTCCTCTGTGTTTTTGCAGGCTGCATTTATCCCCTGAACCCAGCTGAGCATCTTCCATGGAGAGAGCACCCATGGGGGCTCCTGGGGTTCTGCACCCATGGGGGCTCCTGGGGTTCTGCACCCTTGAGAGCTCCTGGGGTTCTGCACCCATGGGAGCTCTGAGATTCTGCTCCTGGGGTTCTGCACCCATGGGAGTTCCTGGGATTCTTCTCCTGTGTTTCTGCTCCTGGATGATGCTCCAGCACCAGTCCCTTGCCAGCTCCACCCTGTAGCAGTCAAACAGAGTGATTTTGCCTATCAGTGATCTATGGGGTCTGACTAGACTCACCTGGAGCCCATTTTCCATCAGTTGCTGATGTGGGATGGGGAGGGTGGTGTGTACACAGCTGCTGCTGGGCTCTTGGTGCTGGTTCCCTTGCTGTGTGCCCAGAGAGGGGCTCCTGGCTGCTTTTGCACCAGCAGTTAAACACCACTGTGCTATAAAGCTGCTCTAACCCTCCCTACTAAGAGGCACTCTCACAACATCTGTCCCTTCTTCATCCCTTTTGCAGCATTTCATACTTTGCTCCTGCACTTGGCCATCCCAAAAGCTGCAAGGGAAAGTTCGCTTCTCAGTTTCTATTTGTTTTTTTGCCCAGGCACCCACATGGCTTGTACAAGCAGCCAGCAGCCCTGGGCTGGGGTGGTGAGGGCTCTCCCCAGGGTGGGCAGGCTGAGTTGTACCTCAGGTGGAAGCAAGCCTGGCTCTGGGAAGCCTTGTGGGCAGTTTGGGAAGGTGGCATTTTGTGTCTGAGATGTGCCTGTGTGCTCTCCCACTGCCTCTTGCAGTGTTAGTGGCTGCTTCTGCTGAAGCCCTCTTGGATTTGCACACATCTCTGCAAAACTGCATTGGATTTGGTATTCCCACCCTGCCTGTCACATCCTCATGGTGTCACATGTGGGGGAAGCATTTCATGGAGCCCCTTTGTTCTGCCAGTCTGGGGCAGCAGGCACAGCACAGCTGCTCTTTGTTACTGGGCAGCACACAGAAAATAAAACAACCACACAGGGCCTGGTGAGGCAGCAGCCTGTGCCACACTGCCCTCAGTGTCACTGCCCAGCCCATGTGGGAACCTCCTCCTTCCCTCTCCAGACCTGGAGTTTCACCTGTGCTGACAACACCTGCATGGGGACAAGCCTTGTGCCTTGCAGTGCCCACAGAATGCTCCTTGTGTCCTTCTCCCTTTGCAGGGCTTTGTGTCCCTAAGCCACATCCCAGCAGACTTGAGCCATCCCCAAGCATTTCCCACTTCCTTTGGTTGGGATGAGTCCTGGGCAGAGCTGCTCCTGCGGTGGGGATGGCAGGGGCACAACCCCACCACCACCACCATGGCCTTTGCTCCCAAGCACAGCCAGTGCTTTTCTGTGCCAGGGTTTCCCCAAGGCTGGAGCCTGTAAATAATCCAGCAGTGTCTCCTCCTGCCCAGCCTTGCTCCCTCTCTTTGTTTCAGAAGAAGCTGTGTGGTTCTGCCAGCCAGAGCTGCAGCCACCCAATACAGGCTCCCTTGGGATGAGCCTCCAACACTGACTTCCCAAATTACTGTCTGGAGTGAAGGGTGCAGCCAAGCTGAGCCAGCAATCCTATTCCAGCTGCTGGCACGTGCCAAAACATCTGCCTGCCTGTGCTGTGCTTGCTGATGGAGCTGTAAGCAGCTCCCAGCATGTCATTTGGGAATATAAATTGAGTTTCTCCAAGCTGGAACCACCTGCTTCAGATAATTTCTCTGGCAAGGAATCTTATTCTCCATCCAGGATTTTCCTGCTTTCCTCTGCTGCCAGCCCTGTGTAGTAGCTGGGGGGTTGGTACTGATGGGTGGGAATTTAGGTGAATCCAGAGGGGAAATGTCCTGCTGCCAAAGCACAGCAGAGGGCAAATGTTTTGAATTTTAGAATCCCTGTCTGGTTTGAGTTGGAAGGGACCTTTAAAGTTCATCTAATCCAAACCCCTGCCATGGACAGGGACAGCTTTAGATATATTGGGTTGGTAAAGGCCAACCTGGCCTTGAACAGTTCCAGGGATGGGGCATCCACAGCTTTTTGAGATGCCAGGCCCTTCTTGATGCTGAACTAAGGCTGGTGGGATGCACAAGCAGGGAAACAAACAGCTCCCTGGGAAATAGGTGGCTGTTGCAAGGAGCAAAATGGCCTCAGCAAACCTGGAAATCAGGGGTGTGGGACTGAAGGATGCTGCTGCTCCCAACTTCCCTTTTCTCTCCCTAGGGTGACATGCAGCCAGCCCTCCAGATCTGTCCCTGTCCCTTCTCCTGCCCCAGCAGTATCCATTAGGTGAGTTTGTAATTATGATCCCCTAAACACACCTGAACTGTTGATTGTCAAATCCCACTCAGAATTGTGCCAACCAGGCACTTAAAGCTTGAGCAAATGGTTAAAGTGGTTTATATGGGAAACAGGTGTAACATCAGCCAAGTGCTCTCAGAGCTGCAGGTGAGGTGCCCTGGAAGAGACCAGGTGTGCCCAATGCCACCTCTCATCTCCTCAGGGATAACCAACCGTGCCAGGGTGTGTTTTCCCCGTTGGAAAAGCAAAACTAAACCAAGCCCAAGTCCCTGAGCAGGGGCTGGGTGGTTTGATCTCCTTGAGGGGTTGGATGTGAGTGTGTTGCCATAACAGTCTCACAGGAACATCTCTCCTGCTCCCAGTCCAGGCTAGCAGGAGGAATGAGGATTGCTGAGCCCACAGGCTGTGGCTGCCCCAGGAAACTCCTGGAAAGCCCCTGATTTACATGCACCAAGACATGCAAAGGCTGTTTCAATGGAATGCTGGATCCTTGGAGCTGCCAGGAGGTCAGACCCCTCTGGTGGGACTGGCTGGGATGAGAGGGTGGATGGAGGAGGATGTGAGGCCTCCCCATATCCCTGTACCCCCAAATGCAGCCCTGCACTCAGCAGATGCACCTGGCAGAAGTGGGAAGTGCTCCACATTCTCCTAAAGGGCTTTTCCCCAGCATTTAAAAGTAAAACCCACAAAATCCCACAGGGAGGGAAACAATCACACATTAAATCTTCCCATTTCTCTATTTCTTTCCCATTCCTTGCATCCCACTGCTCCTCCTCCCCTCCCTGCTGACAGATTTGCGTGTGTTTTCCCAGGATTTGTGCCCAGCATTGGCATTAAGTGAACTCTGCACAGCAGCATCTGCCTTTGCAGGACCTGAGGCTGGGGCAGTGTGGAGAGGGGCAAATGCTCCCTGGGGGGAGCATCCCTCCAGGTGAGGCATTTCCCTGTGCAGACAGGGGGGCAAAGCCGCTGATGGGCAGCGCCTGGGGGAAGCAAAGCCCAGCAGAGAGCCCCCGTGCCCGCTGCTTTGTTTTCCAAAAGGCAATTAACACCCGCCCGGTGCGGCTCCATTCCAGAGAGCAGAGCAGCAGGAAATAGCTGCTCTTCCCAAATGCAAAGCATTGCCCCAAGCCCCGTCTGCTGCCAGCTCGAGTGACCCCTGCGGAGCCCAAGGAGTCACAGCAGAGCCAAGGCTGAGCGCTGTTTTTAACTGGGCTTTTGATTTAATCCAAGCTGCAGAGCTGCATCTCTATGACCAAGATCCTTAGCACTACCCATACAGCCAGAGTGTAACCGATGGGTCAGGGAGTAGATGTGTGCTCCAAAAAATGGAGTTTCTCCACTTTACTTTAGGGTTGGTTTGATCAGGATGGCTCTGCACAAGCTGCTGTGAATGTGGGATTGTGAGGAATGGAAGCAGGATGGTGGATTGCAGCAGAGGAACAGGGAGCTGGGGCTGGCTGCTGGTGCCACTGAAACTGCCACCAAACATCAGCTTCCTGACACTCAGCAGGTAACACTGGGGCCAAAGGAGTGAACCCTTCCCATTCCTGCCAGTTTGAATAAAATCTACAGACACTGGAATGTCTCTTGTTCATAGAATCACAGAATGGTTTGGATTGGAAGGCACCTTTAGAAGTCACCTGGTTCCAAACCCCCTGCCATGAACAGGGACATCTTCAACTAAACCAGGCTGAAGTTGAAAACTTAAACCCCAACAAACCTGACCATGAATGTTTCCAGGGATGGGGCATGTACCACCTCTCTGGGCAACCTCTTGCAGTGTTTAATTGATTTCATTGTAGAAAATATTTTCTTTCTATTGAGTCTACCATCCCCAAGATGATCTTTGTGGTGCACAACACTGGTGGTCATGGTGGTCCTCCTCTGCTGGTGGTGCCATCCTGCATTGCACCCTCAGCATCCCACCTGGGTGGGACCATTGGCATGACAGGGATGGACAGGGTTTGTTCCAAGGGAATTCCCACTCCCAGGAGATGAGTCCAGATATCTCATTGAGTGTGTCAACCACTCCTAGAAGCAAATACAGCGTGCAGTTTTGGGCACCACAATATCAGAAAGATGTTAAACTCTTTAAGAGTGTGCATAGGAAGGCCACAATGATGGTGAAGGGTCTGGAGGGGGAAGCTGCTTGTGTAGGGGCTGAGGTCACTTGGTTTGTTCAGCCTGGAGAAAGGTGAGACTGAGGGGAGGCCTCATTGTGCTTTTCAACATCCTCATGAGAGGAAGAGGAGGGGGAGGCATTGAACTCTTCTCTGTGGTGACAGTGACAGCACTGGAGGGAATGGCCTGAAGTTGTGTCAGGAGAGGTTTAGGTTGGATATCAGGAAAAGCTTCTTCACCCAAAGGGTGCTTGGAACAGGCTCCCCAGGGCACAGCACTGAGCCTGACAAAGTTCAAGAAGTGTTGGGACAATGCTCTCAGGCACAGGGTGTGACTCTTGGGGTGTCCTGTGCAGGGCCAGGAGCTGGATTTGCTAACTCTTGTGGTTCCCTTCCAACTCAGCATATTCTGTGATAATATTTTAGAGGTGATCTTGAACAGGGGACAATATTCCAGTGAGTTATAGACCGAGGAGACATAGTTCAGGGTAGAAAATTGCTTATAAGTTCAGCCATTTAGGATATCAGCATTAGTTTTGTTTCTAAAACTTCCCAAGTGTGAGCAAGAATCACCTCACCCACCCACACTCACTAAATATTTAGTCATTTTTAACAAGTTAAACAAAGCCCTTTGATTGGATTTATGCTAATGGCTCCTCCGTAGGCATTTCTGATTCATTTACATTTCATTTTAAAATTGCCTGTGTACACTGCTTCTTTTCACCAACACCATTAGCAGATAAAAGGAACAAGCAGCGGGTCACAGACGCCACAAGGTGGCAATAGTTGAAGAGCAATTTGTTTCTGGAGGAAGAGCTCTGGGGCTCGCAGTGAACCCTCCCCGGGAGGGCAGCACTGCTGTGCATTAACCTTGGCACTCACTGAGGGCTCTGTGCCCACCAAAGCTGAGGGGTTCCTGTGTGGGGTGGGGGGTTCACCTCCCCCCTCGGAGCAGGATGGAGAACACGGCAGAGCTGCTCAAGGTCGGCCCAGCAGTGTTCTGCCTCACGGTTTCAAGGACCAAAACCTGCAGCATGGAGCAGAGAGGGTTTGCATACCCCAACACAGAGCCTCAGAGCCCCGGCTCTGCATGCCAGGGTGGGGTTTTGCTGGGTCAGAGCCTCTCAGGGGTGCCAGCATCCTGTGGGAATCTGCAGCACCTGATTTGCCAGGTCAGAAGAGGTGCCAGCACCCCTAGATCCAGCACGGAGGTGTTTCAGTGAATGGGAGTGCCTGATTCCATGACAGGGTGAGACAGGCTGCCACCTGATTAATCCTCAAACGGTATTAGATCCTGTATGACCTACAAGCCACAGCAGTGGGGTTCAGGGCTCCTGTAAGGCTTCTGATATGGTCATTCCCATCACTTTGGCCTCGAGATGGAGAGGTATGAGTTTGATGGAGGGGCTGTTTGGTGGATATGGGACTGGCTGGATGGTCATGTCCAAAGAGTTTGGTCAAGCATTTCATGTCCACATGGAAACCAGTAAGGAGAGGTGTTCCTTATGGTTTTGTACCAAAACTATTTAATATTGTCATCAGCAACACAGGCAGTGGTTTCTAGAGCACCCCCAGCAGGTTTGCAGGTGACACCAGGCTGAGTGGTGCTGCCGATGTGCTGGAGGGAAGGGATGCCTTCAGAGGGACTTGCACAGGCTTGAGGAGTGGGTCTGTGTGAACCTCATGAGGTTCAACAGGGCTGAGTGCAAGGTCTGGCATCTGGGTCAGGGCAATCCCCAGGGACACCATGTAGGGGGATAGAACACAAGTAAATAAAGGTAGTATGGAAAGTACTCTTGCCCCCTAAAGAGTTGCAGCTGGGTTAGTTATTAAGGATTAGGAGCAGGCCTGATGTTAACAGGCCACACCTGTAGCCAAAAAGAAAAATGTTATAAAAGAGTGGATTGGTTGGTTGAGGGGACCTGGAGTCAGTTGGCTGCTGTGAGGACAAGGAAGAGTCAGTGCTAGGAGGAGCTGCCTACAAGAAGCATCAAGGAGGTACAAAACTCTGGCAATATGGAACCCTTGCAATGTACTGACAATAGAACTCTTGCACTATAAGGACAACAACAGCATCCCTCTGGGATGGGTGCTGGGGGTCTGCATGAGGCAGGAATCTCCACTGCCCTCCCCAAAGGGACTTTAAATGAGAGTTGGGAGCTGATGCACCACGCTCAGTGAAAGGCACCAGAGGAGCCATGTGGGAGCCCATTTGTGATGAATGTTAAATGTAAAATCTACATTAATGCACTGGGGTTTGGCACTCTGTGCTGTCCAGGAGATGGAGCTGGGAACATGATGCCCTGGTGAGCAGAGGCTCTAGGAAGTGGAGATCTCAGAGCAGTGCTCCATCTCTGTGGGATGCAGGACATCCACTGCCATTCCTTGGGGCTGGCAGCAGCACCTGGGTGTGCAGAGTGGCCTGGGCTGCTTAGGAACCTCTGCCTGTGCTTTAGTCCTGGGGGAAGGAGTGAAGGCAGCAGGACCCCCAGGCAGGATGGGACTATGTGGTGTCAGATCACATCTGTGGTGCCCTGGGCCAGAGGGACAGAAAGGACAAATCCACAGTGAGTCACTGATGCTGTTCTGTTGTCCAGCCAGACCTTGGTGATTGGGCAAATTTTATGCAGGTAGAGGTTCCTTCTAACCCTGAGGCAAACCCCATTCCCTGCAGGGTGTCCAGCCCAGTCTTGGCTCTCCTTACAGCATCAGGGCAGTACATGAAGGGTGGATGGAGATGCAGGAAGGGGATACCCCACTGGTGCTGCCAGCATCAGGCCAGGGAGGTGGAGGTCTGTCAGTTTTGAGGACGGAGCCATCACCAGGAAAGAGTCAAGAAAACAAAGGGTGGATGATGTCACCATTCTCAGCAGCCAAAAAGTGAGGCAGGGCTTACCACAGGAGGCAGGGATGTGGCAGTGGGGAGAGCTGGGCACTGAGGGCCCGTGCAGGAACTCGGGAAAAGGGAAATCAGGGGGGAGCAGAGGTCCAGCTAAGAGCAGAGCTGCATGCATCCCCTGTGCCGTGATGAATGGAGACATGAGATACAGTCGGTGAATGCTGAAATCTCTCGGGATTAAATGATTACATTAATCTTTGCTTTCTCTAAGCCGTGGTAATGGCAGTAGCCACATGCTGGTTCCAGTCCAGATCCACCCCTGCTAATTTCCCAGTGACTCCTTGGGGAGCTGGCACGGGCTCACACTGTCCTGACACACAAATGCCCCCCTCACCCTTCTCTAGCTGACACCCCTTTCACCTGATGTCTCCAGGGCAGTGCTGGGCATGGGGCAAAAGCAGAGGGATCCTGTGGTGTGGGAGCATTGCTGCCAATGAGGATTTTTAAGGTCTCCTGGATGATTTCCTTTGCTGGAATGCACATGCAGTCCATAGGATTTGCTGAACCACCCTGGGGCAGGAAAGACCCTGCAGGCCACTTGAGGGTCAGTGGATGGCAGAACTGTGTGGGGTGGCCTTTTCCATCCACCCCAACCTGAAAATGACACTTCTCCTGGGTGTGCTGGTGATGGACACAGCCAGGGGACATCTCTGCCCATGATGATGGTTGCCAGTCCAGGCTGGCCCTGTGGCCAGGCCCTAGCGGGAGCCATGGGCCACCATGGTACTCTCACCTGTCCCTTGCTGGGCAGAGGTGGATGAAGCTCTTCACCTCATGCTTGTTGGTAGCTCCAGGGGCAAGGGTGGTGTTGTGAACACTTTAACATGAAGTTACTGCCCTTGTTATCAGCTGGGTGTAACAACATGTGCATGGAGGGGATAGAAAAAGCTGATGGAATTATTTTGAGTTTTTTAAAACCCAGAATTGATGTTTACACACTGGAGCTAAATTATTTATACACATAATGTTATAGGTTTCACATCAGTGGCTTTTATTAGCAGATGAGAAATCATACCTGACCTACTTGTACAAATTCCTCTCGTGCCTCTCTGCGATGACAGCGTGGCAGAAAGGAGTGCAGGTGCTAACCCCAGGCCAGTGTGGGGATGCTCAAGCAGTGGGAGAGCCAGTGGAGGGAGAAAAGATATCTCAGCACCTCCTACAAGGCATTTTGCTGCTCTAGGTTTGGGGGAGAACATGCACAAGGGGGTTATTTTTGAAAAGTCTTGCAAAATGCTGGCAGCATCTGTTTCTCTAGGAGGACGTGGCCCCATGGGGTTTTTCTAGGACCGTGCCCCCTCCCTTCCCCAGAGAAGGAGAAATGCACTTCCCAGCAAGGCCTCAGCAGAGGGGAGGCTCTTTGGGGAGAAGGTTTCTCTAGAGGAGGGGTGGCTGCATCAGGACCCCCCATCCCCAAACCCCTCTGATGTGACACAGTGTGTTTCCCCTGAAAGACTCAGCCAGCCGTTTCTAAACCAACATGTCACAGGCACTTGAGATGACTTTCTTCTTGTCTCACAATTAATGCATTTTTTATAAAGCCCAGGCTTCAGTTTCCTTTCATGTTACCAGGAGGATATCCTTTTTCCTCTTCAGCTTCAGAAGGATGTTTTTCACCCAAAGCATTAATCTCCAGTGTCCTGTACCCAGGGCAGAGGGATGCACTGGCTGACTGGGCCAGCAGGGAAGCAGGAGCGTGGCTGGAGCTCAGGTGTGGCTGCTGCCAGAGTCACCTGCTCCATCCCAAAGCTGTTCCAGCAGGTGAGCCTGCAGCTGGCAGCAGCACATGCTGGTGACTCTGCAGCATAGATGAGATTAGTGCCATGCAGATCACAGCACACAGGAACATTTCTTGCTCAGAATTGTACCTTAGACTCAATTTAAGGTGCTCCACTTAAATGTTGCAAGAACAGTGTGTTAAGCTGGTCCCTGTGTTTTAAAACACAAGCCAAACAAAGCCGTGCTTGTAACATCCTGGCCTGCATCAGCAGGAACGAGACAGTGACTGTCCCCTGAACTTGGCACTGGTAAGGCCACACCTTGAATCCTGGGGACACTTTTGAGTTCCCTACTACAACAAAGACATTGAGGTGCTGGAGCAGGTCCAGAGAAGGGAGAACAGAGCTGAGGGGCTCAGCCCAGAGAGAAGGAAGCCTTAGAGTGGCATTTCAGTACTTAAAGGGGGCTTGTGAGAAAGGTAGAGAGGGACTTTTTACTAGAGCCTGTAGGGACAGGACAAGGGGCAGCAGTTTTAAACTAAAAGAGGGTTAGATTTAGAGTAGCTATTAAGAAAAACAATATTACAATGAGATTGGTTTACAGTGAGGCTCTGTGACAGGTGGCCCAGAGAAGCTGTGGATGCTCCATCCCTGGAGTGTTCAAGACCAGTTTGGACGGGGCTTTGGCCAACCTGATCTTGTGCAAGATGCTCCTGCCCATGGCAGGGCTTGGAGCTTTCCAGGTCCCCTCCAAACCTAAAGCATTGTGTGATCTATTTTGTGTGAAGACCGAGATGCTCTTCCAGCACCCCCCAGAGGGGAGAGCCTGCACTGGCTCCTGTCACAGCACACAGGATCTGCACCAGGCTCCAGCTGATCCGGGCAGCCACTGAAATGTGAAGGGAGCTCTCCTTGGGACTTTTACCAGCAGTGCTTCCTGTATAAAGCCAAAAAGGTGTGGTGAGCTGCTGCTTCACTTCACTTCACTGGCTCCTTGGAATTGATGGAAGATTACCAGGAACATGTTTTTGCAGGAAGTATTTTCTAAGGCTAAACATTTGATGAGGGTGTGATAATGAATTACCAAGCATATATCTATGCAGCTACTCCAACCTGTGAGTATTGGTTTGTCCTTCCTGTGTGTTGTTTCCATAGAAGCAGAGCTTAACCTTTTAAGTGCAGATTATAAAGGCACCTAATTCAATTAAAATTAGACTTCAAGCATATCAGTTTGTAATGCTCAAGAGTTATTACATGATTGGAAATAGATGTTGTTGTGATTGGCAAGGCCAGTGTGGTTTCTGGCTGAGCCAGCTGGAAAAACAGCATCCTGGTGGGAACTTTCAGGGTTTTCCTATGTGTAGTCCACTGGTGGCAAAGTAATTCCTCTAAAATATGGGAATCCAGCATAGAACACAGGAACACACTTGCAATTAAAGTTATTTATTGTAGGTTTTCTTTTCTGAACTGACAAAGAGGATTTCCCAGAGCTCGGTAACACGACACAATGTTATACACCATTTCACAACTAGTCCCTTGTTGCTTTATTAAGAACATAGTAATTTAAAAATATCTAAATATTTACATATTAATAAAACATATATACAGAAGATTGAGACATTTTTACCTAAATATGGAATGATTTTTTTTTCTTCTCTCTAATAAACCCTATAAAAAGATTTCTGAAGAAAATCTGAACAGTAGTCACAGTAAGTAAACACAAATGCAATCTTCCAAATTTACAAAACGCTGATTTCATTGCTGAAGGGTTACAACACAACGGACCGGTGCCCCCTGCCCAATGCAGGCAGCTCCAAGCCATGAAGGAAGGAAAGACTCAAAATTTAAGGTTTGCAGTGCACATTCAATCTATTCCACAGTTTCAGAGAGAACATGGTCATTCCTAAAAGTCCATGGAAGGTGGGTGGGGAACAGCTGGGAGCCAGGTTTCTCAGGTGCCAACAGAACAAACCGTTCACGTTGGCTTCAGTGTTATTTGTGGGCATTCTGTGACACCTGAGAAACAGGCATGAGGATTGTTAAAAAAAGAGGTTGAACATTTTGAAAACCATCCCACTCTGTAATAGCACTTCTGTTGAGACACTCAAAGGCCAAATAGTTTCCAAAAAATAAAAAAGTACCTAAGATAAGATACACACAGGGAAAGGAAACACAATGGCAAAGGCTCTAGCAAGCTCTCCCTCGAATTGCAGGACACGTGCTCAAACTGCCTGGTGATCAATAGGTGTTGCAGGTAAGACCTTCCAGATTTCTCTGTGACATTTTTAAAGTGAATTTAGTGCTGATGAAAGGTGCAGAAATGAAGGTTTGCAGGAGGGGCCACACACAGTTTCACCTTAGCCCTGACCTGACCCTTTCAGTGTCTAAGAGGGTAGTGCAATTTCATGATCGATTCACTTGTCTTAACTGCTGAGATATCAATACAGTGCCAGCTGAAAGGTGACTTGTTTTTTTAAAATAGGTGAGTATTGTTGTCAATACTCAGTTTTCAGGGGCTGAAAAATCACAGTGAGCAGACCCTCTTCTTAGAAAACAGAAAAATAATCCATTTTGAAATTGAGGTGATGAGCAAGCTGGGGGCATCAGTGAGAGGAAAATGACCACCTCCAGCAATCTCCACTACAAACATGCTCAAGAGCCATCCCACTAGGACCACACAGGGGAAATTGTTTGAGGAATAGCTTCTCCTTGCTATAACTAGGAACCTGGGCACTGCTGGGAGAAATCCTCCTTTATTCCCTCCTAAACCCAGTAAGGACTTTTTAATCAGAGCTGTGTGTGACTGTCATTGATACCACAGCAGCCAGGAAGGGAAAAGTGGGTCTGCAGAAGCAAAGAGCTTCACCAGGTCAGATGCTCTTTAAGCCCCCCAGGGTTCATGGTGGAGAGAGAGAGGCCACCCTGGTCCCTGGGGACAGGAAGAGTCACAACTTCTTCGTGGTTTAAGATGAGACACTGCTGGCAAGCATACAAACATGTGGAAAAATACAATCATGGAGGAGAAACACAGGCAGGAGAATGACCTCAGAGTGGGTACCCCGCTAATTCAGTAATGCATGGGATGCAGAGGGAAATCATCTTAATTAAGATGAAGAACAATGAAGAGATCTGGTGGTTCATTACTTGAGGTTACATGGAAAATACACAGACTTGTAAGGAAAAACTGTATGGACGCCCATGTCTTGTAGTACACTGAAGTTCTCGTGCTGAGCTTGCAGGAACATTGCTCAAAGGAGAGGATGTTTCTATCTGCTAAGAACACTGATGCAGGATGTGAAATTCAAACTGAAAAATCTGGGTTTGCATCTATCAGATGGTCTGTTGTGGTGTCAAAAAGGTTACCTGAAGGGAGAAAGAGTTTGAAGGAATCAGTTAAAAAGATGTAAGAATTTAAGATATCAGTAATTTGAAACAAAAAATATTAGTATTTTAGAATTATCGAAATAATGTATTTGAGTTTTAATTTTAATTAGTGATGAGGCTGAACTGCTGGTGTGCACACAAGCAGTGCTGCTGAATTCCATTTAGAGTAGAGCTCAACTGGCTAAAGAAAAGCAAATTAAATAGATTTTTTTGAATACAAAATTTGCCAGCCAAGTTTTTCACACAACATACAGTGCAGCCCACTTCAGATGTAAAGCACTCCATTAGTCTTCAGCACAAACTGCACTGCTACGCTCACCCCTTTGAAGTTTAGGTTCTGAAGAAGTGAAAAAAGCACCCCATGAATTTTCAACCTTGAGTACATACTTTGGGATCTTATTTGGTAAAAACCCCCACCACTCCACAGCAGTCTAAATGCATATAAGAGAAAAAAAAATAATATATATATATATACACATACACTTATAAAAGGTGCACTGTATGATTATATCCCATCTTTTAAAAAGCACTTTAAGAATGTGCTTTTTCTAAACAGAACAATGAAAAGATGGACAGAAGAATTACAACGAGGGCACTAAGAACACAGGGCAAAGAGAAGACACACATCAATCAGCCTGAGAGGCAAATACATCCCAATGAAAAGGGAAGACTCATACAATCACACATTGAAAGGATAAAGATTTATATTACAATAAAGGATTTATATTTAAGGTTTTGGAATAGGTTTTTCTTTTTTTTCTTTTTTTTTTCCCCAAGTTTCATTTTCTTGATATTGTATTTCAAGAGAAAAGGAGACAACCTATATAGAATTGGATTGTTGCTGTTTTCTTATCATCTGTTTCTTTACCAAGAGATTGCTCTCATCTTTTCACAAAGCTCTATCACCCCTAGACCTGAGGATTGGGATGTTAGTGTTTCAGCTTCCGTTAGGGATATCACAATTCTTTCTCATCTCAAAATTAACCCCAGAGTGGAGAAACTACACAAACTCTCAGCTTGGCTGGGGTCCAAAGCAGGGGTAAGGAGTGCTGCCTCATGGTCCTAAACCTGCCTACATCTTTCCAATCCAATTTACAAGATGAGGATTCAAGGAAAGGGTGTTGCAGCTGTGTTACATTTGTTCTCACATGCAGAATTTATGGGTTATGCCTTCCTTTTGTTTTTCTTTGAACCACAAAATCCCAATGCTTTGGGTAAATTGTACACTGAAATAAGATGAGCCTTTTCACAATACCATCTTACACAGAAAGACTCTAAAAGGTGCCACATCCTCATCCTGATAAAGATCTATCTCACACCCTCCAGGTATCCTGTATCACCAAGAAACTAATCAGCCTTTCCACTGAGCCCACGATAATTACCCCCAGAGCTGCCTGATCTGTCTCAGCTCAGCTCTGGACACAGCCTGCAGCTTTGCTTAGGTGCAAAAGCTGGAACTCTCTGAGACCTGAGCTTTGATAACATTTGTTAGGGACAATTCTTCTAGTATTTTCTTGAGATTTATCTGTCAATGAACCAAAGTTCCCAGCAAGTTTAACTGCCACAGTTCTTCCAATTTATTTTAAACACCCTTCAATCAACAGATTTAAAGACAAGGCCCTCTTAGTACAGAGGGTGATTTTTAACACAGGAGCATCATTTCTGTTCAGGAGTGCTAAAATATAATTGGGAAAAATGTCTTAGCTTTATGAAGCTGTACCAGCTTCATTATTTTTACCAGGCTTTTGAGTTCCAAAAGAGCTTTCTGAAAACAAAGCATCCCCTGCTCTGCTCAAATCCCAGGACTTTGCTGTTTGTGGGCACAGAGGGAGCTGGTTCAGACCTGGCTGTGGGCACTGGCACCAATTAACTGCACTCAGAGCCTGGTCCTGCTGGCACTAAAAGAGAGACACCTCCAAACACAACTGCAGCTGCCCTGGCCTTCCCTCTGGAAGCAGCTCTCTTCCCACCAATGATGGAGAGAGGTGAGAGCAACCACACCTCTGACTGAGGTGTCCCAAGTGAACTGTTAGCCAGAGGCTACAATCCAAAATCATACAGACTGAGACATTCCAGCACTGATAATCCACATATACCCAGATCTCCTCCTTAATGTCATTGGTGTCACAGGCAGGACTGACACAGTTGGAAAGGCAGATTTAAGGCATCTGAGATTTTCCCTGGTTTTTGGCATCAGTGCTTATCACTGATTTAAATAATTCTCCCTGGCTGCTTTTGCTTCACAGTTTGTTCAGTTATTGATGATCAAGAGAGGAATTGTTCATGGACAGCTCCCATAGCCCCACATATTTTCTCCCCATCCAGTCTCCTGCAAGATCCCCTCAGCCAACCCCATTCACTCTGGTTTTATTACACCAAAGCACCAGGGTAACCACTGATCACAGAGGTACAGGATCAGCTAGGTTGGAAAAGATACTTAAGATCCTGCACTGCCAGATCCACCAACAGCCATGTCCCCAAGTGCCATCTACACATTTTTTAAACACCTCCCAGGACCGTGACTCCACCACTTCCCTGGACAGCCTGTCCCAGTGCTCAACAACACTTTTGGGGAAGAAATTTTTCCTAATACCTGAGGCCATGATTTATCTGGTATTAGCTGTCATCTGCAACCAAGGCCCATGGCATGAGGCACTGCACAAACACAGTCAGAAAGACTTTTCCCCAAAGATTTTTCAAGCTAAACAGAGAAGACAGCTGAATAAATTGCATGCAGACTCTCTTTAAAGAACCTGTCAAGCACCCTTTTGTAAAACCAGCTGTACTAAAACAGGGAAAGACCCCTGTAAAAATCATATTCCACCTCTTTTGCTAGATTCCTTGCTGCAAAGCAGCTATATTTTGGCTCTGTCTCATAATTACTGTCATTATACTGTCTGTGTATCACTTTAAATAATCTGCTTCCAACAACAGTATGATATTACACAGATCTGTCCTATAAAGAGGCACTGGCACACATATAATAATGGGTGTGAGTCAAATTCTTGGCTCACAGCCTATGAGCATCACCTCCCCCCAATGCAAACTGCAGCGTGGTTTATTTAGGCATCCTTCCACAGGTAGTGTGGAGCAGTACACATCACACACAAGCATTTCAGCTCCAAAGCTGCATGCATGGATGCTCAAAGATGTACAAGCAAGCAGACCACAGGGGTGATCTGCAGTGGAGTGGAAAGGGAGTCGCCTTCTCTACCACAACCATCCCAGCACGTTCATCTCCATCCCTGATGTACAGCCTGAGCAGTGACTACAGAAACTGCTCCAAGAAACCCACAGCAAACTGTTCATTCTGCTCCAGAGCAATGAGGAGATACCACTACACCACATTAACAACCTTTATTAGGGAAGGGAGCAGAATTTCTTCCCTCCCTGATAAAAGAAACCAACAGGATGTTGCTTGGAAGGGACCTTTCAAAGCAGAGCTTCCTGCACCTTTCATCCCAGCCGCAGCCTGCCATATTATTGAGCAGGAAAGCAGGATGGCAGCTCCCAGGCAGCGTGTGCTCCCAGCCCCCCCTGGGTCCCTGCCAGAGCCAGACTAAAGCTGCTTGTCCTCCCAACTGCTCTGCTGCTCCTATTCCTTAGTAACTGCACGTGCTCCACGGCTGGCAGCTGCTGCTCCAGCACACAGCGGTGCCGTGTGAAAGCTCCTTCTGCAGCCCTCGTGCAAGAGAGATTAGGGAGTGCTGGCACAGGAGACAGATCTGTGATGGGCACCAGGAGTCTCCCGTGCTCCCCACAGCTGTCAGGTACAGTGTGGTGTGCTCAGAAACCCAGTACCAGCCCTGTCCTGCTCTTCCAGCAGTGGCATTGCTGAGCTCCAACCACCCTTTGTTGTTATATGAAATAACACAAAACCACACTACAATCGATGACGTTATTTGTCTGCCCAAGATCCTCTCTCCTTTGGAATAAGAAGCAGCACCTCAGTGACATTACAGAATTTGAAATGCAGGCTCCGGCCCCACTGGATTTTCAGAGGATGGCAGCTCAGCTCCTACCATCATGGCACCTACTGATGGACTAACTCTTAATGTGAGGGTGCTTCAAACTTCAGTCTCAGTCTGGTGATTTCGGCACCAAATTCAACAGTGTGGAAAAATGTTATTTCCCAGTCTACACAGCTGCACAGCCAAGCTGCTGCATAGCAATTGTCAGGCTTTTAAGGCAGGGTGGCTGCACTTCAAGAATAAGTAAACTAACACTTAACTAGCATGTAAAAATGTCTGCAATCCTTCTGTGAGTCCAAGATATTATGGCTAATACTGCCAACAACTCAACAGATGTGACACTACAAGTGATTGTGTTTGTCCCTACCAATAACTCTGTTAAGAGATAAAAAATACTCCCAGAAATATCAGGGATGAGCACAAGTCCCTATCTGGCATAAGAAGTGTAACTTACAGGCCTTATTAGCTTAGCTGCTCCCATGGACCTTGAGGTTTTATGAATATGAAATTGAGAGGAAAATTGTAAGATTCTGATGCATTTGTTTTTTAACACAGACCATGCAAAACTTTAGATAGCAGAGTTCTATGTGCAATTACCCAGCTGTACATGGCAAGTCAGGATTATTGAAAAGTGCTTCTGTGCCATAAACAAACAAAAACACATATGGAAGACTGATAAAAATTTTAATACATTTTACCTGTTTGTAGTAGAGAAATGTCCGGCTTCTCATCACAGTCAGTTGCCTCTGCTGATTACAAATATAAACAAGAAATCTCATTACTTTTACTGAATATGGGAATGTGATTAAAAAGCTGCAGACTGTGAAGTGATTTTGCATTTTCTATCTACTTTCCTCAGCTGCAAATTTGCAAGTGCTCTGTTAAAAACTCACTGCTTGGAGGAAAAGGTCATATAATAAAAATGCAAACTTGGAAGAGGGAGTTGGGTATTAAGGAGCAATTGTACCAGCAACGGGATGGAGTAACAGTTGTTCTTTTTAAAGTTTCAGGATATCTGTATGATAAGAGGAGTTGTTATCACTTGATAAAGTCACAAGAAAAGTCCCCAGTGGTCCTTAGAGGAAGAGCCTTGCAGGCTGAACTCCACCCACCCACAGTCATCTGATGCCTGCAGGGAAAGGAGCACTCCCATTTCTGCACCCGAAATTCCCATGACCACAGGCAAGCTCACTTTGCAGGGGACAGATTTACTAGGGCAAAGTGTCTTCAAAAACGCAGGTGGGTGCCCAGTGTAATTAAAAAAGCACTGGCAATTAATGTGTATATACACACATGCTTTCAACCCACAGCTTATGCAAGAGCATTTGACTTAATTTGGCCCACGGTGAAGGGAGGCTAAAAGCCTAATTTGTTCATTTTGTGTTTGCCAGAGGCCAAGGGAATGCACAGACATAGCTTGCCTCACTCAGCAGATGTGCAGGGACTTGTTAGGCTCTAGTACCTGGGACGTGCATGTGAACCCTGAGTAAATCAAAGGTGTGTAACAGGAAATCCGTGCCTAACCTAAACAAGCCCTATTCAAAATCCTATTACCTTTGTCTTTTGGCACTGCAGCATGATATTTAAGGCCTTTGAAGCACAATGAGATCTTTGAGAGCACTTCAGCAAATGAGGTGTGGTCATACAGGACAAGCCCATTATCACTGAATCACAGAATAGTTTGGGTTGGAAGGGATCTTAAAGGTCACCCAGTCCAACCCTCCTGAAATTAGCAGGGAGAGAGCTTCAACTAGATCAGGTTGCTCAGAGCCCTGCCCTTGAATAATTCCAGGGATGGGGCATCCAGCATCTCTCTGAGCAGCCTGTGCCAGTGTAAAAAATTGTAAAAAATTCTTCCCTGTATCTAATCTAAATCAACCATGTTGTACTTTAAAATGATCACTCCTTGTCCTGTGAACTACAATGTACAAGGTCAGTGTGGTGGATGTATATCTCTTCACATCCATTCACTGCACAATACCCACAGAGATCAAAACCAAGGCTAGAGATAAGCTAAACAACTCAGCTCACCTTCCACTTGAGACTAAGTTAATTGTCCTGATCATCTTTATCATGGCTCTGCATATGAGGATGTTCAGTTGTTGCCTTCATGATGATAATGTCTAATCCAGCTCCTAATCTACATTAATTTTCTAATGTAATCCATCAACCCTTGTCTCTCCATCCCTGGTCCAAGAGAGTGCTGTCTCTCCCACATGCCTGGATGTCAGGTTAGTTTTTGGCTATATGCTCTCAGTTCTGCAAAATTAACTGAACCAAAGAAAATATAAACAAATTAAAACCCTAGTACCAGGCAGCTTTCCTCCCACAAAAGGTTTAAATGCAGAGCCCTGATAAATTCATGGCACAGACTTGCAAGTGACTCAGTGGAATTGAGACTTTTCTCTGCTTTCTGTGAGAAGGTGCCACAAATTCAGTGCCTGGTACAGCTCACTGTGAAAACCTTGAATTTTGGAAGGAACTAAATGGGAAGGGATCACCTAGGCAGGTCTGAATCTGGACCAGACTCTCAATGGTGGAAGGATTGGATGTGCAAGGGAGGAGACAGCATGGTGCAATGAGAAGGCAAAACTCACCAATGGGATTTACATGGCTTTAAAAATCCTGTCAGTCTGAGGCCAACTTCTAGCAATGCTGTGAAGAACTACCTGCAACTCAGCATACAAGGACAAAGCTGCATCTGCCCTCTTGGGTAAAAGGGAGCCAAGCTATGAAAAAGGGGGAAGCTGGATCTGAGTGCTGGCAAAGGACTGGAGAGCCTTTCCTCTATGAATATCAGCCAATGGGCTGCCCACTGTAGTGACAGCTTTTCTAGAAATTTCTGCAGCAATTTGGAAAGTAGCTCCAGAGATGTGGCCACCTTTCTGCCTAACTCTTCCTACACCAGAGGAAAGCAATAATACAGAAAGAAACAAATGGAAACAAGGAACTTCCAGAAGGTAAGGACTTGAGTCTCCAACTCTACAGAACCAGAAGTTACCTGGCCATTTTAATATGGCAGAAGACTGATAAATGAGGTTCAGCTCTCCACCAATTGTTCCAGTCTCATTCCTCGTGCCAGCACAAATGTTTATACAGTCACAAGATCAGATCCAGTTAAAAACTGACAACATGGCCACAGGAATGCCTGTGCCAGTGCCAGCAAGGGAGTGGGAGCACAGCAGATGCCCAGAGAGCTACTCACTCTTCTCAGCAGCTGCCAGGATCTGTTTTATGAAACTGGATGTGTAACTGCAGATCCAGGTGAAGCTGGAAATAACACAGGGGAATGGCAAACATCTCGATTAGGTTTATACCTCCTAACATGGGTATAAACCACCAGTCTCTTACATGTCATTCCAAGAAGAAAGGAAGGTTTGCTTTTGACAACCACACCCACAGACTGCCAGCCAAACCTCACTGTCCTGGGCCAGCTTTCAAGACAAGGCAAGCAGGAAGAGAGCCTACTGTGGGAACTCAGAGCCTCCTCTCTGTCCTTTGCTTAGACAGAGTGTTGCAGACCTTGCAAAATAATGCTGGTAGTCATTTTCTTAGATTCCCCCCAGATTGTGTAGCTTCTGAGGTACATGTCTGTCTATAAGTGTACACTTGCTGCTTTCCTGGAAAGAAGTACACACGTGCTCAGGGCTGGGAAGTTGAATACAGCAGTTACTATTTTAATATTGCTGGTTTTTATCTAAAATACTGGCCACAAAGACACTGTACCACATGCTGCACTTCATCCTACATCCTTCCTGGCCCTGTCTGTATTGCTAAGCAAAAATCCACCCAATCTCTTGCAGCATGTAGATACTGTGTCAAAAGCAGAAACCAGGGAATCAGAAAGCTGAGGAAAAATGGGAAGAAGAAAAAAACCTCCTGCAAAACAATGGAAGCAGCAGTTTGAACAAGGACATGGGAGAAAAGCATATTCCCAGGGAAAAATAATCAATAAAAATAATTTTTTCCTCCTTCCCCACTATTTTACACTGCAACAAAGTAATGTTAATTTTAAAAAAAACAATTTAAGGATGAAGCATCATGGCATGCAATTTATTTAAATAATTTGCAGCATGTTTTCCAAAACTGCTGTATTTTCCTTTGAGGAGTCAGGCAATCCAAGGGTTCCAGGTTAAGCACAAATAATCACTTGGCATGAACAGCTCATGCACTGTGGCAGTGTTAGAACAGAATCACAGCATATCCTGAGCTGGAAGGGACCCACAAGGATCATCCAGCCCCACAAGGATCATCCTGCACAGGACAGCCCAAGGAAACCCACAGTGTGGTAATTCACACATTATTGTTATTACGTATTACCCCACAGCATCAGCTTTCCCATGGATAGCTGCTGTGCAATAATGGCTCATGGGCTCTTCACAACATAAAAAGGGAGGAAGAACTTACTGTGGGAGATGTGTGAACCCTGACCTGCTGCTTATTAGTGGATGGAGAGTTTAGTAATCAAAAGGCTCAAATGCAGTGCCTGCACAGAGGTGACAGGAAGAGCCAGCCAGCTCCCTCTGATTTTCCCCATGTAAGATCTCTGTGATAATGGCAGACTGTGTCCCTGTGTGCTGCCACTGGCAAGGCCACCAGACACCTGCTCGTGTTCTCTTGTGCAGGGTGAAGGGACCACGCTGGGGCAAGCCCAGCACTGTAAATTATGAGGCAGTTTGCATTGTAATTCATGCTGCTTTAAGAGGGGAAACCCATGCACACACACTTCCTTTGACTTCTTTCCTTCCAGGGCAACTTTGCATCCAATCCCATCCACCAAAATTGTTCAGCTCCTCCTCTGGGAGAAGACAGACCTGGCATCATGAAGCTGTGCTCCACTATGCTCTGCTGCTGGCATGACATGGGACCAGCAGTCAAGGCTGAAGAATATTATCATATCTTTAATTTTAATTATAACAGCTGTTTGTAACATTAACCTCACAGTCTCTTCTCCCCTTTGTGACAGCTAACTTGTGAAATTTTGAAAAGACTGAACAGGGCCAATAAAAATTTAATGGCAGCGGCAGCTTTATTCTCAGATCTAACAAATAAAAAAACACTACCCAAGTCTCAGATCTCAGGCAACAATCTAAAAGAACTAAGAACAAGCTGAAGGAAAATAAATAAATTTAAAAAATAGAATATTCCCAGCTATGAAAAATATTGTCATTGATTCAGAATGTAAATGATTTTTTATTTGGCTTAGGATAACAACCTTTCAAAATCTACACGGGGGAACTATTTTCTAGAAAGCAGAATTTTTAAGTGGTTTTTTTGATTAGCTTTTGAAATAAGGAGCTTTTTCAGTCCCTAATTCTAGGAGATGAGCCAAATATGGTAAATAAGGTTGAAGCTGGGCAGCATCTATGATCTAGTGATCATAATTTCATTTAATTTAGAAACACTCATGGGAGTACACCCTATAGAAGGGGCTACAAAAAGCAGATCCACCCCAGTTGTTTGATAGAATTCCCTGAAATTATTACTGTAATTGAAAGATAGAGCAGGATTTACATTTTCAGACTGAAATAATGTTCCACAGGATAAAGTGGAGAGGGCTGCTCATGAATGTAGTGTCTTACTGTCTGGTTTGAAATGAAAAACTCATCAGAGGATGCACTGAATGGCTTGGGGGAAGGCAAGCAGGATGAAAAGCCTGTCCCTCCTCTTAAATACTTCTGCTATTAAAATTTAGCCCAACACAGTGCTGACTAAAAATTTGTCTTGTGACCTCTGAAATAAATGGATCATCTTAAGCTTTTTCCATATAAAGCCTGTGCATTATGACAAACCAGGAACTGATGCAGATAAATAATGAGATCAAGCACCAGGGAGACACATTGGGTCAGAAAGTCCTGGGTGAAGTTAGATAATTGGTGGCTCAGATTTGTTCTTTGGGCCCCTTAGCCTATCCCCACAGGATCAGCTGCATGTTCCAGTGAGCAAGAGGAGACAGAACTCAGAGAATGACCTGGGAGCATGGACACAGGACACTTGCTCAGCTTCTGCTCCTCTGGCCACAGCAGACTGGGAGAGCTCAAGAGCTCAGCCAGAAGAGTGATGAAATCCCACATCCCAGTGGCTGCAAGTCCCATAGTTTTCAAATACTTAAAAGCCAAGGTTTACAACATGAAGTCCTGGAAGGGCTTCTCATGTTTGCTCTCCACTCCTGTTTTGGTCTCTAAATTACACACAATTTTGGTATGGTTTCACAATAAATAGAGAAATTGTGCATAATTCCAACATCACTAGTTCTGTATCAGGATAAAGCTGCTGAGGGCTGAGAGACTACCCTACCAAACACCACAACATCCTTCCCTTGGTCCTACAGACCTCCCCAGGCATCAGCCAACAGCCAATGCTGGACACAAAGTACAGGAATAGATGGATCTGTTGCCTGGTCAGCTCTACATTCTTCATATCAGAAACTCACAATTGTAGCATAAAAGTATCAACAAATCTTATTTCAACAACACAAGGATGTTACTGCAACCAGCTGTCTGCTCCTGCCTCTCTGCTCCCATCTACTGTTTTGCTGTCACAAAGGCCTGGGAAACTTGTTTGCTCCAGTGCAAGGTCAGGCTGGGCTGGCTACAGCCACCAGAGGAGATGGCAGTGGCTGGAAAGGTGCAAGTGGCCACAGTGGTGTGTTCAGCCACTCCTGACACACTGAAAACAGCATGTCTGCCTGTGGCCACATCAGAGAGAAACTGGGGCACTTCAGGGATTGGCCAGTAAAGAGCACACAAAAAGAGCTTTTCTACCAATCTAGGTATTGTGCAGGGTTTTTTCAACAAATAAACTTGAGGGGCTGCTAGGTGCACTGCTGCTCACTGTGCATCCACATACAGGTGGACAAGTTACCTTCCCTCTGCAGCACAGACAGGGGAGCTTTCTGATTCTGGCACACTACTCAGCTTCACTTATTTTCCTTCATAGTCTTGCTAGTTTACATACAATATCCTCTGCTTAGATTCTGCCATCCTGAGCAAGGACCAGAGATAGAGGTGGCCCCATTTGAAAAGCAAAAGCTGAATGTCATTGTCATTTTAATTAATATCCTGCAGAGGCAAGAAGAAAAGCAAATAAAAAAAGGATGAAAGAAAATAAAAATCAAAACAAAATTAGGTCAATCCTCTTTCCTGAGGGATCTTCTGCAGACAACCCAAGGACCCTCTGATCCCCACATCCTGCACTGCACCCTTCACCCTACTGTAGCCTGACATCCCACTTCCACCCTCCTGTCCTGGGGAGGCCCAAAGGCAGCTTTGGAAGGGGCAGAAAACAATCCTGTTGTACAACACCAGTAATCTGACACTGCCTTTAACAAGATTATCTCATATCCCTCTGTCCTCCCTCCCCCAACACACAAGAAACCCTTTTTAAGGCCAGTGCTGGTTTGTTTCTCTACCCTGGGAAGCTTATGCTACTGAATAATCTGCACTTTTGTCCTCCCCCTGTGTTATTTCTGTCTCTGGGTGTTTCTCATTTTCCTCTGTCTTATGCTTTTCCCTCCTGGCATTAATAATGTTGTGGAGAATGATTTCAGATGCCAGCCTAAGTGCATGTTTCAGAGCTGCAGCTCTGGACAGAAAAGGTTGGCCCTGTGAGACAGGGAGATGGGGAGGACATTTCCTGTGGTCTCACTCACCACCAGGGACCACAGGGTGAGCATCCCCTGAGGAGCCATCAGGTTTCCCATCCCATGGATGCTAACAGGCACTTAATTGTGCTGATGGGCAGAAGGGAAGAGGGGAAAAGGCAGGCAGCTAAATACAGGAACAGCAAAGGACTGTGTTTAAGGAGGTGGCACAAGTGAAGTGCCTCAGACAGCAGTGTCAGATATACCCAGGGAGAGACAGGCAAGAATCCAACCCTGAGAGAGCCTTAAGAAACCTGCAGGCTGAGAGAGGGGAAGTGAAGCCTCGTGTGGAGAAAGCCCTTGTAGGACTGGAGGGATGAAGATGGGAAGGAGACTAGCTATGGTTTGTAAGGTAATTACATGTCTCCTAATCAGTAACACTGCTTTCCCAAGAACCCCACTGGGATTTCCAGGCTGCACCCTCATGGCTGGGGCTGAAGGCTCAAGAGCCAGGTGCTGTCAGGGTGAAAGCTCAGCACTGAGCTCACTGCAGGCTGGTCCCAAGCATCCAGGTTATCCCAGCCCAGGCTGAGCAGCTTTGCTGCACACCCTGCCTAGATTACCTGTCACTGCTGGCAAGCTGCCTCCCACATATTGCAGAGCCTTGCTGGCACAACCAGGGTGGGTGGCTGCCTTTTCTTTTTTTGTTTTGGGTTTTTTTTTTTCTGATTCTTTCACAAGGAATGTGAGAAGACTCATCTATTCTTCCAGACACATACAGTTTAGAGGGAAAGGTCAGTTGGGTTATGTCTTAACAGTACAGTCAGTGGCTTGTCAGAATAAATAACACAGAATTAAAAAACTTCTACTTGCAACCCTGGATGGATCAGCTAATTTCTGGGAAGAAGCGTTTGGATGCTAAAAGAAAGGAGACAAAATTTGAGAAACACTCAAACTTGTCTGTAGAGACAGCTCCTAAACCTGCTACCATTCCAAACCCACAAAACCTGCTAAAGTGTGAAGAGTTCTAATTTTCATAGAATGAACAAGTGCAACTCTACAGTCAACAGGAAAAATACTTCTGTGGATACAAAGGCTCTAAGCTTTTAATCTTCCACTCACATGTTGTAACTCATATTTTTATACATACCTGAGCCTCTTTTTAATCGTCTTCTTGCAAGTTTAATTTGATCCTGAAGAATCTGGACCCAGTCCCTAGGACCAGGAAGTTTATCCACATGGTTAGCAGTGCAGTATTTTTCTGTAAAGACTGAAATAAAAAGATACCATATTTTTGAAACATGTCACCAAAAATGGAGAAAAGGAGTTGGGAGAGGATGTTAATCAAAATATATGAAATTACTCAATTATAAAACAGAATTTTAATGGCCAAATGTAGGATTGTGAGACTAAATCCCAACTCAGTGTTTCACAAGTTCACCATTCAGAAGTGACTTGGCTGCATCACAGGAATGACATCATTACTGCATATAAAAGCCTGTCCCAGAGAAATGTTCTACACCTGATGTCTTCATGAAATTCACACAAAATGATCACAGAAAAATAACAGTGCATTTAGAATTCAGATGTGGCAGACACTTGTTAATGCTGCCTTCCATATGGTACAGATAGAGAACTGAAGATGTGGTCATTTGGTGGCCTCTTGGTCAGGCTCCTAAGGCTGCAGGCAAAGTCATGAAAGAGTAAAGTCCCACCACTGTGGAAATCTCCACAGTTTTTATACTGCCAAACCAGATGGAATAGAATTTTTATAAAGCTACTAAAAAAAACCAAAAAAAGCACTATTACTGAGAAAAAAAATACCCTACAGGTCCAATTTTGTGTTTTGTAAAAAAGGTACAAAGTCAACACTATCTTTAAATCTATATTTACAACAAACCTAACAGTGTTATACCAAAAATACAGAATTCTAAATGCAGTGAAACTGATGCAATTGATTTTCATCAAGCAACTGAGAGGTATGCAAAAAATAAATAAGTGCAGAAATAGAAAAAGTATTCTTGCTGTTAGTATTGCTATTGTAAACTTGGTCAGAGGTCTCAGAGCCCAGTGCCCAATTATGACTGGCAAACAAAGAGAGAAAGCTGGTCCCAGCTCAAGGGATTTGTAATCCTGGAGAATAAGTATCACACAAATGGGATTGGGAAACAGGCAACAAAAAAAAGACAATTTCAGTATTTTTATACACACAGTTTGAAGCAGCACTACCTGCTAAGTATAAGAGAACCAAAACTCCTTCCATGCTAACAGCTTCACAAAACCATGGCAAGGCAGGCATCAGCAGCACTTTGCTGTGCACTCTGATCTACAAGGACATCAGACCAACTCTGAGGGCTGCCCACAGAAGTCAATACATCCCCAGACATTCACAGTGTTTGATTTGCAACAAACATCATCTTTGTGAAGGTAGAAATAATCTTTCCCTTCTGAATCCTTATGGTATCTGGCACAATGGGCACCTGATCAATGACTTGTGACTCCTGCTTACTTAAAACAGGCAACTGCTCAACGTGTGCTTAGAGAAATAACAACAGGGACAAAAGGAATGGGAATGCAGCAGCAAGGAGGCAGGAGAACTGGGACCTGCCCAAGAATTGGGACCTGCATTTCTAGTCCACCCAAGCTGTATGGTATTAACAGATCCTCTGCCATAGAAACATAGACTGGTTTGAATTTAAAAGGGGACTTTAAAGACCATCTAGTCCAACCCCAGTGCCATAAGCAGGGACATCTTGCACTTCATCAGATTGCTCAGTGCCCTGTCCAAGATGATCTTAAACACTTTCAGGGCTGGAGCACCCACAGCTTCTCTGGGAAAACTGTTCCTATAGTCTCATCACCATCATCATCATCAAAAAAAAAAGGCTTCCTAATGTCCAACTAAATGTACCCTCTTTCAGTTTAAAGCTACTGCCTCTTTGTCCTGTCACTACAGGCTCTGGTAAAATATCCATCCTCATCTTACTTAAAAGCCTCTTTTATATTATTATTATATATTTATATTATATTAAAAGGCCACAATAATGTCTGCTAGATCTTTCTCTTCTTCAGGCTGAACCACGTCAGATCTCTCAGCCTGTCTCCATAGCAGAGCTGCTCCAGCCCTCTGACCACCCTGCTGTCTCCTCTGGATTTGCTCCAACAGGTCCCTGTCCCTCCTGTGCTGGGCCCCAGAGCTGGTGCAGCCCTGCAGGTGGGGTCTCACCCCAGTGGAGCAGAGGCACAGAATCATGGCCACAGTTCCTGTGAATTTTTTGTCTATCAGTACCCCCAAGTCCTTCTCTGCAGGGTTGCTCTCAATCCCTTCATCCACCAGTCTGTCCTGATACTGGGATTGCCCTGACACAGATTGGGCACCTTGCACTTGGTCTTGTTAAGCACCAGGATGTCACATGGCCCATTCCTCCAGCCTGCCAAGGTCCTGGATGGCATCCCTTCCCTCCTGTCAACCAAGCACACCACTCAGCCTGGTGTCATCTGCAAACTTGCTGAGGGTGCCCTACAAACCAGTGCCTGTGTCATTGATGAAAATATTACATTGTACTGGTCCCACTATGGATCCCTGAGGGATACATGACACTTATATCTGAACACAGCTCATTGATTTCTGCAGGGAAGGATTTCACTGGCTGAATTTCTAGTCAACAAATCAAAGGAAAAACAAGTGCTTCTGACTAGTTTTATTTTTTCATCTTTTTTCCCCATAGTTCTGAGTGAAAGACTCATAAGAGAAGCTGATTGCCCAGGAGAAACACTGCAACTGATACAGTGCCACTGAATACCCAAAGTCAAAAGAGAGAATTGCTCCCTGGCTAATCATTCTGTTGCAGAAGCATTAAATTACTTTTAAGGACAGCAGTGAAAATGTTTTCAGACAGGAAGAGTGATTTTCAAGCAAACAGTCCCTCCTTTAAATTCTCTGCCCATTTTTGTCATTAATGTAGCTTTTTGTATCTCTGTCATGGAAAGGGACTGAAAGTGCCACTAAAGGATATCTGGGCACGTGGTAGAAGAATGTCCTAATGATAATAATGCAAACAACATGATGTTGTTCTTGTAGAGATTTCATACTGGCCCAGTTATTTCTTGGAATAAATGAAACCACAGTGTGTGACAGCCCAGCTCCTTGGAGGGAAGAAGGGTGCTATTGGAGCCAGACTGAGTGAGGACCCACAGGACATCAGACCTTGGCATCTTTACCCCATCACAGCTTTTAGGGACAGGCTTCCCTATCAGGGATCAGGCACCAGCATTTGGGCAATACTGTAAGGTGCCAACAGAGATCACTGTTATGGCAGTGGTACCCAGTAGTACCATCACAGATTAAATTTTTCTGTTGGAACTACAAGTCCCTCCTTTCTTCTCTTAACCTCAAGGGAAGAGGTTAAACCAAGCCTCAGAATTTGCTCCACTAGTACAATCTCAGCTGCTGAGAAACATTGCTCTCTGCAGTGTGTACCAGCTGCTATTTTAGTAGTCCTGTTGCATTTACTGTAAAACATTTATCAAATGCTGTTCAAATTACAGTGGGTTTTTTTGAAGTAATTTTGAACTCCTCTTTCTTTCATTTAACTTATTTATTAAAGCTTTTAAGAAACAATGAGACAGAGAGAATTCAGACAGATTTTTGCAGATTACTGAGCTCAAGAAGGTACAAAACAGTGTTTGTGATTTAAACCTAAATACAAGCATAACTAAGAAAGTCTGTCAGCTGCTCTCTAAGATACATTAGGACTATGACAAAGGTACAGCACACACTTTGCTGCAGAACTGCACACTTGAGAGGGTCCTCTGAAGGCCTCCATGCCCAGCCTGCTGCTCAAAGCATGGCCAATGCTCTGGCCTGTGACCAGTCACATTTTGAGTATTTCCAGGGGTGGAGGTCCTGCAGCCCCTCTGAGCCCCTACTGCACTGCTCAGTCCTTGTGTTTAAAATGTTTCTCCTTATCAAATTGCAATTTTCCACATGTTCAGTGCCTCTTGTGCCTCTGAGAAGGGTCTGACTCCACTTGTCCACACTATCCCATTAGGTAGCTGTGAACAGCAGTAAGGTTTCTCCTGAATCATCCTCTCCAGCTCTCTCAGCCTGCCCTTATTTAATACTGAAGCAGGGAACTGGTGGAGTCCTAAGTCTTTGTGGTCCCTCCACTGGACTCAAACCAGTTTGTCAATGCCTTTCTTTCATTGGGAGAGGGGCCCAAAAGTTGGCAGAGGTGGTTGCAGAAGATTTTCCTGCCTCCTCTTGCTGCCAATGGACTCAGAGAAGCTCTTCTTATTGCCCTGTGTCTCCTAAGTTAGCAATCTGTACCTGAGAACAAGTCACAGCCTCTAAAATAAGCTCCACTCTTAGAGCTTATTTTTGGCCTGTCTTTTGGTAATGTGGGTATTGTCCCTACAATATCAGATTTCAAAATAGAATCTAGTTCAGAAACTCTGGCCTAATAATATCAGCTCTTTATATGCTGTCATCACAGAGTCTGAAGGAACATGTGCTCTTCTGGAAGCTAGACAGCAGTGACTGCTAGGAAAAATCCACCAGCAAAAGGTGCTCACACCAAGAAATCTGCTCCCCCAACAGGAGACCACTGCACTTATGAGCATCAAACTAATCTCATGCCAGTATTATCTTCCTCCATCTCTCCCCAATCCAGCCACCAACTACTGAAAAATTTACAGAGCAGACACAGTCAAATAAAGTGCAAGACTCAGAACCTTGACTGAAGTGTATCAGTTACACTGTCATTATATTTTCAAGATTTCTTTGCATCTCTGATATCTGGGGGAAAAAATAATGATCTTACATGAACACTGAGTTTCCAACCTTAGAGCCTGACTTCAGAAACCAGGATCACTGGCTTAAAATTAACACAAGCTGTCCCCGTAGAAGCTATTTTTAACAAGTGAATGAAAGGGAATAAAAATAAGACTGCATATTTTAATAGACCTAACACACGTCAGAAATTCTAATCCCCTTAGCTGAGAATATGTTCTAATTACACATAGGAAAGGAAGCAGAAAACATACCTTTTATTGCACCCACAATATTTTGGTCTAGTCCTTTCCGGTTGTCATTGAGCCCTCTTTTCCTTTTGCCATTTGGTAAAGAATTAGCCAAAGTCTTGTCATCAAAAAATGCACAGACCAGCTTCCTAAAGAGCAGACTTCCTGAGCGAGTGTAGTTTGATAGTATAGAGTCCAGCTGTGATTTTGGCATGAAGACATCAAAGCCTTCTGCAAGTTGCACTTCTGGCTACCAAAAGAATACAAATGTTTTAATTAAACGAGCGTTCAAAGACATTATTTTACTTCAATCATGCATCTGGTGAGACTTTACAATCACTTCATCAAACCATCAATCTTTTCTCAGCTATTCAGGACCACAGCAGCCTAATTCATTGAAATCAAACCCCATCAGTGAATAAGCACCTTAAAAGGCAAATCAAACAATCACACTCCTTGTCTAATGTCTGTAAAAGTTAACAACTACTGACATCATTTCTAGGCATACAGCTCACAAAAAGACAGGAGATACCTTTCAATGTTGGGTAATAACAGCAAAGCACAGGATCATAGCAGAGCAGTGCTCCAAAGTGATCCTTTTTGAACATTTATCTAACCATTTAATGGACTTGTTTCACTGCCAAATGCTGTGAACAAGTGTGCTGTGGGGCAGCCAGGCACTTCCAAGAAGCACAAATGCAGGGATTCTGGCCCAATCCATGTGGCTTCCCAAGAGGGCTTCCAGCAAAGACGTGGCCCACATGAGTATCAGCACAGGATGAGTTTGAGGCTGCCCCTGGAGCCAGCACTTGCTGAGCACCCATTTGTCCCTCCTTTTCACAGTCCCAAAATGCATGTTTAGAAGAGGATGATGTTAGACAGACAGTTTATTTCAGTACAAAAATCCTCAACAGTGAACATTTAAATCACAGGGATTTAAGTGAGTGCCAAGGTGAAATGGAGGGGAAGAAGAGAAAAGAAAATCATGCTGTATTTCACAAGAGTCTCCTCTCAAGTACACTGAGGGTCAAAATAGACAAAGGCCTTTGAGGAAGTCCCCTTACCAAGAGTCTTTTTGCTGCCCCTGTCTGTACATATCAGAAACTACATGAGGAGCATTTGTAAATTTTCTTCTGTGAGTACCATACAATGCTTATGGTAAGACTTCTTCACAGAATAATTACATATCTAGAAAACACATTGGAAATAAACTAAAATTTTGAAAATACTGTTTAGAAGTTGGCAAGGAGGTAAAACAATCAGTGATCATGATGTGAGGAAATAAGCCAACATTACAGCCTTGCCCTTTTTTTGTCTTACATGAAATATATTCAGCAATGATGATGCATTTTCAGAGCAGTTTACAGAGCAAGAGCAAATGCCATCTCCCATCATATCACCTGCAAAAATCTTGAGTCCAGACAGAAGAAAGGGCTGCCAGTCTAAGAACAATTTGGCTGTGTAATTCTTTTCCCATGGATTTCTAAAAATCAGTATGGAGACTATTGCAGCAAGTAGAATATTTCCAAAGCATGTACTGTCATGGGATATGGATGTGTACTGTGTGATAAAACTGAAGATTACCATGCTTTGAGAAGCTAGGATGAAGAATCTTAAAATATGCAAACAGCAGCAACAACAACAACAACAAAAATATAAGAAGAATGTAGTTCCTCAGCTTGTTCTGGATGAAAATTTTGATTTTTTTACCTCAAGAACTTTGAAAATGCTGGATCCAGTAACAGTCAGTTATTGACATTTGACAATATTCAAATGTAGGTGGGTTTTTAATATGTTACTTCCAAACTTCTGGTGACAGACTTTCAAGAGTAAATAAATGCGGGCCAAGTTCACAACTTGGAAAAATTCTACTTCATGTAAATCAAAAACCAGAATGCAGCTGACATGGTGATGAAGGATACCTGCCCTATTCTGTTTCTTGTGATAGTCATCTAAGATGACCACAATGATCCAGACACCCAGAGTAGAGAAATTGTAGAGCCACAGGAAAGTTCAGGTTGGAAAAAGCCTTAAAGATCAATAAGTCCAGCTATTAACCCACCACTAAACCATGTCCCCAGGTGCCACATTTACATATCTTTTAAATACCTCCAGGGATGGTGACTGTCACCCTTCCCCAGGCAGCCTGTTCCAGTGCTTGACAACCATTTTGGGGAAGAAATTTTTCCCAATATCCAAAATAAACCTTCTGTGGTGCAACTTGAGGCCATTTCCTCTTGCCATTTCACTTGTTAGTTGGGAGAAGAGACTGACACCCACCTGGCTACACCCTCCTGTCAGGGAGTTGCTGAGAGTGATAAGGTCCCCTGAGTCTCCTTTTTTGCAGGATAAATATCCCAGCTCCATTGCCCTTCCCTGGACATGCTCCAGACCCTCAGTGTCTCTGTTGTGAGGAGCCCAAAACTCACTCCAGGATTTGAGGTGAGGCCTCACCAGTGCTGAGTATGGAGGGACAGTCACTGCCCTGGTCCTGCTGGCCACACTGTGGCTGGTACCCTCACCAAAAGCCAGCTGTTCCTGTGGTACCTTTTCTGAAATCTCCTACTTAAAACCCCAAAAGCCAGAAGAATCATGAGGCCCTGCTATTATCTTCTCTATTTATACTGAAAAATTGAGTCTCTTCCTCTTCCTCTTCTCTTCCTTTCATGGTTTCTCTCTTCCCTGGTTTTACCTTAGAACACCTGCATTACACTTTGGCAGCTGCACCAACCACTCTACAATAGAGCTGTAAAATACATTTCAAACCTTACCATTCTACCAGTGTGGAGGAGTCAGTATTATCTTAGTTTTGATTGTTTTATTCTTACTATATCAGTGAATATATATATATCAGTGAAACAGTTTGGAGGCAAAACTACGATTTATTCTTGCTTTTCTTTAGTAGTTAGCTATTCTTCAATCAAAGACAATCAGTAACCATTTGAATTTCATGATCACTCTAAATGTAATTTCTCAAAGAAAAAGCACTTATTAATAGATAATGATCATGGCAAAAGAACTGGAGGGTAAACTATTTGTGAACAACAAAATAAAGAAGACCTGAATGTTAAAGGCTTTTGCTGTGCTAAAATGAACAGGCAGTGAATGAGATTTAATCCTAGATATTTTAGTAGGTTGTAACATGTATATTAAAAATTATTAGGTTATAAATGAAATATTACAACTGTAAAACAAACACAAGTTCAACTAAGAGTTGTAATCAGATCACTGCATTTAAAAAGCAGATTCTCTGATCCATGGTCCAGATTGAGGGTTTGTCTCACCAAGATACTTCCCACCCCTGTAAGTAGCACTATTTCATCTCAGCAGGTCTGGACTAATTGCACTGGTTTTGGCAGCCCTGATTTTATACCCATTAAACTTGGATTCTTCCTAAAGTTCAATAAATGTTGGCAAAATAGCAGTGGCACAGTGGTGATGTATGACACAGCACACACTACAGACAACCTGTGGAATATTCTCAAGGGAACATTCATTTATGGTGCTTTGTAAGATGTCTTTCAGGGTTTTTCAGGCACACAGACATGCTGGTTGTGACCACACCAGAGATGCTCATAAAAAAGTAGAAAAAGATAATGCTGCCATTTGTTCTCAAAGAAGTGACTTCCTTAAGCCTTCTCAAAATATTTAAGGTCACATTTTATTTTTTGCATTAAATATATCTGTTTTCAGAACTCAAATGTTTTCTTTCTAAGGACAAAACAAAATCAATTTTGTTTGTCTCAAGGTTCTGGCTCTGTAAATTTAGTCAAACAACTGTTGTGGCAAGCAAGGGCTCAAGCATGGAAGGACAGATGAAGACCTGATTTATGAGCCAAATGTTTTCTCTTTTTTTTCCTTAGGTCAAACTGGCAACTACAAAGAACCGTGTCCAGCGATGAAACACATTCATAAAGCCAAATTAAATTCCATTGCAAGCACAAAACTGTTTTCAAAACCGTGTTTCAAGCTGACAAGAGTGCCACAAGCAAAGAAAAATTATAAGCACAAATTGCATGCTGGAGATAAATTACCAGTCCTCCCCAAACCTTTACCTCAAACATTATTAAGCTCAGTACTACAAAAGGAAACCCTCTGAAAAAAGCATCAAACTAGTTACTCTGTATCACTACACTGACTCTGTGGCATGAGACTGCAACCTAATTAGTGGTGTGGCTTGCATCTCTGTAACTGAATTATCCTGACTGCTCTTTTTTATTATTAGTTCCCTCTTCCAGAAAGATAGAATATTATCTGCTGCATTGTTTTCATTTACGCTTATTGATACGGAATTTAATTATGTTTTTCTAGCTCATAGTACTTAGGAAATTGGAAAGAGCCTGCTCAAAATTAAAAATATATTAGAGAAATTAATGAGCAGTTTACTTGTCAGTGAACTGGTTTGGATGACATCAATTTGGTCATTAAACAAAGCCAATCATCCACCAATACATGGAATTTCTATCAGTGTGTACATGAATCAGGAAAACATGCTTACTGCAATTTTCTATGGGAAATGTGCATATTCTGAGAGTGGCAAATTTTGGCCATTTTAGTCACACTGACATCATCAACAGTGCTGAGGCCCTGCTCCAGCACACACAGCAATCAAGACCAAAGGACCCAATTCAGCAAAGACTGAATATGAATTTTTATGGAGATGAGGAGTCCCCCAAAGTCAGCAGGACTAGAAAAGCAGGAAAAGCACATAAATACTCCTTGGCAGGATAAAGACCCATGTGTGGATTACATGGGCTCATCAGCAATGATGGGGCTGTGAATGCTTTACACACCTTGCACTTTTCATGGCTCCTCATCTCAACTGTGGCTCTTGGCATTGGGGGAGATGAACAAGTTTCCACTAAAAGCTTAAAAAACAGGAGCCTTGAACTCAAGGGAAAACTTCATGCTTGTGAAAGTGAGAAAAAATACCCAAAACCCTGTAATGAGCACTCCCCACATGTAACCCTAACATCTCCATTCACTCCTACCCAAGATTTGCTAGTTCAGTCTAACAAAAAGTGGGAAGATGCATCAATGTGACTCGAGTACTGATCTCCTGAATGAGTCAATATTTTAAAATCTTGCAATCCTGCATATTAAAATTTTAACTTACATCTGATGAAGCTGATTCAAGGATAATTCCAAACCCTGAAAGAGGGGTGTCTGGCTTCAGGGGGGGTTCAACTGCTGGCAGACTTGATTGTTCTGAGTTTGCTGGCAGCCTCTTCTCATTCTCTGGAGAGCTGGGTTTCTTATTTGTGGAAACTGCTTCAACAACTTTGAGGGGCAGTTTTCTCTTTTTATTTCTCTTTCTCGATATTGTTGACTTCTGTGCACAAATCAGAGGAACAGGAGGCTGCTGTCTGTTTTGAGTCCCAACTGAATGAAAGAAATTAGTGCATTAATTTTACAGACAAAAGCCCACAAATATCCACACAGATGCACCATTAAACTCCTGACTCACTGAACTTATTTTCTAGATAAGTGATGTGATTTTCAGGGCTGCTGGTGCATGGGAAACAAATAAATTTTATCACCTTTGCATAATTTTCCAATCTGTCCAATGGGGATAATGACAGTGAGCTCTGTGGTGAGGCTTTTCAGGGCATACTGATGAGCAGTATTTTAAGGAAATTAGGAATACAATTCTTTTTCCTAGTGACCACTGGATGGCTGGTGACATGAAGCACTTAAGTGATGATTAATTTGTGTGTCCTCTGAATGGCTGAGAATTTCACTCTTTGAGGATCTCTTCCTGATAAAGTAAGATAATACAAGTGCTAATGCAATTACAGTTATTTTTATGACAGTGGTCTCCAAGTTAATTAGCTCAGCAAGAACATTTCAAGTACCATTATGTCAAGAATGAGTGAAAACACTATTCAATAGTTTAATTTCTGAGGGGAAAAAAAGTAACCCAAAATTCCATCAGTTTGTTTTGCTCATACACAAAAGCTGACACGTATTACTTCTGAAATATAAGAAACCATATTTTACATTTATCAATATTTTGCATTTTCCAGTATTCACAATCATTTATATAAATTAAGGCACCAGTCCTGAACTTGTACCAATATGAACAAGCCCTCCAGAAGAATGCTATCAGGATACCATTATGTGTATGGATAAATCACTAAGATCAAGGTCAAAACAAAGAAAAAGCCACAAGTGCTCTACATGCAAATCAAACACATTCAAGATATGAGCCAGCTACAAAAAGTCCTCATCTACAAAGCTTCAGGAAGAAAACAAACCTCAGACTATTGTTTATTAAAATATTTCTGGAATATTTCATTTCTGGCAAGGATTTACAAGACTGTGATGTGTAGTTTATAATTAAGACAGTAGGGTGTCTGAATACTAAAATAAGTTATTACACTTTCACTTACAGGTTTGAATTTTAGGGTTTTTTTTTCTTTTAGCAACAAAATACCAAATGATTTTTTTCTCTGCAAAACCTTAATTTCAGAAAATATGAAGTATTCCAAGTGAATCAAAAGATTCATGAATTAACAAAGGTACTTACTCTGTAGATACATAATAAATAAGCAATGTTCTGCTACTGAGGAGTCAGCTCTTTTGGCATAGACCCCAGTTTGCTAACTCTCACTCACAAGCCATTTTTCAATCACCCATGTGATTTCAATGACATAAATTGGTGTGATTGCATTAAAAATCCCATGTACCAGCAAAAATTGTAAAACTGGGCTTTGGTGTACTTCTTTGTAAGCTGATGACTTCTAGAAAAGCATTTTTATGTGTGCCAACTGATATTACAAAACCTGTCTGATCGTTCCCATCACTCACTCAAACATTATACACTGTGGAGACAAGGAGTTTAGTCAGCCCTTCACTCCACCCATCTTTCAGTTAATTACTCAACACTCCCTTTTCTTACAGAGCTCTTACCCAGCCTCTCCACAAGAGAAGCCTCCATGGCTCCAGTCCCCATCACTCATGCTGGATGGGTAAATCAGCTGACAAAATCTCCAACAGCTCTACCTCCTCATTACTGTTAACACTAATTTTTAGGTAGCACAGAGCCTGCTGCTTCACATCAGCCTATGATGACTTAACTCTACCTACCACATCCTCATTACCTTGCTGGCTCAACTACTCCTCTGGCTCTGCACTGTTCTGTTTCAGCTCCCAACCTAGGAGAAAACTGGACACAGTAATTTTCCCCAGTGAACAAATTATTGCTGGTATACACATTAAAAGCTGGGACTTCACAGCCAGAGGAAGGGTGGAGGCCACAACATGCAGTAGCTAGCTCAGCTGAGACTACCACAGAGCTAAAAGAGGTTTGAATGAACAACTATTTGGTAACTTTCAGCTACCTTCAAATTTCATTTTTCTTACCCCTAAGATTGGTGAAGTGGTAAGCAGAACACAGGTGAGGTAGTATTTGGCACCCCTGAACCAATACACTGTGAAAACAAAGTGGGCACATTGACCTCCCCACCAGCTCTCATTATGTATCTGATCACATTAATTTTCTTTTCAATTTAGCCTTAAAAGGCTAAAGATAAAATCCCATATTTCAGGTAAGGATCTGAAAGGTAGAAGTTGCATTTCCAAGAAACCTGTGAAAATTTGACTTTGACTGCTATGTAGGAGAGCAGGAAGCAATCCAGGTTTCCCTGAGTGCCCACACAGACTTTAATCCCCTGGACCATTCCCTAACAGGAAGATCACAGAATCATAGAACAGTTTGGGTTTGGAAGGGTCTCCAAAGACCATCTCATCCAACACCCCTGCATCAAGCTGGGCCATCCTCAACTCAATGCTTGCACAGGTTTGCACATGTGGGACTGGTCACTGTACCTGTTTGCAGCTGCATCAATTTTCTCATGGTCTTGAGCTCCTGAAGAATGGCCTGCAGGGTTGACTGGCAATTACACGTACAGCAGTTTGGTCCAACTGATGAATTCACCATTGGAATTTCTCCTGAAAGAGAGTGGAATGAAATGGGTGAGATGTAAGCCACACAAAATCACCCAGACAACAACTGGCAGGTGTTTGAAGCTATGATCAATATATCAGATTGTAAAATCAGATCAAAAGCGTGACAGGAAGTAATTTTCAACATGATTCCTTTTAGAGGAAAGGACCACTAGTTTTTACTCAATTACTAATAAGTGCAATTATACTGAGTCGGGATGCAATGTTACATGGGCTGGAGAAGACTGCTCAGAGTGTGAATATAATGCACTCCTCACAGCAGGGCTTTCTATTGTCAGGCTGGTTCATCTTGAATAACAAAAGCACCAAACCTCATTACAAACATACTTATTTTATCACACACACATAAAAAAGCCCAGCTCCTGCAACAGTCTTACAAAGAATGAAGACAGTCTGTGCAATAAAGGTTTGTGCTGTACATAAAATGAGGGTCTAGGAATTTTTAAACTGCTTGAATCTTACAGGTGATTCTTTACCATGTGAAGAAGAGAGAATGAAAATAAAATAACCTACTTGGAGAAAAAAACCCAAAACAACAGGACAGAAAAGAACCACAAGAAAGGTTTCAAATCTGCTCTTCTGTTTGCTGGGGTGGAATTGTTTTCTATGATGTTTTCCACCACTGTGACCTACAAGATGGCATTTCCAGAGTTTCCCTTTGAAAATTAATATAGTAGTTCAAGACATTCCTTTTCTCTAGTAATTCTTATTAGTGTTTAACTGAACTCACATAGTTCTAGTTCTAGGCCCTCAGCAGTGCTTTTATTACTGCTTTACTTTCCAGAAATTTTGCATTTTTTGTTCTGAATTAGAACAGGCTGTAACAGCTGAGGGATTTCAAACTTTGCAGGATAGTTGTACCCTGCACTTTAGCTTAAGACAGCTGTATCCCTAGACAGCTATCCCTAGCTGCAAATAGAAATTTCAAAATTAAACAAAACAACTAACAGTATCTGGTTGAAGCTGAGGCTCCCTGGCTCCCTTCCTTTCCAAATATCCTTACAATAATTTAAATTGATGGCTATTTTACTGCTCAAGACTGCAGGAGGAGGGATGACCATTTCATGAAGATAGGTACAAATGCACCTAACAAAATAACCTCACTTGGTGTCACATGTGGACTTCAGCCGGAGTATTTCCCTTTTTCTGCAGCCTGACACTTGCCAGGTGCCCTTTAATCATTACCTAGCTAAAGTGAACAGAAGCAATTCATTTAATCTCCACTTATAAATCTTCACATTTTTCATTATTACTTCTGCTTTCCTCTGAAGCCAAACCAGGTTATTAATATCTTTTCAGGTTTGGGTTGTGTTCTTTCATCAGAGACCCCTGATATCAGACCCACACAGATCCCCTGACTTTAATCCTCATTTGAAATAACTGAAAATTTGGCCACCTCCAGGCACTTTTCTCTGCCTCCTTTCATACAATCCCTCAGACCTGAAGCAACATCTATCAGACTTGAGCAAACTCCTGGTCGCACTCCAAAGGTGAGCTGCTTGTAAAGCCAAACTAATGCATCACTTAAAGACAGCTGGCATCTTCTGGGTGTCACACTCCTCTTTTCCTCCAATATTTAGATACTCCACACTCCTGCAATTACAAATTTTGGTATTTTAAAATATACACAGATAAAATCTGTTAAAATTGTATTAAGATAAATGGAGTAGTTTACGAAATCCCTGCAAATCTAGCAAATGCAATAGAACCACTGGCTTCATCTCTCAAAGGCTTCAGCTGCAAATAAAATTATTTTTATACTAAGAAGTTACTTGGAAAACAGGCTGAGAATCTCAAAATGAAACAAAAAGGCTTCTGACTCAGCAGGACTCTGCCTAGTTTGATCTCACCCTTCCTTTGTACACAGTCTATTCATTGGAAGTTCCTTGGGGCATGGATGAGATTTTACCTTTTCAATGGTCCATAAAATGTTTAGCCCATTGTTACAGGTACAGAGATAAAAAAAAATTGTTATCTTTAGCTTTGCAGCAGATTAATCAGAATCCCTCAACTTGGCTCCACCAATACACCTACATGTTTTAAGTAGATGAATTTCAAGACAACTTATAATTTAATAGCACCAGCATAACTCTACCTTTCAGTAATACAAGCAGTACCCCAGAAATGGGAGCCTCAGAATTTAGAAGAGTTTTATTAACAGACAAATAAAAAGTGAGACCATCCTTCCCTCAGTCCTTTCTCAGTTGTTTTAGACTAAAAGATCCTTGGGATGAAGCCTGTCCTTTCTCTTGATCAGGATTCAATATTCTAGAGGGCTTCTGGAAGTGGTTTCTTCTGGAAACGATATCTGAAAGACTCTGGGGGGAAACAGGGTTGGTGTTTTTTGTTTCTTTCTTAACCAAAGCTCTACATCATGGTGAATTGCATGTGAAAACTTGAAGAAATTGTATCAGTAAATACCTGTGCATCTTTCCTGTTGCAATGTAACATGTTCCTAATGAAAACACACAGGCACACAGGCTCCTGATGGAAAACCACAGGGTCTATTTTCCCATTGAGGCATAGGGGATTTACTTTATAATCCCCATTAGCATTGATAGAAATTACCCATGTAAATCTACCATAGGTACTGGGAATGGGAAAAGAGACCACCAATATTTTAAATCAAAGCAGGGTTCTACTGACTCCTTACATATTCATGAGGGTTTTTTATTTTCTTTCTATCCTCCCTAGTCTGATCAATTATTTTGTTGTAAGAAATATCTAGTAGAGTGTTCTCAGTCATTGTTCTAAGCACTATCTTTATCATTTTTAGAGGACAAAAGCAACCCTTTTCAACTGTTATAAATCAATTTTTAATTTTAAAAGGAGATCAGACTTTTTATTTTTATGAAGGAGTCTTTAAAGAGCCATCTCCCTCTCTTCTGGAAGCTGGCCAGCAGGCAAATTTGATACCTGCCTGTGTGAGTGAGAGAAGGAGATGCCACAAGTACAGGAGTTGCTTCCCCCACGTGAGCAGCAAGTAGCCCAGCACAGTGCTTTCTTCCAGCTGGATCTGAGAGGGAATTCACTCACTGTAACTAACATTGCTACCAGTTTATACTGGGAAAGCATGCAACAGCTACCCAGTGAGAATGATCTTGATGCAACCCAAAAGTAATTCAGCTGCTGTATCACTGCTGGATTTGGTACAGAACACAAGAAATGAAAGTCAAGTGTGAGTTTACTGTCTATAATAGGACAGACATGGTGCTCATTGTAGTCCCAGGTGGCTTCCACTAAAATCAGTGGGTCACAGATGTCTACCTAACACCCTGACTTGTGGAACCAGCACCTTAAGTCTGGGTGGGAATAAATCCCTTTGGTTTTCACATATGTTCCTACTCTTCCCTCTTTTGCAGCAATGTCTAGGCTTGCTCTGTTCCTCTTTTATTTTTGTTGATGCTTTAAATTTTAGCTGTCACATTTTTCAGATTCTGTCATGCATTAGTATATAACTTTGAAATACATATAGAGTGTTAGAAAGTTCTCTTCACAGTTTAGTAAGACAAAATAATCCTTTTCCAGGTCCCAAAAAGTATGAACAAAAGCAAATTGGGGGGGGCAAAACTAGGAAAATGTGACTTCATTATGTGAAGCTGTGATTAGACAATTAACCCCAATATGTAAATGGACCAAACTTATAAAAGAGTGAAAAACTCATGACCTGTCATCCATCTTGGGTGTAGCCTCAGCCAGGCTCTTGCACTGCCCAGAGTGTATCCTTTGAAGGCCTTTTAATAAATCCCTACTTTATTTCTCTTGCTCTGTCTAGCCTCTGCTCTAGGAACCCTCTCCAGGCATCACTGTCAATAACTTTCTCATGAATGTTTTCTACACCAGCACCTATTAAACATTTATTCCAGCCTCTCCTTGAACCACCTCACCCTGTGAGTAGGTAAGTGCATCACTGAGATGGACTTGATGTGTCTGTTACATTCAACTTTGAGCAGTTCAGGTGGCCTACAACATAGATCTTCATTTTTTAATATAGTATCTATCCACAGTGGACAGAAAGTTTCTGGACTCAGATCACCTACTACAGATGCCTGAACATTTCCCAGTGATGAGCTAAGCCTGACAGTCCCAGGTAATGACATCATGTCTGGCAGTTTTGTTCTGGTAACTTAAACACCACAGTAAGAACCAAGGAGTAAAATCTCCCTTGAAGTATTGTTCAGCATTTCTACACCCAGCTTTTAAGAATAACATCTGAATAACATCTAAAATAACATCTAAATCTCTGAATAACATCTAAAATACTGAGTTTGATGCTCAGGCTCTCAATGCAAGGGATGGGGGAGAATCAGGCTGTTAAAATGCCCAGAAGAGCTGTGTACTGGGTGAGGAGCAGTTTCAGGGCTCAGGAATGTATCAAAAGTTTTTCTTGCTGCTCAGAAATGCATCACAAGTTTTTCTTCCCTAGAGACCAGGGTTTGGAGCCCAAGCAGGAGTCAGGATCACAATCCCCATCAGAGGCAGACACCTCAAACCCAACTGCTACACAGATTGTCTCTTCAAAGGCGGCCAGAGGAGAGGGCCCACACCCTCCTTTATGTAATAACCCAAAAGATTGCATTCCTTTCAGCAGCAGGACAGCTGCACAGGGAGGTGCCTCCTGGGCTGCTCCCCCAAGGGCTGGGAGCCTGGGCATTTCTCCTATCCAGCCCAGGAGGTTGCTCAAGCTGACCCTTCCATGTCCCACTGACCACTTCAAACCTGTAAGAGATCATAACTCAACTGAATCCTTCCTCCACATATAAAAAAATCAAAGCTGACATTTTCTTGCATATAGGGCCAAATCCTGTCAACACATTTTAGCTCACATGCTGAATCAGGCCCCTGAGGGGATAGAGGTGCTGCTCCACCCACTTTCTGGATTTGGGAACAAGGCACCTGATCTATGCAGGCTTGGGCACTTCTGTGCATGCAGAGAACTGTCCCTGCCAGTGCCCAGGGCCTCTGAGGACAAAGGAGGAGATGTGTGATGAATTTTTGGGTCCTTCCATATTTAGAAGATTGTTATGGTGGCGTTTTGACAGCAGAGTTTTTTAATCTGGCAGCAAAACTTCCATTCTCTGGGACTTAATAATAAAAAAGGCATTTTAAAGGCACACTGCCATCTACTTCAGGGCAGAATTCTCTGCCAGTACTGGACTGGCCACACTCTAGAACATGCTGTTCACAGGTAGACTCCATCATCTCTTTTCTCCAATAGTCTCATTGGAATGAAAGCCTAAGGCTGTGATGGAATTTTGTACCTGCAGTTCAGTGTCCTGTTATAAGGCTGCTGCCATCCCTTTATGAAAGGCAGTAGAATGTTGCTCCACAAGTGGTGTCACAACAGTGCTACATTACTCACAGCAAAGAGGAGTGGTAGAGGTTGACATTAAATTAGCCATGAATTTAATAACAATGACAAAAGCTGTTTTAGTAAGTACTGTATAGAAATTAAGCTTGTAAAGGCATTGAGTAATTCTATCCCATCACCATTTTAAAAGCTAAGACAGATGGTAGCAGAATGTACAGTGCCCACTTTCACACCTTTTTGAAGTGATAACCATGTGCTCATTTTGTAGACTCTGAACTCTAACTGCTTTCAGTGCAGTGCTACAATATATCATCACAACAAAGGCAGATACTTAGCAGAGAACAAAGTCACCATTCTCAGCGTCTGACAGGTCATACCATTGGATGCCACAGTTCGAGCCTGACTCTGGAATGTTTTGGATCTGGTTCCGTACTGCCCTGGCAGATGGCTGCCCGGGGGTGACAGCTCACTCCAGGCTCCGCTCTGGGATGGATGAAGGCTCTCCTGGGACTCTGCAGGGGGGTTCAGGCGCTGGGCCCAGGCTAAGTCTAAATCTTGAGGCTCCTCCTTCAGTTTTTCTCCTTCTTTGCCAACTCGTTGATAGATTCTTCCAGTGCTGTCATTCAGTAATCTTCTCATCCCTGTAATTTGTTTTTTAATTTCCCGGCTTTCATCTCCTAATGAAAATAGAGCCACAGTTATCACTGGAAATTAGCAAAAACAGTAATGGGTAGCAATTAGTGGTTTTAGATGCCAATAAGAGTTGGAGCAAATAAATAAATAACAGGGAGAAAGAAAAGGGATGGTTGAGTGGTCATTGGGATGTACCAGGCTATGCCTTCACACAGCCATGGCTGACAGCTCTCATGCCTGAAAGACCTGCTGAACTTGGCTTTCTTGATGTTGTTTCTAAGGCTTTGATGAGCAAGATAAATTTTTTGCCAGAAGGAAATAATAACAACCACAGCAATTTCAAATAAACTATCCTTTTAAGAGCCTGATCCTATTCAGGCATTGACATCAGTGAATATTTTCCCTGACTAAAGCCCAAAGGATCAGACCCTCTATGTATGCTCAAGGATAGATCCTACAAAAAAAAAAAAAAGGCACAGAAAGCACCACACACATGCAGAACAGCACTGCACCTATTGATTTTAATGAACAGAATTAGTTCCTTATTCCACAGAATTTATTAATACTGGATTATACAGGAATAAATTAAACAGTAGCTAATATGTGTGTAACTGCAGATAGCTGAATTGCTGGATGTCTTAAAAATGTAGATTCTAAAAAGAAAATGAAAATATATACCAGAAAAATGTGACTGTTTAAAATAAATTCAGGGCATTTAAATAATAAAAGTTGCATACTTAATATGCCTGGCACCATTTAAGTATTAATTTTACATATGAAACTGCTGATTGCACAATGAATAGATGTGTTTTGGGCAGATACTAGCCTGTTTTGCTTGTTAAAGCATACATTACATTTCATGAGTAATAAGGAAGTGTTCATTGCCCTTTCTGAAGAAAGAAGCTTCTGGTTTCCTTACTGGTAATAGAAAAATCAAATACCCTAAGCAAATGTCATAAGTAAGATCTAGAAACTGATGAATCAACCTTCCTTTATAGAATACTTAATACAATAATGCCTGGTATCCTCTACTCAATTTATATTCCTGCTTCCCTAAATAAACCTATTTTTGGAAAAGCAACTGTACAAAAGAAACTTAAAAAGAAAAAAAACCTACTCTCCAAAAATCCAAGATGCAAGGTGTGCTGTCTCTGGTTCAACAAGGTACTTGAAATTGTGCTAAATTCCAGGCATGTGAACAATTTTATCAACTCAATAGCACCATTCAGTTGCCTAAACTTAGGTGCACCTTCAGGTAGGAGCTAAACCAGACAGCTAAAAGAGCAGCAAACCCCTCCCCAACACAGGCCAAGCTCAGTGTGGCTGGGACTGCTGCAAGCCCGGTGTGCTGAACACCCAGAGCAGGGAGGTTTTGTTCTAGGAGGAGAATGAGCAGAAGGGGAGAGGAGCTGAGCAATGTGGTCCAACCTCTGCTGGATCCCAGCACCTCCTGCTTGACCTGGTGCACCGGTTCCCTGGGCTGCTGCCAGCTGGCTCCAGCCCACCCCGATCCAGCGAGCAGAGTGGGCGGCTCACAAGAAAGCTTCCAGTCCAAACTTAGAAAAATATTTGCCAACCTCATACAGCAACACTCCAGCACCATTTCCACTCCAGCTAACACAGTGAGAAAAACCCTCTGCAAGGAAGTTCTGCACTGTATTTATTTATTTTGTTGGTTTGCCTGCAGATTTCTGTGTGTGGGTATGATTTCATGAACAGTAACAGCACCAACTCCTTTAAAATGACACTTTTTGGCCCCAACCCAGCCAGGGGTTGACTGTTTGCAGTTCCCAACCTTGAAAGGCTGCAGAGTGGCACTGGACTCCAATTACTGAGATACAGCCATAGACTGCATGCTGCCTTTCTCCTGCACACAGCTGCACCTGCCCCTATCCCAGCTCCCAATGCTCCCACCACACCACAGCCTGCAGCAATCCCTTCCTCTCGTGCCATTTAACATCACCCTGGGAGTTTTAAGTTGGCAATTTGGGTTTGTACTCAATGGTTAAATGTGTGTGAGTATCAAAACAGCTTCCCACCCACCCACCTCCTCTGCTGGGTGCAGGGACTGTGCTACGTGTCTGGTCGGGTGACATGTTGTTAGAAAGATTAAATTTCCCTTCCCCAATTACATAAAATATTAATGTTAATTGAGGTTATTCAGCCTTGATTCTGTTCCTTGTTCCTTTATATAGAAGTGTTCCTATACAGTGACATGAGCATACTGAACTCCAGACAGAAAAACCCACTACATTTATGTTACAATAAACCCTGAACTTGCACCCTAGATAAACTTATCTTTTTGATTAGGAAGATCCTTACATGGAGATTCACCCTTTGTAAGCTTGTTTGTTGGGGTTTGAGTTTTCAGCGTTTTTTCAGGGATTTTTTTTTGTTTGTTTGTTTTGTTTTTAGGATATGTCTTCCCTTTTGCAAGAAAGCACATTAAAATCCTACAGGCTATAAACCTGACTGAGTCTTCAGTGCAAGCTTACATCTCTCCTCTCCCACTCATGCCTTTTTCCAGCTTTTAGTTTGTAGCTGACCAGTGACAGCAGCATCCTCCCCACAGGAGTGAAGAGCAGATGATGTTACACCACCTGAATCTGCAGATAGGTGCAACACCAGTAACAGATTTTAACTTCTTGCTCCCTGGTTATCTTATTTAGCTATTAGCTCTAGAGCCCAAGGACAGCACTTTGTTATCAGTTATTCCACTGCTGATAATTTTCACAGATAATAACCATGTAATTTAAAAATGAAAAAAAAAAATAGATGGGGCACAGAGAAAACACAACAACTCAAATTAGTATGTCCTGTGGAAGAGCCAGCCTTCTTTTAAATGCTAAATAGAATAATGAAGCACTGGGAAAAACCAGTTTATTACATAGAAATCTGCATTACTTGTGTGTGCAAAGCTTTCTGAGATAGATGCTGAGCCTGAGAAGAGTGGTGCATCCTTCAGCCTCTCTCTGTACACATACCAGAGCTCATCACCATTTCCAGGGAGATGGGGATGCCTCCAAAGGCTGCCTACAGGATTTGCCATTTGGATACCCCATGTAAATCCCTGGGTTTTATCTGACACCATTGAAGATACTTGCAAAACACTAAGACACTTACATGGCAAGTTAGAGCCCTCTTTAGGAACTTGTATATAGAGCTGTCAATTGTCATAACAAAAACTTATTAACAATTTTAAATAACTACTGTTATAGTTGTTTCCACGATGACCCCTTACAAACAACCTATTCTTTTTCCTACGTGATTTGACTGTAATCTTATAAAAACAACAAAAAAACCCCAAAACAAACCCCTTTAATAAATGCTACATAACATAAACAGTAATTTCCTCAAAATTAATTTCAATCTATTTCCTTACTGGAAGTCTACAGGACATAAAAACTTCCTGCTCCAAAAGATGCAAGAATGTTTAAAATGACAAAGGAACAAATGGAAACCAGAAAACTGTTCCAGGCTGCAGCAGCACCCACGTGCTAAGTGTGCAGCTGTCTGAAGCAACAGACCTGTAAACAACTCCAGTTAACAACACACTAATTATAATTTATTTATTACACTCTTTGCTCCTATATGCCTGTCCATCTTTTTACTACTATGTTTATTAAACTTAATATATCACACTGCCTACCAACACCTTGTTATACTTTCCCTGAACAGTTTATCAAATATTATCATAGCACTGCAAACTATTATAAAATTGTATGTGACCATATTGATATGTTCAAGCATTAATTTTATCCCAGTGCCACAGAAGTGGCAACCATGTCTGTATTAATGTGTGTGTTTTAAAGTGTATAAATGGGTGAACAGAATTAAAGCTGGACAAATGTCTGTATCTGAGATTTCCTTCCTTTGATTCAGAAAACCATCATGATCTCTTTGTCCAGTATTTTGCAATTCCTTCCTTTTTAATATTTATGTTTCTCATATATTTGGGAAATATTCATGAGTTAACTTTGAAAATATAGATTTTCTATTAATTATAGTTTAATTTTATGTTTTTCAGACAGATGAAACACCTAAGGAATTTTTTCCTTTGTTGAACATACAAACAGGGATTTTTCCTAGATCAGGCTTCTTACTGAAGTTACTTTTATATCAGTTTGTGTCCAACAAAGCTGAAATTGGTGGAGCTGTTGCAAGGGTAGGAATGGCAGTGACAGGCAGCCAGACAAGCACATGTGAGCTGACAACAGGAGCCTGGTTTGTGTGGAAACAAAGCTTCAGAGGTGAGAAAAAGTGGAAGTTGAAGCATATGGTGTGAAAGCTCAACAAAAAAAATAATAAGTAAGTGCAAAGGGTTATATAATTAAGCATATTAAACTGCAATTTATTAGATGCCATTTGAATGCTGCCCTCCCTGGAAGGGGGCCAGCAAAACTCGCCTGCTGTGTTTGAACACTGTAAAGGGCTGATTCAGCTCAAGGAATCAGGAAGCAAGTGTACACAGGGCACACATCTCCACTGCTGAGCCAGGCTGAACTCACCCAAACACCTTTTGGAATGCTACACAGTGTTCAGGTATTTCCATCAGAGACAGTTATCCTGGAGGGAAGCTCAGCATCCCTTCTCAGCAAGAACTACACCCACATCAAATCCTAATTTTCAAAAATCTAGCTATTTTTTGGTCATCTTGTACCACAAGTTGTCCTGAAAGAGAAAGTTGCAGAGGTCAGCATGGGGAAAAGAGAGGATCCATGTGCATGATTCCTTATCAGAGCAAAGGTCTCCTCAATCACGTGGAATCTCACTGTGGCTTCTCTGTGCATAACTGGAATCAGACATCCATGAACTAAACTGATGGGGTAAGCACTCATTTCCCAAAAAAGTGATCCCAGGTCTCTGCCAGCATACAAGATTCTACACTTAGGTAACAACATCCTTGGCAAATTAAAAACCTAAACCCCAAGTCAGTAGGGAGGGCATAAGCCATGTCAGAGGGTCACACAAGCAGCATGAGTTACAAGCTGGAGAATTTGACTCTGCTGAATTAACACGTGGGGATATTGAAGCTGTCTGAGTTGAGGCATCTTAGCAATGCTCTAAAACATCACCTCAAAGCACTTTGCTATGTTCATGTCACCACACAAAGCACTAGAATTAGATATGCAGGAAAACTGGATCACCCTCAAATCACACCTCTTACAAAGCAAGCACAGAAACACATGGTTTGATAGCCCTGCCTGTCATGAGACAAAAGTTATTAAGCCCCATAAACACCAATGTGAGCAAAGAAATTTGCAGAATCAAACCCAGGATCAGACCTGAGACCATCCAGGCTTTGGGGGTTATTTCCCTGGAAACTGGGTCACACCAGGAGGCCCAGCCACCACTCCCACCACAAACAAAGCAAATCTTTGGAAGAGCCTGGTGAAACAGTTTCAAAACACCCAACTGGAGAAGCTACAAAAACCCAAGTTACACACTTTCATGCCACACTGCGCCAGCTAAATCACTTGGGAAAGGACAAGTGAGCAACTATTCAATAAAAGTATATATTAATGGGGTCATATAATTAAAAAAGTAATAATAGATACACATCAACTTCCCCCTGTTCTTGGAAATATCCAAGACCCTGCTTTAGCCCCAAAGGGAAATACTTTACCAAGTTAGATCATTAGAGAACACAGATACATAAAATAAACTTCTATGCAGTCTTAATTACAGAAGCCACTACTGCAACAACCAGACTTGGGATATAATCCTATTAACAGTAACACAAGTCTGTGAAGTTACTTGTTAAGTCAACTTTTTCTCTGTGAATAAATTGCAAAGGATATAATTTCTGGGACAGAATAAATTCTTGAAATTAGTGAGTAACTTATGCGTTGCTCCCCTGCTCCAAGAACACATTATTTATTTTTACCATGACACAGAGAAGTTATTAATCTGCTGCCTTCCATTCCAACAATGGGAAATGCTGTAAAATGCACAGACACCTGCATTACAGCACATTTCAGTTCCACTTTATATCAGTCATAAACATCTCTGTTTTGGACATCTCTTCAAAACAAATGCTCCAAGCACACTGTGCATAGCATGCAATTTTATGAAACTATAAAAGTTCTTCACTGTTAATTACACAGACAAATGTCTCATCACACATTTGATTACCAGGATAATATAATTAGTTTTCTGCATTAACCTTTCAAACATAGAGCCTGAATTTCAAGTTGAAAGCATTGTAAAAACACTCAGTCTGGAAGTATACTGTATTTCCACTTTTTGGTGTTGGTAATAAAAATATTAAGACTGAAAAAAAACTATATGGTGTATGCAAAAGATTTTTTTTTAATAGACTGTGTAAGTTTAATCATCACTGTCCACAAGACACAAGTGTACATGGTCCCTTCAAGGGCTTGTAATACCAAGTCTGGGCTAGCACCCCTATGACTTTACTGGAAAAATGGAAGTCAGGTCTGTTTTAAATTTCACCCATGTTTGAGGTTTAAGCATTTCACTCTGGGCTGCCTCCTCCTTCTCAGGCTGAGCAGCCTGTCCTGGTACCAGATAATTAAGCCATTTCCTTCAAAACAAAAGACATGCCAGTCCTCATCCACAAAATACAGCAGTGATATTCCACATTCCCTTGGAATCTTGTAAAGCCTGTGGTTAGCATGTCCTTCATTTGAAAGATGTGACTTCTTGTTCATCATCTTATCAGAACAAAGGACTGGGGGAGAGGACAAGCCACCCCATCCCCACTCCCAGCACTGCACTACATGAGAAAACTTCCCAAGCTCTATTCAGACAGCACTTGGACTCTACACCATTGCAGCATAGAGCTCATATCCAGTACCATGTTCCTTTAATTGCACTGAAGCTTTCTCCAATTTTCTCCAATTGTGCCCATCTATGCTGGTACAAAAAAGACCATCTAGGTTCATCAGGTCCTTCTTGACATCTCATCCTTATTTTATTTGTAAATTAAACAAACTGGATTCTTGTGATTTACTCATTTACCCTACCAGCTCCCCTCTTCTCAACAGCAGTTTTGAGTTAACATGCTCAATTTCCAAATCCCATTCATCATAAAGTTTCACTCATTTAGACTGCCACCAACATTTTACCTTCCCTAAAGGTAACAGTTTCAATGCTGTATCACAGCATCCATTCCATACTAAAGGCTGCATCACATTGAGGTTTCAGCTGCTGATCCCATGGATCACTTAAACTGGAGAACAAACTTGACTCTAAATCACCAAGTTGGAATAAACATCTTCCACAGATAAATTTTGGCACAAAGCAGTGAAATCAAGTGAAGCAGTGATTACACCCTGACTGTACCTGATAAGGAAGATCCTTGATAGGATTCACATTCTTAAAGGTTAAATTCTGACTGACTCTTGAAATAGCTGAACTTGAGGCACTTAAATGCCAGAACACTTTCAGTCACAATGAAAAGCTGGACTTACTAAAAAAGAAAAACCCAAACAAACCTAAGGGCAACAAAACCAAGCCAAAATCAAGATCAGTGGGTCTGACTTGCAGCACAAATGTCAAAGCACAGACTTCTGCACATTCTTAGAGCACCCTGGCTGATGCCTAATTCTTGCTAGAATGACTTCTCATGACTTAAGAGTTGGAAGAAAAAGTAAACTTGTGGTGGAGCTCACTCCATCAGGTTTATCAGACTTCACCAAAAGTGTTTCCAGAACATGAAATCCAAACACAAAGCACAGCAGTGGCCTTTGCTTCTCCTTGGGAATGAGAGTAGGGAAGAAACACTTGCTCAAATGGTGAAAATATGAGAAGGGAATTTAAGGCAGCTCCAACCCCTGGTTTAACACATCCTCCTATTTTCTCCCATTTGCTTCTGACCTCTAGAAGAGGATGTAGCACTATGAATTTAGGAGACAAAGGCATTTTGCATGCAGAATAACTTCAGGTGCCAATTCCCACATTTCATTGCTACTTGCTGGCTCCAGGGGGCAACACACACAGGCTCCAGAAACCTTAAATCACCCCACAAAAATGGTTTGGCTCCTGGTGCTGAAAAGGAGAGGCAGATATTCCCAAGTTTCTTGGTGCAATGGCATCTGCTTTCTCCAAAGCCTGACCAGAGTGTTCACAAGCTTGCTTTATACAGCTCAAAAAACTGGCCCCTCCTTCTCTGAATTTAGCCTGCCAAGAGGGGCTTTATCCAGGTGAGGCTCTGGATGCAACTGGAAGGGGATAGAAGCAGGAAAGGAAGAAGCACTCTGCAGCTGAGGAGTTATAGAGGATAAAAAGCACACAAGAAAGGTAAAGGTTCACTGATAGACAGTCACTGATGTGCTGTAATACATATCATGCTGCAGACTCTATATTACTTCTGTATTTTCTTTACACATTTTAAACTGTTGATTTAATTTAATTTTGCCATGCCAGGATTAGCAGGCAAGCTCCAGAGGTGAAAGGACATTACATTAAGACAGCACATTAATCCTCTATCCCACCCAAGGCAGAAGCAAAACCAAACAAATAGCAGCTTCCTGGAAATTGAATTTCTGTTATCCAGATGTCAAAGATGTAATACCCCAATTACACAAACTATTGCCAGTGAAGCATGCCAGGGAATATGCAATGTAAATGGGGTGAGCACAGAGCTGCAAAACTGCAGAGTCAGCATCTGGCTCTCTGAGTGAGTGATAATTAGCACTGTGTGTAGACACTAATAAACATTTATGTCTGAAATTACAACTTTTAGCAGTGTTAATAAAGGATATATTGGCAATTCATAGAATAAAAGGGTCTTGAAGAGAATGTCATATTAAACAATGGCAGGCACTTTCTGTGCTTGCACAGAGGTTTTTTCCTCCCTAATTGCAAATGGCCACGCAATGTTGCCTGAAAATTAATCAACACAAGCACATACCTAAAAAAACTGGTTGTGTTTCTTTGGTCTCCCCATTAACATCATTGCTGTAGTCAGAGATCTTATATATCTCATGATGGTAATCTGGAATGAAAAACGATAAAAAAAATTAGAATTCAAGTGATCTGGAAAAAATGAACACTGAACACATTGCTACAGTTTTACAACACAATTTATCAATATATCTGCAGTTTATTTCATGTACATCAAATTAACCACAGAAAATGTGCTCTGTATCAGCACCTCCTAAAAACCTTTGCTCACACTGGAGAGACTCAGCTCAAATATTTCACAGATTTTAGGGAATAGCTACGCCTGCCCTAAATTACTGTGTTCATTTTCACAGCAAATTATCCCACCAGATGCCAATTATCTGGCTTCTTGCTTTACAGAAGGAAAGCAGATTTATAATGAAAACTTTACCTTCCCAGAGACCAAGGCAAACTTTCAAACTTCACCTCAGTAAGGAATCAGCAATGTACACCAGGGCTCTATTGCTCAGCTTGACTCATACTGATGTCACTGGCCTCCCAGTTCTGAAGAAAGGAGGATCAGTGACACCTTAGGATATTCACCTCTAGAAATTAATGCCTGTAATGACTTGAAGAATTAGCACTGGCATCTCATATGTTACAAGATATTAAAAAAAAATCACCACTGAGTTTCTATTTTAAATAAAAGAATATTTTACTGTGAAGGTCTCTGTTATAGCACCGGGCAGGTGTTCACCAAAACCAGAGCTTTGTTTACACAGAGAGAAATAGTAAGTCCAAGTAAAAAAAAAGTCACTCAAGGCAGCTCTCGTGGATGCTATTTCTGCCTCTGACACTGGCACACACTCTGTCCTTCAGCAAATCACTCAAGACTGAACAATATATTCAGTGTCTTGAAAGAGCCACCTCCCCACCTCACTCCTTCCATGCCCTCCCAGTTCCCAACGCTCTCAGTTACTCCCTCCTGAAACTGGTTTTATGTTTGCTTGCCTCACAAAAAGTGAGGCAGAGATTAACTCATAGAAGGGACTTTGGGAGGATTCACTTAAAAAGGTGCAACACAAGTGGAGGGCAGCAGAAGCAGCTCCTTCCACAAGCAGCACACCAGCACCTCTGGCCAAACAGGCACAGGACTGGAAAAGGCTCCTGGAAGTCACTTTTTTCTTAGGTGTGTTTATTTGTACAGCACAACTGTCTCAAAGGCACAGGAGGAGGAACAACCCAGTATGTAAACTAAAACTGAGCCTAACACAGCAATTCTATGGAATGAGAAATGCCTGGAAAGAAAATGAGGGGGAAACAACCCAGAACACACCACAGAACTGGAGAGGTCAGGGATGAGGTGCTACACAAAGGATTCCTCTGCTTCCCGAGCACACCCAGCCTATGAAATGGGTAAAGGTGAGGTCTGAGCTATGACATAGAGGAAGTAAAAGCTTCTTTTATGGGACTAAACTGGCAGGGTTTGTGCTGCCTTCCAGGATCACCAGCTGTCCTGTGGAGCAGAGGGTGTGATGAAGTGGCTTGGTGGGCACCTGATGGCCACAGCCAGGCAGGGTCTACCTGCCACACTCTGCACCTTCATCCTCTCAAGGACATTCAAGATCTGTGGAAGAAAGTAAGTGGAAACTAGGACTTAAATGACTTAGGGACTCATGGTCCTTAGATATACAGATTACACCCAGTTTCTTCTCTAGCACTTCCCTGTACATCCAGCTGGGCACAATATTCTTCTGGTCTGCAGCTGCTGCCTTAAAGTCACCACATTTCACCTCAGAGGTGACTGTGGTTTAGCACAGCAATGGACTTTTTCTTGGTTTGGTCACTATTGATAATTGTGATAAGGTGCTCAAAATAATTTTTGGGACAGAATAAACATTGTATGGGCACACATCAATAGCAGATGGTGTGTTACCAACCAATTCATACAGCATAGCCTTTTCTCTTTGGTTTCATTCTTCTGCCTTGGATGATACAGTTTTCCAGTCCAGGCACTGGAAAACTGTATCAATTTCACAACAGTAAACACTAACCTGTGACATTACAGAGTAACTCCTGCAAGAGGCAAAAGCCAATTACAAGAGACAACTATTTATACATAATTATCTTTCTAATCAACTGTGATAGAAAAGAGTATGAGAGTGCAGACTCACATACAAAACCTGATTTTTATCTCCTCCATTCTCAAAGCAAAAAGATATAATTTTCTCTCTAGCATATGCTTTTAGTGTACCTTTGTATTTGATTCTCTACATGCAAAAAGAGACCACAGATAAAATATTATTAATAACGTACCATCATAACTGGATTTACCTATTAAAATAAGGTTAAATAGATTGTCTCATACACTGAGGCATATCTAAACCTGTAAGAAGTGGCAACTGAGATTAGCATAATAGTAACCTATTTTTGGCAAATACTCTTTTTACAGGCCCGTTAGGACGGAAAGAAAAAAAAAGCAAAATTTCAGCTTTGTTTTTCCATTTTGCTTTCACCGCCTCCATGCTCCAGCCCAGTCATGCACTAACTCTGCCTCCAAGTTAGGAGCATGTTCAGTACCAAAAGCCCACAAAGCAAACTCGTTCTCTGTAAAATTACACCCTTGATGGGTTTGCTAATGGATACAGACCTCCAATGCATTTCAGACACGTCTGGCAAGTCCCTGCCCCTTTAGTTTTAACAGGGACCATGTGCGATGCCCCAGACTCCCCTACCACGATACACCAGTCATTATTTACTACTCCCACCAAGTGAGTTTATTTCCATCTTTGAATTTCTTCATTTCAAATGTAATTTTTGCAGAGCACTCCTCAGACAGCAAGTCTTGACACTCGTGTGTGTGTCCCCCTTTTCACCAGCGTGACATTACACCCAAGCAGTCACCTGCCTTGAACTTGGCATGCAGGACACACACAGCGTTTCATGGAGATATTCCCGTCCAATACTTGAGAACACAAAAGGAGAAACGATCTCGAATCAATTCCATCAGGGCAAAAACATCTCATCGGCTAGAGAAGGGATAAATGCCCAACCAAAATAAATCCCTAGGGCTGGGAAGTCCACCTGTGAAAATGCCTACCAGCGGCTCTATCTTTTTTCCCCTTTAATTAAAGAAAACAACAACAAGAAGACTGAAACACAGAGCTGTGCTTCTTGCCCGACATGAATTCAAATATTTCTCCCCTCACGATCCCTTTTAAAATATCCTCTTTTCCAAAAGCAAACACACCCCGAGCGAACAAGTTACACGCCAGCGGCTCTCCCCTGCCCACGTACAATTAATTACCTGCGTGGATTTTTAATAAAGCGATCTCGATTCAGCTTTTCTTTGAAATACAAGGATGTACACAGACGAGGAGAGGAACAAAACCACCCCAAATACAATAAATCCACAAGAGTTGAATGCTAAGGAGCTCTGTCGCTGCTCAAGTGTCATTATTTTTTGCTCGCTTCCCGATTTTTTCTTCCTCCCCCCCGCCCAAGCAGGATTCACCACTAAACACGATCCAACTTTATTTTGTGCAAGGTTCTCTGCTTGGAAAAAAATAACACGTCCACCTGAGGTGGTGGTGGGGAGGCTTGAGGTGGTGGTTTTGCAACAACACGTAACACACATGCAAAAAAATAATTAAAAAAAGAAAGAGGAAACGGGAAGGGGGAGAAAGAAATAAAATTAAAAAAAAAAAAAAAAAAAAAGATAGGCGTGCAATGGTTTCGGGGAGTTCAGGCGGAGGATTGCGGAGTTCAATAACAGAGCCGGGAGGGAGCGGCGGCCCGGGGGCGCCGGCGTTTCATAACGCCCCGCTCCCCCCGGGGCAAAAGTCGGGGCTGCCCCCGGCCAGCGAACAAAGCCCGGCCGCCCCCGCCTTACCTTCGTTGACCAGTTTAAAGCTTTGGGATTTCCTGCTCCTCTTCCTCTGGGCGAACTCCATGGTGCGGACAGGAAGGAGCGGGGCGGACACAGGACCGAGCTCCGTCCCTCCGATCAGCAATACACGCGGGGGTTGGGAGAGACGGCGGCTCCGGCGGCGAATAAAGGGATCCGGGACAAGTTGGCTCCGGTCTCCCCCCCGCTCCCGCCCCGAACTTTGAGGAAAAGCGGGGTGCGGCGGGGGGAGCCCCGCGGGGGCGATGCCGCCGCCTTCCCCCCCGCCGGCTGCGCGGCCGCGGCCCGGCGGCGAAGGGCGGCCCGCAATGGCTTCGCCGCCGGCGCCGGGACCCCGGTGCCACCTGCTGGGGGAAGGAAGGCGGCGGTTCCGCCGGCCGGGAGCCGCCGCCACCCCGGGGCCGGCCCGCCGCCACTCGGCCCCGCCGCGGGCTGAGGGCGAGGGGCTGAGGGGCAGCGCCATTTTGTGTCCCCCTCCCGCCGCGCGTCTCGCACACGGGCACCGGCGCTGCCCGCTCGGCACCGCGGTGCTGCCCGCGGCTCCCCTCAGGGGCTCGGCGGGGGGAACTCCTCGTGTTTAACCGGACCGGGCCAGGGCCGGCGGGGAGGGGGTTGAAGTTGGCGTGCGGAAGTGGGTAAACCTCAGGAACCGATGGCAACACCTGTTTGTTGCCGTGTTTTACAGGGATTATCGCAGCGATGTGTCCGCTGGTGTCATGGACCGAGGCCTGGAGAAGAGCGCCGAGCCGCCAGCTGGGCTGAGCTCTGCCAAACCTGGATCGCCTTAGCGAGAGGAAGGGAGTCCCTCGGCCAAAACCTGGATCGCCTTAGCGAGAGGAAGGGAGTCCCTCGGCCAAAACCTGGATCGCCTTAGCGAGAGGAAGGGAGTCCCTTGGCCAAAAACTGGATCGCCTTAGCGAGAGGAAGAGAGTCTCGGCTCTCCAGAGGAGCGAGATTTAGGGCGTCTGGCAGCCCTCCCGACGGTCACCGTGAGGTCACTGCAGCCATACGGCTGGCCCAAACACAGCTGAAATTAGTGCTTTGATTTATTCACCACTTGACGCCTTCAGCCACACTTCCAGTTTGCTCACTGTGCTAAATTCACTGAGGGTGGAGTGTTTTTGGTTTTTTTTACAGCCGAGAGTGCTTTTGCCTGTTGCCTGTAGAGAAAGGACCCAGGCGTTTACAGTTATGACTGCTGATAACTGCAAACACAGCTCCGATCATCATCTTGTGTTTTACATGTAGTCAGACTGTGTTGTGACAAGGAGAAGACTGTGTGATACTTGCATACGCCTACTTGAACAGATGCAAATGCAGATCTTGCCTTGGTCTCCTCAGAGTACCCAGGAGAATCCCGTTAGCTCCAGTAATATTGACCGACCCTATCACTTGGAATAATGATATAAAATGAACAGGAGGGAAGCAAATTGAATACTAACAGTAGCAATTTGTATCCTAACTGTGTGCATGGACATAGTCAGACCTGAATTCTTCAGTGCAAGGTGCCATCCAGACACCACACAGAGGGTATACGTAGTTCTAAAAAGAAAAATTGGGAAATAGCCTTAATGGTGAAGCAATATCAGAAAATATGCCTAATGGTAAAATTTATTATATGCTGCAAAATTAAATTCACGAGGGAGGTTATGGAAACCTCACAGATTGGGTAGGGGTGTAATTTTCTATTAAATTGCTAAGTGGAAAATCCCAGAGGCAATCAGTATGCTACTTTTGGAATTTTCCTAAACTTCTCTGTAAGACTTTATGAAAGGAAACTGGGCTAACGTACTATTTAAAATCCTGCATTATATATTTTTGGGAGGATGCTGAAGCAGCAAAGGTAGATGGATGTCATATGCTGTTTGCTGGATTTTGTGGGTCCAGTTAATCTCTGGTACAGTGTAATGAAGTCGGGTCTGAAATGCAGCAGCAGTGTGCCTAAATTTTTCCTACAAAAAGTGTATTTTCTCTTTTTTTTTTTTCCCTCCCCAAACAGTCTGCTGATTCCTGTCTGCTAACTAACTTTATTTACAGGACTTAAATGCTGAAGCTGTTTGACTCTCATCCTTCCTGGGACAATAGGAGAATTTTTATAAAGCATAAGGCCCTCATTTACAGTTCAGCTCACATGATGAGCTTTATCCTGCATTTGCCAAAGGAATGTGCTACAAAAATCTTTTCTATTTTCCTCTGTTACTCAATTTTGTGAAACATTCTGGGATATAATTTATGAAAATGTGATGGCAATGTTTTATCAGCTGCTCTCTTACTGCTTTTAGTTCTTCCTTCCCTGTGCTGATATTTTGCTTAAAGGGGCACTCGTGGCTTTAAATGACATTTCAGCCTGGGCAATGCAGTTTCCAGTAATGTTTTCCAAGAGTTAGCACATCCCCTTTTCCACTGATATTTCTGATTTTCCTTTTTGTGAGTTAGAGTTTCATGCAGAATAAGCCTGATCCTGCAAGCTAGCCTAATTATGGTCACTCAGATGAATAAATCTTTGCAGCTTTCATTTCTGAAAGTAGGAGCCAGTGTGGATACCACAGCCCCAATCCTGCCATCTCATCTGCATAAAAGTGAATTAGAAACTAGGACAAGGTGACTTTAGGTCAAAGTCTTGTAGTTATCCATACAACATGGAGGAGGATCCTGTAGCTGGAAGCAGCTTTCTGTCCTGCACTGCTGGTGCTTCTCAGCTGGGACTGAGAAAAAACTCCCCAAACCCAAAGGCTCCCACGTACAGGGAGCTGTGAGTCTGTTGTTGGGCATTTTGGGGTGGGCATCCTAAAACTGGGCTGGGATCATCTGCTCATTTGTCACAGGCCACCATTGCATTATTCCAGCTGGAGAAATGCAGAGATGAAAGTCCTCTTTATCCCACTAGAATGGCTGCCTTGTGTCACCCTAGATAGTCACTGCCTGCATCACTGTGGCAGCCAAGTGACAGGATAAAGTGCACACTGGCTCTGGGGGCAGACAGCTTTTAATTTCATCTTTTATTTCAGTTTCTGTCTCAGTATCATGTTGTTATTATTACGTATTAAGAACCCATAGGTCTTTTTTTTTTCTGGTGAAAATATGAAAAATTTGAGCATTTTGTATCTATTCATGAATGGTTTAAAAGTATTTCCTCAAATTAAATGAGAAATGTGTTTTTCAAAATGCCATGAAATTAGCCAGCTAAATAAGGGCTTTGTCTTGCAACTTGTCCCAAGTCAGCATGATCATCTCTGATGATTTCTTAGTTATTATGCTTCAAGTTACTTTCAAAATATCCCTTCCCCATTCTAACTGATAGTAATTTTTCTGGTGTGCAAAATACTTTTCTTTTTCATTTCAGATCATGAGCTAACTGATTAAATATAATTAATTTAGTAATATTTCAATATTAACAGCAGCAGTGCTCTTCACACAGGATGTCCCAGACTTTTTGTTTCCAGGTGAGTCTAGTTCCTGATAATATTTTATTATTCAGAAGTAGGATAGGTAGGTGGGATATAGTAGGTATAGGACAAAGATGCCTAAAGAGTCCTAGAGCTGAGGAGCATTAAATAAGTGTACTAAGAACCACTTCAGCTTTTCAGTTGGAAAAATTATAGTGGAGAAAGTCTCATAAACTCAGTGAGTGATTTGATCTGAGGCTTAGTTTAATGTCAAGGAATTCATGTGAGGCTGTGTGAAGTGGGAAGAGGCTGCTGACTGTCACATTAATAGCACCATGATTAGCACTCATCCTGGAGCCTGATGAGGTTCTGTGTGGTGTTAGGGAGCAAGAGAAGGGTGAAGAGGTAAATTGGACGCCAGGAGCTGTGCAGGTGACAGGTTAATAGGTGAGCTATTTTGGTTAGTTATGTGTAAGGATTGGCACTGAGGATTTTATAAGCTGTAGTAGAGTTTCCAGTGGTGGTTTTGAGGTCATATGACATGTGTGGGCAGTGCTTAGCCCCAAAGCTGACAATAGGCCACGTTGTGCTCTGCTGTCTCACTACAAACCTTCCCTTTCAGCAGGCTCTCAGGCTGCCATATCCAAGGACTCAGAGAGGAAGGTGTCTGGATGTCCTGAAGAATTCTGAAGTCAGGAGTGCAGTTTAACTTGTTAACCAATCCTCCTTAAGTTTTCCCTGTACCATTTGAGTCACGGTATTAACATTTCATGTCCCTTTTTCTTTTGGAACACAGTTTTGAAATGCCTTCTTGTCCATCCTGCTGCTTGTTAATCTTTCTCATATAAAATTTAAAGAAAAAAATTACAGGACAGACCAATGTTTTCATCTGTTTGCCAGCTCAGGGAGACCAAAACATTCCAGAACTGTTTCAACAATAAAGAATATAACTGAATCTATGTACAAAGTGTTCTTTGTGTGTGCAGTCACAAACCCTCTGGACATTTCCATATCAGAATGCAAACCTTCTAAACATTTCCATATCAGAATGCAAACCCCCTTTTGACTGTAAGATTGGACCTTCCCCCTCCTTTTTGAATTTATGTACAGCTTGGACTAAGGTAGCAAGGAAGGGCACTGTGTTGTAAGAGTCAATGCTTGATGGTCACCCACTCTGATCCAATACTTGTGGGATAGTTGGATATTAAGTCATCCTTAGGACAAATCAGTGTTTGGATTTGAATTCTGGGAATGGAGAGGAGAAAAAGGTGTCTAAGAAACAGATGTGGTTGAAGGGTGAAGAAGAAAAGGTCTCAACAATGCTCTTTTTTATGAAAGAGGATGTGGGAGAGTAAAAGAGATCTGTCCACATGGACATCCTCTGCTTCTCTGCAACATGGAGAAACCATGGCTGAACTAATTTTGGCCTTACAACCCAAGTCCTTCAAGGCAGCTGAGGACAATGTGAGTAGGGCTTGTTATTTTGCCTTGAAATTTGAACTTTTCTGCTATATAAAGAGCAATATAGTGCTTAGAAGTTTTAGACTGGATGTGTCTTTGCATCACTACCACCTCTGCCTAAGAGATGAAATGTAAAGCCAGGCTGGTGTCCTCAGAAACGGCACATTTGAGCTTTGGGTCCTCCCAGAGTCACTGTCAGTGATGCCAGCCCAAGCACAGCAGTCAGCACTCCCAGATCTGAGGGATGATTCAGGCACAAATTGCAGCAAGCTCAGCTCAGGGTCCAGCAGCCCAGTGAGCCCCTGCTAGGGAGAGCTCCAAGAGGGTCATGCTGCTAATCATTCCTCCATTTTGGTGTGTTTGCTTCAGCCACAGCAGCTGAAGGCAGATGTAAGAGTGCAATCACTGGAGCTATGGATGGAAAACGAATGCAGCCTCAGCTGCAGGAACAGAAGCCTTTAACACCATTAGGCAGCTCCTCGAGGCTGTGGGGTGAAGCCCAGGCAGCAGCCATGCTCCTCCAAGTCCTGACTGAGCCTGATGTGGGCATGTTGTGCTGTGTCCCCAGCCCAGCCTCTCTCAGTTTCCAGCTTGCCACAGGGACTTGCTCTCCATGTCTCGATTCTGCCTTGATCCTCTTCCATTTCTCCTGCCACACATTAGTAAATGCACTTGCAGTGAAATCAATGGGAGTTTGAAAACTAAAAGTAATGTGTGCTTTGGTATGCTACTAATCCACTTATTTGGATCCTCTTACTGCTCCTCTGGGCTGCCCTGATCCTCTCTATCAGCCCACCCAGCTGCTCTGATCTGCTCTCTAAACTTGTGCTGTGGCTATATTAGCATCCCTGTCAACTCACAGGGCTGCTGCCTCAACGCCATCAATCCCCTCTCCCAATGAGAGTTTCTCTCCCAATAATCCCTGTAGCTCAGAATACTGATGCAAACTAAAATAAATTCATGAAAAGTTGCTGCATCTCCTACTAAGATGTTCTATTTTCCTAAATGTTTTCCAACAGTACTTATATTTCAGGCTGGTGAAATAGCTTCAGACACATTCATAGCCACCTGCCTGCTTTTCAGTTCTAAAAAATAAAATTTCATTGCAAGGTACAATGGAGTTCAAAATCTACTCACACATGCACTTTTTAAAGAGAGATTATGGGAATTTTAAATCTCTGTCAGGCTGCAGACTGACAACATCTGAAAAAGGTGCTTTTATTCAGCAGTAAGATACATACAGCAGCATTTTCATTAATGTGACCCCCCCTGGATTTACCTTCAGAGATGTGTAGATACTGAAGACTCCATCACCCATTCAATCCCTGACCTCTCTGCTGAGGCAGCCAGTGCACCTGCATGGGCATTTTCTCTGAGATGGACACATCCTGCAGGGATCACACTGACAACACAGAACTATGATCATTTAGCAATAACTTTGAGAGATTTCTTGCCTGTGTTGAATAGAAGCTAATGAACTCAGAAGTACAATACTTTATGCTCAACCATTTATCTTCTATATGCATTAAAGTGGAAGAAAAATAGATGTTTTATGTGCTTTTATACCATCCAACAAGATCTATTTGGTGTTTGGATGGTGTCTGTTAATACAGCTAAAATGTCTCAACCCCAAGGGATGTTAAGTGTAGATATCCCTTTGGGGAAAAATGCAGTGCATGCAGTTTGACAACACAGTCTGTATTTGCAGGGCTCAGTCCTGTAACTGCACCTTTCCTGGAAAGACTTTGTTGTTTGGGTATGTGGTGCAAACTGATGCTGGGAGTAAGGATGTTCAATGCTTCACATCATTTGCCCTGCACTGCTGGAGTGCTAGAAAGAACAGCTACAAAAATACCAACAACAGCAAAAAAACCAAAACCAAAGCAACAAAAAAAGGCAGCGTGACCATTTTCCTCCAAGATGTTTTGGATTCTTTAACAGCCACAAACGGCCACTGCTGTCAAAAAAGCACAGTCTCCCTAGTGACATCTTGGGACCAATTCCTTAGGGACTCTGATGACACAGTGCCATTAGCTGAGTCACAAATACTGTTCCTGAAACAACAGAATTTTCATCAGATATCTCACATATCAGCCAGTTTGGCAATAATTAGCTGTTCTTAAATGCAAAGCTTTTTAGAAGCAACAATGAGTTTTTTACACCACCTCAGTTTTACAGATAATAAAGCTGCTGGGATAGGAAAGACTCACTCCTATAGACAACTTAAACAATGCTCATAAATATTCCCTGGTCAAAATCAGAGAATAATTAACAGCCAAATATTATTTCAAGTGTGTTTCTAAAAGCCACACAAGCCTCACTAACCAGTAACATCCACATGGATGTCACCACTTTCCTATTTTAACAGTGCATTCCAGAGGTGTGTCCTGGCAGACAGCAGTTGCAGGGGTTGACTTACCATGAGAACTAATCAAGTGATACTTTAAAAAGCAAAGCAAACCAAATTCAAATGCTGCCTTCATGATACACAGATGCCATACACTTTAGAAGATTTATGTTAGAAATGTGGGAACCTTTTTTCTGCCATTTCCTCCCCAGTGAGCTTTCCTTGTCTTTGCAGTATGATTTGGACACCTGTGGTAGAGCACTGCCTCCAATTTCTTCCTCAGCCTTCTCTGTAGCTGAGTGTTTCTCTGACTGTGATCTCCTGGAGACTGTGTGCTGTTTGGAAAGGTGAAAGCCCAGAGTGGCTGAAGTTGAGTAAATGGAGGGGATGGGCCCATCCCCAATATCAGGGTTGTAGGGAAGTGCAGTTTGCAATCCTTAGCAGCAATACTGACACCTCTGATAGAACACCTGGAGGTACCTGTAAGCAAAGGAGATGTGGGGGCAAAGAATGGGGAATTGGGTGGTTAATCCCTCCCAGAAAGTTAAGGACTGCTTTAATAAAAAATGAAAAGACAGACTGTGTGTAGAGCTCCCTTTGCCAGAAATGGACATACTTAGTCATGGTGTAAAGGCAATTTTATCCAATGTCTTTTTTGGTATAGTGTTTTGAAGATGAATAAAAGGAACCATGTACTTATCTGAAAAGGGTTGCCAAGAATCATCTGTGCCCTTGTTACTTGAAATGAGTTCTGCAATCTTGGTCAGTTGCAAGGCATCAGTTCTGCCTTCTGTGTGTGAGTGAAAGCATATGCTGGCTGAACTGGGGGTTTCCCTGTTCTAATATCAAATAGATAAGTGAAACTGGATGCCCATAAAGATATGACCTGAAAACAACTAAATGTAAACTGAATACAACCACTGAGAGCAGTCAAAATTATTCTGATCCGTTTTACCACTTTGGCAAATAGATGACATCTGGGTTATTTGAGTGAAACTGGGTTATTTGAGCTGCCTTCCATAATCTGTCTGCAGGTTGGCAGTTGGCTTGCAGCAGATAAAGCTGAGCAATCACTAAACCAGCTAGAAATTGGAATAAAACACCTCATGTATGTTTTAAGCTTCTATTTCTATTCCTTACAAGGCTCTTACAAATGTTCCAAGATTTGGAATAACTTCTAGATTTCCCTTTCCAGTCTTGATTTCATATTTAATGTTGTGAAGGAAATTACTTCAAAGTAGCTTTGTGGTTAACTCTGTGGGGTTGTTCCAGAGGTCTGCAGAAACATGGATACGGGGAAAACATGGGTAACACTATTGCTTCCAGACCCAAGCTCAGTTTTTGGGAGCTCTCAAGGCTCTGCAAATGATTTTGTGAGAGCTTAAAGGCCTGACTACAGCCCTGACAGCAAATATCATATTTATTAATCACATGAGAGACAGAAATACACAGCCATAGTGGTACCAAACCAGCAGGACTGCCCTGAAAAGCAAAACAGGAGCAGTAGAAAACAAATAGTCAAGCTTTGGATTTATAGCAATGATCTAATTGACTCTAATGAGTAGAGTAATGCCATGTATGATAAACTGATAATTTGAAATACAGCTGGAAAAGCACACATTTCACTGTGTTAAAAATATCTTATACAGTGATGTCATCTAAGGGATCATTGCATGCATGAGGGACTGGCATAGGGAAGGAATTGTCTGCTTTCACAACACAGTTAAAGTTTCCACACTCTCAGGGCTCCTCAGAACGGTGGTGACTTGGAGAAATCCTTTTGCAGTGTGGAGGAACAGTTTCCACTACGTGATCCAAGGATGAGATCTCACACTGTGAGCTTTCATGAGCACCATGGGTTTGTCCAGCAAGTGGAGCTCCAGCTGCCCACCCTAGGGCCAAGGAGCACGTGTGAATGGAGACAGAGCATGAGAGATCCAGAACAGAGCAAGCAGGGACCATGGCAAATTGCCAGCACAGATATTGCCTCAGGAAGATGTTCTGAGGAACACAGGAGCTTTGAACTGTGTCCAGTCAAGACCTGACAATCCATGTCCCTCAGAAAATGCTGCACTGACCTCAAGGCAAAGAGGAGTCAAACAGATTTGCCATCCTGGAGATCAGAGAGGAAGCAAGAGTGGATCTCTTCATGAGGTGTCAGTGAAAGTAAAAAGATATCACCTCTTCTTATAGATTAGAAGATTTTGTAATCCCTTCAAAAAGAGAAATCTCAAATGGATGGATGGCACCAAAGATTTTTTTCTCTCTTTCCTTTTTTGGGGAGATATTGGTGAATGTCCTCAAAAAACCAGAACCAACATAACCATATATTTGCATGCATAGTAATTCTTTTGGGAGATGTAATACTCTGGAAATTGCCACTTTTCTCCATAGGACAAGACAAAGTCTTGATCACAGAAGGGATTTACATTACAGGATGCTTTGATTTGGAGGCAAGAGAGCACAGAACCAGAAGTACTGGAAAAAGAGCAATTGTGGAAAGTTAAATCATCAGTTGTGAACTTTTAGAGGTACAACATTTCTTTCCAACCTTGCCAAAGTTGTTTCAGCAACATAGACTGATCAGCTGCTTCTTTGTCCCTTTTACCCCTCCCTGACACCTTTAAAAAAACAATAAAAAACAAACCAGTGACTCTTTGTTCTAAGAGTCACCTGACAGTAACTGCATCTTTCTCACAAATGCTGTGTGTGTGTTGGCTTTCCTCCTTCCTTTTGGACTGTCTCTATTTGAGATACAATGTGTATCATGGTTTAATCCCCAATGGTGCAAAGGCTCTCACTCTTCCTCAGCCACAGAGGGATGTGGGAGAGAATCGGAAGAGTGAAAGTGAGAAGACTTCTGGATTGAAAGATAGTTCAATGGGACAAAGGAAATAATAATAATAATAATAATAATAATAATAATAATAATAATAATAAACAAGTGATGCACAATGCAATTGCTCACCATCTACTGAGCAATGCCCAGCCAGTTCCTGAGCAGCAGCCCCCAATCAACTTTCCCCCCAGTTAAACACTGAGTGTGATGCCATACAGCATGGGATATCCTTCTGGTCAGCTGGGGTCAGCTGTCTTGGCTGCTTTGTGTCCCCCAGTCTCATTGCTGGCAGAATATGAGAAGCTGAAAAGTCCTTTACTTAGTATAAATCTGGTTAGCAAAAACTAAAGCATCAGTGTGTTATCAGTTAGTCTCATACCTGATCCAAACCACAGAACTGCACTAGGTACTAGGAAGAAAATTCCCTGTATCCCTGCCAAAACCAGGCCAGTGTGAGACTGGAGCAGGAAATGAAGAAGGTCTAAGGTTGTGTGTACTCTAGAGTAAATGAGGGGGCAGCTGGCACTCTGACACAAGCATCTGGATTCCTTCACCATAATGTCCACTACAGGGAATTCCTCCAGCCTCCCAACTTCTGGCCTTCCCCAAATGTGGGCACGTTCCCCCAGGACTCATCCAGAGACATTCTTGGATGCTATCACCATCAGATGTGATATAATTTCCTTTCAGAGAGCTCTGAGAAGCGTAGGAGGGCAGTTCCTGCTTCCTCATTGCAAAGCAATTGCATTCAAGCCTGAGGTAAAGCACTGCACGACTTCTAAATCCAGAACCCTCCAGCCTGGGGTTAAACAACCCCTGTAAACCACTGGGCCATTTTCTACAAGGAAGAGTCATGACACACAGCTCAGGTTATCTAAAGTGGGTGAAAAGCCAGTTGTGGTTACAAATCTCCAAAACAAGATCTTACAAAGGGGAAAGACAAGGAAGAAATCTGTGAGGACCTAAAGGTGGAAAAAAATCTGAGAGGAGTTCTTACTCATTCTTCAAAGCTTTTCTGGTTTTCTGGACCCTTTGGACTTTACAAGCCACAAGATGGAAATAGGTTGGAGAAAATCAGGTAAATAAGGAAAACAAGAGATTTCTTGATGTTGCTACCTGTGTCACAAATGCTGAGAGGCTGATGACAAAAGCATTTAGCTCTGGGGTGTGCACTCTAAGGAGCTCAATCCCTACCAGCTGCCTCAGTCCTCAAGGCCTGAAGGAAGCAGATACCAGATATCACAGGCATTCCACCTTCCTACATAGCCTTTGCACCCTGTGTGGCTGGCCAGTAACCAGGCTCATTGAATCATTTAGGTTGGAAAAGACCTCTAAAAGCATCAAATCCAATAATTTACCCTGCCAAGTTCACCAACAAGCACATCCCCATGTCCCACATCTACAAATTTTTCAAACACCTCCCAGGGCTGTGACTCCACCACTTCCCTGAGCAGCCTGTCCCAGTGCTCAACAACATTTTTGGGGAAGAAATTTTTCCTGAGGCCATGATTTATCTGATATTAGCTGTCATCTGCAACCAAGGCCCATGGCATGAGGCACTGCACAAACACAGTCAGAGAGACTTTTCCTCAAAGATTTTTCAAGCTAAACAGAGAAGACAGCTGAATAAATTGCATGCAGACTCTCTTTAAAGAACCTGTCAAGCACCCTTTTGTAAAACCAGCTGTACTAAAACAGGGAAAGACCCCTGTAAAAATGATATTCCACCTCTTTTGCTAGATTCCTTGATGCAAAGCAGCTATATTTTGGCTCTATCTCATAATTACTGTCATTATACCATTGTTGGAACCCAGGAAATTCCTCTGGCTGCCCTGGAGGGCTCGAGCCCCTGCCCAGGGGACTCAGAGACCTTGGCACAGAGCCCAAGACCCCTGTGCCTTTGATTTAGCCCTTGGAAAAAACAATTACCAACCTTTATATGAAGAATTACAAGTCAAAAGAGTTTAAGTAGAATAATAGTTAGTTTGTCACGGGGTGAGAAATAGATTTTTGGAGTTTTTAGAATGGGGTTCAGGGGGCAAGATGGAGGAATCTGGGCATGTCCAGCCTCTCTGCTTCTTCTTCTTCTTCTTGGCCTCCATATTCTGCTGTGATATCGGCACTTTTAGATTAGTTTAGAGTAGAAGCTCACTGTCTAACATAGGTGATAGGTATTGGGAAGTTATGGTAAATAATGCACATGTAGTTTTAGGTATAAAAAGACAACACTGCCGTAAAGACAGGCAGTGTGCCTCATACCATCTGTGTATCACTTTAAATAATCTGCTTCCAACAACAGTGTGATATTACATAGATTCTGAACAAACCTTTCCTAATATCTAGTCTAAACGTCTCCTGGCACAATTGAGGCCATCTCCTGCCATCTCCTCTCGTTTGTCATTGTCACTAGGGAGCAGGGCCCGACGCACCCTCCTCCCGCCGCTCCTCCGAGCCACCAGGGGGCGCCACGCGGCGGAAGTGACGCTATTGTTTTCCTGCGGCGCTTCCCGAGGCCGCCATGGACATCCTGAAGCGGGAGATCAGCAGGAAGCGCCAGCAGCTGGAGGAGAAGGAGCTCCTGGGGGTGAGGGCGGCCGGCGTGGACAGCAGGAGCCACCCGGGCTGTGGTTGCCGGGAGGGGGGCGGCGGTGAGGCGGGAGCGGCCCGGGATGGGCCGGGTCAGGGGGCGGCCTAGGCCGGGATGAGCCAGGGTGGGATCGGGCAGGAGCCAGGAGGGGTTTGGGGCGGGGGCGCAGCCTGGCTTCAGCCTCGCTGTGTCCCATGGGCTTTAGTTTATTTCGGGCACCGGGAGATGAGAAAGGCAGTGCGAACTTTGGTGAGCAGAGTGCGGTTTCTTTGGTCCTTACAGCCGCGTTCTGCCCATACCCGGGCAGGGTCTGACAGTGTCTGTGTGTGCCTAAAAACCCCATACCCGGGCATGCCTGAGTGATGTGTGTGTGCCTAAAAAACCCCATACCCGGGCAGGGCGTGACAGCGTGTATGTACCTAAAAACCCCATATCCAGTCAGGGTCTGACAGTGTGTGTTTGCCTAAAAACCCCATACCCGGGCAGGGTGTGACAGTGTGTGTGTGCCTAGAATCCCCATATCCAGTCAGGGTCTGACAGTGTGTGTGTGCGCCTAAAATCCCCATACCCGGGCAGGGTCTGAGCAGGGTGTATGCTTAAAAATCCCACAGAGAGACAAACACAGTCAGAGTGTGACTGTATTGGTCTCTCTGTGGGGTTTTTACAGCAGAACCCCTTTCAGGGGTGTCTAATTTTGAGTTTTGGCATCAGAGGCTGAAGGAGGGAGCTGCAGTCAGAGGCTGTTGTACATCAGGCCAAACATGAGGGAAGAAGTTGTGGTTTGTACTAATCAAGGAAAATGCTTTGGGGTGACCACATTTTCCAGCTGTTGTGTGTCTGGGATGTCTTTTCAGGCACATTTCTACAAAGCTTCTCCAAGCAAGCTTATAAAATACTGTGTATAAAGGTGATCTCTCCCACCCCCTTGATTTAATGTCAAATCATGTGTTTAGTGTGATTTATCTAAACATCCTGGGCCTAGCTGTGCATGTCTGAAGTGCAGCTTTACACCAGAGACCACCAAGGCCTTACCTGACAAAAAACTTGGGTTTTCTAAAGTGCCGGCAAGCACGTTGTACTTTTAATTCTGCTTCTACAAATATCCTGCAAAGTAACTCTATATTGCTGATTTCAGAGGTGCTTCCAGCTAGGCATCTCTGGGAAAGGATGTAGCTGAATTCACCAAGCCAAGTAAGAAAGTTTGAGCCATTTTTGCTCAACCATGCAAAATTCTGAGCTGGTAACAACTCTCCTCTCTCTTAGGGCAATAAGAAATATTTCAAACGCAGTGAGTTAGCTAAAAAGGAAGAGGAGGCCTACTTCCAGAGATGTGGCTACAAGGTATGGAAATTGTTCTTCCAGCACTTGCTGTGTTTATTTTGAAGTCTGCATTTTATTTTTTTTTACCAACAATATCAATGTTGTTAATGATAATTGTTGTTCTTTGTTCAATCTGTTAATGTTATACATTAGCCTGTAAATGAGAAGCCACCTGGAGAGGTATGACTTTCCAAAACCATTTTCAATGCAGGAAAAGATATGCATGACATACAGCTACTTAAGTTTGTGTTATGGTTTGCCTTTTGTTTCCTTTTTTGTTTGTTTGTTTTTATTTGTGGAAAGCATGAAGTGGCTCGGGATCAAAGCTTGTCTTCCTTTCCTATGAAATTGTGTTGTTAGGCATGAACACTGGATCTGATATAGCCACCTTCCTCCCCTTACTGAGAAAAATGGAGACATTTGGATAATTTTATCCCATCTTCATTGTCAAAATGTCCAAAAGAAATCAGTATAGTGTGGGTGTGCATCAAAAAAGATTTGCCAACTCTCCTAAATTTGTATTTGGGTTTTGGCTATTAACCACCCAGCACTGAAGCTGTGCAACAACAGCAATTATGTTCTTGCTGGCCAAATATTAGAAACAATTGGTAACCTCGGGTGCATTTTGCAACAAATGGATGATCTGGAAGGCTTTGTCTGCCTTGTAATGGTGTCAGGGCAAGAGTTTCCTGAAATGGAAAGAATGTTGTTGTCTTTTCCAAGTGTGTGTGCCTGCCTGCCTGCCTGACGGGGTGTCTGGGAGGGGGATGCATTCCCTGGGGAAGGCAGTTTCATAATCTTGTTTGCTGTTAGAGGGCACAAATAGGAGCTTTGTTTTCCAGTGACCTTTACCCAGTCAGTGACTTATTCTGAAACCTTGATCTGTTTGTGCACATTTGAGCGTCGGTGCCAAAGCGATTCTGGAACACGCAGCAGAAAGTCCTGGGAAAGCTCTGGGGATCCAGCTGCTCCTCCAAGGGCACATGGCTGCCTGCTGCCTTCTGGGCATGAGCTGGAATTCTTCAGAACCTGATGGGTTAAAGTGGGGTTACCTGTGCTGCTGCTGCACAGCAGTTTGGGTGTGAAATGCAACCCTGACAATGGTTTTAAAATAAGTTACTTTGGTAAATTTTGTATCTTCTTAGAGCCTCCCAGATTTCTGCCTTGGTTCTTTACTCTGATAATGAGACATGGAACACAGACTGATTTCCTTTTAAATGCAGGTGCTTTTTTTACTTTACTTAGACTTAATAAGTTGGAATAATTTCACTTGCTTGAAGAAAGCACTGAAACAAAATAACAGTGGTAAAGATACTGCTTATAACTTGGAGTCCAGCTGACAGAATGGATCAAATCTTTTCTTCTGTGCTGCTATCTCTTTATGATTTCAAGAATGTTTGTAAGTTAAAATTTGTATCTGTCCTTCTGCTCTGGGACTGTATTTAAAAAAAAAAAATTTACACTTCTTCCATATTTTCTGTCCCCTGTCAATTCCTCCTTCCCTGCATTGATGGAAATTTTATTCCCCCCCTCCCTTTATGTGTTAAACATTGATTTACTTGTATTTCCCATGTTCATTCCAAACATCTTGTAGGATTGATTTTTTGATTTTTTTCTGTGTTTGCTAATACAGCATTGAATGTAGATTTGTACATCTGAAATTGCTGAATCTTGTAGCTGAGGCCCCAGGGGTGGATCCTGCCAGCCACATAGAGTCACACTGACACCTGAGCAAGGCTGGCACTGTGTCCTGAAAGAATAAAAAGCCTATTAAAATTTTAAAAAAAATTCTGTCCAGTAACTTCCTCAGATTGATCAACCCAAATACAGACTGAAAGAATAAAAAGCCTATTAAAAGTAAAAATACTTCTGTCCAGTACCTTCCTCAGATTGATCAACCCAAATACAGAAATACAAGCTGCCCATGCACAGGGAATGCTGCAGGCTGCTCTAGCATTCTTTGGATTGTTTCCCTTTTAACAAGTACAGAAAGGAAATAAATTAAGAATAATCAAGATATGAGTGAGCACTGAAGAGATTTCCTCATTATAGGAATATTACCACCAGCAGTCTGCTGCTGCTGTCAGAAATGTTGAATTTGAGCTTATACAGGGAGCTGTAGTTACATGGCTGCTGCCTCAAAGTTACTTTGATCAAAGAGTTGCTTTGCATTATTAAAATACTGAATAATGAAGAAGAGAGGCTCTCTTTGATTCAGGGACCTTCTTTTAGGCTAAGAGGAATCCTGTTCCTAGGAGGAGTTGTGTCTCTTTTCTTTTTTTTTGTTTTTTTTTTTTTTTTTTTACCTGTAAGAAGCAGGCAAGGTTGTTAGAGAGGTGCATTACCTAAAACAAGGTCGGAGAGGTGCATTACCTCTCAAACCCAACAGAAACTGGATCACTGCTAACTGTGCTGATCCTGTTGAAGCTGCAGGTAATAAACACTGTCACTGACCCTGGGAGAGGCAGCTCCACTCTCACCCTGCTCTGGAGTTTTCCTTCCTGTCCTTCTGTCTCTGCATGTGCTGGGAGCTGGATGGGGAAGTGAAGCAGGCTGGGAACAGTCCCAGTGTTTGTGTTTGTCAGAGTATTTTTTCTGTTTGAATAATTTCCCCCTTCTGGTTCATCACACGTTGATGCAAATGGTCTTGCATGGGTAGGAAGGATGGGACAGGGGCAGGAATCAACAGGCAGAGGGTGGATTTGTTATTTTTGGCAGCAGTGCTGGCAGCTACCTGCTGAAGTGACAGCCAAACTTCAGCAATTGTCCTTTCTGTTTGCTGGACAGAGTGCTTCCTGCAACCTGCAGAAGTGTTATTCTTGATATTATCAAGAACTTTTATTGTTTTGTAGATGCAATTGTGGACTATAAAACCATAAAACTATGAAACTAAAGGTTTATTTAGTCATACTAAAGTCTGTGTTCCAGAGTTCTCTATCTTGCCATCATTTCTCATCAATCAATGTGTGGGTTTGTTTCATTGCACAGGAGTAACTTTGTCTGTTGAATGTAGGTACAGCAGCAGGAAGAGGAGGAGAAACCTCTGGCTACATCAAATCCAGTGCTGGAACTCGAACTGGCAGAGGAAAAGTTACCAATGACTCTTTCCAGACAGGAGGTAAAGTCAAAAACCATAAACTGACTCCTTGAGTTTACAGCAAATGCACCTGAAATTTCTTGTTAGGGCTGTTCCATCCAGTGAGCTGTGCTTTTTATGGCAGTTTTATGTAATAATAAGCTTCCATTTTTGCAGTTAGCAATCATTGATTATCTTTGCTTATCAGGGCTCTGCTGTCCAATTGAATGTATAGGGAGGTGCAGATGGGTAGAGCCTCTCTGTTACAGGGATTTACACAGATATTTTATAACATTTTACAGCTCTTTCAGAGAGATACCCTGAATATCAGCATTATTCTTGGATAGCACTGAAGATGGCATGTTGACTTTTTCCAATATTTATTTTTCCCTGAGCTTCTTTTCTTTGTAACTTGTTGGTCTGAGCACAAATGTAGAAATCAAGTTTTGGAAGTTCACTTTGGACTCTAGAAGAAACAGTCCTAAAGGCAGAGCAGCTGGGATGTTCTTTGCCTTTTCTAAGGGTAAAAATGCCTGTGTGGATTTAAGTTCACAAACAGATCCACACCCCAGAGCAGAAACAGGAAGTTCAGAAGTACAGAATACACTCTAATCTTGGAAATACTGAAATTCACAGCTGAGGTCATCCAAGCATGTCACACCTCCCCTTAATTTGTCAGGATATTCAGGTTTTGTAATGGGGGTTGTTGGTTTTTGTGTTTGGTTTGAGGTTTGAATTGAGTTGAGGGAGGCTTTTTCCCTTCTGTTATAGTTACTTTTAAAGTAACTACCTAGATATAGATAGTTACTTTTAAAGTAACTATCCCATTAGATTTTGGGACTTCATATTTCCCAGATGTTTAAAGATGGGGGTTTTCAGCAGATCATCTCCTAGCTGTGCTGGGACAACCTGCAGCCCAGCTCTTATTTTTATTGCCAAGACAAATAGGTGAGTGAGATTATTGTCAAGTTCCTTTGTGATTTTGAAAATGGTTTTTAAGCTCTGCCAGAGGGATGATTTTTGTGTATTTGTTTAAACAAGTCAGAGCAGGAAGAAGTTTGGCTGGATCAGCCAGCCTGGGATTTTATGCAAAATTTGGATCAGTAATATTTGGAATGACCTTTTACTGAAATACCGTGGGAATTTTATATTTAGATTGTAAAGTGTCTGGAACGTTTTTTGACTGCTTAAAATATTGCCATTTCCTCTCCAGTCTAGCTCAGCTTGTTATTCTAAGCAAAGTAAATAAATCTGTCATTCTGGATTTTATTTTGCTTCCTTTATGTGTCAGGGAGTGCTTTGATTCTTTTCAGGTTATCAGGAGGTTACGAGAGAGGGGTGAGCCCATCAGGCTCTTTGGAGAAACAGATTATGATGCATTTCAACGTCTGAGGAAGATAGAAATTCTTGCACCTGAAGTGAACAAGGTAAGCCTGGCACTTAGTAACTTATTCATGGTGTAAGTAACCCTAGAAAAATTACTGAAAATCATTTTCAGTAGCTGTTAATTTTCAGGAGGAGGGGGTAATAGACAGCAAAGAGAATATGGGCTCTTGTCTCTCTTTTTTCTTTTTTTTTTTTTCCTTTTTCTCCTTTTTTTTCCCCTGAGAAACTGTCAAATATCAGAGTTTTCTGCACAATTCCAATTAAGTTACAGAGTTCAGCCCTAGAAACCTACCAGCCCCTTGTCACTTGGAAAAGGGGCTTTCAGGTGGCACTAATATCCCAGCTTGTTCTGCCCCTGCCTTTTAATGAGCAGAGAATTTACTGTTAAAATAATCCTGTGTTTATTATTATGTGCACCCCTGAGAAGGCACAGGTAAGTAAGAGCAGGACTGCATACTGTCTTTTTAGGATATAAATGATTTTTCAAATCCTTGGATTCCAGAGCTATAACTTGTTGTGGAAGTGTCATTTTCCCCCCTTCAATTTAAAGTAGCCATCAACTCAAAAACTGACCTGAAGTTCTAATTAATTTCTTCATTTTGTCTTAAGGAATGATCAGTTAAGTGAGGAGATACAATTGAGGTTTGTTTTGCATTCACTGTTAACCACATTTACAGCCTTACTAACAGAGTGACAATTTGCATTTTCTTCCCTAACTTGTGGCAAATGGAATTGTTTTAAATGTCTTTCCTGGGACTGCCCATAAAAGGGAAGCCTTTTCCTCTCCAAGTCTTTAAAATAAAGATAAACAGATCTGGAAATAAAAGCTCTGCTTATGAAAGCTTCCCTTCCAGGGACATTGATCACAGCAGCAGGATTAGGAAATAGAGAGCCCATAAATGGGGTTGTGCTGGATTTTTGTTCCATGTTTCAGTCACTCCTGCTGCTGTCTAGGGGGATTCTGGATGTTGCTTAGTCAATCAGCCTTGTGGTTCAGACATTTTTAGAGTAACTAAATGATTAATAGAAATGCTCCAGACAGCTAAGTATGATGATGGAAGAGAGGAAGTAACTGTGCATATCCATTCCCTGTGGAGTAGCTGAATTTATCTGAGGGTAGGGAATGTCATACTCCTTTATAAAGCTGTATATTTTATGTCTTAAGATGAGAAGGCAAATCCTTCAACTGTGGTTAAAGTGAGTTTTGTTCTATTTGAAAGGTTCTATTTGAAAGAACCTTTTAACTTTATATATGGTTTTAAACAGATTCTGGATTTTTAGTCACCTCTTCTAAAGTTGAGGGTTTTAAACAGTGAATCTATAGAAAACATTCTGCTATATTTAAATAATTTGTAATAAAAGGAAGCAATATTATTGTTTTATGTCTGGCACTAAAGGAGTGAGAGCTCTTTACAGCTTTTTTCAGGGCAGATGGGAGGACTTGTAGAGCTGATGATGGTTATGGTCTGGTTTTCATTTGTTTTGGGGTGGTTCAGTGCATTGCTTGGAGAAAATGACTTGAAGAAAGTCCTAGAGGCTGATTCCATCCTCCAGGCTTTTTTTTTTTGGTGAAAATACTGTAAAAATATTTTTCATAGGTATGAGCACTTCAGAAGTTCATGCACCTGATTTTTGTTAAGTGCTGAAGCAGAAACTGTTGTTGGAGTTCAGTTAAATTCAAGCAACACTAAACCCTTATGTGTGTTTTTACAAAATTTGCACTTGAAATAGAAGTTAGATGCTCACATTGACAGTTCTGAATTGCTTTTATTTACTTGAGGGTTTTTTTATAAACCAGTCTCTCTTTTTTTTTTTTTTTTTCTTTTTTCCTGTTTCCTAGGGCTTGAGAAATGACCTGAAGGCTGCTTTGGATAAGATTGATCAGCAATATCTGAATGAAATTGTGGGTGGCCAAGAAGCAGGAGATGATGACTCCCAGAATGACCTGAAGGTCCATGAGGAGAATACTACTATTGAAGAACTAGAGGTATGGGATAGGTCATAACTAAGGGGTGTTAATTGTGGTATGTTGCTGTGAGGACGCTTCAGGATTGTTTAGACAAAGTTGTCTTCTTTTCAACAGCTGATTTAGGTATTTTGAAGTATTCTTAAGGAAAAAATTTACAAATGAAAACTCAAGTGGTCTTTGTTTACAACACTTCATCCCAAAGGGGACAGTGCCTGCAAAGACAGTGATACAGTAAAGATTCATTCTCCAGGATTTCAGAAGTAGAGAATTTAATTCCAGTACATTACCTAGTCATAAATGCCAAAGCCTTTCCAATAAATATTTTTGAGGCTAATAAGATCAGTACCAATTAATTTTCCCTCTACAAGGAGGAAGGACTGAAAAATAGATGCACAGAAAGAACATTTGATATAAAATCATCTAGGACCAAAAAAATAAAAGAGCATCAGAAGGAGGCAGACCACAGGAAATATAAATGCAGACATAATGTGTCCCAAAAACTTGAGTGCAAGTGGCTGCTCTGTTCTGAAAGAATCCTGTGGTGTTTGTGTGAGTAAGTGCCAGGAAATGCATTCAGCACCTGGTATTTCAGGATAATGTCTTGCAAAGCACATTAACTTGAGCTGAAGACTTTTACCCTTAATCTTCAAAACTCTTTGCAGGAGTTAATCTTCATAACATCCTTCCAAAAGTGTATTTAAGAAATAATAAGATTTATAACTGAAAGTTGAAGTGAATACATTATTATTAAAAAATAGTCTGGGTTTTTTGTTGTGGTGCCAGGGGTTCTGGTTTAAAATTATTGCAGTACCAGAGTGGATAGCAGGAGTTGTATTGGACTCGAATTTTATTGATATGTTAGCTCTTAAAATAACCCCTTTTTGTGGTAGTAGGGCAGGCTTGGTTAAAGCCATGCAAACAATCTTTTTCTAAGTTTGAAAACACTGCATCTTAATTTTATGTTACTTCAGCTGCATTGCCTTGAGCATGAAGGCTTACATTGAATTTGATTCCAAATCTAGGAGATTTTTAAAAATAAAACTCACTTTGAAAACATGAGGGCAATGGAAATTGATTATAAATGGAACTATTCCTACTGGAAAATGTTTATAAAACTTACTGTTAGTATTTACAGTTTTGAGGTTTTGGTAGGATGGTGGAGAATTGGAGCATACAGCTGGGCTTTTTTAGTGGTTTGTTGCTAGGTTTTGGGGTTTTTAAAAAAATCTGTTCCCTCAAATTCACAGTTGCAATTAAATGATAAAAAGCCCCAGTACATCAGAGAATTGAAATAGCATAACACAATAATTAGGTTAATTGATGGCTTTGGGGATCTCAAAAAATGCAATGCACCCACAGTTCCCCTTAATACAGTGCAGTCAGAAAGCTGCTAATTATGCCAATAATTTAGTAGTAATGACTGAAGAATTACTGTTGCATTGACTTTTCAGAAATAATCATACTGCCCTTGTGATGTAAATGTTTTTAGTAGATTAATGAATTTCAGTAGCATTTGTAGCTGTCCCATGACCAGTGTTTGGGATTTCTTGTGGAATTTATTGCAGTTTGTGCAATAAATTCCACAAGAAATCCCAAACACATGGTTCATGCAGTGAACCATGCTCTGCTGTGGTGGTGCTGCCAGACTAGACAAAGTGGAAATAATTGTCCTTTTTTCCCCTTTTCCAGGCTTTGGGAGAATCCCTAGGACGGGGTGATGATCACTATGATATGGACATCATAACCAAGTTCTTGAAGGTAACAAACTCAAATTATTCTGTAGTTCTGTCATATTATTACTGCCATGCAGATGCATTTCAAGAATAGAAGGATGGGTTTCAGCTGCTTGAGGGGAAAATCTCTCCTGTTATGTGTAAGATGTGGGTTTTTTGAAATGCTTGGCACTCCACAGCTTTTGTTAGTCACAACAGTGGCTTGTGCCAAATCTGGGAAAGAGCTCTTGGGAGAGCAGCATTCTTCAAAATCTGCTCCTGCTTTTCCAGACAAAATAAATAAGGTTTTGATTTTCGTGTGATATTTGAGGCAGTTGTCTGGAGCTGCCTCTGTGTGGTACTGTGGCATCAAAACCTGTGGAGGAGTTTCCTTGGAACAAACTGAATTGGAATGTCACCTAATGCTGGTAGTGAAATTAGAGACTTCTAAAGGAAGTCCACAGGTTCAAGTGGATGGCAGGAAATTGTTTCCTGGCAAGAAAGCTGTGTTGCCTCTCAGCTGAGTCAGCCAGTGCCTGTGAAACTGTTGTGGGAATCAAAGTCACAGCAAGAGCTGGAGCTTTAATTTGTGTGTGTACATTTAAGACAAGAGAGTTGTTCCTATCCCTCTGAAAAAGGTTTAACCTTCCTAACTCAGCATTCTCCAAAAAAAAAACCCTCGCCTTGCCTTGCTGGCCTAGCCCTGTGTTCTGTCAGTAGATGGCACCATGACACAGATGTGTTTGCTCCCTGCAGTTCCTCCTGGGAGTCTGGGCCAAGGAGTTGAATGCCAGGGAGGATTACGTGAAGCGGGGCGTGCAGGGGAAGCTGAACAGCGCCACCCAGAAACAGACCGAGTCCTACCTGCGGCCGCTCTTCAGGAAACTCCGAAAAAGGGTGAATCACTCTAAATGCCTCTGCTTTGCTTCCCAAGCACCCAGCATCAGGGCCCCTTCCAGGAGAGGGGATAAGTGAATTGGTGACAGTTTCTGTATCTGCAGCTCCTGACACCCAGTTCTGGTTTTATCTCAGTCAGTGAAATCTGCCCACTCACTGCTTTTCCAGCTGTTTAAAGCAGCACCTGCTCCCTGGGTTGCAAACATGACAGAAAATTGGGGTTGCATTTTGCACTTTGGCATCAGCTACCAGGTGTAACCACTTAACCTCTCCTCTTCAGATCCTGCATCTGAATAATGAACATGTTTTCCTTTGTGAAACTCCTCAAGCAAGGGTGGTTGCTAAACTTTGCATAAATGCTGAGTAAGATGATTTTCCTGGGCTGCTGTTCTAAAATAAATGTCTTTTTTTTTTTCTTTTCCCTCTCTCTTGTAGACACTTCCTGCAGACATCAAAGAATCAATAACAGATATTATTAAATTTATGTTGCAAAGAGAATACGTGAAGGTATGTTTGTTTGTACTTTTCCTTTTGTCATGTTCACGCTGCCTGGTTGTAAAAGATTGAGTTTATTGCTTCAGCATTCCCATATTTTTTTTAATTTTGAAGATGCATAGCTGGAAATACAACATCTATCCCAACAAAATGAAAAATGGCTGTGAAGTGTTAGGCTCTAAGTAGTGTTTGATCCACAGCCTGACAGAAGAGCTTTTGAGGTTCATGAAACTGCACAGCTTTGTAAACATGAAGAAAATTTTTCTCAGAGATGGGTATATTAAGCTGCAGAGGCATTCCTCAAGGAGAAACCTGATGTTCTAAGGTTAAATGAAGGTATTTAATAGTAATAGGGTGTTGATGATTAATTAATTAGGAATAATTGAGGCAAACTGAGTTATTGGATATGAGGCCCTGTCCCTTTCTTTGTCTACACTCACATTAAGTGGCCTGGTAAAGTTGAGGTGAGTTAATGAGAAGATTTTTTGGATGAAGTCTGCTCACTGCAGGAGGCAGAAGTACTTTGGGACACAAGATCAAAGGCAGTATTAGGTTTTATTTGTAGCTGCTTCAGAAATGAAACTGAAATACCAACAGCATTTGCTGAAGCAGCTTGTATATGCAGAGGAAACTGAGCTGTCTTTTGCCTTCAGATTTCTAGTATTTCTTACTATTCTTGTAAGGATTTGACATAATTTGTCAAGTAAGCAAGCAAACCTTCTTTTGATGCTGAAAAAAACTTTGTATGGCCTAAGGCAAATTTAATCCAAATCATTTGGAAGCAGAACTGAACACGTGGGATGTGTGATAGTGGGAATTTATTTCGAAGCATTTTTTTCTCTTGGTTGTCATCATTATGTGGAAATTCCCTTTCCAATACCTCCTCAAACTAATGAGCATGCAGGAATGTGGTGTATCTCTGGGTTAATCAGCAGTGCTTCTCTCTCCTGGAGGTGCTTGCTTTAAGTAAACTTCACAGAGATTTTGGATGACTTGAGTACACATTTGGATGTTTTGTTTTTGTTTTTTTTACATTAGGCTAATGCTTTTACAGATACTCACATCCTTTTCAATTTTACTTTCTAGGAGACTTGCTTCTTTTTGCCTACTTTGTTTTTCTGTCTCTTTTTGCCTGCTGCTTGCTTTGTGCACCCTAGTGAATACTGTCAGCCACAAATTCTTGCTGCTTTGTTAGTTGAAAAGCTTGGAAGATTTTAATTTTGAAATCAAGTTAACAGCAGGCAAATGCCAGAATTCAAGTTGTCCACTCAGCCTTAATTAACTCTGTTGTGACAGTCCTTCAAGGGTCTTTAATTGCTTGTTCACACACTGTTTCATCACAAAAGTATATTTGAGTCACCAAGAGGGTATTTCACTAAGATTGTTCAGATTCTGCCTCATGTAGGTGATGACTAAGCTCTGTCCTCTCCTCAGATTTGTTTAGGTCTGTCTGCCACCCCTGCCTTGTTCATTATTCACCTCCCAGTCTGTTCAGTGCTAGCTGGAATGAATCTGCAGCCACTGGTCATGATTGCTGCTTCTTATTGTCCAGCTTCTGAATAGGAGGTGATAAATGAACTCCTTATCAGTGAGTTTTGTAGCTGCTCTCTAATAGAGAAGGAATGCCCTGTTCCATGTCCTTCAGGTTTTTTCTGTAATTGTATCTGTCACTTGCTGGTTCTCAGTTGTTATGTTGGGTTTTTTTCAGCTGTATAATTCTCTTCCTTTCTGTCTTTCTTTCTATTAATTTTCCCTTTGAGCTTTATCCCTGTTTTTCCCCAGGAATGTTGTCTGTGTACAGCTTTAAAACAGGATCTGTGCTCTTGATGGGGAAATTCCTGATTGATTTCCTGCTGCTACTGCTCTGGGTTACAAATATAACCTTATTTAACCAGAGATGGTTGAGTTGAAAATAATCCCAGTAAACCTTAGTTTTGGTCAAGATAACCAGACTGCCTTATCCAGTTCTTTTTTTTTCATGAGGGACAGTGCACAGACCTTGCTTCCCTCAGAGTTTCACCTGGGAAGGTGCGTTGTGTAGTTGGTGACGCCAGATCAGGGACACCAGATCAGGGACACTGGAATGGAGCTTTACCTGCAGCTGGCAGTGCAGAAATGCTTGGTGTGGTGCTCAGTGGTGCCTTTCCCTCCAGGCCAACGATGCCTACCTGCAGATGGCCATTGGGAACGCCCCCTGGCCCATTGGCGTCACCATGGTCGGCATCCACGCGCGCACAGGACGTGAGAAGATCTTCTCCAAGCACGTGGCCCACGTGCTCAACGATGAAACTCAGAGGAAATACATCCAGGTAATGGCAGCTTTGGAAATCCAGCAGGTTTTCTTGTCTAGGGGGGTCTTTGAGAAACATCCATGTCGTGGTATCATCAGGTGATGTGGTATCAGGTCCCAGAAATGGACAGGTTTAGTTTGTGTCAAGCAGAACATCCCGTTAACAGCAGCTCATCCTGGACCTGGAGGCTCCTCAGTGCTGGGCCAGGAACAGTCTCATGGGTTTTTCTGAACTGCTGTGATCCTGCATGGGCACCAAAGCAGCTCTGGAGACAGGCTTGATTCTCCTGAGGCCTCTCACTGCTTAACTCGTGCTTTAAACATGCACAGAATTTAATATTGTAAAATTCAGTCCTACTGACTATTTCTGCAACTAATATGTAATATACTAATATATACTATGTACTAATAAATATATTATACTATAAATATACTATAATAAATAATGTATTATATACTAATATATACTATATACTAATAAATATACTATAAATATACTATAATAAATAATATACTAGATACTAATATATACTATATAGTAATATACAATAAATGCATTCATTAATAAGTTCAGGAATCTGGGCTCAGAATTCCAGGTTTAGTTCCTCCTGGGCATCTTCATATTCCTGTGGACTTCTGGTTGTGGAAATAGTAGCAGTGCTGGTTTTCTGCTCTGTCCTTTCCACACAGTGGGTGACAGGTCTGAAGAAACAAGCCTTCTCTCTTGGTATTGGTAAATGTGTTTGGCTTTTGCCAGTTGCCATTTCATTGAGATAAAAAAAACTTTCTGGGTTAACTCTGAAGCCTCCAGAGCAGCATCATGGAGCTCAGAGCTCCTGGTAGGGGAGATATTTATAAATGTCTTCCTTCTTCAGCAGCAGGACTCCTGTTGCTTTTCAGCTTCTGCAGATGTCTGCAAGGAAATTGATTGCAAAATGCAACTTCCCCTTCTGCTCTGAGTCTCTCTGTATTTGGGCTATAAGCATAACCTTTGGTTTCTCTTCAATTCTAGTTTTTAATAAAATAACCTGAAAAAAATCATTGTGAAGTCACAGGGGCCTCCAGACACTTACAAAGACAACAAATTAAATTTGACCAATTATTTTGTAAGGTGAAAATTGGCATGTGGATAATGCATCTTCAGAGACAGACTCCAGTTATGCTTGGAAGTATTTAATGGATGAAATAGTTTTAAACCAAATAATGTTGTTGTGATCTGTGTCATAATGGTGAATAATTCATAGAATAATTTATAGAATCACAGAATGGTTTGGATTGAAAGAGACTTTAAGAGGCTGTCAAGTTCCAACTCCCCTGGCAGGGGAACCTTGCAGACCAGGCTGCTCAATAATTGGCTTTCTCTGTCCATTTGCCACTCCTGGGCAGAAGGATCTCTGCTCCAGAGTGTTGCTTGGTCTCTCTTAACCTTGTGGGAGATGTGTGTGAATTCCCCAGTTTGTCCCTTCTCTACTTTTGGGGCTTCCTCTGTTGGCCAAGGAAATCCTTGAGTTCATCTTCCCACTGGGAATTTCATACCTCTGCTTCTAAATTACTCAACTCCAGCAGCACCAAGACAGAGTTGGCTTTAAACATGTATGTTCTTCATATTTAAAGATATTTGGGTCTTGTTTGACAAATTTGGTTCAAAGTGGAGCATGGGATATTTATTACCTGTGCTCCCAGCGGCTGCATGAAGGAAACTTGTTTCTGATTGCAGCACTCTGGAGGGAGAACATCCCAAACAAGGAGTCATTGTGGTGCTGGACAGACTTTCCATGCTTGCCTGCATGAGAAGGGCCAAAGCACCATCCTGGGGAATCATTTTTCCCTGGGTGAGGAGCTGCCTTCCATGGGGAGAGTCTCATGACAGGGACATGACTCTGCCATCCTGGAGTGCAGTGTCACTGCTCAATTACACCCCCACCACAGCATTGCCTTTCTTCTTTGTTAGACTTTTCTGTGTGACTTGAAAGAAAATAATCACAGGGTTCCTGTCAGGTTGGTTTTTGGCAATTGATGCTTTGGAAGAACTGCAAAGTCCACATTCTGCCTTTCTCCTTGATTGCTTCAGTTTGCCTCTGTGATGTCCTGTGTCCACAGTTCTCCTCCTGAGAAGTGTTTGGTTCTTGTCTTGGCTCTCCAGCTTGTTTTGAAATTGCTTTTTGCTCTTTAGAATTAATTTTAATATTCAGCTTTCTTGTAAATATCTTTAGTTATGATATAATTTGTTCCCTTGGTGATAAAGAGGGATTAAAGAATTGCTGTGACCCTTCACTGTGAATCATACCAGGTGGGCTTGAAGCCTTTTTGATTATGCCACAAACTTCTCTAATATTGAAGAGAACCTCAAACTTTAAACAGAATAACTACCAAAATAAAAATCCCAGCCTTTTCTTTTTAATTCTTCTTGTTAAGCTTAATAATACTGTAGGCTATTAAATTTGTTCAACAGCTGCATCCTTATGACAGAATTGTCCTTGTTTTGTTACTTCCCAGGGGCTGAAGAGGCTCATGACCATTTGCCAGAAGCACTTCCCAACAGACCCATCCAAATGTGTGGAGTACAACGCTCTCTGAGGCTCTGCTGGGACCCATTTTGGGCTCCAGCACCCAGAGAGGATGAAGAGGCAAACTCTGAGCCTGAACACCAACAAGAACTTGGGGTGGGCTTTGCCAAAAAAGCAGAAAGGAGGATTTTTTTTTTTTTTTACAGCTTCCTTTTTCCAAGCCCCATTTAGTTAGGTTGATTTTGAAATCTGTGCTTTTTGCTGAACACATCCAGCAGAGGAATGGGTTTTGAAGAGTGTAAGACCAAGACAATGACCAAGGGACAGTACACATGACAACTGCTTTTATTTCAGTTTGTTATTCAGGCAACTGTGCAAATTGAACTGTTTCCCATATTTTAGAGCTTTAGATGAGTCTCAGCCCTGCAAGGAGCATATGTGGAGCTTTTTTTGGCTGCTTTTGCATTGGAGACTGATGTGGGGAGATGATTAGAGGGAAGCAGTTGAATCTGAATCTTGGTTATTTCTGTAAATATAAAGACTTTATTGGCTAATCTTTCATGTGGTATTTATCAGGAATAAAAAAAAAGGTTTATATATTTCTCAGCCTCAGTGCAAAGAGTTTTTGATCTTGAATGCATCTGATTTGGCTTTTTATTTTTTTTGGTAACGACATTTTTAATATAAACCTTCTGGGCTTGGGGGAAGTAATCTTATGGCTCTTGAGGCTTTCAAATTCCATTTTTATACATCTGGAGAAAATTTTCAATCTGCTGGGCATTGCAGAGAAAATAATTAGGACCTCCCATGACCATGAACAGTATTTCTAGCAGCCACAAATCTTTACCATTGTGTATCCTGACTGGGGATGGTGAGGAAACTCATGGGAACAGTGATGTCTAATTCTGCATGAACAGTGAAATATTGAAACTTTGTTAGTTTTGAGCAGAAGAAATGTGTCACTATTGCATTGAATGGGTTTGTCTGGGTCCTCACCTCAGCTGGGAGCAGAACTGGAGCCCTGTTCCCAAGGGGTGACCTGTGTCCCTTGGGTGTTCCCGTGTCCTGTGGCACAGTGAGGGATGCTGGGGGATGTGAGCTGGGAGGAGTATCTTGGACAAATTCAGGTTCTTCTGAACTCTCACATTCTGAAGTGCTTCTTTGGACACAGATTTTCAGTCTGGACTGTTTGACCCCAGAGAAAATGTCAAGAGTTTAGAAGTAATAAAATGAGGCTAATGAGACCTGGCTTCTCTTGGGGGAAGGGCCTTTGGGGAGGAACTGGGGATTTGTGGGGAGCAGATGTCAAGAGCATGGAAGAGTTTCATTAACATTTCTGGTGATTTTCTTTGAAGTGCTCTGTGCAGATACTCTTTGAGGGCGTTATTACAGTGGAAACGTTTGTAACACTGCAACTTTATCCCTCTCCCCACCCAGACGGTTTCCTGAACTGTTTCTAAATCTTTATCTTGACCTTAGTTTTGAACTCTGTAAATAATTTAGGGACAATATTGTCCCTTGTTCAGAGGAGCTGTAATTTCCCTGGAAGCTGCAGCGAGTGAGTGGCCAGGAGATGGTTTAAGGAGCATTGTGTCATCTGCTTTAAGGGAAGCAGATTCCTCAGGGGATCTGTAATAGTGCTAGATGGATTTTCCCTTCCTGCCTTGGAGCTAATTATTGAGAATTTTAATGGTACCCTGAGTGCTGGTTTGAGTGGGGATGTGCCTCCTGTAGGGATGTGAATTTGAGGCTGGAATGTCTTGGTCTGATCAGGTTTTAAGGAATGCAGCTGAAGGAATGTTGCTCCTTGCTGACAGTCCCTGAAATACAGCTTGAGTGAATCCCATGATGGAAGAACTTTATCCCCTTGCAATCCCTGGAATGGTGCTGTGTGGGGAACTGAGGAGCTGGGAACTGCTTTCTCACGGCATATCAGGGTAAGAATTTCCAGCTGTCCAGCACGTGAGAGCCAGCTCTGGTCCTCAGGGGCCAGGGGCCAGGGGGACACTGTTACAGCAGCTGCTTTTCATCATGGCTTGGAGGCTCCTTGCAGCTGGATGGCCCCAAATTGCAGCTACCAGGCCGTGATCAAATAGTTAATAATGCCTCTTAGCCAAAAAATCCCAACCCTCAGCCTAGTCCAGGGAGGGGTGGGTGTGGTGCAGCTGTCACACTGCTTGACAGTTTGGGTTTTTTTTATTTTGTGGGAAGGGTATGTTTCAGTTTAGCAATTGACTTTTCCCTCTAGGCTTTTCCAGATGTTTATTTCTGATAATTCCTGCATTAGGCGGAAATAACTCTGCTCAATCCTAAGATTGCAGCCTTAGGATGAAGTCATGAGTTCACCATGGTGGGGTCTGGAGTGGTTTTGGGACTTCAGTTTTGGGACTTCAGTGCCCCTGGGCATTTGCTGCAGTCCCTGAGCCTTCCCCAAGCCTGGCTGTGGAAGGGCCTGTGCAAGGTGAGCCCTAAAGCCATTGGTACCTGCCCGGTGCTGGTGTTATTGTGCCACATGAAGACAGAATGGGCAATCACAGAGTGACACAACCCCTTATCTGGAGCCCCTTAGACCCAGGATGCTGCAGAAAACCACATTGCTTGGATTTTATTATGGCATTTAGGTGGGAAAGGAGACAAAAAGCCCAAAGCTGAGTTTTCCCAAGCTGTGAGACCATTCACCCAGGGAATTTCCAAAGATTATTGAATGGTGGGGGGTTTGTTTCTGACAGAGCAGAACAGAAGCTGCTGTGATGTCAAATGGCCAAAGCATTTGCTTGGGTATTTCTTTTCTCTATGAACCACCTTTATGATGATTTTGCTGTGGAATTTTTATTTTTATTGGATAAATGACCTTTTTTCTTGTAACTTCTTTTTGTCCTCCATGGGGATGCAATCAGGTTATTATAATTTTTTAACAGTTACAAAATTCAACACTTGAACTCATTTGTTATTCTATTATATTATTTTTTAACACTTTTTTGTTGTTGTTTGAAGCTGAGCCATGCCTTCAATTCCCTATTTGCTGTTTGTGCTGCTGGGATGGTTGTTGGGGTAGGGGGGTGGGATCAGTTTAATGGAGGAACAGGAGGTGCTGGATGGGGGAGAGGCTCCATGGACAGTGGGAATAAATGGAAGGAGCAGGAAGCACTGAAGTGTGGGAGCCCCATGGGAGACTCTGTGGCTGCTGGAAGCTGCCTGTGGTTTTGAGGGGTGGCCAGAGGGGCCACAGAGGGGACACCAGAGATGTCAGTGATGTCCCCAACGCTGTGCAGGGGTCACTGCTGCCCTACTGAGCCAGCAGGGAAGTCACTGCTCCCTGGGGAAGTCACTTCCTTGGAGCAGGGGGAATGTGCTGGAGCTGCAGCCTGTCCCACAGCTGCTGGCATTGCTGAAACAGCCTTGCAGCAGCTTGGTCTCCAATCCCTGTAAGTGAATTAATTTTAGTTATTTCCAGTTGTGTTTTGGAAGTGAATATTATTTGTGACTTTGCTTCCCACACTGGTGGGACATCAGTCACACTCCTGGTCCTCCTGGGCCCCTGGGCCAGTGCTTGGGAGAAGATGGCATGGATCTGCTGGGTGCTGAATCCTGAGGCATCTCTAAAGGAGAGTTTCTGGGGCTTTTCTGGGGGAGTTCCAGTGTTCCCTGCAGTCAGCCAAGGAGCAGGTCCCTCAGGGACACCCTGGCCAGCTGTGCACACATCTGGAGCAGCATCTCTAGCAGGGGTGAGGATTGCCTGGGCTCTGCCCTCCCAAAGAGACCAGGGCAAGGTTTCATTTTGAAAATGCTTTAATAAGGAAGTGTTGACAACACCGTTTTGCAAAATGTAAAGGTAACTATACAAATTCTTAATACAAAAAGAATAAATTAAAAGCAGATTTTTTTTAATTCTGCAACTTTTTCTACAACATACATATTTTTTTCCTTGATTACAGTTGAACAGAATCCAGTAAAATCATTTTCCATGCTCTAAAGTCAATTTCAGGAGAGACCTAATTTTTTCTTTTTTTTTTTTTTTTCCTTTTTTTAAACTAGAGAGTCCATTTTACACAACTTGTAATAAAACTATTGACATTAATATATATGTAAAACTTTACATCTAGTTAACTAAGCAGTAACTGGTCATCTGATAGCACCTGAATGGGGATTGGCTATGCCTGAAACTAAAACTAATACAGAGTGAAAACAAATTGGACTGATTCAACATTTTCCACACTCGACTGCATATAATATCATTTAAAAATAAACCCTGCCTCCCAGCACAGCCCCTGCAGGGGCTGTCCCCTGGCTCCTGCCCACACAGAGGGAGTGTCAGACACAGAGACTGAACGTGGTTGTGGCTTTATGGCAGATGGAGCCTTGGAAAATAAAAAGTAAAGGAGGGGTTAAGTTGGTAGTCAAGTGCTTGTCTATAATAGCTATGTATATGCCCCTCCGTGTTATACTTAAATATGTTAATCTCATATGATTAACATTTTATGTACATTTGTGTTTAATTGAATTGAGCTAAACAGTAAAACCTGTTTTACTTAATCTGTCTTTACTACCAGACTGGCTGCTCACATGTGCCTTGATTGCAAACCAGAAAAGCAGAACACAAAGCAAAACTCAATCCGTTTCTAGAAAGCTTCTTCTTCCACTCCAGCCTGTTTGCAATTCAGGCTAAATAATTTGATTTCTCGCCCCTAATTTCAGGGCTGCCACCTTTTAACCTTTGCTGCAAAACTGCAGAGCTGGTCTTGGAGGAATTAATGTTTCTTCCTGTAGTGCCCAGAGGCCTCATAGTGCCGCTGTTGTTGAATTCTTTTTAATTAAAAGAAGGTACACAGAAAAAAAAAACAAACCCAAACCACTTACCAGGGAAATTAAAAAGAAAACAGACAGTTGCTCAGAGCCCCTAAAAATCCTTGGGCTAAATTATTTGTTGTAGCTTAATTTGGTCCTTATTTAATCTTTTTACTTCAGCTACCAAATTTTATCAGTTAATGTCATTAATCAGTACTATCTCTTATCCAGCTAAAAATCCAATTAGGAGCTTGAAATAATTCCCATGTTAAAGACCCCAAAGCACAAAGAGATGGTGAAAAGAGTATTTTGCTTGTCCAGATAAAGGCTGCAATCTCACCACTGGCTGTTCTTCCAGAACTGAAAGCAAGGCTTCAATTACTGTCACGGTGCACTGCACTCCTGGCTGATGCTTCAGGGATGCCCAGAAGCACAAGGTTTGTGTGGCCACCTTTGTAAACCCTTTGCCAGTGCTTTTGTGGGTTTTTCTCAGAGGGATAATTCATTTATGCTTCATGTGTGAACGTGAAAGAGTTTCCTTACAATGGCATTATGGAATAGTTTGTGTTGGAAGTGACATCAGCCAGTTCCAACCCCTGCCATGGTGCAGGGACACTTTCCCCTGGACCAGGCTGCTCAGAGCCCCATCCAGCCTGGCCTCTTGCCCCATCCAGTCCTGGCTCTGCCACAGGTTTCCCTGGACAAATAACAGCCTTTATATGTATATAATAATTATTATAACTGCCTGTCCTGCCTCATCTCTGCAAGGCCTCCTCCCCACCTCACCAGGGATGCAAAGCAGCAGTGCAGGGAACCAAAGCCAACACTTCTGGTGTGAGTTGCAGAAAAGGAATTGGCATGAGCTGCTTGCATTAATGTTTAGAAACCCCATCGTTTTTCAAAGCCTAATTACACAGAACCCATTCTCTTTTAAAGCCTGGAATGCAGTTTTCCAGCAATCTTAATACCAAAAGGTGTGGCAGCCCCCCAAGTCGTGGTGTTTAATTCGAAACGTTTCGCTCTACTTTGTCTGGTAGACGCTGTTGTTATTCTTGGAACACACACACACTCTCACACACACACACACATACACACTCTCACACATTTTTTTTTTCCTTTTTCCTTAAACTAAAGCTAACTTCAGTTTCTGCTTTTCACAAAGTAACCCCCTCCAGCCGTTTCTGTTAATGCCTTTCCCATAGGAAATCATCGTTTGCACGCACCGACGGGGGCAGGCCGGGCACCGCCCCCATCGAGTGGCAATAAAAACAGCATAGCACCGCAGTGAAGACTAAGACATGCCAGCTTCAACATCCACCTAGATTGTGCACTTGTTCCTTGCTTACAAAAGTGTCTTTGAGGCCTTTGAAAGTTCCATGGCTTGACATGTATAAAGCATTGCTCTAAAGTATGTGTAAACTCGCAGCTCCTTCCAGGCCGCGCTCGTGCTGCTCCCGCTCGTCCGGCGCCGCGCTCGGTCGCTTCCCTTTCTCTCTCTCCCAAGGGGAAGATTTCTCTGTCTGCTGGATGTCCAGCCCTGCTCCAGGAGCCTTCCAGGGGCAGAGCAGTTCTCCCACACGGCAGCACACGGGTGACAAGCCCTTTGCTACACTGGTGCTAACGAAGGGAAGAGGAGTGGGACCAATACGTGAATGCAGCTTGGCCGTGTCAGCTCGATGTGCTTTCCCTTGTGCAGAGATAGATCCCAATTCATAGGCCAGGTCTGCTTGTGGAAAGGTTTTTTTTGGCAATTTTTATCTGCATCAAATCAACCAATACAATCCCAACCTCTCCATGTATTGGTGGGCACTCTGTGCCAGCCACAGAGCTGCTGTGAGTGCAGCACTCGCCTCTGCTTTAGGTGATGCCTTTGTAAACCTTGTGTGTCCAGTCCAGGAGTGGCTCGCAGACAGCGATGCTGTGATACCAGCCCAGACCTCGGGTGTGTCTGCAGCACTGGGCGTTCTTTTGCTTGTGTATAGGTGGGCTCCAAATGAAGAAGGAAATGCCATTTTGCAGGGGGTGGTCGTGGCTGCCATCGAGTTAAAGAAGGGAGATGTTCTTGTAGCTAGAACTTGCTGAGCAACTCATCCTGCCAACGGTGGTGTGGAGATCTTCGGCAGTGCTGACCTGATTGTGAGACTGACACAGCTCTGAAGTGGTGGGATTTACTGTTTCAGAACAGATGCACTTTCAGGAATACGGTCTCCATTTCTCAGCCTCTGTCCTGCTCCCACCCCCTTCAAACTAATGCTGTTGGCTTCAGCTTGCAGGTCATGGAACTCTTGCTGCTGTTACGTGCTGTGGAACACTAATCTTTGATAGAAGCCTTGGAAGGAAAGGAAACCCAGTTTTGAAACTGGCTGTCCAGATGGCTGCTCCTCTCTGCCCGTGGCCATGGGAGGGATGGGCACCCTCTGGCAGTGGATGTGCTGCTCTGCCAGGGTGCATGGCTCAGGGCCGGCGTTCCACAAATGTTGTCTGGAATTGCATCGTGAGAAAAGTGCTTAGAGTTGAAGCTGGTGCTGGGTGACAGTGCATCTGGGTAAGGCAAATGAGAGGCAGTGAGGTGATCTCAGAATGGCATTGATGTGATTAACTTGAGGTCAGGGGTTCACACTAGAGTTCCAGGCTTGGCTTTTTCCTGCCCATACCACTGGACATCTGCTAATTCTGGATAGAGGGGAGAATCCAGGAAACAGCTATCATTGTAGTTCCTGCAGGAGAAAGGAAGCTTTGTTAGGACAGTGAGAAGTTCAACCGTGAGCACAAAACATTGTGTTATGGGTGGAGAGGAGCACAGGGTATTCACAGACCCCATGCACTCTGCCTGTGTCCTCTTCCCCCCTGCCCTGGTTGCAGCAGCAGTGCTGTGCCTCTGCCCTGCCTCAGGCTCTGCCTGCTGTCCTGCTCAGCAGGAAGGTGGGATACAGATTTTTCTATAGGATGCTCTGCAAGGAGCAGCTCCTCAGAGCAGCTCACTCAGACATGGGCTGCATCACCCAGTGGGAACTTTAGAGGAGGGTGGTGGCACTTTCTGTAGCACTTCTGCTCTGGGCAGAGCCTTGTGCATCACTGAGCAGTCCCAGAGGGATGTGGCTTTCCAGGGATGAACCAGGAGGGGACTATGAGAGCATGCCAGGTCTGATGTGGGAAGGACCATGTTTTGCTGCCTGGCTTTTTCTTTGCCTGTACTGAGTAGATGAGGCAATTAATAATTTTCTTTGCTATTTACGTTAAGAGTTCTACCCAGCATCAGCTCCTGGCTTAGGCTGTGGAGCTCCTTCCCAGAGAAAAACAGGTCAAAATCTGGATCTTTTGAAAAGTGACTGCTATATCTGTGCAGTCACAGCCAGAACTGATGTCTTTCCCTCATACTTTGATTTGAACCAACTTCCAAACTAGAGACTGTTTGGAGGCCAAAGGCAGGAGATGTATGTTTTTTTCTGTTTACTGAGGGATTCTCACTGCTTCCTGCATTCCCTCCCCACCTCACAGCACTGATCTCACATCTGGTGCAATTCCTTCTTCCTCTGCCCTGTTTTCCACCTGGTTTCCCTGGGATTGGTGTCTGAGAGGAACCTGAGCAAGGGCATCGACATTTGCATGTTAAAGAGCCTTTTGTTTCCCAGCTTAGTGCTGGAGCACAGAGCTTTATGGGATAACTCTAGAAAGCTGGGCTTGAGGTACTTGACAGATGCCAGCTGTGAATGGATGTAGATTCAAATGAGAGTGTCAGACAGCGATGGCAGTTTAATTAAAACAGAAACACTCTGAGGCTTTTTTTGTTCCCTCCACTCTTCCCCCTCTGCGTTCCCACAGGAATGGGGCCAGGGCTGCTCCTTGTTCCATAAAACCTCTCTGCTGCTGCTGCTGCTGCAAACAGCCCCAGCCCTGTGGCAGGGAGGGAGGAGGAAGGTGTGATGGAGCTGTGGCTGGAGGGAGCATGGGAGCTCTGCCCAGGGCTGCTGAGCTCACCCTGGTGTCCCCAGTAGGCTGCTCCCACTGTCCCCACAGCTCTCTGCCCACGCTGCTTTCAGATCTCCTCAGCCACAGATTTGTTGTCCACATCCCTCCCCAGCTTCTGTGCCCGTTCAGCCTCGGCAGGGACACAGAGCAGGCTGGCCCTGAGGGGAGGGCAGGGACACAGAACAGGCTGGCCCCATGTCCCTCTGACAGGGGGGAGCAGGGACACAGAGCAGGCTGGCTCCATGTCCCTCTCACAGGGCAGGGACACAGAGCAGGCTGGCCCTGAGTCCATTTCACAGGGCAGGGACACAGAGCAGGCTGGCCCTGAGTCCCTCTCACAGGGAAAGGCAGGGACACAGAGCAGGCTGGCCCTGAGTCCCTTTCACAGGGCAGGGACACAGAGCAGGCTGGCCCTGAGTCCCTTTCACAGGTAAAGGCAGGGACACAGAGTAGGCTGGCCCTGAGTCCATTTCACAGGGCAGAGACACAGAGCAGGCTGGCTCCATGTCCCTCTCACAGGGCAGGGACACAGAGCAGGCTGGCCCCGAGTCCCTTTCACAGGGGACAGTGCCACAGCCTCTCTGGAAAGGCACAGAGGGTGGAATGCTCCCCAGCCCTGCAGGGAGCTGGCTGGCACACAAAGGGGCACAGAGCTGAAGGGCAGCTCCAGCAGGAGGCCGGGCACTGCGCTGTGCTCACCGAGTGTGGGGCAGGAGGAGGAAAGAACAAAACGTTCCCTTACTATACCTCTATTCATCAGTACTTTGGTGGGTTGGAGACTGAGACTCATCCATAGTGGGTGAGTTGTCTGTTGCTTCTCTGAACAAAGGAGAGCAAAAAAGGAGGAAAGAGGAGAGAGGAAATGTTAAAGAAAAGAAGTGACACAGACATTGTTAACGAGCTTATTAATCCAGTGGGGAAACAAGTGGATGAATCATCTTTAGGAAAAGTTAGTGACACAAAAACATGTTGGGGAGAAATGTCAATCTGTGGAGTCGTACTGGGAGGGCACAGCCACTCCTGCAGTGGAGGAATCTGTTGTGCATCTAATGGCAGACTGGGTCCACTCCTGTATTTATACACACACACACCCTGGGTGCTGTGCTCAGGTACAAAACAAGTGTTGATTTGTCTCCACTTCTTTTAGGGCCTTGGCTATAAATACAGACAGCTTCACTTTCACCAGCTGAGAATTTAGCTTAAAAGTATTTTTGCTGTGAGAGGCAAGGTGCAGGACAGCTTGAATGGAAAAATAAGAAAAGCTGGGATTATCCAAACAGATGTCTCGGCTGGCTGCTCACCAGTTTTAATTCTGATCATCATCGAGTTATTTAGAAGAATTAGAATTGGGATGGAGACTGAGACTAAGATTTGAATTTAGTCTCAAACCCTAAATAGTGGAAATTGCAGTGCATGGTTAAGGCAGGTACCATTTTGCCTATCTTGCTATCCCATGACTTTTAGTGAAATGGGACCAAGAACATTCTCCTGCTCTAAAGCTGGAGGCACATGCAAAGACCACATGAGACTGGATGTCAAATGTGTGAATTTAAAATCCAGGTAAGCCTCAGGGGTTGTGGCTATGGTTCTCCTCAGCTCCAATTTAAAGTGCAGTCACAAACAGTGCTGGAGTAACCAGAGGTCAAACCTGGTCATAGGTGACATGGGTAATTAAAGAGCAGGAGGTTTTCCAGTGGCTGCACAGTGAAATGTTTTCAAAGTTAGTTCCAATTCATGACTCAGGGTATCAGCTCTGTTTTCTATTCAGCATGAGGGAGGGTATTTTGAGTACTGTAGTGTCAGATCTAGCTGATCTCACCAAAATCTCATCCCACTGGATGTGCTGAGTTAGATGGGATCTGGAAATGACCTTTATTTCACATGGCAGGACAGAATTGCTGGACAGAGAGTGCTAGAGAATACCCATGGGAGCTTGTAAAAGGCTGTTTATTTACTCCTGGAACTCCCTGCCTTGTAAAGAGGTGCCAAAGAACCCAATGACTGTATTTACATTAGTAATGGCTATGGGTGTGTAATGCTTCCCTCACACTCTGGTGAAGCACCTTCATGTTAGTGGTAGCTGAAAAAAGATGCCCTTAAAAGTCATGCAGACAGACTGCTGAGGAAAACTGAGCAGAAAAATGAGGTTTTTGCACACACAGGTATGGCAGGCACCAACCTTGCCTTTTCAACAAGGTCTTGGTGTGGACAGCCAGTGTGATGGCTGCTAAAAAAGAAACATCAGCTATTTCAACATAGGAAGAAGATTGGAGGAAGGAGCCTGTCCAAGCAGGAGGAACCTGCAGGAACCTCCTTTCCTTATGGATCTGACACTGTTTGGAGCAGTGCAGGGTGTGGATGACTCAGGCATGTCTTGCTCAGCCTAAACCAGAGCTCCACCACCACGAGAGCACAGGTGGGAGACTGGAAATGCTCCATGTAGATGTAGGCTATGGAGCACATGGGAGACATTCCCCACAGCTGTGCTGTTGTGTGGGGAGCTTGTTCTCACTGGGAGGGAGGGATTTGGATTCTGTGAGCTGCCCCAGAGCCACTCACCCAGTCTGCCAGGTGAGGATGTGGTGGGGGCTGCCCGGCGGCGTGGCTGCGAGCTCGCTCGATGGCGTGGAACTCCTCTGGCTGTGAGGTAAGGCAGCTGGAAAACAACCAAGGGTGGGGAAAACCACTGGTGAGGCGAGAACACAAAGGTCAGGGTGCTTCAGAAGCATCAGCTGGTCAGACCAGCAGGAACATGTCTGGCTGTGAGCAAACACAGCCTGGGACAGGCCTCGCCCCGTTCCCGGGTGACTGTGCCTGAGCAGGGCACAGGAGCAGAGCCTGTGCTGACACTGCTGCATGTCACAGGCTGGATCTGCCCTCAGCTCTGCAGGAACACAGTCTCCAGCTCAGCACAGCCACCCAGGCTCTCCTGATCCTGCCTGGCACACACCACACTTCTCTCAGCACAGAAACTTGGTTACTGCTGGACTCCATAGTCCTGAAGTGGAGGAGCTCAGCCTGCCAGGCTCAGCCTCCTGTTTCCAGGGGTGGTGGGAGATGCTCCATGTCCCAGGAGCCAGGGCTGGCAGTGGTGAGAGCCTGGACAAGTACACTGCTGTGAAGATTTCAAAAGCTACAACTCCCTTTCACTGTGGGTTTGTAAAAAATGCCTGTCTTTGCTGACAGTCCTATTAGGGACCAAAGGAAGGCTTAGCTTATGACTGAACCAAGACAGAAGCAAGCTGGACTACAAATGGGCACTGGCTCTTGGGGGAATTTCCCTGGTGAGAATGCAGCAAATAAAACCACCTCACTAATCTTTCTTCCTCCTCAAGTCTATACAGTGACCTCTGAATTTAACACATGCCTAGAATGTAATACATGACTAGAAGTCTCATCCTCTTTGAAGGGCAGTGTGCAGCCCAACTGACCTATCAACTGAAATTATGGAGGCTTCTACCTGGCACCCCTCTCTCTGCTGGTAAATTATTTAGCTGCTGCCAAATGACACCTAAAGGGCAAAACAAATTTTAATCTGCTTCTGGAGCTGACAGCTCCTGAGGTCAGTATCCTCCCATAGCTGTAACTGGGAACAGACTCTGAACACAAAACCAATCTATACTGCCAACTGGTCAGGCCATGCTGTGATTACTGAACATTCCTGGGCTGCACAGGTATCAAATTTAGGCTTAAAGCCCCAGCTGAGTTAGGGAATGGACTGCCTGACAGTGATCTTTATGTGCTCTCACTCCAACCCACCATTTTCCTGAACTGGTACCATTTCCAAGGCTAACCAAAAGCTTTCCAGTGTTCAAGAATTTTCTCTTGCTGCATGGAACAGAAATGCCAAGCAACCAAAGGGAGGAGGACAGATTTTCATAGGGGGACACAGGATGGTTCTAGCAGCTGCTCAGTTGTGTTTTGGTCCACTTCTGGTACCTCTATGAGTGTTGGCATCACACATCAACCAGCCCCTTCTTGGGCAGCTGCTGGTGGCTCACGAGGAGCCTCTGACTCCTCACTGGAGCTGGCAGCGAGTGCAGGGCCCCCCTGGTGCCAGCGTGGGGGTCACCATGGACTGGGCACCACGCTGGGATGGCAGAAGGAGAACAGCCAGCAGCCAGCATGGGTGGACAATGCACTGCTCTGCCTGGGGGCAGTGGCAAGTGCAGCTGGGCCAATGGTGTCTCCATGCTGAGGCTGAGGCACGTGGCTCAGGTCTTTAGCAAGTCCTTGATCTGTCCACACAGGCTGGACAAGGAGTGACTGATGGCTAGTAAATATTTAACCCTGGACTGTTTCACACACATTGTAGCCTTCCTTCTGTGTGTAATGAATTTGACTGTTTTCTTACCATTTAATATTAACAGCACAGAGGTGTACACAACATATATGTTTAATATTAACAGCAATGCTCTGTACATAACACAGAGGCAAAATAGTGCATGAACTGCAGCACTCTGTTTCAGGGTATTATCAGCAGAGTTATTGGAGCTGCATGGGAAAACCAAGTCTCAGCAGTGCACAAAGATGTCATTGCTCAAACATTTTCATGGGGCGTGGAGTGGCTGGGATGCCTGACTTAACCTTTCTCTTAACTTAACCTTTCTCTTACTTTTGGTGTTTCACTGAGTACATATATTCTCCTAGTCTGTGCTGAACCCCTGCTTGCTTCATTGCTCCCCTCGCTGTGATTATAAATAGTGGTGCTCCCATAGCTTTGTCACCTTCAGCCTCTAGTGCCATGACCCAAAACCCAACTGCACTCTGAGGAAAAACCTGGCAATAACCAGGCTTTGGTCCCTCTCTGTCCTTTGAGCCCATCATTGAGAAGCGATGATTTCCATGGAAGTTTCCAAATATTCCCATTGATGAATGTCTTGGACAAGGCTTGCCCCTCAGTGTTACACCTCCAGGCTTGGTGAGCAGTGTGTGCAGGCCAGATAACATGCTGTGTCCTGGCACTGCTCTCCAGCTGGGGTGTAACACCTGGCATAGACCCGCACTGAATGAGGTTCCCACCCCTCTGTCTGGGCCTGGCTCTCACCTGATGTTGCTTTACACATCTGAGGCATTCTCGTGACCCGGCTGTGTGCCACAAAGGTGCTTTGAGAAGATGTGCTGTACTGGGAGCTGCTGTCCGAGGAGGTGGAGCTGGTGTGCGAGAGGCGGCTGTGCTCCTTGTGGGAGGCCGAGGAGCGCTGGTACCAGAGCCGCAGCTCGTCCGACACCGCAGTCCTGCCCGAGCCCTTCTCGTGGCCCTCCCTGCCCAGAGATGGAGTCCTTATGATCTGGGAGCGGGATGGGGTGAGCCTGACAGAGTCCACTTCATCCCCGTGCCAGTTCTCCTTAAACATTCCCCCTGCTGTGTAGGAGTTGGAGGTTTTGAATTGTGCTTTCACGCTGTAGTGTCCCTCCTGGTCGTTCTCCAGGCTCCGCACCACCACGGGCGTGGAGCTGCCCTCGATGTACAGGGGATACTCTTTGATCCTGTACTGGGAGGAGGGCTGGCTCTGGCTGTGCAGGTAGACACGGTGGTGTCCTGTCCCGTTCCTCGCAGCCAGGTTGGGCATGCTCCCTGAATTGGAAGAGACCAGGTTTCCTGCTGATTTGTGCCTTTGTCTCTGCCGCTCTCTGGCTTTCGACGGGGAATCCTCTGCCAGGGTGGAGTAGTTGGGGTTCATCTGAGCAGGGTAGTAGTGCTCCGAGCTGGAATGGCTGGTGCAGGAAGAGCAGTCGTCCATGGGGTCAGAGCCGTTACTGCTACGAGTCCTTGGGGTGTAGAAATCAGGGCTCCCTGTCTCATTTTCTGAGCCCAGGAGCTTTCCTTGTGACTCCAAACTGGAGCTCCGGTGTCTAAAGTGCTGAGCTAAGCTGTGCAGTCTGGTTGGGCTGATATCTACTGACCTGCAGGCACCAGGAAAGAAAGCAGGCTGTAAGTCAACAGGTTGAATCGTTCCCCATCCCTGTCTGTACACAGCCCACAAAGGAATCTGAGGGCACTGAAAACCTGAACCCTTCCAGCACTGCTTGGGGCTGCTGCCTGCAATGCACTCTGCTTCCCTGCTGCAGGGCTTGAGCTGATTAGGTCCTGTTCCTGCTCCCCTCCAGCTCCTTGGTGGTGACATTGAGTCTGCAGCACCATGAGGGACATAAACCCCTGCCCAGTCCAGTTCCTCTGTGGCATGCCACCCTGGGAAAAGCCCAGTCTGAAAGGTAAAGCTTGGGAACCTCAAGCCTTGGCACCTCACAGACCACAAATCTGGTGAGATTCCCTTGCAAGTGGCCCATGAAAGTCCTGTGTGGGTACAATCCACCTAATGAGAGACAGATAGACAGACAGACTGTCCACACTTAGCCCTGAACATTGTGATTTTTCCACTGGTCATTGAAAAAGTCACCGCTTGCCAAGCAGCTTGGTGCTGCTGGAGCCCAGCCATGAGTGATATGAGTGATGCATGTCATTGGTGTCAGCCCTTCAGGCAACCACCCCAAATCACAGTTTACAAGGCTTGACTCATGGCCAAGTCTGGGAGGTCTCTATTCACCCCAGCTGTTTGAAGAGCTCCACCCATCCATTCAAGGAGCAGAAACACATCTACATGACGGATGGCTAAGGCCAGGGCATGCAGCTCATGAATGAACTACAGACTGAGCAATGCTTGTTTCAAACACCCAAATGTCCCCTACTCAGTTAAGGCCACTTTTCAAGCCCTGTGCCAAGCTCATTTCTCATACAGCTTGGCTCCAGGGTTAACAGACATTGCACCATTGAAAGGTACCCTCAGCCAAAAGCTTGTAACAAATTTAACCCAGAGCTTTAATGCCTTGTATTAAAGGCTGATGTGTTGGCATAACTCTTGATTTATTCTGAGCTAAATGTCCTCAGGGCAGGACACAGACCAGAACACAGCTCTGGATCAGTTCTGCTCCCTGCAGTGGCCACGCTGCTTGCCACAAGCTGAACAGTTTGTAAAAATCCTACTGAAAATCACAGTCAAGTTTGGCCCCACACATCAAATCACCTCCCTTCCACACTTCAGCTCTTTCCTCTGTCAACCCTGGGCTAAATTCCACTGCCACCTGGGTCCATGGCTGGATTGCTCTTGATGTCCACATAACATCACACATAAGCAAACATTATATCCACGAGGGACAAATTAACACTATTCAACATTTTGTATCAGACAGGAAGCAACATGTTCTCTCCAGCTGGAACCATGGAGGAATTTACTGCAGAATTCAGCAGTAGCACCAAATGCATTTTAAAAGTGGCCTGTAGAACCTATAAACAGTCTGAGATGAAAGGTCCCAGCAGAAGAACAGCTTGGTCACTTCAGGGGAGGGATGAGGGGCAGAATCATGTTTATCTGAAGGGATTTCAGGATGTCAGTTCAGGAGAGACTCTCTACTGGCACAAGCACATGAGCCTCTTATGTGAGCAGGACTGGTTAGTGTCCTTTCCTGAACTGGGAATTAATCCATACCCCGAGGGAAGGATAAAGCAAGGCCAATTTATTTCAGGGTAAGCAGGGTGAGGCTGGAGCCGGGATCACTTACCGCGTGGAGTGGACGTAGTGCGGGCTGCGCACCCGCAGATCCGGCGTCGACGGCATGCTGGACTGGGAATTCCAGTGGGGAAGGCTCCGGATGGGGCTGTTCTGCAGCGAGCTGCTGCCTCCTGCCTCAGCACAGCTCCCGCTGCTGGGGAACCGCTTGTGGCTGCTGCAGAGAAATACCCTGCCTCAGCTCTCCCACAGGAATCGGGCAAGTGGCTCCCACACGTCCTTCCAGATCTCAGGCATGTGCCTGGGATCTTGCAGGGGCGAGTGGGAGTTGGGTCAGCTGCTGTTCTGAGCTTGTGTCTCAGCCCTTGTGGTGCCAGAGGTCAAGGCCAAGTCCTGTCAAAGCCCTCAGATGATCCATCATCCAACCCTTCTAAATGTTTTGTAGAATAACACTGAGACACCAAACAGCAATCATGTGGCCGTAGCCTGTTTTGATGACCTGCCTATTGGCCAGAAGCCTCCTTTTAGTAAGGGACAACTTTGTAAATTTTGAAATGGCTTCCACTTGTCCCTCCTGAAAGCAGGGCATATCTCTGTGCTGGAGTGTTGGGGAAAATGAAACAGGAAAGCCTTATAAATATGATTGTCTGGCAAAAGATTTTGAGAATATAGAAACTATATGTGAGACTGAAATGAAAGCAAGCTTTGAGATACCTTAGTTAACTGAACAACTGGAAAACAGTGGTGTGGCCAGCTGAAGGCAATCCCCTTTTGATGAAACAAGACTCTCTGCTTGCAGACAACTCCAAAGGTCAGAGCAGACCCTACTAGCTTGGCAGAAGGGGTCCAAAAAGGAGTTTTTAGGGTTTAAAAAGTAACACAGTATGGTAATGTCATGATTCTTATAGGCTGTATGTAAATGCTATAGAATTTGTATATTGTAGTAGATTGGTTAGTGAGAATTAGAATGTTCAACAGAGAAGAAGATTTATTGTATTGTAATGGGAACCTCGTTCTCTTGCCCTTTAATGCTCTTACCCTTTTACTTTCTCACTCTCTCACCCTCTCTGCCCCTCTCTTCTCTCGGGCCTGCTCTGTGTTTGGCAGCTCCCACAGGGCCCTGCACCCAGGCCCTTTGCAATAAACCCCAAGTTCCACGACCTGGCTGCAGAGATCTCTCGTCTCCGTCTGTCCCGACGGTCCCACCCCCTGATGCTCCTACACTGGAGCTTCACTAGATCTGGCTCACCTGGAATGGCCGTGCGAGGAGCGCTTCTTGACCTTCTCATAGGGCTCATCCAGGGATGACTCGCTCCACATCTTGGGTTTGATGGGGGACTTGTCGTAGTCGCTGCGGTGGAAATGCATCTGGCGCAGCCCCTCCAGCGACTGCGGCGGCGGCGGCCGGCTGTGCAGCGGCGGCCGTGGAGGGAGCCCCTTGTGTGGGGACTGCAGGGGCGAGATTGTGCTGGTGACCTGAGAGTCCTCTGTGGAGAGAAGGGAGAGAGGAGATGGCTGTGGGACACCTGCAATGGCAGCACAGCCCCAAGAGACACCATCACACCTCCAGAGCCTGCTTCCCTGCCCTGATTCCCCTGGCTGTGCTCAGGGATATCCTGAAGACCTGACTTTCAGAAGGGCACTAGCTGACATTCTCATTTCGGGAGAGAATGGCCAGCAAGAGTGTGTGATGCCTTAAAACAACTGAAACTTATGGGAAAATAAGGGGCAATTCTAGGACTGTCTTTTGAAATAATTCAGAGCAGTAACCACAGCAATACTCACTGCTCCAGGCCTGATGTCTGACTACAAGATAAGAGTCAGACACTATGGGGAAACCATAATGATGATTTTCGATGATTTGGTCCTTTGAGTAGAACCCTGCTAGGAATGGTGTTCCTGTTAGGGTGAGGTTGCTGATGGGAAGGCATGCAATGGTTTGTGGGTAGTTTTCTTTGGAGCCCTCCTGTTCTTTGGATATCTTGTTCACCATTTAGGCTGTGAATGATGGAGCCTGAGCATAGGAAGAGCATGGCTTTGAAGGACGCATGGGTTGAAATATGGAGGAAGGCCAGTTCAGGGAGGTTTAGTCCAATTGTAACTATTATTAGTCCTAGTTGGCTTGAAGCAGAGTCAAAGAGTCAAATCATTAGGGGAAACCAAGCTTTTTTTCCTTCTGAGATCTATCAGTGGAGTACTACACAGAACAGTAATTCCATTTTGAGTGTCAATCAGGAGTTCACACATCCCCTCCCACTCTCTAGAGCATACAGCAGCCAACATACCATCCTCGAGAACAAGGGCATCTGAGAGGGAGCTGTCTTCACTGGCAATGTTTCCTTCTGAAGAAAGAAAATACAAAGATGGTCAGATGGTCCCAAGATTTGCAGTGACTGAGTGCTGAACTGCACCATGATCTTTGTCCACTGAGTCTTAGCCTTAAGCAGTCACCCACACCTTCCTCCCCCCAAAGCAAGAAGCAAAATTCCTATGAATGGTTGACTCAGCCCACTCTCAGGCTGGGAGGGCAGAGCCGCAGGTCAGGTCTCTCAATAGCAGGCTGCCTTTCAAGGAGCTGCTAACTCTTTTCAATAACTGGGGATTAAGACTGAGTCACAACAGAGAGCTGAGATCCCCAGAGGATGCAAACTGGCACAGTGCCATTAGTGAGATTTACATCTTGGCCCTTAAGGACTCTGGGTTTGATCCATCTTCTTAAAATGATCATCCTGCTGCTAACTAAAGGTTCACACCAAATACAAGTTCTGTGGAATTCAAGGAAATGTTTTTGGAGCATCTTCTGCAGCAGCAGTAAAAACTCTCAGGTCTTTGGCATGCAGATATTTGAGATGCCTCTCCCAGCCTGTGTCCCCATGGCTGTCTGTTATCTCAGACTGAGGTGCAATTTGGTACCCAGGTCACAAACACAGCAGCTCTAATCTCAGTTCCTGCACAAAAGCACAGAGAAAAGCTCTGCAAGTCAAAGGGAAAGAGGAAAATCCACAAGGGAGAAAGAACCACGGCAGAAAGTTATGGATTTCATGAAAAATCAATCAACAACCCAGTAAACCATAAAGTGCCCTGAGAATTACATTGTTAAAAAAAGAAAATGAAAAGAAATATTTGAACACAGCAATGAGACTGCTCCCACTTTGATTTTACAGATGCCTTTGAGCTAGAGAGCTCACCCCTATCTGCTAACATTAATTACATTTGTACTGCACTGCTCTGGAGGAGATACCAGGAGAGCAATTTCACAGGTGAACAAAGGAGTCACAACCTGCTCTGCTGACACCCTGATCATCCACAGCACACCACAGCTTTGCTGCTGTGACCCAGCACAGCCCTAGTGCACAGCACCCTCTGACAGCACCCCTGGGGCCCTCCAGGCAGGACAGGCAGGAGGAGGGAGGGGAAATTTGGTAAGAATTTTTCTCCCTGCCCTCCACAGTGATGCTGTGGGCACCAAGGTGGTGTCACTTGGTGGGCACCAAGTCCCACTTACCATCTATGATCAGGGAGGCTCTCTGCGTTGGCTTCTTCCCGGATTTGATGCGGTACTCGTTGATGGCATTCTCAATCTCCTGCAGTTTCTTCAGAGCATTCAGGTAGGAAGTCTTCCTCTGCTTCTTCAGCTTTTTGCTGACGTTGGGGTCGCTGGCCAGGCGCCGCGCAGCCTCCGTGATCTGGGACTGAATGGCAAATTCCCTCTCCAGGCGCTCCAGCTCTGCCTCCTGGTGAAAGGCCAGTGGGTCCTGGTTACCACCAAACTGAGCCCACCTATGTGGAAGATCTCCAGAACCTGGAGTGGCCTCCAACAGAGGTTCTCCATCAGCAAATCATCCACAGTCATGCTGCTGCCTCAGGGCCTCTCTGAGCACACCCATTTTGCCTTCACCTGCTCTCAAAAGTGCCTGGGAGCACAGCTGGTGGAAGGGATGATCCACACAAGGAGGACATGTGTGCTCCAGCCCTAACCCTGATGTGCTGTTTGACTTTTCAAGCAGTTCAATATGGCCAAATTCACATTGATGCTTTTACACCCATCTCTGGGTCACACCTGCCTCCCACCTGCTCCTTCTCCCTGTTTTCCATCTCCACATTTAAGCCCCATTTGATTTCACTGCTATGCATTGATGCAAAGCCACAGCTTTAACCTCCTTGACAGGTTTGTTTGGCACTCACCAAACACTTTGGGGTAAACATGAGCTGAAGAAATTATGGGCTGCTGCAACTGATGGCACCAGAAAAATGTCTCCTCGAGTTACCAGCCAGGAGGGTGATGTGAGAGCCTGCAGTGTGTAACAGCAAGCTCTCTGTATGCCAGAAAGAACCAGTGCCCTCAGTTAGCTCTTGCAGGGCCTCAGCTGAGTTTTAAAATGCAATCAGGTGTACCCTGAAAGCTACCTAGCCATTTTTGGTTATCCTCCAAAGTCAAGGGACTTAGGACAACTAATGCCAAAGCATAAGCTGATACAGAGCTTCCCAGTCTGCAGCAGGACCCCAGGCTGTGAGCTTCAAAGGGCCTTGCTAATCTGCAATGGATCTGGCTGCCTCCCCCAGCTCAATGGAATTAGTCTGCTAGAAAAAGGAACCCAGTACATTGCAAATTAACAGAAAAAAAAAAAGAAAAAAAGACAAGTTTTTCTACTTTTAGTGAACGGTGAGACAGTCACATATTCCTGGAGATCCCCATTACCAAGTTCAAATCCTCTCTTTGTTCAGCAGCAGTGTAAGAGCTGATGCTGTGAGATTTAGTCAGACTGAAGCATTCTCTGAAGTTTTTATTCTGGGTTTCTGGCTTAAAAAATATACTTTTGCTATCAGTGGTGAGTCAGCATTGCCTTAGAACTATAATTATAATTTCCCTCACTTCACTGAAGAATGAACCCACCTTCTGTGTTTTTAACATATCCCTTTTTGCTTTGAAGACTTTATGAACTCTGTTAGTGCCAGACTTATTAAAAGTGAACTTGATATGATGGGGTTTTAAGGCCTGGAATCTGATTCATCATCTTCTGATAAAAGCCTTCCCAGAGTCAGGAATTACAGACCAGGTAAAGGTGATTACCAAGAAAAAAACCAGAACCCTTCCCTGCAAGTCTTGATCTGACCAAGGTCTTGCTAAAAGTATGGAAAGCTTGATGTGAGAGCTGTCATTTCAGACCTTCACAGATTCAGCACTAAATCATTCAGTATATCCTAGGAAAAATATATTAATTTTCCTCCTGTCCATAATTGTCTATTTTCCTCCAGTGAGCCCCCTATAAATAAAGCCCTAGGAAATGAGAGCTATCATCTGCCTTCAGATGGAAGTGCCTTGCTTCAGGTCCTTGTCACAGCCAGTAATTTCAGTCCTGGATTTGTGTGGTTGAGAGAATATTTCACCTTTTTTTTAGAATTGATTTTCCAGTGTTTGCACTTGCTGAAAAGTGCATGAAAACCATTGCTACCCTCCCTAAATGCTTTCAAAGTGGCAGCCAAACACAGCTCAACATCATACAGAAATTTATGGTTTTCAAAACAGCCTTAAAATTTGAGAGATGAAGAGAGAGGTAGAGAAAAAGCTGAATCAGCATGTTTGGATTTCTGAGTGCCTGCACTGGGGAGGAGCTGCTTTACCTTCCTGCTCTCCACACCTAATCCTGCCACTGGAGTAAGGAGATTCCTCACCCCAAAAGCTGCCCTGTAGCAACAGGAGCTGGGGAAGCAGGAGATCAGGTTATAACAGAGCAGCCAACAGACTGCAGGGCTTTTAGGAGTAATTCAGCTAAGACATGCTTCCCTTTGAAAAGCTTAATTAAATGTGCTAGTTCATGGATATTTGACTGCGGTGGAATTCCTCTCCCAGGCTCCATTGAGAACAAAACTAAAGAGCTCCAGCTGTTTATTTTCTCAGCAGAAGGAAAATGCCAACAAAACGACAAACAGTTAATTCCCTGGCTGAACTGAGCCTCAAACCACACAGTCACAACCAGCTTCAGTCTCCCCTCCTACAAAAATAAAAAGGAAACTCAAGACTGGAATATACACAAGTGTCTTGAGACAAATGTGCCTCCACAGACAATAGCTGTTCTGTGAATCTGGTCCTGCTCTACAGCTGCTGCAGGCCTGTTTTCACAGCCACGGTTCAGGGCACTGACCCAGCACATTGTGGGAGCAAGGAAGGGAACAAACACTCCCTGGCAAACTTAGAAAAATGTAATTCCAGCTCCCCATAGGTAGGGATGAAGGCTCTTTTGTTTAAGGACTGGGGAGCAAAATGCTTTTATCTCCCTGTGGCAGGGTGAGATGGATAATGGTGATGCTTTTCTCTCTGGTTAGAGGGGGCCTGAATTTGGATTGCTACTGGAGTGGAAAGCAAGAGGTTGTTTGCAAAAACAAGACAGGCAGAAGCAGGGCTCAGATGGCTTGGGTGGCTCCTGATGTGCTTCCTGCTCACACAAATCACTGCACTTTGTCACCAGAGCGCTTGCACTGCCATGGTCCAATTGGTCACTCGGGCTATTTCTGTTACCTCTAGAAAAGCAAGTGCAAGAACCTTAATAATTTCACCTTTAGTCTGAAGTAAAGTCCCCGACTCTCTCACTCCTTCCCCATCCTGATGGATATAAAAAACCCCAAATGGGTACTGTGACCAATCACAGTAATTTAAAATAAAGACAACCATGGGACTGATGGCTCCTGTGTGATGCTCACTGGACACCTTAGAGACCTGAGGTGGGGACACGTGTCTGGAAGGGAAGGGCTCAGCCTCACCTCTCCCTTGGGCAGGATTTTCTGCTCATCCAGTTTAAAGGCAGTTCCTATTCTTCTCCTTACAATAGGTGGCTCCTCCCCAGGATCCAGGGGGTATTCTCGTGGCAGCTTCCCTGTGAGCTCCTGTAAGCAGAAAATGCTGTTAGTGCTCTGGGAAATCCTGCAGCACAGCAAAGCACACCACCACTCCTGTGTGACCCTCAAATGACAGGTACTCATTAATAACATATCCAGTTCAGCCAGCTGATAAACACACAGGAGAGCACCCAGCCCTGCAAGCTCAGAACCCAGCACTGAGGGTGGGGACCTCCTCTTCTCTGACCTGTGCATGAACACAGAGCTTTGTGGCCTGCCCTGGGCAGGTCTGTAAGTGGTGCTCATCCCCAGGGCTGAGCAGGCTTGCAGCACACAAGCTTTCATCTCTGCTGCAGGGTGAGCAGGAACCAAGAGCTCCTATCTGCTCCCCCCTGCTTCTGAGAGGGGGGAGCAGACCCCAGAGCCTTCCTGCAGGATGCAGGTCTGCTGAGTCAGAAAGCTGCAATGGTAACAGCCACACAGGTTATGACCTGCACAGAAAAACATTCCCACCTGATTCATGACGTGTCTGAGAGGAATGCAATGGAAATGGTCACTAAAAGCAGTGCCTGGTACCTCATTACCTGTCTGATAACACTTCATGCATTAGAATGCTTTCCAAACCTCAATGATGTCATGGGCAGCTCTGGAGCAATTATTAGCTGATACTCTGTCAGACTGATGGAGTTATTTGCAAAGATATGTTCAAAATCTGAAGCAAACCACACAGAATTTCAGAATATGTGGACAACAGGAAGCAGCACCATTACTGATGTTAATGCTGTGGGGGTTTTCCCCCAGGCTACACAATACAGGCACACACATCTGAACTGAAGGCATTGAACTGCCTAGAGAAAAAGGCAGAAGCCTGACTACCAGCACAGCCCAGACTCCTTGTACTCAAAAGTCTCCCCATGAAGGACAAAAGGCTTTTGTGCTCCTTAGCATCAGAGCTGAGAGGATCCAGCTGGCAGAGTAACCTAAATCATCTGAATCCCAAAGAACAGCAGTTGACCTTAATGTGAGTGTGGGTGCACAGCCCAGGCCTGCCCTGGCCTCTCCCCCACGCCCTAATGGGTTTTTTTCTTTCTACTCTTTTCAGGTCACTTGGAAACAAGGACCTGGCGTTTTCAAATCCTCCCTTTAAGCAATTCCCAGCAAAATGGGTTTGCAGCAGAGCTCTGTGTTGACGTGCACAGCCCCCTCTTGCAAGAGGCATGGCTGTAATGTCTCACAGTCCTGCTCTGCATTGCCCCTCCAGCTCTGTGGGGTTATTTCAGTTTTTCTTTCAAAATGTGTTCTTTGTACTGTGGCTCTAAGCACTGCACCAAGACAGATTCCTGTAGCCTGAGGGCAACAGGGATATTTTCTTTATAACTCCTCATGTGATATGAAGCAGGGCAGCGGGTAAAGAGTTAATCTTCTGTAAAATCTGTAAAGATCAGAGCAGAACAAAATGAATGTGGGCTACCATGCTGCCTCCACGAGCTAAAAAGTATTCAAAGGCACGATCATGAAATGTAATCTAAATTAATAAGTAACTGGAGTAGTGATGGCCCAAAGTAACCTGATGCCAGAATTATGAATGGTTCTGGCCATGCTTTCTTAATTATGCCCCCACTTTTAACTCTTTTTTTATCCCCTGGTTTGCCATCCTCTTCCTCTGTTTTGGCCATTTCCATGCCAAAGCAGAAAGGAAGAAGGGCAGCCTGAGAGGAAGCTTTCAACTAGCAGCTGCTGATGGATGAGCTGAAGGGTTGCAAGATGGGGTCAGATTCCAAGTGTCCATTAACTGCCTCTCTCAAATCACCTTTGGAAAGCACCAACACTTTCTGCCAGCTCTTAATGTGCTGACAGATGGGCTCTGGCCAGCCCTGCCACAGCACATCAAGGAGTTACTGCTCCTCATTCCCAGCTCCCTGCCCCAGTGGGAGCTTTTGCCTGCATGCTGCTGCTCCTGAAGTGCCTGAGGCTGCACCAAAATCAGGGCTGGTGTTAAAGGAAAGGCACTGGGCTGTGAGCTCCTGCAGCTGTGGCACAGGCACATCTTCCCCTGCATCCGGTGCTGCTGCAGGGATTACTCATCAGCAGTCAGGCAGGGTTAGCTCAGGGTAGTAAATTCCTCTGGGCCAAGCAGAGCCTCCAGACCTTGACAGTCAGCCCCTGAAGAGCTGTGATTTTTTTCCTGTGGATGATCTCAGCTCAATGGACTTAAGAGATTGGATCTCATCCTGTGACCTTTCTCACAGCACAAGTTGTTTGCTGAAATCAACCAGGACTTCTCAGGTGGGAAGGGATTGCTCCCATGGAGTAAAGAATGGGAACAGGGGCAGCAGAGATTTCTGCTGATGCTCTTTGTTGAGAGGTATTTTCCCCAACTTGTTCTTTTTGGCATTAAAACCACACATTAATTGAAACAAAGTGCAATGAGACCTGAATCAGTGACCCATTTCTCCCATTTTTGTCAAAAGGCAGATACACATCAAATATTAAGCAAGAACTGGAAGATCTCTGTGCCACCGTCTGCAGCCAGCTTCCTGCTGTGTTACATGTTACAATTTGTTATTAAAATCAGATACACAGGCCTGGTAAACAAGGGAGGATTGCTGAATGACCTGAGTACATTGCTAAATCTCCACACACAGCTGCAGCAGAGCTGTGATTTCCCCAAACATTAAACTGATCACTAAATGGCCTCCTATGTACTCCGAAATGAGCTGGCAGGGGAGTGGTGAGGTTATGAGTTCCTGGGCTGCCCTCCATGACCTGGGATGACCACAGTGCTTCCTCTCTGCAAGGTCTGCCTCCACACTGGCATTCCTTTCCAGGAGTTCCAGAGCTGACTGGGTGAAGGCAATCTCCATGGAGCAGATAAGACCTTGTGTGCTGTATGGCACAGCATGCTTGGAGAAGAAAAGTATGTAAAGTTGGGCCTGCTCCAAGAAGAAAGTGTGCCAGCCTCAGGGCTATTTTTGCTAATGGAGTAAAAAGTCTCTGAGAAGTGATGACCAGCACATAGAACAGCCTTCCTATGGCATTTAAGTAGCAGGATAGTCTTATCAAAGTTAATAAGAAGCCTGGCTGAATGCAATATATTCACAATTTCAAAGAGAACACATGGATGCTGAGCACCCTCCTTGTCCAAGCCAACGGGGCACCCAGCTGTGACCGTGTTCATTCACAGGGGCCTCAGGATGAGGGAAGAGATGAACATCTGACTCCATGCTTCAGAAGGCTTGATTTATTATTTTATGATATATATTACATTAAATCTCTACTAAAAGAATAGAAGAAAAGGTTTCATCAGAAGGCCAGCTAAGGATAGCAAGGCAAAGAATGATAACAAAGGTTTCTGCTCGGACAGAGAGTCTGAGCCAGCTCACTGTGATTGGCCATTAATTAGAAACAACCACATGAGACCAATCACAGATCCACCTGCTGCATTCCACAGCAGCAGATAACCATTGTTTACATTTTGTTCCTGAGGCCTCTCAGATTCTCAGGAGGAAAAATCCTAAGGAAAGGATTTTCCATAAAAGCTGTCTGCAACACCCAGCTGATGTGGGGAAAAAAGCCCTGGACTTTGCAAGCTGGGGTTGAAACAGCTGGATCTCCCTGAGGCCATTGTACAATGGGTTTTGTAAGAGGTGACTGTGGAAGGAATCTCATCTCCTGGCCCCACTACAGCTCCAAACAAGGAGGTATAACAAAGCAAGAAGTGTTCCAGGTTACAAAGTGTCCAGCACCCACCGCTTCCCGCAGGCAGAGTTTCTTCAGCTCCTCCAAGCGCTGGCGCAGCGTCTCCTCCAAAGCCTCTTGCCTGGACTTCAGTGCAGCCAGCATGTCTTTCTTGGCAGACTGAGAGCTGTCTGACTCTTGGGAACCTGTCAATAAACAATGATTTCACTAAGCCAGCTGACAGCAGAACACACATCTGGAGAGCCTGTAATTTTACCACAGCCTGGACGCAGCCCTTCCAACAAGAAATGGGACTGTGACATGAAGCAGGTGTTACCCAGGCACTTCTGTTTACAGCAAATCCTTAATGTTTAAGCTAACAGTCAGAGATTCAACAGTGGAGCACATAAAGACGTTTGTAACCATTATCTGGAAAAATAAAAGCAGTAAAATGATTCATCTTAAGATCTTAGAGGAAACCCACATACAATTCCCATGAAAGCTCCCAGGGGCAAAGTACAGTTTACAAAACCCTGGAGATGCATTTTTTGGAAATTAAATCTAGGAGAAACCATTTGACAATACAGCCTACTTCTTAAGAACTGCAATTATCCCAGTAGCAAACATGTAATTCAATCCACTTACAAGGCCCGTTCTATGAAAAACTGTAATGGAACAAAATTACCTAGGAAGATTCCTGTAAAACACACCAAAAAACCCCAACCATAGCTCCTTCTGGGGTAGTAGCTGTTTCTTGTAAAGATGTAGGTTGAGATACTTAACTGCATGTCCAAATGGCTTGGCTTTTCAAGTGGCAATTACCAGCAACTCCCACTGAAGTAGGGCTGGGCATTAAGTCAGACTCTGTTGCTCAGATGTCATGACAACATTTGTAATTTCAGCTCTTCAGGGGAACTTCTTCATGAAGCAACCTCATCCTCTGTCACTATGTTTCCCCCACACACAGTAAAGGATGGATATTCTCCTTATCCCTCCTTTTGCTGCTGGTGTATCAATAGAAGCATTTTTTTCCAGCAGTGACCTGTTCCCTGCCCCTCCTGAGCAATGGCACAGAGCAAGCAGACCTTCATTATCTGCAGCAGTCAGATACAACAGGATGCTACATGAAATTTTCTGTGCACCTGTCATCAGATGGGGGTTAGAGGGGCCTCCAAGCATTCAGTGAAAACACTCAGCCCAAGGAGGTTGAAAAAGCTGTTATTTCACAGAGCTTTGGAACGAATCTGGGAACAATTCTTTATTTTGGCAGCAAAACAGTGAAATTTGTGCTTTCAGCTTCATCTTTCATTGCTACTATTCCAGCAGACCATTAAAGCTAAATTGAAAGGGGATTGGGGCAAAAATTGCTACAAAACATTTCTCCATTGGCTCAGGGGGATCAGGGAATCTCACAGATCTTTTCCACCAGTATTTTCTGCAGATAACTGGCTAATTTATTAACCACTTATTAAACCACTAATTTATTCAGTGAAACACCACTCTGCTTCCTTACACCTTTTAGTGAGCTATCCTGAAGTGAAGGTAGAGGAAAAGATCTCCCTAAAGGTCAGCCAGGCTGAGCATCATCAGACAAAGGAGGAGAACCTCACAGTAAGATATCTGTGTAATTGCTGTAGTCATCATTGTTTTATTTGTGTTTGCCCTCCTAAAGCAACAAAACTCAACTCTGCAGACACTTCTGTGCTGGAAGAACTTGATGGGACCTTCTAGAGGAGCCCTGTGCTTGCACTGGCAGGGAAAGTCCTCTCCAGCACTCAGTAATTCTGAATAGTAATCCTGGTGAACAGGTATTAGAAAAACTGAGCTGCTGAATTTCTTCATGGACTTGTCAACAAACTGCAGAGTCCTGGTAAAAAGTTGCTCACGATTCCAGCAGATGTTTGGAACCTTTTTCTTTTTTTCTTTTCTGACAACTTGAATGACCTATGTTTTCCTTTCAACTGCTCTTCCCCTTTCCTTCCTCTGTCTGCTCCATACCTCCACAGCAGGCTCAGATTTATTTTTAAAAGCTATTCCTTTTTGCTGTGTGGGTTGCCACAGCAGCTACACAGAAACATTTACAAGCATCTGGCCAGCCCCCTGTGCTGATTTGCGGTGTGCCCACAAGCAGGAAACAAAAGGCTGCTGGCTGGGCTGGTAGGGACCCAAATCAAGCCCAGACAGTTCACAGCATCTGCTCCAGCTGTGTTTTCCATGTGAGAACCATGCTGCTCTCAACCCTGACACAATTGGTGCACATTTTGTCCACTGAGTGCCCATTTTGCCATCTTTTTCACTGCTCCCACAAAACAAAGGAACTGGAGGGGACCTGGAAGCACACAGTCACATTCTGAGTGAAGCAATGGGATTACTGCTGAAACCAAAGTCATTCACTCACTGGCACTAATGTTGGTTTTGAATTTTTATTTAAAAGCTGAATTATTTTGCAGTGTATTATTAGATTTTCATTGGCTGGATTCTCTGCTTGTTCTCATGGGTGAAAAGGAACTGGTAACTTGATCAGTCAAGAGAACCACCACTGCATGAGATGACTGTAAATGAGCAGAGAACAATGCTTTGTATTGCTGGGTGCCTATGGCTTCCATTAGAGGCATTTTATTTATAAATATGAATCAATCCTACCTTGAATAAGGCTGTGATCAGGGATCCACTTCTAAACCCAGTGGCAATTGACCCAAAAATGTCATGACAAATCAAAATGCCGTAAAAACAACCAAGAAATAAACAAAGACCAGCACAAATCAAACCAATCAAGCAGCTACTACCTTAAATCAGCCTTGTTAGATATGGTCACTGAGTCATGGCTGCCCAGTGCCTTCCAAAGGGGATCAGCAACAGAGAAAAATCAGTCCTAAGAGATCAGCCTAAGAGGCTCCTACAACAACAGAAATGGTTGACTGGGAGGCTTTCTCAGGTGTTTTATCTCCCACAATTAGGGTTAACTCCTAATGCAGTAAATGGGAGAAATGTTGCTGAAATATATGATTTTCCTATATGGCATTTGTGCCTTTTTTCTGGAAATTATTTTTCAGCCTCCTACCCATTTGCAGTGCAAGGATTTACCAAACTGCATTTTAACACACTCTTCTGCAGAACCATTTGATGTCCCTAAAACAAAAAGAGTTTTGAAAATACACCAGGCAGGAGGCACAAGGCCTTCTCCTGGTGGCCACCAGGGAGCTGCTGAACTGGGGGCTGGTTTTATGTGTATGTAGGGGGATATGTGCCCTTTCTTTCTCAGCACACAGGATGGGACACAGGCCTTGGTGACCTAAATGTCCACTTAATGCCCTACTAATTTGTGGAAGCAGCACTCAACTTCAGATAACCACATGGCCCCTCTGAGTGATTTCTTCATCCACTGACATTCAGGAGAACATGAGCTGAGAAATGCAGGGGGGAACATGATCCTCCCTGTCCAACTCCTTCTCCAGCAGAATTCATGGCTGAACTTCACCAATGCTAACAGGTCGAGTTCTGCTCACTTCCATACTGGTGAGGTCAGGACAGTCTTGGGGATGTCGAAGGGGACATGCAGCACATGGGTCACACCCCTGAAGGATCTGGTCAATTGTTATTCAGGTACAGGTCTGCTGGGGTCCAAGACAAAGTTTGCTTTAAAGCCTGCCAAAGGGGTGAGAACAGACACCACTTTGGAGAGAAGAGTCCTACCAGTGACTCATTGGTTGTATTTCCTCCATCTATTGTAGCAGAGTGGAGTCAGCTTGGAAAAGGGATGAATGAGAAGGATGAAAACAAGTAGGGAGGACAGATGAGATGCTGAAGAGCAGAGAGAGCCAAGTCTTGGTGACCCCAACACTCAGGGGAGAGGAGAGGAGATGCAACAAGGTGGCTGAGCAGCAGCAGCAAGGCAAAAACACCCAGGCATCTCTTCTCTGTCTCATTCTCCAAGTCTCCTGCTCCAGGAAAAACACATCTAAATATGGCAAACCCTCACTCTACATCCGGCTGCTGGCTCCAGCTCGCTGGCATTTGGCTCGGGTCCCTGTGGAAGGTCCCCTGAGCAGGGAGGGAAGTTTCCCCCACGCTCACTCTGTGCCAGAGCCTGGGCTGACTCACTGCCCCAGGATGTCAGTGCACAGCCAGCAGCAGCCCCAGACAGCCCCTATCTGTGCTCTCTGCCCAACACATGGATTTCCTCTGCGGCGTGGTATTGAAACAGGATGACCCCTGTGGCAGGGAGAAATGATGCAGAGCACTCCAACTTATCAGAAGGCTAATTAATTACTTTATTATGCTGTATTATTCTATACTATATTACATCTAAACTGAATCTGCCACTCCACTGCAGTCCTCTCATGACTGTCAGCCAACAGTCCCGACACACACACACACACACACACACACACACACACACAGACACACTCTTGGCCCTGACAGGCCAAGGAAACAAAACACCATCACTCTGGGTAAACAACCTCCATATTGCATTCTACTTTGGCACAAACACAGGCACAGCAAATGATAGAATTGTTTTTCTTTCTCTGACGTTCAGAGAATGTGAAACCCAGAAATATTCCTGGGAAAAACTGTGCCTTGCTTTTCTCTCTGAAGAGAAATGTGGTGACACCACGGGAGCTCAGCTGGAGCTGCTCCACAGAGGATGAGCTCAGATCTCCTGTAGGCTCTCTCCTTCACCAGCCCTGCACTCACTCCCTCACTCCTGGTGGGTGCTGTGTATCTGCTGGATTCACTCCAGCTGGGACACAGCCCTGCCGGATGCAGCGGCAGCGCTGGGAACTGCCTGGACTCTGCTGTGGTGTTTGCAAACAGAAACAGCCCCTGCACAGAAACTCCCACTGCTGCAGAAGGAATGGGGCTCAGGGGCTGGAGGCTCCTTGAATGTGCCTGTGGAGCTAAAGCAGAGATGCTCATCTGGGATCGCCTCTGCCCACAGAGATGAGAGGTGGTCTGGAGTTCAGTCCAACTGTTGTAGATAGATAATGAGATGATTTGCTCTTGCAATTAAAAGATAACTGTTGTGTGAATATTAATAAAAGCTTTAGTGATGTATAGTTATGTTATCCTAGTTTAGATGCCCTCTGTTCTCCCCATAGTTCCCTTTCACCCTCCTGTATTGTTGCCATCAGACAGCCATGGTTGTCTAGGACAGGTACAAAGAAGGCAGCACAGGTGTCCCTTGCATGGGGCAGTTGGGAATGGAAAAGCTTGGTGCTTAGGGGGTGAGGCATGGCAACACCTTACCTCCAATCAAGGTACAAGAAAGCAGTCTCCAGTGACAAATGGCAAAGAAGAGCTGACTGACAGACTTTGGGAGGGGCCAGGGCTGGCTGATGCAATCCCCAGGGGTATAAAAGACTGAGCATCCATCCTGAAGATGAACTGGCTGCATGGTATGCACGAGGGGCAGTTCCCAGTGCTGCAGCTTTTTCCTTATGTAGTCCTCTGCTGTTTTTTTGTTACGGTTTAATAAACCTTTTTACATTTCTCACACAACCATAACCAGGAGAATACAGGGCTCCTCACTAGCTTGCAGACCTGCAGAGCTCTTATGGCACAGACTCCGAAGGAAAAATCCATCATAGAACCAACCTGGTTTTGTTCTGCTGGCTTTGATTTGGTTCCTGCCTGTGCAAAAGCAGAGATTTCACTCACAGGCAAATCTCTCCCCAGATGTCCAGGGATGGCCCACAGACCCTGAGCAGAAGATCCCTGAGCTAAATCACAGCAGCCCACTGTCCTAGGCAGAACCCTTCAGATCCAAAATGAGGACAGAAGTTAGAGTCAGCTTATCAGAAATGGATTTGGGCATCAAAATTACAAATCTGCACTGGAGAGCCTGAGATCAAGGGTGTGGGAAAAATGAAGGAGTTACGGCTTTGGTCTTGAAGTGCTGTGATCAAGAGGAAGCCACTTCCCAGTGTGTAAGACTTCATCTCCCCTCTGCTGTCTCTTGAGACTGTAAGTGATGTGGAGCAGTGACTGCCTTGTACTGCACAGCAGGATCTTCTCCAGACAGTGTGACAGCTGGAAGCAACAACAAACTTTTCCTTGCAGACTTGCTGCAAGCCCAGGGGAGACATGCCAGTTTTGGCACACTGCTCATGGCTCTGATGGCCCCCCAGTGAGGAGGAGTGAGATGGAGGGAGGAAATGACTACAATAATTTTCAGGAAAAAAAAGGACTGAGAATAGTAGGGAAGTGGGGGCAAACAGAGATTCATTCCTGACCTTGTGATTTTGAGTCACTTGAGGTATTTATAGCCTGGAAGTCTGCTGTGGCCACTTAATCATTTGCACTTATTCTCTCCAGCATGCAGGCTGTACTGAGATAACCCATCATTGTTGTGGTTGTGTGCCGATAATCTTTGGCACAATGGGAGGAAACACAAAGCCTGGGACAGAGCCAGTGACTGTGCCCAGTGGGACAGACACTGAATGCCCCCTCCCATCCAGTGGGACAGGGATGGGCCACCTCCACCAGCCAGGCAGGAGGGAGGGGGATCTTGCAGCAGAGAGGTCTGAGTGTGGAAACAATCCAGGGTTTCCAATTCCCTGATACCTGACCTGGGCCAGACATTTTCTCTAAATACTTTCTTGTTGCTGCTGGTAGCAGCAAACCCTGCAGCTCTCCTCAACATTTTGGGGAGAGCCCTGTCCTCAGAGCTGGCAGCTCAGAAGAAAGGCACACGGAGGCAGCTGTGCTCACTGGCCCACCAGCAGCACCTTGACAGAGACAGAGGCTCACACAGTCCTCTGAAGGCACCCAGGCAGGCAGATCCACCTCCCCAGGACTGAAGAAATGACTCACCTGGTCACTGAACTCTGGGTGGGTCTACTCACTGGTGCAATTCTGATGAGTCTACAAACCCTGTGCTCAGCCAGAAAGGTGCAGGGAGCACAGAAAGTTCACAAATAAAAGCATGGGCAGCTCCCAGTTTGGAATTTTCATACACTTATCCCTGAGAGATGCTGGGCCCACCCCAGCTTTTCTGAGCCTGATTTTTTGCTGGCTTTCACATGACTACTGCTCTCTCCAGGTGTAAGAGCAGAAGCAGACCCCAGTGTTGTTTTTTATTTTTCCAGGAACACAAAAAGTCCATGTATTAACATGGAAACAGGATTACTACCAAGTAGCTCTTACAAACTTAGGAATGGTGCCCAGGAGGCTGAGATCTTGGAAAGACCTTAAGAGCTTTCTCGGGGTACTTAATGCTATTTACTTTCCAGCAGGAGAGCTGGAAAAAATGCCAAACAAACAAAGACTTCCAACAACCTGACACCAATCTGGGAGCTGCTGAGCTACTGCAACTCCCCAAGCGATGGGAGGCACAGACAGAGGATTGTACACTTTGTCAGGAAGAGCTCAGGAGCAGAAAGGCAACTCTGTTTGCAGGCAAGGCAAGGAATTGCACAGCAAGCAGCTCTGGAAGCACTGCACATTTTAACCCCTTGCTGAGCATTTTCCAAGCAGGATTTTAAGAGACATGAGGGATATAGTGATGCAAAGCTAAATCACTACATCAGTGTGGGCTCAGTTTTAAAGCATTTGCATTCTTAGATAGGTTCTTCCTTTGTCCAAGCCTGAGAAAGTTATTTTCTGCTGTTACACATCTCAACACATTTGGTTTTGATAAATTGGTGTGATGCTTAACAGAAGGTATTTAATTGTCTGAAACTGTTAATTATGGTGATATGAAGAAACCTTGCCCTCCTGAAGAGCTCACCTAAGCACCTTCAAGCTCTTTGCTAAATTTCACCTGCTGCTTTAAGCCTGCAGTGACATTTCTTACTGTTTTGCACACAGCTTGCGTGGTTCAGATTGACAGAAAAGTATCAAAGAGTCACAACCTCCTGACCTGCCTTCTCCAGTCCTTCTCTCCTCCTGCTCTAGCTCTCCTCTGCATCACCTTCCCTTGGGTTTCTCTCACACATGACATCTTCCTCACACAGCAAAGCGCTCTAAGCCACAACAAGAAACCTTCAGGACCCTGGCACTAGTTTGGCAGAGTGCTATGGAACAGTTCTGTGGAGCCTGGGACAGCAGCCAAATCCCAGCAACAGGGAGGCAAAGCAGATGTGCACTCAGTGAAGAAGGCACCCTGTTTCAACAATGCTGAGGAACATCACCAGTTCCCAGCCTCAGTTTCCCTTGTGAGCTGCACTGGGTGATTGCTTCCCCACTGCTGGCTGGGCACTCCTTCACAAACCCATCTGCTTCAGGATAAGCTGGACACCAAGGGATGGTTAGGGTAGAAATTGTGAAAGTTTCAGCTGGAAATTGAGAGGTTGGAGATGACATCCTGGTGTCAAGGAGGAAATGAGTGGTGGTGAAGAGAGAGGGGGAGGCTGCTGCCTGTGCTGTTTGTGGAGCAGTGTGCTGAGAGATGCACTGCCACCTGGACAGACAGAAAGACTAAAGGGAAGTGACTTTCATTTCTGCAGTGCAGCTTCTGGCTGCTCCCCATTTACCATGGCCATGGCCCTTCCCACCACACTCCCTCCAGTTACACCTACCTGATGACAGGAGACTCCCGCTGCTTCCACTGATAATTTTGCCTTTACTCCCCATGTTGGCCAGCTTTGAGGTCTTGAGGGTTCCAGTTTCAGTCAGGTCAATTGCAATCTCACTCAGGCTTCTTGCAGCATGAATCTTGGACTGGAGGTGGACACAGGAGTCAGTAATGATTTAACGCCTTTTGAAAGCTCACAGAAAGACAAAAACCTTTTGCTGTGGCAGGAAACAGGCCTCCACAGCAAACTTGGATTATTTTACAAGAATAGAAGCAATCTGGCACAGTATTCACTACTGTACTTTTTACATTCTTAAGTGGGTACAATTCTGGCATTGCTTCCTGTTTGGGTTTTTCTCTGCTTTGCCATGCACATTTTTTCTCTCTTAAACAAAGGACATATGGAGTCACTGTTTTACCACATACAATAAGAAACCTTCAGAAATGCCATCATAATAACCTGCTGAAAAGCTCAAAGGCTAAAGACCATCTCTAGCATCTAAAGGAAGCCAGAAGGGGCCTTCACAAATCATCAATAAGTTTTGGAACAAGACACAGTGAGGACATGCCTTAAATGGGCTGTCATGAGAAGCTGGAAGAAAATCCTGACAAGAAAACACATTTAGGTTATTGTCCAGACTAACAAGCTGCATGCAATGCCCCTACTGTGAGGGACCTCTTCAAAGCATTAACATTACTCTAGAGGAAACAACAGCCAGCCCAGCTCTGCAACTGGCCACACGAGGGCATGGCCATTGTTCCCCACCAAATGTCAACAAGATTGCTGAAATTTGTAATTACAAGAAAGTAAATAATGCACAGTGCATAAACCTAGAGAACAGAATAGAATAGAATATTTCAGCTGGAATGGACCTCCAACAGTCATCTCAGCCCACTGCTCAAATCTTACAAGCCCTGTGCTTCTGATCTTCCATTAATCTGTCCTTGCAGGGCCACTGACCTCCAATTTTAATTTCCCAGAACACAGAAAGCTGTTGGTATATTTTGCCAAGACTCTCCAACTGCAAGCAGAGTTTTATCCAAAAGGGGGTGAAGCCCCAGTTCAAGATCACTTGAGCATTGACCTCTGCACCTTCTCAAGGCCAGAAGAGACTCAGCCCTGGCCATACAGCTCAGGAGATGGGCACATCATGACTGTGCTAACAAATCAAAGCTGATTGATGTCCACACAGCAGGGTGTGATCTGCTCCCACTGGAAGTAACATGAAACAGGACAACAAGGAATGCTGGTCATGATGGAATCTTCAGTGTTACTTCACATCCTCAGGAAGAAGAAACCATTCCAACAAGAACTAAACCTTAACTGATGGCTGAGTGCTCACCACTGAGCTTCTCAGCTCTGTTGCTGATGTGCTGTGGGGCTTTGGGTAAGACACTTAACCTTAAGTTCTTAGTGATCCCCACCTCTGTTTGCATATCAGTGAAATAATAAGGGAAGGAAAATGTCTCCCTGTAGCACACTGTATTTTTAAGATTAATTTAAGACTGCAAATGAAGACAGCACTGGGAAAGCCTTACGCTGAAAACACCCTCAGAAGTGTTATCATAATTTAATATTCTTGGATATTTATAGGCTCCATCACTGCCATTCTGAGGAACCCAAATGCCTCACAAGCTTATTTCCTCAACAACCCCAATAAAAGGGCATGTGCTATCACTTGTTTGCAAGAGTGAACAGTGCAGTCCTTGTGAGTGCAGAGGCTGAACTACCTGACAAGATATCAGAGCAGATCAGTCAACCAGTACTGTCCCTCTTCAACTAATGCTGTAACCAGTTAGACACTTCTCATTTCCAGCAATTCATCCCTAAAATCAGCCCCAGGAGAAGGACAGCACTCTTTAGCTTCTTGGATCAGATGTTTCTGGTCAGAAAGAAGGCCTGTGAAACATCTTCTTCAAATAGTTCTGGAAGGTTAGTTCCAGGTGAAGAGGAAAATCACTGCTTTTATCTAATGAGATTTCCTTCTCCTGAAGTCTTGATAAGGAGCCTCAGCATGAACTGCTGTCTTGCTGCAATGCCAGACCTTTGGAGGTAACAAACCTCCCAACTGACTTATCCTGCTGATAAATCCCCTGCAGGTGTGTATATGCTGTATAACCCTATGTATCTGTAGGGTCATGTGTACTTTGTATAACCCCAGGAAACAGCTATGTTCATCAAACCCAGTGTCTGCCTGACCCAACACTGAGTCCTGGCAGTGGATGCCTCAGAAAGGCACAAACCCCAGGTCTGCATGGACAGATCCATCCCTCCTGCTCCATGAAGCAGTGCTTTTCCTGTTTTATTTGGACAGTTACAGCAAGCAGCCCTGTAGTTTATTTCCACCCATTTTCAGAATGCAAATTAGGGCACTCTCTGGCCTTGCCTGTCTGACTGGGCACCAACCAAAGTGCTGAGTGAGGGCAGTGTGGCTGCTGGGTGCTGCTGTGGTCCTGGCCAAGGAGCACTGGCTGGAAGTGTACCCTATATAGGGCAAATGAAAAAGTGGTATAAAACCAAAGCCTGGCATCCCTGGAGCAAGGAGAGAAGAAAAACAAACCAGTAGACAGGATCAGCAGGGCAGAGTGAGCTTCCTCTGCAGAGGGTTCAATTCAAACCTGCTGAAACCACAGGAGAAGGTTTTAGATCCAATATTGCAGTTGAGCTAATGGTGCCCTGCACTGAACACTGCAGATGAAACATCTCCTGAAGGAATGGGGTTAACTTTCCTTGCTGCTCAGTCCCTGCTGCCTCCAGCAATGCCAGTCAGCATTGGGTGGTCTGTGCCTTGGACAGGCTCTCAGCAGCAGCAGCAGGAATCAGAGCAACAGCTCATTTCACACAGGCCACTGAGCAGCAGCCAGCTCTGGCCCGTGCAGGCAGTGTGCTGCAGCACAGCACTGCAGAGCTGGGTTACACCCCATTAGTGCTCCCCCAGCCCCACAGTCCCTCCAGGCTCACAAATTTGAAGCACTTAGCACAGACCTGCCAAGTCTCATTTACATGGAGGAAGACTGGCTCATTCATGAGTCATTTCAAAGCATGGGGCCAAACTGATCCCCAGTGCTGTTCTGACAGGGTCAGAGGGTGAAGAAAAATCCTTAAGTGGAATGAGGAAGAAGATGGACACTAGGGATGAATTTATCCCTCTTGCTGCAGTGATGGGGCTTTGCTGGAGGTGATTTTTTGAAACCCTTGTCCTATTTTCTACCAGTTCATTCAGCCAAAAAGCTTTGCACTTGGAGGAATGTGGTGTTGAAAATTCCCACAAAATGGGACTTCTCAAGGTTTCTAGGCCAAGAGTTTGATTGACTCAGTGCAGTCAACAGAGCAAAGACATGCCTTCAAGTCCTGCTGCATCTGTCTCTTGAAAAAAAGGGAAGCTGACAGGAGTTCTGCATGCTGACAAGCTCACTTGGGAAGCTGGGGATCTTTTCAGTCTCCATGCTATGCTTGGATTGCAGGGAGAGAGAGACAGATCAGCAGGGAGCAGACGCTGGGTTCCCAGGGAGCTGGCAGGAGTTCAGCACGGAGTGAGGCTGGGACCTCACTTGCAAAAGGGTCACAATGCAGGCAAAGAGGATTTTATTTCCTTTTAAAATCAAGTGAAGGGTTTTCTTTCCAGTGGAGCTGTTGGTCCAGATCCAACTGGTGCCCAGTTATGTGAGGAGCAGAGTTCAAGCTTGCTTTATCACTGTGTCACATCTCCCAGCATCTAATCTACATCACTAGAGCAAAGGCTCAGCTGTACACTGAGCTCCAGCAGGCTTTTTCCTCTAAGTTTGTTTTTGTTTTTCTTTCTTTTGTCAAAATGATATGAAATGCCAAGTTTGGACATGAAAGGAAGGAATATCTAAGTTTTGCTTTGAAGTTGAGGATTCAATTGAAGTGGGGCCTGAGATTTAAGGGGCTGCAAACCCATGCGACCTGAAACTCAATAAATGTTTGTCTAGGCCCCTGAGAGCTGAACCAAAGACATTTCACATTTTCACATCACCCCACTCTGGGGTATGATTTACTATTTCCCCAAAGTGAAGCTCACATGAGCACTGTGTCCTTGAAGGGATCAGCAGGATGAATTGAACAGATCAATTAAAATTGATGGATCTATCAATATTGACAGTGTCACGTCAAAGATGAGGACAGCAGATGAAAATATCAGTTCCCTTAAGAGAAAAGGACAAAAATATTTGTATGCCTTAACTTCAAAGCCTCAGCATGACCACTGGGATTATTGTGACAAAGCATGCTGACATGGTCACAGACGTGACAGGTTGACAAACGAGGGCTGGTGGGTGGTGCTGCCTGTGGGACTGTGAGAGAGGGGAGATAAAACTGAAACACAATCTGCCAACAACAAAAGGAGTCACTGAAGGGAAGTCCTGGGTGTTTCAGAGACCCAGTTTCTTACCAAAGAAATGAGAGGAGGAGGGAATCTCCTTTTGTTTGTTGATTGCTTGTGACCTAAATACCTTGCAGCTAGATCAGCAAATCCATCTGGCTAAAAGTAAGGAAAAATAAACTTGTATTTGCTTGAAATTTATCCCTGAGATGACAGAGAGGACTATGAACTGCCCTGATGGTCCTGAGCAGAGAAAGGGGACAGGAAAGCTTCCCTTGGTATCAGTGAGTATTTAATTTTGTCCATATTACAGCTGGCACTTAGGCAGGGCTACATCCCTAAATTCCATACAGCTTACAACAACTATGGTGAAACCTGGATTTTTACATTAGATGAGACATGGCCACAGTGAGTGCAACCATGCCCAAGGCATCCAAAAGCCCTCAAAAATAAAATCACAGAGCTTATGATGGGGAAAGCAATGTCAGAAGGGCTTAGAACAAGTGGGACTAACAGCACACTCATGGCCCTCCACGTAATTCCAGAAAGCCAACTCAATTCATTTAACTGGCAGAAAAAATAATGAACTAAAGAAAAACAGGAAAAAGAATTATTTTTCTGCCAGTTTAGTGGGCTGAACTGGCTCATGAAGGGACCTGATAGGGCCAGGGCCTGAGCAAGGAAGGACACACCCCCAGCCTGAAAACGTGTGCAGAGATTTCAACAATAGCAAGATGCTAAGATTGTTTCAGGCATTTGGAGGAACATCACCTGCACATTCTGCCATTTCACCAGAGATGAGGACCAATGCAGGTACCCACTCAGTACAGGCTCTGTTTTCTCTGTGAAGCTTTACACCAGCATGCTCATATGGAGAGGGAAGTCTGCCTGAGAACTCTTTTCTCTGTATCAAAGTAATCTCAAAGTGATCAAAGCAATCTCCTGCTGCTCTGGGTATGCCTAAAATTACTGATGAAAAGAATTAAGAGGAAGAACACATACTCCTCTGGTTTAAAGGTGGTTTCTTTTGTGTGTTGCCTGGCCCTTTGTGAAGCACCAGTTTGTGATAGCTCCTTGTACAGCCAGGCTGTTGAGCCTCCTGGCCCCCCTGCTAAAATAATATCCCTACCCCTCCTTTCTAGGAAAATACAATAGCAAAAGTCAAGGCACAGCAAGAAGAATCCAGAGACACTTGTAGGTTGTGAAGCTACTTTGAACTCAGTTATTGGAAGCTGCCCTAACTTTATGACAGACATGGAAACCATCCAGACAGGGATGTTGACCCCATCTGCTTGCTAACTTTGGCTCCTTCAATTTGGCCACAGTTCAATGCAACCTTTTCCTCAATTCTTACTCCCATAGGCATGAATATGAATACAAATTTTCTCACTCTGGTCAGGACTAGAACATATCTTTAGTCAATTTGCTTTTTTTTGGGATCTTGAGCAGAAAGGGAGGGCAGGGAAGAAGCCACCATCTGGACCTGATGTGGCTGGGACTGTGGGGAGTGAGAAGGACTCACCCACCACAACTGGCATTTCTCATGCTTACCTTGCTTTGCTTCCTGTCCAGGTAGAACTGGTGTTGACTAATGGCCATAGCCCAGATGGACTTTATTAATGCTGGACAGGCGTACCACGTGTGCACAGCAATGCCACTATGCCCAAAAGTCCTCCTGGTCACAGATGCCCTGGAGAGGAGAAAAGAATGAACTGGAGTTACACAAAGGTTTCACCAGGTTGCTTTCTGTGGCAGAACCTGTCACAGATCTCATAGTAAAAGCTGCTGTCTTTACTTGTGCTAATGGGAAAAAATGTTTAGAAACCAACAACAAATATCTAATCAAGCCAGGAGAGCATTTACTTCAAATATCTCCTCAAGACAGCAGTCTCCAGAGGACTAACAGTAAAGATCATCCAGTTTGCCCAGCTCAGACTGTATCCCTGGGTCTGGTTGATGCTGACTTGCTGCATATCCCAGGGGAGCCACCAAGGCCAAAGCCTGCATGAATCCCCTGTGTCTCACCACATGCAGAGACATCTGAGCCCAAGTCCTCACACCCTCCACTCCCTCCCAAATATCAGGATCCAGGTAACAACTGAAGATCCACAGGATCAAAGGCTGCTTTAGGGAGTGTGAGAGAAACTCTTCATGAACCTGCTTTCCCCACTTGTAAATAGATGTAGCAGGATTTGCCACATGGCATGGGGGCAGGGAGTTGTGAGGCTCAGAGGGGGCTGCCTAGTGCCCTGGAGAGAAGAATGGGACTCGGTGATTAGCTGAGTGAATTTAAAAACAGGAAAAATAAGAGCTAAATATTTCCTCTCTGGGACTCCCAGTTGTTCTCAAACATTAGCAAAAAAACACAGGTTAGGTTTCCCCCTGCTTTCACAGCTGTACAAACCTGCTTGATTATTCCTCCCCATCCCTCAAAAGCAACCCCACCAGCAGAGCCCCTGACACCAGCAGAGTGCACATTCAGGCTCTCAGCCTGAACCTCTGGAACTCCTCCCACTGCAGGGATGGAGCTCTGGCTGGAATAAACCACAGCACTGACCTCCAGAGCCCCAAATAAATGAGGGCCTCCTCTCCAGTCTGTTAAAATGGGTTTTGTGGTAGAGTAGGATTATGAAATGATGTCACATGGGTACAGAGGCTCGCTCAGAAGTGTGACACTTTTAGGGACGTGGATGGTGAAGACAGACCAGTGCAAGAGACAGCCTGGGGTGTGCTACACACAAGTGCCAGAGTCCACATTCAGCAGGGACTCTGAGCCATGCAGGTGTGCAGGTGGCACTGCAGGACAGCCCAGGAGCTCTACTGTGCCATGCAAGGGGGAGTCAGCTCTTTCACCAGCACTCACAAGTCCTCAAGCCTGCTAGGGTTCCCCTCCTGCACCTGCACCTCTCTTCTGGTGCCTGTGGGCCACTGCCTTGTCCAAAGCTGGAGGTGAACATGGAGGGGTGAACAGCTAAAGAAAGTTGTGATAGAGCCAAGAATGAAAGAAAACCGGAACTCTGCAGCAAAATGAGAATTACTGGCAATGTTCAGTCTGGGACAGGGCTGACAGCCATTGCACCAGGGCTTTTTCAGTGCTTCAAAATGTGTTAAAGTCAAATTATGGAGCTACAAATCAGAGTGAAATTTCTGAGAAAGCAGCTGTGGCCAATGCAAACAAGGTCTGAGACAAGTGGGATCTCATGTTTCAGTGTTACCCTGTGCAGAGTCCTTTCCTTGTAAATGGTGCTACAGACCTTGTCCTATTACCAGTACTGTTCTTGGGAGAAAATCTCCATGGATGCAACTGATGGTGCTGGGCTGCCTCATTTCTGTCACTGGACAGGGAATGAAGGCTGTGCTGGGAGGTGTTCTTGAAGCTGAGACTGGAGAGTGGATGCAGCTCTGGATGTTTTATATTGGTCTAGGGACACAAACCACCACAGCACACTGGCACATAAAGCTCTAAGGAAATTAAGGCACTCAAACATGGGCTGAAGCCTTAATTCGGGTGTCCTCCCACTCAGTTCAAACACAGTTATCCTGAATTCTTAGAAATATATTCTGCAATTCATTCATCTTTTCACTGTAAAAGCAGCGATTTCTAATTTTTTTCCTTTTTGAAATCTGTACATATTTTCCTTTAAAACAGCAGACTCTAGATCATCTTCAGACTGTTGGTCAGAGCTGTGGATTTGCTTTTCACAGCCGTGTTTGAAGATCTGAGAGATATAGATCACGGGTGTTTTTTCCACTACTTCCCTCCATGCATGCTACATGCACTATGGAATGAATCCTGTTGATAGCCCCTAAAATGTATAATTTTCCTCCCTTATGAGATAACTAACTGCAGTGAAAGGAGGTTAAATGGCTTGTTGGGGACAGGAAGCCACGGGCAGAGGCAGGGTTTAAAAACATACATTGTGCTGCCCAGCCCTGGCCACAGCCACGGAGCCGTGCTCGCCCTCCTGACTGTGGCTTCGCTGACTCAGGCTCTGGTTTGGCTGGGAGGAGAGGAATGTGGAGAGAGCACTGTGCTGGCTACTCCTCCGCCTCCACAGGCTGAACAACTCCTTGCAGGAGTCCATCCCACATGGCTGGGAGACTACAACCAGAGCTGTCTTCCCACCAGGCCACTGCAGCGTGCTGCGCTGCACTGCAGCCTGAGCGGCAGTTCCACCTGGATGGTGCCACTCTGGATACAAAAATCAATCAAAATTATACAAAATCCAACAAAACTAATTCCTCTGTAGCAAGAAAGTAACAGGCTGACAACCGGGGACAGGGCTTTGTCCTCCTGGTGTTGAGTCAGAGAAACAGAGCAACGGAATAAAGAACGGAAGCTCTTCTGTGTCACTAATTCCTATAATCTAAATACAAATGAGAGACAAGAGGCTGCTCTTTGTGGTCACATTTCACGCACGACATCGAGTTGCAAATGCCACCATGATTTTAAGGTCTCAGAGCTACTTCCTTTCTTTTTCTTGCAACTGCTCCCTCAGGAAACAGGCAGAACTTGGGGCATTTAGGGGCTCCTGGCTGCTGGTTGCTCCCAGCACACATTTCTGACACCTCTCCAGCTGCTGGAGCCTCGGAGGGGGAAGGAGTGCACTACCCCCAGCTCCTGTCGCTGGAATATCTCCCAGTGTATTCTCAACTTTGGGAATTTGCTCTGCTAGATTTCATGTGACTGTTTACATGCTTAATATTAAGCAGATGCTTAGAGGTTCTGCTGATCTGGAGCTGTACAATGACATGAGCTGCTTTACTCGCTGTTTGTTTTAACAAATGCACCTATGCAGACAGGCACCGTTGTACTGGTGTGGCTGTGCTCATATCAGGGTAAATAAGGATAGAAACTGCATGCAAAATTCCCCTAATAAAAGTACATATATTAATACACAGATAGGCATGGGAAACGACTGATCACTGCAACACGCTACTACCAGCAACACATCAAATCAGTCTGGGCAGAGAGATGGTTTCCATCAGTGGTATCATACTTACATTGCAAACAAATCATTGCTTTTAGTCAGAACAACTTTCAGAGCCACACACTCACTGTGTGCAGCAACCATCCAGTAATGCAAACACACCAGGGGTGCTGAACGCACTGATGGGATGCAGCACAGTCCCTGGAACTCTCACATTAGGATTCCAAAGTAAGGAAAAAAAAAAGGCTCCTGTGCCAAAAAGACTGATGGGCTTTCATCCAGGCTGCCGGTGGTAAACCTCTGGTTCTGTGCCATTGCTTTCAGTTGCACTACTGAATATTTATTTACAAAGAAGCGTGTGAGTACAAAATCTGGCGCTCATCTCCGGGCTCGGAGCAAAACACGGGGACAAGGCAAAATCCCCTTTCATACACGAGGGCTGCCAGCACTGCAGCCGAGGCACCGGAGCAGCACAGTCCCAGGGGTCACAAGGTGTCAGAACAGAGGGAAGGGGAAAAAAAACCCGCTGGGAGCCGAGGGGAAACACATCCTCAAAAACGCACACCAGACCCCGAAATGTCCGGCTGAAAGGAAGCAGCAGCCCGCGGCTTGGTACCCGCTGCTTCCCTCTCCCGTGTTCCCCAGCTCCCAAGGGCAGCGAGCCGCGCACAGCAGCGGGAGCAGCACCCGGCTCGGCACAGCATAGCCCGGCTCAGCACAGCCCGGCTCGGCACTGCATAGCCCGGCTCAGCACAGCCCGGCTCGGCACCGCACAGCCGGTTCGGCACCGCACAGCCGGTTCGGCACCGCACAGCCTGGCTCACCCGGCTCGGCACTGCACAGCCCGGCTCAGCCCGGCTCGGCACTGCACAGTCCGGCTCAGCCCGGCCCCTCTCGTGGCTCACCTGCGCGGATCGTGCACCTCCACCGAGAACTTCTTCTCGCGGAAATAGAGGTTCTCCAGCTGCCTCCATTGGAAGATCTGCAAGCAGAAGAAGGGGATGAGGCGCCTCGGCGCGCTCCCCCGCCCGGCCCAGCCCAGCCCAGCCCAGACCCGCTGCCGGCGCTGCGGCGGGAATGCCCCGCTGTGCTCCGCCCCGGCCCCGCGTCCCGCCCGCCTGCACCCGCGGGGCAGCCCCGGGGGCGGGCGGCGGCCTCCGTCCCTCCCTCCCTGCTTCCCTCCTTCCCTCCCTCCCGCCCGCCGGGCCCCGCTACCCGTGGCGGGCTCCGTGCTCGGGGCAGGCGGGGACGGGCGCCGCTTTCACTTTGCGTGTTGAAGACACATAAAAACTCCGGGCAAACCGGGATTCCACTACACTTTCCTTGGAGGGCTGGCACCTGGCGTGGTGCATCGGCCTCTGGCACAGCAGGCTCTCCCCGGGGTGAAGATCCCCCCGCTCCACCCCAGTGCTAATACCCAGCTCTGCTTTTATCCACGTAAAACTGGCAGGAGCATGACCGAGTGGAGTTTATCTGTCCCAGGTGCTGTCAGACTCGTGGTGGCGATGCCCAAGGCTCCAGGTGCTCCCGGCGGTACAAAACACGGCAATGAGCAGGTCATATCTCAGCCTCTGTTTTACAGGCTGTCCTGCCGGGGATATCTCAGAGCAGCATTGGGACAAAGCCTACACTACCACCAAGGGGGAAACTGAGGCATGAAGCTTTTCATGGGGGTGAAATGCGGCGTGCCCTCGCCCCTGAGCCAGCCATGGAGGGCTCAGCGTGCTCCTGGGCAGCAGGATGCGCTTACACGGCCCCTGTGCCCTCACTTCTCAGTGAAATAACACCCATCTCCCGGGCAGGAGGGCGGACCGACCTCAGGACGGCGCGAAGGACGCGGTGACAGTGAAATACTGCCAGCTCCGCAAACTATCACACCGTCACCACCGCGGGCAGCTCCACCACTGCCTCTTCCTTACAAATGAGTAAGCTAGAATCCAAACCCTGGCTTCCAGGCTGCCAATCCACAGGGAGGAGGCAGCCTCCACCCCCCTTGGCATCTCGGACTTCGGCTTCCCTGCACTGCCCGTAGCAAGCAGCAGGGCTGGGGAACGCAGCCCCGCTGCTGGGGAGCACAGGCAGCTGCGCTTTCCCTGATTTACACTCCCTCTCCCACTCCAAGTAGCTTCTGTGGAGTTCCTGTCCTGCCCCCAAGGAAGGCGCTGGCTCCTGACACGCCGAGATAAGGCTCGGCTGCCAGTGTCAGCGCTCTGGAGATAAGTAAACAGGAGGCGTAATTTGATTTGCACTGATAGAGCTGCTGGTGGAGCTGAAATCTCGAGAATAAAACAAACCTCGGAGAGGACCCAAAATGTTCTCCTTGCTGGTATTTCAGGGGCAGCAAAATTGAAAATATTTGTTAAAATTTCCAAGCAAGGTTGGGGTTTCTTTTCTCTCTCTTGTTTTTCCTTTCTATAATAGGGTGCTTATGGAAGGAAGGGTAGGGATTAAGAAGGGCACTGAGCTACCCTATATTCTAGGGCTGTCCACACTGCTGAGGGGGTAGGGGAAGAAGGGAGCCAGGAGAGATGGGAAGTCTGAAAGGCTGAGTTACATTGTCCTTAGAGGATTATTTTATTCCTCCACTGGAAATATTAATTGCTGCATAAAGCTTGTAAACACCAAACAAAGCACAGAAACACCCATTATTTTACCCACCAAGGGAGGACAGGCACAGGGTGAAAGGGTTAAGCTGGGAGCTGAAGTCTGACTCCTCTTTAAGTGCCTGGCTTCAAAGGCATGAAAAGGAAGTTTGGGGCCTTAACTCCCACAGACAACAACTGGGGTCAAGCTGAAAACATCCCTCGGTGCTTCCAGATGCCCATCTGCAAGGCGGGGAGGACAAGGCGGCTGTGCTGCATGGCATGTGCAGAGGACGTGTTTGGGAGCCGTTCAGACATGTGGAACACATAAGAGTCTGAAAAGCCAGCAGATCACACCCTTCAGAAAATGCCCCTCTGTCCCCAGGTCCCCCGTTGTCATTTATGACTAAATTTCGGCGTGGCGCAGAAGGAATTTGAATCTTTCCTGAGCTGCTGGCAGCTGCTCTGTTTGGATGCTGTCCTGCCCATCCTCCTCCCCTGTCTCTGCTGGACTGTCCCTTGTGCTCGGATCCTTTTCTATTTTACTCTCTCTGCTACCAAATCTCACAGTGCTGTTTGCTAAGGGAAGCTCTGTTTCTCATTTCTCTTCTATGATTAACTCCAACTGTCCAAACACACAGGGCTCTGGGGAAGCTGTTCAGATGCCCAAATGTAGGCATGGAGTGCCCTTTTCCATGCCCCAGGGCTCCCTGCCTGGCCCCTGGCTGCTGCCCCTGGTGGGAGGCAGCCTGACATGGGTCCTGTGCTGTATCTGCCAGCCCCACGCAGATGTCTTGGATCACCAGCAGTGCCTAAAACAGCATTAGACACCTACGTTTTGGGCACTGGAGCAGCTCCCCAGATTACTGCATTTTTATATTTAGCTTTGTTGTTTTCTTTGGCAGAAGGAGGCAAATCCAGACTCTTGGGAGGGAGGGGGTGGAATTGACCCCACAACCTAAATTTGTGTCTTTTATTCCATAGCTTTGCTCTCCCAAAAGTACATGTGTGTTTTACCATTGCTGTAATTGTGCTCTATCTGCTCCCCAAGTGTTATTCTACAGCATCCCACTCCTTTTTCCCACATTGATCTGAGAGGTCTCCCCCTTCCTATAGAAAAGGAAACCAATCTGCAAAAATGTGAATACCCACAAGAAAGTATCCACTTTCCTGTTAGCTGATCACAATCCCTCCAGAGAAACAAAGCCAAAGGTGCCCCTTCAGCCAGACCTCCTAATGTAAGCAAGCTGCTCCCTTCACCAGTTGCCCGCCTTATGTATGGTCTCAAATTGATGTTGTTAATGCAGTGACAGATGCACAAGGTGCCATTAGTAGGTCTTCCTAAATGGAAGCATAATTTTTACCCATCAAGATCCTTTTACCACGCTGGTGCTTGCAACCTTCACTGGGGAATAGAGCCCCAGCAGGGAGCTGGTCGTAATTTCAACAGGATCTTGTGGAAATGCAATGACAACAGATGCATGCTGGTTTTGGGGCTGGTTTGAGTCAAAGCACACATGTTCATGGCAGGTTTGCCTCTCCCTGCACTGAGGTTGGGTCTGGTTTTGGGTTATTTGGCTTATGATTGTCTTTAGTTAATTTCCTGGGCCGAATCCAATGCCTGCATATGTGGGTGGGAAAATTTGTATTGGTTTTACTGGGATTGCATCAGAGGTGCAACGACCCTTTGACAAAGAGTACTTCAGCAGAGACTGGGACAGCATCTCCCCAAACACAATGGAACTAGAACTTAGGAGAAAGTCAATCATTAACACAAGCTTGGAGCACAATTCCCCTGCCCTTGAGTGGCTGCCTTCACTCAGTGCCTGCAGACAAGGGGACAATCAGCAGTGCTGCAGAGGGCCAAGTCTGTGATGTGGTGGTTTGCCTGCTGGGTTCTCTTCTGAGGTCAGCAGCTCCTTTTGGATCATGCAGCACTGGGCAGCTTTCGGATGGGAACAATTTTTGGTAGTGGCCATCATTACAGGCTGCACATGAGATGATTTAATCTTCAACAGATACTTAAGGAAGTATCCATGAGACTGGCTTTTGAGCACAGCTGCACACTCACACATGCATGTGAAAGGGGCTAGTAAAAGAGGAGAAAATAATTACCCTTATTAATAAAATAATTACCCTTTGAATAAGAGAAATTAAGATATTAAAAAATAATTACCTTTATTCCCTCCTTCTCTGAGGGGCCTGTCCCCACCATGATCTCTGTTTCATCAAGCCAATAAAACTGGAACTGACACTATCACTTGAATTTGAAAAACTGCTTATCAACTTGTGAACATTCAAGGGAGTAACTGCTCCCCATCAGACAACATGCACTGTTTAAAATGTGTTGGGGTGGGTGGGGAGGCCATGATGGGGAAACCAGTGTCAGAAATGGCTTCTACAAAGCTGGCACCTTAGAAGAGGAGCCAGGAGAGAGATCTGAGTGCTGCATGGTGTGCTGTGGAGAATTCAGGTGCAAGCTACAGGAATTTTCTCACTAGAAACCCCTTCCAAGAGGCTGGCAAGCTTGCCAGGCACCAGATGTTTGTGACTAGTTACAAAGAGCTGCAGTCAAAACCCTTCAGACGCATTCTCCTTTTGTGAGCACACTTGTGGTTTGCTGGCTGCTCCGTAATTACGCTGAGCCTGGAGCCTGGAGCAGAGGGGGCCCAGCATTTCAGCTATGTGGGTCTGAAGGATTCTTTACCATTTTTATTGACCATGCTGGTACTGAGGAGTTTGCCTAACCTAGGAGGTAGGGTCAGTGTTGGAGTGTTTGAAAAATGCTGGAGGTTTGTGATAAAGCAGGGAATGTCTTTTGTGAATGAAATATCAGGGATTGCTTCTGGCTTGGTCACTCATGGCCTGGGTGACCTGGACTTCTGGAGAGGTGTGGGGACCTGAGTTAGTGTAAGGCACTGGGCTGTGCTCTGTCCCTTTGTGCTCAGGGAGCCTTGCTGGAGTATTCAGTGGAAGTGCTGTGCCATTTATTTGGGAGCCCCTGGCAGTAACGAGGCTGTTGCTTGCTCTGTGTTGCCCTTCAGCTCAGGCACAGGACAGAGGGGGTTGCTGAAGGCCAGCACTGGAGGTTGGTGCACAGTGCTCTCTGGACTACCTAGAGAAATACGACCAAATGGTGCCTTTTGGAATAATTCCAAATCCTGAGGTTGGGGTACAGGGTTCCTGATACTGTTTTCTGTCTGCTGTGCCCAGAAGAGCCAGACTTGGTACTGAACTGGGGAATGTGCACTATGGCTGGGCATGCTGGGGACACAGTGTGAGCCATTTTGCATTTGGTCTCTTAAAAAACAAATATAAAAGGCCACGAGTCTCATTTTCTTTCTCTTTTCTGTGTGTTGAATCACCTGAGATGAGGCACAGGCTGAATGCACACACTCTCAAAAGTTCCAGGTAGCATGCTTGGTGCCTGTTCAGAATTAAATCATCTGCAGAAATCTATAGAGGATCAACATGCTGTTTAGCTCTGCTATATGACCCAAAGGGGATTTACAAAGAAGATGGAGATAGACTTTGCTCAGAGGTGTCCAGTGAAAGTATAAGAGGCAACAGACACAGGCTGCAGGGTTGCACAAGGGAAATTATTAGAAGATATATAAATCAAAACCCCAAGTCCCAAAACAATCAGTGCAAGTGGTCAAACACTAGGGTCATGAGTAACCAGATCAAACTCTGAAGGTGGCTCAACTTTTAACAGGAGGTTGGACTAGAGACCTCCAGAGGCATTTCTGACCCATATTTTTCTTTCATTCTAAAGATCTAATAAATGACCAACTGTAATTGCTGTTGGACTTGCTGACCTATTTGGCACCTCCCAGTCCTTCAAGTCTTGCCACTTCCTAGATGATTAATGCTTTGTTAATCACACTATGCAGAAGGAACAATCATCCCTCCAAACGCATGGACTACCACCCAGACTGGCTACTCTGAATGGCTTCGAGGAAAGGCAGAGAAATAATGTGGAGCATTTCTAACAGTCCCAATGCAACCTCTTCCCTTGCCTACACTATGGGCAAGAGCCAGCACTGGATGACATCCCAATACTAAAACTGGTATTAAACAATGGAACTAAAACAATGACAGTATTTTCACACAGCTTGCATGAGTGAAGCTACAAACTCCCAAGTCTTTCGTCCTGCAGCTTAAAGACAAAACAAACATAACGAAAAAAATTCCTCCTTGGAAATGTAATTTCCTCCACTGAACAAAGCAGCAAGCTAAATTCTAGGAGCTGAATTATGCAGGAGGTCAGAGTGGAGGTTGTGAGAGGTCCCTTTTGGCCTTAAACTCTATGGAAATCACAGCTCCAGTGAAGTCAATGGCAGTTTTGTCCCAGTGATTTCAGTGGGGCCATAGTTTCCGGGCATGGATTTGTGTTCTGCCTCAAGCCAGCCCTGCTCCCATCAATCATACCTCTGTCAAACTAGTTAGAGTGAAGGAGGAAGGACTTGGTCCAGGCAGAGCAGCACCATCTTAGCTCAAACAAATGGGCTCTTGTTTCAGGGGCAGATTTACCAAGTGATTTCCGTGGGCTGTCACCTGTGAATTAGTGTGACCCACTGCTGAGGGTGCCCCTGGGTCATGAGATGGGGATGCCACTGCGCCATAACTTAGTCCTCCATCCTGCCACACTTCCATTCATTCCTTTATTTTTATTAGTTTGGGGTATTTTTTTTTTATTTCGGTTCTCAAAACAAGGAAAAAAAAAAAGAAAATATTTCCTGAGTGATTTGATGTGGGAAAAGCCCTACCAATGATCTTCCCAGAGGCTTGCCGTCCTCCCTTCCCTCATGGAATGAGAGAATGGCTTGGCTAAGTGGGACTTTCAGTGGTCTGTCAGCAATCCCAGCTCACTATCTAATTACTTCTTCGCCTCAGGCTTCAGGCCTCTTTTTTTTGCCAAACAGAAAAACAATTTCTAGTCCAATTTGAGATCCCTTTTGCTGTGTGCTGTTCTTGTCGGACCACACCACCCCAGAAAACATTTCTGGCTTGAACAAACACAAATTGCATCTAGGTCTATATAATAACCACTCTGCAATCATTTCCATTATGGAACCACAATTCCCTATTAAATTTCAAAGTGGCTTATTGGCTCAGAGAGACAGCAGAGCATTAGATCACAGAGGGAAGAGCTGCTATTTGGACAAAGCATTATTTGTCTAAATAAATGCAACTTGATATTTGTGTCTGTAACTGTACACAGACTGGGAGATTAGACTTTGACTTATATACAACCAAATCCACTTTCACTGCACATATATGTCTGGTAGCTGCTGTTAGATTGTGCATTGCTGTCACCATGCTGTGTGTGTCTAAATCAATAGATCTACAAAGAACCTTTTTTTCCTGATTGGTTTAAGTTAAACTGTCTCCCTTTTATTCTCTGAAAGGACATCAAAGTGACTGGATCTTTCTGCACTGAAGAGCTCTCCTTTCTGGCACCATGTATTAGATAAAGGATGCCAAGTCTGTAGCCTATGAATCAGCTGTGGCACCCTAGAAGGGTTTATACTGCCCACCATTACTGCTACTCTGTCTCCTAAAGATCCTCATGTCTTCTCCAGTGGCTTGGCTAAAGTACCTCTGTCTTGGAACCAAAATTCAGCAATCACCATTCCCATCCCATGCTGCTGTGGCATTGCACAGTAATTTGTGTGACTGAAAATACTCCCACGATTCTGGGTGTCTGCACAGGAGTGCCATGGCAGCAGCAATCCCACTCTCATGGTGATGGCTGCAGTGAACCTTCTGAGCCTCCTGCCCAGACCCCTGCCCAAAGGTGCCTCATAGCCACAACCACAGAGTAATGGGACCCCTGCCTGGGTTCATGATAAAAGTGCCCAGACCTTTGGAACAGCCCTGGTGAGCTAAGAGACAGCATCTGAGCAGGGTGGGGTGTGGAGGAGCCTGCTACCACTTCAGAGCCAAGCACAAGTGCTCAAGGAGGTTTCAATCTCTCTCCAGATCTCCACCCTGACTCCAGGGCTCTGAGGTCCAATTTGTTTCACTTTGTGCTGTCGGAGCGATTTGTCTTTGCATCTTCTTGAAGTTCCTGCTGTGTGCTGCAGAATCATTTAAGACTTGGCTGCTGCTTTTACACAGAATCACTCTTGAAGGCCTGAATATGACAAAGGGCTTAGAGAAGGGAGTTTTATTTTGATGGGAATACTCCTATATTTAATGGTAACCATGGGCTTGACTTGGCTAGATCATGGGATGGGACGTCATGCTCTAGCCTTTCTGAATTTAAATTCTCACAGAAAACCCTGGGAACTATATGTCTAATGGTATCACCACAGCACACTAAACCACCAGAATAGTGCTCATTTTTTCATAAAACAGCAGTGCCTAAGACTATGTATTAATGTTTGCAAGCATTGCAGTTGATAAAACTACTTATTTACCTACATAATGGAAACTGAGCATGACTACTGTATGATTCTAAAAAGTTCATTTACCTAGACAATCTACTCACCTGTCTGAAATCAGCCCTGTTTGGGAGACACACTGAAGCAATTTTTTACCAACTTTTATGAGGAGAAAAAAGTGGGGATGATGACCTTATATCCAACTGTTAATTCATCCTGGTTCAACCATGACAAATTCCATGCAGTTGAACTCCTTCCAACTTGTTCTGAGCTGTGAAGCTCTTGTCTTGCTCCACAGAGTTACTGTGTAGGTTAATGGCTGCTTCTTTCTCTGGCTGCAGTGATTTATGCAGCCTGTATCCATATCCAGCTCCTACAGCTTTGCTGTAGGATACAGATTGTGGGTCAGATGGTGAATGGGACTGGGAACTGATCAAGGTTAAGAGTGACCATTTTTTATGGCTGGGTGATGCTAAACCAGTCAATCCCTTCTCTGGAGCAGTTTCCTTCCCAACTGCACAGCTATACCAGGATGGCTGAGGAGGGGGCCCAGGGGAGGAAGTGAGCAGTGGGGGCAGGATTGTGATGGGGGAGGAGAGTGCTGAAGGCCACTGCAGCTGATACTGCTGCCAAAAGAAATGTTCACTGAATCACAGCCCAGTGGCATGTCCAGCCAAATCCTGTGGAAGTTCTCAGTGTCAGGGACATAATCCTGCTTTCCAGCCCAGTGTGCTTTGATGTAATTTATTCAGCTCCCAGTGTGTTTGGCAGCTCTTTGGCACAGTGGTAAGGCAGGGAGTAGTGGGTGCTGAAAGGGGAAGTGCCTGGTGCTGGATGGTAGAAACCCAGACTGGGAGCAGACAGCAGAAAAAAAGGTGCTGGTAAGAACATGGTCTGCTGTCTTATGGGGATGGAATAAGGCATTTCTGCAGGGAAAGGCTTTAAATTGTGCCTGCTTTTCAGTGTTTGCAGGTCTGGATATTATGTTTTAAGGAAAGAAATTGGGTGAGCAACCTCTCTCTAGGAGAAGGAACAGCGTGGTAAGGAACATTGCTTTGTATATGTCTCCCTCCTTCCATGCTCCACATTTCCAAATACTAAACCAAGACTGAATTACTGCACTATAAAATGAGTTGAACCCACTGTGACCTGAAGACTGGTTCAGTTTACAGCCAAGTCCATAACCCAAGAAGCACAAGGGATCAGCAAGGGGAAGAGAAATGAAAGCACAGAGCAGAAGGAGTCAGCAGGTAGTCCTTAACAGCCTGCTAATCACAGTGAATAATTTATTACAGCAGTGCCACTGAGACTCCACGAGCTTTTAAACCAGTATTTCCTGGAAATGGTTTCTGCTCTTTTTTATCATTTGTAAATTTGAAATCTGCTATCCCTGTCTGCAATGCAAAGGTGTTTGAAAAGATCCTAGGAAATGACGAGGAGCCCAATACGTTTTCTGACCTCACTTGATTCTGGATGCCTTAGAGAAAGTCCAGCCTGTTCTGAATACACCCTGTGGCTCAGCAGCATGCCAGTGAGAGGAGTGAGACACATGCTCCATACCTCTGACAACAGAAACCAACTTGGTGTCAAATCAAACGTCCTCCTTGAACGTGAAGATTTATAACCCCTCCCAAAATTCTCTCTGAAAATAACCAACCCAATGTTCAAACCCTGGATGGAAGGTCACACTTTTAGTGCTATCTTCAATCCTTCTGAGCTCTTGGCTCTATTGTATCATGTGGCAAGGAGCTGTGCAAGGGAATTGGGCTCCCTGTAACTAATTTGAATTTCATGTTTCTTTTGCCTTTTTGACTCTCCCTGTGTTCTACGATCACTTAGGACAGGGAGCAATTTGTCAGCTTCCTCCTCCCCATCATTCACTACTTTCTGTATATTTCACATCAATCCTTACTTTAGGTTTTTTAAAGTTACTGGTCTGTCATTCCTTCACCACAGGAAGCACAAGTTTAACCACTCCATCAATGCAATTACTGACTTGACAATGCTTCATTATGCCCTAAAGCAGAGAGGATCTATTTGTTCTGCAATAAAGCAGCTCTTAATTAGGCTATTGCTCCTCCTGTGTAAATATCTCATTTTGCCTCTGGAATTGGGAAAGTTCACTCTATCTCTTGCTGTTTGAAAAAGGCCAAGTGGCACTGGACAGCAATCTTTCACTTTCTAGACACAATTAATGTGCTGATTACTTTGCTCATGCTTTTGACAAGCTGGTGATTTTTCTCTGATCAGACCCTTAAAACTACTGAATTTACTTGTGCTCTGCATTGCTTCGTAGGAGGGGTCCAACTGTTTCTGCATGTTTAAATGGGAAGTCAACCCAACTTTTGCTTTGGATTCATGATGACACTACAATCTAAAAATCAAATTCTTTGTCATGAGAACCCAAAGACTGTTGCATAGACCTTATGGAAAGTGACAGAGCATTCTCACAGCATGCTTCATTTAATCTCAGAGAAAGGGTAATGCTGAGAAGAAATGGCAGAAACTGGTAGCTGTCACAAGGAAATTTTTTGTCAAGTTACATTAATGGCTGAATTTTGTGATGCCTCACATTTTATCTTATTTCTACAAACCTTTATTCCCTTTGGGTTCTCTTCAGTAACCAGATAATGCAAGCAGTGATAATGTTTATGAGTCTGAGAAAAAAGGCTCACTTTAGGTTTCATTGCCACTAGCTTTCTATGGAAGAAAATGAGATAACACTGTATAGACATATCTCTTACAAAGCAACTAAACATTACCAGACTCTCCTTTAAGGTAATTTTATTTTTGGTGATAAGTTAAACATTTTCTCTGTCTTTTTATCTGCCATATGGAAGTCCTTTGGCTGACTTTGTTAATCATTCACTCTTCAGTTTGGAGTTAATTGTTTACTAACTGTTAAGCTGTTTGCACTAAAAAATGCCTTTGGGCTCTTAAATCAGTGGGAATATCTCACTAGGACAACAGAGATATGCCTGGTGCTACTACTTGGGTGTGCAGCTCTCACAGCTCCAGGCTACACTGCTGCTCTTTGTGCAGTCTCTGGGGATGGAGTGGAGTCACATCCCTGTGTGCTGGTTAAAATGGACAAGCAGCACTCACAGACAAATGCTCACACTGGGCTGCTGCAATGCCTTGGCTCTGAAATTCAAGCAAAAAACCCTCTAATGACCCTTCACTGAAAATGATGGGTTTGGTCTTTTCACAAGAAACCCTTTGTAGAAACTAAGTTTAACACAGAGGGAAATGGATTCTGTCCACCCTGGAAGCTGTGAGCTGCTTCTACACAAATGACACTGGTTCTGCAAGCCCAACATCCAGAATACCTCAGTGTATGGTTAGCAGGACAGCAGCCACCTTTCCACACTTGCTACTCCCTTCTTCTTGTTCAGCTGGAGCGTTGGATTTTGTGTAGTATACCAAAACTTCTGCAATTATTTCATACCCAAGAATGAACAACCAGCAGATTATAACTCACAGGGACCAAATTTGCACTACAACAGGCAACATTCAAGAGGAAACCTTTGACAGAGTTTGCTGAGTCTGTGAGCTGGTCCTGAACAGACAGAGGAAAAAGGATGACCCTCTAAGTGATGGCTTTGGGTAGATTCAGGGCTTCCACAAAATTCAAGTATAGGCAGGAAGGAACATAAAAATAGAAACACAGAGACACATTAGTCTCTGCAGTCTAGGTACAACTGCATTCCAGTTTAATAGGCCTGCATTTCCACCTGAACCACCCAGGACTGGGTGCCAGATCCCCATCTCAGCTGCATCCTCAGTAATGCTGGAGAACTTGAGTGAGAACAGCACAAGCAGGATGAGGTTCTGGCCCTGCATCAGCCTCAACTCCCCTCTCCAGTCTCATCCAACTTGCTGACAAACCTGGTTAGTTTTCTAGAGATACATGGCTGATTTACTCCAGCAATTTAATGAAATCATGGTTTTGAGTGACTGCTAATGGGATTGCCCGAGATAGGTTCAGCTGCTTAGTGTGTGTTACAGTTTTACTCACAAGCACAGGAAACATGCAAATCTATCTGGGATGACATGTAGGAAAACATTACAATCTCCCTCAAAAGACAAGCAAGGTTTTTATATGCACTTAATATAAATGTCTTGATTTCAGCTGGTTTTTCGCTAAAATTCTCTGCTTGTGTTTTTTCCAGGGAGACTTATTTTTCCATTGTAAGTTTTCAATTTGTTTCTGGCATCAGCAGTGTGCAGGAACAAAATATTAAAGATCAGAAAAGCCATAATCTCTTTCCCCCTCCCCCACTAATTTTACCTTGCAGAAAGTTCAGTAAAGTTTACCCCTCCCATCTGCACAGCAAAGACTTGAACCAGCACATGCTGGTGCAGTGAAATGAATCAGATACTGTGGCAGGCTGCTCCCAGATACCAGGGTTATCGAGTGCAATTTTACAATCTAATTAGCAAGAGGATTAAACACTACACCTCACTGAGGCAGTTGATCTGCTCTTGCCAGAGGGGTTTTACCACCTGTGTAGGGTAAGAAGTCTTTTTACTTGCTCCACAGAAGGTAAAATCACTCCATGGAGAAATAACGAAGCCTCAGCCACTCTGTCCAAGTCCCATCCCCGATTTAGGCTGCTCATTTTGGAATAGCTCTGCCAACAGATGGGCTTTGCAAGCATCATGTAGCAGAGAAATACTCATCTAGGCTGTCTTTTCACTGCTGTGGTCTCTGGATTGTGGCAATGGACAGATCCAAGCCTGGAAATTCCTGCTTTCCCTTCCCACCCAACCTTTCCTCACAGATAAATGACACTTCTGACACAGTTCTTAATGGTCTGTACATAAGGCAGCACCATTGTTTTGGGTCTCCTGGATTCCATACATGATTTGCTGAGACCAAAAAAACTAATTCCCAAAAAAAGAAAACCAGCAGCCTATTTTTTTAGGGTTACGCTTGGAGAAGAAGGATCAGAGGTGCCTAAAGCCCTTGATTTCAGATGCAGTGTGAGTGCTAGAGGTAGCCTAGTGGGGACACAAGAGAGGCAGGTGAAGATTTAATCAAGCTCCAAAACCCACGCTACAGAGTGGATCACCCTGAAGAGCTGAGAAGAGAAAGTAGAAAAGCTGAGAAAGGAGGCTTGACCCTTCTGGTGGAAATGTGTTTCCTCTCATGCAGTCAGAGCACCTGATCTCTCCTCTCCTCCCTTCTGATGCTCTGCACCAACCCTCTCATCCCAAGAGAGATGACAGTAATTGCTATAACGTGTGAAAGGCTGAGTCCTGTCATGGCAGGGCACTAATTTCTTCCAAAGAAATGTCTGTATTCCTAAGACTTTTGAAGGCATCTTTTAAGTACATGTCTTCCCTGGGGGATTGGCACTACTGGAGATATGTGGGTGCAAACACCCAGCCTAGGCATGTTCTAAACTACCATATGTGAGGATGGCTTGCCCTGCAGGTAATGATTGATCCCAAACAGATGTGTCTTTTAGTTTTTCTGAAGACCTCCTTACTCCTTGTCCTTTCTTTTAATGAATCAAAGTCCCATTAATAGCCTTCAGTGAATAAAAGGCTAATTGATGCACCTATTGTCTCTTGCTGCCTCCTCAGCAGTTCAGTTTTCTACCAAAACCTCAATTCTAGTTCATTTTAATAGAAGATGCTCTCTGTGAGCACCAAGCAGTGTCCAACTTGAATGTGACCAGAGGAGGGGAAAGCAGAATTGGTACAGAAACAATGCAAAGACAAATACAGAACTAAATTCCCTGTGGAAGCTTTTGCATCCACAGAAGAGCTGCCTGGTTGCTCCAAATCATCCAGTTCTGCAGCCTGCAAGCCAGCCTAAGCCTTGCCTCCTGGTGTCTCCACAGGTCTGCAGTGCCACAAACACTGTTGCTAACAGGCTCTGCATTCCCACCTGCAGGGCTTGTGCTCAGGGATAAGGTTATTTATATTAGATTTTATACAGAGATTTATATTAGCCATTCTAGTTGGGAAAATCAGAATACACAGGTCCCCCTCCTGGGCTGAGCTCAAGAATCAAAACTTCCCATGCCTTTTTTTAATGTATATGTTGAAAGTCAGCTTTCCCTGCTACCTTGGCATTAACTCTTCAGTTAGGAAAACTGTTGCTTATCAAATGTACTGCTGGTCCTGAGAAAATAATGCAATTTTCTTTTTGTAATAAATGGAAGCAGTTTTCCTGTCTCTTCATCCCTTTCTCTCAGATCATTTATAGCTTGACAATACAATATCAAGGGTTGGCTCAGCACCCCCAATCCACCATTGTCAGTGAATGGAAGGCCTCCAGCACCTGAGAGGATCAGCCCTTGAGTTCCCATCTATGTCTTATGAATCACACAAAAAAGAAACATAAATTGCAAGATTAAGTGACACTTATTTCCTCCAAAGCCCACAATTTTTAATAAATTATGAGCTACTTTTGTCCATTAATTCTTTGCAGACATTGAGACAAGTTTGGGAGAAAACAAACATCCTTCAAAAATCACATGAATCAATGCCAGCATTTGGTGTACATCACACCCTTGACTCAAGCTATGACATGTGTGGCAAGCCCAGACCTTGGTAGAAAAGTAAACACTTACCTTTCTTGGTTTCACTTTATCATGGTAGTCATATTGAAAAATCCCCTTGTAGCTAAGTCCTAACCACCATGGAATTCCCTGCTTGTCCTGAAAGAGAAAACAGAGGGAGTTACATTGAATATTGAACATGATGGGGAAATGCTGGAGATTTCCTGTGTTGTTGCTCAAGATGAAGATTTGTTTCTAAGTAATATCTTTGAATGGGTGTTGCTAAATTTCTCCCTGCCGAGTTCCTGCAAGTCACAGAGCTCCACAGTGTTTAGAAGAGATCTGTTTCCCTTTTGGCCATGACAGATAAAACAATTTAAAATACATCACATGTGATCAAGTTACTCAAAATGCTGTCAGGAGTGCTGAGGAGGTTTGACACGGGTCCCTTGTGCAGTGGTGCATCCTCTCTCTTGTCCCTGTAAATTATTCAGTCTGAACGCTCAGAGACTGGAGAGGAAGGAAAGCAAGTCACCCAGCTGACTTGAATTATGTGGAGGGATTTTAGCATTAGTCTTGAAAATGCAGCAGTAATGGGATCTGAGAGCTACCAAGTGATAAGGTCTGACAGGCTCAGACCCAACTGCTTTGTGTCTGAGTGTGCAATAAAATGTCCTTATGGAGTAATGGCTGATATCTGATCCCAGTCTCTGCAATTTACTGAGCTGAAGTCCTCAATGAAATTACATCTGTTCTGTTAATGTGATAGAGAATGGCAGGGTAAAACACAGCAAAACCAAACCCCCACATCAGGCAGAAGCAAACCCTGTTAATGTGCAATATTTGCTGCCTCATTGGTGCTCACTGCTGCTTATTGACCATGGGGAGCTCACTGGAATAGCTCTCAAGTCTTTGCAGTATTGAACATCCAGCCCAATCCACTAGATTTTTCTTGATCTAGAGCTGTCTAGGAGATTTGGATGCAAAGGGTGCTGTAGAGATCCTGTCCTCTGAGAAAAGATGAGGCTAATGCTTTTTGCAAAATAATAATAACTTTATTATTACATCCTATTAGCAGGAATAAACTAGAAACACATCTCCTGAGGCAGGTACAGTCAGATGTTTGTGTTTTTATAGTACCTCATGTGTACAAGGCATTAGAGATGTACGAAAAACCATATGATCTGTGCACAGAGATAATGATGAAACACATTAAAACTTCAGGGGTGATAAATGAGGGAATATGCTCTGGGGAATGTGGCTCTAGCTTTCTTTCTATGTTTATTGATTTCTCTACTTAAAAAACCCCAAATCTATGAAGCTGGTCAGGAAGCAATATTAATAATAATAATAATAATAATAATAATAATAATAATAATATGAGGCTGGAAAAATTTCATGATAAATCATTAGACAAAAGAAATGAGGAACTGCATGAATAACTGCATGAAGTCCACACAGAAGTGGAGAGCTGTCTGGAGATGAGAGTGTGCTACCTCTCTCTAGCGTACAAGACTGTTCTGGCATTAAAAAGATGTACAATCTCTGTATCCATCTACATATCTCATGTCAGGGGAGCTACAGTATGCAGGTCATGGCTGGCCCTAAACAGGTGTTCATGGATCTGCCATCTGGGAAAGATCTGACCTCTTGGAGCTACAGAAAAGACTGTCTGTCAGAGATGTGTCTGGCTTGTCCCTTTGGTGGTGGTTCACTGGCATTGCCATGCTGCTGACTGAGCTGAACACTCCAGCACAATAGGACTGCAGGAGTTTTATCTCCAAGAACAGGATTTTCCTCTTTGGAGCTGTATTTACTAAACATGCACACACAGCTGAAATAAGTTTATCCTACTTCAGGAAGTAAAACAAGACTTTAGTAGCAGTGTATTGTATTCTGAGAGCAGGATGGCTGTTTGTACCTCTCTCCAACAAGAGCTTAATTCAGGGAAGGACCTTCTTGTAGCACGTACCTTTACTGCGTAATAATGCACTCCGTACGTTGGGAGGGACTCTACAATGCTCATGTAACTGCAAAACAACACAGAAGAGAATAACACATCTGAGAAGCTGAGAGGATGATCTGAAAAAAAACTTTGATAAATAAATAATTATGCCAAGAAATACTTTAAAATGAAGCATTGTGAGATTGGAAGCATAGTTACATATTGTATTTACAGTTCTGTAGAAATACTTCGTAATAAAACGAAGGTCACAAAGAAATCATTCTTGTTTCACTTACTTCACAATTGCTTGACCTCTTGTCTGACCATTTAGTTTCTTGTAATGTTCAATGACTCGATCCTCACTGGAAAGGAAAAAAAATTGGATGTTTTATATAATGCCATTATCATGACTAAAAATCTTGCCAAAAGCTGAAGAGATACTTCTGTTACCACAGCTACTGACTGATGGAATCAAAAAATGCCAAGCAAAACCATTAGATGAAGGGATTTGGTGCAGAGCAGGGTAAACAAACGGGGAGTCACAGACTGAGAATAAAAATGGTTTTCTAAGAGTTGGGTCTCTGGAAAAACCCTTTTCCCTCACAAACATGATACCTACTTGTACACACTTTTTCCTTTCTGCATTCCTTTCCTTCCTTACAAATGATACCCACAATACTACACTGAGGGCAAACAGATTTGTGTGGGAGCTGCTCAAGATCTGCTTTGTCCTAACTGCTGTAACTTCTTTTCAAGCCCATCATGTCCCCTAAAAGATGGGCAGAACTGTCAGAAATTGGTGGCCAGTCATAGCCCTAAGACTGACAGGTTCCTTCTCACTGCAGGTGCACCATTGGAAGTACTCTGGAGCAATCTCTCTCAGCAGGAATTCCTAGTGTACACAGAGGCAATAATAGCAGCAATGACAAGGGATATCTCCAGGTGACTCAAACTTGAGTTTCTTTACTCCTAAAGTATTCATGTGCCTTTGCTTACTTTAGAGTTATACTAACTTTCATTCCCCCAGCAACTCCTGGCCAAACACTGGGAGCTGGCATGAGCTGGGGCCCATTTCCAACAGCTCCTTGGAGACTAAAATCATTTTATGTTTTAAGCAGACATGAACTATGTCATCCTGTGTTCCAAGGTGAACCATGGAGGCTGTTCCACACCAGTGGGCTTCTGTGCCAGACAACAATTCTGAGTGTGTGCCTAAGCAGTAGAGATGGAGCATCCAGGAGAGATCAGCATGACCCAAATGAGAGGTTGAGAGACAAATATAAGTTCACTTCTAAAGAATTCCACTCATTCTTCTCCAGTGAATGGGCAGCAGAGCTATTTGGTGCACACAATCAGCTGTGCTAGCAGGGTCCCAGCATGGCAAAGGGTAAGCCAAGGTCCCAATGTAATGCACACAGGACTGGCACTGCTACACTAGCATGACAGAACACTGACTGAGAACATGTCTGAGAACACAGGACTCAGGTTTAAAACCAATTTCTTGCTCTTTATTTGGTATTTTATTTTTGATTCCCAAGGACAGGGAATCTGTTGAGTCCCCTGGAGATTCTGTACAGAACTTGCCAGACCAAGAGGAGGGGAACCTAAACTAGCTTCATGCCACCTTAGTGCCCTCCCCACCTGGCCCTGCATGAGCTTCCATCCATGTCTGTGTCTATCCCATGCCACCATGCTGCAGGTGGTTTAGGGCAATGTGAACTGGCATTCCTCCTTCCCTGCATTTCCTGGACCCAGCAGGATCTCCTAATGGGGCCTTTCAGCTGCCCACCATGTGGTAATCCTTCCCCAGGCAGAACTGAAGCCAGCTGTATTGCTGGGCAGTGTGAAGGAGCACAGCAGGGTGGGATGATGGGAGATGACCTCACCAGGGCTGCTCAGAGATGCCCATGGGGGCTTTTGTGGAGGACTGCAAAGCATTTCCCCAGCCCAGCTTAACATGACTGTATCGTCTTCTCATTGCTGCCTTCCCCATTTGCACCCCTGTGCCAGAAAGGACAGAATCTCTTTTAGAGAGAGAGCCAGAATCTCCTGAGCCACAACAGCTTTTAGAAAGAAGAGCCACAGGGAAGCTGAGGGTTGTGCAGCCCAAATAATGAAGAGAGAAAAGAGAACCAGAAACATCAGTGAAGCAGCAAAGTGCAATTCAGAGACAGTGTCACATTGTCAGCAGGGCCAGCTTTTCCCTCACAAGCCCGTGGTTTATCTGAGAGGTAACTGCTTTCCTTACTCACTCACCAAGTGGCTTCCCCCATTCACCCTACAAAAATAAAAGAGCCCTTTTCAGAGCTGTCCCATCAGCAGGCCACAGCAGGAACACGGTGCTGACTGAGCCAGTGACACATTACAGGGTAAAGGAATGGTCCAGCTCTCCCATCAAATCCCTCAGAATCATTTTAATGCTTAGAAAATGATCTCTAAATTCTACAGCTATGAAACATATTCAGCACACTGATCCAAGCAAGTACCACAGATGTTATGGGTGTGTACATGAAGGCAGAGCCTGGGTCTCCTGCCATGATTATCATAAACAGGATTACTTTTGGAGCAATAACTGAATTACATGAGTGTTCAGTATTGGAAGATCTCCAAAAAACATCATTCTTAATAAAAAAGATAGACAGAGAGGGCTTACAGCCCTTTGAAATTACCTCTTAAAACCATGATTACATGTGGATGCAATTCCTCTGTCTCAGACAGGAACAAACCAGGAGTGACTTCTCAGAAAATAATGGAGTTTCTCCACTGGAAAACACTCCTAGTTTTATTTTCCACTCTGTGCAGTTTATTGCACAGATCAACCTCTCATATTGCTGCCATTCAAGGAAAGGGTAGATGTACCTGGACATGCTGATTACTTAATGTGATTCCTGATGTGCTCTGCTTTCTTACAAATTCTTATTATAAAACAATTGATACATTCCTAGAACATACTCCTTGGGTAGGGAAGGCAATTGATGCCCCATTTCCCTCCAAAGGACAGATCAGATGTCAGGGAGCCTTCCTGAACAGCAGGACAAAGAGCTGTGTTTTTAACCCATGCTAGAAATATGGGATAGTCCAGGCTCTCTCCAGTTCTTCTAAGCAAATGCAGGCAATGCTATACCCCCATTGCTCTGTCAGGGTACTGATGATTTTCCTTAGTAAAATGTTTTGTGCTCTACAGATGTTAAGTGCCAGGCACATATCACCTTTGTTTCTTCTTTCCTTTGAACAAAAAATATAAAGCCTAAAATATCAATCAAGCCATGTTTAAGAGTGGGATCTGTGGCCTTTCCCCTTCCTGCAGCACTGGCCTTGTCACTGGGGAAAGAAACATTGACTCCAGAGTAGAATTCATCCAATCTGTTTTGGACCGATTCCTTGGGAGGAGGTTATGCTGCTTCTCTCTGCAAAGGGAGCTGAGGGCACCTAGCTCAGATAGCAATGTCCACACTGGAAAAACATTCACAGTTACAACAAACTGTGTGACAGTCCTTCCTTTAACAATTCTCTGAACTTCCTTTTCCTTTCACTGCCCTGTGCAAGAAGGATGATCCAGCACAGAGGTTCCTTTCTGCCTCCAGCTCTGGGTTGGAGGGTTAAGCCCAACACATGCCAAGGAAAACAAGCAAAATCATTCACGGGTCAGAAGGAGCATTAGCAGAGCCTGTAAACATGCTCCCCTATCATTTCAGCTGTTCATCTCCAGCAGCTGCCATGCTGCTACTGACAGCTGGGAGAGTGCTGGGACACTGCTGGGACCACCAGCTGACATCTCCTCTCCCCCCTGCTCTGCCTTGTTGCTGTGCTGGTGACACAGAAACTCATTCACAGTGCAGAGCTGGCAGAGGATGCTTAACTAATGTGGAGACAGAGACACAGAGGCTGCCGAAGCACTGCTGTCTGTTTGCCAGCTCATAAAACATTCCCCCCAAAGCTGCAGAAATTAATACATGGATAATATTCTGCAGCAGACAACTCTGATAAAGATCTTTAGAAGTAACAAGAAATCCCTTCTGTCCCAGCAGCTTATAGAACTGGACAGCAGACAACTTGCAAGCAAATGTAGGCCTTGATTTTCTCATCATCAGATCCAGATTTTCAAAGTGAGTTCCTCCCTCCCTCTCTTCCCAGCATACTGAGCTGTTTTAAATAGCTGTCCATTCACTGCTGTTCCATAGTGTTATTCTGTTTCTAACCTGACTTTCCCATTTTGAATACATTATTGAACAAATAATGTCTTTATTTGCAGTCATATGCTGTCCCTCTGAAGCCACCAGCACCTCTTAGGCCAAGGGACCAAGAGCTGGACCAGGGCCTCAGGTCTGTGTTGAACCAGAGAAAATCACTAAATAGTGATTTTCAGCTGATGTTTTCAGAGGTGGGTATTCTGGCAACACTGATGCTAAAGCAAGCTCACATTCAAAGTCTGTGGGAACCTGTGAGAAGTCTATCTTCCCCCTGGTCTGTTGAAAATCCCAATCTAGCATTCACTTTTGTGTTGTTGCACCTCATGTCGGCCTTATTACTGACAACTGAGTACTGGGCTGGCTTGTTAGGGAGGATCTGAAATGAGGTAAAATGCAATGACATGTGTCTGGAAAGGAGCACTGTGAGTTAACACATTTCTAAAGGTTCTCTCCAGTCTCTGTGATTGGTTTTGTGTTTCCATGCATGGCCAGGAGAAATCAAAACTCAGGGCCTCAACTCCTGGACTGTGTGGGAGGACCAGAAGATCAATTTTCATTTAAAAAAGCCCCTTCTTTCTTCACCAGTAATCAGAGATGCTAAAAGATGCTTGAGAACAAGATGAGCAACTGATTATTCTGAACCTGGAGAGAGCTGCAAGAGATTAAAGTGAAGGGAAAGGCTTCAAGAGTATGGAACCAGGAGACTCCATGAAGGTGGAACCAGAGGCACAAACTGTGCTGGTCTAAGAATCCAGGACTCATCCCACAGGTGTTGCTACATTTGGTAGGTGCAATAGCTGATGCTTTTTAAGGGTGTGTGATGGAAATGTATTATTTTATGAAGATCTTTTACAGCACCTTGCCAAAGGTATCATAGTACTTACTTGATTATCTATTTTATTATCTCGTAATCCACTTCAGTTGAAAAAAATATAGTACAAAGTTCTTTTGTTTGTCTGTTTTAAACTAATTAGAGTCATTACCCACCCAATCTTTAATGTTTTAAAAGCTTCTTTCCAGGGTTGGATATTCACTTCTGACTGCCTGCACTCATGCTGAAGAACTGCAGAATAAAACTGACTGCTCACAGAAAAGGTTTGGATAAAATCTGCATCTGGTACATAATCTGCATGTGATGTGAAGAAGTGTCAGAGAACACAGTTTTAAAAGTCTGCTCCCTTAGATCACTGAAGTTTGATCTGTAATTTTGAGGCTTTTTGTCTGATTCACCAACAGACGCTTCCTGAGAGCATTAAATGTTTCAGAGGGTGTTTAGGAAAAAGCCATCATTAAAAAATAATGAACTACTAATGTTAAAGAGGCCTTTTAGACCTGCTTACTGACATGAAATCACAAGGGAGTCACAGGACTGTAGCCTCTGGTTTTATTGCTCCATTGGCAACACCACCTTCTCAACCTGTGACCTGCTCTCAGTCACATGAGAGCCCCCACAAAATTAAGTACAGCTGCAAGTGCTGTACCTTGTGTATAAATGCAAATACTCATATTCTGAGCACGAGGATTTTACATGGCTCTTCTCACTATGTGGCACTTCATTAAGACCTTAGGCCATGTTGTTGCTGAAGGGTCAGATTTGCCTTTCCTGCCAGTGCCTACTTGTTCCCACTCCTCCTCCTGAGATGGCTTTCAGCTTGAGCTCCCAGTCTGTCAGTCAGCCAGGCCACCTGGAAATGTACTGCTTTTGAGTGTATGAAGTAGTTTTTGGAAAAAGAGATGCTCCTAAGAGGAAGACCATTCTTCTTCAATGAGATGGCAGCCTACATTTATCATTTCTCATGAAGATTTGATTTGGTTCTTAGCGAGAAATATCAGGAGATTGTGATGATCCACAGTTATTGTGTCAGTGATCCTAATATCAGCTGGAGACTCTGAATTTCTCCTTATACTCTCAGAAAGGAATTAAGAGACCTCACAATGAGCTTGCCTATGACTTGACATTAGGTACAGTTAATTCCACTGTTGTAGCCATGCTAGGGGAAGAGGATGACCTTTTTGGCAAAGAGAAGGACTGACATCATAGCCTGCAAACTGCTTTGTTTTCCCCTGCCATCCTCAAGATTACCAAAATGCAGAAATGAAAAGAGTAGCAGATAAAGAAGCTCAATCCAACCCCCAGGCTTGCAGCCTAATGCTTTAAAGGCAAACATGAAAGAGCAACAAGCAGAAAATGGAGTGAAAGTATCTCCCCTTTAATGAATAGTCTTTGCCCAAATTCTTTCCTATTTGCACAGATAAAAGGGATATGCAGGGTGGCACAAAGAATCTATGTGTGTGGCATGCAAAATCTAAATGTGACCCTGCTCCTACCTTGAGCTTGTTTTTCAGTGCAATAAAGACAGAGCAAACAAGCATCCACCTCCAAACACTGAGTTCATATAAGATTAATTCAGCTATGCCATACAGAGAGGATTTACAAGATGAAACTGAATCATTCAACACAGGGCAGTGCAAAACATTGACATTTCCAACTGGGAAAACTCTTTGACAAATGCAAAGTGCTGTGAAAGTAAATGGCACATTAGGCCTTCAGATTTCATCAGGACATTTGCACACTTCCAGTGGATTTTTGGCCAGGCATTTGGCAGATGGGGAAACCGAGGCCCAGGATAGTAGCTCTACTTGTGTAAAACCATGCAATGAGTCAGTGACAGACCCAGAGGCAGAGGGCAGGAATTTCTGCTTCCCATTCCACTGTCAGACCCCACTGCCAGAGCCAGGTCCTGCACAAGGACAGTGACACATTACCAGTAAGCGAGGGAAGGATGCTCCTTCAGCGCTGGTGTTGGAAGGGCTGGCAGCTTCTTTAATTCATTCCTTACAACTTCATTGCTGAAAGAGAGTTCAAAAGGAGGATCAGGCTACAAGAAAACAACCACAATATTTGATATGACTTGACCTAGCTGGCAGGCTGCTATGGCTCTACATCTGTTCCTTCTTAACAAAAGGCACTGGGGTTTCCTTTTTCTCCTCTCTTTATTTGTTTTATGGCAGCCCAGTTAACTTTTCCCTCTATTATCAAAATTGGAGAGAAGCTCTCCCAGATGGTTATGTTGAACCACTTCCTACCAGTGACTGGACACAAAAGCCACAATGTCACATGTCACTGAGCAGGGTGTCACAGATATGTTCATATAGGGAAAAAAATATAAGAGGGAGACAAAGTGATGCTTTCAGCTGCAATTACAGATTTTTATTTAATGCCTAACAAACTGCTGCAAAAAGTAATAATTTGCTTTCTTCACATCACAGGTTGTTCTTAACCAGTTCCCCAGTGACCTGTCCTTTGCATAACATCTTCACTGATAAGACTCCACTTTGAATTTGGGTCCTGCTACACAAAACCTTCCTACACAACCACCTCACTAACATCCTTCTCCCTGCAACCTCCAGTGGCCACAATGGCCAGCTGGAACGGCAACACTGTGCAGCAGAGAGCAGGGAGAGCTCATCAAATGGGAGGCAGATTCTCACAGATGAAACCGTGGGATTTTCTCCTACAAACCCCAAATGCCTCCCTTCCCACTTTTAAACACACATGGAATTGTGCGCACATAGAAAAAAAAAAGCCTCAAAGGCTTGGGAAGGAAGGCAGTGCTGCTATTAATTTTTTAAATTGTAGAAATACACAGCCAAGAGGGCCAGACAGGACACGGAGGAGTGCCAAAGAATTCATGTTTATTGGCTTACTTCGTTCCAGCAACTTTTTCTGCCTTCTTATACCCTTCCCTTTATCCTACCCAAACGTGTGGCTGTCCTGGAGCTGCAGAGACAGATATCTCTTCCAGAACTCCAGATTTCCCAGCCCACTGGCTTCTCCCATGAGGCTGGCAGACAGGCAACAGGTAGTTTTGACCTCTCTGGCTGTAGACCGGAGATCCTGACATCTGCTAAAGACTTGAGGAGCTCGTGGACATCCCAGATCACCCTGGGTTTCATCCCTGCCTCTGGGACAATCTGTATGTTGACTTGGAGAGAAGTGACACTGCTTCAGTTGTAAAAATCTTCCCACAGCATTTCTCCATTTGCACATCCCAGGAGCAGGCTCTGCCTGAGACCTAGGTGCGTTTGTCTTAATTGGAGTCTGCAGGTTAATTGCTAGGTTGGGCCATAGGGTAAACCACTGACATAAATCCTGGAGCAGGCATTTTGGGCATGTCTACAGACATTTGTTATTTATTATTATGGTAGTTCCTTGACAATCAATTAAGTAGTTTCAAAACAAAACCAAACTTCTAGTCAGGACAAATCTGTGAGAGATGGCCAAGTCTCAATGAGGCTGAAATTTTGCAGAGTGAAGATGTGCTGAACAGCACACAAGAACTGAGGCAACTGCTGCCATGCTAAGCACCTGGAAAACCACTCTGTAACACCTCCTATGCCAAGCCAAAAGGCTCTTGACAAACAGTGTTTGAACACCCACTCCTGCCCAAATCCCATGGTCACTTGGCCATCAGAGAGCTCTTCTCCTTCTAAGTGCAAATGCTCAAAACCTATTCAGATTTATTCTTCCATGGCAGGTAAATATCTGCACAAGTCTGAACATGAAGCTGCTCTGCACTGTGTTATCTGCTGATCTGGAAGCTCTGTTCTGTGACTGACAGCCTAGAAAACAAGTTGCTGCTTTTTAGAGTTTATTGCCAAGAGCTGTCTCCTCCACAGCATGTGCATACTCAGCTCTTACTGACATTTTTGACATTTTGAAAGAAACTGGGAAAAAAGAATAGAACTTGGGACAGTCAGAGTACAAGCAGAAGTAACTGCCCTCAAATGAAGATTTTTTGAGGCTGGCTGCTCAGAGAAGGAAGTTGAGAGATTTCCAAAACTTTTCTGGGAAAGCACAGAGTGAGTTCCAAACAGGGACTTTCTGAGCCCAGAAATCTATCAAATAGGGCAAGATTAGTGGTGACTAACGATCCCTGAGAGTCTGGGAAAAACTCTGAGTCAGTAATGGCTCCTATAAAAGAAAGGGCTAACATCAGTCAGCTCTGTTTTTTCTGTCAGTGAGGCACAAAGTTTGCCTGTGCTGTGACAAGGTTTTTTAAGAATCAGAGAAAAAGACATTTTTAGTGATGTTGGGCAGGATTAACGTTTCTGCTCAGCACCTAGAAAATATTGTAAGGATAGTGCCTCAGCCTCAAAGCACCTCAAAAGTCAGGTAATAACTTCCAGGAACAAAAAGGTATTTCATTCTGTGATCCATGCATTCACAAAGCCTTCTGGCAAGACTCATCTCAAGACAAATTAATTTAGACTCCCAAAAAGATGTCAAATCAATAAAAAGAAAAAAAAATAATGACTCAGGTTGCATTTGAACTAGTGGTCATGAGGTCACTTTCCTCTTGGCTCCTTTTAAAACACTGAACCCCTCAATTTTTAAAATGTTTCCAGCAGGATCTCAAGTGCTTTTTACTTATTGCCTTTCATGCTTTTTCTAGTGAAATGTCTCAGTGTGTTTGTTTTATTACTGTATTTAGAAAGTGTTTGTTTAATCCAGTCACTTGTGCTGCATTTATTTTATATTTGGAAGTGTCCAGCCTCCAGGGCTGATATATACAGAAGGATATTTAGGACACAGATTCATTAATATGCAGGGGAAAGGCTCCAAAGACACTTTCTCTCTGTCCGCTAGACCACTTTATTTCTTTTTTTTCCTATGGTGGAAATGGTAATATTTAAAGGACTGAATAACAATATGAAACCTGAACTGGAAAAGCCATCTGCATGGGTTCCTGAAAGCTGGTTAGAAAGCTGAAGTAAGGTTGACTAACAATGGACCTAGAAAACAGAACTCCTTTTTCTTGGGTTTGTTCTGGTAATGCCTGTTTAATGAGTCTTGTCAAATCAATTAGTCACCACCTCTTAGTATCTTTATCTACACATGGGGGCAAAAGGGCCTGCCTAGAATTTCATAAATATTTTGTGAAAAACAAGTTTTTGCATACTGTCTAAAATAATTTTGAGCAAGATTACATATGCAGTTGTCTCAGGAAATCCATACATTTTTCAGCATGTGTAATAACAATGATCAGGAACAAAACAAAACTGCAGGTTAAAGTTACAAACTCTTCTCAGCATGGTGATTCATTCTGTAGAATGCAGGAGGAAATGCATACCCTGAGATTCTCAGATTAGATGGTACTTTTCAAAATACAGTGTTTAGGACTTTACCATTAGGCTGCAAGAAAGCAGGCCAGGTTTTCTAACCCTTTAATACATTCTAATTGGTTAAATGTCACTTGCTTACACAGAAAGAAAAGTAAGCCTAAAACTATGTTAGATTACCATCTGCCCAAACGTTGAAATTATTGTGAAATTCTGCCTAGCAGGAAACTGGCTGTTAGCTTTCCTCCCTTGTTATTCTTTCATGTATTGCTGGGAGACACTTGGAGTTCAATTGAAATGTCTCATACTTTTTAACTGGAAGAAATGTAGCAATGAGGAACTAGCTACAGTGGTTCAGGATTTTGTTTTACTCAGAGGTTTTTCTTTCCCATCCCCAAACTGAGGGACAAATGATCTGTATATTCCATTTATTGCTGCTTTGACATACAAGCTGTTTAAGGCTGAAGAACTGGATTATGAACATTTAAAAACAAAGCTGGTATGAGTTTTCCAGAGATTTTGGGACTGGACTCTCAATCTAGGATTAAATTAGGAAAAAATCCCAATTATTTTAACAATAGGCTGTATTCCCCCACGAACTAGCCAGGGCAGCCTTGGTAATTCCTTTATGTAGGCCTAAAGAGAGTCACACCTGTAGGATTTGTGTTCATCTAAGGAACTGAAATTTGTCCTGCCCATGCTCTGCCAACCAAGCCTGACTCAGCTCCCAACTAGAAACAAGATTAGTTTGAGCTAATAACCTTTAGATCTGTCTGCAGGGTACTAGTTTAGGACCTTTATACATGCAATTCTATGCCTTTAAAGTCAAAATGTTTGCAGCTAATACTGAAAAGCACAGATCCAATCTTAAGTGTCCAGTTCCACCTGAAAACCAGCTGAACAAGGAAACTTGATTGTCTGAAATTCAATGGTATGTTCCAGACTAAAAGTAAACATATTTAAGTCTTGTCAGCTGAAGCATTCTCTTTCAGTAATGTGAAAATGCTCTTCTTTAGTGCAGAGGACTAGGAACTTCTTAAGAAGAAAAGTTTAAACCTCATTCTGCCTGAATCTTTATCAACTAAGAGATGGAGACCTCTTGTAGCAGAAATACTTAGTTGATTTAAATAGGATCAGGAACTCAGGGTTTCTGATGAGCTTGTTTTTGAAATGAAACACACATTAGAAATGGAAAAGGACTTAAAAGAATTGGTCACTATAGCTTCTAAACTCATCTGTCAGGGCTGTTGTGGCATTTTACTTCAAGACAGGTAAGGGTGACTTGGACTGTGTTCCCTAGGCTTAGCAAAACCTGGGAATTACTGTGATATCCAAGGTAACAAGAAGCAGTGATAACAGACTCATGCATGGTAATGTCCTACCAAAGGATCGTGTTTGAAATGACATGAACTTCTTTTTGGAAGAGGAAAAAGGAACACTCTGATCACAGTGATTATTCTGAGGTATGGGATGATTTCCTCAAAAGCAGCAGTGGGAGCGGCTGCCACTGAGGATGTATCAGTTCACAGAGGTAGAAAACTGACTGTTAGAGTTTGTAGGATTGATTCTGCTTTTTCAGTTCCCACAAGGCCCAAAGAGCAAACTTGCAACTGCATTCAAGAGTCCTGAGCCAGCTGCAGATCCTCCAGGTGGCTGCAGTGGGGTTGGGAGGCAATCCCACTCTGGCCACCCTGGGCGGGTGCCAACACGCAGCTGGAGCTGTGACACTTTGGCTTTGACTGTCCCAGCACCTGAGGTGATCAGCAGTGACTCACAGGAAGGCTCCCATGGGGAACAGCAATTCTCCCATCACCACCAATGAGCCAGAGTTTATGCACTTTTCTGGATGGGGGCCAGAGAGAAACTCCTACTCACAGGCTATAAATCTGATGGTGGCAGTAGACAGGACAGGTGTGGGAAAGCTGCAGTCTGCGTTCCACGCATGCAACCCTTTAGAATTAAATTATTTCTTCAAAAACAAAAAGTTCAAGAGTTCAGCCTTCACACAACATATGTTGCCATGCACAACATATAATCTTTAAATTTCAGCAGCAAGACAATCACAACTGCAAAGCTTCTCTGTCTCAAAGAGTGGGCACTTCTACTTTAAACAGTATTTCAACATCAACTAATTTCAGACACTGAAGCTCACTTGATCCCTAAGAGAAGTCAGAACATTTGCCTTCACCTGCAGTTCCTCTGGCCAGCCTGAGGCTTGGTTTGCCTGCCAGATTTTACACTGCTGATACAATAACCACAAATCTCAGCAGGCAAAAATCTTGACCACAACAACCTCATGTTGACTTCAGTAGCACCTGGATCTCACCCAGAACATAAACCTGTGTCAGTGCACATTAGATGGGAGCTGCTGGACAGACATCTCTGGGAGATGCCGAGTCTTCTAGACCACAGAGGATCAGGGAAGCATTATTCTATCTTCCTCTATGAACAGCCTTCAAACTGGCAGATTGCTTTGTCCCCAAAGTCCATTTATAAATTAAGATCCCTGGCATTGCCCTCAAGTTATTATTATGACACCCCTCCTGTGCCTGACTTGGATGTAAGGAATCCCCCTTCCACTTCAAACCACTGTGACCCACAGGAGAAAGAACTCAGAGCTGTTTTCATGGGCCTGGTGATGACTGATGTGGTGGGAGCAGTTAACACCATGGCTTGAGATATTTTCTGTGCCCTCAGAGAAGATTCCCCATTTTCTGTGGTCTAGAGAAACACACTGTGATAAACTCAACCAATCCTTTTACAAGGGAAATCACACAACTTTTAGCAGGTGGATACTTTCCACCAGCTGTTTCCATTTCTGGTCTGGAAAAGATAAAATGCTTTCAGTCTTGTTACTCTGAGCTATCTGATTCCTTTCTGTTCTGAGTTTCACAGTCTGAATGTACACTTTCCAAGTGTGTTTTCACCATACCCAAGACATTCTGGCAAACAAATATTGCTCTTCTTAGCAAAACCAGTGGTTTATCAGAGGTTGAAATGGCAAAACTTTAGTTGGCCTAACTCTTCTGGACCGAGTGCTTGGCAGTGCATTGAAAACCTAGACTGAAAAGTCAGAGCCACACGCACTCCAGTACCCCCTAAATAAACAGTGCTGATAGCCAAGTTATTCCAACTTGGACAGAACTGAAAAATGAAGCAAGACTGGGTTTATGTCTCTGTGGTCAGATGCAAATCAGGATTTTGCAAGTTCATTAAAGTTTTGAGAAATGATAAGGCAGAGCTTAAACTTCCTTTTAGCAAGGGCTACCTTATGTCATCTCAGATTCCATGATGGGCAGGAGATATCTAAAATGCACTTCCTTTTCACTGATTTGTCACCATTTTAGCTGGCTGGAAGTTCCAATCCACCAGAAAGTGGAACCTGCCTGCTCTTCATGGCCTCCTATCATTACAGTCATGTTTCAGTGTATCGCAATGCTGACAAAATTAAGACAATTTTTGGGCTCACCTGACAATTCAACCCCACTGCCCATTTTCTTTTCTCCTCTGGAACTAACTTTAATGGATATTGTAGTCCTCCAGACTATATGAAATTTTTAGCATCACCAGTTCTCCTGAGCTTCACACTGAGAACTTCCATGTTTCTCACACGAGACACCAAACAACCATCTGACCTTCAGCTGCTATTAATGCATAAATCACAGACACGGTCAACTTACAGGAAAATTATTGGGCATTTCATTAACAGTCTTCTGAAACACCAAGTACAGTGACCTCATTGAGTTTCTTACAGTAAGTCTGAAGATTTGGCTCAAGGGATAGCAGATGTTCAACAAAACCAATTATCGAATCAGTGATTTTGAGAACTGTCCAAATTCAAACTGAAATATCAATCAGTGATGGAATTTTAATGCTGCCTCTGGCAGGATCTGTGATATAACAGTGATTTTAGAGTCATTTCCGTAGCAATTTCCTTCCGAAGACTAGTCTATTTCCTGAACTTCATGACCACATAATGAGATTTGTCAACAACAAAATCACAAACAATGCTGTTTGCAAGGCATGCTCTGGCCAAAGGTTGTGTTTAGTGAAGAAATTATGTCAGGAAACATGATGTCTATGTTAGCCATGCTCACACAGCTGCATTGCTAACAGAGGCAATCCTGTTGCTACACAGCTACAACTGAGTTGCATGTCTCACACGAATTTTACCAGATTTATTCTCACATCACACAACGGCAGAAATTTTTTAAGTTCACCTACCTTGAAAAATCTCCCTTTGCCTCCTGTAAAACAAGGAAGAGGGGAAAAAAATATAATTAAAAGCAGGGAAAAAAAAAGAGAAGAGAAGAGAAGGCTGTTCAAGATTTTCCATTTGCAAAATTCATTTAGCAGCAATTTCCTGTTGTAATTGATTCCTCATGCAGGTTTTGGAACCAGTATCTAATGTCAAGTGCCATGATAGAGTGAGTTGGGCAGATTAACAAACAAAAGATCTAATATAGGGCCAGATGATTACTCATTCTGCTGTGGATACCTAAGATACTACAGGAAATAATGCCAGTAAATAAGAAATTCTGGGTGCTACATTAATAGAAAATCTCTGAAGTCTCAGTGGCTTTGCAGCCTCTGAGACTGCAACTCCCCTGACTTTTTTACAAGTATTCTGGCCATTTTCTAGTACCTAGACTTTCAAAAAGCTTGCTCACTGTCAGCTTTCAAGGGGATGCAAGACAAGTTTCTCTAATTCCTTGCTGGGTGTTTGGGGGAGTATTTAGCTCCCTTATTTGTACGTCTAGGTACTTCTATTTATTACCATCACAGCCTGACATTAAAGGGTTGGATAATGTTCCATTACAGTAGTTAGTCTTACTGCACACCTGGAGAATCCCCAGAATCTGGTGAGTGCCCTCTGCAATAGATTTAGCACACATTTTGCATTTTCCATTTACCACAGACAATATGCCTTTCATATGATTCATGCTGAAGCACCTCATTTGCCACCAGCTACACAGAAAGCACAGTGCAAGAATGCAATTTGTGCTGTGAGGGAGTTTCCACTGCCAAAAGGACTGCGCTTTGTGCTCAGGTCTTTTGTCTTTACATCCATTCATCTACCCACAAAACCAGCCAGCCCACGTCCAGTGGTGTTTCAGTCCTGAGGCTGGGGTAAAGTTCAGAGCTCTGCTGGTACTTTAATTTGTTCTGGTTATAAAACAATTTGAAATAAGGCTGCAGAATAAATCACTTGAGTTCTGACAGACCTTTACTATCTTTCCATTTCCCTCTGAGTGAACTGAAGGGCAGACAAGCACTTCTTTGGTTCATAGGAAGGAGTCCTTGAGCATGTCATGATTACAGTTCAACACAGAACAAAGCCCAAAGGATTTGCTCTTGCCTGCATGGGTGCAAGCACACTGAATTTAAAAACAATTTTGTAGGGTATATTCTTCATAATTCACTGCTTTGACTTAAATGCTGCAGCAAGAAGTAGAACAAAATGCACTATGATTCCTTTTGTTTTGCTTGGATCCTGTCACAAACACGGGTTGTAGTAGTTTCTGGTTACAGGCAGCAAAGGTGTGGCTTGTTTTGACTGTTTCATTAAGTTACACATCAAACTACTACAGGAATAAGCGTAACATCCTGTGTTTGTGGCAAGAAACAATCCCAGCAACAAGGGTTAGTTACAGCTCTGGGTCTGGCTGTACAATTACTAAGCACTAAGTTATTCACTAGGATGAGCAGACAATAGATTCATAACCCCACTGCTGCTCCTCACAATGAGCCCGTTGTTTGATGTGTATTCCCCCAACAGCCAATATGTGATTTCTATAATGTGCTGCTAATTGAGTCCTCCATCCTGACTCTCTCACTCCATTCTTGTTGCATAAAATGATTTTAATGAAGGTTCAAATCCCTACACATTAATTGCTTCTTTAACGTGGCAAGTGCTCTAGAAGTGCAGTGCATTGTTATTTATTAGTGCAGTCTGATGAGCTGGTTTGTCTGTTCACATGGCTCCTCATAGCTTCATGGCTGATGGGAACAAAATTAAAACTACAGACTGTAAGAGAGGGGAAACAAGGATCATCTGACAATTACATCTAATCTGCTCCCACAGTCATGCTTCTAAAAAGAGAACTTTCACAAAACCCACCCTCACTACCCTGAAAAGGTTCCCTTCTGGGAACCAGACATTTACCAAACACTGCTTGGTCATTTACTCTCTGACCTTTTTCCCTCTTCTTGAAGACTGGAACTTTGAAAGATAATATTTAGAAAGGTCTTTAAACCATTCTGCCCATGTTGGAGAACACAGACAGTTGCATATGTAGAAGCTTATGTACCTCATCAGAGGACCAAGCCCCACTGGGAAAACAAATGCAAGTGAAAAAACAACATTGCATATGGATTTCACCTAGGAATTTGCATTCATCACTTAGATTTTCTCTGGCTGTACATCACACCCCAGAGTCTTGGATATCTGTGCTGGTGCAAACACAACAACATTTCTGCATGCAAAATGTTGAGCAGTACCTGCTCCCTGAGTGGGGAGGTCTAGTTTGAGAGGCTTCTGCACCCATTTTGACAGAAACAATGAAAACTGTGCAGACACATTTTTTCCTGCAGCTGGGGGAAACTCCTACACTTCCACACAGCCATTGTGGATTTGGTAAATCAAAACATTTACTGCAGCATGAGGAAGCACCAAGTGAGAGAAGGTGGGCGCTTACCTGCAAGATGTATGCAGCCAGTTCAAACACCACTTCACTGTCAACCTCAATGAGTTCCTTGAAAGGTGAAGAAAACAAGAAAGAAAAAGAGAGTTGAGCTGCTATAAGAAGAACATACATCTCCTCCTGACTACTGCATGGTGAAGCATGCAGTGCCAGTTTTCTCCCTTGGCTAGGCTTCAAAGTATTCCCTGTGCTCCTGGAGACAAAAGGGAGGGAGAAGCTGCCCACTCAGATATGGAAAAAGCCAAATATTCAGTGCAATGTGCTGGTTAATGAAGCATAACTGGATGTGGCATGAAGGGATTCCTGGGGGAGGAGTGAGGAGAAGGCAGGTGGAAGGGGTAGGATCAGGGTACATTTTATTCTCTTGTGTGATTTAGTGAAAAGCAGTCCAGCACATAAATTTTTTTGCCCTCAGATGTGACCATGGTTCAAGGGAACACAGCTTTGTCCTTAGCTCACAGAAGCAGGGAATGAGAATTTATTTTCAACACACTGAGGTGGTATCAAAGCCCCCACTGGATTCCTCTGGCCCTTGCAAAAGGTAAACTCACAGGAAAATGAACCATATTTGCTCTCGCAGGATTTGGGCCCTGGTTTTGTCCTTTTCACCCCCCAAGAGCACTGAAGCTGAGGGTGGTTCGAGAATGAGCTGTGACAGCAAGTCTTTTGGTAGATCTTCCTTCTCTATTTTATAGGATCCTGCCACCGGTGAAAGCAATCTTGAAGGGTTTTACTTGGACACCGTGGTCACATGAAGAACACTGATGGTTCCAACAGCCCCTCTCAGGGTTCCTCTGCTGAGCCAGGCACTGCTCTGGCTGAATGTGCAGAATGCAGTCCAAGCATCAAAGATGCTTGAGGTGGGAGGCACAAGAATTACTCTGGAGGCCAAGCATGCTATTTCTGACTCTCTGGTCCCTGCCTTTGGGAAGCTAGTGGGCTTTTACTGAGATAATGTTTAGGCCTCTATTCTGCAACTAGAACTTCTACAGTGTCTCCTATGGACATGGGCCAGTAAACTGGGTCACTGTTCAGCTCATTCCTGTAGTGGTTTTTCTGCTGTATTTATTTAAGCTGCTGTTTTTAATATTTTACTTCATCTGGCAAGAAATGAGTGATCTAAATATAGATCACTACTGTGATCCATGTTCCAGCCAACTCATGGCCACACCTCATTTACAAGCCACAATTGCTGCATTGGCTTGTCTCTGGCAAAATCAAAAACAAAGGGAACTAAAACGCAGGATAAGATCCAGGTGTCCTCGGCTTTCACTAGTGCCAGCTTTTTAAAATAAGTTCACTCCTTTCATAACAGCTCCTTGGGGAGTGAAGAGCAGGTCTGCTAGGGGCGATAAACACGCCTTTCCCCTGTCAGCTGAGCCGCCTGAGTCACGCAGGCACCTGCACCAGTGACGAGCCCGTGCCAAGGGAAGCGGCTGCTGCAAGAGGTGGATTCAGCTGCAGGCAGGGCTGGGCTGGGGCTACCAGGCAGTCCCATAGCAAAGGGCAATGCAGAGTAGAACCAGAGCACCTGCTCTTCCTCCTGGCTGGGAGCATCAGGCATGGCACGGACAAACCAGCCCGTGCAACCATGTGTCGACGCTGTGGCAAGTCTGTACTGGCAGGTGGAGTGTGCCAGAGCCCATTCTCTGGCCCCAAGGGTAGCTGGGGTGCAGCAGAGCTCATGACTAAACACTCACCCTGTCTCCCCCAGTCCCAGCTGGGGTTTCCACCACTGTGCTGCCTATTTGGAACAGGTGTGCATCCTTGATCAGTGCCTTGATCTCTGCCTGGGGTGGAGCCAGTTGGCACAGGCCAAAACCCACACCAGAACGTGTGAGTCATTAAACAGCCTCTCTGATCAAGGGACAGTGCCTGATGCCAAGCCCTGTCTGCTTTGGTAGTACAAATGTGGCTTGGCCTTTCTGGAAAAAGTGGCTTGCTGGTGCTGTGCAAGGGTTTGGGTGTGTGGGCTCATGAATGTCTCACTACTCATCAGGGTTGCAATGGGCACAGGCAAAGGAGCACAGCACCCAACACATGGCCAGCTGGCAACCCAGTGACCAGCAGCCCCAAACTAGGCCTCAGTTTTATTCTGCCCCACCCTGAGCAAGGGGATGATGGAGGATGTGTGTCTGGGGAATCAACAGTGTTAGTTCCTAACCCTGTGCCAGCACCTCAGACCTTTCCCTGTTTCATACGCATTTATCTTTCTGGACTGCAGGGGAGCCAGGGCTGGATGTATCCATGGGAAGTCCAATAAGGAAACTTTTGGTGCCACAAGGAAGCTCTCAAGCTTTGGCAGCATGTGACATCATGTGCTAGCTGCAGGAATGACAAGCACTGGCTGTGCTTGGACACCAAATCATCATTACATTAAGAGGACAACACACATCACATTAAGAGGAATCTGCCGGGCTGGGTGCTTGCCCTGAGCCTTAGCAGACACTTCGCACCCAACTTTCAAATTCAGTGCCTTTTTCAATAGCACAGCATGGCTTACTGTGGCTGGAAGTCAAATGGGGAAGGATCTGCATGGGAGATTGGGACTTCAGCAGGGCTATTTTAGGATAGAGATGCTCAGCTTGAATGTGCAAAGTAATGGTTTCAGGAGAGGTCAGACTAAAATAGACACACTTAGATCTGTAGGCACTTTGTTTTCTTTATTTTGTTCCCCTCTTTTTCTTATTAAGCTTCCTCCAAAAAAAGAACAACAGTGTAAGCTTTTCCTGGCAGCACTTCAAAAAGGAACTTTCCCCAGGAACCAAAACGTGATGCTCACTGAGCTTGTTGCTGGAGAGGGCTGACTAAGCACATCTAATTGCAGCCTTGCCGGAGAGCAAAGCACTGCACAGCTCAGCTCAGCAGCCCTGCCTAGTTCCTGGGCACTGAAAAAAAGGAATTTCCTGGCTTCTGCCCTGCATTTTAGAAAATACAAAGCTAGTGTCCATGTATTTTAGGACATATAAATGTCAAGTGAGGCTCCAGATTTGGTGCAATCTACTTGGCTTAGCAGGTGACAAATGTGCTGAGGGTTGTGGGAGGGTGGAATAATCTCTCCCTGACAACATCTGTCTTTCCCTACCACTTCCTCTCTGGCAGATGGAGGTGAGTCACAGGAATGGCCTCTGCCAGCACAGAGGGAGGTAGGAGGGATCCTCCCAGGGAATCCCAGCTGCTGACAAACCTCTCCCAGCCCCAGACATCCAGCCCACCTGGCTGAGTCTGCACACTGCCAATCTCCACCGCAGTGTGGTCTGGGGCTGGCTGATTTTCCAGACCTTGCCACGCACAGCTGGCTTGTGGCATGAGAGGGATCAGTTTCATGGCTCTGCTGTGGGCACCCCTCCAAGCTGAGGGTGTGGATAAGCCAGGATACCTTATCTCTGGCACAGAGTACCTGGCAAGGGGCTGCTCTGAGGGGCAGTGCCAGGGACAGCACCCTGGTCTTCTAGGAGTGGACCAAGGAGGGCAATCACTCACACAAAAACATTTCTCAGTGCATGGCTTGTTCCTCTACAAGGTGATCTTTGGTGCATACCCACAGACACCTTTACCCTGCTCACATAAAACCATAAACTCCTCCTGTCCCACGAATTGGAGGTCACTCAGCTGGCTCAGACTGGAGAAGCGGCTGAGGGGAGACCTCATGGTGATCTGCAACATCCTCACCAGGGGAAGTGGAGGGACAGGCATTGAACTCTTATCTGGAGAACAGTGACATGCCGAGGGAGTGACACGAAACTGACACATGGTTGGATATCAGGAAAAGCTTCACCCAGAGGATGCCTGGGCACTGGAACAGGAAAGTGGTCACAGCATTGAGCCTGACAGAGTTCAAGATGCCTTTGGACAACACTCTCAGGAACATGGTGGGACTCTTGGGGTTTATGCGTGCAGAGCCAAGAACTGGACTCAACGATCCTTGCTGTTCCTTTCCAACCGAGGCCACTCCATCGTTCTCTCTCCCTCTCCCCCCTCACACACGCCGCTGCCCCCGAAGATGGCGCCCGCGCCGCACTGCCGCCCTCTGCGGGCCCGAAACCCTCACGGCAGCCGCTGGGCCCAGAGCGCCTTTTTAACACAAACCCAGACGTTTCCTTCTAAATACAAGCCAGTTTATAATTTTGGCAGTGTAGATTTCCTTCTGCCAGCCACAAGAGTTACTTCCAGGGCTGTTTTACCTCAGAACCACTCTCTGACAGGAAAGCTGCTGCCAAGTGCGGTGGCAGCTGGAGACAGAGGAGTGAGGGAAGGTGTGAGGAGGAGGAGGAGAAGGAGAAGGAGGAGGAGAAGGAGAAGAAGGTTGTATCTGGAAGTCCAGATGTGGCCAATGTAAATTTTGGGGCAGGGAATGCAGATCCAGGTGTCTCAGCCCACTCTGAGCTCCCCAAGTTCTCACCTTGTAGATGCAGGACTTGGCGTTCAAGAAGAACAGCTCGATGGTGGCATTGTCCTTCAGATAGGAGATGCTTTCAATGTAGAACCTGAAAGGAAAAGCAAGAGGGGTGAGACATGAGGGAACTAGGGCAAAACATGGAAATGCACTTATTAAATGAAAAATGTGGTCAATGGAGTCATGATGAATGTGCTAAAAATGAACTTTCTTCTCTTATATCAGCCTGAGGTATGATGATGAGGCTCGTGCACACTCCAGGACCTGATCAGTCACCACCACCTCAGCCATACCAAAGGAACTGGATCATGAAGTGGATGATTTAAGTTATAAATAATCCTTTGTTTTGTTTTCAGACTTAAAATAAACCTTTATTATGTTTTTTGTAAGCTTCACCTTTGTTTGCCATCACATTTTCACCATCAGCATTTCTTCATCACTCCTTTACCCATCGCAACAATTCTGTTCTGTTAACCTGCATCTTGTAAAATATTCATCTACAAAAATGCACTTCTGGATTCCTTCCCTGTCCCCTTCAGCTCTACATAAAGCAAATTTTATAAAGGCTTCTTTACATATTATTTCTATGGTCTCACACTAAGACAGTAGTTACTAACCTTGCACAGTTTACCAGTACCATGAATAACAATGTTAAGGATGACAGGGAATGATCATAATCTAATTTTTTTTGAGATGAAGTGATTTCTCAGAACTCAGGAGAAAGCTCAAATCCCCAGTGTCAGAAAAACCCACTCATTTGCATTGGCTTATTGCCCCAAATATTTGCAATTATGTTGAAAGCCCATGATATGTGTGAATTTATTCAGTACTCCATGTCCTGCCTGCTCTGAAGGTCTGATGCTTTGGCAATGAACCTTTTGAGAGCTTTATGAGAATTGACTCCTGTCCTTAATTCTGCCTTAAGATCTTTTTTTGGGGAAAAAAATGTTCTGGATACTGTCAATGTTAATGACTGATAATTCCATAGAGGTATGTTGTGTGTTCCTGTAGTAACAGAGAAAGCCTGGCTATGTTCAGTGAATGTTAAGGTGAATTTTGCATTGATTTAATGTTTTAGGTAAGGAAAAAAAAATAGATCATAATGCTGTTCGGTAGTGATCTTCAAATTGCACTGCAGTGACAGCAACATTCCTTACATAAATTCCAGTGCTATCATGCCTTGTCAGAGGCAATTAGAATAGGGAAGGTGCCAGGGAAATGGTGTCTGCACCAGGGACTTTTAAAAACCCAAATTCCTTAGAAATCTGGGTTGACATGCAGGGTCCATTTACAGAGAAACCCCACTCCCTGACCCTGCTGTCTGGGAGCAGACAGACCTGCAGACACTTCTGGGGCTTCACACAAGTGCTGAAGGGATTGTCCACATCCAGATATCTGCAGAGTCCAGGGCCTTAAATGCAGCCTTCTTAGGGGCAGAGGTCAAAGCTTTGTAGTGCTCCTAAATGTCTCCTGAAGGCTCCTCAAAACACTTTATTTCCTGACAGGCAGAACCAACTTCTTGCTTATTAGAGTGAGAGAAACATTTTGTTCATCTGCTGAAGAGCTCCTGTCTGTATTACCCTTCCTTCTCCCTCTTCAGAAGAGAAATAAAAATAAAGCCTGGATAAAATAAAATAAACCCCAAGAAAACACCAACAACCAATCAAACTCGCAAAACACCAAAAACTTGGATAGATTCAAAAATTTGAATGTAGCGATGATGAAGCACAAAGATTAAACTTTTTCTTATTTTTTTCTGGTTTTCAGTTTCACCTACTGTCCTTAAAGTGGTCTCTTTGTAAATAAAGAAAATACTTGACTTTAGAAGTGCAAAAATTGATGCATTAAAAAAGGAACTTTCTTACTAGATCCACTCTCTGAGCGCAGCTGCCTTCTCATCTGCTGAATTAATGGAGAATAATGCTAATTTGACACATTCTGTGGTTCTTGAACAACCTCCTCTTCTTATCACTGCTACCAGTGCTCTCCAGGTTATGGTGGAAGGTTTTCTTATTTCAAGGTCAGAAGAAAACGAGAACATTTTTCCCATTTTGAATCCCAGTGAAGGTTAGCCCAAAAGCTTTTTGTTTCAGCAGCTCAAACGCGGCCGTTCCACCATCACTAGAGGGCAATATTGCATTTCTTACGGCTGCAGGGAGCTTTCCCAAGGCTTTCCACATGGACATAGATCGTTTTCTCTACAAAATTAAGTCTCTGGGAGCACAGAGCCTGCACGTAATACTTCATTTCACAAAGAAAACCCAATTCTCAAGTGATCTCCAGCGTGGAGAGTGAGCTGGGAAGCTACTGGCTCTCACACATGCACCCAGACAAATGTGGAACGTATGCACCAGGAAACTGGTGGTACTTAAAGCAAAACAGATTTGCAGAGGGAACTCTTGTGGGATTTTCTGTGTGGCAAGCTCAGAAAACCTGAACTGGAGTAGATTACCCTGAATTCACAGTTGGTGCAGTAACAACAAAAAGGGCAGGGAAAGACACTTTTTTTTTGCACTTATGATTAGTTTCTGTCCCATCTCCTCCTGTTTCCATCTTTCATGAGCACAGTGAAGGAACCAACACTTTACAATGACCAATGTCAATGACTAAGGAGGCAGGGAGGAGCATCCAGCTGCTAAGGCAATGAACCAAGCAAACAAAAATCTGGGTTGAATTCCCAACTCGGACACAGGTTTCCTTTGTGACCTTCAGAAAAATCATTTAGCTGCTTGGGCTGTTGAGCTGGGCTTAGGAAACACCCCTCCCTTCTCTGCCCCCCTCTGTCTGTTTTGCCTGCTAAGCTTAGGAGCCTTTGAAGGTGTGTTTCAAGATCATCAGTTTTGAGAGGCAGCTCTCAGATTTCTGTTGAGGACTCCCCAGAGAGCATCATTCCTTCCTGTGATGTGAGGCTAATGTTCCTGGGATATAACGGATGGGTTGAACAGGGAAATAGGCAATACAATGTGTCCAAGACCTCTGCTCCACTACCTGCATCTCTTGCAATACACACTCAGCAAATAGTTTTGCCTCCAGCAGCTCCTACAAGAGGTTCCTTGATAGCCAGCAACTGTGCCTGTGTGAAATTAGCTGCCTCCAGGAAGGGGGAACACCCCATGAGACTTGGGGAGTGTAAAACCAAAGGAATCATTTTGGAGAAAATTTAAAAGATCAGCCAATGTTAATCAATTTCTGCATTCCTCCTCCCTCCCCACCCCTAGTAACTTGTAATTCATCAAGTACATTTTCTAAGCATTAATTAAATAGACCAGTGAATATTATGCTGGATAATGAACACAAAGTGCCTATCTTAGCTGCTCCCTCTCAGCAGCAGGGAAATAATAATGAGCACTGCAGAAGGTGTCTTGGAAGACTTCAGAAGCTGCTGCATCTGAAATGTTTAAGGCTTTTTAGCTGTGAGGACATGTCTCATACTGATCAGATTGCTCTCTGTTAAGCACTGGTTAACTGACAACTTTCTCTCAGACAGCTTAAGCCCCCTCAAGCTGTGATGAATGGCAATTCCCATCGTAACCAGCCAAGCACAGCCTCACAGCGGTGCTTGTGGAAACTCCTGATCCTTGGTGAGGGGAAACTGGTATCACCACAATTTCTCCCTTGCATTACACACAGGCTCATCCACCTCTGACTCATGGCTCAGAGAAATGCCTGACTGGGTCCTGGACTCAGCAGTTTGGTAAGTGGTTCTCCAGGAGATGGAGAATCCCTTACTGCTGCTGCCAGTCTTGTCTGTGAGCCCAGGTGTGTGTGTGTGTGTGTGCAGGTGGGAAATTCAGCAGTGTTGGGAAGGTGTCTGAGCACTAGCGCTCTGTCCTTGCAGTGGGAATAGAGGAATTCAGGACTGCCAAGCACCTGAGCTCATGGGGTGCTGGTGTGCACCGTGAGAGAAAAAATGAGCAGCACTCCTGATCTCCATACACCAAAAGAAACTGTCAAATACACAATATTTAGCATTGCCTCTAACACATAGCCCTAGACATATCCTGTCAGCCTGAACTTGGCCATCTATCACCTAGCAGGGACCAGGCTCTCTGCAGTTGTATTGCTGACTGGGCAGATAGACTTAAATAGCATTTGAGAGTACAAGCCTATGTGTTTACTTCCAAGCAGAACCTGCCAAATGGTAAAAATATTTCACTGTGATCTTCAACACAATGGTATTTGAAAACATGACCACAGCAAATGATGTCTTGTCTACTTCAGGTGTCTGTCTTTTCTGAGGCAGTGATATCATCCTCATTCTTGTCAAGTTTGAGTCTGGTGGGAGCCAGCTAATCCAATAACTTCTTTTCACATCTTTCCCAGCTGGCTGACTCTGATCTGGTTGGGATGCAGGGCAGAGCTGTCAGCAGAGCTCAGTAACCCTCTCAGTGGACGACCCCTTATTTCATTATTACAAGGAATGGGTAAAGGAGAACACCACTTTTCTGCCTCATCCATGCTGAGGTCTGGCTCATTATCCCTCACCATGTCATTCAGAACCTCAGAGGATAATGTGAAAAATATGAGGCCATTTGTTAACCAGGAAAAGAAAAATCGTATGCGTTGGTATAATGGACTTAAATGCAGATGTCATTATGTCTAGTGTCTTATGCTAAATGAGTATTCTGAGCAGCACAGGCTGCACAGCTCCTTTTATGTTCCAGCCCTGTTTGCTAATAGTCATGGCTACACACTTTTATGTCCTGCCACTTAGAAGCAGACAATGCTCATGCTAAATAGTTGGCCTGTTAAGTAATCAGTAAGGAATGAAAATCAGCTAAAACCTCTCCTTCTGCATTGATTTTGCTTTGGATCCCATGTCATGTCTCCTGTGCTCAAGCCCCACCACATCCAGCACCTGGGGTTGGTATGCAGGGGACAGGAGGCAGCAAGAGAGACAGACCTGTGTCAACTTCTACCTCATTGCAGGGGAAACCATAACACTGGAGGTGAATTGGATTCCAGAAATTCAGGGAATCACAGCTAACAAAATAAAAAGCTGTGGATATTTTTTAACCTGAGCCTGTCCCCTCTCTCTCACCAGCTGCACTATATTATGAAGTTGTCTGCATCTTTACCTTCTGTAAATCAATTTTTTGTGGCGCTTCTAAAATGTTGGCCCATTGAATCTCCGGAAAACCATATGCTTTGGGGATATTTGCTCATTCCTATGCCTCATTTTCTCCATGTACAAAATACTTAGGGATCTGCTTTGGAATATATAGAGACCAACTCTCTTCATCTCTTCTAGGCTGTGTATCCTGGGAGTCTTTGCAAAACACCAAGTGCTCCAGTATGAACATAGGGAAGGAATCAAGGTGGTAGTGCAGGTACATTCCTCCCTCATATTTGGTTACAGCATCAAGCAAAGGCACTGACCTGAGTATAGTAAGTCCTCTGCCCCCTACCCACATGGGGAACCTGGCCTGCCCAAGCTATAAAAGCAGCAATCCAGCTCAACATAGTCTGTAAATTGCTCCACCACTGCAATGTCCCCTGGAGCTTAGCTTGCAGAAGTGCATCTTTGCACAAAAAGATGTGATTTTGTACAAAAGCTGTTGCAGCCCCTCTTACCTTGGAGTGATGTGCTTATCTGTCCCAAATGTGAGGTGAGGGCAGTGACTGGATCACAGCAGCACACTGCCATCCTCCTCTTTTCCCTCAGTCACCAGGGGAATTGCCCCTCAATCTCCTGAGCATCAGCACAGCCCTTTCCTGCTCTTTGGTCATTGCCAGGAGTCACATCTTGGCTATTAGAGGTGCTGAGTGCACTGTCTCACATAACACTACCCCTCAGCATCTAGAGAGCATCACCTTTTATCTGAGGATTTTGGACCATTTTAGCAATAGAAATCCCTCCAGCTGTCCCATGAGTTGTCAGCAGCACATGAAGGAAGGATTTGTCTGTCAAAGCTGGCATGAGGGTCATTATTTACTGACTCAATGCCAGGATGATGGGACCCCTCATGGCAGACCTTCCTGCTGTGCACTGATGACAGCCCATCACACCCACTGGGGTAAGGTATGAGCACACAAATTGCAGTGAAAACAGAAACAATGTCTGCATGACTTTGACCCAGTCAGAGAATCCGTGTGTAGGCACTTACACAGCTACTGCAGCTTGATCCAAATTAGCTACAAATCCTACACTGACAGAATCCATCATTTCTGCATGGTACCTATCATGCAGTCTAAATGCTTCCCAAAATTAGACAAGACAATGCTGCCAGCATCAACACATTCAAAATGTGGCTCAAAACAACAAATTTTTGGAATGCTGCTTTTTCTGCCCCCTCAGGTAGCTGAATGGAAAGGAAAAACAACTTATCCCCTTCTCTCAACGCAGCTCACTTATACAAAGATATTCCTAGTTAAGCAGAAAACAGAAATGATGTTATGGGACTCAAGAGCCAGACTGCTATTAAGATGTGTGTGTAATGGATGGCTTAGCTCAGAGCTGTGTGCTGAGTAGCAGAGCCCCATTAGTTCCCTTCCTTAAGCAAAGGTCGGTTTTCACACGAGTAAATCTTCTGACTGGACAGAAGTTTCTCATATCTCTAAAGAGCCTCTGAGGAGCACAGCCTCCCCTCAGGCAATTTATTACACCTTCCCCCGGGTGAGCAGAGCAGGGGGCCACCCTGGGAAGGCTGCAATAAATTGTCTGCAGGGAGCCTTGTCTTCCAGCACAAACAAGGTCTGAGTGGCTGTATTTATACGCCGTGGCTGCCTGAGAGGAGGGGGTTTGCAGGGCTGCTGGCTTTTAGGATCTTCCTGCTTAGCATACACACAGCTGGTGCACACCAACCAGCAAAACACATGCTGTGCAAAGAGATGTGGGCTATGGCACGGGCTTTATAGACAGAGCAGCTCACAGGAGCCCCTGAAAGCAGCTTGGTGCAACTGGCTTGATTATGTGGGTTCTATATTCTGGTTTTTGCCATTGTTTCTACAGCATCCCACAGCAGTGCACAGAGGTGTAGAGCTATAACACGAGCAGGTGATGGCTCTTTGTCTCTCCTTATATGTAGCACAAACTCAGGGAGTTTCTGGCCCAGTACTGGTTCTGGCAGTGGGTGAGGGAGACAGCACAGCTGCAAGGAGCTCTGGGAAGAGACAGCAATGAGAATGTCCATGTGCCATGGACAGCTGGCCATGAGAATGTGGATGGAGCACCCCAAGGTGCTGAAACCTCTCAGGGCAGTTCCCTGAGCTCTCCTGGGATGATCAAGCTCCATGGCAAACTGGAGCTTTGTCTCTCCTTATATGTAGCACAATCTCAGGGATTTTCTGGCCCAGTACTGGTTCTGGCAGTGGGTAAGGGAGACAGCACAGCTGCAAGGAGCTCTGGAAAGAGACAGCAATGAGAATGTCCATGTGCCATGGACAGCTGGCCATGAGAATGTGGATGGAGCACCCCAAGGTGCTGAAACCTCTCAGGGCAGTTCTCTGAGCTCTCCTGGGTTAATCAAGCTCCATGGCAAACTGGGGTTTGGCACTGCCCTCCTTGCAGTGCAGAGGGCTCTGCACAGAGGAAGAGCAGAGGAGCAGAGGGATTTGTAGATATGTAATTTTGCCGCAGCAACTTCTCCTGGGTGGTAACAGGTGTGATGAAGCTTGGGTGAGAGCAAATTCTGGCACTTCTCTTCCTCTCCCCTGGCTGCAAATTTAATGTGTTTGATGATCTGTTTGTGTATTTCTCCCAGTCCCTGTAAACCCCAGTTTCACAGCATGGGGCAGAAAGAGGGCTGTCTGCTCCTTCTCCCTCCTCAGAGGGGAGAGACAAGAGCTGGTGATTCCCTCATTCCCTGCTTGGAGCAAAATATTGGAGCACCACATACCTTCATACCACCCTTTGGATGGAGAAACACAGCCCATTATGTGTGAGAGAAATAAATTGCTGAGGTTAATTTTGTGTGGTTCTATTTAGCTCTTCCTGCCAAGGCAGGCTGCTGTCATCACAACCCCTAATCTGATTTCTTGGAGAGAAGCAAAGCTGAGTGGATGTGAGTGGCATACACAGCCATGGTGTGTTGGGATCCCATGGTAGTCTGCTGGGGAAGTTCGGAGCAAGATGCTCTGAATCTGCACCCCACAAATGTCTCTGGGCCATGAGTGAGGCAGAAATGCATTTCAGTGGCAAGTTCTAAGGTCCAGTTAGCTCTATGAAGAACAACAGTCTCTCTCCCTTCCCAGGTCAGCTGTTTTCAAATGGCCTCTGGTTTCTTTCACTGTTAGCATTAGTCCTTTTCTAATGGAATACAGGTTTAAAGATGCCTACAAAGAAGAGCTGAAAGACTAAAATAGCCTAAGGCCTCATTAACAGCTGAAATCTGGTCCAATTCCATTTAGATAGCCAGGTGAAACCATGTAGATAGGAAACACTTCCTCAACCCTGGCAGTGCCAACCTGCTTGAAATAATAATTTTGAATTTACAGACTTGGTAGGACAGAGGGATGCATCAAATGAATAAGCCTACATCTGAGCAGGGCTCTGAGGTCAGAGAAGAGACACAGGTTTTATAAGCCTGCAACTTGTTGAATTCCAAAGCAGTCATCTTTGGATGAGTCAGATGAAATAAGCCAGATTAATTGCTCCTGAAAGGTGACTATTTCTCTCCAGTGGTTATACAGGGAGGCTGCACTAATTAGCTGTGACACAGAGCTGTCTGCCAGGTAAAGATCTCAGCTCTGGTGTGGTGAATCTCATCTCAGACTGCCCACCTGCCCTACCTGCCAGGTCAGACCTGGACCCCCTCCAGTGCACAGAGAGCCATGTTCCTTCAGGTTAAGGGGGCACAGACACCCAGGAGCTTTCACTCTGTGTTTCACTGCCAGTCTCTTATTTAGGGCCACTTTGTTCTGTAGTAACTGCGGCAACCTGGCAAAATGTCTGGCCTCAATATTGAGAGTCCTGAGCCCCCACAGCTCCCATGCTGACTTCAGCCTAGCCAGTGTATATGAACACATGCCAGATGTTGCTGAACACAGGCATTCCTTTGTGGGAATACTGCCAGCCCTAGATACAAACTCTACCCCACAGTGTATTTGAGTACTGAGGATTTATTTCACATTTTGTTCCATGCCTTTCTGAAAGAAAAGCCTTTCCATGTGAGACATACTCTGATTTAGTGTGACGACTTCTGCAGTGAGTTGCCACTGTTTAGCTGGTGGAGTTGCCCTGAGAACAAATACATTCATTCCTGGGAAAAGATCCACCAGTGGAGTGAATTTTATTTGCTAAGCTTGTTCATATAAATTAACAGCATGACAAACATACAGAAGATAAAGAGATCAGACCCATGCTGGTGGTTCCTTTGCTAAGGATTGCAAATCTCACATGGCCATTGTTTGAGGATGAGAACTCACTGCAGAGCCTGGCCAACTCTGCTCTCCATGAACAAACACTGTGGCTGTGCTCTGGTTCTCTCTCACATCAAAGCTTTACACAAAAGGAGTAACTCTGCCTTCCTTCTGTCTGTATGAGTCTGAGCAAAATGCTTCCTTCCCAGCCAACAGGATGTACTTGAACCCTGCAATCTCTATTTACCTCCTTTGCTGCCCAGGTCTCCACACTGTATTTAGGTTCCTGCACTTTACCCCAAGGCTCATGGTGAGAACATTTTCTCTCTTCTCTTCTGGGCTCAAAACACCTCTGTAAAATCAACTAATCAGGCAAACCCTCATTTTTCCATCCCTATCCTTTACTTCTCCTGGACTTCAGTGGTGACTCTCATCTGACTTGTAAACCCTCTGAGGCAGGGATTAAGTCTCACCAACAACCAAACAACCAGGGCTATGGGAAGCCATCCAAGGAAGCTAATTCTGAGGTGAGAACTAATATCACTCCCATTCTGTTGCCCAACATCCCTCCTCCCCTGCAAGACACATGGCACTCCCTCTTGCTTTCATGTGTGCCTTTAGAGCTATGTAAACAGATATTAGAAGAGTCTTTTAAAATAATATTGCACAATAGCCACGGGGCAGTTCACAGCTGCCCCAGAGTTCTGATTGCTTCCTAGATTCCTATGCTGTTCTCAGTGGAAAGCTTTCATTGAAGCACTAGATGACAACCTGAAGACAGGGAGGCTTCAGTAGCTGAGTAAATGAACAATGGAAGGAGCAAATTCTTACAAACCAATGCTAAAAACATCCTTCTAAAATCCCACTCCTTTGACACAGTGCTGTGAAATTTTTGGTCTTTGATAACAGAAGAGAGGAAAGACACTGGAGATCAGTGTTCAACAATGTCAAACCCGAAGGAAATGTGTGTCAAAAGACAAAGGTTCAACAGTGCTGCAGAGATTTAAAAAAAGGGAGGAGAATTTCACACTGCAAAGCTTGTGAAACTTCCTATTTTTGGCACAGTTCTTTCAAGAAGCCTTTTCTTAAGAAGGCAAGCTTCCCTTTAAATGTACTTTTAGAGCAGGCTAAAATCTGTGGCATCTTTGGTGGGCATGCTGCCCTTTAGCGTTGCTGCACGAATGTTGAGGGTAAAAACCATTTGATGGTCACATTAAAGGTGAAAATGTTTTCACTGTAGCTTTTCCTCTTCACAAACTACCCTTTACTTTTCTTGCCTGAGGCTTCATCTTTAGTAGTTATGCAGTGTGATTGAACTGTACATTTAATTCAACTAAAGGGAAAAACCCACACAATTACTAAATCCCAATGCAATAAACAGAATTCTGTGTCATGAGCATCTGGCACATCCAGTTGCTTGTATTACTTGTATCTCTCCATTCAGGACTCCCAGCATCAACCTAAGCTTTGTCAGCTGCAATGCTTGGGTAATGCAAAAAGGCATCTGCAAGCACAGGCAAGCCTTTACCTGTGACATAGTAGGTGTCATGGGCATGAAGTTCCTTACAAATTAACACATTTGTGATTAGGTATAGTACAGCACTAATTATCTCTGCTTTCTGCCTGATGGCAGCAGGGGAGACAGAGCATTCTGTTTATGGTATGTTTATGGATGTCTCTGAAAGCTGCTGCACACCCCCAGATTGTGAAAATAAACCCCTGTCTATGGGTGGGTCTCTTTAGAACTTCCCTTTAGCCATTGCTTTGGTTCCCAAGCCAGAACTGGGTAACAGATATTTTGGGGCCTTTCCATCTTCAGCCATCTGGCTGGAGTCGGTGTCTTCAATTGCCTTCTGCTCAGATCAAATTTAGGGACGGACATGGGAACTCCTTATGTGCTGGGAAACTTTTTCAACTTCTGCCAGCATCGACATCCACACGGGAAATAAGCAGCAGAAAAGGCTCAGTAAGTTAATGCCTGTTTCTAACTCTTGAGGCATCTGGCTCCCAGTCCAATCCAAATTGTAACTCAGTGTGACAACCCACTCACTGCTGCCATCAGCAAGAGTATAAGCCCAGAGTCAGTCTGGTTTTCACACATGCAGGCACTGAATGCTGAGTTTTTTCCCTGTGGATTGAGATTCCAGAACAGGAGGGGTCACTCATTCACTAGCTGTTAGATGGATCTGTATCCTAGGATGCCTCTTGGCTGGGATCCCACTGGAATGACTGGTCTCCACTGTGCTGCCAACTTTCATAAAACAATACAGATGGCAATATTTATGCTTGTTGAGTGGTCTTTGAAATGAATATGAGAGTGGCTCAGTAGCACAGGCTTTCACACATTTTACAGTTCTACTCCTAAACCCAGCACTTAGCTCTTGCTCACTCAGGGCTTTCCCTGCTTTCCATGGGATCCCTGTCTTAGCACAGACTCCCAGTTTGGCCCCTGGACAAGATATCTGGTAACTGACTGACTGTGTTCTCAATGAGCATCAAGATTTTCGTGTATCTCTAAGCACAGGTGGATCAGAATCTCACATGCTGAAGGTGCTCTACTCTAGATCTACCCTTATGGTTTGAAGCACCCAAAATATGGACTAAATTCTTCTCTTGGGAGATATCAGGCTAATTCTGGACTCACAGGGCTTTGTGCAGTCTTGATTTGTCCTAAGATCTATCCACCACTAAATATGGGGCCATAACAGAACAAAGAGTCTCTTCTCCTCAAAAGCCTGCCTTGTAATGGAAGTTAAATGAATGACAATCACTATGTGGAGGAAAAAAAAAAAAGCTTCACTCAGGGGAAGAAACTCAAAAGTAGGTCTTCATTTTTTTGTGGGTACTATGGAATGAATGAGAGTGATGTCAGATGTAATATAACACTGGAGTGGAAAGCCTAACAGAAAAAGACACAGTTACGCTGTGCTGGCTTGTTCTAGACATGAGCTATCCATTAAAAGTAAGTCAAAACTCTCCACTTAATTTTGTACATATGCCATCCCAGCCCCTGGCCTCTCTCTGGGCGTTTCAAAGCTGCAGGAGCAAATTTGTCTTCTCAGAAAATATCTCCCTTGGAGGCAAAGGCACTGTGTGCATAAAAGCAATGCCAGCTTCCAGCAGCTTCCAAACACTAAGAGTTCCTTGTAAAAATCCCAGATGAAGTTTGAAGCTCCCAAACTGCCGTAATCTTCATTAAAACTTTTATAGTCTGGTCCAGCCATGTAGAAACCAACTGGCTGCCATAAAATGCCATCATTTGCTATTTGTGAGTAATTCACTGTAGCACCGAGTTCAGAAGGTGAATATGACAGAGCTGTACAAGGATTAATTTGGTCTCTGACAGAATGCACTCTGTGGACTCAATCCAGAGGAGACTGATGGCTCACAGTGAGGAAGTGAGTGTTTTCCCTGCAGGCTGCTGGCTCAGGTGGGTTGTCCTGGCAGAAAGAGGGCTTTGTTCTGCCACCCTACTCAGCTTGGACTTTGCAGCTCAAAGCCCACAAGTAGAAGTGTAAATACATAACATCTGATCTTGCCCTCATACATTTCCCTGTGGACAGCTATGAGTGTTGGTGTGGCTACTACTTGTTTACAGTTGTGTGAGAAGAGTTTGCAAAGCCAAAGAGCTCAAAAGAGACCTCTGTGGAAGTGTTTGTTTGTTTGCCCACAGGTGTTTCTGAAAAACTGACAGCCTCACTTCCTGGCCTCCAGGAAACAGGCTGTCTGTAGCTGTATCCCATGGGAAGGGCTTGCCATCAGGCACTTACCTGACACAAAAGTACAAAACAACTGGTCCTGACTTTTTGGGGAAGTCATGTTCCAGCACCCGGCGGTCCAGCTGAAGCCAGTTCAAGTGTCCCCTGGCAAGAGAAGAGACAGTTTTGAGCCTGGCACCAAAGAGCTTTCTCACTGCTCGCATCAATGAGGTCTGAGGTGTTACAAATGTGAACCAAAATGTGTGCTATTTGCCCTGGACTATTGCATGGTATTTGAAAAACACACAATAAATGTTTGAGGAGCAGAGGTGATATCATCCTGGCAGTGTTTCAGTCTGGGAATCGAACTGCTAAAGTTCAATCTGTCAGGGTGAAAGCTGGCAGCACTGAGCAATCAGGACAGCCCAAAATGTTATAAGCTTCACCTTTTTATTACAGGCCCCTGGAGCAGTTGTATCATTAAAAGTCTGTCAAGATTTTCATTAGAAATCCTTATGGTTAAGAGTTTCCACGACGCCTGCAGTATTTCACTCAAGGCTAAACCTGACTCTATAGTCTCAGACAGTTTATTTACCACCCACATGCCTGCAATAGCCTCTCTAGGTTTGCCCAGCCCTCCTTTTTCCTTCTTCAGAGAGCTCTTGAAAAACAGCTGCTCCATGAAGCGTTCCAGCTACAATTACCACATGCTGCTTTTCTTTTGCCTAGATGGTACCTGTCGTTATTTTCTCCTATAATTTATCCATTCCTGCCTTGCTGCTGGAAGCTTTGCTGGGCAGGAGCTCTGTTCTTTGTCACATTCCCCACATTGCAGAGTGCTGTGTGTGCATGAGAGGTACTTTATAAATACCATCATTTGTATTACAGGGGCATCTTGCTCCCCAGCTGAGATAAAGGCCCTGTTAAATTAGGCACTGTGGAAATACCTAGGGTGACATTCAGGCCCCACTGAAGCTGGCCAGATTTTTGCCATTGCCTTCAGTGATGCTAGGGTTGCATCCTGTGGGCTTTTGGCTGTTGATTTCAGTCAGACCAGATTTCACCCAGAGGGAGAGGCAGCCCTTGCCTTCAGTGCTCTGCTGTCTAGACAAGCAATGGGAGAGAGAGCTGAAATGATTTGGGGGAGAATCTTGCTGCAAATAAAGCAGGAAATGGAACTCAGATGTCCTGAGCTTTATTCCAGTGCCTATTCACCAGCTCATGATAATCCTCAAGAATAATTCTTCATTCCACTGAAAATGAAAAAAAAAAGGAAAAAACCAGCCTGCTTTGAAAAAAACCCCCATCTATTAAATTACCTTCTAGCATTGCCACAATATACAGGGTACATTGCTAAGGCTTATATATACAGCAAAGGACATATACAGCAAAACCACTCAGCTTTCACAAGAGTTCTCATGTGCATGAGCTTTGGGCAACTGAAAAGCCCTTTTAGAAAGTAAGCAATGGCATCCCTGTAGCAATTTAACTGTATTTACAGCCCCCCCACTCCATCTTTCCCAGAAAAATAAATAAAGGGGAAAGAAGCACTATCAGGAGGCTTTGAATCAGCTGGCTTCAATGGGAGTTTCTGTACTGCTGCCCTGGCTTATGGAGGTGCAGAAGAGGATGGGCAGCTCAGGGACCTTCCTGCCAGGCAGCTCTGGAACCCTGGTGGGTGCTCACCTGAGCACAGCATGCTGCTTCAGACCAAGGGGCTCTAAATTCCTGCTGAGCTCCACCAAGGGGCTCTAAATTCCTGCTGAGCTCCACCCATCACTCTTGTCGGCTCAGGATCAAATGTCAAGACAGAAGCTCTCCTCAGATTTTGCCATGTAGAAGTCAGGCATTCAGTTTAAGCAGCCTCTGTATCTATTTTGCAAAAGTACCAAGTCTCACCTAGGTACAAGTGATATGTGTGGAGTCAGGGACTTTTCAGACTCATCCTGGGCATCTTTTGGTGTACAAAAAGAGTAAAGCTTATTTTATCCCCTGCTCTAGACACCCATGTGTTTCCTTCCAAGATATTGTAACTTTCAGACAGCTTTCTCTCTAGATAAAATTTTAAAATAATTTTTTCACTATTTTTTTCACTTTATGTAAAAGGCAGCCTATACCATGCATTAGGGGCACAGACTTGCTGGCAGTGTGTCTACCGGAAAGGAGTGATATAATGCAGATTTTCAAGCCAAACTGGTCACCTCATGTCTCCATTGCAGTACAAGGCCTGAGGACAAGCCTGCCCAGCCTGGGATCAGGGTGAGGATTGCCATATTAACTCATCTGGATGTAGGAACTACCTGGTCTTGCTCTGGGGAGGATGCATAGCTGGCATGCAGCAAGATGCAGGGGGTTTCCTTCCATCATTTCTGCTACTGGCATCCTGGTGTGAGATCCATGCACCATTCCCTGTTGTTCAGCACAGGTGTGTACTTTAACAAGGTTTGGCTTTTAAAGGCAGATACTCCAGGCTGTCAAAAATAATCCCCATGGAAAGATTCTCAGCCTAAAAAATTAGAGGTATCTAGCTTTCCTGCTGCATCCCCCTTCTTGAAATCTGTAATTTTACTTTTTTTTTTTTTTTGGTCATGAAGTGCTGTTCTGTTGCTTTTGACAGGCCTCAGGAAGGCTGAAATTAGCTGTGAAGGCTCCAGTTACACGTGGGATTGAAACTAGCCATGCTCACCCATTCCTAGCCTAAGTACAACCTGAGCATTTACCATGTAGGCCATGGTACAAAATGCTGTCAGAGCAAGGAAAAGTCCCACTAAACCTGACATCCTGTGCTGAACCTGTCCAGTTGCATTTGTATCACCAATGCAGCAGCCACCAGCAGCTGATGGTGTTACAGACCAGATCCCACTGAGGGTGAGCTGTTGACAATGGACTTACTGTCTACCCTTATATTTATTCAACAGCAATGTCTGGGTATGCCTAATGTGCACAAGGAAGGGTTGAGAAGCCATGGTGCACAGAACAAAAAATCACTTCAAGGTATTTCTTATTTTGAAAAGACTTGCTCTTTTCATTCTCATTGCATTTTTAGCAGGAGAAACTGGTTGGTATAACCATATATATATATATATATATATATATATACACATACCAGTTCCACATTTATGTTGATCACATACACAGTTGTGAGCACTGGATTGTCTGACCTTCCACACTGGATAACACATTTAATTGCCACTGAGTTTTTAGGTTGAAGAGTTTCATTAGTCTCATCTGCATGGAGCTTAAATCCAAAGCTCCTTCAGAGGAGGAAGGTCACTTAAATCCCTGCCAGGAGCTAACTGCTCACTGTACTCAATTACTACTTACAACCTTTCATCGCTGAGGGCTTCTGCACTGCAGATTGTCACCCAACTCCTTGTTCTGAAGCATGGCACGTAGAGAACAGCAGCAGTGAGCAGTCCCTGGTATCTGCCTGTGAGTGTGGACTATCAGGGAGCCAAATCCCCATGCCACTGCACCACAGAATGCTTTGCTCTGGAATCTGTCTTCCTGTTGTCAGCAGAACTATTCATGGAGCACAATCCCATGTAAGACAGGGAAAAGTATGGGAATATAACCCTAGGCATGTAGTAATCCTGACAGTTTTCATGGACCAATTTAGGCAGCTTGCACTGGGATCCCATTCATACATGCCCATGTCTAGCTGGATTTCCTTCATGGTTCAATTTAGAGACACAAAGTAGCTTTTGCTTCACTATCGCCATCGATTTGTTCATTCAGATATTTCTATCAGTGTATTCAGAAATAATGCTGCAAACAGTTTTGGGGGACCTATAGGGAGGTCAAATACTGGAAGCCAGATAATTTTCCTCTGCTGGTTGTACTCATGTTGGCAGTTAAACTGGTGTGTCAATAACAACCACATAATCACTTAAAGGAAAAAAACCTGGGTCCATTTAGTTTACAGGCTGAGTATGGAATTGGTGCCCAGGGTCCATTTTGTTGATTGTGTGCTGTAGTTCTGTTTTCTTTTATAAGTAAAGAGTGGCACATCAATGAGCACTTTGCCTCCAGGTGGTTCTGTTTATACAGTTTTACTGCTTAGTGTCCAGTTTTCTGAAAAGTGGATCCACATTGATTTGTGTTATAAAGGTATTTGGCCAATAAACCAACTCACACTCTTTCAGTGTCAGACTCATTCTGAATTAAATGGACATTGAGAAAAAACAATTCACATAATATAAAACCCATAGAAACTATTTATATTTCCATCAATTGCAACAGAAACAAAAACCCCTTTAAGCTCACAGATTTTCTCAATTACTTTTGAAGAGGCTGAGAAGCTCATAAGAGTTTAACTGTATAAATTTTGCAACACAGTGGACTTGGTGATAAAGGAACTGGTCTAGTGCCAGAGCAGGACATTATTCTCTGAGCTGTGCCCTCAGCTGGACCAGCTGTTCAACCAGGATGTGGGACACCTGGCTCTGCCACATGGCTGGAGGGTGGAAATAGGCTTTCCCCCAGCTCCCAGGGATGAGAGGGAATTCCAGTGAAGGGTGCTACCCTACTCTGTGGGGAGCTGTGGGATGCCAAATTTGGTAGCACTCAATGGAGTAGGTGACTCAGATCTAAGGACAAGTGAGGGGTGTGGAAACCCTGCCCATGGCCCAGCTGGGGAGTCTACAGTGAACAGAAGGTTAATCCTGGCCACTTGCTCTTAGTGAACGCTGGAGGAGCTGATCCAAAGGGAAAGGGTGGTTAGTGGAGATTCATAACCAGCTCAACCAAACCCCAAGCTCTTCCCCCACCCCTTTTCACTTTTAATCAAGCAGGATATTGCTCTTCTGGCTTCCTGTGAAGCTTGGCCCCTGGTGCTGTACAGGGACACCCTTTTGACCTGTGCTCTCCTGCAGTTAATGGCTCACACTATAAAGGCTCCTATGATCACTAAAATAGGAGGCGTTGTTCTCCCCTCCATAATAGTCTGACAATCTAATTTTAGTCACGCTGAACGCAGTAATGACCCTGTATTATCACAAGAAACTATTAAGTTGCCAATGCAAAGGTTGTTCCTATTGATTTTCTTCTAAGGTTGTCATGATAGAGCACAACTAATGAATGGAAATCCCCAGTCTAAATAATTTCTAAATAAATTACTCTCATAGAGCTTTTACTCTTAAATAGAATAATTGATTTAATACTTTAGTGGCTTTTCTTCTTTCTAAACTTGCATTTAGCCAACCTCAGACTACATTTATGAACCAGGCTTGTTCTTTTTCAGCTGGTTATGAGTCCCCTTCAAGTAAAGCACATGGAAACTCAGTGGAGAGTGAAGAAATCCCTGAGGGCCTGTGTCACAGAATTAAAGGCTTTCTTTTTACATTCCTGGTCTGTATTAGGTAAAGGTTTAGGTCATGTGCCCTGCAAACAAACATTAAGAGATTGTTTTTATTACTTTTTGAAGAAAGGGGATTTTTCAAACTTCCATTTCACATTGCAGGTTAAGATCTGTGGTATAGACAGTCCAGTTTATTTTCTGAAGCTGGCTTGGGACATCTATTTCCAAGACTCTGCCCAAGGCCCCAGGTATATTCTTTGGCTGTGTTCAGTCAAATAAAACAATTGCTGGTTGTGCCAACTCTCTTCAAAGCATTTCACAACTGAAGAGGAAATATTTTTGTCAGGGTTATTTTCACAGCACTGAAGAAGCCTCAGTGCAAGTGTCAGAATCACTGTGGGACAGCAGAAGGACTTCAGACCAGCTAGGACTTAATGCTTGTTTCTGGGCTGTACTTCCTTGATTTAGTGAGGTTGTCCCCAAATCTTTCATCTGGGCTGGCTAAGCATCTCCTGAAAAGCATCCTGCTCCATCTACAGGTCTGAAGGTGACCAAGTGAGTGGATGCCACCACCTCATCCTTTGAATCCTGCCTGGACCATGCACATCCATCTGCATCTGCTATGTAGCATCAAGCTCTGCCAGCTCTCACACTTGCTCCCTTTGCTAACCCAGATCTGTGCTCACCCAGTTAATCCTGGAAGCTCCAGGGGAGGCTGGATGTCTCTAATTGCTGACACCTCCTCATTAGCTTCCCTTGCTCTCCCAGGGGAGCCCTGTGCCCACTCAGCTGAACTGAGAGCTGGGACTTGCTCAGCTGCTCTCTGGTTACAGTTTGAGAGGTGCCTTGTGTCTCACCTGTGCTCTTGGGACTCTTAAGGGAACATTTTTGTCTCCTAGGGTGCTGTGGCTTCCCTGCATGGTTTTCCTCAGGCAGCACCCACTGAGTAACTTGCTCTCTCCAAGAATAAACACAGTGGTAGGAGCAATTTCCTACTCCTGCTTTGTAAAAGGCAAGTGCCTCCTACTGTTTCTCCTTGGAGGATTAGTCTCATTAATTTGTGTTGGGTTGGAGATCTACAGGGCTGAGCTGCTCATGTCAGTGAGCTGGGATGGATTCTGGGATCTCATCTGATTCAGGTCCTGCTTCTGCACGTGCCTGTTGCTGAGCATTCCTCCATCCTTGGAGCTGTGTCCTGAGATGGCCTCAGGCTGTCCAAGGCAGGTGCTTGCCAAAGGAATTGACTTTAGAGGGGTGATTGCTGCCGAGCTGAATGCGGATATGTTTGTGCAATTATCCAGCAGCCTCTGATTACCCGATCCTGAATCGTTATTCCAGCAGATAATTTACATTTCCCTGCCACTTCAGCAGGAGAGAGGAACTGGCTCGTGACAGCAATACCGCTGACTCAGCTCTTCTGGGGACACAGTGTTGGCTTGAAAATCTCGGTTTTTTAAAAGTATTTAGGTGTGGGAAGTCTCTTCCTGAATAACATACAAAGAAAAAACCTATTGCCAACCAAGGTGGGTGTTCATACAAGACACAGTCCATATGCCAAGGATGGTGTAACTCCTGAGAGAAAACAGCTGGAAAAATGTAACAGGGTGGTGCAGTAGCACTGAGGGGTCACAGTCTGGGACTAATCATAGCCTTTGGCAGACCTTTAATGTTTCTCTGGTGCAAATTTTATTCTTGTAATTTAATCTGGGGGTAGATATGGCCTGTCCTGTGACAAAACCTCAAATTTAGTGGTAATTTGGTCCATGCCTTCCTAGACCTTGGTCTAGGACCTTGGTGTACACAGTATTTCTACAGCAATATTTTCTATAACCAAGAGTTGCCTCTTAAGTCTGTGATTTCTCACACTTACGTTTCATCTGTGAATGCAATTCCAAAGTACTCCTTCTCCTTCAGGTTGAAATGAGATGCCACCAAGTCAAGCAGCTCCTTGGCCAAAAGCTTTGGCTGAAAAACAAAAATGAAAGAAAGTGATTAATGAGGAGAATTGGATAGAACTGCACTGTGCTTGAGGAGGAAAACACTATCCTTGAAACTACTGCACAGCTGTTGCTTTTATGTTCCCTCTGGTGTTCAAGCTAAATCTGCAAGGAACATTAGCTCCTTGAAATGAGCAGTAGTTTCCCTCCTAGGTAAATACTAAAAACCTGGCAATTCTGACCTATTCAGCACTTAATGTCTCTGCGGACAGATGATTTGCTGCCTGCCAGTGCTCGGATCTACCAGGACCAGCTCACTCTTGCCTCTCTGATAATTTTACTTGTTAAAGCTTTTTATCAAGGGCCTTTGCAAACACAATTCAGACACCCACTCTCTCACACACAGCACAGATATATGCTCATAACACTAAGAAAATACATAGTGCCAAAAGATAGGATGTGACGGGGCCAAATGAGAAGTAAATGACAGAACAAAATAGTTTCCCATTCACTATTGCTTGTCATACAGAGATAAGGATACATCCTCAAATTTAGGCACTTGGATGGAAAGACAGGAAAGCAGCACTCACTTTCAAAATACTCTTTGTAAGACAAAAAAAGCCAAGCTCAGAGAAACAGAGGATGGTTCATTACTGCCTCTTCTGCAAAACCTTAATTGTCTTTTAACTCTAATGTGTTCTCCTGATTCTATGAATTCTCATCTGCTCTGCTGGGCTCTGGTTCTTCCAACCAGATTTCCGAAGCCTTGGCAATAGCACAGCTCTCATCCTGTCTCTTGTAGGAAACAGGGGTACAAAGGATCCAGATACTGCAGCCTTGTAATAGCCCCAGATGCCAGAGCTGCAATTGTTCCAGCAGCACTGGCACAACTGGGGTCACAGATCCCAACAGTATTCCCTGGTGACCACTTACAAGGATTTGGTCTGTAAATCTCTGTGCTGCAAACCTCAGTGAAAATAAAACTGTCTGCAGGCTTGACTGCCCCAATGAGTCTGCCAAGCAGCTGAGTCAGTTACCCCAGACATGAACCTGTTGTTAAATGGAGGTGAAATTATAATGCTGTGGAGAAAATGGATGGCAGGGACATCAGAACCCTGCTGTCCTAATCAACTGCTCTGCCCTATAAACACAAACACACCTATAGTAGAAAAAAAACTGATTTGTACCTAACTTTCAGATTCATAAGACACAGACTGTCTGAAAATGTCCCTAAACCCAGCACTATCACAGTATCTGACACAGCTTGGACAAACTTACTTCTCTGTATATCTCCCTGGCATTCCTATGAGCATTATAGCATTTTCTACCCATCCTATGGGGACATCCAATGCATGGGGGGTTTCTAGGCCATGCCAGCAAAGAAAGAAACAATAGCTGGGCCTAAATGCAGCCCTGGCTTAAGGCTGCCTCTGAATGAATATGAGAGAAGCTGCTGTGTAGGAGGAACAGCCTGGCAGATAAAAAATAGGTAGGATGCAACCAGCTTCGTTTTAATTCCAAGTCAAATTTCTCAGGCACAACCATGGGAGGCTCTGCTATGACAACACTGTGACTTCACTGACCTTCACTCCTGAACAAGCTCCCAAATGGCGCTCAGAGATGAATGGAGCAGGCATGGGACCATGGCCAGGTCCCCTGTCCCCTTGAGTCCATTCAAAGACCCAAGCAAAGAGCACACCAGCTACACCAGACTCACTGGGGGCTCCTCAGGTACTTCCCTACTGGCATTGTGCTGAGTGGGATGGACATTTGCAGCATCCCTGTCTCCTGCAAGATGAACTTCTTTTTGTCAGAGCATTCTAAGGACAAGCTACAGTTTGACTTATGATATACACAAATATTGTGATGAAGAGGATGGCAAGACTGCCAGGTGAATTCAGAGATACACGGGCTCAGTGCAGGTAGTTACTGGGGGCATTGGGTGAGTTTTCAGCTTAACAGCAGGCAAACAAGCACAAACTTTTAAAGGAGAGAGAGGAAGAGGGGTTTGTTTCCTGCTGTCACTGTACAGTTTGAAGCCTTGCTTTCCCCATGCCCAAGGTCCCTGCTCCTTTCTCTTCTGGGTGGCCCAAATTCTCCCTGCACCAGAAAGGGATTTCTTCCCAGCCCAGGGCTACAAGAGGAGGGGTGGGAATGCATGGCAGGACTGACTCCTCCATGGCCAAGGCCATGGTGGGGAGAGTTGGTGGAGGTGAATCCAGGCACCCCCATGCTGGAGTGTATTGCAGGCTGGGAGCTGTGTGGCTGTCACTGCCTGGTGCCCAGTGCTCTGTGTGACTCACTTATTTGACAAACGAGCAATTGTGCTGCCAAGCAAGGGAGAGAGCCATCAGTGAGCCATCAGTCAGCCTGGCTGGGTGTCCCACCTGAGAGAGCAGGGGTGGGAAAGAGTGGTGAAGCATCATGCTTCAAACACAGCAGAGTTTTCCCAAGCCTGGGTTAAGCACATGAAAGTTACAGGTTGAGCTTTTGCAAGAGCAGAGCAATAAAGAGTTGATGTGTAAGAGGCTGCCCATGGACATGGGGAAGGTGTGGGTCCCTCTGCTGCAGTCAGACAACACTGCCACAAGGGACACTGGACAAGGGAGAAAGTCCCTTCTGCTCTTCAGTCCCATCATAGAGAAGTGATGCTCAATGTCCCTTGCCCCATGCACTGATGTACCAAGAGAGGAGCAGCACCCATAACCACCTGCTTTCACCCGCCCACCCCAGGATGGGTAAATGCAACACCCTGCTTCCTATTTCTGCTGAGTGAGACCAGGCTGAAAAAGCCAACAGAGGTGGTCAGCATGGTGTGACAGCTTTCCCATGCCTAGTGCCCAGAGGTGGATGCTCTTCTCCCAGCACAGCCCCCTGAGGCTCAGCAGGGGCACGATTTCCAGCACCCTTGCAGGGGGCCCTCTTCCAAAGCCTGTGGTAGCAGATAAGGCAGGATAACCCTTTGCCTTACAAGATAAGGGAAAAGAACAATAGATGCAGACCCAGCACTGGAGTGGTGCCAGGTTAGTTTCTGGGCCAGAGTCCCTGAAGAGGCTTATGGCAGTGAAGTTAAGCCCTGCTAGTCCCCTCCAAGATTACTTTCCACTCTCCCCTTAAGCTCTGCAAGGTTATTGTCCTTTGCAGTGGAATGACTTGGGCGTCCTCCCAACACAGACAGGCAACCTGAGCGTTTGGAGGGGAGGAAGGTGTCTTCTCCAGGTGGTAAATACTCCTTGAGACAAACCTGCCCAGCAGGGGTGAGGCAGGACAAGGCAGCCAGGCAGAAGCTGAGCCTGTCCTGCTGTCTCCGGAAAGAGCCGCACGCACGCGGGATGTTCGCGGTTAATCTTCTTGCCATCCGCGATGGGAGCGGCTGAGCAATGACCTCCTTTCATGTGAGCTGAGCAGACAAAGAGCTCATTAGCAATGCCTGTGGCAAGTTGTTTTAATTCATTATTAATTTCTGGACTTCATTTTCCAGAGGGAAAATTTTGCATTAATAAAACTTCCATCACAGACACATTGAAGGAGATGGGGACTGGGCTGTGAGAGCAGGGAAATCAATGGAAAGTGGGTTGGGACCTTGTGGATTCAATACAATTGGATGGTCAGCAAGATGCATCCCACAGAAATAAATCAGGGTAACAGGTGGCATTCCAAGTAGAAGCTGAACCATGTCCTCAATGATGCAGAGCTACAGAGCTGGACTGTGTCACCCTGGGAGCTGCCCAAGCAGGTGTGGAGACCCCTCTGCATCTGCTGCTCCTCATCCCCTTCCTACCTACACCTTCCTGGCATCCTCCCTGTAAGCTGTATCACAAAAAGCAGCCTGTGGGGCTGTCACAGCTGCACTGGCTGGCCTGAACTTGGGCTGGGGAACACCAGGAGAAATCCTTCATCTGGGCTGGTGAGGGCTGAACATGCTTTGCTGGTGGGGTAGGCTGTCAGAGCAGCATTACATAGCCAGGGAATCCCATGCTGCTCCCTCCTGCTACAGGACCCTCTTTTCAGAAAGGCATGTAAAGAACAGTGCTCTGTAAATCAATTGCTATTGTTACTAGAGAAATCAGCAGGGACCCAGTTGCAGTCCCAGCACACTGGAGCTGTGGCCCTTGGGAAGAAGAGTCTGTTCCTGGTAAGTTCTTACTTCTGCCAGGAGGAAAGGCTGAGGGACCCACACTCCTGTGTACCTGAGTCTCTGACACAGACACTGGCCATTTATTATCCAAACCCTGCCCCTGAGGCTTCTCTGCATGGCAGTAACCTGAGTGCTTTCCTAGCTCTGGATCCTTACTTGTACTCCCCAAATCAGCCTGGAACAAGTTACATTTTGCAGCCTGGACTTCCTGGACTTGCAAACATGACATTTTCTATAAACCTAGTACATCAGGATGCACCTGCCAGGTATGATAGCACCAAACCTTGTCCAGCGGATCTCTGATACAGCAGAGCAGACAACTCTGCTGTGAAGTCAGGCCTGACTTCAGAGCACTCTGAGGTTTTTTCCTTCCCTCTTGGAGAGGCAGGGGAACAGAGATGGACTCATTAGGGGCTGCCTCCTTATTAGTAGAATGACCCAGACATCCTTCCCTGCTCCCTGGGCCATGCCAGAGAGGCTTGTCTGAAATGATAATGCTGTGCATCCACAGAGCCTCAGCAGAGAGGAGCACAGTGAGCACATGGCTGGGGTTCTTTGCAACCCTGCAGGCTTGAAGCAGTGAACTCGTTCCCTCCTTGCCCTCCAAAACAGCTGAATTTTGTTCAAATAATGACTTAGAGGAAAGGGAGAGCTTTATTAGTGGTGTCAGGAGGTGGCAGGGAAAGGGCTGAGCCTTGGTAGCAGCTCTGTGACTTGAACTTACCAGAAGAAAGATGATGAAAAAGCACCAAAGGCAATGCAAGAAGGTCTGTATGGGATCACACTTGGCTGACACTCCAAGGGATGTCTCCCTGCAATTCCCCATTGCTTAAAGAGCCCACTCCACACCCTAGACTACAGGCACAGCCTGTGCTAGCAAAAATACACCAAGAAAATGTCAATGCATGCCATGTCCTAGCTCTGTCTGTATCTCCTTGCCTCTATTTAAAGGAGAACTCAGCACTGGCAAATTAACCACAGGGGATGAGTCTCTCCTCCATGCACTCCAGTTATCTTGCACAGAGGCACTCTACAGGTGTCTCTTCCCAATTAGACATGATGGCAACTTCCCTGAACAACAGCAGAGCACAGAGAGCACTGAAGGCAAGTAGGGAGGGGAAGGACAAGCCTGGCAGCTCCTTGGAAAGGAGGAGCACGAGGAATGATGATTCAAACTGATTCAATGTCAAAATCCCAGAGTTTCATTGTGGGATCTCAGTCTCTCAGAACTGGGGTGCAGGGTGAGCAAGACCCCCCCTGGGGGGCTCGGGAGTCCTGGAATGCTGCCAGAGATGTCTGGTGGCTGGACTTTGATCCCACATGGGAGATGACATCAGTATGAGGACGGGAGGATTTCACTGGGGTGAATGGTGAAGGGACAAGTTAATTGGAGTGTGAGATACAGGGTTTAAGATCCCTGTACAGGGGGGTCTAGAGAGGCAAGATGGAGGGATTGGGGCGTGCCCTTCTCCTTCTTCTTCTTCCTCTGGGCCTCCATCTTCTGTGGTGATGTTGGCACTCCAGGATTGGACCTTACTAGGGGAACACTGGTTAATAAGGGTAGAGGGTATTGGAGAAAAATGATAAATATTGTATACGTAACTCCGGGTATAAAGATAGGTGACCGCCCCAGGGGCTTTCAGTGTGTGCCCATGGCTGACTGCTGAGCAGAACTCTGTCAGGCCAAGAGAAAATCTTTTAGATAAGCAATTAATAAACACCGAGACCGAGAACAAATCTGAAGCTTCCTCTCGTCCTTTCGAACCCGGGGGCCCAAGGCCATCTTTGGGCTTTTCCCCAGACCATCTGAACAGCCCAGAAATCCCACAATTGGCGTCCGCTGTGCGGGCTATCTCCCACCAAACCTTTCGGGGGGGGGGGAAAGCCCTGAAGAGCTGAAGAGCCAAGAGAACAGCACTGATAACTCCAGAGGAGGGAAGCCTGAAGAAAGAAAGAAGAAAAAGAAAAAACCGGCCGGGAGAAGCTGCAAAAATCAGCAGTCACTGAGAAATCCCATCTCTCAGCTTCTGCTGAAGACAGCTCGTAGCAGAGCGGCCTGGACTGGGACCAGAAAGGCGCCTCTGATCCATCCCTCGTGATCTGCTGGACGGAGAACAAGGGCCTCCAGACCACGCTGACGACAGATTCGGTAAGAAGGCCAAAATAAAATTATGGGGGCAACACTCTCCCAAGAACAACAGGAAATCTTATCCACCTTACAAAGTGTAGCAGAATTATATACAGAAGGGATCCCAAAGAAAGAATTAAAACAGCTGTTATTATGGGCAAGGCTCAATTACCCACTTGCAGAGACTTGTCTGTTGTTCGAAGTAGGGTTTTGGCAAGAGATTAATAGGCATTTATATATTTTAGCAACAAAAAAAGATGAGACAGCGTTAAAGCTACTCTCGCCGGCAAGAATCATGTTACAAGGTATTTCAGTCCAGTCTAAAAGACTGGAAAAGCAGCGAGAAGCTGCGGTACCCTCAGAGAAGGGGGCGGAGCGGCAGAGCTCCGGGAAAAAAATTGCTCTGGCTTTGAAAGGCCAGGGGGAAAGGGCTCTCGAAAAAAGAGAGCGGGAAAAAATATTAAAACCCCCGATCAAAAAATGCAACAAACCCCAAGGGCGTCCTGAAACTCCAGAGAGTGTGGAGGAGTCAGGAGCAGAAGGGGGGGAGCAGGAAGATAAAGGATCGGGGGGGGGGCCTGTTCGCGGTGAAAGCGGCGACGCGGCGGCGGCGGCAAACGCGAGCAGCGCGGGTGAGGATGAGGAAACGCGCGCGGAGGGCGAAACTCGCAAAAACCGGGGTGTAGACTCACACGCGAACGCGGAAGGCGGGCTGAGGGAAAATTTGCAGCCTCAGAGGGCCGCCGCGGCGGGACGCAGGAGGCGCGCGGGTGTGACGTCAGAGCCGGTGCGACGGTCAGCTCGAATCGCGGGTAGAGCCGGGGTGCCGGCGGCAGAGGCGAACACAACGTCAGAGGAGGAGGGGTCGGATTCCGGGACAGACCGAGGGGCGGGAACCTCGGAGGTGAAACAGGGGGGAGACGATGATGACGTCACCTTGGGGGACACCGGAAGTAGCTCAGAGAGTACGCACGCGCAGAGAGTAAGACGCGGGCGGGCCCGAGCCCGGTCCCCTGTGACGTCGCGGGTGAGGAGGGGCCGTGCTAGGGATTCTACGTCCCAGGGTTCCACTCCGTCTCCAGATCTGGCGCCTTTGGTCCCGAGCCTCGGAGTTTCAGTTCCTTCCCTTCATGGGAGACGCCGAGCCGGAAGAGGAAGTGGGGTAGTCGAGATTGCACCGTCATCCGAGCCAGGGAGGCCGGTGACAGCGCCACCTAGTGGCAGGAGGGCAGAAGTGCACGACATGCCGGGTCGGCTCGGCGGAGCCACAGCGCCATCTCGTGGCGAGACTGCAACAATGCAGCAATTTTTTCCAACAATATATAAAAAGAAAAGCACCTCGAAGAAAACAATGTTAACACGACAAAGGGATTATCCATCCACTTCGGGATTTCATGAAGATGATGAAAGCTCAGATGAAGAACAGCTACAAGGGGAAGATGTCATAAGGATCACAGCATCGGAAGGTGTCCCAACATGGATGCTATCAGCAGCAGAAGCAGCGAAAAGCTTCTTGCATTCATTCGATGCAGTAAAGAAGAAATATCAACAGGATCCTCGAGTTTCCTTTTCGGATTTAGGAGCAAGGCCAAAAACCTCAAGGCGAAAAATGAGACACTATGAATCACCGATGACATCTACAACACCATTATTCATGCAAATCCCAATGGAATCTGATGAAGAGGGGTTTCAAGAGCCGGTGAAGACAATGGATTGGAGGCAAATCAGAGAAGCATTGGAAAAGGAAAAGCATTTATTCCCGGGATCAGGGGATTTGACAATGCCAGTGACATATGATGCCCAGGGACAGAATCCAAGGTGGGAAAGGATGGGTCATGAGACACTCAAAGACTTAGGGAAGGCAGCTCAGACTTTTGGGCTGAACTCACAATACTTCAAACAGCTATTAAGAGGGACATTCTCTATGTATGATCTCACACCATATGACATTCGAAGTATTGTGGCAATGATCCTCACTGACACACAGAGTCTTGTCTGGGAAAAAAGGTGGAGAAAATATCTTGCTGAGTTGCGGAACAGATACCAAGGTGGGCCGAATGCGAACCTCACAGAAGGGCAATTAGCAGGGGATCCTCCAGATGACAATCCAGGGGAACAAGCAGCGCGGCTTCCACGGAGAGTGTTAAGCGACATCAAAGAAGCAGCGCGATTGGCAATCATGCAAATTACGCCGACAGGAGCTCCGGATGTCCCGTTCTCTTGCATCAGGCAAGGTCCCACAGAGCCATTCATGTCATTCATCGACCGACTCACGCAAGCCGTGGATCGACAGGTGACAACAGAAGAAGTGAAGAGGCCTCTCTTGGAGAATTTAGCTTTCGGCAATGCCAACCCGGATTGTCAACGGGTGATTAGCACCATGCCAGGACGGCCATCCTTGGCAGAGATGGTGGAGGCATGCAGCAAGGTGGGGACGCCTCAGCACGTCGCAGCGATTGTAAAGGATGAATTAAAAGAGGAATGGGAGAAACAGCTAAAGGGACGCTCAGAAGGGCAATCAGAGGACAAGACATTGGAGAAGATGTTCGAGAAATTACTTCATCAACAGGACGAAAATATCAACAAAGTTCTTGCGGCAATGCAGAAAAGAAACAGACCCCAAGGAGGACAGTGTTACGGATGTGGGGAATCTGGGCACATGAAAAGGAGTTGCCCACGGACACATATACCAACGCCAGTCCAGAGAGCGGAAAGACCAATTTGCGCACGGTGCGGAAGAGGAAGACACTCCGTGAAAGAATGTTATTCCCGGACAGATGTGGAAGGAAATCCGTTGCCGCATCCGGGAAACGGGAAATTGAGCGCGGGAAATCCCCGGCGCGCTCCGACACAAATACTGGCGGTGTCACAAGAACAGACAGGGCAGTCATCAGTGAGCGACAAGCAGATGCCCTCAGCAAAACCCTCAGTCGATTCCACAGTGACCCAGACCTCCTCCCACCAGGGGCACAGTGTGCATTGGCAGCTTCAAAACTAGTATGCTTTCTAGATGAAAGTCATGCGGAGATACCAACAGGTATCCGCGGGGACTCATACAAGAAACAAGATTTTTTGATAGTTGGACAAGATAAGTGCAGTATTCTTGGGCTCATTGTCTATCCAACAGTTGTCTCAGCAGACAAAAATACAGAGTTAACAGTTTTGGCAAGAGCGCTTCGTCCACCATTGACTGTACCAGAAAATACTGTGGTTGCGAGAGCCTTCGCATTGTCACCACATGCAGTTGGAGAGGTCATGTCAATCTTCGACGAAGAAGGTCTCCCTATGAAAGAGCATGTTGAAGTACATACAACATGGGTGAAGCACATAGGTCGAGACCGACCCACGCTCACGTGCCAATTGACATGTGGGGACAGGACAATATCGATCAGAGGTATGCTCGACACAGGGGCGGATGTAACAGTAATATCGTACATCTTTTGGCCACGCAATTGGAGCTTGGTCGCGCCATTGGGCTCTCTCTCAGGCATCGGGGGAGCATCTCTGTGTCTGCAAAGTGAGAATTCCGTCGTTGTCATGGGACCAGGAGATAAGACGGCGATCATTCGTCCTTTTGTCGTTCAAAAGCCGATCACAGTCTGGGGTCGGGACCTTTTGGCACAATGGGGCGCGAAGATCGAAATGGAATTTTAATAGGGGTCACTGCAGCACTCGCCACACTGAAGCTGACATGGAAAACAGATGATCCAGTTTGGGTGGATCAGTGGCCCCTTGAGCGGAAAAAATTGAGTGCTTTGAAAGACCTGGTCCAAGAACAATTGCAGAAGGGACACATCAAGCCAACAGACAGCCCTTGGAATTCTCCGGTGTTTGTCATCAAGAAAAAGCTGTCGGGCAAATGGAGGTTGTTACACGACCTCAGGAAGATCAACGAAGTCATAGAAGACATGGGGCCACTTCAGTTGGGACTTCCATCTGTCTCAATGATTCCCAGAGATTGGCAGCTTGTGGTCATTGACCTCAAGGATTGCTTTTTCAGTATCCCACTCCATCCAGATGATGCTCCGAGATTTGCCTTTTCAGTCCCGAGTATCAACAGGGAAACGCCTCTGCAGCGGTACCATTGGGTCTGCCTTCCACAAGGCCTGAAAAATTCTCCGACGATCTGTCAATGGTACGTGGCGCGAGCTTTGGCACCAGCACGAAAGAAATTTCCGAAGGCGAAGATCATTCATTACATGGATGATTTGCTCATCGCAGCATCAACACGACAGGAGCTGCAAGAAGCTCGTGACTGTGTGATCGCAGAGGTGCAAAAGGCAGGTCTGGAAATCAGCATTTCAAAGATTCAAGAGGTTGCACCTTGGAAATATCTAGGGTGGAAAATCTCAGAGAAAACAATAAAGCCTCAAAAGGTGGAGATCAGCACAAAGGTCAACAATTTGCATGATTTGCAACAGCTTTTGGGAGAAATCAACTGGATGAGACCAGTTTTGGGAATCACAAATAGTGACATTCCAGCACTGCTTGATCTCTTGAGAGGAGACACAGACATTCGTTCTCCCAGGACACTCACACCAGAAGCAAGAAAAGAGTTGGAGAAAATCTCGGATGCGATACAGAAAAGGCAGGCACATCGATTTGTTCCATCGTTGCCTTTTCAGTTGGCAGTGCTGGGGAAGAAAACGCAGTTCCATGGTTTGATCTTCCAATGGGATGAATCACAAAAGGACTCTTTGATAATCATAGAGTGGATTTTCCTACCGCACAGGCCCGCGAAAACGATTCTCACAGATCTGGAGATGGCAGCACAAATCATCATAAAGGCGAGAACAAGGCTGCTGACAATGGCAGGAAGAGAATTTTCAGTCATCAGGTTACCTCTGAAACGAGACTACTTCGATTGGGCAATGCAACAATCGAAAGACCTGTTAATCGCATTGTTAGCGTTCCCAGGAGCTTGCACAATCCACTTTCCCCAACACAGAATACTGCAATCGCAAATATGCTATAGAGCAAAACCACAGATAAGTGAAGAACCTTTGGACGGGATCACCGTGTTCACGGATGGCTCGGGGAAGACACACAAGTCAGTGATCACGTGGAGAGACTCAACGACAGGGGATTGGGAATCAGACGTGAGGATGGTTCAGGGCTCTCCACAGATTGTGGAGTTGGCAGCCGTTGTCCGAGCATTTCAGTTGTTCAAACAGCCTCTCAATCTGGTGACAGATTCCGCATATGTTGCGGGTGTGGTCAAGAGATTGGAGGGTTCGCTCTTGAAAGAAGTCAGTAATGAGGTTTTATACTCATACCTGACAAGCTTGAAAACACTGCTAGAGAGCAGGGAAAGGGAGTATTTTATCACACACATTAGAGCGCACACAACACTTCCAGGGTTTTTAGCGGAAGGGAATGCTCGGGCGGACAGGTTGACAATGCCCATTTTGCAAACGCTGCCGGACATTTTTGAGCAGGCAAGGTTAAGTCATGCGTTCTTTCATCAGAATGCGCAAGCACTGATGGAGTCCTTTCGTCTCACAAAGAGTCAGGCGAGGGAGATCATTAGTGCTTGTCCAGACTGTCAGCTTGTGCAGCCACCTTCTTCTACCGGGGCCATCAATCCGCGGGGGCTGCAAAGTCTTCAGTTGTGGCAAGCTGATGTCACAAAATACCCATCTTTTGGGAAGCTCAAAAATGTTCACGTTTCTGTAGATACATTCTCAGGTGCAGTCTTTGCTTCAGCACATGCTGGGGAAACAGCAGACCATGCTTGCCGACACTTTCTGCAGGCATTTGCAGCATTAGGTGTGCCTCAGGAGATAAAAACAGATAATGGTCCAACATACACAGGCAGGGTGCTTGACAGATTCCTGAAAAGATGGGGTGTCAGACACACGTTTGGTATTCCGCATTCACCCACAGGTCAGGCAATCATTGAGAGAACACATCACACCCTAAAATCCCTTCTGGACAGACAGAGAAGGGGTGAGCCAGAGGCAACACCTCACATGAAATTAAATAAGGCATTGTATGTGCTGAATTTCCTAAATAGCTCATCCTCGGAACCTGATCCACCGATCGTGAGACATTTTCTAAACAACACACAGGCAAAGCTAAGGGAAAATCCTTTAGTTTTGATCAGGAACCCAGAGACCGGACAGATAGAGGGTCCTTTCAGACTAATCACTTGGGGAAAGGGTTTCGCTTGTATCTCCACAGATCGAGGTCTGAAGTGGGTGTCGGCACGGCACGTGAAGCCATTCCGAACGCGAGAACACGAGAATGCTGATCCAAGAAACAAAGAGACGAGTACTCAGACAGAAGTCGAGACTCAGACTGCGAAAAACGACCCAGAAGAGAAATGAAAAGAAACTGAGGACTTTGGGGGGTTTTCACATAAAAGCAAAAAAAGGTCTTTTGGTGCAAACAGAAGGGGGAGATGTGGGATCTCAGTCTCTCAGAACTGGGGTGCAGGGTGAGCAAGACCCCCCCTGGGGGGCTCGGGAGTCCTGGAATGCTGCCAGAGATGTCTGGTGGCTGGACTTTGATCCCACATGGGAGATGACATCAGTATGAGGACGGGAGGATTTCACTGGGGTGAATGGTGAAGGGACAAGTTAATTGGAGTGTGAGATACAGGGTTTAAGATCCCTGTACAGGGGGGTCTAGAGAGGCAAGATGGAGGGATTGGGGCGTGCCCTTCTCCTTCTTCTTCTTCCTCTGGGCCTCCATCTTCTGTGGTGATGTTGGCACTCCAGGATTGGACCTTGCTAGGGGAACACTGGTTAATAAGGGTAGAGGGTATTGGAGAAAAATGATAAATATTGTATACGTAACTCCGGGTATAAAGATAGGTGACCGCCCCAGGGGCTTTCAGTGTGTGCCCATGGCTGACTGCTGAGCAGAACTCTGTCAGGCCAAGAGAAAATCTTTTAGATAAGCAATTAATAAACACCGAGACCGAGAACAAATCTGAAGCTTCCTCTCGTCCTTTCGAACCCGGGGGCCCAAGGCCATCTTTGGGCTTTTCCCCAGACCATCTGAACAGCCCAGAAATCCCACATTTCATGGCTCTTTGATGTATTTATTGGATGAGTTCATATTAGCATGAGCTCATTCATATGGGCTGCTATACCCACTGGGGGAACAGGCTGGGGTCTGCGAATGGGACACCTCCCCAGTGCTGAAAAGAGGAAAAGGAGGATGTGAGATACAGGTGATGCAGAGCAAGACCCATCTGGTACCCATTTTGGTGCCTCCTAGCACCAGCCACAGTCACTGCCACACAGGTTTAGTGATAATACTGGCATGTTATGTGCTAGCCACAGGATGGGAGGAGGAGGAGGAGGGCTTCTGGGGAGATGGATCTCTTACAGACTGGGAGAAGCCTGATACCAAGATGTAGGGAATGGATGCCATCCATAGGGACCTGTACAAGCTTGAGGAGTGGGTCCATGGGAACCTCATGAGGTTCAACAGGGCCAAGTGCAACACACAGGGTCAGGGGAACCCCTGGTATCTGGTATTCCCCAGAGACAGGCTGGGCAATGAAGAGATTGAAAGCAGCTTTGTGCACAGGGACATGGGGGTACTGGCGGATGAAAAGCTGGGAATGATTCTGCTCGTGCAGCCCAGAAAGCCAAGTGTGTCCTGTGCTGCAGAACAAGAAGCATGGCCAGCAAGTTGAGGGAGATGATTCTTCCTCTCTACTCTGCTCTGGTGAGATCCCACCTGGAGTGCTGCATCCAGTTCTGAAGCCCTTAGCACAGCAAAGACAGGGACCTGTTGGAGTGGGTCCAGAGGAGGGTCACAAAGATGATCAGAGGGATGGAGGAGATCCCATCAGAGGGATGGAGCTCCTCTATGTCTGACAAAGGCAGAATGGGCTGTTTCTGCCATTGTGGAAACTACAGCAGAAACACAAGCATTCCAGTATTAAATACTCAATAGAATTAAAAGACAATGTTACTGGGATTTGAGCAGAGCAAGGAACTCTGGAATCATGTGTTCCCCCAGTGGAAAGACAGACTGCCCACTTTTGGCAGAGAAGCATGTTTCTCTATGACAGCTTCCCATTAAGCTTAGAAATGAGTGAGTTATAGAGAGAGATTATCTATCCACAGTCCAGCAGTGCCATGAATAAAAAACAGATGACATGGTATTAGCAGCTGCTGGTATGTCCCCAGAAATTCAGGCACACACAAAGTATATTTCATTGTTTTATTAACTGTCAAACAAGCCTGTCTGTTCCCCCTCCCCCATGTCATAGCTTCTCCCTAATTCTCTGCAGCAGAAGGTTTCTGGGTAATGTATATTTCCAACATACGGACAGACACATGCCACCCAAATCCATCCAGCACAGACCCATGCTGAGCTGTGGGAACCAGGTACCCAACTCACACCATCAGTGCTTCACTCATTAGGGTTAAAAACACTGCCACCATCCACTGTCTCCTTGCTGGAGGGACTTAGAGAGCAAAATAGCACCAGAATGCAGAGATGAGGCACTGCTAAGCCAAGTGCTGCAATGCTCAGCACTGATTTTGTGCTATAGCCCAGCTGTGGCCAGGCACAGGCCCCAGGACTCAAACCACTGGTATTTAGCTGTGAGCAGGTTTGGCTTCTGCAGGATGGACTGTGAGGTGTGTTTAACTCAAACCAGCCTCTTAAGTGCTGTTGATTTGGTCAAATTTTGCTCAACATTCAAAGGTTGAAGGTTTGAAAAGCATATTTTTGGTGGCTTGGGCTGGGGAATGCGTGCGGTGTAGCCAGTCCATCAGCAGGAGAGGTGAGGTGGAAAAGGAGCAGTTTGCATGAATGCAGAGCAATTCCTCCCGTGGCTGTGCCCTGGCAGTCCTACCAGGCAGGGAACAGGGCTGCTCCTTGGGTCTGCTGGAGCCCTGGGCAGTGTAATCAGGAGGAAATGAAAGTGCCAAACGCTGCCTCATGCACAATTCTTCCCCTCCACTGACTATTAGCATTTGCTAATGAAGCAAACTCCAGGTCCTCCCCATGAATTAGATCATCAGCTAAAACCAGCCACAAGCCTATGGTCCAACAGCACGGAGATAAGGGCAGTAAAGAAGCCCAGACAGGCCCTGTGTGTCCTGACTGTTCCTCTGGGCATTGGTACTCACTGGCAGCAGCCTTATCTGCTGAAAGCCAGCAAATGCTCCATCCTCACCGTGTGCAGAGCATTGCCCCATGACAGCTATGGACTAACTCCTTCCCTCCCCTGCTTCTTCATACACAGAACACATAATTCTTTCATGCAGGGGCCACTGAACTGTCCCTCACTTGCAATTCTCCTCTTGTCAAACTGGGTCTGCCAACAGCTCTATCATCCTCTTGTTTAACTCATTTCATGCATTTCCAAGAAAAGAAAAACCCAAAGTCACTCCGTATAATGTTGTGTGAATACCCAGTAAGAGCCCTTTTGGTAATTATGTCATCTGAATACAGGGTAATAATATTGTACAAAACTGCTCAGGCTAAAGGCTTGGGGCTTTAGGGGCTGCAATTCCCCTTATGGGATAGATCCTCTATTCCTCAACTCCACATTATTATATCAATTTATGGAGTGCACATAATCAAAGCAGGCTGGGATGTAGTTGGGTGAAAAATTATTCATTGAAATGCAAAATGCCTGGAGAGGGAGAGCTTTATTTTTTATCATGGAACAGCTGAACTCTGTCAGCGTTGGGGACTGGCAGCAGGAGCACTGCTCATGCTGGCACGGGCAGCACCTCCTTCCCAGAGTTAGATGTTGGCTCTAAAAATCTCTTTTCTTCATTTACATAAGCAAATGAGACAACTTGCCTCCAGCAGCCACCTCGGGAGTGTGGAGGGTGGTGACAGAGTGCCAGTGACATTTTTTCTTGGAAAGTCAACACCCGCAAGTTGTAGGAATTAAGATTTATTATGGTCAGAGAGAAACAGACAAAAAAAAAATCCTCAAGTTTTCTAAAAAAATCTGTTTGGTAAAAGGATTAGAAACACCCTACTGACAAGTTGCCTCAGAAATATTCACAGATAGCTGCATTTGTGGGTTCAGCTGATCCCTGACACGCCATCTCTTATGTCAGAAGGCATTGCTGATTCTCTCTCATTCCCCCATACATTAGCAATGGGAATCTGCTTAAATAACTTTGCAGTCACAGAAAGCAAAAAGCATGAGCTGGCCAAGTCTGCATGGCAAATTCATGTCAAAACCAAAATGAGAAGCAGTTGTTGGGGTGAAAAAGACACTTTTGGGTCTCTAGCATCCCTCCTCCCTTGCTTGTCAGATGCAGAGGCAGCTGCACTCTTCCCCCATTCAGAAGGGGTCTGTGTCAATGCCCAGTGACCCCATTCCTCTCTGTTGCCATCTGTGTGATCCCACAACTCCAGCAGAGTTTTCAGGTGACTGCACCCAAAGAGGGCAGCCAGCTGCAGCTGGTACTGGACAGGAAATCTGCTCCATGCTCAGGTCTTTCTCCCATCCACAACAAAAGCCTCAGCACTTCCCTCTTCCCTCCCTCAGCCCTCTGCCCACTCCATCCCTTCTCTGTCTCCACTGGGAACAGCTAATTCCCCACATACAGTAAAGAAAGAGCCTGGCCTGGATGTGCTGAGGATGGCAGAAGGAAAACCCCAGGTTTGGGGCTGGCTCTGGCTCTGATCTGATTTTTTATCCATAGACGTGAAGTGCAAGGAGATTTGGTGCCTTAGTGCACTACATCCCACATGAGAATCTGGCTCTCTGTCTCCTGCAGGGCTGGGGAGAGGGAAGGATGCTGTGTCTGGCATTCAGACTGGTGTCCTGGTCTGCCCTGACTACATGGGGTGCCAGCAGGAGCAGCACACTGTAAAGGATTTCTTCCTGGGATCCCTCAAGAGTCTCCATCTCTGGGCTGTGCAGTCTGGATGTGAAGGCTTGATGCACATCCCTTCATGGAGTCTCTGTGCCAGGTCCTGTGTCCCCCAGTGCCCCTCCTGTGTGACAGAGTGCTGATCAGTGCATGCACAGGCAGTCCTTTCTTCACAGCATTTCCAGAGGAAAGTGGTCGAAATCCTCACGTATCCCCCTGGGATCTTTTTCTGAGGATGACAAAGATCACACAGGGTAACCTCCTGTGAGACTCAAGCCTTGAACTGTGGCCAGGAGCAGGAACTGAGTCAGATGATCAGGCCAACCACAGGAGCAAAACTGGATTGGAAGGGAAAGCAGAATTCTTTTTTGGAGGGATTTGATGGAAAGTGTGGAATTCCTCATGCTGACTGATGTAAAAATGGCTTTTGTAGCACTGCCAAAGTCACTGCCAGCTCATCTAATCAGCATGAAAACATCACTGAAGCAAGTTAAAAAGTTGCCCCAAGTCAATTTGCACATGCAACTTTTATTTTTCTTTATTTAAACTTTCTAGATTTGATTTTTGGATTATTGTAAGAAACAGATCCTTCTTCTATTATCTTTCTTTGTGTTTCTCCCAAATCCTAACACAACATCAAATCTGGTTTGACCTTTACAAGACACTCCTGAAGACAGGCTTGGCTGGCTGCTTGCTTCACTATGTGCTTACTCCAGCAAATACTGTGTTTGCAGGAGGTGCTCTTAACTCCATGAGAAGTTTTATGGAGTTGCATGCTGTGGGTTAATACAGTTTTAATGAAAATACATCCCAAATTTGACAGGATTGATTGATTTTTTTTTAAACTTTCAGGGAATTTAGAGCAAACTTATGAAACACTAACTCAGAAGGACTGGTGCAAAGAAAAGGTACTCACTTATGTGGACCCAAACAAGCAACTTTCAAGCAAATTCACTTCCTTTAAAGCAGAAGAAAAGCCATTCCCATCTATGATGATCAGATTCACGAGCCCTTTAAATCATCCTCAATGTCTTGAACCTATTAGTGATCCATTTGGTAGCTTCCCATCTCCTCATGCATGAAGCATCTACAAGATTGGTATGTATAAATGAGAAAAATATGGATGATAAATCAGCAGAGCAGAAGGAGAATGCCCCCACACAGGAGAACTTTGCACTGGCATAGGGCCATCACTTTCATACAAGCACTGGAGTGAAGCATTTGTGCTTTAAAGCAAACCATGACTTTCAAGATCATTGTGGTTTGAGCTTCTCCCACTCCACCTGATCTGCAGGTCACTGGGACTGGGTGTTTGGCACTGGGATCTCCATGGTTTAGCAGCACTGGCTGTATCAGCGGTGGTTACCTGAAGAAGGCCACAGCAAATCATGATCCCACAGCCTCAAAGCAGCCTGGGTAACCAGGCAACACTTTCTTCTTTCCCTCATCCTTGCAAAGAGTCAGAAAAATCTCATTTTTCAACACAAAGGCATTTAACCTGTGGAAGATGTCCCTGCAACAGAGATGGATTTCATTGCCATTATCTGCAATCAATTTAAGCAAGCAATGATATTACTGAGGCTAAACATATCTCATGGTTTTGTCACAGATCTGGGGGCTCAGTTTTTTCACCTTCCGTTGCACATAAAGTGCAGCAGTGACAGATATAGAGGCCAGATTAGATGGAGCTCTCCAACTGGAGATTGATGCTAAATTAATACAAACTGAAGCAGCTCAAGATGCTAATTGCACATGCTGGGGAGTTAAGAGGGTTTGCGTGCAGGGCTTTGGTTCAAACCCTTGTCTTAATGCAAAGACAAAAAGGCACAGATATGGCATTCTGTGCAGCACTCTGGGTTGGAAGTGAGGTGGCCTACTTTAGGAAAGTATGTGACAAATTTATTCAGATAATCAGCATTGTAAATATTTGGCTTAAAGTATTTTGGGTCTTCATGAGTATTTGCCTCTCAGTTTCTGGAGATGTTTATAATTTTGATGTCACTATAGGACATGAAACAACACGAGTGCACACACCGCTGCTCTTGAGGTGATGAAAAAGGGAAATTTATTTTCTGACTCCAACATTTATAGTTTTCTAAAAGTGAAGGATTGGAGGGTGAAAGTGCCACCTCTCCAATGTCACTGGTCAAATCAACAGTCCATCAAATTTCTCCTCCTCCATAAAAGAATGCAAAACAATATGTTATTTACAGAAAGTGTGTGAGAAAGTTCGTTACAAGAATGTAAACATCAGAAGGCTCGGAAAATCTCAAAAATCAGGGCGACATTTTGAAACAGGGTAGTCAACTGCTGCAAGAAAGTCAATTGTGTTTTAAATCATCTGACTGTATCACATGTGGCAAATCAAACTTTGAACATGAAGCCAGCTTCAGAGGCAGCTTTCTGGGCAGGAATCCATTTCACACTCAGCTGACAATGGGGCTTGATAAGCACTCAGCCAGTGTGAATAACCAGGTGCCTTCTATATATATATTTCGATTTGGTGGTGTCTGTTAAAGTTTTATATCACTGAGAGATTGTTGGCATTCTTTTAAAGCATTAAGCCTACCTTGACAAGGTCAACAACAATTTCTACAGAGGTCAGCATTTTTATTTTGAAATATTTGATCATAATTCTATCAAACATTAAAGAAAGAGTTTGGCTAGGGCACATAATGAAATTGGACAGCTCACACAATCCATTTATCTTTTCGACTGTAAACCTCTGAAGCGCTCTAGTTCATCCAGTTTCAAATCAACTGTAGAAATGTCCATCTCCCTTCATGCAGCCTACAGAAATCGGTGCTTGGAAATGCTCTTGATCTGTTATTGCTGATGTGGAAAAGGAAAAATAATTTCCCAAGACATACTAGCTTAGCTGCATTCTTATGTTCTGTTTGCTTTTTAAAAATCTCTCCTGAATGAGGATGTTTATTTCCATCCTCTCTCAAAGCCACTTCTTCATTGCTGAAAATATTTAGTAAGTTAAGTGAATGCTTATTTTTGTAGAACATTTTCTAAACACATTAAAATCATTTATTTAAGAACTCCTCTGTTAGCAAACCTAACATTAATAAAAGTAAATAAAGGAATTAATAGTGCTAGGTCGGATGCCTAGGATTAAGTCATCCTGGTTTATTTTACACACCAATTGTGAGTGCAGGGAAATGAATTAAACTTAACAAGATCTACATCCTCATGTGCTGAGACTGGGGAAGGAGAATGCCTGCAGAAGCATAGTGGGTACATGGGCTGCATTCATCTTATCTGTACTCAGGGATACAGTCAAAAGAGCTGTCTCCACCAGCAGATTCTCCATGCATCCAGCGATGTTGGATTTCTCTCCCCTAAGGAACTTGTGAGTTGAAGCATATTGGTCTTCCTGGATATTCTCATCAGTTTAATTATCTGTGCTATATTAAGAACATACCCCAATGTTTTGAAGCTTCTGGCTTAACACACTCAAATGTAAATCATTCTCTGAAAATTCTACACATCAGACAGACAGTTCTTCCCCTGGGAAGGTCAGGAGGGAGAGGTTGAACTTCACTTGCCAGATGTTGGTTACATTGCTCATTGCCTGATGGCAAAGCTCAGATGTTATAGGGAGTCAAGGGCTCAGGGTAAGAGAGGAATGGGATGGCCAAGGAAGCTGCTTTAACCTTGGAGTCAAGTGAAAGTGTGCTGCATTGTGTAGGTGCAGCTCCCAAGGCACAGGAAATCAGTGCTACCCCACTTAGTCCTTGCTGATAGTCTGGCTTCCTGTGCCTGAGTGTTGTCCCCAGGTTCACCAGAGTGGTGGCTGGGACTGGCCCCTGGCTCAGCTGGGCCATGGGGCAGGGTCTGATACACCTTGTCCTGTAGGACAGAGGTGCCTCCACTCTGGGTGAGCTTTGGGTTTGCTTCTTGAGTCAGCAGAAGATGCAAGATATAACCAAAAATTAGGTTTGTGACAGAACTGTGGTTATTTCAGAGGGAATGAAAAAATCAACAACTTTTCATCTGCAGAAGCACAGAAACTCACCCTGCCTCCAGTACCTCTGCAGTCTTCCCTACTGTGTCTGTACATTCAGAGCCTATATCCAACTTCAGTGGGTGTCCCTAAGAAGCAAAGTTTTCCATGTCCAGCACGCCTTGGGACACAGCAAGGAAGCTGCCTGCATCCTCTGGTCTGGTCCCCAGGGCTGTCAGTCACAGCAGCCACCACATCCAGCCCATGTCAGTGGCAGAAGCACGGGGAGAGGACACTTCAAAGAGCAGATCAAGGTTTAATGGGGAAACCTTGGGCACATTCTGTCTCCACTTCTAGATGGATCATCCTGGTGCACATCAGGGCAGTCAGGAGCCTAAATGGGTCCTAGCAGGTCCCTCCTCACAGCTCTGTTCTAATGCCTTGTAGACAATCCTGAAGGTGAAAGGGAAGGGAACAAGGATGCTGGGCTTCTTTTCCTGACTCCAGGCTCACCAATGTTACAGTGCAACCCCCACAAGTAAAGGAGGAGGTAATGGAGAAAAATGATTATTGGCCACAATTCAAAAGAAAAGAAAGCAAAATAATACTTGCTCACCATAGGAATTACTGGGAGAATAAAAAAGGCTTATTTCCCCTGGTATTTGTAAAAAAAAGTGCTGGTAATAAACCAGTTCCATTATAAAGGAGGAGGGTGAAATGATGACATAGTGAGTGTTTTTTATTTAAAAACACAACCAACCAACCAACAAAAAAAAACCCAAACAAAACCACCAAAACCCAACCCAAACAAACAAAAAACCAAACCAAACCAAACCAACAAAAATAAAACAAAAAAAAAAATCCACAACCCAACCTTTCCTCCTGCAAAGAAAGAACAAAGAAATGAGGCAGAATGCTTAGGAGAGAATTCAGGCAGGGTAGAAACTGTTAGTGATAAACAGCTACTAAGGAAATAATTGGAAAATGTAAGTGCATACAAAAGTGGGTGATGACCCATGTACTGGGGTGATAGCAGAATTAGCCAATGAATGTGGTGAACCATGAAAGGAGAAGCTTGGAGACTATGGAGAATTAAGGAAATTTTTCTAAGCAGGAGGGGTAGAAAGCAAATAAAGGCAGCCTGGCTTCTGAAAAGGAGTGATCCTTGGCCTGTGGATGGGGAAATGCCCAAGTGTGCCATGCAATGGCATGGCACAGGGAATTGCTGGGCACAGGCTGAGCTTCCTTGATAATGTCCAGAAAATGTCTTTCTGGCTCTTATTCAGCCACATCCTCAGTGCAAAGTGAGATGGAAGTGATTAGGCAGCTGTATCTGTTCCTGATTTCATTAAACCAGATGTGGAAGGTGGACAGGAGCAGATCCCACAGCAGCAGTGTGGGCAAGGATATCAGAGACCCCGTTCCCAGTAAATTCCATTGAGTGACAGAGACAAAGTCTCTGGGCTAGCCTGGAGATCAGTCATGCTGCTGGCAGATGCTGGAAGCACAAACACCTCCAGAAAATGATGCTGGAGGTCTTGATGGCCTCTGGCAACTGAAGGCATCTCTGCTGACTGGCCAGCAGCCACACTGCCTGTGTGACAGATCCCTCTCATCTCCCTCTCCCTCCTCATATCCTACCAGGTGGCTGTGGACCCACCCCCAGACTTGCTCTTTGGCAAGGAGTAAAAAACTTTATAATTTCTAATGCTGAAGGGCTGCAGTTTTGGAAAGATTTGCACTTCATACACGAGGGTGATGATAATAATCGCATTTAATGTGATTTCTGAAAAATGGAGGAAGGTGAATTAGAGCAGGGAAAAGGTTTTGTCATTCTCCATTCACATCATTTGTCATTCTGTGATAAAGCAGGAGAGATGTTTCACTTGTAGTAGGGAATTAGCTTTGACTTTTGAGGGGCTCAGGTGCCCCAGTGTCATACTTCTCTCTTCCTTCACAGACCCTTCCACAATTGTGTGGTAGTTTTTATTCCTTGCATTGGGTACATGCCATGGACTCAGTGGATGTCTGCCTCTGATCAACATTCAGAGCTTCATTATTTAAACAGTGGGAAGTGACAGAACTCTGGTTATTTCAGTTGGTTTTCCTTTCCATATACCTTAAACAGTTGTTGACTAAGTGAAAGCTTTGGAAACTGGGTAGCCATCATCTGAATATATCCCCACAAATTATTTGGACTTTGGTATTAACCAGGACCACTCAGCCAAACTCTGATTTGGCATCAGGAGAAAAAGAAGGTCTCACCCCATCCTTTTTTCTTCATGTGTCTGGGCAGCCCTGCAAAAGCCCAGGATGGGCTGAGTGCAGCTTAGGAGATCCTTGCAGCACGGGAAACACCTGTATGGGCTGCTGGTCCCTGTGCCATCAGCTGCTAAGTGGGAATAATACCCTGCACCACTAAATATGCCACTAAATCACAACATAAGATGTCCTTTTTCACCAAGGATATAGCCTCCCACTGAATGGAATCCAGTAGGAAAACCTTTATTTCTACATATTCCTCTGCCAAAATTATTCCTCTGTAAACAGAGCTTCAAGAGCAGCTTCTTGGTCACTTCAATGTCTGGACTTGAGCTAGATTATTGAGGACTATGGGAAAGACCCTACACATATTGTGAAAGATAATGTTCCATTCTACTTGCCCTAGGGATCAGAAAACATTTGCCTGCCTGTCTGCTGTTCCAGGAAGCTCTTAAGATGTGATTGCAGCTTGTGCAAGGAAAAAGATGCCAGAATCTCTTTGAAGAGAAAAGAATCTCCATGGCAAATATATTTCACCCTGCAGTGTCTGAATCCACAGAGGAACTCTTGCTGGTAGGAAAAGTTATAAAAATGAGAGGAGAAATCCCAGAAAAGGCAAAATTCTCAAACACAGACTTAATCTCACACAGAAAGTGGTTATATGAGAGCAAAGAAATATGTTATATCCTTATAGTGTAAACCACTGTTGCTCAGTAGAGATTCATCCATCAATACCAGAAGAGAAGCTGGCCCATGGTTCTTTGCTGGTTTGCCAGAGTTTTATTAAATGCACAAGAATGCCAAGTCTGTAATGTCTAAAAGTGAATTTATTTAACAATGAACTCTTTGAAAAGGGAGTCCCAGATGTGTAATTAATAATGAATCAGTGATGTGAAATCTGATCCAAAGCCTACTGAAGCTGATAGACAGACTCTGACTTCAAGGAGTTCTGGATAAGGCTCTCATTAGGCAAAAGGAAAAAAAAAATTAAAAGCTGAGCCAGCTAGTTGGTTAAAAAAATATTATAGCTTGGATTCTGTGCTAAACAGAGACATACAATAATCTGCACTGCACATAAATCCCTTCTCTGCTGACAGGGGACTCACACATTTCTGTGTCTGAAGCTGAACTTGAAATCTAGGAGATAAAATAAAATAAAAAAAGAGCTGTGAGAGAGAGTCCCCAAAGGAAAACCTCCAGTGGTTTGAAGCACAGCTCATTTCCTCTGGGCATGGAGGGGGAGATAGCTGTCAGATCTGTGTCATCTGGAGGCAGCAGATGCTGCTGCTCCCTGCGTGCGAGGCCGTGCGCGTCCCCCGCCCTGCTCCGAGCACCCGCCTCTGCCCAGCCCTGCTGCCTCTCCCTCATCCCCACATAACAAAAAACACAGGGATTATCAGCCTGGAATCCCTGCCAAGCCCAGCAGAGCGTGGTGTCCAAGGGGGGATGCAGCTTGTCTTCCATCAGTGCAACTTAATTCAGTTTGTCAGCGACGCAGACGCTTCGGGTGAGCCTGATGCCATCAGCACCAGCCCAGCACTGCCCAAATTGGGCACTCAGAGGTGGGCTCTGGCAGCCTCTGCTTTTCATTTGCCTTTCAGTGGGACTGTGATGGGGAGCTGGAGATGTTTGTTGATGAACAATTTCATAGCTCCATATCTTTTAAGGGACACATAAAATGCACATATTGAGTCATCCCCTTGAGTCAAATATTTTTAAGTACAGTAACACAGCTCATTTTTAAGTAATCAAATAATAATTAAAAATAATCGTCTCCCATTTCTGCTGAGGAACGAATGCATCTACATTGAATTTGCTTCTTTAATAGCAAGTTGTAACTCAATCTAAATGTAAATTCCTGGAGAATCTGCTATCTAATTCTCATTATTTCCACTTGCTTAATGCAATTAGAAACATCTGTCACTGATCAACTGTCCACACAGTGAAAACAAATTCATGCTCTCTGCCTCCATAGTGTTTTTCAGGGAATGAACTGCTTTAGCCACTAGAGCCCAAGAGCTAGAGCTGTGCAAAATGCCTGTGACAAGCCCTGAATCACAGCAAATGTGCCTGACCATCAGTGTCTCTGTAGCTCAGTGACATTTGCTGAATAATTTGACAAATTCCTAGAGATATATATATATATATATATATGTCACCATCCTGCATTCTAGAAATATTTGGCTGTGGGGTACCCATTCTCAGGAATGTATGATGTGCTGCCAGGGACAGATCTCACCCTTATCCCAAAGCCTGGACCCAAAGTCATGGTGGAGCACACAGATGCAGCTCTGGTTGCTGAAGGAGCATCAAAAGGCCTTTGAAAGGGACATGAGTGCAGGGAGGAAAGACAATGGGGTTACTGGGGCTTATCCCAGCTGCTGTCTGTGTTCCCAATTTATCTGCCTGAGACAAGGGTGGAGGGAAACAGCAAAGTGAGAAGCAGGCAGAAATGGGATCCAGCGCCCATGAGATGAACCAGCTCAGGGGCATGGATGATGCTTCCTCCTCTTTAAAGCACATTAGTACATATAAACTCTCTGGTTGCTCAAAAGACAATAAAAATGAAAAGATGAAGTTTAGAAGAACTGAACATCATGAAATAGGTTTGTTCATTCCCTGCTTACTAGAGATAGGATGAAGAAGGAGTAAAGGCAGAGTGCAGGTGGAAAGGTTATTCTAATTAGGCATCTACTGTTGAAATGTCCTCAAAAGACAGAACAAAATTAATCCAAAAACTCGTCTTTCAGGTAATCAGGAAATTCCACAAGCAGTGCCACAGCCAAACAGTGTTTTTGCCTTTGAGCAGCTGGAGGCACATCCCATGCAATGGTCTGGCTGCTGTGTGGGGCTGATGCATGGATGCTGGAAAAAAAGCAACAAACAGTAACACAGCAAACCAACAAACATCAGAGGGACTGGTGAAACACCAGCAAAGGCCTTGCCCACATCACCATGTGGGTCAGAAGAATTCTATGCATTAAGTGGTCATCCTGGCTTCAAAGTGAGGAGGGGAAATTAAGTGAAAATGGCTTGGCTGGTGTGGTTTATTTTATTCTTAAAAAGGGCAGATGCAAATCTCTTTAGTTCATTCCTTTTGCAGGAGACAAGCATAACTTAGAGCTATTACAAGATCCACTCTGACAAGCTGAATCCTCTGTCTGGGCTGCCAAAGCAGGAGGGCCAGGATGAGATGGGAGTTGTTGGCCTGCTCATGATCTCGTCAGGTCACATTTAGTCACCACTGCACCTCCTGCTCCAACCCCCTTGATTCCTGTAACCACAGGGTTATGCACCAGGAGCCACTGGTACTTCTGCAGCTTGGCAGTTTGATCCCAGTGGCACAAAATGTACCTGTGCCCGAGGGAGGGTGAGGGGATGCCTGTGGTACTCAGTCTGTGTTACTCCAGGGATGAAGAGGATGGTGGCTCCCAAAGGCAGATGTGACAGGGACCAGGCTGCAGTGAGAGCCTGCTGCCTGCTTGTACAGGAGGGCACAGGAGGCACTTGTTCTGCTCATGGGGATGCTGAACACTGGCAGCACAAAGAAGGGGAGACTCCTCACCAAGATGGAGATAAGTCGCTGAACCAAAATCTGTACTATTAACCAATTTTCCCAAAGATAAAAGCCTTCCAGAGCTGGCATGTTTTGCTGGCTTTACCTCCAAGCATCTTGTCTGACCTGCTACCAAGATAGCTTCAAAGTCGGAACAGAGACTGAAGCTTCCTCCCAGGACAGATTTAGAATTGTGCTTCTTCCTCCCCAAATATGGGCAGTTTCCCAGCAAAGGTAATAACAGGAGAGTTTTCGTTCAAACATAATCGTAATGAGCCATGTCTGAGTGCAGAGAGATGGGAAAGTAAAAGATATCCTATCTGTATGAACAACCCCTCATCCAAAAGGATTGCCTCTTTGGGAGAGGTCAGGGCAGGAATGCAAGGGGAGAATGGGTACATCTTGCTGCTCATGATGAGCCAGGGCAGGTTTTTTTTTACAGCATGACCCAATTATAAGCAAAAAGCCATCTCCTCTGTCCTGAAAATTAGAAAAGCTGATGGTTTTCCTGATGATATCCAGTATTGTGGCCGACACAAGTGCCACAGGCAGGCTTTCTGTGCTCACAGTGACTGCCTCACTCCTCCTCCAGGCACCCAGCTCAGGCTGTGCTGCTGTCAGCAGCTACTGCAGCCCTTGGGGGAAATAATCCACCAAAGACAGAGACAAATCCATTTCGACTTCACAGAGCCCAAAGCTTCCCCATAAGTAGGCACTTCTCCAAAATAAAGCAACGAGCCACACTGGGAATACAGCAGGGGTTGGGAGTTGGAGATTTGCTCTGTCATTTTGCATCATTTCCAGAGAGAATGGTCCTAAAAAACACACTCCTGGACAAAAGCAGAGGGAATGGATTGGGACTGTAGGGGGAGAGGTGGGGTAATCAGAGCTGGGGAACATTGAGATGTCCCTCAGGAAGGGCAGCATGGCCTCCTTGCACACCTGTGCTGCCCATCCCAAGCCTCCTGCCCCCTCAGTGTGGTTGCAGGTGTCTCCTGTACCTGTGGGCTGAACCAGCCCCAGCAGCCTTTGCTGGCAGCACCCAGCTCCTCCTCGCTTTGCTCAGTGTCATTGCCAGGTGTGATGCTCAAACCTGTGTCTGTGCAAGCACACCTGAGCTGCTCTAAACCACCTGGCCTGAATCCATTGCTGCAGGCAAACTGTTCCCACCTGACACCATGCAGCCATGGCCAGCTGCTGCTTTGGGTTACCTGCAGCAAGGGAAAGGAAAAGGAAATAATATCCTAGTGAGACAGTTAAGACCCTTTTTGCTCATTAAGTGCAATGCCCCTGAGCCCAGGAGCCTCACTTATGGCCAAAGCTCTCACTGTGTCATGCTAAAGGAATTGCCTTTTGGTTGAAAGTTGAGATCTTTTGTCTAAGTTGCATCCATTGAGGGTGAAAAGGAAAGGGAATAGAAAACAATTTTCTATAAGCTGAGTAACACAGCTTAGACAATCAATTCACTATCAACCTAGCATTTGTGCTGCAAAGCCTGATGGCAGCAATAAGGGGAAATGTTCCATCCTGAAATGCTAGCTCCAATTGGAAATGCACCTTTTTTACCTTTGCAGGAAAGCAAATCTGCTCTGCTGCCTCGTTCATCATTTCTCCTGAGCTACACTCCTCTAGATGGTTCAATATCTCCTGGAATCATCTCCAGTACATCTGTTATTATTTTTAAAAATTGCTTGCTCAGACCATGCTATAAAAAATAATTTTCTATTCCCACCATCTTCCAGGAGACAGCTTTTATCCTGTGCCACGTTTAGCACTTTCTCACCTGAATTTACTACTTGGGTTTCTTGTCCAGCCAGGAGGACATGAAAGGAGCAGCTGGAGCCAGAACAGGACTGATACAACCACCCACAGTATGAACACCTATGAGACAGCTGGTTGTACAGAGTTCTTGCAGTTGAGGAGACAAAGGGGCATGACTCATTTCAGATGATCCCTTTTAGGATGAGCTCAGCTGTGCCCTACAAGGGCCCTCCTCCCTCCACCAGCTCTAAAAGTGTGGCTCAGGCACAGACACCCACATCGTTTGTGCCTTAAGTGAAAAGAGGTGAATCTCACCACTGCCTGCTGTGGAACACATCAGACAAGCCGGGCTGGAGGTGAGGGATGGGATGTGGCACCAACACAAGGGCTACTCCACCATGAAGGAGCAGCAGCAGAGAGTAGGAGGAGCTCTGTGAATTTCAGCCTCACTGTCCTGCTGCTAAACCCAATTTACTTCCTCTGTTGAGCTTGTTGGTGCCTCACAGCTGAGCAGACCCTGCAGTTGCTCCTGGGTGGGGGAAGCAAGGCTGGGTGACACTGGCTGGTCCATGGCTGGAGCAGCATCTCATGGAATACAATGACATGCTTCACAGCCACTGCTGGACACTGGCAGGTTGGTCCATGCTGAACAAAAGCTCCACTGAAGCCATGGAGCAGCTGAGCCTGGCAGAAACAATAGTGAATTTTTTAAATTTCTCCCAAGTAACTGTGAGTGAGATGTTTTCTCTGTAATGGACCCATTAGATGTTCGATGTGCCATTCCTGTGTTGGTGTATGTGGTGGGAGGTCAGCAGGACAACTTAAATTGCTGATGCTTTGCAAAGCTTCAGGAGTTACCTCACAGGAAAGGAAACAGCTTTCTTCCTTCACCAGATGTTTTAGTGGGATTTTCATCAGGCCCTTCCCTCCCCACCCCCTGTGATTTTGAAAAGTTCCAGGTGTGCTCAAAATTAAGGGTTTTTGACAAATTTTAGCAGAAGAACTGCAAAACATACTGAATATCTTCGCCCCCATTTAGCCAGCTGTAAAGAACATTCAGCTCTCAGCATATGCAATATGAATAAACATGTGTCTTCAGCTTATCTCTCTCCTGACAGCTCACAGATAGCTCTCCAGCCTGTATTAGTTTAAATGCAATTTACTCTGGAAGACTGATAATAGGGGTATTGATTACGCAGGCCTTTGGAAATCACACCCTCATTTCCCTCTGTGGAGGGCAATGATTGCCATTCCCAGTTCATTTTCTCCTGAGGCTGGAAGGACTTTGCTGTGGGAGTCTTTCTCCTGAGGCTCCTCACGTGGCACCTGTGCACGGCTCAGTTACAGGGTCTGAGGGCACATGGGGTAAAAGCAGCTCTCAGGACATGGGGTAAAAACAGCTCTCAGCACTGCTCAGAAGCCACCAGGCAGCTCAGAATGAGGGGATGTGAAGCACTGCTGTACCAGGAAAGCATCCCCCCCCCCAGCTAAGCTCCTCAGGACACACAAGTACCTCTGCTCTCGGCAAGGTCACTCCTGACTGTCCTAGGGTGACATTATGATGTTTGTATCCCCAGTTGTTGTTCTCTTTATGCTGGATATTCTGTTCTGTGCCTTCAAGACTGGCTCTGAAGAGTGAAAGTTTTGTTTTGTTATCAGCCTGCTCCCCCACGGCTGGCGGGACACACAGACAGGGCAGTACATGGTGCTGCTTTTGCTTTTTTGCTTTGCTCTCGCTCTTGCTTCTGCTTTGCTCTTGCTTTTTGCTTCTACTCATTAGCTAGTTTAGCCTAACAGTCCAAATTTTCCCTGGACTGTTTTTCCTTTCCCTTTTTTTGAACCACTCAAGCCTGCTCTAAACTGGGACCTGGGAACACGGAGAGTTTGCACCCTGTGGCCTAGCGGGGCCTACTCTGGGCAGCAGCTGCCCCAGCGCCGCAGAGACTGAGAACAGAGCGACCACCCCCAGAGAGACTTTCTGAATTTGGCATCTTTTTCAGAGCAGTGAAAGAGTGGTGTCATCCGGTATTGTTCATTTTGTGTGCTGGGGGTGCTGTGCCTGTTAAATAAACGGGTTCTTTCCACTTCTCTCTGAGGAATCCTTCCCGAACTGGTTGGGAGGAGGGGCTGTGTGGGTTTGCTTTCTAGAGGGGCCCCCTTTGGAGATTCTCTCCCAAATTTGCCCTAAACCAGGACACTGACCCACCACAATCTCGGGGACACTTTGCTCCCAGCAGCTATTGCCCCCTGCCTCCACCTGTCCCAGCTTCTGCTGATGCTCCTCCCCTGCCTGTGCTGAGGAACAAATCTGGACAGGCTGAACCATCCCTGCTGGGTTTCATTAATTTCCAGTCCGGCTTTTCCCAGACACAGCTTTGCTTTCTCTAGAGCTGCTTGACCAGATTGACCTTGGGTGCACGGCAGATCCCCTTGGAGGCTCTCCATGTTCCCTGTTTGGGCTCGCTCTTGATCCCTTTCTGCAGCTGTGCACCCTACTTGACCTCTTCAAATCCTGCTCCCTGTGACCCTCACTGATGTGCACGACCTGCCAGCTTGCTCTGCACAGCCTGCCTTGCTGGAATGTTCTCCTCTGGCAGCTCCATCCCTTGAGTACCGTCTGTAAGCATGGGGGTTGTGTCCATTCTCACCCACGGTGAGCTCTGGGGAGTTTGGAGCATGCAGCACACCTGGGAGCTGCTGAGACTCTGTCCGAAGTTTCCCTCATCTGTCTCACAATCGTCATTGGGGACCGCTGAAGAAAAGACCCTTGTCTGAATTTTCTGGCTCTGTAGGAGAAAGTTACATGCCAAGGGCCCCGAGACCTGAGAGCATTGCTAAGCTATTGTTCACAGGTATGTTTGCTGTATGCTACACTAAACCCAATGAAAGAAGAAGGGGGCACCTTGTCTTTTTTGCAACAATAGCCCTGGAAGTTGTCCCACCTCTTGGCCTGGCTGGACTTCTCCTGAGATTTGGGTGATCCCTCACAGAAGACTCCTCACCTGTTTTACAACCACCATGACAGACAGACTGAGATGTAAGAAGCCTCTCCATCAAAAACCAAGACATGAAACCCCTATGTGAAAAGGCCCCCTGACTCTTTCCAAGGACTGAGACTGAAACCCCCAACCCAGGGAAGGTGTGTGGGGGAGGCAAGCTGACCAAAGCAAGATGGATGATGCAGGTGTGAGCAGTGGGCCAAGAAGACAATGGCTCTCGCCCACTGCTGAGAACATGGACTGTGTGTACCCTTCTCCAAATACCATTATTTTTCCCCAAAAATACAAGTGATTCGGTTTCAAGATTCACCCCTTCCCTCCTCCTCAAAAAAGAGTATAATAAGAGTGTGGATGAACTGCAACCCTGAGATCTCCCCAGACATGACCTGGTGAACTCCATTGGCTGGACATTGAAGGACATTGCTGTTCTACGTTTGGTAACTATATACCTTCCCTTCTCTTCCTCCCTCTTTTTCCTTATTTTTCCCTTTTCCCCCAATTCCTCTCCAGCACATTTTGCTGTGGTTATTCAATAAAGGTGCATTTGTTTTGATTATCATTGCAACCCCCTGTGCCGTGTTGGTGTTTTTTGCACTCTGAGATCAACCCATGAACCATCACGAAACCCTTTCGTAAGGACAGATCGTGACAGAGCTGCTGAGCCTGGACCAGCACCACTCTTGTTCTTAATGGAGCCAAGCCAGGGTGCAGAGCAGAGGCTCTTCACCCCTGAATCTGAGCCCAGCTCAGGATATCCCTCTGAGATGCTGATTCTGCCTCCTGTCCTAAATCTTTTCAGTTCTGCCCTCACAATCAAGGGCAACCTTGAGATTATCTGCTTTGCCACCTTCCTCCTGCCTGAGATCCCGCTGGCCCTTAAGCTGAACTCCCCAGCTCTGCAAATCAATTTTTTTTTATTTTCTGCCCCTGTTCTCTTCTATTTCCATTTCCCAGCAAATGCTCTCCCCTCCAGGTTTGACTTCTGGGTTTGCTGGAGCCCAAGCTGAGAACTGAACCCCTGAGATACAGCCCTGCAGTGTGAGACCAGAAGTTCTGTAAGCCATGGATGGCAGTGGTGGATGCTTTTTGAGGGAATTGGAGAGGCTCTGCAGAGCAGTTCAACAGAGGCACCCCTTGGAGGCTGGAAGGATGGATTTGGTAGCACACCTGGCTATCCTGGTCCATTTTTCATTTATCCATTTACCTGGTGTAAGACAACATGTAGGTATTGTACAGAAAGTGTGTCTGCAGGTGGGCTGGCTGGGAATGCTCCCAGCACCACATTCACCTTGGAGCAATGCCAAATGCATCTTTTTTTGGTAAACAGAGAACTTTTCAGCAGAAGAGCTCTTAGCTCATGGTTCACTGGTTGCTCAGTGAGAGCACAGACATGAATGGTTCTGTTCTCTGGGAGGGTCCCACCTCCCTTTTGGTACAGCAATCTCTCCTCCATCTCTCCCCATCCCATGGTGACCAAGCCCAGCCATGTATTTGCAGTTTGCAGCTGTGCTCAGTATGATCAGAAGTTTCAAACAAGAGCCTGGGAGGCACACAAAGAGCAGGATAAATCTTTCCTGTCAAGAGAGTGGCTTCACACTCCTCAACTGCCCTGAGCCACAGGCTCAGGGGAAGGGGCAATTCTGTGCTATGTCCCAGTGATATAAATCCCACTTCAGACACTGCTTGGCAGGATCCTTCTGAGTTCATCCAAAGCTTTGGACTTCCATAATTTTTAATGCCAAAAATGTTAAAACATCCCATTTGCAATTCTGTAAATACTTGCTGGGCTGGACTACAGTCTCACTCTTGCTGTAGTAAATCAGGATTTATTTCTGAAAGAAACCACAGTCCTAACACTGCAATTTGGAAAAAATAAGGTCTTTCTAGAAGGCATATTTGAGCCCCCTTCTGCTCAAATTAATTTTAAATGATGATTCAAATTCAATATTTTCACATTTTCTCATGTGAAGGACTGGATCCTGCCAGAGTCCTAGTATAAAACTCCACTCAAGTTCAGCCTGGTCTCCAGTTGTTTGTCTGCCCTACAGAAAACATGTTTTTTTTAATTTTTTTTTTATTTTGTAGAGGAGAGACACGTCACCCCATAACCTTCAGAGCAACTCAGAGGACAGTGATCAAGTAACTTCTGAGCCCTTGTATGAAGGAACATTTTCCAGCTGCTTCACTGCAGGCATGGAGAGGCTGGGTGGGAAGAGGGGATGCAGGGATCCCTCCTTGGGCACTCACCAAGGGTATCACTGATGCCATTCCTGCTCTCCATGCCCAGCAGGACATGTCCTGTAGACAACTCCAAGAATATATTCACTGGCAGCTCCTGCAAGGGTGTAGGGAGGGCAGTGGGGCGGCAGGGCAATACTCACCCCTGTGCTCTCCCCCAGGCCAGCGCTGGCTGCTACTGCCTTCCACAGGGGTGGTTAAAAACGCCTCTGGAGCAGAGCCTGGTGCTCTGCAGGCCTGGAGCTGCCTCTCCTGCATGGCCAGGACAGCTGCTGGCACCCAAACATCTCCATTTACAGTCAGGGCTGCATTTCTGCATCAGCCCTGGAGCTGATGTTTCCAAAAGGATCCCCAGTTCTGGCAGTGGAGCAGGGCTGGACCCCATTCTTCTGCAATTATTGTGCCTTCCCTGGGGAGACTGAGGCCATCCTGGGGCTTGTTTATCCACACTGAGGATGGGATATACTGCTGGTCCTCACGCAAAGCCTGTATCCAAAGTTAGGCAGCTCCTCCTGATGTAGGCAGGTGCCAGCCTCAGCATCACCTAAAGGTGATGGCAGTTTCTCCACCAGCCCAGGTAACCACCCTGCTCACTGGCATATAGAAGTGAGGAAGTAAGAAAAGCCCCATGGATTGCAATTTCTTGATCATGAAAAGTACTGAAAATACTGCAAAAACTCCAACAGATTATTGGGAGGCAAAGCAGACTGTTTTATTTCTCCCTCCAGCCATAATTAATGGAGCTATTGCTCTCAAAAGGTGCCATTGCTTCCCCAGGACAGTGAGCCTCAGGCTGGTGCCAGTGGGGCTGATCCCAGAGGAGTGAGGGACACCAAAACTGAGCTCCAAACTGAGCATCCCCCTTGGGATAGCCATGCTGGTGACAAGGTGACAGCCACCCATGTGGCAGTGAGTCAGCAGCCCACAGGGCACTCTGCCAGCTCACAGCTCCGGTGTCTCCCAGTCTGGCTTGGAGGAGGCTCCTGGGCATGAGATACTGCACCAGGCAGGCACTGCAAACAAATCCTGGGGATGAGATGCTGCACCAGGCAGGCACACTGCAAACAAATCCTGGGGATGAGATGCTGCACCAGGCAGGCACACTGCAAACAGTTCCTGGGGATGAGATGCTGCACCAGGCAGGCACACTGCAAAATCCTGGGCTCCTGAAACACTCCTCACTCACTCAGAGCAGAGCTGGTTAAGAGGGATGTTCAGTGCATCCTGTTAATTTTGGCTGTGCATGTACAGGTGTCACTGCTCATGTGCTTCTGGATGCACCTTCATGGCAGCTGGGAGATGGAAATGCTGCAAGAAGAGTTACTCAAGAAATGTCCACATGGAGATAGAGGTGGTTAGTCACCACCTACAGGTTGTGCTGACCCCCCCGGTCTCTCCCTGGCTTAGTGCTCCCTGGGAAGGCGGTCAGATACAAATTGCCCAGTTATTTCCCACACGCAAATTGCAGAGCTTTCAGACCCCACAGACAGCTCTGCTACGAGCCTCAGATGAGCTCCATTTCTGCAACAGCTCCTCCAGAGAGAAAGAATTAGGAGGCTTAACACTTGTGGATGACAGTTGCCTGAGCTGCTGTCAGATAACAGGCACAGTCAGTGCAGGAGCCAGGATCAAGCCAGGCTGCCTGATTCAGCCATCCCAGAAAAAAAAAAAAAAAGAAGCCATGTTTATAAAACCGACACGGAAAGGAAGGAATTGCCAATTACACAAAAGTCTTTGAATAAAGCAACACAAACCTTTCATGTGCAGCAGGCAAATGATACATGGTCACTGGGAAATAATATAACTGATAGGGAGGCTGTGAGTGGGGAATGGAGGAAATCCATTTTTCAGAAGTATGAAAATGGACTTGCTCACTGAAAAAGATGAGCTGGATAAAGCCAAACACTTTAAAAAAAAGAACTGTGCTAGAAACTAAACATGCATCAAACAGAAACAGGAAAAAAAACCCCAGATTTTAAGATCCAAGGAGCCACACTCTGTTCCTGCTCAGAAAGAAAAAACTGTCCAAAAAATGATGCTGTATAAACTTGCCACACACCCCAGATCTTCAACAGGCATTTATCAAATGAAACACACACCAAATGCAACTCTTCTGCCTAATCCCAAGTCAAACAGCCTTTGAGTTTCAGACCCTCAGGAAGAGATTTCCATATGATCCTCCTCTGTCTCTGTTTATGATTAGCCCTTCTAAATTTCAGCATTTATCTGACAAAACACATTGGGGAGGGTTTTCTTTTATCCACAAATCCTCTGTTTCTGCTTTTCCTTAGCTGCTGCTGCACCACTCTGCAGCTGCTTGACTTGGAAGGACAAGATTTCAGTCAGGACCCTTTGTTTGAGTGAAGCCAGGATCTCTTTCCTGATGATGGTAACCCCAAGCCTTGCATTATGTGCCAGCACTGGAGCAAGCCGACATTCACAGAAGGGGTTATAAATGCTGCCTCTGAGCCAAAATCTCACTTTTGGGGGACAGTAATGCAAATAAAACCTATGTGCCTGGTGGGTCCAACTGGCAATAGCTGTGTGGCCTGTCAGAGGGGTTTTTGCAGTTTTGGGAGGGAATTTGTGGTGTTGAAACATTTCAGTCTGGCCTGGCAGAGCTGTCCCACTGAGCCACTGCTGACTCCTGTGAGCAGAAGCACCAGTTCCACCCCCTGTCCTCCTGCAGCCTGGCCCTCATTACCCACCAATTGATATATTTCAAATGACAGATTCATGAACCCCCATGTCTGATCACAGCGAATCCACAGACAAAAAGGGAGCACATTTGCTTAACACACTGCTTTTTGCAAACACCCTGATTGTTCCCAGATGCATCTGGCTTTGCCCAGCAGCACTTCAGGCAGGATAGGAAATAAGTTCATCTCCCCAGAGCCACTGGCCAAAGCTGTTTCAAGATCTCCTGCATCCCTTTGAGGGAGCTGCACCCAACTCTCTCCTTCAATCAGACCCAGCTTGTTCTGCTGGTTTTTCTCTACACCAGAGGAGTACCCCAGAGATGAGCAGAGGGCTGGAGCATCTCTCCCATGAAAAAAAGAGGAGAGAACTGGGGTTGTTCAGCCTGGAAAAGAGAAGAGTCCAGGGAGACTCCACTGCAACCTTTCAGTACTTGAAGGAGGATTATTAAAAAGAGGGAGAGTTACTTTTTCCATGGGCATAAAAGAGATGGGAAAAGGGGCCATTGTTTTAAACTAAAAAAAGGGAGGGATTTAGATTAGGTGTTAGGAAGAAATTCTTTACTCAGTTCTGGTGAAAGGTGGCCCTGCCCATGGCCGGGGGAGTGAAGCTAGATCGTCTTTAAGATCCCTTCCAACCCAAACCTTTCTGTGATTCTATGAAAATACAGCAGCAGGATCCCTGAACCCTTCTCCAGGCAGAGCACCTGATATCACACACACAAGCCCTGAAATGTGATGTAAAGTCAGATCCAGGTTGGGCTGTTATTTTGATCTCACCCATGGAGAGAAATCAAATTCAGTGATTACCAGTGCTGTTTCCTAAACTCTCATAGGAGTGGAAAAGCTTCCAAGAAACTTTTGGTTGGTGTAAAGGAGGAAATTTCACATGAGAATTTAAGATACTGACTCCTGAGCAATTCAAGCCAATGCAGGTCTAGATTTTGAGGCCCAACAGAGCTATAGAGGAACCTCTTTCATGATAAAACCCAGCAAACCAGCCCTGTGTTACAGCCCATGGTAAGACACCCACAGAAAAACACAGCTTTGAAGTGACAGCCAGAAGCTTGGGCTTGGATGAACACTTTATTTACAGCTTCTAGTTCAAGTCACTAATAAAAACAACGGTGCTCAGAACTTACAAAACAATTTTTATCTGAAATCTCACGATAAGATACAAACAATATGGGTCAGCTGGTGAGACTTCCCTTAGCAGAGTGCATGTTGCTCCCAGAGGGAGCTGAGCCCACTGGGACAAAGAGCTGCTCATCTCTTTGGGTAACCTCAGCCCCCTCCTGCAGAGTGGAGCAGCTCCAGGACCACCCAACACTCGTGGCTTTGCCTGTGCCTTACAGGCAGGCAAACCAAAGTGCTGTGCCCATGTCTGCAAAGAGAATCAATACTGGAGACATCCTCAAGTCCAAAACATCCACCTTCCTCTTCATCTGCTCCACCCAAAAGCAATATCACCCTGACTAGGAGCTACCTAACAGCATTGTCATTAAGCCAGAAAAGCATCTGAGATGCCTCAGTGGATATTCCTGGATAAATGGGGGCATGGGGGAGCTCAGAGATCTGAGTACTGCATGCAACAGAGGCTACTGCTTTTTCTGGGCATGAATTTTTCATCATCACCCTCCCGGCTTCCTCCATTCACACATTACTTGAAAACAGCAAAACGATTTGTTGTACTAATAAAATTCAACCATGGGTCACTTGCAAACTAGTTAGTGTGATTTACAGAGCAATTTGCTTCCTCTATTGATTACAAGGAATTCCACTGAAGGTGTGATCAAACACTTAGAAAAACATGATATCACGTGGCACCATTCCTGCTGCCTTGGAAGTGGACACGTTTTCCCAGACCAGCCTCCTTGGCTGTCATCCTGCTGTGGTTTTTTAGTGTCATTGATCAAACCCCAAATAAGTAGGTTGGCCAGGGCAGCTCTCATAGATTTCCTGCAGTATATTTTAAGCTGTGATTATTAATATACCGAGCAGTGCTTTAGCAGAGCTATTCTCCAATAGTCCATTTTAATTTTTAATTGAACTAAGAAAAATTAGAAAAGGCATTTAGATGACACAGGAAGCCAAGTGCTGTGTCCTTGTGATGAAGGTGACTAAACTTCCCTCCAGCCAGCTGCAAAGCCTCAGAGAACCTGGTGCAGCCTATGCAGAGACCATTGCTATGGTGTTTTGTTTTAATTAGTCATCCTCATTTAGCTGTTCTCCTTCCACCACTGGCCTGACTCATGGTTATCCAGGCACTCTCTGAACACACTGTGTGTCAGGGGCAGCTGAGGGATTTCACCTCCTAGATGACTGTGAAAACATTACCCATTAACAGTTTTGTAATGGTATTTTTAAGCAACTTTCCAGAACGTGAGGCTGAACGTGCTTCCTGTGATTCAAGTCCCCTCCAGCCATCCCCATTCAGGTGCTGGGCAGGATCCTGCCCCCCCTCCCATCTTATCAGCTGTAGCCAGGGCATTTGGGTGCTATGGGAAGTTTCATTTCCTGCTGCTTTGGCTGCCTGTGGCAGCCTGTGGAAGCCTTTGTAAAAGGAAAGACATTCTTCTAATTCTTGCTGTTAACCCTTTGGGGATCTCTGAGACAGGAGCCAAAATTGTCAGGAAAGTGTAGGATGCTACAGCTTTCACCAGCCAATCCTTACAAAGCCACCACCAGACTCTCATTGTTTCCAGCCTTCCTTCCTTTTTTTTAAAGTAAAAAATAAGGCAGATGGAACATGGACTAATTTTAATACATATTTGTGTTTGACACATGAGCCTGCAAGAAATCCCTGCCTGTGGCATGACCACCACAGCATCTTCTGCTGCCAACCACATTCACAGAGCATGGGCACAATCCCCTCTGATGTGCAGCCCAGCAATTTAGGATGGCAAGCAGAGAACTGGAGGTATTTTAAGCAGATGCAATGTATTTCTCATAGCTAAGCAGTGCCTCAAAAACATAGTTAAGTGATATAATAACAGGGTCAAAAATGACCAGAGGTGCTTTTCTATCTCATTGGCAGGGACTGGGACAGTTTTGGCACAGCATAAAGTAAAAATATGTCTTGAATTAGTCCTTCCAGATATGCCTCTGCAGATCCTTCCCAGGCAGCCCTACTGCAGCTTCCCTGAGCTCTGCAGGCAACCACAGCGTGAGGCTGCTGAGAAAACCAGCTGAAAACCCTTTACTCTCCCCACCCTGCTGAAAACCCATGGCTGTAGCAAACTATCAAAAGATGAAATGAGCAGTTCCTACCTGAACAAGGAGCTCCAGCTTCCTGTCATCAAGGAGGTGCACTTGGCATCTGCGACCCTCTGTCATCTGCAAGGGAGAAGAGGAACACGTGTCAGGGTGTCTGGAGTCACAGCTGAGCACGTGGCTGCTGCCTTCCCCCAGCACAACTTGGAGCCTTTCATTCAGTGCAGTCCTTTTGGATTGTGTTTACTCCTTCTTTTTTAAATTAATCCCCCTTCTTTTGGCACCAGGGTAAAGAAAAGGCTGGAAGGAGAAAAAGAGAAGCTGCCCTGGTAGCTGTCATGGAGCGGTGTCTGGTGCCTGCTGGGATGCAGCTGCCAGGAGGAGGAGGGTGCTCCAGTGGGGGCAGGTTTGCAGCACAGGGGCCCTGATGTTCTACATTGAGGCCTCCAGCTCTGCAGCTGGCTTGGCTGGAAGAGGAGACATCCAGGCAAGCTTCCCCAAGCCCCTCACCAGCAGGGATCCAGCCATGCCACAGGGACTGTGGGGCCTCCCTGGGCTGTGCTGATGCTGCTCCCTGGAGTGGCACCAGGGGCTTGTTTGGCCCTGAATCCTGAAATGGGCTTGTCCTACTTGGAGTATCCTATTTTGTATGTACCACAGGAGCCACTTCTGACATTACTGTACTGGTCCAAGGTGCTTCCACACCAGCAGTTTATTACAACAGTTAGCAAATAATATCAATAAAACTATTATGTGTACAAGGCTTATATGAGATTTCCAAGGTCCACAGATTGGAGTCCTAAGAAATAAAGAAGCTGTGGTCTGAGGAACTCCTCTACAGAGCATCAAGCCCTCTCTTGCACAGAGCACTGTGAGTGAGGAGCAACTTTGCTTTGCAGAGTTACAGATCCCAGCTCAGTCCCACAAAGCCCTTCAGAGACAGGCACAATCCCACTATCTGTTAATGGGATATGGGCAGCCTTAAGCCTCTTTGGCTCTTGGAAATCCCTTTCTCAGCACGACTTAGCCAGCACACAGGCAGCCCCCCAGGGTGGGCTCACCCTACAATGCTCAAGCACACCTGGACCCACACTGGCACAGACCCAGAGCAGCCCCACAGCTCAGCTTAGCCCCCCAGGGACCCACCAGCTGCAGCCAAGGCACCTTCCTGTGCTTTGCATGGATCCCCAGCTCAATTTAATAATATTGCTTGCCATGGTGAGTCTAAAGTATCACCAGAAGGGAGCAGAGGGTCCACAGGATCCCAGTGGGAAGGGGTCACAGGCTGCTGGAGACAAAAGTGCTGCAGCATCCTGGGCATTCCTGCCCTCATCCATCACCTCTTCCCACCAGTGCCAGCCCCTGACACAAAGCTGCCTTGCAGAGAGTGGGAACTGTGCTTGGGGGGTTAACTGAGGACAGCTCAGCTTTCTGCTTCAGCTCTGAGGGTTAAAATTCAGCTGCCCCTGTGGCTGATGGGGCTGGATGTGCTGGCATCCAGGAGGCAGTGGTGGATGCTCCACCATCAGCTTTGCCCATTCAAGATTCCAGGCACTGTGTGGCCATTGCCACAGGATCTGCAACCTCAGCCATCTCCAGCAGCATCACCCTCATCCTGCTATCTCTCAGCACAGGAGCCCATCAGCCTCTTCTGGGTGCTTCTGTCCTCCCTCTTGACAGCTCTGTCTCACATCCATCTCTCCTTTTTCTGGTACCAGATTGAAACAAGTCTTACCCAGCCCCTTCCACAAAACAAAGATTCAAGTATTCCAACAACTCTGTTGAACCTTAAGCAGGCCATTGAAGAGGCATGGTTTATTATGAGAAAACTTCTGTCAAAGTGAGCTTTTCCCTTCAAGTCATCCACAATTTACAATTCTGGAAGGAACAATCCCATGCAATTCATGCAGATTTTTTGTTATTCAACCCTTTTTGTTATTCACATCAATGCATCTCTATCCTGCACACAAAATAACATCACCTTCCTTCTCTTCTTCCATCAGCACAACTGGAACCCTGGCACTGCAGCCAAAGGAAAGCCTTGTAAAACAAGACTTCTCATAAATGTCAACCAGTTACCGCCATGGCAATAAATTGTCTTACGAGAATTTCCTCCAGTAAGAAATGTTATGCAAAAAATAGCTTCTCCTAAGGTCTATTACTTGGTGAGCGAGACTTTTCACTATTAAACAGCTTTCAGCTCAGTTGTAAAAATATGCCAGAGGCTCACAGAAGGGCTTTGCAATGGTTTCTCCTGCTTGGAAGAGTTGTGTGGGTCATGTTCACACAGGCAAGAAGAACCACAAGCTTCCTTCACTGGGCTTCCCCAGCAGATAAAACTCTGAGTGCCTGAGCTGTGCTTTGGCATCTCCCTCATCCTCTTACTGTCACATATCCACTGCATCTCCAAGATGAGGAATATGCAGTGATATTCCAGCTTTGATATGAGTTTACCCAAGGCAAGAGATAAAGCAGTGAGTTCATTGTGGGGATGGCAGGGATGGAACACAGTCCTGCTTTCGTGTGTTGTGCTCCATTGGCTATAACAAAGTTGAAATATGAATAAAAGCAGGTGAAAGGGGGAAGAGGGAACATTTTCTGAGATGTCTGACTTTGTGCTGTAGTGTTTCAGCAAAGCACTATGGAGCTTCTTTAGCTCTCTGTACTTTTCCAGCCCAGAGTTTCATAACCCCTTAGTGCTTTCACTGCTAAAAGAAATCCCAAATGCAAACAGCTGGGAACATGAATAAATATCTGAGTAAAGCAAAGCTCTGAAATGCAGCACATGATGGTTGACTAATTGAAAGGCCTTTCATGAACATCCCTTGAAGCTCAGCAGGTCCACAGGTTGGAGATCTGCTGCAGCATTTCCTTCCCCCAGCCACGGGGCTTTCATTTGCCTTAGAAATGAGCAGAGCTTTCCAAGAGAAAAGAAAAGAAGGTAGAGACAGGCTTCCTACTTGATACAAGCTAAAATATGATGGTCCTGCCCTCCCTCCTTTCTGCTTTATTATTCCACCAGGTGTCTGAAGCCCACATTATGTGCTTTTTTGCATTGTTGGATCCATACAAACTCTGCTGGTTCGTCAGAGCAAGGAACAGGAGCATTTCAAAGCACAGCAAGAAGGCCCTGATTTAGCACAGCCTGTCTGGGTAAAAGATGCTGCCTCTGACACTGTGCAAATTGGCTGCTCTGCACTATCCGCTGCTCTGCCGTGCATGGGGCTGTGGCTGGCTCCTGCAAAACCAGCCAGGGAATGCTTTCTGCTTCCCTGAGCAATCAGAGGAGGGAAATCTACACCAAAGCCTCATGAATGGGAGCAGGAGGTCACCAAAATGAGCTGAAAGTTTGGATGGAAGGAGGGAGACCACAGGACTGAATTGAGGTTCTCCCTTCCCAAGGTTCTTACCCAGAGAAGGATGGGGAGAACTAAGCTAAGAGGAATTTGAACTAAAGAGGCACCAAGGCATAACTTTTCCTTCACCTTGAAAAAGCAAAATCCCAGCAAAGGCGCAAGAAGCAATTGTTGAGCAGACTTCCTGACAGAAGAGGGGGACACTCGATGTGGCAGGGAAACAGGGGAGTTCAGTCGTGGTTTTCACAGTGAGCTCAGTGAGATTTCCTGTACCAACACAGTCCCCCACTTTCCTTCTGGAGGTCAAGATCCCTCTTCCCTAACTCCAGAAATCAAAAAGCCAAGTTCAGCCTAACAGCTGAGATGCCCTTGATGCTCAAAGGCAGAGGGAACACTCAAACATTTCAAGTGAGGTGAGACAGCTCCTAGAGGGCTTCCATGGCTATCCCTGCTGCTCACTTAGCTGCAGCTCTGCCAGGATGCTGTATCCACAGCAATCCCTCAGATTTCCAAAGCTTCTCAAGACATGTGAAGAGGTGGGAGTGTGTTACACACTCCTGAGTGCTAACAGTTCAGCCATATGGCAGCAAGCTGCACGGGCTGGGTGTGAATATGGGCCATGAGCATCTCATGGACCACACTTAACACAAGCTCAGATGGAAAATTTGCACCAAAATGCAGAACACATTTTTTCCCCACCCAAAACAGCTCAGTAACTCAAATTTTTATTCTGAAAACCTGCCACTTCTTTTAGTGCCTGCTTATGCAGCATGACCCCTCAAGAGCTTGAAGAACTGAGCATGAGTACTTTTAAGAAGCTCTGTCATTTATACATGTGAGTGTGTAGAGATAATATATCTTCAATACCCAAACACAGACACTGCTTTTAAGGCACGTGAAGAGCTGAAGCAACGTGTCAGTGTGGCTGAGGAGCTGGAGCAGCCTGCAGGAGGGCTGACTGTACACAGGGAATGCATTCTTTCTCTGCTCCTTGGCTTCTGCACCTTGAGGACAGAAAATCTGATCCTGACCTTTGCAAAACATTTTGAGGTCCATCAGTGACAGCAATTCCTGACATATATGTTTGTTTACTCTAATACAGAGATGCTACAGAAAGGAAATCTGCCTCATGGTTACTCATGGGATCTTCTGAATTGCAGCTGTTTTTCTCAAGGAAAGGACGTTTTAGTTACCTTTATCACAAGACTTTAAATCTCCTTTGGAGGCTTCTACCAAATATTTACACAACGGGTTTCCTAGGGAAGGCAGGCTGGCGGTTATTTTGCTTTGTGCCATGAAGTGCTCTGATGATTGCCCTCCTCTCTATTCATCTTCACTGTAACTCAAACATTGTCTCAGAGAATCCTGTAAACTGTCTGTGACACAGCCCCAAAACCTCCACAACGCTCAGCTAATCCCTGTACATCCAACACTTTGTCACTAAATTATCACAACTGCCCACAGAGCTGCTCCATCCAACACAAACTGCCAAGGTGATGGGAGGAAACAGCTCCAAAGAGAACCTTTCCCTTTCAGAATGAAAAAAACCCTCCTGGTGAAAGCACTGTCACACTAAATAACTCAAAGGCACCAAATGCAAATGCTATTTACAATGTCAGTTCTATAAATATCTGTGGCATGTTTCATTAGCCGATGACTGCAGGAATAAAGAAGAATACAGCATTTTCTTCCTTGAATCACATCAGAAATTATAATTGGAGGCAATTACTGTGCTGAATCCACAAAAATCTGTGTCACTATGTCCACTGTTTGGACAGAGCTGCTGAAAGCAGATAGAGAGAGATGACAGCCCACTGATTACAGTAACTCCTAGATTAAACATCCTGCTCCCACTTGACCACTTCTTACCACCTTCTCATCCTGGCAACTCCTAAGCTGGTTGAGAGAGAGAGGGAGGAAAAGCAGTGTGTTTTTGATGTCTGCACAGCTTTGCACATGTGGCAGCACTTCACTTTGCTGAACTGGGGCCAGTCTGGCAAGCAGCTGCCTGTAGCACTGACCAGCACTGCCTCTCCATGTGCCTGCGTCCATCTGCTGCCTCCTGTCCTACACTTACACTTCAAGACCCTGGAGGAATGGATGGACTATCTTTATTTTTATGCCATGTGTTTGCAGAGCATCCTCTCTGTTGCTGGTCTGCATCTGCATCTAATAAATGTTACTGGTGGTGGCTGGGATGAGGGTGGCTGTGAGTGAGCAAAGAGCTGAGCCACAGGGCTGACCCTTGATGGGGACCTGGGAAAGGGGACATGAGGAGGAGGAGGAGCACTGGCTGGGCTCTGCCCTTGGGGCTTGCTTGTTTTTGCAGGCATAGAGCCACAGAATCATTAAGGTTGGAAAGACTTCCAAGGACACCAAGCCCAACCAAACACCATCATGCCCACTAAACCATATTGTGAAGTGACACACCTACTTCTTTTTCAAACATTTCCAGGGGTGGTGACTCCACTTCCCTGGAGAGCCTGTTCCAATGCTTAAATCTGGGCATTTAGGTGTGAATCTACGGGAAAGATACCTAATGAAGAGGAGGAAGATAACTTGGTGCAAATCTGGTTCACCTGTCCCAGCCATGGGACTTGCCCAGTGCCCTGCACTGGTGAGCACATCACCATGATCTGCAGCACTGCTCATGCCATCCCCTAGTCCAAGCCCAAAGCCCTCACACTCACTTCCCTGCTCTTCCTTTTCACTAAAATGAACAATATCTGAGGCATCTGTGCCTCAGTGGCTTGAAGCTCTGAGGATGTGAGACAGTCTGAAAAACTGTTATTTCTCAATACAGTCCTCATTTCCACTATTTATTTCCACAAGCCTTTCCTAGATAAATGATGAATAGTAGTTTGTGTTATTGTTTTTTTAAAAAAAGGCAGAAAAATTATTTTAATTTGGCCCATTACTCCTGGCTTGTGAGCAGAGGTCCATGTAGCCTGTCCTGTCTACCAACACAGTTCAGGACATGAGCTGAGCTTTCTGAAATAAGCAGTACAGAATCCCAGAATGGTTTGGGTTGGAAAGGACCTTAAAGACCATCTAGTTCTAACCCTTGTGGCACAGGCAGGAATGCCACTCATTAGATCAGGTTGCTCAGAGCCCCATCCAACTTGGCCTTGAACACTTCCACAAATTTAGTATGAAGAAGCAGGAACCCACTAAACACCTTTTGTGTGTGCCCATTAGGCACTTTTTCATTCAAATTTGTTCATGTTATTATTTCTTATGAGAAAGGCTATTTGGCACTCTGGAGCAGGAGAGGTTAGCTGTAAGCCAGTTGTTTTTTCCCCTGGGAAGGGTATCCCAGCTCTATTCTCAGGCATTTGTCACCTTCTAGCAGTACTTTGGTAAGAAAACCAAGATGTTGCATATTCAAATAAACAGGAAAAACCTTTTAAGCATTCAATTTCAAGGGAACTTGGTGACAAATGGATCTTTGAAGCTGAGAAGAAAGGCCACAGAAATGTGCTGCAGAAATGGATGACAGCGATACGAAGAGAAGTAGCCAATGGCTGATGCATAACCAGACTTCACCTTCTAAAGCAGTGTGAGTTTCACTGTGCTTTGAGGCTCTGTGCAATGCACTCACAGTCCACAGCTGGACTGACTGGCCAGAAAACAGCAGCTGACAAAGGTGCAGCACCTCGCACGGGTTTGACAGCACCACAGGAACGTATCGCGTGCGAGGCCTTTGGCTTTCCCTGCCAGCTTCTTTATCCCACTGCTTGAAAAATTAATGTCCTTTCCAAAGGATTAGTGAATGGAGGCAAAATTGTCAAAACCATCGTTACAGATACAGCTCTTAAAGTCCTCTCCTATCCCACATGAAGGGAGTGGTGCTTAGCATTATCAACTGCATGGGGGAACTGCACAGGGATGTGTTTCAGAGGGGTGGCATCAAGTGATGCGATGATTTCTGCCAACGCTCATTTGTCAGGAGAGAGGAGAACAGCCTCAGTAATTAGAAAGCAAGAGTCCTCCTGGAGAAGGGAGGTGGGACAGTGTCAGCTGGGGTGTCACCCTGTCGGAAGCACCACTGGGACGGATGGCGCGACCCAGCCATTGTGTGGATGCCGACACGGAGTGATGGGAGAAAAATTAAGGCAAGCTGCAGGCTGAGTGACCTGGTGACTTCCCTGTTTTGTCTTAGGAGCTGACAAAAGAATTCCTGGCCTGCCCAGGGGCTCCTCGCTTCCTTCACACAGCGCTTTTCCAGCCTTGCTCAGGCTCGGCATCACTCAGGGACATCTGCACAGGTTATTTTTCATGCTCCCCCTAAACAGCACTCAGCAAAAATGCTCTGATTCAGCAAAGCGCATAGCTGTGTCCATAAATCCCCTTTATTTCAGTGTGACATAAGCAAGTGTTTAAGTGGCTTACTGTATCAGGGCTGAAATGAAAAACCGTCTCCTACGGTCCTTAAGTCCATTTACAACATCAAGCAATAACTCTCAGGCGAACTTTAAAGCCGGGAATGCCGCGTCTTAACCTCAAAACACTTGGTGCTTGAGCCGTGTAGTCAGAACGAAATCTAATTCCAGCACCACGTTTTAAACCGAGCAGGGCATCACCCAGCAGATGTCTGAATTACTGCTCTGAGCGTGGCAGCCCCAGTGGCCTGATTGCAGTGATATCCTGAGATAAGAGAGCCCTTTCCTGGACAGACCGGCTTCCTCACCACAGCGGGGGCTGGGCTGGCTCAGGTCACGTATTGTTTTCTTTCTTGAAAATAACACAGATCTAAATCTGCTCAAATACAAAAGGAAGCAGAAATTCTTGCACCCTCCCTGCCCTGTGATGTTGAGGCAGGAGGAGAGGGCATTCCCAACGCAGACTTTTTACTATGTTTGACTCCTCTGCCCCTGTAACTCTGTCCCTTCCCTTTCTTGGCAAGGAAATAAATAATTTGCCACTATAAAAATATACCAGCTTCCAAGAATTATCCCCACTATTTACAAGGCAGGAGTGGAGAGTGTAGGAGTTCTGATATGGTCAGAGCATCCTCTGAGCTCTGGAGCTGGGGCTGACCACAGGGAGGTTACACAGTCTTCAGTATTATTTATTATTTTTAGTCTAGAGTATTCTCTGGTCACAGATCTCTTAAACCTTACAGATTTGAAACACCTTCTGCACACAGCAGAAGTGTGTTTTGATAAACCTTGACTCAGCTGCTCAGTTCTGCAGGTGGTTCAACATGGTCACCTGCTTTGGAGACAGCATTTTTAGGTCAAGAACATGACCTAGAGCTGTTAAAACTTTGCCTCAAATTGGGATCTTGTGGCTGTCTCCTCCACTTTTACTTGGGAAGCCCATGTTGTTCCTACAGCCTTTCTGCATGTGCAGTAAGCTGGCTGCACCCACCAATGGATATAAATAATAAATAATAAATGATGGTGCAAGAGAGGCAGCCCAGCTGCTCCTCCCCCCCCCCCCCCCAGCTTGGGGCTCTTCCCTGCTGGCTGCACTGTCAGGCAGATGAGTTTGGAATGAGTCAGGGGATGGGGCTTCCATCCTCTCCCAACAGCCTTCCCTGCACAGCCTCATGGACCTGGAATATCAGCTCCTGCTGGAGCCAGCACCAAGCCCTGGTGAGAGAGAAAGAGCTGCAGTCCTGCTCAGAATTCCATCATTTCTTACAGAGCAGATGATGAGCTGGTCACATTTAGGGCATCTTTAGGTCTGGTGAAACCACTGGATCCATGTGAAACCACTAGAGCCAAAGGGTTGCATCCTATGGGAAGTGGAAGGGGAATGGCAAGGGCAGCCCACAGCCTCATTCCACCTTACAGACCTTGGGACTGCTCATCCAGACTATGCTATTCCTCTGCATGCCAAAGGAATGCCCAAAGACTGAAAAACTGCCACTATCACAAGAAGAAAACATTGCAAAAACAGTCCCCCTCATACCTCTGGTAATGAGACAACAGGTAGACAATCCTCCTTGCTGCCAACTTCCCAGTTAACATCCAAAATAACTTGTCCTGTGCATAAACTTCTCCTGATCCAACTCAGCTCGGCCAAAATCTAAGAACATCTTTATTTGGTGATCTTTTCTTTTTGTATTTCCCCCAGAGTGAACTTATTTTCTGGATAATAATCCCTCTAAGGCAAGTTCTGCAGTATCAGCCCATGTTTGAGCATTGCATATGAGAGCTGTGATCCATCATTTGGGTTGCCAGTCCCTAATGCAGCCCAAAGAAATAAATATCAGCAGCAGAGCTAAAATGGGAGGCCCAGAGGGAAGGAGGATAAAGGATCTCTGGTGTCTTTGCACAAGGACAAGCAGAGTGGTCTTGGCACAGGTGCTTCAGCAACTTTTGTGCTTCAAGAAAACAAAAATATGCCTGTGAAGGTTCTTGATTTTCCTGGAAGATCTCTGTATTCACTGTTTGCTATGCACAAAGGACACAAAGAGAAAACGATGTAAATTATCTACGAGGGAAATCCTTTACCAATGAGGGACTTGAAACCTTTGTAACTCACAAAAACTTCTTTGCAGGGACTCCTGATCACCTTCTGGTTCATTCCTTTCCAAATTCTGCAGCAAGCACTGTGAGTCATCATAAGATAATGACCATGTGGCAATAAAGTACATGGCAATAGGTGATTATTTTTATTATTATTATTTTTATTATTTTCCCCAAAGGTATTATCCTGTCTGTTAATCTCTCCTACATCTGACATGTTAAATTCCTTTTAAACACACATAAAATTTTAATTTTTTGTACAGTTTCACACTTGAAACGTGGCATACTTTCAGCAAAATGTTCCAGATATCACTTGTTTGTGCATGCAGACAGGGTGTAATTACATGAGAGCATCCAAGTCTTCTGGGAACACATTCACAAGAGGTTTTGTTTAGTTATAGAAGAAAACAGGACAATTTATTTGCTATTGAAACTAATATGATTTGCCAGAGGAAAAAAAAAATCAATGTGGGTTCATAGAAAGATGACCAAAGTGACCCAAGGCAGTGGAAGTGATAGTATGTGTGAAATATTTCTAAAGGACAAATGAAGATTTATGGCTTGAAGTGTCCTTTTAGTGCTCATTGGGTGTTTTGTACCTGGTGTATCACTGAGCTTTGGGGGGTGTGAGGGTGCTGGCCTGATCAATGGGGCCAAGGCACTGGGCACTGCATCACTCAGGTGCTGCAGCACAGCAGGTCAAGGGACAGCACTGAGCCTGTTATACACAGCACATAATAGAAAATACACTTACAAAAGCCATTCCAGATGTGAAAGAACTAAAAAAAAGGCTAAATGGTAATCTGTGTACAGAACTGTTGGTTTTGCTGGTTTTTTCTCCCCTTCTTGTTTTGAATAACACTCCAAGAACTGATATGCTTCCAGTGGGAAAATATGTCACCGGGTTGTTTCCAGCCACTGCTAATCAGCAGCTCTGACACACTCTTGATGTTGGGAGCCAGGGCTGTGGCTGTGCCCGGGCTGGGCAGCTGCCAGCAGCTCTGCCCGAGCAGCAGCAGCAGCTGACAGGGTCAGAGCAGGGTGGGCAGCAGCCCCCAGAGCTGCGTTTCACAGGCAGGACGGGTGAGATGCAGAGCACATTCAGATGACAAGCAGCTGACTCATCCTCAGAGATGCAGGTGTTTGCAGAAACCAGTCCTGCTTGCAGGAGCCTGGTTTGGTGCTTTCTGCTCCCACTTTGCTCCTGAGTGCATCCATTGCTGAGTGGGGCAGCAGGGCTGGGACATCTCCCAGGGCTCTTCCTGCACTCCTGGATGAGGGGCATGATGGGGTCCAACCTGCTTTCTCCAGCCCTGATTGTCCATATTTAGCATGTCATGAGATGCCCTGATGCAGAGATGGTCTTGCTGCACCAATAGCCAAAGAATTCTCCATACAGGTGGGACAATATCCTGGCATTAGTCAGGCTGTGAAAGGGGGTACAAACACTTGTGTTTCTGGGGAGGGCTAGGGCTCAGACTAGCCCCACTTAGGGTTCAAGGAGGGAAAACTACTTTCAGGACACAGCCTGTGCTTTTATACCCCCTTTCACAGCCTGACTAATGCCAGGATATTGCCCCACCTGTATTGAGAATTCTTTGGCTATTGGTGCAGCAAGACCAGGTCATCTCTGCATCATGACATACTAAATATGGACAGTCTGTAACCTCTGCAGAGGAGAGACCTGAAATAAACACTTCAAAACAAACCTGTTTTTTATATGCCTCTGCTTTTTAAGAGCCAGGGAAGGATGTTCCTTTCTGGAACTAAACTCAGCAGATCTTTAGTACTATGAAGAATCAATGCAAAAGAGTTAAGGATGGGAAGAGAAGAGGGAACAGCCTGATGCAATGTCTGCAAACTCAGCAGCTGAATCTGATACCCCTGAGCCCTAAGCTCCTAGGATTCAATAGATTCAATATCCATTTTGGAGCAGCCTTCTGCCATGTACACAGTCAGCTGTGCCTGTGACAGGGGACTGAGAAAGTGAGGACACAGCCCAGCACTGTTGGATGTGCAGATTTCCCTCAGAACTGCCATCAGCACTCCAGAAGGCACATTCCATGGTGCAACACAGAGGCAAAGCTGACTTGGTGCTATCTGGCAGTTCTCCCTGGTCTTGGTGAGGAACAAGTCAGTTTTCCCAATTCCCACCACCTCCTGCAGCACAAGCCCAAGTGACACCTTCATTGACTGCATAATCACCCCAGCAGGGATGCAAGGCATCCCAAAGAGCCCAGGCCACTTCAGATATAACTTTCTTCTCTTTTGGATTTTGCAGGCCAGAATTGCAGAAGACAGTGGAAGCCACCTCCAGATTTATTTTCCAGCACGCTTCCAGGCTGGGGGAGGATGTGTGTGTGCACAAAGGAAGCACTGTGTCTGATTACACATCCCCTAAATCATCCCTGTCCCCTTGTGTGCCCCATTTCACCAGGAAATGAGTGTGTGAGCACACACGTGGCAGCCACGTGTTGGGATGATGAGTGTTCTCACAAAGCCCTGGCTGGGGGCAGCCAGCACAGACATCCTCCATGCACAGCAAGGACAAAACCATGCTCAAATGTGGAAAAAGCTCAATCCACACTCCCCCCTCTAGGACAGGGGCCACGTTGCAGATTTTGTGCTGCCTTACCAAGCTGCTCACTTGATGCAGCAGCTTTCCATCCCCTGCTTGTCCTGCACAAACCCAGGGCCAGCCCGTGGCTGCCCCACTATCTGCAGAGCCCTTTCCTGCATGAAATGTTTCAGCTGGAAGGATGGGATGCCAGCAGTGCTCACAGTGTGTGTGTGTGGCACAGCTGCAGCCACGTTCAATCCCACACGGCCAGCAAACCCAAACAAGGGTGGGTTTATTTTGATTGGGAGATCTGCAGACTTCTAAGAAGAAAAATAAATAAATAATCCAAACACTAGAGGCTGAGCCTGGTGGGTTGGCAAGCCCAACAGCCATTGTCAAAATGTTAGGGATCACGTGTGGAAGTGTACATACAAAAGGATTTCTCTAGCCAAAATGGGAATATCAACCTCTTTTTGGTTTGCAGCTTTCCAGGAGATTTTCATTGGACCTTTTAAACAGTGAATTTAAGTAACAAAAAGTGAACTTGCCGACCTTTTTTTTTGCCTCAATAACTTTTCCCAAAGATTACTACACTAAATCACAGCTCATCCCACCAGAGCAGGCAGAGGGTGAAAAGATAATTTAGCTACACACTAGTGATCTTTTCTTGAGCGTGGGGACACAGCAACTCTTCCACACTGTGTGAAAATGTCACAGAGACCCTCAGGACAAAAGCAGAAGTGTTGTCTATCTGTTAGGAAAGGAGCAGAGTGGGCTGTACACAAGGACATTGTTGGTGGCACTGGGAATCAGATGGTCCCAGCTCCTCTGGCCTCCTCCCACTTTAAGGCTGGGCAAGGGCTGGGTGGGCACCTCATCCACAGAGAGACACCCAGGGCACCTGGCACCAGGCTTGGGGCCTCAGAGGAGCATCCCACAGCCATGAAGAGAGGTGCACTGGGAAGGGGAGGTACATCAGGGTCTTCTATTTTTTCTGGCAGGCATTCTACTAGAGGAAGACACAGGCAAGGAGTAAACCTTCGGGCTGACATCCACTCGTGAGTAGGTGGGGTGCAAAGGTGACTTGGAGCACAGGAGACAAGATCAAAACTTGTGTGCTTGCAATTCATCAACATGAAAGTGCTCCCAGAAGCTCAGAACTGATCAAATATCTGTCTGGGGTCCCTCCTCGGCGTCAGATCAGAGAGAAAAGCAATCAAAGTCATTTTTGGTCCTTGACAAGGTTCATCCCCTGAAAAGAAGACAGGGGCTCCAGCTCACTGTGCAGCCTCACCAAATTGTGTCTTTCTAGGACACGGCACATACTGAGATTTACAGGAGGACTAAGGATAAAGTTTTTATGAGTCTGGGAGCAGAAGAAGTATCAGTGGATGTGGCCAGCTGCAGTGGTCCCTGAGGCCATGCTGGGCCATGCACTGCTGGCTTAGGGAACCTGACAGAGGCTGGGACAACCTGGGATTTGGAGCTGGAGGAGGCTTGTAAGCAATTCCATCCCAGCTTAACCTTGCCAGACCTTGCTGCCTGCTGTGCTCTGCTTGCCCTGGGGCTGCAGGGCAATTCTCGCCTCCAGATGCTGCAAGGAGCAAGCCAGCAAGGATGGCTGGAGACTGGCATTGCTGAGTGACCTTGGCAGCCAGCTGTGCACCCCAGCCTGTGATGATGAGGCATGGGGATCATCCCAGGGAGATGCAGGTATCTGCTCTTCTGGCTGACCCCATAGCACATTCCCCAGCTTCCAAAGAAATGGGCATTTGTGGGATGGCTCCCAGCTAGATGGAAATTCTGGGTGCAGCTCAGAATAGCAGAAACCTTGATTTCCTCAAACACAGAGAGTTTAGAGTAAAAGACACCCAAGTTTCCTAAGAGCTGAGCCTAAGTGTGACCCTGTGCATCACAGCAGCCTTTGCTTGTCCCAGCAATCCAGCTCACAAGAAGTGGGTCATGCAGAGCCTTTCTGCATCTTCAGGGGACACCACTAAGCCCTGACCCCAAATTTGGTTAATGCTGGATCAACAGGCTCCTTAATACCTTCCCCACGTGTTACCCCTTTGCAATGCATGACCCTTCCTTCACAGTGCTGACAGATTGCAGCTTGAGACTTCAGTGACTCCCCAGCCCCTTTCCATTCTCCCTAATAAACCATTTTCTGCTTCATCCACACCTGCAGTTTTACTTTGGCTTTGCTGTTAAGCTCAAAACTGATCCAAGCCTTCTGCCATTGCTCACACAGTAACAGCAGCAACCAAGGGGGTCTGTACCACTGCAATTACCCGTGATGTGTGGGACTAGATTCCATGACTTCGGAAGTCTTCCCCAGGGTTATGTCCCTCTGAATACCATCCAGTGCACTGGCTGAAGCTCCTGACCTGGCTGAACAGTTTGACAGGATCTCTCTGCACCAAGTGATGCTGCAGTGCTGTAGGGCCCTGAGCAGCCCAGTGCTGTGAGCACAGGTATCATCAAATATCAAGTTGCATTTTTAATGCAATAACCAGTTCAGACATGCAACAACAGGACCACCATAAATAATCTACAAGGAGTCAAGAGTAGCTTGCCCAAAAGGGTTGTGAGTGGCTCACTGGTGCATCTATGCTCAAGATGAGAGATCACATATTTTTAGCCTGGGCATTTAGAACAAAAATTCACTGAAGAACAAAATGCTTATTTTTCACATGCATAAATCCACATGCTCTGCTCCACTGGTGCACTTCTCCCTTCTGTGGAAACTGATCACACGGCATGATGGATGGGCAATGCCAGCTCCTTCAGCCTGGTTGGTCCTCTGAGGGACACAGCTGACCTTAGCAGAGGCACAAGGTGGTGCTGAGCTGAAGACCCTTCAAAACATCCCCTCTTGTACCAAGGAGCAATAAGTCCTTGCCTCCAAATGCTTCTGCCACAGCTCCTTGCTCAGCAGCACAGCTGGGCTGCAGAAATCACCCCTCCTGCAGAGTGTGGCACCATACCTGCCTGGCACTGATGCTTAAAACCACCTTCAAATATGAATATTTAGAGGAGAACAGGCGGTCTGTAACTTGTGCCAGGAGGGTCGAGCCCAGCAGCAGCTCTGAGCCACAAGGCTGAGCCCGGCCAGGGTCGGCATCACGGTCCAAGTGAGAGCACAGCCAGCAGCCCCCAGCGGCCCTCTGCCACCACCCCAAGGAGAAAGGGACCAGCCAGGGGGGTTGAGCTCCCTCGGGAATTCTCTGGTGCCTGGCAGGCGATTCCAGGCAGGGAAGATGGCACACACACCCACGCCCCTAACAGACCCCTCCATGCACGGGGTGGGGATGCGCATCACCCCCGGGCACCGATCCGGAGGGAAGCGGGTCCGAGACACCCCGATATCCATCTGGAGCTGGGCAGAGCCGGGATCCAGCCCCTCCCGATACCCAAGGCACGGGAAAGCCCGGCTCAGCCGAGCCCACGGATGCAGCGCTCCGGCACAGGCACCACACCCCCTCGGCCGCTGGAAAGGGCGAGCGGTGCCGGCGTTTTTGTTCAGGACAAGGTTTTAAAACCCCAAACCAAACCAGCGAGCTGGGAGTTCAGCTTTCCCTGCGACCTCACTTGCCTGCGAGAGATTTGCTAGATAGCTCCGCATCTGTGTGCGCCGTACTGCTAAACCGCTGCCAGCGCTATTATTAGAAACAATTGTCTCTCCTGGAAATTTTATGGAGAGGTTTGAAACAACTTTTCTGCCGCCATCCCCAGCAGCCAGCGGTAACAATGCGGCCAAGAACCCTCCTTAAGCCGAGCCAGCCTGCAGGGCGTGCAGATGCACTCCCATACGGGCACAGTTTGGAAGCAGAGCTGTGCACATTTGTCTTTTCCAGCCCTGAATCTGGAGCAACTTTTCTATTCCCGACTCACGAAAAGGTGCGCATGGGGGGAAAGGAAAACCAAGCCGGGGGGCTTTCCCCTCAGCGAAGCCCCCGGCTGTGCATTAAACTTGCTGCAGCCATTTGGGAAGGGAAGGAGCAGTCCATCTTGGCCGTCAGTGGGGACAGACAGCCAGACTGCTGGGGAAGGGGGGAAGAAATCACAGCTCCGGCTCCTCTCCCCTCACACACACACACACACACACACCCCGTCTCCTCCTTCCCCGCCGCCGCGCTCGGCTCCGCTCCTCGCCCACCGAACCCGAGGGTTTGGGGCTGGGGATGGGTTTTTCTGAAAGGACAGGCAAAGCAGCTGCTGCCCACATTTCTCCCCGTTGGAGGTAAATGGAGGGAGGGGGCGTGGAGCAGCCCGCACACTGCGGCTGGGCTTTCCCCGGGGGCCGGGGCTGCGAGCGGAGAGCCCCGGCCCGCCTCGCCTGGCCTGCCCTCGGCAGACAAAGACCCCGTTACCTTCTCCGCTGCCTCGGCGGCCCCGGCGGCCCCTCAGCTCCGAGCCCGGCACCAGCGCATCGCCTCGGCACGGCGTCTCCAGGCCGCGGCTCTACCGCCCCGCATCCATCGCCGCCGCCGCCGGTGCGCGGGGTGCGCGGCCCTGCCCTCCGCTCCCGCCGCTCCTACGGCCGGCCCATCCTCCCTGCCCGCATGCCGGAACCCTCCGTTCCCCCTTCTGCTCCTTCCCTTTCCCCGCCTGCCGGCCCCCGGCTCCTGCGCGGCTGCTGCGAGGCTGGAGCCGGGGAGGGAGGAGGAGGAGGAGGAGGAGGGGGAGGAAAGAGGAGGAAGGAGGGAGGAGGGCAGCGAGCAGCAGTTGGCGCTGGGTCATGTGAAACAGATGAACCTGGCTCGGGCCTGCCAACATCTGGGCTCCCCCTCGCCTCTGGGAGGTGGATGAAGGGATGGAGGGATGAAGGGATGGAGGGATGCGGTGCTCACCCCCCGGGCCACGCGTGCACACCTTGAGATGATAACGGAGAGGGGCGAGAGCAGCGGGGGTGCTCCGAGCAGAGCCCCGGGCCCCGAGCACCCGTGGGGCTGGAAACAGCAGCTCCTGCCAGGCTGAAGCCCTGGAAAATAGGGCAGCCTCCCTAATGGTGATTTTTCCCCCTGGTCCTGGCTGGGTGAAGGGTGCAGCTTGTGATGGTGTAAAAGACTGGGGATGCTACCCAGCAATAGAACATCTCTACACATTGCAGGAGAGTAACCCTCATGCAAGGGTGTCACTATTAAATAATTAGATCAGTCAAGAAAGACAGTATGGGTGGGCCTGCAAAAAGTGCTGATTTATTGATTTAAACATGCACAGCATGAAGCACTCACACCATGAAGCAACCACGCCTGTGGTTAAAGCTCTGGCTTGTTCCACTGTCTTACCCCTCCATCAGTATTTTCTCTCTGGGACTGGGGTTATTCTCACTGGGTAAGAACCAGAGCTGTGCCATGCTCTGGAGCAGACTGGCTGGGAGAGGTTTGCTTTGGGAGGGGAGGTGTGGAGGTGAGCACTTTTCTTCATTTGTTTCAGCTGGCTTTCATGCCACCACGAGGATGCTCATGGTGAGGGTGGGTCTGGAACTTACATGGGATACAGGGAATTTCCCTCTTTGCCCCACAGAAGGGTGACAAAGTCACTCTCCTGACATGATGATGGTGAAGGAGCAGAATGTCTCATTTTAACTGGGGGTGATGCTGGGTTTGATTTGCTGTCAGGCTCAAAGTCGACCATGAGTCTTTATGTACTCTCTGGACACAAAGAGGCCAGTGGGCTGCAAAATCCTTCTGGATACAACAACCAAATGCTAGAGCAGCAGCACAGTTCCCTCTCCTGTTTTTAAGGCATAAACACAGAGCTGTGCCTGCAGCCCAGGCAGGCTCACCCACCCAGCTCACTCCACCCAAGGGGATGGCTTTGATTAAGGGGATAAATATTGAGGCAGTTCTGACCTCTGGCTGCTGAGGGCTAGGATCAAGTAGCTGAGGTGGCCCCAGCCCTGCTCTGGAGGCGACCCCAAGGTCAGGACAGAGGGGCAAGAAGCAGCAAAGGTGTCCATGCCTGCTCCAGGGAATGCAGGCTGTCCATGGCTCCATTGCAAGGATAAAGATTGTGGATTTATGTGTTCATCTCCTCCACGTGTACATCCAGCTGCTGAAGCAACACTGAGGGGCAAACCACCACAACACAAACTGCAAAACCCCCTGGAATTTTAAACCTACTAATTTCAGAAAAAGGTAAAACTTCAAGTTGGCTCCCAAATGCCCTTCTGCTCTTTCCTTCAGCAGAGGACACAACATACCTCAAGGAGATTCTGTCTGCAGTGCTGAAGAAGAGCATGAACCCAATCAGCAATTCAGTCCTGACCCTGACTAGAACTAGCAAGGAAAAATCACCTTCCCACATGAAGTAACATTTGTAATAAAAATGAGTGGCTTGTCTAAGTGGAGATGGATAAAGGAAATGTAGCAGGAATATTTGCCACTATTGCAGGAAATGTTAACACATCCTTTTGGGTAAGTGTTGGGTGTGGGGCCTTGGATGGGTAGTGAAGATAACATCCTCTAGGTACCTGATGGAGTTAACAGTTTAGAACTTAGAAATGGGAGCTGTTCTTATAATGTGGAAAGACAGTGGAGTATTGTCCTTGCCAAGAGCTGATTGTGATTACTCAACCACAAAGAGTGGCTATTCCTCAGAACTGGACAAGGGTTTTGCCCCAGCTCCTCTGATTTATTCATTGCACCCTTCTTTCCTAGAAAAACGGGCCAGATCTGGGTTTCTTCCCTGGTAAAAAAGTCATTCACCTCATGCACATTCCTCTCTAAATTTCCCAGTTATAATTCAGCAGCAGCAGAAGTCCTTTTCTTCAAGGAAATTCCATAATCTCACAAAATCTCTGGAGCTGGCACTACCCAAACAATACACCCTGGCAGCAAACATCCAGTCTGGAGGCAGCAAAGCTGCTGTCATTGCGATGAAGAGAAGCAAGGAATGGCCACGCTTCTGCCAAACTGGTTCCTATCATGGCAAGTCCCAAAAACTGAACAGCAACCCATACATTTAACTTTGACATACACAAAATCCAGCTTCCAGCAAGCAGATGCCTCTGTGCCACAATAAAAACATGCAGATTCCTTTGTCTTGGCTCCTGATAATAAAGCTAGGAGGAAACACCATGGCCTTGTGCTGGAGAATTGCTGTTGACAATTCATTCCCACTCTTGTTAGCAAAGATTAAAGAACCAAAATACTTTACAGGGAACGTGGTGATAGGACTGTGGGTGCCATCAGAATGTGTGAGCTGTTACATGAACATTTCTAGTAGTTTCAGAAAAGCTTAATGAATACTGTCTACCCCCAGAACTGCATTAATTAGCACTAACGGGCTGGAGGAGATGTCATGCCATGGAGTAATATTCACACTTACTCCATGATTTGCATCTGTAAGAGGTGCAGTGCTTTGCAGAAGTCAATGCCATTTCCCCCATATGGCACATCTGAAAACCACGGAAGGTGAGGAAAATGCTTTCAAAGGACATTCAGGATTTGCTGAAGGTGTCTAACTGCCTGCCCCCCTGTGGGAGGTGTTCAATGGCCTGACTCTCATTGATTGCACAACTCTTAACACAACTCTCAGTATTTGAGTGGCAGTAAAAGGTTAAAAAGCCTCAAAACTTAAAAAGCAACATGGGCCTAAGTAACTTGGGAGCTGAAATCCATTTCCAGAGATGATTTAAGCTGTTAGGCATACGAATTTCGCTGTAAATCAATGCAGCTGACTTATTGTAGCCATGACAAGGGTCAGCCAGACCTAGAAAATGCAATGTCAGGTTAACCTGTGGGTTAATTCACGTGGTCCCTCTGAAATTCATGGTATAAAATGGTGTCACTGCTCATGAGCTCTGATGTAGTTTGGCTGGAGAAGAAGCAATGGCATCACCTCCTTTCATCTGGAGCAATCTGTGTCCTCCATACACTGAATAAACCTCAGTACTGGGAGGTAGAAAAGACTGATGTGACCCAGTTGGTCACCCAAGCCACCAGGCTGCCCTCATCTTCCATGGACCAGAGCCAGCAAAAAAGGGATGGAGGGTTATGTGTACCACCACCAAGCCTGTTCCATCACTCTGTTTTCCTCTATAACAGCTTTTGATGAATTGTGACCTTGTGACAATTCGTGCTGAGGACTTTGGAAACCAGGTGGAAACCACAGGGATCTCATTCAAAAAAGAAAAATGCAAATGCTCAGAGCAGGACCTGACTCATAACTGAGTCTGGACCTCTAAATCATGAGGATAGGGCACATGCAACACCAGCTGCCATGGCACAGCATGATTCTCATTGGGAAGGTCTCCAGGTTTGCTGGGTGAACCACAAGATGTTTCCAGTTAAACCTTTCATAGAAACACTTCCCTTCTGAGATGAACTGTGGGTGTTATTCCCTTGTCATGCTTTCATTAATTTCCAGGACAATCCCTTAAGTAATTGGGGCACAAAAGGCGGGGGGAAAGGGAGAAGCAGGACTTTAGCTTCGGACAAAATAAGCCTCCAGGGCGTCTGATTAATTTTCACACAGACTGTACTTAAAGGGTCTCAGAGAGCTGAAGAGGGAAGGAAGCAGACCTCGACGTTCCCAGAGAGCTGGTGCAATAAATCCTCCCTTCATTAGGCAAGGGAAGTGCATGCTGGCAGGATTATTAGGCAGGGAAGCAAAGCTGGGTCCCCACGAGGCAGCTGGAAGGGATGGTGGGGACAAGCCAACTCCAGCTGGTTGGTGCCATGACCCTGGCCTGCCAAATCCTGCCTGGGGCTGCTGTGCAAAGGGACAGGAGCCACGTGTAAGTCGCCTGTGTCCCAGTTAGCTCCGGGTAATCCTGGCATCCGAGAGGCCAAACAAAGCAAAAACAGCTCAAGTGTGCATAAGGGACCAAAGAGGAGCCTGGTGTGCCACCAGCCCTCCCAGGGTCACCCAGGACTCAGTGGAGTGATGCTGAGACAGCAGACAATCCTGCAGTTCCTTCCTCTTTGCACCCACCTGGGTCTGGGGCTGAGAAGAAGAAGGAAGGAAATCTTCCTGATGGAACGTGCTGTGAGCCATGCCTGTCCTTGCAGGAGGAACAGAAGGAATGAGGGATTCCCCTCCTTGATGGAGGTCAAGTCCGCACAAATCCCTTCTCCCCTGGGGTAGAGGGGACACGTGCTTCCCTTTCCTTCAGAGCCGAGCAAAGCTCTGCCTCAGAAACTTTTCCTATTCACAGAATATTGCCATTTTCACCTGAAATGGCTTGAAAGCAAAGCAATGTAGGAAGGAGCAGACATGGCAGGGGCCCCTTACACCCATAAAAAGGGATTGGTGGTGGTGGAAGATGGAGAGGCCTTTCCCCAGAGGAGGAACAGGAACTGCAGAAGATGCTCATGGTGCTGGCAGACAGCACTTTTTGGCTGGGGGACACCTGGGGAGATGCTCTCAGACCACCAGCATGGCTCCAGTGCAGGCAGAAGTAAAATGCTACTAGTGAGAGAAAACCTAAGAGAAAACCTTTTTCATCCAAAGGCAAGTGAGCAACCTCATCCATGCAGGGGAACTGCTGAGCAGATGGGGAGTGAATGGCAAAGACCTGAGAACAAGGCTGGAAAAAGGCAAAATTATTCTCCCCCACACTTTCCTCAGGTGCTGCAGCTGAGTGGTGCTGGTGAAGGACAGCCAGAAGCATTCTTATATGCCAAAAGGCAGCTCAGGTGATTGTGAAGGACATCAAATGAATCAGCTGAGAGAGCCAAGCCCAAAAATGTACCTCCTGTCAGGCAAAATCTACATGCACTTCTTGCACTGAGCTGCATAATGAAGCACTACTCTCTTTTGCACAGAGGAATAAATGAAACTTATTCTCATTTGTTTGGCTTTTTGTACTAAAATAGCCTTTGTACTTTGCATGATTTCAGATTTGAAGAATATTTCTGTAGTTTTACACTGCCTTCTACTGAGGATTGCAAAACTTACACCAGTTGGAAAAGCTTTCTATTTCACATTTTGCAGAAAATCCTGAAAACGTTTCAAAATGGCATCGAAATAATTATGAAAATATTTTTCTAAACAAATGTAGCAAAAATAAAAAGTCACTCAGATAATGTTTCAATACATAACTGCAACCTTAAGAGCTCAGGAGATACTAAAGTGACACAGTAAAATGACAATTTTAGCAATTGAAATAAGAAGCACTGTAAGTTTGCTTTCCAATTTCTGTTACTTTTTAGCTATACTATTTTATTTCTTTAAGTGTTTTTCTCTACTCCATTTCTTGCCCCCCAAACAAACCCAGGGAAAGCTTCTGTAGGTGTTAGTAGGGGTTAGCCTGATTTCAGATGCAGGTGTGGTTTTTCAGGTAACCTTTTCTTATTGAAAGTTTTCACTGCCTCTGTGAGGCAAGATCATTACCTCAGCTGAACAGATGGGAAAGTGGAGTCGTGGAGAGATCAATTTACCTGGGTAAGATCCTGTACCCAATTGGGCACAGACAGAGGGGGAGAGACAGACTTGGGAATAAATCACAGCCCTTGTGACACCAAACCCTTTGTGCTGGCTCGAGACCCCTCTTCTTCCCCAGCTAATGAACCGGTGATTAACAAAGGCTGCTCCGTTTCTGACAGCTTTATCAGTGATTTCTACTTTACACTTTTTTTAATCTTTATGAAGCAATCCCCACAAAGAGAGGAAGGGAACAGAAAATAAATCTTGGAGCAAGGAAGGCCTCATGTCATAAAAGTGCAGTGAACGGATCTTGTATGTCAGAAAATATTTATCTGACCAATAATGTTTGCATTTAGACCCAGTCAATAACAAACACCCAAATTACATTTAATATGAAAACATTTTAAAATGGGCTAATCTCTTCTAAATAAACACAGAACCAGCCATAATGATGCTCTGCTAGAGCAAAGGCTCAGTGTTACTTGATTTATTGTTTAACTTGACTCTGATTGCTGCCTATCTGATGTCTTTGGGAGCATGGGCTCCTATTGCTCATCTGAAAACTATTTCCTTTTCATTACTGAGGCACACCAGGATAAGCCCCAGCTCTCCTGACACCCTGCCCAGGGTGGTCACCACACAGACTGTTAACCCTCAGCTAAGGAGGCTGAAGGGTTTGATTAGTTCACAAAAACCTGCTCATTTCCTCTTCATGCACAGTGCTGGTCTGGCTCCTGAGCATCCCGGGGTCTTCACCAACCTGGGATGTCCCTGGGATGTCTGACTCTGCTTGCATGGGACACACAGACCCAGAGCTGCTGCAGACCAGCCCTGAGAAGGGCAGGAAGTGTCCCAGGATGGGACTCAGCAGTCCTTGCTGCTGTTTGGGACACAAGAGTTGAGTATTGATGCCTCTCAGAGGACTCTTTATGCCTTTCACCTAATGACTGTGACAGGCCTTGCAGACATTTGTGAGGCTGTAAAATAAGTGGCAAAGATATTTTCCCCCAAAAATAAGAGATGAGAAACTGAAATTCATATGTCCTGGGGAGGTCTCAAACCACAGAGCCTGTGCATTAAAAGGGTGAACATCTTACCCTTGCTGCTGTGGCCTCAAAAATGCTCTCATCACTCAGCCTGCCATACCCTGCTCCATTTCTGCAGGAAAGGATGGATCAGTGCTGATTCGTAAAAACTCATCATTATACATCTAATCCCCACTTTGAGAACATCTGCAACCTGTCTGACACTGCCTCAGAGGTGAGATGTGGGACTGGCACTGTAGTAGCACCTTTTCCCCATGACCACCTTGGCTGCTGGCAGTGAGAAACAGGAATTATTTTGTTTCTGAACACTGATGGGCTCCACTGAACTTCCCAACTACCAAACCCCCAGTACTTCATGGTTACTATAATGGTAGTTTCTGCAGTTCTGTGGTGTTGTTGCAGTCTTTGGGCTAAGGAAAAGCAAGTGCCTCTTTTTCACAGAATCACAGAATTTCTAGGTTGGAAGAGACCTTTAAGATCATCGAGTCCAACCCATGTTCTAATACCTCAACTAGATCATGGCACCAAGTGCCACATCCAGTTGGTTGAATTTGTTCTCTCCCACCTATTTCTCAGTGACATTTCATCTTGTACTATCCCTCTATCTCCACCTATAACCTGAGTTTAATCATAACATGCTTCTCTCTGTCCTAAGAGTGTGAAGTGTAACTCATTAAACCATGAGAGGTGAATAGAGATTTCAGACATAGCACACAAATCAACTGTTGTTAAAGTGACACCTTTTGCAATTACTCTTTGGGCTTGTTTCATTCAAAATATGGTAAGAATTTCTATTCTATATTATTTTTATCGATTTTATTTCTATAATATTAGAATGTTAGCATATTCTATATGCTATAGCAGCATATTCCACTGGTCAGAAAGGATACCTGGCAAGTAAACTATCCAACAAACTCACTAATATTTGTGGTTTGGCTTTGCAGAACACAGTGATGGTGACTGCACTCTGTTGATGAGAATTTGAGTACATTGAAAACACTTCCATATTAAGTGTGTTGGAAGGGCTGGTATTAAAGCAACTGAACAGGCACACCATTAAACACAGTAATGGTTAGTGAAATACATATTTTCAGGCAAAACAAGAATTTCTGCAGCAATTCTCATGGAAAGCTGGATGGGAGTTGGAGAGGAAATAAAACCCAAATGCCCCACAGTCCCTGGTGTTTGCAATCACTGCTTAACTGCAACTAAATACAAATAAACTGCAGTCCCAAAACTGGGACAAACACCTGCACTGAGAGCTGACTGCATTTGTGCATTATCCTTTGCATATTCAAGCTGTAGCAAGGGATGATAAAAGGTTCTCCTGTGCCTTGTCTGCACAGGATTGCTGAGGATCAACCACTGTGGATGGTGGCAGGGCTGTGCTGCTCTCTGGGGACCCTGGCTTGATGTCCCCAGCTGATGGGCAGGTGGCTGGAGTGGGGTCACACATCCCTGTAGGATCTGGAGCATCTCAGAGGGGCAGTGATGCTGTTTCCCCACTGTAACTCAGGCTCCTCATTTAGAGCAATGCTAATTTTCCTGTTCCCTGGCTTGCAGTGAGACACTTGTGCCCCTCCTCCTCCTCCTCTTCCTCCTCCTCCTCCCAGGGACAGCTGCAGTGACAGTGACCTCACGGCCTGAGAGTGCAAGGCTGCCAAATCTCATGGTAGATGACATTTTTCTGAAAACCTGCTTTTCTGGGCTGAATCCAGGAGGTGAAGGAGAATAGAGCCCAACTATATGCATTTTATTAATTCCATTATTTTAAATTTTTTTGAACCTTAGTAATTTTGAAAACTCTGCTGGTTAGAGTCATGGGAATTGTCTGATATATTACTATACACTTTTTATTGTGTGGTGATGTATATTTGCATATGGAAGACTCTGTCCTAGCTCATTTTATAATGACAGTAACCAGTTTTCATATAATTTTTCTGGTTGCTGTTTCATGAGGGGGATTGCTGTACTTGGATGCTTCCAAAAGCTCAGCTGCCAGCTTCATGTGAAGGGAGGACTGAAATAAATGGGAAATAAATGAGAGAAAGATGAACAAAGCCAATAGTTAAAGGGTCACAGCAGCTATTTGGTTGCAGGAGGAAAAACATTAATTAAATGCTCTTTGTCCATAACTTGCTTGGAAACACAGACTGAAAAGCTGACCTGGGTGGTCTTGTTTCAAAGGAGCTGAAGGAAAGATGTTTTCTTTGTGCAGAGCGACCTGGAGAAATAGGCACAAGTTTTTCCTACCCTGTGTGGGATAAAAGAGTCAAGTGTGGGAACAAGTGCTGGGGAGCAGAGAGGTGGGCAGAAAATGGGCAAAATGCTGCCTAGAAAAATGATCCTGGAAATCACCAACCAGGAGGGCAAGCTGTGAGTGAGGGAGGGAGGGCTGGCACTGGGATTTGTGCTGCTGATGGCACAACACACACAGAGGCTGGGCTGGGATGAGCCTTCTCCTGGGCAGCACCAAACCAGGTGAGTTAAACTGGGGAGACACTGTCATTAACTAAATGCTAATTATCACTGAAAAATAATTGAGAATGGCAAAGTTCCCAACACCTCCCAGTGCTCTCTCCCCCTATTTTGTAGTCACTGCTTTCCCCCTTTTCCCTTTTCATGGCTGTTATTACTGGAATTATTGCTGTGCAAACAGGGTGTCTGTCTGTGTGAAACACTGGAGGTACAGTTTCCCTCCTAGATGGCAGTGTAAATTATTACATGGGCTACCCTATAATCTTTGGTCATGTTCCACAGCAAGGTAATTGATTCCCAAGTCACTAAAGCTAACTAACATGGCTGTAAATCTAATGCTTGAGCAGTGTTTGCTATTAAAAAGTCAACATCTACAATAGTTACTAGACTGCAATTACTGGAAAAATGCTGATTTGCTCTAGACTTAGAGCAGGGAATAATTGTAGCCTCTCCTGAGACCTGGAGTGTGATAATTGGTGGTGAATGGTGGGTTTTTCCAGTGGTGATCGCATAGGTTGTCTCTGTGGTTACTCCCAGAGCCCTTATAGCACTGCTCCTGCAGCTGCCAGGGCTGGGCTGGGTGCTTCCACCAAGGACAAAATAAATAAAACCTCTAGGAAGAAATAAACCCTCTAGGAAGAGCACACAGACTCAGACTTTGAGCAGACCTACAGTCGAGTCTGAGGATTGTGCCAGTCCGCAGAAATCTGCTGCCGCTTCCTGAGTCAAGGGAGAGATCTCATGAGCTCTGAGTTCAGGGCTCTGGGCTCCAGCCTACCTAGAAACAGGGAGGTTTTTCAAGTCTTGTCACTAGATTTATAACTTTTAAGGATGATGCAGTGGATCTGTGTGCAGTGTGCTCTAGCCTTTGATTCTCTAGAGCAGCTGGGACAGTGTGCAGCAGCCACTGCTCTGCTGTTCAACCCCATGGGAAAAGCTCTGGAGACCAGGACCTGGCTGCTCCTTGTGGCTTTCCATGCCCTGTATCCATGTTAGAAGGCTCTCCCAAAGAACAGGGATGCCAGTTCTCAACATTTCACATGGTTATTTCAGCTAAAATCCAGCCAACACTCAGACCTGGAGAGTGGAGACCCCATAAGAGGCCAATCTATTGCTGTCAGGAATGGGAAGAACAACCCTTAAAAGGAGTTTTTTCAGTAGCAGCTTACTAAATACTTTATGTAGAGCTGTGCAAAATATCTGGAGGGAAATCTGGAAGTCTTCCCTTTTCATAGCTTTCACTAGAAATTATTTTTCCTGCTGGTTTCCTCTCACAGAGAAACAAGCAAGCCCAAGCAAATAAACAAGGCAATGCATAGGAAATGCCCCATTTCCCTTTCATCCTTTTATTCCCTCAAAACAAAATCCTTAAACTGCTGGGTGGCTGAGGACAGCTTGCTGCTTCTGACAAACAGAATCAAGAAGCTGCCACCTGCTTTGATGCTTCACTTGCTTTTTTTCCAAACTAGTGAAGAAAACTGATTTCTGCAGTACGAAGTGACCAGGAACGAAATCACATAAAGGGATGGTGCAGAATTGCAAATGTCATTTTTATACACTCCCTGGCAGAAACAGATGATGATGATGATGATAATAATAATAATAATAATAGTAGTAGTAGTGGTAGTAGTAACAACAACAGCAACAACAACTGTGACAGTGTTCACAGGGGTCTCAGGTTGAGGGAAGAGACGAGGATCTGACTCCACGTTTCAGAAGGCTTGATTTATTATTTTATGATATATATTACATTAAAAGTATACTAAAAGAATAGAAGAAAGGATTTCATCAGAATGATAGCTAAGAATAGAATAGGAAGGAATGATCATAAAGGTTTGTGGCTCAGACTCTCTGTCCGAGCCAGCTGACTGTGATTGGCCATTAATTAGAAACAACCACATGAGACCAATCCCAGATCCACCTGTTGCATTCCACAGCAGCAGATAATCAATGTTTACATTTTGTTCCTGAGGCCTCTTGGCTTCTCAGGAGGAAAAATCCTAAGGAAAGGATTTTTCATAAAAGATGTCTGCGACCAACAACAACTTAGAAAAAATAATTTGTTTGACCCTACAGGTGAATATAAATGAGTGCACAAGTTAAACAGCAGCATCCTCCTCACCACTATCACAGCAAGGGCAGAGTTCTGGGCTGCTTTCACTGCGATGGAGAGCGACACAGACATGGACACAGGCTCTGTGTGGCAGGTCCCTGCCTGCCTGGGGACACCTCCCCTCCTTGCACAGCCTGCACAAACTGGGACAAGTGAAGTTAGAAGTAGGAAAGCAATCTGGGGGAAAATAATAGAACAGAGGGGGAAAAAACCAATCCCAAAGAAAGCCAGATGCAAGGAATACTTTTTAAAATGAGTCAGTTTAGCAGTGAGTGTGTTTATATTGCAGCTGAGCATCGTTGTACTTGTGTGGCTGCTCATACATCATTGTGCTAACGAGGTAATGAGTAACTAGTGTACTGCAGGATGCTTTATTTCCACTGAACAACCCCAACCCTCTCAAAATAAGGTTTGAAACCCAAAACCAAACATCTGGGATGCTTTGGGAATGGTGGTAAGAGAAGGGAAGTGATCCCAGCATTCAGCCCTGTCCCCATGGGAGCTGCCTGGGCTTTCACAGGGCACCTTTTCCTGGCTTTCCTGCACCATGGACTGACACAGGTTCACTCTGCTCCCACTGGGGCAGGAAGAGGCCCCTGCTGACCTTCATGCTGGGAAAAGGAAAAAAATACCTGCATTTACCCCTCATTTATCCTGCAATTGTCTGGGCCCTCATGGAGCACCACAACCTGCCTTCTGACAGTGCTGCCCTGCCTGGCTGCCAAAAATCCTCCCTGCACCAAGCCCTTCTCACAGAGCCAACAAGGGTCTGGGTGCTTAGGGTGGCACTGAAATGTTGAATACCATGCTCATTTATTTATGACTTCCTCAGCCTCCTGTAAATACGAGCAATAATTGGATTGTGCTCAGCATAGCTGGATTGATTTGCTACTGAATAATAAAACCAGGTCTTGTGTTTATAATGGCATCCCTAGAAATGAGGAGATGGGTGAAAAATGCATTCAAGGCACAATGCTAAAGCTGAACACTCACATGGCTCTGGGTGCAGAGTATGATCTCTGCCAGATGCAAATGTTGGACTGGCCACTGATGAAACATGCACTTTGTGGCCTCCTGTGTCTTCCTTGGAATATTTACCAACTTTGGTAGGCTGTTATTCAGTGTTTTGACAAAGGATGGTGGACACAGTGCATTTTTCAGTTTTCTGAAGGTTGTGGCTAACCTGCAGTGCAATCTGGTTACCTCCAAGGGAAGAGAGGGGCATTTAGACTGAATTACAGAGCAGCCCAAGGGAGCTGGCCTGCCCAAACCCCTGTCATCTGAAACAAAGGCTAAAGGTTTTTTTTTTTAATTTATTTTTACATAAATATGACAAACCCAGCACCTTCTGCACAGCCCCTGTCAATGGATATCCATGCACACAGGGCTGTGTGCCTCACTGGCAGCTTGAGCAATGGAATGGGAGCAGTGGCTTGTGTCTCACTGTTCCCTTTTCCAACCAAGTGCCCTGGCACCGCTGGCAGCAGCTTAAGGACCATAATTGTGGCTACAGCATTGCTGAGGGGTGTTTGAGGGTGCCAGTCAGTCTAAAATCATAAATATAACCCAACTTTCCATGGGCTTTGCCTCTCTTGAGCAGCCATGGTGCTCTGGCTTTTTCTTGAGCTTGCAGCTGTGGAAAGCACTGGGTACCCAAAGCCACTTGAGGCTTCCTGGGGAATGATTCCCCCGAGGATGGCTGCAAAAAAACAATCACTGCAAAAAGTGCTTTTACTTCTGCTTTGCATCCACATTGTCCAGGCAGGAGGAGCTGGCATTTTTGTGTTTTGTGGGCACAGAAGATGCTTGTGAAAGGGCACGTTTCTCCCTGTGCTCCAGACTGTTTGCTGGACCCTACTGTAATCACAGAATCACAGACTCAGTGAGGTTGGAAGAGGTCTCTGAGATCATCAAGTCCAACCCATGACCAAGCTCCATCCTGTCAACCAGACCATGACCCTGAGTGCCACATCCAGGCTTTCCTTGAACACCTTCAGCACGGTGACTGCACCACCTCCCTAGGCAGCCCATTCCAAAGCCTCATCACCTTTTCTGTGAAGGAATTCCTCCCCCTGTCCAACCTGAGCCTCCCCTGGCACACCTTAAGGTCATCTCCCCTCCTCCTGTCACTTATCACCTGGGAGAAGAGTCCAACCTGGCTGCAGCCTCCTTTCAGGTAGTTACAGAGATAAGATCACCCCTGAGCCTCCTTTCCTACAGGATTAAAGATCTGCACTGTATAAAATAAAAATTCAACCCCCATTTAGGCAGTGACCTGTGCTGAGCCTGCTGTTGTGCTCAGTATGGCAGGTGCAAGGTGCCGTCAGCAGAGTCTGTCAAAAACACTTTGCAACAGCATAAATTTAGAGAATGTTTTCATTTCTCTCTCTGTAGTCTCTAGTAATTGATGGCTTACTATTATAATATAATTATGATTTATAATTATCAACAGCTTGATGAGCTAGAAGGGATTAAAGCAAGTTTTTGCTGAACATGGTGGATTTTGGTTGGGAGATGGGGCCTGAATGTCCACCTGTCTAAACATGCTGCCACATCTCATGTTTGGGGCCTAATGCTGCCCTGGTGCAGGGCTGAGAGACCTTGTGCTAAATGCCACATTTATGCAAACAGAGATCTCAGTTCAGCTGAAATGGGGACTCAGGGCTGCATTAACTTGAGGCGACTCATTTGGGGTGATGTGCAAGTAAGTGCTGAATCCTAGGTGCTAAAAACCAACCCCACTTTTCGGAAGTGTTTGAATAGGGTTTTTAGGCTGGTATTTCCGTTCCTGACACAACAAGGACTGTCCTTACTCAGAACCCACCCTTCCCTCTCTGAACAAGCCCACAGAATAAAACCATAAAACCAATAAAGGTTGCTGCAGGAAGGTTGGCAGTTTGCTTGCTTTAAGGACTCTTCCTCATACATGTGCATATGTTTATGTGCAAAATTGATGGATATTTGTTGCTCTGGTGTGGGATGCATCTCAGTGAGAACTAGGGCTCGTGGGTGACCATGCTGAAGGGATTTTGAAGGCAATCCTGAAGGTGCTGTGCATTTTGTACCATTGTCATTGAGTAAGCCTTTATGGATCCAGGATGAATAGAGTTACCCAGCTGCAGGAGACTGTGTTTGGGGCATTTGAAGCTGTGTGACTGCTGCCCCACATCCCCACCTTGGTTATCCTCAGTGCTGAAGGAACAAGGGAGAAACCCCCGAGAGAAAAACTCCAGATTATTCACTGAATGACAGCATGTCACCAAGTAAAAGGAGAAAGCATGAAAAGCAGGTCATGCCTGTCATCCCAGTGAGAATCCCCTCCGATGCTGACAGCCCTGGTTTCACGATTTACTCAGCGGGTTCCTCTTCCTTGGGGGATAATTAACAGCCAGGCTGGGCCGTGCCTGACCAGGATCCCTGCCCCAGAGTGGGGCACAGATGTCCTGTCTGTGCTGGAGGAGGAGGACCCTGCCCTGGGGAAGGGCCTCCAGGTGATGCAAGGCTCTCCTGCCATGCACCAGCTTCCCTCTGCTTTGTTGGCCAGGGTGGAAGGAGGTAGGGATGTCAGGCAAAAACACTGCCCCAGTGTTAACAAAACAGGTAAAGCCTTATATCTTGATGTCCACAGCTATGAGTTATGTGCATTTAAACCAGCCCTACCACTCAGTCTCTGATTTTGAGGGATTTAAAGCCAGGCCTAACTCATGCCATGACTGCACATCCTAGAGAAGAAAGGTCTTTTGAAGCAACCTTGAGCTCAGTGAGACTTCCTTCAGAAGCTGTCTTACCTTGCATTTCATCTTTACACATGGAAACACATCATCCTTGCTCTGAGAATCAGACCCCGGTGCCCTGCACAAGGCAGGTTTTTCCATGGGGAGTGAGCTGAACTGGATAAGTCTGATCTCCTTTAGTCAGTGGTGCCATTGGTGTGAGAGTGACACAGCCCTTTCCTGGTCAGCAGGCACCTTTAGTGCTGGCTGCATGACCAGCCCCTCCCTGAGCAAAGGGACTGCTTGGGTAAACTGGAAAGGTGCTGATGAAAATAGTGTTTTGGCAGAGAAAGTACCCATGACAAAATGCCATGGAAATTTATGTTTTGCTAGGAGTATATGTGGTTCTGAAAAAGTGGGAAAATTCACAATTTATTTTGACTTTCCCTACTGAAAAAAAACCCCAAACTGTTTCCCTACTGAAAAAAACCCCAACAAATGGGCATTAATTTGCAATTTTTTTAAAAGCTTAAGAAAAACATGTAATATAAAAACTGCCATAGTCAATATATTTCAAATTTTCCAAACATTGGGTTGTGAATTTTAAAATCTGAAATGCCTTTTATCAGGCAAGGCCCAGGACTGAAATAAGGCAAGAAACCCTCAGAGAATGAGAATTTAATTTCTTCCATATCCTCTTTCCATGGCCTAATCTCATGAGGGTCAGATGTGTTTTGGGCAGACAGCACTGCTCTAGCTGTGTCTTTCCATTCTCAATTACAAACCATCTTGGCCTCAGGGTGATGCACAGCTTCCCCACTGAGTGCCCAGCACAGGGCAGCTGGGATAGAAACTCACACAGGCTGAGCCAAGATCAGTTTTGTCCTGCAGATCCAAATATTTTGAAGTATATATTATTTTAGTATCTAATATCTATATCTATTATTTCAAATATTTATTATTTTACACATACTCCCTCGCTCTGGGCATATTATATATTCTTATCCTTGTATAAGAAGCTATAACAATAATAAATATAAACATAAACACAAATACAAATATAAATATAAATATAAATATAAATATAAATATAAATATTATTTATATAGGAGGCAAACTTAAACTCTGAGCTCCAGGGCTTGATTTTTCAGCTCAGGTAGGAGATGCTGAGGATGATGGATCCAGCAGCAGGCCCTGGCAGTGTTGATGGCTGCCACGACAGGGGTGCCAGCTGCATCATTACAGCCCCCTCTGGCAGCACATCAGCTGCTGCAAGGGTGTACAGGATTAGTAATAAATCAAACACATCCTGTGAACGCTGTTGCAGGATATGATTAATTTCCCTGTATGCCAATAGCACAGTGAGCCAGCTCCTCAGTTACTATAAAGCTGCCTAATTCTGGACTTTGGGATTTGGCTTGGTGTTTGCTCACTTGAGACTCACAGCCAGTTTGCCCATATCAGCATGTATTATATTGGCTTCTCTGCTCAAGGTCAGATCCTGGTAAAATCTGCAATTTACAGCTAAGGAAGTTTGCCTTGAAGCAATGGACAGAGATTAATGAGAGTTGCTTTGCATGTGATTGCATTCCAGAAAAATATATATGATTAGTACATCCTGGGGAAAGGGAGCTTGCAGGGGTCCAAGGAAGGAATGTGAGAATCAGAAGAGACCACAGTGGACAAAGCCACTGTACAAATGCACAGACAGAAGCAAATGACACTGGATTTCCAGTGTCATCTTCCCACTGGCATCTCTTCCCACATGGCAGGGAAAAACTTTATGGAATAGACTCCTCCATTTCTGCTCTCACCCCGCTGCCTAAAAGCCCATAAACCTGTGTGCCTGTGGAAGCAGCCAACCTGACCCATCTCTCCATCAGCCTGGCTGGTATAAATCAGCAGTAAACTCACTCTCATAATTCACATTCACCCGTGCAGAAACATGGACAGAATTCAACCAGGTAATATTTCTGCATTTATCATCCCTCCATCCCATCTCCACACGGACTGCAGGCCTGTAAGGGCAGTGGGGCTGGTGCAGCCTAATGTAGCTGGAACATCCAGGGTGGGGAGGGGGGACATCCCAAAATCTGATGGGGAGACATCCCAATATCCAGGGTGGGGATGGGGGACATCCCAAAATCCATCTGCAAAATGGCTGAATGAAGTTGAAGGAAAGAGCCACTCCTTGAGACCTGTGGGATGGAAAACCTATTGTTTGGGGTACAACTCAGTTCAGACTGTGTTTTCCTGGTGCTTGAGCTGTAATGACAGGATTATGTCCCTGCTGAATTGTTGGCCTTTACAGTGTTTGGATTTCCTGGTGGCTCCATTGTGAAGGGCCCCATTCACTCAGGAGTGTTTACCCAGCTGCAGGAGCTCCTCCAGAGCTGGACATAGCACCATGGATTGTGGGAAAGAAAAAAGCAATGAGCTCAAGAAGAATAAGAAATCTAAGAAGAAATCATGCTGGAAATCCTGTATTTTCTGTGGGGTGGCTGTCTGCATGAGAGGCCTCATTCCATGGGTGGCAGGGGCCAGGCACTCAGGGACCTTACATCTCCTTTTTCAGGACAAAATCATGTTGGTGGCCCCAAAAAATGTGCTATTTTTTCTTGCACTCCAGTGATTTAGTAGATTTTAGCAACTGAAAGAAAGGCAGCATTGGTGTTTGGGTTCCAATCCAGTCTTTAGTGAAACTCAGGGAAGGGATGTCAGTTTAAGAAAATCATCTCAGCTTGCTTGGTGTGCAAGCAAGACTCTGCCCACCAACTAGGGAGGCTTTAGCTGAGGACCAGGAGAGAGCCAGAATATCGTTTTCCTGGGAGGACAAAAAGGGAGGACAAAGAGGCTACCCTAACCTTAACCCTAACCCTGACCCTAACTCTAACCTCACACACACCCACCTTGTCTGCTGACACAGAACACAGAGCACAGAGAGTGGGCCCAGGCTCTTCCACCCCACTGTAATTCACACAAACACTTAGGGCAGAATGTGTGCAGGAGCCCTGCATGTGGATGGGGCCTTGCAGGGAGGTGCAGAGCTCTTGTGCTGCCTCCCACCAGCTCTTGTGCTGCTCACCCACACGTGGAGACTGAGCGGAGCCTTTTAGCCCTGGCTCCAGAACGTGTGTAAATGAGGAGAAGGAATCAAATTCTTTCAAGCACATCTGCTTGGATCCTGGGTAAACCTGTGGGCTGGAATATGGGGAAATTCAACAGAACTGGATCTCTTCTAGTCCACTTTGCTGTATGCAATCCCACCTCTGCCAAAAGGTGACAGAATTCCCATCTTGATGCTGGGCTTGTCTCAGAGAGAGAAACACCACCACTGTACAGTAACTGCTTTCCCTAAAAAGAGAGCAAGGGAGAGGAGCAGCAATAATAATAAAAAAGGGCAAAGACACACTCAGCCTCTAAGGCTTATAAAAAGCAGCTTAGCCTTCAATAAGCAATTCTTTGAAAAGAAATTAATGGAAAAGGTTACAAGCCCGCTCTTGAGCAGAGCCTGTCACACTGCTCTTTCACATCATTTCTACAAATGGAACAAGTTTGTGGCATTTCTTTTCATTTCAGATGCCCTGAAAGGCTGCATTACTCACTGGACCCTGCATTTTTCCCTTCCCTGCTTGCAACAATGCACTGAGGAATTCCTCGTGGGTGATTCAGTGGGAGATGCGCGCTGAGCCCAATCTGCACGCCCCACACAGCCAACAAAACAGCACCCACTGCTGCCTCTGGTGGGACACAGGAACCTGCCCATCCAACCCCTGCTTTGCAGAAAAGAAACAACGAAAAAGAGGAAAAAATCAGCAGCTGCTGGAATGGTGCTGTCCCTCCACTGCCGGAGATGGTCACGGATGTGGCGCAGTTGGGAAATCGGATTAAGGATGGGATTGGGAAATGGACCCTGAATTTTGCAAACCCGGGATTGCCCTTCTCATGCAGCCAGGCTCTGTCACTAGGTGGTACTGTGCATCACAGCTTCCTGCCTTCTCCTAATTCCTCACTCCTCTGTCCGTCCCCTGGGTTAGATGTTTTACTGGTAAATATTGTGTTTTGTTGTTCAAGTCCTCTCACTGCTCCTCACTTTACAGGTTTTATTGTTGAATACAATTAAAGACTCTGATTCAGCAAATACTTGAGGTTGGTGCCTGGCTTGAGTCTCTGCTGTCAAACAGCATCTGTTTAAGGCTGCCTTGTGAAGCCATTTAGTGGTGGGTTGTGAAACCTTTCAGGTACAGATGCTCAGGCTCATGAAAGGGAAGGAAAACACAAAGAAACCAGGAATGGTTCTATGAAAACAGGGAAAGAAATAGGATCTCTAGGGTTTTTTTTTTTTTTGTTTTGGTAACAAGACCCCTTATCAGTCCTATCACTGACTGGAAAAGGACAGCAGAGAGATTTGCTGGATTTCCACTGTGCTCCTTTGGTTTCCTGGCAATAATCCAAGTTCAAGGGATTTGAAAGAACCTGGAAAAGGGGATATTTCTTGCTTGTGCAAGAAAGTCTGAGCAGCCCAGCATAGCAGGACCACATAATACACCTACCCTTGCTTCCACACCAGGTCCTGCTCTACATGCTAGTTAATCCAGCTCTGCCTCCTGATTTATGGTCTCAGCTCTGCACAGCACCTTTGCTCCTGTCAGCCCATGGTGAGGAAGCTGTCCCTTGCATTTGCAAGATGAAGGCCCATGACTGCACTGACTGCATGAATTTGGTGCTGAAGGATGGTGCCCTCTCTCATGAAGAGAGCTGTTCATTATGCACAGTGCAGCTTTTGTATCTTGGCTGAAGTCTCTTGTCAAGTGCACTTTTATAAACTCAGATTGTCCCAAAGCAATTCTGGACAGCAGAGGAGGAAACACAGGCATCACAGGTCTTGCAAGATCCCAAGATGCTGCAGAGTCCTTGGCAAAGCTGGGTGCAGAGCCCAGTGTCTCAGGCCAGGACAATGGATCAGAGGCAAATTTCACCTTTTAAATTAACATTTCTATTCATGTCTTTCCTTCAAAAATGAAGCAGCTTATTCGCTACTTCCCAGCATTCAGCTGAGAAGCTGAATAAGCCCCAAAGTCCTCCCTATTCCACAGCAGAACTGCTGATTTGAGATCCAGCTTTGTCCCAGTCTGACTCCAGATTCCACGTGGTTCTTACAGTGCTAATTTCAAACTCCTTTTTTTTTTTTTAATAGCTGTGAAAACTGTCAAATGATAGTGATTCTGCAGATTTCCCAAACTGCCAAACAGCCCAGCAAAATCCTTTTGGAGTATTTTTTCCTGAGTGTGCTTCATTTTGCATGAAGACTTTCTGGGTATTTTGAAATGAAAGGATGAGCATATTGATGAGTGATCAAAACGAGGTCAGTGATGACTAACAGAGGAGCCTTCTTCAAATAGCTGGTCCCATGCTGCACAGCTGCTGCACTACAATGCTCAATCACTCAGCTGCTCTCACTCCTGGGTGCACCATGGGCTTGTGAAGCAGCACTTGGCACCCTGAGCTGCATTTGGGTTGTGCCTCAGAGGAGGTTGGGAGCAATGTCACCTGCAAGCACTTTAATTTGCTTATGAACATGAGATAGGGTGCAGCTCCTGGCAAGAACAGGCAGAGCAAAAAATACTGGAAAGCAAGAGGTCAAATAGCAGATCTGCCTGAATCTGTAAGAGGGCAGATATTTGGTATTTCAATGGCACTGCAGCTCTCCAAGGCTGCAGGCTTGTCATCCCTTTGGGTTTGTCACCCTGCTCTGTCTCATACCTGCTACTCAAACAGCAGCCTGGCTGCACCAAAGCAAATAGCGGCTGAGAATGAAAGAGGAAAGCACGCCCCACGAAAAGATACATGTGAGTAGAAAGATTTGGAGAAGACTTTTCCTTTGAAAAAACCTTTGGAGAAAATCCCAAGAGGCCATCCAAATATACTCATCCCTAAAACACAACAAACTTGTGAGACACGGGAGCAAATGCCCCACTGAGAAAACTCATGAATACTCTGTATTAATATCAATTAATCCCTGGAGACCTGCAAGGTGTCTGGAGCCCTGTTAGAGGAGATGGGGACTCTTGAATGAATTCCAGGATAATGAGATCCACTGAGAGTTGGGTGAGTGAAATGAAAAGGGATGTGGTAAACCAGCATTATCAGCTTTGACAGAAATTAACTCTGCCCACCCTTGAGCATTCACAAACCATTTCAGCACTATTCCCTCCTGCACTTCCCTTGGCCAGGTTTCATTTAATTCCAACCCTCCCAAGCCTGATACAAGAGGGAGGGGAAGCTCTAATGGCTATCATGTCTTTCCCATCTACAGCTAATGGTTAAGACATTATCCATGTTTATTAATAAATGAGGGACACTGGCCTAGGCTGAAGGTGGAGTGTGTGGAAGATGATCCTGGGCAATCCTGGACCTCTGCAGGGCAAATGGATCCATCTCTCCTGGTCACCCCCAGCTACTGGTAGGAAAGAGTTTATGTATGAACTTCTTGCTTTATGTATGAACTGTAAGATGAGATGGATCAGAGGAATGAGTTTGTGCTTGTTAAACCATCCGTGGGTAAGGATGTGATTGGTTATGCTATTGTACATTCTCCCACTCATGATGGCAGTGGATTATTCCTTGGAGTCAGTGTTGATAACCAGCACCCAACAGAAGGACAAGGCTTAATTTCTTCTGGCTGGTTTTGTGGTCACAGGGGGATAATCCTCATGGCTTATCCTTGCAATGCAGCTTGAAGGGCAGCACTTGAACCTGAGGCTATCACATCAAGATCACCCAACCTTGTGGATGTAAGCCAGTGCAAGGACAGCATCTCCAGGCTGGGCTGCCTCTGAAGCCTTTTGCTGAGGCTGGATAATGAAAGCCATGGATGGGAAGGGCTTTGGCCAGGATGTCCCTGCACAAAGGGCTCCTCACCCACTCAGGACATCCAGGCACTGTGGTGTACAACAACATAAGGAAAAAGCCCCGGGTGCAGCCCCCTCCCAGGTTGCACAGACTATGGCTGTTTACACTGGCTCTTTCACAGGAATTTGGGATCTCAGCTCTGCACTATATTTAGGCTGCAAAACTACTGGTATTTTTTTCGTTGTTGGCCTTTGACACACAAGTGTATTTTCTGAGAGGAAAAATTTCAGCTCTTGACTAAGTGGTGGGAAAATACAGCCCCCAGAAATGTTAAATTTTCTAAAACTGGAGCCAGGAGTTAGGAGCTGACAGGGGGAGTTTACATTATAAATACAGTCTGCTGGCTGAGCCAAATGTTTAAGGCAGCCGAGTGTCGGAGACCCACGGTCCAGGCTAGCAGGACTCAGCTGGCTCCTGACACTTGGGACATCCTGATTATTTACATTTCAGCTTTTACCATAAGAGGAAGGAGAGCTGTTAAGAGCTGATTATCGTGGGATGAAGAGGAAAGAAGTTGAAACTGGGACAGAGTCCGTTAGTGAAACGTTGTCTGCAAAGCAACAACTTGTGTTTAGAATAAAAAATAAGAAAAAAGTTCCACTTCCAGATTCCCGGTCTGAGTGTGGATCCAAGGGGAAAAGATTTCTGTGAAAACGGCTTGAATGAAAGAATCCCTTTGTAGGAGGTTATGACTGATAAATGACAAGAATGTTTGTGATATGATATAATAGTGGCAATTAAAAGACATTTCAGATGACGAATGCCTGAGAATATGCAATGCTCTGAACTTCCCAGAACCTCTCTTTTCTGAGATGAACACTGGCTCTATTCTCACTTTAATTAGAAATTACCCAACTCCTGTGCTGTTTATTCCCCTTCCTCCTTCACTACCCCCTCATCCCAGTGGCTGCTCTGATATGATTTGTCTGGCACAAACAGTTCCTCATTTGCAGTCTGGTTTTTTAAAACCCCCGATCGATCACCTGAGGTTTTGCAAAGCCCAACTCAGCCTGCAGCCCTGATGATAATCAAAGTTGTTGTCTCAGCTGTGTCTGTGCTCATGAGGACCTGCATGACTCCAGGCTGCCCTGGCTGTGGGGTTCTGAAGAATATTAAAAAAAAATTAAAAAAAAAAAAAAGAATGAAAAGCAGAGGTCAACCCAAGTACAGCAACTTACAGTAACATAAAGATTCCCAGCCCTCAATCAGGTCTCTCTTCATCATGATCTGCCTCTTTATGGGCATGGAAGTGACAGTACAAATGTGCTAAGCCCCTGAACACAGAGGGGTTAAGATCAGGCCTCATGGAAGTGGAGCAAAGCAGGTTTGCAGTGGCTGTAAACCCCACATTCCTGCCCTCCTGAGCTTTATGAGAGCCCCTCAAACCCCAGGGTTCAGCAGCTCCAGCAGCACAGTGACCGTGAGGTTGGTGAGTGAGTGCACACAACATTGCAGGTTATGCAATGCTGCAGGCATGGGGTGACTCCTGCCAGGTGCTGGACAGACTTTAATCCCCATTGGGGGGAAGTTGGAAGTTCAGAGCATGGAGGAATTTGACCTTGGATAACTTTCTGTAGCTGGGCCTTAGCACTGGCTGCCATGCAGATCTCTTCTCCAGGAGCAGGGGACAGGACTGGCCTGAAACTGCACTTTGTCAGCTGTTCTGGAGTCTCAGGGGACTCACATGGTTAAAAAAAGGCACCTCCTGGACTGAAAGGAGAGGAAGGAAAAAAGGCAGGGGTTTGAAATTCCATGTTTCTCTCCAGCTTGGGCTCATAAGATTCAAATTTAGGGAAACAACAACTCTCCTCTGCTGTGAGCTCACTTGAACACATGCAGTGCACAGGAGATTTAAATGAAGAGTCTTATAGATGAATCAAAAGGAGTGGACACTAGAAATCTGAAATTTATATTTAAGCCTAAGAAGTAATTAATGTGCAAATGTTGCCTGTAGCCACTTGTGAGTGTCAAGGGTGCACAGGTTTATCCTCCTCCCTCCAACCTGGGAGGGACAGACGGACAAAAGAGAGGCAAGCCATCCCTCAATTTCAGTGTCCTCTGGTATTTACACTTGGGTGGCATTCAGAGCCTTTGTTCTGTTCTTTTTTTGCTATCGCAAAAGAGTCATCTTTGGATGTCGGAACTCAGTACATCCCTCTGGGTGTCCAGAGTTGCTGGACCCCTGCCAGGGGGCTCAGAGACCCTGGCACACAGCCCAGAACACCTGTGGGTTTAATTATGACCCATGGAGCAAATTACCAACTTTGTATGAGGACCTGAAAGCCACAGAAGCTTAAGTAGTGTAATAATAAAATTATCACTAAGTGAAAAAGTACATTTTGGGGTTTTTTAGAATAGGGGCTTTGGGGACAAGATGGAGGGACTTGGGCGTGTCCAGCCTTTCTTCTTCTTCTTCTCTACCTCCATCTTCTGCTGTGATGTTGGCACTTTGGGATTGGGTTAGAGTAGAAGTTCACTGTCTAACATGGGTGATAGGTATTGGAAAATAATTGTAAACATGTTATACGTAGTTTGTAGTATAAGGAGATAATACCGCCCCGGGGGCAGGCAGAGTGCCTGGACTGTCCTGCTGAGCGGACCTTGGCTGGACAGGAGAAAAATTTTTATAGATAAGATACAATAAACAACCCTGAGACCGAGAACTGAAGAGCTCCAACTCATTCTTCGAACGTGCCGGCCGAAACAGAGACTTTTTATGTGTCTCGGGGCTGCAATAAACTGCAAACTCCTGAGATTTGGAGCACCTAATTTGGCCTGTTTTTCCCCCAAAACTCCCATGGCCAAGAGCTCCTGTTTCTCTCTAAACAATTGGGTGCTGTTGGCTGGGTGTGAAGAGCACAGATGATGCATGGCAGCCTCTTGGGTGCAGCTGCAGACACAGACAGGGCAGGATGGGCTCAGTGGCCCCAGCCAGCCCCACCTTTGCTCCAAGAGAACATCTGAAGGAAATGGATTCCATTGCACAAGGACTCTGGTGGGGCCTCAAAGGCATGTTGCAAACAGTGAAGGAAAAAGCCTTTTTTCCCCATGATCATCTTCTCTTGTGCAAGAGCAGACACATGTGGAAGCCTGATGGGGCTGGACCTGTTCTGGGGCTTCTCTGAGCTGTATGTTCAAGAAGGATTTCTCTTTGAGGCAGAAGGGGTGGAACCAAACAAAAATGCTGCAGGCAAAACTCCCTGCTGTTCTCAATTACTTTAGAGGTTTGAAGTGCTCACAAATGTCTCTCTGGGGAAGCCAGGCTCTTTACCAAAAGCAGGTTCCTGGGGGCCTGTCCCAGTACAGAGCATGTTGTGTGTGGTAACTCCAGCAGCCAAAGCTTGATGACTCAAGCAGGACTGCTGGGCAGTGTCCTGACAGTTGCTGACCTTCCTGCAGGCTTCCAGAATTTTCCACCCAGGCCTCGGATGATGTATATTTAATCAGAACAGCATGACTGAGCTGCAGCTCACAGGACTGTGGGTGTTTAATGCTTGAGCATGCAGTTGGGTTTAGCAGTCTCAGCTCTTTCTGCTCTCCACACAAAGGGCTTGGCACCTCTAGAGAATGACTTGCACAACATGCCTATCTTGGAAGGAATCAGCATGGATGAATTACCTAATTTATGAGAAATAAAGGAAGATGCATCCCATCTCATGATTCTAGACACAGCAGAAAACAGCTAAGCCTAGGAAGAAGCAGTTCAGACCTGGCCTCTGCAAACCCAGGGGATCAAAAAATGCTTCCCTTGCTTTGCTGCAAGATGTAGGGGGGATAGAATATAAGTAAATAAAGGAAGTATGGAATGTAATCTTATCCCCTAAAGAGTTGCAGCTGAACTAATTATTAAGGATTAGGAGCAGGCCTGATTTTAACAGGCTACACCTGTAGCCAATGAGAAGAGTGCTATAAAAGAGTGGATTGGTGGTTGAGGAGAACTGTGAGGACAGGGAAGAGTCAGTGCCTGGAGGAGCTGCCAGCAAGAACCATCAAGGAGATATGAAACTCTAGCAATATGGAACCCTTGCAATGTAATGACAATAGAACTGTTGTAATATAATGACGACAGAAAGATGTGGGGTTTTTTTAATTATAAGCAGGGTGAACTGCTGGGTCTCACAGCTGAGACAATTTGTATTCCCTGTGGAGAGCACAGTTTCCATCCCTTGCAGACTAAAGCAAAGATGGTGCAGGAACACCCAAGTCACTGGTGGTGACTTCAAGAGAGCTCAGCCCTGGGACAGACTCAGATCCAGCCTACAATCCAGGTACAATTCAGCATTGCTTGTGTCGGCTCAAGCTGGTGGCCTCTATAAGCTGCACTGGCAATTGTAGCTATGATATTTTCTGAAAAATCCTTTCTTTAGGATTTTTTCTCCTGAGAAGCTAAGAAGCCTCAAGAACAAAATGTAAACAATGTTTATCTGCTGCTGTACAATGCAACAAGTAGATCTGTGATTGGTCTCATGTGGTTGTTTCTAATTAATGGCCAATCACAGTCAGCTGGCTCAGACTCTCTGTCCGAGACAGAAGCTTTTGTTATCATTCTATTCTTTTTCTATTCTTAGTTAGCCTTCTGATGAAATCTTTTCTTCTATTATTTTAGTATAGTTTTAATATAATATATATCATAAAATAATAAACCTTCTGAAACATGGAGTCACATCCTCATCTCTTCCCTCATCCTAAGACCCCTATGAACACCACCATAGGCAATCCTAACCCATTTATTAGTGGGCTGGATTTAACACCATGAAGGACTTTTCCCATGTCCCAAACAGGGTCAGCCAGACTCCTGTGAACAGCCTGGAATTGGGGTTGAGTGTTTCCCAGAGGGAGGAAGGTTGGAAGAATTCACAGGGCAGCAAAGCAAGGCCAAGTACACCTCCTCTTTTAAGAGGCTGCTGTATTTATTGAACAAAAAAAATCTCAGTCATGAGACTGCACCACTCAGTTTCCTCCTGCCATCCATAAAAGTCCATGTAAAGGCAAATAGGAGGGTCAGTGTTGGTTTAGGGTCCCCCTTATTTTCTAGTAGCTCTGGATGAGCTGCAGCCCATGGAAAACACCAGAGGGTTGTGTTTGCTAATAATTAGTGAGCACAAGCCCCAGCCTGGTGCAGGTCCACGTTGGCCCCCAAGGGGCTGTGGCAGTGGCACAGATCCTGCCAGATTGTCCCAGCTCCACAAAGGCAGGGGAAATCTGTATCTAATGCTGGAGGCAACTTTACAGTGTGCTATAAAAATACCTGGGGGTGGGAATTTAGTGAGCACTCTTGTGCTTTCCTCATAGATGACTTGAATGGAAATGCCTTGAGGTTTCCCCACAGGCTTTTTTTTTTTTTTTTTTTCTGTCTGTTGGATATGATTTCTGGCAAAAATGAATTGTTAGCATTTGCATTTCCCCTCCTCTTGCTGTCTAACCCTCTTTGCTCAGCCTGTAATGAGGATGGGGTGAGAAACTCTCCAAGCCACAAGTTCCAGAGCTGCCTTTGGAAACACAATGAGGTTCATTAGGCCTTTCTGCAGCTCTGGGTGGATAGCTGTTTTCCCCTCTCTTTTTTTTTTTGGTGTAATTTTTGTTAGTTGTTGTTGCATTGGGTGTTTTCATTGCTCTCCCTTTTATTTTTTTTTTCCAAAGAGAAGCAGTTCAAATCTCATAAATGCTGAAATATGTAGCAATAGAGTTTGAGAAGTCTCCAGGGCAGCTCCAGAGACTGTGGGCTAGATCAGCAAAGAGTGCTGGGGAAAAGAAGGCATAGTTGCCTCCCCACAAAAGTGGGAATTGGGCAGACTGGAGGCCTGGAGCCCCCTGAACCCCAGCTGCTCTGGGGCAGGACAAAGTGAGGATGGCATGAGAACAGTGGCCAGCAAAGAGCCCTTCATGCTCAGCTCCATGGGGCACCAGTGCCCACTTCCAGCACTGTCCTCATGAGTCAGCAGCCCCACTGAAACCCCTCTGCCCAGCACCAGAAGAGAAAGGATCTGGGTTTGCTGTCTTTAAGGGAGTCAGAAACAGCCCCAGGTAGAACCTGAGACCTGAAAAATGCCCCATGCTCTCTACTTTAGCTAGTTAGCTAACTAAAGAGAATTTTGCTGGCTCTTTTCCCCTGCCCACCCATCACTCCCACATGCCTAATCCCCCATTTCCTCAGCCTTCATCCTGCTGGAGCTGACTAGATTAATGGGAAATGTTAATATGTCAGGCCTGGAAGGAAAGCAAAGAGCTGGTTGTGTTTGAATTCCACATTAATCTACTTGGTGATGAAGCTATAAATCAAAACCTGGAAATTTTGCCAATCTGAAATGATGTGTTTAACATTTCAGCCCTTTCCTTCCTCCCTCTTGCCCAAATTTGCTTTGCACAGCCTTTTATAGCAGCAATGCTGCTTTTTCCCCTGAATCTTTCACTGTGCTTAAATACAAGATCTCTTCAAGGCAACCAGGTGAAGAATGATGCTGAAACAAGAATGGAATTTCCAAACTGCTCCTTTCTGAGGAGGAAGACCATGATTCCTTATAGGGTACATGGGGTTGCGGGCATGCCTCAGATCCCACTATGAAGTGGAAACAGGTGGAATCAAAAAATTACCTTTTTTGATGCACTATCCTGCAGGGTGCCAGCAAAACCCCAGGTGGATGGGGAGAAACCCCAAAACCCTCCAGGTCAACTTCCCAGTGCCCATGGCAACTGGGGGAAAAACCATTAGCGCCCCATGGCCAGCAGTGTGAATGCACCTGAGGTGCTTTCTCCACTGGGAAAATTATGGAATCTGGACAGTAGAATCACAGAATGGTTTGGGTTGGAAGGAAGCTCAAAGATCCTCGAGTTCCAACCCCTCTGCCATGGGCAGGGACACCTCCCACTATCCCAGGTTGCTCTGAGTCCATCCAGCCTGGCCTCAAACACTTCCAGGGATGGGGCAGCCTCAGCTTCTCTGGGCAATCTGTTCCAGTGCCTCACTGCCCTGGTAAAGGATTAATTCCTAGTATACAACAATTTCTTCCTAATAGCCAAAATTAAACTTTTGGCTAAAGTATAGGATATTCCATGAATTTCCATATCTGCCAGCACAGCAAAAGCTCTTTTCTCTTCCTCATGTTAGATTAGCACCCAGATAATCTACAAAATTTTACAATCCAAAAATCTACAATCCAAAATTCTACATCCCACCTCCTTCCTTGATTCCACTGCCTGTAACTGGACATCTAGGGAGCAGAGAGGTACTGCAGACAATTCTGCACTTGTGTCCATAACCTGAAGGAATTTAATCTGATTCTGCCTCAGTTTCTATAGCAGTAAAATTACTTGACTGTCTTCCCAAGCACTTGGTGGGTAAGTAGCAGTGTGTAAAAAGTGCACATTGTCTACAGAGAGTGAGGAGTTAAATGTCTGTGAGTGGTTTCCTTGAGAGATGGCTCTGCATCCACTGGTCTGCCTCTTACTTGGTAGGAGCAGTTGGTGGGATTTTAAACAGTTGAGACACATAAACACATTTTTACTGTAGATGTAGGTCCTGCACTGCCTAATGTTCTTTGACATTGCACAGGCATAGCTGGGGAACTAAAACATTTGTTGATGGATTTGGAGATTAAATAAATAGTGAATTATCTTCAGGATGTTAAAATGCAGTGCTGACTGCTTATCCCATAATAATAAGCCAGCCCTCCCCCAGCACTTCTTGAAATGTGAGTATTTCTGCAAAAGCAGGCACTGTGTTGGTTCACAGGGCCATTTGTTTAGTAGGTCAGAGCAGTCAGACATCTGGGCATTGGTAAAAATGCATCCGACAGCTCAGTGACATCTTGCACAACTGACTGTCTGAGAGCCCTGCCTGGAAGTTTATTATTTGTTCATCCCCTTTTTCAAATGAATTCCAATCATGCAGCCAGACAACCACATACTGGATCACAAAAAAACCCAATTGAAATATAGCAAGCGTTCATTACAATTAAAATGTAACAACTGGTGAATATCAGCCCCACTGAAAGCAGATCAAGGCAAGAGGTTTGTTTCAGGCTGGGCAGACAAATGTGTCCCTGGGAATCACAGCAGACTGGGGGGAGGATTTATTTGCCAGGAAAGAAATGCAGTCTGAGGCAGATGATGGTGTTCTTCAGGGTACCAAAGGCCTCCAGCTCAGCACTGCTCAGATGGCCTGAGTACCAAAGCATTGCTCACAGACACTGAAAAATGGAGTCACTCAGCATCCCTGAGACTAATGGAGTCTGGAGACCAAGGATGAAGGAACCATTTTTTGATTGTTTTAGCCTATTTTGTAACAACTGCTACACAGAGTGCAGCTTGAGCAAGTCCAGACTTTCAATTGCTGTGTCAGACTGGATTTGAACACTGAAATGTTTCAGATCCCACTGTAACAACTGCAGCCAGCATCACCCCAAAACTGCTGTTTCATCTAAAGCATCGGTGCTGATTTTCTTTGAGCAAAGAAAGTAAAGTCTCTAATCATAAATAAGGGAATTGCACTGATTATGTTGATGCCTGGAGCTTGTTTTGTTTCCAAGAACCCATTGCCTCTTGTATTGGTAGTGAATATCTACCCTCTGTACGATGTTGTCTTAGTTTTTATGTATTTTGTAGATGGGACAGTAGAAGGCAATTGGCAAGCTTTGGGATGTTTGTATGGTGGAGACAACAGACTAGAGCAAGGACAAGAAAATATTATCTCAGTCAGAGCCATGCCTGAGCAACCTTGATCCTGGCTGGTGCAGGAGCTGAGCTGTCCCCAGTTTTGGGTGCCCAGAACCTGGCTGTGTGCTGCACTGCTCTGCTGCCCCCAACCCTGGCTCACCAAAAGGCATCAGAACCAGAAATGCACTGAGATGGGATTAACCCAAAGAAAAACACAAACCATACTTTACAGAGTATGAAAAAGCATGGCTTAATTTTACAAAGTTGGCTAATGTTTCTCTTTAATGTTTCTTTTTAGGGTTTTTCTGGTCCTGCTTCCAGGCACAAGTCCTGCGCTGGTCTGCTTTGCTCGCAAGGTGCAGCAGCAACAGGGATTAATATATAGTAACCACAAAACCTAGCACAGTCAAGAGCTTATTTCCTCATCTAAATAATCAGCAGTGGAAGAAGTTTCTGTCTCTGGGAAGTGATTAAACTGTCAGGCTTTCTGTCCAAGCAATACTCTGCTAAAATACCCTGCCAGCATTTAAATTGGACGATGCTGGCTACTGGGGGAAATGCTTTTAGGATTAATATCCATAAGTGTAGAGTTAGCTACCAGCTCATGCTGGCTGCTAATAACAATGCTGCTGCTGGAACTGCACAGTGATGAGCTATGAGATGCCTTTTCCAACAAACCTCAACCCAGCAGCAATTCTCCTGGTACCTGACCCAGCATTTCAGATCCTCTCCAAAGAACTGCAAGCTCATGGGCATTGACAAATAAAGTGACGTGGTTTTACTGAGCTTTTGCAGATGTTCACAGATTCTGTCTGAGAAACAAACAACTATCCAAGTCCATCCTGACCTGTGAGTACATTTCAGGCTGCATTAATGCTTGTTTGGGTGGGAAGAGAGGCACCTTTGCTGGTCTCATTTCCTTGGTAACTCTGGCAAAGGGGAATAATATGCCAGGATTGTGATGAAATGCCATGGGGAATGTCTCAAGGCATGTGCAGTTTGCAATGGGAAAAGTGCACTTGTGGATTGGTCAGTGCTCACAGCAACATGAATCCGCTGGGAGAACACCAATCCTAGGGGTCCTCACAGGCAGAGGCACCCCCTGATGCATGGAGCAGGGGTGGGATGCATTATCAGTGATCAGAACCTGGGCATGTCTGAAAACCAGCTCCTTAGTTTTTGAGTATGATTTTACATAATGGGGGTTAAAAATGAGGTTCAGCATTGAGCCCTTTTGCCTCCCCTCCCCTTTCCCAGGCCCATGTGAGCCGACTGGCTTCAGATTGAGGTTCCTAAGAACAGCTGCAGAGAGAGGGTGGGTCAGCCCCACACCACAGCAGCCTCTGCACACATTGACCCCTGGGTTCAGCTCAGCCACGAGCCAGCAGAGCCCAGGGAGGGCAGCGTGGTTCACTTGGAGCCATCCCCCTGGTGAATCTCAGGGGGGTTTCAAAGCCAAGCCCTGGGTAATGGGTTTGTGTTACTGGCTGTGGGTATCTTCTGGAACAAACAAATGCTTAAAATAAAAATGCTGCCCATGCTTGCTGAACTCCAAAGACCATAAAATCTATTCCTGAAGTCTGCTGAAACCAGACCATGATTTGAAGCTGGTTCAAAGTTTGCTGAAATTACTAAGATCCCTGCCCTGGTCTCCCTCTAACCAACACACACACAATTTCTACAGGCTTTTAATCTGTTGCCTTCTGTATGACTTGGCTTCACACATGGAGACTTCCAAAGCACAGGAAAAGCAAAATACCAAGTAAATGGGAGTAGCAGAAAATCCATTTTCCAAATGCAAATACCAATCAGTCACTCCAGCGTCCGGCATTAGACAAATCTGTGGAGATGATAAATATCATAATGGACTTGTCCCCACAGCAAAATAAACCTCTAGCCCCAGTTGTCTAAGGCTGATTTAAAAAGCAGACAAGCTGGTGGGTTTACACTGCAGCCTGAACTCACCTATGGACTGCAATGAGTTGCTTTTCAAAGTGACATTCAGGACTGGTTCCTTCTGTGCTGTACAGTTTGTTTAACCCAGTTTAATCAGTCTCAGAAACACACACAGTGTATTAGAGCTGTGTCACTATACCTCAAGCTGTAAGCAATTAATGTAACTTTACAGAGAAGCCAGTTGTCCAAGCCCCAAAGCTCTCTGGACCACATAAACCATACATCAAGCAAACCAGAAACTTTAGGCAATCAGATGCCTGGGACTTTGCAAGATGAAGCAGTCAGAAGGCATTGCACAAGTCACTTAGGGTAATTAGTTATACTACAGTTGAAAACCCTCTGCAAATGCCCATTTTCCACAGATTAGGTGCCTTTAGGCACCCTTTCCTCTGGGTAAATTATAAATTATTCCTGTGCAGCTGTAGGGACAGCCTTAGGATGCAGAAAAACGGAGGTTGCACTTATGAATATAAAGTTCAAGGAAAGGGGATATAGCAAATTGAACATTAATTTGCTTTCACTTGTTACCCCCCTGCTCTGTGGGAAGCGGAGTTTGGACCTGTGTTCCACTATAGGAGACCCCATCACTATCCTCCAAACCAAAATGTCTCTCCTGCCACACCTCCCCTGCCCACAGCATCCCCTCTGTCCCAGAGGGTTGGCAGGAACGGGACAGCACCCTGTGAGACTCCCAGGGGTTCTCCCCTCTTGCAGCATTGAGGTTTAGGGGTCTGGCCTGGTGTTTGTTCCCCTACCTGATAAAGGTCTCTGGAGATGCACCATGGCTTCAGCATGAGCTGCAGCAGCCTCAGGTTCCCCACGCGGCAGCTCCGCAGCGCGCGGGACGTCAGGCTCCACACCAGGCTGTCCCAGCTGTAGAGCAGATCCTCAAAGCCAAAGAGCACAGCAGCCATGCCAGCCCCCTGGGTGAATCACCCCAGAGCCCCTGCTCCGAGGCAACCAGATAATCCCAAGGTGCCTTGTGAGCGGCAGGGTTAAAGAGTCACTGAAATTTCCATCAAAGAAGAAGAACGAAAAGCAAGGAGAAAAAAAAAAAATCAAAACCAAACCACCAAACCACCAAACCAAAACGGACAACAAAAACCAGCAGCCAAAATAAACTGTTTGGGGATGTGTCTTTCTCCCTTTGCACACGCCCTTCAGGATGTGGTTTCTCCCTCTGTGGATCTTCTCAGAGCCAGTCCTGCTGCCCCCAAGGATGAGCAGGGAAGAGGTGAAAACACCTCTCCTGCCTCAGGAAGGCATTTGCACATCCCTTGCAAAGGACTTCTTGGTAACACTGCATCACTCCCCAGCCCTCTGCTGCAGACCCGAGAAGCAAACTCGGATCCAAAGTCATCACTTTGCATGCTCAGTCCTGGGACTCCATCCAGAGGGAAGAAAAAAGCTGCTCACTCTCCGTCTGCCAGCATTCCCAAGACATTCCACTATTGGGCTTAACTCTTTCAAACACTCCCAAAGAGCATCTGAGAAGGCAGCTCTGCCACATGCAACATTTCATCCTTTTGTTTTTGTGTGTTAACTCACCCCTGCACAGTTACACTCCACTCTTTTTCCCACCCAGCTGTCGTTTCTGGAGCCTTTTTATGTTTTGAACTCGTAAGGGAACTTAATATTTACATGAGAGTTATGCAACAGTCTGCAAAGCACCTTATTTATCCAAGGGGTGATATTTTTGAAAGTTGATGGCCTTTTAATATCAGTCTGATTCAGCTGATGTGGAGATATTTTTAACCCTTGGTTAGCTCGCATTCATAAGGGTGGATCTCATCTGAACAAGCCCAGGAGGAAGTTCCAGAAGAACTGGATGCCAAAATACCCTTTTTGGTCTATAGATACAAAGATTCACTCCTGGCATCCCTTCCTAAAATAAGTGCTGAGAAGAGATCTGTTCCCTGCCTGTTTCCCACAGGAGCAGCTTGTCTGGGTGGAGACTTCAATTCTGCCAACATCTATGATGGGTTGAGCTGGGGGAAGTGGTCCAGTGAGGGCAAAAATACATTATCAATGTGAGGATTTTGCAGTCCAGGTAAATCACCACAAAATCATGGAGCTAAGTTTCAAGATATTTTCCAACTAAATTCAACCAGTGCTTCTTCTTCCTATTTAATCACCAGGTGGGGAAACTGAGGTTGGAAATATTTTTATTGAAGGCACAGTGCAAGTGGAGACAGCTGCCTGTCAGTGCTATTTTCCACTCATTTTATTCTCCCTGCAGAGGAATGTGTGCAAAAAGGCCACAGGATTTGGAGGGAGCAGTCAGGATCAGCTGGAGAATGCCTACATGGAGGCCCTTCCTAGGAGGCACTTTTTAGAGGGGTGGGCAGCACAGCTTGAGCTGAAATCATGAGGGACCTGCATGCACTGAGCTCCTAAAACAGCCGGTTTAGCAGAGGTGAGAAGGCATCTCTTCCAAAAAACCCAATGTCTTCCCTGATTCAACTCCCTGGATAGGGAATAAGCAGGAATATTAATATCTGCTTGATTTTCTGTAGGTCTGTCCCACCCTGACCCCATCCATACTTTGTCCTCTGAGCACTGAAGGACACGAAGTGAGCTGTGCATCACATGATAACGGCACGAGGATGCTCGTCAGCTCATTGACAGGGCAGGTGGAGGGCCAAGAAAATACAGCTGCAAAATTCATGTTCTCAGCCTAATTGCTTCTTCAGGACTTCGTTTTTAGAGCAGCTTCATAAAATATGGCAATAAAATTGTAATAATGTTTCCTTTAAACTTGTTAGGAGCTATTCATTCTGCAAAGTGCAGTTTTCCTTCCTCCTCTCCCTGCCCTTGCCTGTTTTCTTGGTGTGCAGCCTTTGCTGTAATGTCCTTCTGCTCATCCTCTCTTGGTTATTTTCCTGCCTTTAAACTTGGTGACACACTGGTTCTGTTAGCAGGAATGTAGACAAGGGATCAGGAACATCTCCATTATAAAGACTTATTTGGAAGTAATTAATTATATATATATATATATATATGTATGTATGTATGTATGTATGTATGTATGTATTATACTATTATATATAATATAAATTTTATCATATATTATATATGATTTTAAAATTATTTATATATATGTGTATATATATATATATATATATATATATATATACACATATATACATATACATATAAACATACACATATATATAAAAATAAAAAATTATACAGACAATATTTGCTTCAGGCTACAGCCTGATATTCAAGATTTCTGCCTGGGAGCACAAGAGAGGAAAAGAAAGAAATGTGTTTGATAAAGGAAAACAGAGGGAGAAAAGAAACCACAGCAAGTGATCGCTCTGGGATGTGACTTAACCCCTTTGGTATTCTGGAAAGGGGAGAGGAGGGGAAATGGAGGATATACCACAGTTTTAAAATTAGCTGCTCCATATGTGCATCAAGTCTTTCCTTATGGCTGAGAGGAGATTTTCATCCCCTGTCCCAACCCAGTAATTACTCAACAGATGAGGGCAGCTCTGAAGGAGCCCTTTCACTTGGCTGATGACATAATCAGACTTTCTGAAAACAGTTCTCCTATGTATTTATTTAACTGATGGACTGGAGCAGTCTCCTTAGGAGTCACTTGAGTCTAGAGAAGGCCCAGGGAACGTTTCAGTGGGTAGATTTACCTCCATGATTAGAGCAGATTGTCTGGTTTCCTGAGGAGGTTTTCCTGCTGACCCGACACAAATGTTTTTTGAGAGGATAAAAGCTGTCTGAGTACTGAATGCTCAACCCACCTTTCAGGACACAAGGGAATTGCAACCGTGGAGGTTTCTCAGGCAAAGATAGCCCATCCCCTCTAGAGCCAAGGGACACTCCACCAAGAGAGCTCTTTTCAAGCAAGACACCACAGAATGTGCTCTTTCTTACCCAAAATGGTCTGAAGAGGTTATTGATACAGGGAATGGCAGAAGAGAGGAGAAAAAATTACTGAGGATTATTAACTTGGCACTTCCACTGCTGTACCCTTTGGTGAATTTCTGTAAAATCATCTTATCATTGTACAAGACATGCCCAGCTTCACCTTCACTAAGGTCAGTTAGGAAAAAAAACCCCTTTAAGCTCTACAGAGGTCTACAGACATTTGCACGTCTTTTCCTCTCTAATTATGCACTGATTATTCCCCGCTGTTTCTGAGAAAATGTCAGCCAAAACATTTACTATGAAACCTCCCACGTTTTACTGACAGTCCAGAGGCTGTTACTAGGGTATAAAAATAGCTCCTCACTTCCCTTGACAAAAAAAAAAAAAACCACCAAACAAACAAAACAACCCTTGAGCTGCTGTGTTGTTTCATGGGACTGTGCTGGGGCTTGAAGGCTGGGGGAGGATTCCCCATCCCCAACGCTGCAGGCAGCTCCTCCTCTCTGCAGACCCTGCAAATCCCTGCCATGCACGGGTGTGGGTGGGTGCTGCCTGCCCCAGGAGCTGAAGAGATGGGTCCATGTTCACCTTTCTGTGTTCTGGCCTTGGAAAGAGCAGTTCAGCATCCCTCTCCATCGTGCTCTGGAGCAAACCTCTACCCACAACTCTCTGATGGGTGTGGATGTGTTTGGGTGTGTTGAAAGAAGGACCTGCATGGTGGGAGGCAGTTTCCTTTGAGTTTGCCATAGACACACCAGAAACATCCTGTTTCTGCTCCACACATGGCCCCTGTGGTCCCTGCAGCTCCAGCCCAATGTGGTCTTTTAGGTTCTATTTCAAATTCAGGGCCCTTTTTGATCTTTATTTCTCTACCATGCAAAGAGGATTAATGTTGTCAGATCTTTGTGCCCAGAGTCCCCCTTTTATGTTGCAGCTTCATGCTTTCTTATGTTGAAGATGCTGTTTTGAGATATTTAACTGGTTACAAATTTCCCCTTGTGCCTTCATGGGATATAATTTTAGTGTCTGATAGGATGGGAGCAGTTCAGGGATGTCCTGCTGCCAAGTTATCAAACACAGGGGTGAGGAGCCACCCTTGTCCCTTCACATGTGCCCAGGGGATGGGGGGGACTCACAGCAGTGACCCCCTCCTGTAGCTGCTCTGAACCACAGAACCCCCCCAGGATTTTCATATGTGCACCAAATCCACTTGAGAACCTGAGTCTCTGAGTGCCCTGTTTCCACCCAAGCCAAGGTGCTGTCACCCCTCATGCTGACTCATCTGGGCTTCTTTGCCTTTCCCCTGAAATGTGACTTTGCTGTCACCCAGGGAGGGATCACGGTGGGTTTCTGTGTGTCCAGGTGGGAGCTTCCTGGAGTGCAAGGACTGCAGTTAGTTGTATTCCTATTATTAGTTGCATTTCTTATACTTTTGTACTTTTTTTTGTATAAGGAAAGCTTTGAGAGAAGGGTTTTAAGAGGATCTGGGAATGGCATTTCATTTGAAAAAGCAAATCCTGAGACCTTGACAGCTATCATGCAGCATATATGCTCTAGGCAGAGCAAACCCTCCCAAATTTAGGAGGAGTGAAAATAAAGTATAGATGTCATCCATACTGGGTCTGCCAAGAGCTTTGATCAGCTAAGAGTTGGCCCTGCATTAATTTTGGATTGCTAAAAAACTGTGACCTCAGTGTGGCTGGGCTACAATATCTGGACAGTGATCATGCCTGAACCTTTAAAGGCTTGTAGAGGTGGCACAAACTCCCCTAGCTCACCTCTCTGGAACCTCTAGACAAGCAATTGTTCTTGGAATAATTGGCCCAAAGATCTGCTGCCCCATGCAAATATGATCCCTGTGCCTGTTCTGCTTCTGTTACCTCCCAACTCTCACCTTCCACGTGCTTCCAAAGCCACAGATATGAACAGCCTCTCCCTGGTTCCCCTGGTCTGCCACTGCTGACAGCCCTAAAACTTTCCTGCAGAGAAAAATTCAAGAAACTGAAGACTTCCCTGCTGGTTGCATTTTAGGATGAACATCGTGAGTCAGAAATCCTGGCCAATTTCCTCAAGATGTTCTCACGAGTCCATATGGCCTAAAATGCTCCATAATGAAATGAACTGCTGCTTCACAGTAATAACAGAATGAAAATTTACTATTCCAGTCATCCACCTTGATCATAACACTTCTGAAGCTCTTTGAAAATGTGAAGTGCTCTGGTAGTGCTAAGTGTTATCGTTATGCCAACAGCAGCTCTGTCTATGTAAGGCTGTTCATGTCCTCACTCCAGAGAGATTTTTATTGACTGACACAGGAGAGTATGTCATCTCCTCAAATCACACACATTTCATTGCCTAAAGTAAGTTCTGTTAGTGATTTAACAAGGTTTAAAAGTAGGTGAATCCTATAAAGCTGGGCTTGTACTTGTCCCTAATATTCCACCAGCTAAAGTGATTTTCGCTTCTGTTATGCAGAGACGTGAAAGAGATTGTGCAGAGATTTGCTATTCAATCCTCTTTCTCCATGGATGCTGTGGTGAATGAGTCTGCAGGAGGGGATGTAGGTCAGGACAATGTATTAAGGAAATAGTGCAGAACAGCCACAGAAAGTGAATGGTGAGATCCTAAATACGATTATTCACTTTGGAAACCCAAGCTTATGATTAACTCTGATCCTGCTGGGCACTGTGACCAGGCTCTCCAGTCACAGCAGCACGTGCTTGCACATGCCCAACACCACAGGGTTCATCTTCACCCTGCTCTCTGCTATCATGTGCAGAAATGCTCAGGAGAATTATTTTTGATCAGAAGAAAACAGAAAAAAATCACACCCTGCTTGTGAGGCATGTATGAACAGGGAACAGCCCAGAGCTCATCCAGCAGCTGAGCTGTTTTCCTTCCGTGGTGTTCACCCGTGTCTAAAACAGCCTCTGACAAGGTTCAGGGGTGAAACAATACAAACCTGAGACAAACCCGTGTCTGTGCCCATCAGGTGGGCACTGAATCCCAGGCTGAGGATCAAACATGATCCTGATGCCTGACTGCCCACAGAAGTCACACACTTGTGCAGTTTCACTCTTCTTGCTTCAAGCTTTTGCTTATTCCTTTGGTGGCTGGAGCAAGTGTTTGCCTTTGGGGGCTGGAATTACATGGTTACTAAGATCCTTTCCAACCCAAAACTTTCTATGATTCTTTATGACATTTCTTTGTGTGACATCTGAGTTCTTATAATTTTGAATTATATATTTACTTTGTGCTTCCCACCCTTTATCAGGTGATGATCAAGCTGTTCCAATGGCCTTGGCTGAGGGCTGTGGTTTGGAAAACACACTTTTTCACATTCCAGGTGTCCCCTAACTGGCACTATTTGCCTGTGAGAAAGGACAAATCTGGTGGCCTATAAACAGCCAGTCTGCAGTCCTGCCCTATGGCATGGTAGATAATTTAATGAAGGGCAGCCTTGCTGTCCATGCAGAACAAGCCTACACACAGCACAAATGGCCCCTTGCAGCAGAACATTTTCTTGCAACTTATCCTGCAGATATATTTGAGTATCTGCCTGATTCAGACCCAGTGGTAACACTCACTGCTTTCAATGATGATACAAAGTCCTTTCTGTTCACAGACAAGGGTGAGAAAGAAGGAGGGCAAAGGGAACATATTTTAGAAAATCAGTGGTCCAGATTTCTCATGTTTGATCTTGCTTATGGGTTAGAAAGCCTGTTCCTGCCTAAAATAAAGAATGCATTTTAGTTTATTCCAAAGCTCCTTATAAAAAATCATTACTAGTAAATACTGGTGTTGCTGGTTAGGATGTAATTGTCACTGGACAGAGAGGAAGATAAGCAGGTTAAATATAAACTTCAGAGTGAAAATGAGGAGGAATCTGGTCCTATTCCAGAAAAATCATCAGTTTCTTGAGCAACATAAGAAGAGTCACATATCTTTATGGGTCTCCATTTCCTCAATAGATTAATTCACTGTCATTTGTCAGGTGATATGAAATCTCAGGGGAACTGTTTCACATTAAAAAGTAAATAAGTGTTCTAGAAAGCCAGCTGGTCACGTTCCATGGGAGTTCTGCAGCAAAAACCAGAAATACTTAAGATATCTTGGGTTGATGATATATCCTTTGTGTTGAAAGCTCCTACAACCCTCTGTGTTGAAAGCTCCTACACTGGTTATCGAAATGAGCATAACTGTGGGTAAATAAATGTTCCCTGAGGTGAAGACTGCTTATGTCTGTGTGTGCTGCCTGTGGGAGTGGCGCTGTACACATCCAGGTGATGCTGAGTGTGTGCAGGGAGGCTGCCATGGAGGAGGGGATGTCCCAAACCACAACACCTGAGTGTGCACAGCCTTGCACACTCACTCATGGCATCTGCACTGGGGCTGGATCACAGGGGGCTCCTTGGCTGTGCCTACAGCACAATTCATCTGCAGATGGGAAATGCAGGAGCCAACAGAGGGGATTTCTGTACTGGAGCAGATCTTCCTGCTGAGAACATCTCCCCAGCTGGGAGCAGTCTGTCCTTCTCAGTAGAGCATAAGAGTTGACCTCTACCCTGTTTGCTCCCAAAACTCAGACCCCTGTGGCTCTTGCTAATGGAAAATCTCCATTTGTTGTAGGACAGTGCTGGATCCATGCCATCTGCACTGATAATGCATGCACAGTTGACAGAAGAGGGTAACTTGCACTTCTCTTGCTGTTTGGTTTAAAACCCTGAGCAAACATCAGCTTCTATTGCAGCTCATGATGCCCTGGGAGGTTTGCACTGTTGAGCTGCCACCAGGGCTGTGACAAACAGGGACAGGAGGGCTGAAGAGTGGGACAGCCCCTCTCAGAGGCTGGCAGTGCTGGCCTTCCTCTTCTCTGACTGCTTTCCACAGCTGCCACCACACCAGCATTTCTAGCTGGGGTTCTGACTTTCAGGAGGTATAAAGAGTAGCCCACAGTCCTGCAGAGGTGGAGAGAAGTTAATCAAACTCTCCCATGCTCTGTCTCCCAACGTGATGGTTTGCCATGGGGGATCCTCACTCACTGCCTGCCTTGTTTGCTCATGCTTCCTGAAAAGAGGATAAAATGGATCGAAGCAGCAAGTCAGTCACTTCATTGTCTCTGTGGACAGAGCAGACTGAGGCTGTTCAGAACTTAAAACAAAGAGGATTTACGCTCTTGATTTAGAAATTTATGACTCATTCCCATTTTGGCCGTTAGAAGCGGCTGTCATTTCCCCTGCCCCCAAAACATCCATGCCATAAAAAATAAAACCCATAAGCTCTTTGCTGTTCTTATCTTGATTCACAAAGAATTCAAATGTTCACTGTTGCTATCTGGAGCTTGACTTCCTGTTATTAAGAAGGACATCCTAGTATTTAACAACATAAGATTTTTATTTTTTTTCCCCTTCTTCAAGCCAGGCAGAAAGTCTAATGATTCTGGGGTTTGTTTCCTGCTTGTAATTAAGTAGGTCACAGCTGCAAAGCAAGAGAACAAGAAAATATTCAGATCACACAAAGCCAAGAGCTATTAAATCATTTGCAGCTGAAGGAATGGCAGATTTTCTTTTTAAAAAGAAGTCTAGAGTCTGAGGAAAACAAATATAGGAACTTTTAGGAGAATGATGAACTTGGAAGTTCTGCCCAAGCACCACAGTAGCTCAGAAAAAAAGGAGCGATCAAAACCCAGCTAATGTTGTTCACAAGTTGAATAGCTCTATGTGGCTGAAATAAATTCACTACTTCATTGCTTAGAGCCATATATTCTACCCATGCAATCCACTTTGAACCACATGCAAGACTGCCCTCATTTCTTCTGGGCAGTTTCCACCGTGTCAGCCTGGAATGCCACACCATGTCCTCTCCTGTAGGTCCCCCACACCCTCCCCAGCTCCAGATGCAGCTCGGACCTCCAGCAGGATTTCTACCCAGACATGAAGCTCCCATGGCACCAAAGGGCTTTTGATCTGCACTGATGATTTGTGTTGTTGTGCTTCCCTGATTTGGCTCCCACCCCAGCTCTGTCCAGTGTCACAGACATCTTTTATGAAAAATCTTTTCTTTGAGATTTTTTCCTGAGAAGCTGAGAGGCCTCAGGAACAACATGTAAACAATGATTATCTGCTGCTGTGGAATGCAACAGGTGCATCTGTGATTGGTCTCATGTTGGTTGTTTGTAATTAATGGCCAATCACAGTCAGCTGGCTCGCCTCTCTGTCCAAGCCACAAACCTTTGTTATCATTCTTCTTTTTTTTCTATTCTTAGCTAGCCTTCTGATGAAATCCTTTCTTCTATCCTTTTAGTATAGTTTTGTTATAATATATATCATAAAATAATAGATCCAGCCTTCTGAAACATGGAGTCAGATCCTCGTCTCTTCCTGCACAGGCCGAGGAGCTGGTCTGTGAGAACCAGGCACTCAAAGCTCGTCCTGATTCCCCTCATTTGGTTTATTTCAGGACTCGGGAGAAGCATCAATGACTGCACATTTCTGTTGTGGTGCTTTTGCCTAGACCTCAGTACAAACACTGCTCCAAGCCATTGCTCCACCAAGATGAGGGGACTGTTTTGGGGAGATAAACAAAACTTTACAACTTTGATGAAAGTTGCAAAGCTGTTATGTTTATTACAGCACTGGATGCATGTGGGAATTGTTCCCCTAAAATGACATGCGTACTTCTGGGAACTTCAGGTCCCTTTTTATCTTCTTCTCAAATACATATACATACAATTTCACAATAGGTTTATACATATTCATTTTTGCGAATTTCTCGTGACATTTGCCGCTAGTTCTTCTTTATCAGAAAGAATTCTTAGGTCAGCAACCTGCTCTCACACCAGTCTCTCTCTATCACCCTCTGTCTCTCCTCCTCTTTATCTCTGTCTTTCACTGAATAAGTTTCTCTGAGCCTGGGCTTTTTGCAGTCAGACTAAATAGCTATGTTTTCAAACTACAGACTTAACTCAAAGATGTACATTTCAACTAAATCAAAATGGATTTCTACTCTGGAGAATTTCTACTCTGTCTCAGGACAGAGAGCAAGAACCTTCCCCAGGTACAGTACCTGGAACTACTCTGCTCCATCATGAAAAGGAGATGAAAAAGGGTACTCAGCTATGAGAACTGCCCCACTGAGTGTCTGCCTTGGTCTAAAGAGGAATGGAGATCTGTCCCAAATGCACCATTGCTGTAACAATAGGGCTCTTATTCTGTGCACTAAGAAAATGGTCTTTGGGAAGATTTATGTCTGAAGCCAACCAAAATCAACACCGAACACGGCAGTGGTCCAGTCAGACAAGTGTCACTGCCTGGGCAGGGAACACCCTCTGTGAATCTGTTTGAATTCAGAATAGTGTGTTTGGTTTTGTCAGAGAGTGATTAAGATATGGGTAGAACAGCAAGAACGAAAGTTTATTTCTTCTCTTATGAAAATGTGATCAAGAGAGACATAAATCTCTGCCATTATAAATTGGTGATGACCTAATGTTTATTCAAGCTCTGATTGGGAAACTTGTCATGGGAAAGAAAAGCCCACGTAGCTGATATTCTGGGCTCTGTCCCTGTGTGACCAGACGTGGTCAGTTCATTCCAGGATAACAGAATGTGGACCTTTTCATGTTGGTATTTCTTGGCTTTGCAAGCTAGGAACCGGGAGGGAGAGTTGGTCACTGCCTCCCCAGTGGGCAATGGTTATGAAACAGAAACAACAGAAGGTTTCTCAGAGGCTGCTGCCCAGGGAATTTGAGGTCAGGCCTGCAGTGTCTCCTTGCAAAGTCCTGACCTCACAGGACAGGGGCTGAGTGCAAGGCTGAGGTGGGAGATACCCTGGGCTGCACAAGATTCATCTTCACATGATTCAGGGTGTTTGGATTTGTGAATTTCCATCTGCAATTTCTCTAAAAGGCAGTGATTTCAGAAATGTGTGGCTCCCTTCCCTCTAAAATGGGGTTCTTTCACCTGGAGGACTCCTGGGGAAAAAGGTGCTGATTTCAGAAAAACCACTAGTGCTGAGTGCTGTAAGGGATGTTGAGAGACCCCATGGTATCTCTTGGCCTTTGCAGGAAAGCATTTATGCTGCCTACACCCTGGCTCTGCTCTGGATCTTTCAGCAATTTCCCTTCCAGTCTAGGGTGGATAACAGCATCCATGGATTCATATGAAACAAAGTTCAGGAATGAAAAAAATTCAAAATACTTGAGTGACCCAGAGCCTGGCCAGCAGCACAAAGGCTGCTGTGACTGATTGTCAGGAAGAGGGGCCAGGCCATCCACTGGCATGTGCCTGATTATCTTTCCCCAGAAGCCAGAGCCTGGCCCCAAGGACACTTTAACCACTCTCTGGTGACTGATTGGCTACATTGGAATGCACTAACATAACTGTGCTTTTAAAAATCAGCATCCTCTGGTTTTATGACTCTTCTTGGCCAGGTTCCCACTTGCTTTAACTGAAGCAAACCCTTTTTCCCCTGCAGGAAACTGCCACGATTGGTGCATTTGAAAGTTTACAGGATGATACACAATGCCTGCGTTACAACAAAGTCCAGGATGGAAAAAGGAAGCTTTCCAACGTTTCAGAGTGGAAATTATGAAAATTAGAAAGCCTCCTCCCAGTCTCTGGTGTGGTTAGCAGGCATGAGTAGGGTGGAGAGATGCTGGAGAGGGAGGAAGGGGATGTGGATCTGCACTTCCAGCTAAGGGAGCCCTGAGGTTTGATCCTGCATCCAACACTCCCAGATTTGCAGCGTGTTGGCAGCTCACCTTGACTTGTACCCTGAAAGCTCCTTGGCTGCCAAGTGGGAGCAGCAGCACTGGCTGGGTCTTGCAGAGGTCTGCAGAGGATCAGTGTCTGCAGAGCCTTGCAATATGTAAAGTCCAATGCATTATAAGGAGTAATTTTAAATTGTGGTGTAGGGCTGCCAAACTCCCCTCTTACAATAGCCTGTTTATCATATTGGCCTTGACAGGTTTGCTTGGATGATGTTTTCAAATATTGGGAACTCCAGGCTCTGCCCTCAGGCAACACTAACAGCTTTGAAGTCAGCTCTGAGGAAAGGAGAGCCTGTGAAATATTGGCAATTCACTTTTCTTAGGTTTTGTAGGGTTTTAGCCTTGATCATCCTCCTTCCCCTGTCTGCAGGTGCATTAAGAGAAGACTGAAAGACAGAAAGTTATTTGATGCCAACCTCATTCAGCTTTCTAAGATGCTCCAAAGCATCATGGATAATACTACAACCCATGCAGGACAAGTCTTGTAGCAAGAGGTGCACTGTGCCTATGTAATCTATGGCAAATGGGTTAATAAAAACAAGATGTTGGAGAGTTTTTTTTAAATTACTGTGGAGGACAAAAAGCACATTGACATTCTCCCCGCTGACTAGAGGCAGTTTCTCATGGATCACATCAGTCAGGGGAGCTCACTGATCTTCCCCTGAGCATCCCACAGTGCTCTCACCCAGGCAAACCTCAGCATCTTTTACAGATACATTAAATACAGGTATTTATGCGGAGAAACTGATATGAGACACATCTCTTTGAATGCCAGATTAAATCTATCCTGCAAAGAAGGAGGGGCATTTGGAGAGGGTGCAAGTACAGGATCCAGTTCCTTTTGTACCTCCCCAGCTGCCCAGTTCTCAGGTGAGGTGTCTGGCCCTTTATCAAGCCACTGGTGCAATCTCCATTATCTACTCCTGGTGTCCATGGCCTGAAAACACATAAATATGGAACACTATTCCAGAATATGGTCCTGGATCTGTCCTTCAGAGCAGCTCCAGACATTCCTCAGGGTCTCTGAAGACAGATGGCTCCAAAAGAAACAGCGAGCACCAGGACACCCCCTTTATCCCCCACCTCCTTTGCCCCCAAAAGACTCCAACAGAATCTCTTAAAATTGAACAACTGTTTGTGTAGACACAGCCTCAAGGACACAGAGAGCACAGGGCTGGAGCACAGGGCTCTGCTGCTTGGCGCCTCCCTGTGCCTGCTGGAGTCATGCAGGAGAGTCATGGGATCACTGGGATTGGAAAAGACCTCTAAGATCATCAGGACTAACTGTAAACCCAGAACCACTGTGTTTGCCACAAAACCATGTCCCCAAGTGCCACATCCACAAGTCTTTTAAACACTCCCAGGGATTGTGATTCCCCCATTTCCCTGAGCAGCCTGTTCCAATGCCTGACCAACCTTTCCGTGAAGAAATTTTCCCTGGTATCCAGTCTGAACCTACCCTGGTTCAACTTGGTGGACAATGCTGTTGACAAGACCATACCTATCACCTGTGTTAGACAGTGAACTTCTATTCTAAACCAATCCCAAAGTGCCACCATCACAGCAAAAGATGGAGGTAGAGAAGAAGAAGAAGAAAGGCTGGACATGCTCAAGTCCCTCCATCTTGTCCCCAAAACCCCTATTCTAAAAATTTCAAAATCTACATTTTCACCCTGTGATAATTTTATTATTGGAATACTTAAACTTCTGTGGCTTTCAGGTCTTCATACAAAGCTGGCAATTTGCTCTTATGACTGCTCTTATGACACAAATTTTAGCTTTTCTGCAACTCAGGTGATCTTCTAGTGCTCCACAGCAATAAGGAAGCAGAACCATACAATACAGATTCGTATTTTCTCTAGAGTGGGGTGCAACCCATATGTTTTGCAGGGCACATGCCCCCCTGGGATTCTCCTCCAAGGACAAGCAAGACTCCCCCAGCCATGGCAGTGCTGGGCTTCCCAGGCCAAACCTGGGTTGGAAACTGAGGATTCATGGGGCTATTTGAGCTGGGTTAGCTCAGATGCCTCCTCAGGAGCTGCTCCCCAGGGCTAAACACACAGAGCAGACACTGTGTTTATGTCCTGGAAAGGACAACTCATCCCATGCAAAATTGTCTCTGGAGATACTGGGATGTGTTGACACCAGAAGATACACATTACTCTATTTTCTTTGACTACTGAAGAGTGTTAAAACAGTAACAAAAATTACTACATGTTTTGTTTCATGATGAAATTGTAGATATAAACTGGATGAAGGTACAGTTGGAAGGAAGCTGACATGAGGAACACACATTAGTAAGAGCATCAATCCCTAACTTTAATCTCTCTCTTAGCTGAGTTTCTCCAAAACTCATCTCATCCTCCCAACTCATCATTGGGAGCTGGCAGGGTGGAAACTCCCTGTGGCAGGAACTTTTAAGTTAAGGCTGATTTGATTTGCACTTGCAGAGATTTCTGTGCTGAACTAAAATAGCAAAACTGTGAGATGGTACTTGTTCTGCACATAGATCCCCGAAGGGTAGATGCTTAGTGCACCAACATTAATTGCAGGTTATCAGTCCTTAGAGTCAACCTAACCTGTGTTCCTGCAAAACTTGGAGAGAAAATAGATATCCACAGTCCCACCCCATCAAGATTGGTGGCTTTTATAGTGCAAATACTAGAAACGAAAATGATTTTCAACCTCAGCTAAGAAACTTGCTCACTTATTTCAAAGCATGCACAATCCTAAATGCACCTCCTAAATATATTCCAGAAATACAGATGGATTGCAGAGAGTGTTGGGGTGACTAAATGGCCTCATTTGCAGTCCATTATCTTGCCAGAAGCTTTTCATGTGGTATCTTTGGCAAGTGGAGACAAATTGCACTTCATGTCTGTGCAATTTGGACAGTGTGAAACTTTGGTAAAAAAAAAAAAAAGAGCGTAAGAATCATTCATACCCATTTTCTTGTGGAATGAAAATTCACCATTTCTTTGAAGCCATTAGAAATTATTGAGACAATGAGGATAATATAAACTTCTCCAGGAAATAAGCTAAGCTCAGATAGAAAGTTTGCCCACGAGTTTGAAAATCTCACTCCAGCTTTCTGAACTTGAGTCAGCAAAATAGGAACTGTGTGACTACCTACACAACACAATCCCTCTTGGTCAGAACAGCCTTTTCCATGATTTCCATCAGGCTGGCTGGGGAGGCCTTGGTGCTTGTGAGCTTCACTGAAGTCACTGCTGGTGTTTAAGAGGCTTCTGTTGGTGTCTGGTCTGCACCAAAGTCTTTAGAGTGAAAATGGAAAAGATCTATGAAGAGTAAATGTGCTGCTCATCCACTGTTTTGTTTTGGGTTTTTTTCTCCAAACACTGTATATTATCTTGACTTAAATGGATGGAAAGATTGAAGAAGTTAAGAAGTGGAAAAAGGCATGTGTTTTGATGCCCTGAAAATTCTATTAGTTCTGGAAATTGTTGAAGCAGCATTCAAGCAGTCCCTTGTACAGATCAGGAACTGATAAAGTCTGAAGACTTTCTGTGTCTGGAATTTAAAACCCATCTGAAGACATGTCTTATCCAGGGATAATCCTGGCTAGAAGATGAGTTAGGACTAGGACTTCAGGTTGAGACAGGTTGGAAGGACAGATAATGCCACTTTGCATTATCTATCACTGGCTCATTTTGCAAGAAACTGTGTCTCAGAACTGAAAAGCCCTTCCAGGAACCTTCAATTTAGGGTGATAAGTTCTTGCCTCCTGGGCTGCAGATCACCACCTTGAGAGAAATTAACCTGGTACTGAACCATCACAGCTCCTTGGTGTGAGCTTGGGGCTGCTGCTGGGACTGTGACCATGGTATCAGCTACCTGCAAAAACCATTTGAGCAGGCTTATTAGCCCAAAGGATCCATGAACCAGAGGAGCCTTTCCACCTCTCCGAAGTTCTATAACTGGATTCACATGATTCCCCCTTCCCTTCACCAGAATCCAAAACATTTGGCTCATTTCTGGCTCCTGACCTCTGTCCCTGGGCTTGCCCTGTCTCTGTCCCCTGGCCTTTCTGTCCCAGTGCTTGGCCAAAGTGAAGGAAACAAATGCCAATTTGTAATGAAAAAAGATTTTCATTTTCTCATCAAAATAAGAATCTGAAGCACTGGAAATTTCAAAGCAGAACCTCTGCTCGTGAGGTCTCCAGGCCTTGAGCGCATTCGATAATTCAATTAAGCTCCAACCATTTGAAAGCCAATTTGAGCAGTATCCTGGTTCCAAATTCTTCAGAGCTCACCAGTCACTATCCATTAGCCTCTGCCATGCTCTTACCTCTTGCACTGTTAACCTGCATGCATTTTGGGGGGATGAATTCTGGCACAGCTCCTGATCCGCTTCACAGAGAAGTCTGTTTTCATTTGTTACACCTTTTAGAAGTGTCACAAAATATTATAACTTCCAGACACCTGAGAGGTGCACTAAGCATTTATCTGTCTAGGTAGAGCTCAAATTAAACCAATTCCTCTAAAATACTTGTGAACAGGTCAGAAGAGATAAAGCTCAGATGAAGCAGATAAAATTGATGTTTCGGCAGTCACAAGTGATTATATCAGAACATTACATAGGTGACAGCTTTGCTACTTAAGATTAACCTTTCATTAATTTATATTTTTTGATACAATTATTTGTCTACAGGGAGGGTGAATAATTTTTTGTCACCTTGAGACTTGAGTAACTTCCAGAAAACAGATAAGACAACAGGAGTTCCTTACTTCAAGGTCTTTCTTCCTTCTTTGGTAACTTCTGCACTCCAATATCTGCTGTTTGTTATCTGTGATATCTGAGTAACTCTGCTGTCACCTCAGCAGTCTATCAGATCAGTAGTGATGCTGTCAAGGTAAGACATCCATCCAAAAAATGTCAGGGAGACTGCTAAGCAAAGGTCTGCAGGACCTGCATGCTGGTGGAGGAGATTTCAAGTAAATAGAGTGAACTGGAAGGATCAGCTTCCCTTGGAGCACTCGCTGAGCCGTGGTGTCAGAGCCAGTGCTCACAGCATCACTCACAGAGTTTGCACAAAGGGTCCCACGGGCCAGGATCACTCCCCATGAATGCTGCAAGGTCTGCCTGTTCCACCCCATTGGACCCTGCCCTCCAACCCTCACTGTGAGAGGTTTCTCACCACTCTGCTCTTGAATCCGGGCTGGAAAAATGGTTTTGTGTCAAGCTGAATGCTGAATTATGCTTTGTCTACTAGAGAAAGAAAATCAGTAGCTCAGAATAATAAAAGTAATAAAAAATAAGAATAATAATAAAAAAAATTGTACAGCAGCAAGACATACTGGAACTCTTTTTCTGGGTTTGCTTGAAGGCAATCATCTCTCTTGCCAAAAGCAAAGGTCGCCATAAGCTGCAGAGTAGCGTGGGAAAACCTGCCCTGGAGTTGGCCTGCAGAGCAGCAAGACTGACTTTTATTTCAGCCCTGGGTTCTCTCTTCTCAAGAGAAATTTATTTATAGGAGGAATGACGTTTCCTGCTGCATTCTTAACGTGCTTGCATCTTGGGATAAGAACATGGGAGCTTTGTCTTCTGCCATCTGTTTTCTATGGCAATAAATATCCATTTAGGGATTTATCTTTGCCTGGTGTGTTTTAAAGTCATGATAGGAGTGAGTGTTCATGGATATCCATTCAGGGAGGAAGTGTCATAGGTGGATAGCAGTCCCAGCTCTGTGCTGATGTAGATTTACATTTGGGTAATGGACAGTGGAGCTGTGGCTCGGGGCTTTGGCTGCATTTTTAATCTTAGCTTATCTTCTTTGGAAGCACAAGAAATAAAAAAGCAATCTGGACTAAATTCCTGCTGAGCTGCAAGCATCCACTGACACAACTGGGCACGAGGCCTTTAATTTACCATAGCTGAGAACTGGGACCTAAAGCTGGGGCACAAAACCCAATTTTAAATGGCTTTTCCAGCCAGACCTCTCCCAGCTTGATTAGTTTCTTACAGCACTTCATTTTGCCTGGAGATGGCCTTCCTTTTTATACTGTAGAGCCAGGCTTTGAGCCTCAAAGGCAGAGGAGAGGGCAGACTTATTCCTTTTTAATACAAGAAAGCTGCATGTTTCCTCTGGGCTTTCTAACTCAAAAAAACACAATGCCTTGTGTTTGTGGTGAGAAACATTCCCCTGGATGGAAAACAGCCAGTGACTTCTTGAGAGGAGTAAATTGTGCTGTTCCTTGTGAGTGCCTTGAAGCAGCAGAAAGGGATCTCTGGATGGTGCTAGGCATTTGTTAGACATTAGCAGGACTCCATTCATCTTGCTCTCACACACATCTGCAGCACATGGATATAATAAACATAGCTGGGAGGCACAAACTGCCTCACATCAATAATGCAAAGGGAGAAGGCACTGCGTGTTCAACGTGCTGGGGGAGGAAGACCCAGAGAAGGAAGATCTGGTGGGGAGGGCCCTGTGCTGAGAAATTCTCTGTTAGGGATGGGATTCATGTTTCCTGTTTTGTTTTTTTTTTTTGTTTGCTTTTTTGGGGTTTTTTGGGTTTTTTTGCTGTGTGGAGGGGTTGTCTTCTAACCAAGGTATATGTGCTGGTTAAAGTAGAGCTGGCTCTGCAGTTGAAGGAGTTATTAAATCAGTCAAAATGTGTTCAGGAGTCCTCCTTTGCAGCCCCCCATGGTACTTTGACTGCCTTTGCAGTGATACCAAAGGCACTCCCAAGTGCTGGTCAGGATGAAAACAACTCATGGACATCAGCATTGAATTAGATGAACCCAAGTCATACCTCAGTCCTGACAGCAGCTGCTGGTGTGCCCTGTGGCACAAAGCACAAAGCTTCATTCTGCCTCAGCTGACATGTCTGGTGGTCTCTGTGTCATACCTACTAACATTTAGCTATGCCCTTGTTCACTAAAAGCCTTTGTAAAACCCTATTTTGTGCCATGCATTGCACAGATCTCTCACATCTCAGGCTTTGCATGTGAAACCTGCTCACTCAGGATTGTATTTCAGGCTCTTTCACTGCTGCTGTGGGATTTTATGGACTCTGAGCTTAGAAACAGATTTTGGGTGGCTTCAGGACCCCAAGAGCAGAGAATCCGCCCTGCCAGCTCTAGCTGGCTACAGGGAGAGAAAATGCAATGCATCCTTCAGCCAGGCTGATCACAACCTCATGGGCCAGATGCCTGATGAGGATGAGAGAAAAGCAGCAAGGACAGAGGCTCAGGACAAAAAAAGAAGTGATTGCAAAAACCATCCCATCAAATTCTCTGGCAACCCTCAAAGCAAGGCTCCAGCATTTGCCTGAGAAGTCTAAACTACCTCAACCTTAGGTCAAGAAGTGGGAAGCAGAGAAATAAACTGTGGATGTGAGTGGAAATAAAACAACACAAGCGTCCTGACAGTGTCATTTGGGCTGTGTGTGGAGCTGTTGAGTCTGTACACACTGTTAAAGTCTCCTGCAGCGCTGGTCACCCTTGTGCAGTTGTTCTTGCTTCCTATATAAACTAACACCTATATATATATAAACAACACCTTCTTCTGAAGGTATTTCCATGTTCTGCCTTGCTCCCTGCCAAGGGGTTCTATCCTGGAAACACCCTGGGAGAGTGCTGCTGGTTTTTACACCTCTCCATCACATGGGTAAGGCACAGAGCAAAGCAAAGGTTTGCACATGGTTGGCAAAGCAAAGGCTCAGGCAGCTGCTGCCAGGCAGGGCAGAACGGATTAGATGTTCCAAAGGGGATATGTGCATGCATGGAGAAGAGGGGTCTTATATTTTCTGCACTGTTATGTGTTTCTCAAATAGTGATAGAAAAAGGGGGAATGGTTTTAAATTAAAATAGGAGAGATTTAAATTAGATGTTAGGGAAAAATCCTTTGCTGTGAGGGTGGTGAGGCACTGGCACAGGTTGTCCAGAGAAGTTGTGGATGCCCCATCCCTAGAAGTGTTCAGGGCCAGGTTTCCTGAGAAACCTGATGGGGGCATCCTACCCCCAGTGGGGGGGATCAGAATGAGATGATCTTTAAGGTCCCTTCCAACCCAAAAATTCTATAGTTTTATGATTTGTCTCTAGACTGCTCAGCCTCAGGCACAGTCTGCATAAAACCACGAACCACTCCAGACAGGGAGGGACCCCCTGTGGCCATCAGCAGCAGAGATGGTGGCCCTAAAGCAGCTGAGAGCTCACTCTGCATGGAAAATCATCATCATCTGCCACCTTGCAGGAAGCCACCTTGGGAGGGGACACCACACACTGGCACGAGCAGCTGCAAACCCCCAGATGCCAGCCCTGACCCAGTGGCAGCAATGCCAGGCAGGAAACAGGGACACAATAAAACCCAACCCAAGGCAGGTTCAAGCATCAGGGCTGTCTGCCCCGGGCCCCTCAGAGAGAGCATCTTGAACCACAAAGCCCAAATTTACCAGGAGGGACATTTCTGAGTGCTCTCCAAAGCAACAGCCCACAATCAAACAATAGCAGGCCAAAGCTGTGTGAATAATTGATTATCTTTGGTTTGCTTGACGGACTGGAAAGGCAAAGGAAATATTTTTCAGGTTGACACAAAGTTATTCTGCTTTCTCTTCTGCCAAATGGAGGGGAAAGAAAAACAAACAACAAAAAGGATTTGCGTTTAACCAAAACATTTTTTGAACAGCTTTTAATTTTTGAGATTTTTCTCATATTCCTTAAAAAAAAAGAAAGAATTTGTCTAAATGAAATTACACTTTTTAAAAGAAAAAATGCAGAAAAAATTGGTTTGAAATGTGCAAAGCAGATTTTTTTTTTGAGTGCAACAGACTTGAAGTAAACTCACAGGTGGCTGCAGCTGCAGCCAAGCTGCTTTCCAGCAAAACAGAAGCCTGAAGCAAAGGCTTTCCTCTGTGCTGGGTGAAAGGACCAACTCTGAGCCACTGTGGGCTTGCAGAGCTTCTGCACTTTGCCCCTTGCCCACCCGTGGGGCGCTCAACCCAAACCCCAGTGGGCAGGAATGAGCAGAGGGTGCCTGTTGCCTTGAGCTGAGCACTGCTTTGGGGACATCAGCAGTGACAATCTGGGCTGGGAGTGTGTGTGTGAGGTGTCCCTGTCCCCTGGGGGCTGTGCTGGCCCTGCCAGCTCTGCCAGAGGCAGCTCAGCAGGCAAAGGCAGCCTGAGAGCACCCGGTGTGTGCCAGGTGTGCGCTCAGTGTGTGCTCTGTGGTGTCTGAGCCCCTGTGCCAGCTGCTGCTCCTTTGCCAGCCCATCAAAGTGCCAGCACCCCCTGCTTCCCTGGGCACTGCTGCTGGGTGATGTGCTTCCAACTGATCAATATTGCAGCTTTCCTGGGACCCCCTGCTACTCCTGCTGCAGCCTTGCCTGTCCAGGGACAGCCCTGAGATGTCACCTCAGCTGGCACCAATTAGAGGGACCCTGAGCACTGCAGAGCCCTCACTGCCACCAGTGCCCACTGAGTATCTCAGCTGGGACAGACACTGGTGGGCATCTCTGCTCACTGACACAGAGCACTTCCACACCACCCTGAGCCTTCCTCTGGTGCTAATTATTTTACATTTATTATTATTATTATTATTATTATTATTATTATTATTTATTATATCATCATTATTATAATTATTATCATTATTATTTACTCCCCACTGCTACAGGTCAGTGCTGCCATATGCCATCATGCTCTTCTCTCAGTGAGTATTGAATATTTGAAACCACTTTTTTTTTCCTCCACAAATGATTACCCCAAACTATTGCCACAGAGTCTTTAACTAGTTACATTTGTTGTAGGTTATCTTACAGTTCCTTCTGGCACCAGTTTCCACTCTAAGTTACCACACAGCCCCTGACAAGTGTTAATTCCCATTCATCAGCTCAGGGGTCCCACCAACAGTAATTCAGTAATTCCTGCCATGGCACACACCAGGAGTAATTTCTGCACACCATGACATAATCCCTGTTAGCTCTGGCTACTAACAGGGCTATCAAAGGTACCCTCCTCATCCTCTGGGCATGCATTCAGGACAAAGAAATCATGGCTTACCCTCTCCACACTGCGTCTCCTCAGTGATCCATACGGAATTTTGAATAAAAGTCTTCGGGTCCTACCCGGAGTCACAGCTGCCTGTACTACCATAGTGCAGAGCTAACTCATCTGTGAGTGTGTGTGAGAGAGAGAGAGCTCACAGCACTCACAGGCTTCCCTTGAAATAACTCACAGCCTCATCTAGATTTCCCAACTATCAAATAGCTGAGTGGGTTTTCACATCAGACCATATGAGTCAAGATGTGGCTTGTTTGGAAGAAGGAGGGGGGAAACAGGAAAAAAAATTATAAAAAAAGAAACCCCAAGCCTTGTAACCTTAACAACATGCTTCAAGCAGCATATCTTTAGCTTCCTTCTGTTTCTTGGTGGGGTTTGCTCAGCAGGATTGCTGTGCCATAGAGGTGGAAGAATTAAGCTTCTGGGCAGAATGTTCCAAAAACGTCAAGCCCGCTTCTTGTTGCTACAGATGGTAACCAGGTCAGTTGTCTAATCAAAGCCCTATCTGAGTTATTGTACGTTTTGCCATGTGACTGCAGACCCCTCTGGTTTGCTGTACAGTAGATCACATGTCCACCTTAAAAAGAATATCTGGTGTATCACCATCTGGTGCAGAGATTAGTGTTAATTCCTGGGTTCAGATTTTGCTCCCTCCTGGATGCTGGGAAGCACAGAGCCAGGGCAGAGGGCTCAGGCAGCTCCTCTGGGCTGCTCAGCTGAACTGAGGGCTCACAGATCCAGGCTCTGTGTGGCACAGAGCAGCACATGCATCGGGACGGGGAACAGGCAGTACCACTCACATCCACAGCACTGAAAGCCTGATGGGTCATGCCTGCAGCTTCTGTGTGTACTCACTCACTTAAAAATATGATTATGTTGCAGTCTGTGATTGTGAAGTGTTACTTTCACAAAGTCACTCTCAATGTCTACATCTTATTTTTTTCTCTCTTATAAAACCACTTTAGAGGCTAGAAAAGCTTGAAACTTTATTTACACTCTAAATCATACACACATGCTTTGGAAAGGGGAAAAATACTTCCCCTTCCCACAGACTTTCCATAAGACCACGAGTTGTCCTAAAGCAGCCAGGTACAAAGCTGTGTTTTTATAGGAAAGTGTTTTGGGTGTTGTGTTCATTTCCCTGTGCTTTTATAGGAAAGTGTTTTGGGTATTGTGTTCATTTCCATACTCAGAGGTATTGGCCCACATGCAGTTTAGAGTTAATGTGGGCAAAGTGGGAGCTTCTCAACCCAGCAATTCCTGAGTGGCACTCTGAATTTGCCCAGTAAAATGGAAAAGATGTTGGCCCATGTCCTTTTCCTTGAAGCAGTCTAGCTGGGAGAGCAAAAATCTGCTCAGTTGGAGAGCCAGTCCCTTCCTCCATGTATTGTTCTCATTTTAATGGTAAACTAAAAATACTTTGTTTTGATCCAAGTCCAAAAGCTGGGATGAAGGTGTTAGGGACATGACATTAAAGCAACCATTCCAAATAAAAAAAGGAGAAACTCTATCTGCTGAGCATATGTACATGCATTAAAACCAGTCAAAGAAAAAAAAAAACTGAAGCTTGATGTGGGAAACTCTAAATATTAAAACAATTGGCCTTTGTTCATAATGAGTTCCATATGTGTCTTGCCAAAGAGAGTGAAAGAGACAGGAAAAGATGGAAATATCTTAAGCATGACTGACTTATATAGATTCTTTATGTGGAATAGGTGTGCAGTTAGGGTCTCTGCTTCTTGCAGGTTTTTTTAATGATTGCTAGTGCCCCCCCTGCTATCTCACAGCCTGCCTACCTCTGTTTGTCAAGCATGAAGTGGTTGGCATTTCCCAGGGGGAGCCTTTGCCTGCGCCAGCAGAGCCCCTGGGACTGTCTGCTGGAGAAACAGGGCAAAGGTGGCAGCAATTAGCCCTGCTGGGAGCTTTCCTGAATAAAACCTGAGTCATGCCTGAGTCAGGGCCTCGGGGTGAGCGTTTCATCAAGAGCAGAGTAGCAAAGGTGTCCCTGCTCACCCCATCCCGCCCTGGACTGGGCTCCTGCCCACACCAGCCCCATTCCCCAGGAGATCTCATATTCCTGCAAACCTGTTCTCCTTCCTGCACGTCCAGCTCATGGAAATAGCAGCTCTGTAGATGGAAATTTATCCACTAGAGGGGACAAAGAGCCACTAGACAGATGGAGATGTGTCTGTGAGCCATCAGGACCAGGCACAGGCAGTCCAGTGGTGCTAGCATGAAACACCACACACTGATAATCTCCACAGGGGAAAGGGGAGCACTCATTCAGTCATTTCCACAAACCTCAAGTGTTCCTGCCTGGATTTTTAGGTCTTACCAATGAAATGCAAATCTGTGCATTGCTCAAGGCAGCTGAACGGTAATAATACTCTTCTTTACAGGAAACATCTTGCACATGTGAAAAGTAGAAGAAATCCATCAATTTTCATGTCACTGGAGCCAATTCCAGTAAGATCCCCATAAATCCCACTGGGCCTGACTCCCTGCTCCCTCTCTGTGCTGCACCCCAGGCACAACTATATGGGTGCCCTGATGTAAAACTGGAGACCTGGACCCACTATGACACTTTCTTCTGCTTCACTCCTCATTTCCCAGGTGATATAAACCTGGAGAAGGAAGCCAAAACCTAATCATCAGGACTGTGGAAACCATCCAGGAGGAAGAGATGTTTGCTTTATGTTTTTTGTTCAAAGCATATTGGGAGGTAACTGTGTAGGGCAGTCTACTAGAATTCATTTGATAGATTACCTAAAGGTAATAATGGAAAACATGGTCCCATAAGGGTCTTTCTAGCTGTTCCCAGAGGGTGAGTTTGGGTGTTTGTGGCAGGCATAAGCACATCCAAGGGCACTTCAGCCCATCAAATTCTGAATTTGCCTCTGGAGATTCCCTTTCCCATTTAGGGGGCTGCAGATGCAGATTGAGATGACCAAGGTCATCACTGAGTCCTCATTTACCTGCACTGTCTGCACAGACCATCTCCAGCTGAACAGCACAGTAGGAAATAAATACCCAAGTATTCTAAGGGAGCATCCTGACCTTGCCCCCACAGACCCCCAGAAGGGACACGCTGTATTTACTCACTGCTGAAAGACAAGGCTCTTTAGAGCAGTGGGTGCTTTTCAGTTCTAATTGTAGGCTGCCAGGAGCAGGGGGTTGTAGTAACAATGCATCAGAGGAAAATATAGCCAATGGATTGCTCTTTGGACTAGATGATTTTTGGTCTTTAATGAAAAGGAGAGAGGAACCATTTACTGCTGCAAAGTGTGTCTTATATTTGCAGCACAGGAGTCAAGTTTCAAGTCAGGGTACTCCCAACAGAGACCAATGAATGGAAACCAGTGACAGCAGAGGCATAGACTGAAATGCAGTGAGTGGTATCCATCAGATCCATCAATAAGACATTGTATTGTAAAATTAAAAAGTCACTCACTAAAGAAAAATCCACTTAAGTTTGGTATTCCATGAAGACACAAGTATGGCAACAGATTGAGGGGGAAACAAGGATAATTTGCAGCTCTTGGCAGTATTTTCCACCCTGGACAATATCTATGGTTTGTCAGTAGCAAAGCCAAATTCTTCCCTGGAGCCCTGATAGGGAAACCACTTCTATTTGAGCTCTTTAGCAGCTCCTATTAATCTTTGTGGGATTTCTTACTTCCCACTGTAAGCAATCCTCCCTAGCTATTCTGTTGGAAAGACAAGGAGAACAGAGCTTCCCCAGAGCTTTGGGGCTGCAAACCCTACAGTGACTTAGCTCACATTTTATTGCACTCAGAATCAGCCTGCAAAGGAAATTGCCTTGTTGGGAGTGAAAGATGTGCAGAGGTTGTCATTGCAAATCCAGCTTGCCTTTGATTTAAAAAAAGCTAAACAATTTTCCAGTCTTACACGGTGTTTTACAGAGAAATGTTATGATCACTCTAGCCTGGGGAGGGATGTGGGAAAACACACTGGGTGCAGCTCCATTCCCATGTGAGTCCTTTCCACCAGAGCTGGCAATAACCCAGCAGCTTGCAGGGCTGAGAGAGAGAGAGAGAGGGGCTTTTTGTGGTAACCCCAGCCACAGAAAGCCTGGGGGCTTCCCCTGAGTGTGGCAGGGCTGTGTCACACCAGGGGCCACTGCACCATCCTGTCCCTGTCTCCCCAGTGCATGGGGGTGCCTTTGCTGTGTGCAATATGAGGGTCAGCCCCACACTGGAGCAGAGATTTGTGCTTTGTTTCTCTCTGTTTTGGTGCTCTGGGTCATGCAGTGATCAGGGTGGTGCTGGACTGCATGTGCAGCATGTCCATCACTTGTACCAGCAAAGGCCATGGGGAATTTCGGCTCCTGTCACAAATTTACACCGTGCTGCAGCATGGTTGTTTAACCACCTGCAGCTCATGGAAATGTTAGTGGGCCTGACTAGCATAAGCCTAATCAGAAACCCAGAACCAAGCCCTTCTGGACTCATATCTGATGCACATTGCTGTAGGTTGACACAGAATGTTGTATCAGGTGCTCCTAAATGTCCTCACTCACTGGCATTCCAGCACAAATATCTGCATGGTTGCCCATCAGCTGCTCTGTGTGCCTCAGCCTTGGGTGTTCATGGCAGAGCAGTGTGTGAAGCCTGGGATGTCACCCGCTGAGCCAGGTGACACCCAGCCAAGCACTCAGACCCATCAGCTGCTGTGGCCACCAAGCCAGCAAGTTCTTGGCTCAGCCCCTGCTGAAAACCATGGCACAGGTGGAGACACCCCAGGAAATGTCTTCAGGAAAGAGGACAGAGCAGCCTACACCTTTCTTCTTCCCCTCCTGCCACCAGGCAGGCTGTCCCAGAGCTGCCTTCATCCCACCTCCAGCTCTCCTCTGCCCTCTCTGGTCCCAGTCTTGGAGCACCCAAGGCAGGCGGGCTCCTGGAAATCCCTGTCCAGAACAGCAGCAGATAGCAAGCAGGGCCTCTGCTAGATGGAAGGACATTTCCCTTGGGTTTTAGTGTGCTGGCAGGTCAGTTCTTTTCCCACATAACTCACAGAGACAGTAATTAATTAGGGAGGGAACTGGCCTGACCCCACTGCCCTGGAGACACGCCCCTGTAAACATCACGGAGGGATGGAAGGGGCCACCTCTGACTTCCAGGGCTAACATAAACAAAGGAGGAGATATTTGGCAACAGCAGCACTTTCCCACATGGAGGCTGTGCAGCAGAGGAGGGTATGATGCACACACGAGCTCTTTTTGCTGGGGGTCTGGTCCAAAGCCTTTGCAAATCCTGCTCACTGCAATGAACGTGCGAATACTTGCTGCATCTCAGTATCAAATCTTCAAATGTGAGCAGGCTGTTCCTGTGGAGTGCTCAGCGCTGCTGTTTTGCTTCAATTCCTGAAGAAACAGGGGTGTGCTCAGCACGGCATGGAAGGTACTCAGCCTTGAGCTTGATTTAAGCCTTAAACAGGATATGTGACATATGGACTGTGTCAAACACTGTGAAGATAAATGCTTCTTTGTTCTGTGCAATTTTCTCTCTTTTAAAACTTCATCCTTGTTGCACTGCTTTGATTAATCTTAATATATTGTGGGAAAGCATACGTGTCTGTGTAAGGGAAGGAGAGGGAGCTGTGTTGCCTCAAGAGAAAGCCACATGAATAGCAGAGAGACCAACATGTCCCTAAAGAAAGGAGGGAAGTGGAAGACCCCTGAGAGATGTTACAAGGGAGTTTTTTTTAAGCTTTGCCAGACTTGGTAAACAGCTTCTCAGGCAAATTATGTTTTGTAGCTGAGGTCTTGCAGGCATGGAATAATGATGACTTTTCTCCAAGTGAGGAGAAGACTGCATTAAGCTGAAAGAAGAGCGGCTAACACTGGCAAAACACAAACCCAACTTGGTTGTATTTTGTGTGTATTTTCTGGGCAGATGAAGAAATGTGAAAAGTTTGACTCTCTGGATCTTCAGTCTTGGAATCCTGGAGTCTCTCCCTGTAATCCCTATCTGTTCATACAGCCTACCCCACATGTAGGACATACCTGAAGTGGCATTTACCTCTCCTAACTTTGGTCCCTTTATGTGAGGTTTTCACTTGGACTCCTTTTGTCACAGCTGGAAGGAAATGGGCACTTGCAAGTTTTGAGACACCAGAGCTGCTTTAGCTGCTTATTTTACTGGGGGTGAATGGAACCTGAAAGTGTCAATGTCTCCCCACCAATTACCAAACAAGCATGACAACTGGCCACTCTTTGTCTGCCTTGCCAGCTCCCAGAGGCTCTCCTCTGTCTCTTGGTGGCTGTATTTAATTACCCTGTGTTTGCTCACATCCCTTTTGGCACTCACCCTCCCAGCTCTTCGTTCTCACTGTCTCCTGTCTGTGTGTTGTTCAGCATGGCTGGCCAAGCCTAGGCTGCTCCACAGAGCTCTTCTGTTCCACAGAGGCTCTCTGAGGGTCAGCAGCACAACCTGACTCTGCTGGGACTGAGGTGGGAGCTCTCTGCAGCTGATGGCACCGTGTCCAGGGCAGCAGCACAGCACTTTGGCTTTTCTTCTGCTCCAGGACTGTCCATGGCAGCTGCATCCCTGGGCTGGCTCAAAAAATGGCTCAGCAAACTCATAGAAGGACATCCACTGCGGGTGCTAAATTTGAAGGTGCTACGTGCGGGTCATGAAACCCTTGAGAACAAGGAACTGGTTGTTGAAAGGTAACTGTGGACGTTCTGGTTATGCATTTACCCTCTTTTAGAGCTGTCTGTAGGGACCTGATGTCATCTGCTGCTCAAGACATTGTGCTGGACTACATAATTCACTGGGAATACCTGATGTGATTATTTTTCATTTCTCAGTTTCAGAAGTGTCTCAACAAAGCCTGAGGCAAGCTGCCTAATTACATCTCTTTAATGGCCCAATCCTACTAAGCAACCTCAGCTTTTACTGCAGGTCAAGGGGCTGATTCTGCTTCTCCTCTCTGCCCTGCCATAAGTCTTGCTGACTCCAGTGGTGGAGGGTGAGGCTTTAAATCTCCTGCAAACTGGAAACTGAGGAAAAACTGGGGGATGCTGTTGTTGCCAGAGAAAAAGTCATGAGGAGCTGCTTCAAATAACCAATTTCTCAGATAAATAAACACATGGAAATACCCATTATATTGCAGGGGGTGAGGTTAGCACCCACACTTCTGCATTATGCATGATTTGTGACTGCTCTGGGTACAAACTTGCCTCTTGCTCTTCGATTAGCAAGCCCTGGCAGCCTGGCAAAGCCACACAATTTATTGCTGCTGCAGAGGTTAATGGATCACTTTACAGTTGATGGTGTCTTATTATTACAATGGTTATTAAGAAAAATGTGAGACAGACACCAGGAGTCGATGGCAACTGCAAGAATGTTTGTTTGATTGCTAAAGGGAGGGGAACTGCTGCTTGCAGGACTCATAGTGAAAATGGTGTTTGAGTTCATCACAACCATCTTCCTGCACCCCTCCTGCCTCCAGAGTGTCCTCAGCCCCAGCCATGAGGATGGCCACTGTTTACTAGTGTTGATGGCATGAGAAAATGGGAAGGCTAATGGGATAATTGCCCAAAGAATGGACAAATTTCACAGCTATCTTTGCCAGAGCATGCTAGGACTAGATCCAAAGTCACACTTCATGCTTGGCATCAGAGATCTGTGAGACATTGATAGTTGGATTATTCTGCAATATTGTGGAGTTTTATACTCTGGAGGGAACAAATCACCAAGCAAAGGTTCTGGAAGTTGTATTTCTGTTCCTTTCTAAGTGGGAAGATGGAGGAGAAGGCTGCTTAAATGACTCCATGTCCCTCTGTCTCACCTTCTCTATCTGCAACATGAAAAATTATCAGTGCTGATTTTATTGTTGTTTCACTATTACTAATAAAGAGCCAGGTCAACTAAATGCCCATCCCTTCACAGCTTAGTTTTAAGAGCTGGAATCTGTGGGTATTGGCCACCAGTCCAGGTCCTTACTGGGACATGATGGCCTTGTCCCCCTCATAGTGCCACCCCCAGTGCCAAATCCACCAGGGAGCTCTGTCTCCTGTGGTGCCACTGGCCAAGAGACCTGATCCTCATTTCAGACCCTTCAGTCTTAGCACTTGAATCCCTCTCTTTCAAATATCCAGCTTTAAATCTGTCTGGATACAGGAATTTGACTCCCATCTTAATTCCAGTTCATCCCAGGTAATTTCTTCTGACTGAGTTTCATACTCTTGGTTCCTTGGTGTTGACTCTGCCAGAACCTGACACCATGGGGAGGGAGAAGAGCAGCTGTTTCTGTGAGTGATGGAGGAGGCTGGAGCATGGCAAATCTGGATTGCTGCATCCACCCAGGGCAGAGCAATCACAGCCCATCCCCATGCCAGAAAGCCCTCACAAATTTAATTTCATAAGATACTCTCATATACATACACATGTAGGCTATCTATGTAGATATAGATATTTAAAAAGATATTTTAAATATTTTTATAGGGACATATATAGACATATATGCATATACATTAAGTATATATTTTTCTGTGGAGTGTGGTGGGAAGAAGCCTGAGGAGCCAGCTGTGAAAACAGATGTCTGCAGGAATGTAGAAAGAGCTATGGAGTGTACTGTGGATATGACAGGATGTGTTTGGATGGGCTCTAAGACCCCAGGAACCACTGGAGATAAATTCCCTGTTGTATTCCAGGTGATACCTGGAGTGGGCCAGCACACGGGGTTCATGGTTTAAAGACTTCATCTGAAGGGGTTTTTTCTCTCCTGGGATATCCACTGCAGCTCCATCATGTCTATCCTCAGTCTCCTTTTGATGCCAACTGATGTTTGACTACCTCAGGCTCACTTTCCTAGGAGGATTATTATCCCTTAGCTTGTTTGCTTGAAAGTCTGTTTTCAGCAGGTCTAAAGCCACATCCACAATGCAAGGAAAAGCATCCCTCAGTGGGGCAGGCTCCAGAACCCTTCTCACTTTCAACCCCTTCCAGACATCCCATGCAAGCTGGGCATGGTATACCCTGGAGGTTTGCTCTGCCTGTGCCTAAGGCATGGCCTGGAAGGCAGCAAGGTTCATCCTGAGGTCTGCAGTTTAGTTGTTAATTGCAGCCCTGAGATATGTAAAAAGTCTCTGTTTCAGCCCGCATGTCTGAAGAACGAGTCAGAGTTCTTCAGTTTTTGGTCTTGAAGTTGTTTATTGTATCTTATGTATAAAATTTTCTCTCTGCCCAGCCAAGGTCTGCTCAGCAGGGCATCCAGCAGCACTCTGACCGCCCCTGAGGCAGTGTTGTCTTTTTATACTACAAACTATGTATAACATGTTTACAATTACTTTCCAATACCTATCACCCATGTTAGACAGTGAGCTTCTACTCTAAACCAATCCCAAAGTGCCAACATCACAGCAGAAGATGGAGACCAAGAAGAAGAAGAAAGGCTGGACACGCCCAAGTCCCTCCATCTTGTCCCCAAAACCCCTAGTCTAAAAATCCCCAAAATCTACATTTTCACTTAGTGATAATTTTATTATTACTCTACTTAAAACTTCTGTGGCTTTCAGGTCCTCATACAAAGCTGGTAATTTGCTCCATGGGTCATAATCAAACCCACAGGTGTTCTGGGCTGTGTGCCAGGGTCTCTGAGCCCCCTGGCTGGGGTCCCAGCAACTCTGGACACCCAGAGGGATGTGCTGAGTTCTGACACTGAGGTTTCCCTCAAAGGTCTCAAAGGTCTCAGACTGCTCAAGAATGCTCAGTGTATCCAGATGCAAGGAGGGTTTGGATCAGGGATGTCTTTTGCAAGCTATGAAACCAGGATTCAGAGCCTGCATTTCATATCCAGACTCCCTGGATATGAAATACTGAGCTTGTCCCTGCACTCCCCCCTGCTTTGGTCCCTGTCTGTCTGTCTGTCTGTCTGTCCAGCTCTCTCCAGGCAGCCAAGCCCCAGCTGATGGAGCAGCATTGTGCCGGTGATGACAGCTAATTATGAAATGTCATGTCAGAGGCTTCCCTTTTATCTCATCTCATCCAGCCCAGCAAAGCTCTCCAGTGCCCTTTGGAAGCAGGGGAAGGAAGTGTCAGAGCAGCACCAGCTGCTTCTCTGATAGCAGGATGACAGCTTGGCCAGAACAGCCTGTCCTGGAAGGAGGTGGCAGCTCGTGCCATGTAGATGCTAATCTCTGGTCTTCACAAAATGAAAGAAAAATTGTTTAAAAAAGTGTTCTCGTGTAATACTAGCTTTCCAGAGGAAGTGTTTAACACATCTGCTGGTGAGGCTTGCCATTACCTCTGCAAAACAGCTAAATTCACTCCAGGTGAGTTCCTGCAGGAGAATTTAGCTGAAAACTTGTACAGAGAAAAACAGGCCCGATCCTATAGTTTTTCTTCAGTCTGCATTACTGCAGAAGCCAAATTAAATCAAGGTGTGTTAGCCTGAGCTGAGCTATGTCTCAGTTTTCCTTAGAAACTGGTGGTTGCTTCTCATTTGTTGTCTGCTGTAACCTTTTACACTGTGACAAAATGGGCTTGATAGTTTGGTACAAGCTATTAAAGTGAGCTTTGTCAGGGTCTGCTGATCCAGGAATGGGTTACTGCCCCTAAGGCCCAAGAAGCATTAAAACTAAGTTTCTTTGGAAGGAAAAAAAGATAACTCAAGGCTCCACAGACCACAATTTCCCAATTTTGTAAGTAATCACCTGGTTTGGAGCAGTGGAGGGCACCGAAGAAGAGGAGCATTACAGTGACAGATGGCTCCGCTCTTTCAGCAATAAACCTGACACAGATGAAGATGCATGGCTTGGAGCAGACTTCAGGATCATTCCCAGGAGGGTCCTGTCACCTCCCAGTCTGCCCACAGCCCATCCAGCCTGGCCAGTCTGGCCCCATGCTCCTCACCAAAACACTCATCCTGCTGCAGCAAAATACTTGGTTGTGGATCAATGACCTTGCACAAATCTGGCTGCTGGAATGCTCTGTAACAACCAGAGTCTGATGTTTTGCCCTTCTTTCATATTTACTTTTCTGTATCCAGTACATCCAGAGGTTATTTTTAGCATTGCTAAATGAATAGGTGGTTGAAGATCAAACACAGCAGCAAGGCAAGGTGATGTACGAGTAAAGCTTGAAAATTGTGCCTGATAGTGGTGATTCTGCACGTGGCATTTGATCTAGATTATCCAAAATTCTTCCTGCCTTAATTCCTAGGTAAGTTTTAGAAGAGCCCAGCTAGCTGCAAACATAGTTGCTCATAAGGGAAAAGCTTTTTCCTTGTTTTGCGTAGAGGCTAGATGGGATTCCCAGCCCTGAGGTGAGATGTGAAGCCCGGACGGGCTGCCCCAGGCTGTGCAGAGCTGTGACACTGCTGCAGTGTGCCCAATGAGCACAATGCTGCTCACACAGCCCAGCTCCTGCAGAGCCAGCTGTGCCCAGGGGTGGCACAGCATGGCACTGCACAGACACCTCCCTGCATCACAATTTCAGCTCTGACTGCACTGCCCCAGCTGGGGGTGCTTCACTGAGTTTCTAGAACTGCAAATTCGAGATACCAGTTCAAAACACAACCTGAGAAGAGTACCATTGGTTTCACAAACTGAGAGGTCACCTGCACCTCTGGAGAATCTGGCCCACATTTGATTTGGCCAGCTCTCACTCTCATTGCAAAAATCACCAAACACCAAGCCCAGAAACTCATGAGGAGAGGCATTTGGATGGAATCAAGGCATGGACATTAAAACAGACAATGGGACATGAAGAGCCAAGAAGATATGATTACTGGGGTGTGTCGTTCCCAGCAGGACAGGAGGCTTTTCATGCCCTTCAAACACAATCAGACACATGGAGGATGGGTCAGCCTCAGTCAGCCCTGGCTTTCTAGATGTTGTCAGTCTCTGAGATTCTGTTTGGAGCTGCCCTGTGCCAAAGGGCTTTAACACCCACTGTTCAATGACACCTGTGCCAGGAGAGTCTCAGTCCCCCAGGTGCCAAACACCCAAATCAGTGAAGCAACACTGAGCTATAAATGGACCAAGAGGAATTGTGGTGCCAAGTTTATCCTACAACATTTGCAAATATTCCAAAGAAAGCATTGTCCCCTTCCCACACAGAGTAACTCTCACAGTGTGCTGTGGTGGTGAGAGGCAGCTGTTACATCTTTCTTTGCTTGTCATGGGGATTGAAATCCTCAGGGATTTTCTCTGGGATTCACAGTGCTGAGAGCTGGGAAAAGGAGTTGAACCCAGAGCAGCAAATTATCATTGGGCTGATTCAGATATTACAGCTCAAAGAGTATTTCAGGATTTTGTGCCCTATGTAGAGGCTTTCACAGGGCAGCCTCCAATAATGTTCATCTACCCCAATCTCAGCGGCCTGGGAAAGGGGTAAAGGTACTTTCCAAAGTACTGAGAGAAGATGCCAGCACAGAGAAACTTGAATCCATTTCACAGCTCAGATGGACATCTCAATAACTGGACCACAGGCTAGAAATCTGGCAAGATCTCCTGTTTTTCACTTCTGTGGTTGATGCCTAAGATTCCTCATCACTGGACCCTGAAATTCAAAATATTCCATTTAAGGGATGCCAAAAACTTTTCTGAAAGTTCAGAAGGTCACTCACCATCTTATTTCTTATAGCCTGAATTCAGAGAGTACAGGTCACCTTGGCATGACTTTTTTTTTCACAAAGACAAATGAACTGGCAATCCCTCACTATTACTTTCCATCCCCTCCCACCACAAAACCTTCCAAAACATGACCATCTCTGACCTTTAGGTGAAATCCATCAAGCTGTGTTGGAAAAGGCAAGAATATATTTGGAAATGCTTTGATATTTTTAAGAAACTCTAACATGAGATGATAAAGACAGATTCTTATCTCAGATGTGTAGAAGCAAATCAAACATTGCTTCACTGAGCTTTGATGATTCCAAGGAAGTAAACCCAGATTTACATTGGTTTAAAGTATTTGATACATCCAGGAGTCATAAACTGGATTCTCTTGAAAACACAACTGTTTTGCTTGTTCCTACATTTCTTACAAAATAACCCAAGAGTCAAAACTGTAATCTAATAGCTGTCAAAATCCTAAAGTCAAGGACACTTGATGTCAAGCAATGCACAATTTCAATCTCTGTCAATACAATAGTTTTACAGAGATATTCCTCAAACTGACCAAATCTCTCCTCCTTTTCACATCACATTTGAGGATGATACACAAAACCAGTGCAAAATCTGTCCTGTCTTGGATCCCACACTGTTCCAGTTTTGCATGTTATTGCTTGCAGGAGATGCCCAACCCAAAACATATTGATAGAGTTGGATTGCACACAGTTTATCAGGAAATGCAAAGAAATTAAGTCAATGTAACACTTTGGATATGCCATAAAACTTGTATACTGCCTTCTGGATTATTGGCATTGCAATTTAAAAAGGAAATTGTGGCTTACTTACAAACACATCCATTAGTAGGTGCTCCAGCGTTACTTCGATATCCTCTAGTTTAGCTGCTAAAGTCATTGTGAAGTCAAACAGAGCAAAGCTGTCAGAAACCTCAATCCAAAGCGTCTGTGGCCAAATCTAGTTCTCAGACTGTCACAAATGAGTTTCTCACAGATAAGGAAAATCCAAGAAATCAGAAGTTAACATCAGAGTCGGGATGCTGCCTGGACTCGGTGCCGGCTGCCAGCCCAGCTTGCAGGACTGAGGATCATTCCATGTGTCAGGATGGGAGCAGAGGCTGCGGCATGTGTGCTGCCTTCCCTTCAGAGCTCCCCAGCCAGAAGCATGGAGTTATATCTGGGAAACCACAACAGAGGGAGGGAGAGACACACACAGAAGGAGGGAGAGGGGAGGAATGGAATAAACTGCCTTTGACTATGACTGATATTTATAGGACTGCTTGTTTTTGACTCCAGTCCATTTCTCTGTTCATTTCTGACCTTTCACAAATGGCCCAGCACACTGGAGCACATTGTACAAGAGGGGCAGCGGGTCCCACAGAAGTTGGCTGTGACCAGTGCTGGGCCAATTCACACAAGCACTCCATCAATGGCTCTTTGTCACAGCATGCCAGGCTCTGCGCTCCAGCAGTGACAGAGGAGAGCACAGACGTGTAAAAAACAAGGAAACAAAAGTTGTTTGGGTACTAATTCTTTCCTAAGAGTATAAATAGATCCCCTCACCCACTCCTCAAGGCACTGGCATGCAGTGGTGACTGCTGGGGTTATGTATGGAGGGGAATAACCCCAAAAAACCCTGCAGTGTTTGACTCTGCAAACTGCTTCTGGCACATGCTCCCACCACTCAACCCCTTTGGCTCTGCAGCATCCTCATCCCCTGAGCACTTCTCAGGACCAGACCTTTCCATTTGCTGTATTTATGGGAAGTTTAAAGCATGAACCCAAGTGCCTGCTGTTCCTCCATACATCTGCTCCCACTTAATGGAGAAATGTTTCTGCTTGCTCAGCACTTTGTAGCTCTCACAGCTCCACATGGAGTGGGAAGGTATTGATGGACATGACCCAAGCAAAGCAAAACCCAGTGGAGGTTCCCTTCAAGGATTTTTCCATAATGTTGACTGGAACCAACTGGAAAGGAAACTGAGGCACAAAAAGGAGAAATACTGAAAGTCTTGATATGGCCAGGAATGGTGTCAAAGTCTTCTGCATCCTAGACAGTGAAAGGTTCATCAAACTGCCTTTCATGATGTTCATATTGCTCAGCCAAATTACTTTTTATTTATTTGACCTGTACCCACATAGTTTGAAATCTGAGAGTGAAATCTTGCATGTGATGTTTTCCAGACACTGGGCAAAAAAATATCCATGAGGCTGCTCTGAAGGCCTCAGAAACTGAAGAAGAGCATTGTTTATAAAGGTGTGAGATGGATAGAGTTGATGGAGCTTAGAAAGATCTCTAGTCGTAAATTCCCACTAAATATTGTCAGAGTTATAGCTGAAATCACATTTTCAGACATGTACCCATTAGCATCTGAACAGGAGCTGCCTCTGATGGCCCAGTTTTACCAGAAAACAACATGATGGACCATTTGGGACATGTTGTGATGGATGGCTTCAACAGCAGAGAAGGACATCTCATTCATTTTCCAGCTGGACCAACTCTCATTCACACATGGCCCTACATCAGATAATGGCTTGACTGCTCCAGAAATAAACCCAGCATGGGAAGCTTGTCTACTGCAAAAAATCCTGTTAATCATTCACATGGTGCCCTTTGATTACAGCTTTGACAAAGTGTCTGTCTTCACCAGAGTGAGTGGAGGAGTGTTTTAATGAGTGTGGATCAAGACAAAGAGGAATACATTTGGATGGAAGCTGGTGGAAACCCAGGGAACCAGAATGCAGTGAGGCAATGAGTGAGCTGGTGTGCATGGCTCACCACAGACAGGATTTCACGTGTTCTGCTCTCTAGGAAGTATTTGCAGAAGATCTGATTGCTGGTAAGGTCTTCATCCTCTCCAGGATGCGTGGAAATTGAGAGATTCCAGGAATCTGTGGTTTCTACACAGCCAGGCTGGGTACAGGGACACATGGCTGGCCTTCTGCAGGTCCCTGGCCCCAGAGATCAGCGTTTGGGCTGTGTCAGATGGGCCAGCAGTGCTCCAGCCAGACTGAATCATGCATTTGTCCACCTCTAACTGACCCAACCACTGTCCAACCAGTCTGACCACAACAAGAAATTCACTGGAATCAAACATGTGATCCCTTCTGTCCTCCCCACCCCATCAATTGCACAAAGGCTAAGTGTTGAATACTGAAACACGAAATTAAAGATTCCTTTCTGTAGGCTCCCTCTGTGCAGTAGAACAGGGCAAGCATGTCACTTGTGCCCCTTGACTGTCCCTGTAGCTGCATTGTGTTGGTTACAGAGATAAACAACAGGAGACATCTTCCAGGGTCAGAAAGCTGTGTCCATGTGACAGAGTCTTTGACTCCAACACAGGCTCATTTTTGTCTTCACAAAGATGTATTTCAAGATTATTGCAAAACTGATGGAGAAAATAGTATCAGGCACAAGAAAATGGCTTAGGGGAACACATAATGCCTTTTCTGGTGCCACTCAAGAAACACCTGGCACTGAAAACACCACGTGCTCCACTGGCAATGGCAAGGAGCATGGATGAATTTCTGGGTTCTCACCCAGGCTCAGCTCTACATGGCCTGGGATTTCCTTATTACAACAATATATATTGGTACAGCAGGTCTTAGGCTCTTGCAGTTGCAATATTCAGCTGAGAAATTCTCCTGTTGATCAATATTAACTAGAGATGGTCATAAGTTTGGATAAAAATGCTGTTGCTGGGAAAAGTTGCTCTGCTGAAAGTCCTGTGGAATTTTCCTGACTCCCAGAGTGCAGGGCTTTTTGTACTGAAGGGTGTATGTCTTTCCTTTTTTTGTTCAAATTGCAGTAAAATTTCAGATTCAAAGCAAAGCACAATGGGAAAAAATGTAAATTATTGAAAATGTGCAGGAGAGAAAAAAGAATCATGATGTTCTAGTGATAACTGAAGCAGTTAGTGTGGCTGTGGTAAATTATACTGATGGTGAAAAAAAGGGCACCAAAGTGTAGATTTCTACTTTTTCTTAAGCTAAAGTGTAGAAAGCTGTTTCACTCAACCCCTTAAAAAGGAGATAGCGGAAATCAGAACAAAGCAGAAGTATTTCTTCAAATATGTAAAAGCTCTGAATCTATCCCATTGGATCTCTTCTAGCTCTTGCTTCAACTTTGCTTACCCCAAGTGACCTCTTTTTATGGAGATAGCCACTCAAATAGAGTAAACAAGAAAGAATCCCCAGGGATTTTTGTCAAAACCTCTATTCTTGTGCTTTACAGGTGCACAAAGAAATGAAATCACATGTGACAATGAGAAGCTCTAACCCGGTTAATTCTTTAACACAGTAGGTCCAAACATGATTCTTTATTAAATCATTACTTCCATCTTTTCTAATTTCTGAGAATGTATTACTTTGGCCTTTGCAAGCATGAGACCTCTTCTATTTAAAGCAGAGCATCCATCTGACAACACACCAGGGTATTTGTGCAGAACAGGATGTTCTTCTACACCCACATTTTCTCCTCACTTCCTTCCTAGTTTTCTTCGACCATTTGGGAATAAGATACCAGAAAAGAGCTCAAAAGGGGAGACTACTGTAGCATTTTTGCCAAAATGAGATTTCAGCAAAATATGCTGTTTTTCAAAAGCTGAAGTGTTATTTGGGGACACACTGGGTCCCAGAATTGTTTTTTTAGGAGAGTTCCAGGGGTGAAGGTGGTTGGTGGTAGTAGGAAAGAGCTGCCCTGCAAGCACAGGCTTACAAAGATAGGGGTGTAAATACAGAACAAAAAGTTTACTAAGTAGGGCCAAAAATTGACAAGAAAGGGTTAATGAGATTATCTGAGTTTAATTAGTCCCAGGATGTTATGTTTGGGCCAGCCCAGCTTGCAAAGTCGGGAGCTGAGCAGTCAAGGGAGGATGGGAAGGCTATTTGTCCATGAGACAAAAAAACATTCCTGAGTCATGGAACCCACTAGGAAAAGCATCCTGGCTCTCCTCCACTGCCCCAGCCAGGGGACCAAGTCATGAACCTGTGTGACAAATATGGGTAAAAGTGCATTTGGGGCAGTGCTTTTGTCATCCCACAGGTGTGAGATGGGCTCCAATTCAGCTGTTGGCAAGTCAGGCTATTCTATACAACTGGCAGAGAACTGTTATGAACTTTTTTGCTTGAGATAATCAAAGAGGATTTGAAGATGAATCTTTTTGATCTCCTCCACAGGTTTTCCTTTGCTTTCCCCTCTCAACAAAGTGTTGTTCTCTTTGGGGAAGGTGAAAAGGGACATCCCATACTCTTGATAAACTTGGATGGCAGAGAACCATCAGCTTCCAAAACCTTCCTTCCATCTCCAATTTCCCTTTCCACACAAAAACCTGGGCACAGGAACTGATCAACCTGACACCTCCAGGTTGGACTGTGGCAATTCACTGGACCTGGAGCTGAGTGTGAAGCCTGTCAGGTTCCAGCTGGCCCAGGCTCAGCCATCTGCCCTCACCTTGGTTCATGGTGCTGGAAGTCAGCCCCATCCTGCAGTAGCTTTCAATGTCACCTGAAGGCCTTGGTGATAATTTTTCAATGAATTAATTAAACTAATGCTGCAGCAAAGGCTGGGCATCAGCCTATGGCTCCACCTCAAATCTCTGATCCAGGATGAAATGCAACAGCCTCATCTGATGAAGGCATCCAGCTGTGATACATCTCCAGAGAAGGAACCTTGCAAACCTTGAGTTCATGCAGTCAAGGCAACGAGCAGGGAGATGATTTTGAGTTTTCCCCAGGGATTTGAGTGAGGACACACATTGCTCTACCTATTAACAGGCAGTCTGAAAGAGGGAGAGCAGTGAGGGAGCAGTTTCCAGGTGACACTGAGGGATTCAGGCTAGTGAAAACGAGGGCCTGCCAAAAGATATGATGAGACTAAGTAAATGAGCAATAAAACAGCTAATTAAATTTAATGTCGCCAAATGTGAAGTAATGTTCACGGCAGGAAAAATGTTCTGAACTTCACATATAAGATTATGGGCTCTGGACTCACTCAGGAGTAAGATATTTGGATTATAATAATTCTATGAAACATCAGTTCATTGCTCAGTAGTGGTTGAATAAGCAAATAAAATATTAACATTTACCAAGGGGCAAATAAAGAGAATATTAATATGCCACTGAATCAAACCAGGGTTCACTTACATACATCTTGAATACTGTCTTTTGATCCTTTTATCTCCAGAAAAGACATAAAGATGAGGAGCAGGATTCAAGGAAAGGCAATGAAGATGATGAAATGTAAGAAAAATGGCTTCTATAAAGAAATGACTGAATAAGCAAAATGGACTCTTTGGTCCAGGGGGAAAAAATAAGGAGAAAGAGACTTACAGAATGATGGTGAGTAACTTGGAAAAGATGAAACATTCCTTTCCTTCAAGCCTGCAGGTACACAGTGCACAGACAAGGCTACAACACATCTGGGGCTGCCCAATGGGCCAGCTGAGGTCCCACATGTCCATCAGTCCTCTCACTGGCAATGGGACTGAGGAGCCACTCTTCCATCTGAGGGGTTTACCAGGCTGGGCTGGCTGTGCTGCCAGATGAGGAATGAGCGTGGGAGTCCCATTCCTGACCTCCTGCCCGCAGTGGGACTGACACAGCTCCACAAGGGAGGGAAAATGCTGCTTCCACACGACAGCAACACAAACGTTTTCATAAGGAAGTCTCCGGATGGGAGATGCCAGCAGCTCTGAGGTATTGCAGGGAGGAAAGGCAGTGACCAGAGTGCTGGCAGGTTTAGCACCAAGGCTTGTCCCAGCCCTTTTACAGCCTCTAACTGGGACATTCCTGTTTGCTTTATGAAGTGAGCTTAGAAGTCAGCAAAATAAACCCCTGGATTATCCTGCCTCTGAGGAGTCCCAGGTGTCACAGACATCTTTTATGAAAAATCCTTTCCTTAGGATTTATCCTCCTGAAAAGCTGAGAGACCTCAGGAACAAATGTAAACATTGATTATCTGCTGCTGTGGAATGCAACAGATGGATCTGTGATTGGTCTCATGTGGTTGTTTCTAATTAATGGCCAATCACATCCAGCGGGCTCAGACAGAGAGTCTGAGCCACAAAACTTTGTTATCATTCCTTCCTATTCTATTCTTAGCTGGCCTTCAGAGGAAATCCTTTCTTCTATTCTTTCAGTATAGTTTTTATGTAATATATATCATAAAATAATAAATCAAACCTGAAACATGGAGTCAGATCCTCGTCTCTTCCCTCAGCCTGAGACCCCTGTGAACACTGTCACACCCAGGTGCTGCAGAGCACTCAGCTTTCAAGTTAAAAAAATGTGGCTACAATTTCTATTTTATTGTCACTATATTCAACCAACATCTCATCTTCTTCCTGAGCATGGCTGCTGCTGGCTGACTTTTTCCACTGTCCCCATTTCATTGCTTCTCATGGGTGGTCCCTCTCTCCTTGATGGCCTCCCTCTGCTCTCTGTAGCAAAGGAATTGTCATATTTTCATGGTTTAACTGAGTGTCCTAAGAGCCACCCTTTGGCTGAAGGCATTTCTCTACTGTCCCTCTCACATGCGCTTTCGTTTAAAGGCCACTCTGGGCAAGGGAAGGGAAACCTCAAGTTTTCTTTCTTCCAGACTTCCCCCAAGGCCAAACAAGCCACCCAAGGATGAAGGAGCTGTTTTGGCACAAATAAATGGAGTGAGTGTTGCTTAGAGGGGTTTTGTCTCTTTCAAGTGGAGAGAGGGGGCTGTGGTCATGGAGAATGAGGAGAACATGAAGGAATCAGGCTCCTAGTCTGGCTGTGCACGCCCAAATCTGCCTGGCATGGCATGGCAGCAACCTGCATCACATCCATCTGCCCAAATCTCAGCAATAGAAATGCACCTTTTAAATGCTGCTGATAAACCCTCCCCTGTGACAGTGGTCACAGGGGTTCTTGGATGAGGGAAGAGATGAGAATGTTGACTCCATTTTCAGAAGGCTTGATTTATTATTTTATGACATATATATATTACATTATAACTATACTAAAACGAATAGAAGGAAAGGTTTCTTCAGAAGGTTAGCTAAGAATAGAAAAGAATGAATAACAAAGATCTGTGGCTCGGACAGAGAGTCCAAGCTATCTGGTCTGTGGTTGGCCATTAATTGTAAACATTCAATCAAAAATCCACCTGATGCATTCTACAGCAGCAGATAACCATTGTTTAGATTTTGTTTTTGAGGCTTCAGCTTCTCAGAAGGGAAAAAAATCCCAAAAAAGGATTTTTAGTGAAAAGATGTCTGCGACATCCCCCTTTCCTAATCCCACAATTCAATGGCCCACTGACTTCTTCCTATGCTTTCCTCCAGCATCATCCATTGGTGTCTGGGCTGTGCCGTGTCTCAGGGTGACCTGCTGGGCAGGGCTGCTGCAGTGACACATTTCCCTGGGAGATGGCTGAGCCATGCACACTCCCAGAGATGTCCAGATGCCACTGAGCCACATGAGCCCATTATTACCTCGCCATGAGGGACCCCACCTCAGCTTCCCTCCTGGATGTAGCAAATCAGCTGCATTATTAAAATGATTAAAAATAGACTGAGCTCTCCTGAGTCTGCATCTATAATGGATCAATTGCTTTTTATATATTTTTTGGCTCCCTACAGTGCTGCTTTGTCATGTCGCTTTCACTTGGTGGGTGAGATCTTGAAATAATAGGCACATTCAGGAGATATAAATATAGCTGTTTATTGCCTTAAACTGGGTCTGCAAACAAATCACAGTCCCAGCTTCAGGTATTTGGAAATTAAATCTTCCTCTCTGTCCCTTCCCTTTTGGACTGGAGTCAAACACTGGATTCAGCATCTTGGCAGCTGCTTTATCTTACTTTGTCTAAAGCTATAGGCCCTAGTTCTGCTGAACAAAATTCAAACCCTCATAGGCTGTTGATTTAAGAAGCCCTTGATGCTAGTCTGGATTTGATTCCAGTAAGAAATAATGTGGAGTCCCCATTGAAAGGCTGCAGCACAGTGAAATAAAAATAAATGCACTGCATTGTGTAGCTTAACGGGGTGCTAATTTCTTGGGAGCGCATAAATAGGAGGCACAGAGCACATCTGTTTGCTGGCGTTGGGTTGGGAAAGTGCAGGGGAAATTTGGAGCTCTGTCACAGGGACAGGCTGAACTTTGTTCCCATGTCTCACAGAACTGCACAAAGTCTCCTCTGTAGAATTGCCAGTTAATTAAAAATGATATTTACGGTACCCTGGTGATGCATGCTCATAATTCTGCTTTTAGCATTTCTACAAAGTCTGGCACAGCAAGAGAGCTGGGGCCCTGGCCATGCAAGCAGCCACTCCTGTTGTGCTTCCCCTGTGGCTGGAGTCTTCACAGAGGGGCTTTGGGCTGCCAAGGCATTTCCATCCCTCTGTGTTTGCTGAGGGGTTTTATCAGCCATCAGTGAACGTGGGACACCCCTCCACCTGAGGCTGAGCTTCCCAGGTGTGCTGGAAGCAGCAGTGGATCCCCCTGCCTGTGACAGGTACCCTGCTCTCAGTCACAAGTGCCACTCACAGCGAGATGCACAGAGGCACAGAGCAACCCCACACATCCAGAGGTACCAAAATAATCTGTGCTCAAACCACTGAACTCCCATCACCTTCCTCCTCTAGCTCACATCCTCACTGCTCACAGAAATTATCCTCAGGCACTTCCAGGGTATTTCCCTGACGCTCTTTGTACAGGCAAGCATTTAGAAACACTTGCAGTGTTTCCTGCTATGTGATGCATGGGCTTTTGGAGAGCGGCTTGATGACTCAAGGAGAAGAAATGTCCTGAAACTCCAAACATGCACAGGATACAATAATGCTGTAGAGGTCATGGAGGACAGGGGGAGCAGGGAGATCTTCAGAGATTTTAACCCCTCAGTAAAGGACACTGGTCTGCCAAGAATAAGTGAGAGAGAGAGGTTTCTCTAGAGGCAGATTGGAGCAGAAACCTGTGCCTCTGTTGACCACAGATGGGGATTAGGGAAGATGTTTTTTCAACCTGCTCCCAGCTGACCACTCTCAGAGGCCCTGGGGCCTCTTCTTGCCCTTCTAGCCTGAATTTGAAGAGACTTTATGCAGGGAAGCACTTCACCTGGACAAAGGGCACCATCCCACAGAGAAGAAATCCTCACCTCCCCATCTCATGCTATACCCCTCCCTTCCCCATCTTCAGAAATTTCATATTCAAAACACCCCTACAGAAGTCCACAATGAATCTTCACCCCCCCATGCCATCCCTCCACACCCCCTGGCACCTCCTGGTGCCAGCAGCTCACCTTTGGCAGGGGGGTGCAGACCCTGAGCTCGGCCGGCACCCGCGGCGGGGCTCGGCACAGCCGCGGCAGCTTGTGCCTCATCCGCGCGTATTTTTTCATATCCTTTTTTTTGGTAGAGATAAAGCTCCTCTTATGGTGTGTGTCCAGCTTCAGGCAGCATGTACTGATAGCTGTTAATCTGTCCTAAAGGCTGGACACTGGAGTGCCCAGCAGTGAGTTGTTAGAAGCTTGCTAAAATCAAGTTTCTGTAGTTGAATATTTAGCTGTTGTTATATGCATAAAGGTTCTATGCTGATACCACTGAAAACAATAATAAAAATCTCATTAACATTTTATTACCAAGCCCTTCCCTCTATTCCTTTTTACACACTGCCAGTCAGTTCAAAAAGGATGGCGTCTGCTGATGGGAAAAAAAAAAGGATGATGAAAGCTAGAGAAACTCCTTGACACACTCCTTTTGGCTTTGTGTATTTCACTTTGAATTAAGATGCCAAACCAGGAGAATGACACTGCAGACTTCTGAGGAATTAAAAAAACATGAATCAAACCTCAGCATTATTTTATTTGCTAAAAATAAATAAATAAAATCCTCCAACTATGGAACCCAAAGAATAAAATGCTGTTTTGGCTGTTTCTTATGGGCTCCTAGGGTTTTTTTAATACTTCATTGTACTTTAATGCTCCTCCCCAGGACAATGAAATGTAAAAAAATCTTGTTTATGAGGTCTGTTGAGGCCTAAGATAATCTCTTGGTTGAAGGAGTCAAGGTTTTAGGAAGGGTCCAGGAAATGTGAGAATCTCAGAGGAACACCATTCTCTGTGACCTGACATCCAGTTCCCCAAGTTCATTTCACCCTCAGTGATCTCCCTGCAGAGGGGATCTCTTGGTTTGTGTGCCCAAACCCCACCAACATCCAACTGCAAGTGAGGCTGGAAACCATGGCAGAAAGCAGCAATGCATTGCCAGTGCTCCCACACAACCCAAAGATTTCCCAGCTGGTTCCAGGGAGCAGGCTGGAAGACAAACCAGGTAAGGGTGAAACACCTGACAACATGACTGGGGGAAATGACTTTCCAACCCCAAATCTGGAGTGTGGCTCACCTCTGAGGGTGCAATCAGCTCACACAAATTGGAGACACTGCAGCACCTCAGTCAGTGCCACTGCTGTCTTACACCCTGTCCCTACCTCAGCATGACCCCAAAGTGGGCTGACCCCCAGGGCCAAGAGGCTGACCAAAGAGGAATGGAGTTCCTCCTCACTGTCCCAGAAATTAAAGCCTGGCTTAGCATGACATAAAAATAGCTTGAAGAGGCCATGGTCTCATCCATCATGGTGCTTTTCCTCAGCCATGGAACAGAGATGACAAATCTGTCACTGATTACACTCCATTACATTCTTGCAAGATTTCCTGTGGCATGCAGAGTCTTTGCTCTGGTTTTTAGAGGATTTTAGGTAAAACAGCCAACAGCTCTGACAGCAGCAGCCTGGTGCTCTGATCCATTCCTAGCTCTGCCCTTTGGATGTACAAAGGTGTAGGAGATGGAGAAATCACTGGTTTTCTGCATCATGAGGGCATTTATCAGGAAAATACCTATTAAAAGTATCTGGTACTTATTGCAATGCTGTGATGGCCCCAACGAGGGGAGAGAATGATACATGACTCCATGGATATCAGAAGGCTAATTAATTACTTTATTATACTATATTATTCTATACTATATTACATCTAAACTGAATCCGCCAAGCACTCAACTGCACAGAATCTCGTGATTGTCACCTGACAGTCCCGACACACACACACCCACACACACCCACACACACACACACACCTGGTCCTGACAGGCCAAGGAAACAAAACCCCATCACTCTGGGTAAACAATCTCCACATTGCATTCTATTTTGGCACAACACAGGCACAACAAATGAGATAAGAATTGTTTTTCCTTTCTCTGAGGTTCAGAGAATGTGAAACCCAGAAATATTCTTGGGAAGAATTGTGCCTTGCTTTTGTCTGTGAAGAGAAATGTGGGGCTACAGGTACCTGATCTCTTAGCAGGATCCTTACTGCCAAAACAAGCTCTGGTACATAAAACAGTGGGACCCAGACCCTGTGGATCAGTGGGTGCCTGGCTGGGGATGTGGTGCTGGGAGAGCAGAGCAGAGATGAACCCAGAGGCACCAAAACAGCCCTAGGAAACCAAAGGGCCTGCAATGGCTGCATGCATGGGTGAACTTGCAGTAGTAACACAAGTCAGCTCCCACCTCTGAAGAGCATCTGTGAAGCAGGACTGTCTGAAAACCACCCACAGAAGTGCTGGAAAGAAAAACAGTTGCAGAGAATTCATTGCTCATGGTACAGGAGCCTTACAATCCTTAAAAAACTTGCTTCCTATGAATGAAAAATACAAAAACCTCCTGTCTGCCACTTCTTTCTCCTTCTCCCTCTTTCAAACAGCCTTTTGGAGCTCAGCAGGTTGCATGTCACATGTTTCTCAGCAGCTTTCTGCCTGCTTTTCCCATTTCCCACGTGAAGCAGCACTCAGCCATCCCCAAAGGCTCCCACTGAGGCTTTCTGCCCCAGAGCCCTGTGCCCTGAGCTGTTCACTCTGCTCTTTCTCTCTCAAATTCAGCCAGAGCCTGAGAAAAGCCTGTGCTTTCCTCAGTGAGTTCAAGAGGGGACACAGAAAATGCTTCCAGGGATGCTGGAGATGAAGCTAATGGTCGCTGCGGGGAGTGACAGGTTTGCTCTTGTGGGATGCTCTGACAGAGCCATCAGCAGGCACTTAAAACCCTGAGATCTCTGGGAGAGAACCCCTGTCCTCCCTCTGTGTTTAAGCTGCTCTGAATTGCCTAGTTAATGCAAGAGAGAAAAAAAAGGGAAGGTAATGGGCCTCTTTAGAGGGGTTTTAGGCACTTAGTGGGAAGCAGGAAGCCAGGGCCTGCATAATTAAATTGCTAATCTCTCACCAGATCTGGCAGGCTACATACTCTTGTTAAAAACAGGTTTAAGCCCCACAGCAATTTTTGTTTCAACTCTGGGTACAAGCCAGCTGCTTAATTCCTTCAGCCCCAAAATGCTTCTGACCCTGTCCTTCATCAGAGCACTGTGCTCTAGCAAAGCCCAGACACCAGACAGCTTCAAGATGACCCTCCTCCTCCTTAAAAAAATATTAATAATAAGGTGAAGGTGGTTATGTTCTTTGCTGAGGCACAGTCCCTCCTGAGGCTCCTCTCTCAGCAATGTACAATTCATTATTTTTCTCTTTCCATATCTAAGAAGTCACATTAAGGACCCCACTGACCCCAGAAGTGCATTCCCTGGGTGTGAGGTGCCACATGAACACCCACAGAAGGGTTTTCTGTGTGGGTGCTTCTGTACCTTTGCAATCTTTATAAACCATAAAATAAGTACAGAGTCCTGTAGGGGGATACAAGATAAGAAAGTGAAGGTAGTATAGCAAATAATTTTACCCCATTAAGGAGTTGCAGCTGAGCTAATTATTAGAAATTAGAAGCAGGCCTGATGTTAACAGGCCGCAGCTACAGCTACAATAAGAAGAGTGTTATAAAAGAGTGGATTGGTGGGAACTGGAGTCAGTTGGCTGCTGCAAGAAGAAGGAAGAGTCAGTGCCTAGAGGAGGTGCCTACAAGAAACATCCAGGAGGTACAAAACTCTGGCAATATGGAACCCTTGCAATGTACTGTCAATAGAACTCGTGCGCTATAATGACAACGGAGTCCCAAATGTCATTCTGGCCCAGTCTGAAGAAATGGAGAAGGTTTGGGTGGCACTGGGACAATGTTGGAGCTGTAACACCTTCCTCATTGATGCATCTCTTCTCTTCCAGCAATCATATCTAACAAGCAGACCAACAGACAGCTCTGGCAGACTGCTCCTGTACTGCTGAGGAGGACAGGCAGGTGCAGAGGTGTCAGATGGGCTCATTCATCACCTTAATGAAAGCCACCAAAACAAAAAGGGAGCATCTCCATCCTTTCCACCATCCTGGCCATGTACTTCAGTCATTCCCTACATCCATGCCTGGAGGTCAGGGGGCAGAGGGTGTCCTGAGGAGCACAGTGTCACTCACAGCCACCAACATTCAACTGCAAGTGAGGCTGGAAACCATGGCAGGAAGCACCAATGCATTGCCAGTGCTCCCACACAACCAAAAGATTTCCCAGCTGGTTCCAGGGAGCAGACTGGAAGACAAACCAGGTAAGGGTAAAGCAGCTTGAGAGCAGCTTGGCTCTGGTGAGCCCCTATTAGCTGCAAGCAAGTGGCAATGGAATAAGGGGAAGGGGAAAAATGATCCAGGAGGCAAAATCAGCCTGGAAATCAGCTGTCCATGGGGGATGTCCCCAACAGTTACAGAGGGCCATGTGTCCCCTGTCACTGATGGGCATGGCAGGGAAAGGGCTCTGATCAAAGGGCTTGGAGAGGGGAGGATTGGCAGCATAGGGTGCTGAGAGACTCTAAAGATTAAAAAGCACACAGCACAGAGATGTCACACGCACTAAAAAGCCAGAGGAAAACACTCAAAGAAGCAGCCTAATGGCTGGGACCACATGCCTGGGGATCCCTGCTGCTCTGGGGTTGTATGGAAAAGCCTGGCACACCACTTGAGCAATCAGCTGAAGTGTGCGAAAATACCACTTAATATCTGTGCAGGATGGTTGGGGTCGTGGTAAAACTGCTTCCCCTTTCTGGAAGGTGCATAGGACCCTCCAAGGATAGGATTTGGGCTAGATTTCACCAGCACATCTGAATTTCTGCATTTCACCAGATCATCTGAACTGATCCCAGACCTGGATGGTGGAAAGCTCAAGGAGCATTTAACCCCAAGAGAAGAAGATCTGTTTGTGCTTTGAAACATCTTTCTGATGTTTGCAGGCATTAAAATATATGTTCCACTTCATTTCAAAATGATATCTTGGTGTGCTCTGACTCAAGCATCAAGGACATGCAAATTTTATTTATGCCACTGCAGCAGTCACCTGTCACTGGTTAAAGCATCATTGAATATTTCTGCTTTTCCCTCAAGAAAGGAGATGCACTGCAAGAGCAGAAGTTATCATGGCTTAACGGATTGCTAGTCACCAGTTTGAAGATGTTTTCATGCTTCCAGCACATTATAATATAAAGCATATTAATTTCAACTAGCAGTAATAAGTAGCTAATGTATGATAATTCAGTCACTTGCAGCATCTGCACAGCCTTGGTTTCTGTGATCACTCTCACTGGGTGAGGGAATGGGGGGACATTCACACACAAGGAACACTTCCCTTTGCAGATCACCCAGAAAAATATTTTTATGATGTTTTCAAATACACCTATTGAACAAAAAGAAGATTCACAATTTTAGGATGACTGGCTAATTTTGACAAACTTGTGGTGGGGTGGTTTCTATGACCAATGACAGATTTTTTTTCGTAAAACAAGAGAGAAATCAGTGCTCAGCAAATGGAGGAGGACAGCAGCAGAAATCCTGAATAAGGCTCTCCCACTTCCCCAGGACAGTCTGCCACTTGCTTCTCACTTACTGTAATTCACCAATTTTTCTTGTTCTGCCTTTTCCGTGTGTTTTCTCCCCAGTCTGGAAAAACTTTTGGTTTTCCTTCTAGTGTGAAAAATGAATAGGGATGGGGAAAGGCAGCATGCAGGATTGCTGAAGAAAGGTGAAAATTCACTTTCTGAGAACACCTGAGCACAGCTGAACGAAAAGCACACCCAGACTTTGATGTGGTTGCCAACCCTCGGTTATTTTGACTCTCTCATTTACATTTGGACTGATAATGATAAATGTGGAGAATCCACATTTCTCTAGGGCCTCTCTGGGAGCTGGGACTAAGCACACCATGGACTGAGATCTGAGAGCACTGCAGTAGCTTCTGATCCACACAACCTTTAAGAAAAAAACCCCAAGATCTGGGGCTTCTCCTAAAAGATATGCAGACTTTTTTGTGGTCTGTGAATCCCAGAGAAGCAGCATTTGTGTGTCCAGATGTGTGTGTCCTAAAGACAGTGTATTTGAACAGGTCTGTTATTACTCTTGCCTCACACATTTCCTCCTCAGAGGCAGCTGAGTTCAGCTCTGCCCATCCCATTCCCTGTCAGCCCTGGCACTGGGCACAGTCCAGTGCCTGCTGTGTGCCATTTCAAAGGTGTCTGTACTTCAGTTTTGGGCAAGGGGAATGTCTCCTCACTGCCTGATGCAGCAACCCACACTGAGCTTTAATCACAGGCTCCCTGCACAGGTAGGGAGCAATTCCTTGTACAGTGGGATTCAATGGATAAGGAGTGTTCAGGCTGGGAAAGATGACAGAGGGGAGATATGATCAAAGTGTATAAAATCACGAAGGGGAAACACATGGTGAGTAGAGAAGGATAATTTTCTTTTTAGTTATTTTTTTTATATGATTACACCAGGCCAAAGAACTGTGCACGGACATGGTGAGGCTGCAGATTCAGAACAAGAGAAATCTCTTATTTGAATAGCTTGTGGTAAAAGTAGGGAAAGCATCACACAGAAAGCTTCAAAAAGGGTTGTTAAACCTGGTGAAGTCAAGCAGTGGCTGAACTGGCGACTCCTGGGCAGTGGGAGGATGTACAGTGGAAGCATCTCCCCAGCCTTGCCTTGTTTTACACTTCTTCCAGGTGTTTGTGGCTGGCTGCTGTGTGTTTGGGGCAGATGGACCTTGCTTTGAGCCAGCAAAGCTGTGGTGTTATCTCACAGCTCCTGTTATCTCACAGGGGTTCCTCCCAGGTGTGATTCAGCTCAGGATTGAGCTGCAGCTTTGCCTCCCCTCCCTCCCTCACCCTGCCTGGATGCAGAGCAGCTCAGGGACATCACAGCCTGTTTAATCACATGTGTTTAACACCTGAAATTGCTCATGTTAAATGTCCCCATTTCTGGGAATGATTTGCAAAAACCAATAGCAAGTGAGGTGTCTAAACCCCACTGCTTTTAAGAAGGCTTAGGTGTGCCTAATCTGCTTAGATGTTTTTAATAATCACTGCAGGCATCACCACGAAACCTCTGTGAAAATCAGCTCTAGATTGATTTCTTCCCTTTTATCTTCTGACGTTCAGGTAATACTTGAGAAATGCCTTGTGACCCATTGATAGAAGCTATAGTTCCTCCACAATTTGCAATCCTTATTAATGAGGCTTTTCAAGTGTTAGATTGCCTGGAAAAAAACATATTTTATCTGTTTGCAAGAAGTATTTCAGCAAGTTTTCAGACTGCTACACATTTGGTGCAGCAGGACCCACTGGTGCTGCCTCCATCCATCTCTGACCTTCCAGGGTGATTTTTATGCCTCTTACCTGCCCTGCCTTGCACAAGCAAGTTGAGAAAAGGAAAGCTTTCAAGCTTGGCTGGGCAGATTGCACATAACCATGCCAGGCTTCAAACAGAACCAAAGTGCTGGGGACATAAATCAGGTCTGTGACATGAGGCTGCTGGAGGAGAACTCTTATTTTATGTACTCGACCTATATGAGGGTTCATTTCAGCATGACCCTGGTGTAACTGGCTTTATCAGCTGTAAAGACAAGCTCACCAGCTGCACATTATGTTCACACTCCAAAGCCATTGGAGAAAGCAAGCAAAGCCCCAGAGCAGGCCTGTGAGAACAGAATAAAAAAAAAAAAAAAAAAAGCCTTTTAAATTATTTGCTTTCCCTGCTGTAAAACAGAAAGGATTTATCTGAGGTGGATATAAAATAAAACAATTAATTTCAAAGTAAAGAAGTAAAGTGGCTTTCAAAGTAAAGAAATGAAATCAAGCTGAAGTCTAAGACAGAGTGGTTTTTTTTATGTTTAAAATTTTTCACGTTGAAAAGCTAAAATGAGCCTTCTCTGGTTTGTCAAGAAAAATGCGGTTCCCCTTTTTATAGCAGAAAGCATTAGCTGAATTCAGCCTAAGTCTGTGAATAGTTTCAGTCAGCCTGAGCAGTATTTATTAGCTAATAAACTATCCACCTGAAAAATGTTATCTAGTTCTACCCCAAGTGTTCTTCCCATTGCTTAAAAATGCCCTATTTATAGACAAAGCTATTGTTGAGTGTAGATTTAAGCTGTTGTGTTCATTGTCTGGCACAGCATCTCCTTGGGAAAGCAAACCAATTAAGCTATTCCATTTTGCAGCCTCAGTGCCTGTTTGTGCAGTTGCTCTGTCTTATAAGGAACCACAGTCTTACAGCATTTGACAGATATGACTGCAATTCTTGTAAGCAAATATTCTGTTCTCAGTAACTTTGAGGTATAAAATGGTCACAAAACAGCTTAGGAAGGCAGGAATAGCCAAGATCAATGGAGCATCATGTGGGCAGGTCTCTGCCAGCCCTCTGTACCTAAAGCTCCCCCCCAAAAAACCTGCCAGGCAGTAAAATAAAAGCAAAATAAAATTGTTCCTAACCCCTCAATAAGAGGTAGCTTCTGGGCTGAAGCATGGGGAACTATGTCCTTTTCAAAACTGTCATTATACTGCCAAACAAAAAAAAAAAAAAAGAAAAGGGAAAAAAGAGAAATGGAGATAAGAAAAAAGACATTAAAAGGTGCAGCTTGAACAGGGATGGATAATTTTCATTATTTTCAGGATTGTCTAGATGCCAATTGCTTGCTTTGGCATTTGATGTTTTCTGTCTTTTGGTGAAATAGGTACAGATAAAATGAGCCCCACCTGCCTTGCCAAGGTGTCTCAGCCTCTCTTAGAGGAGACAAAACCCTGTGCAATGTTTGTTTGCACTGAGCTGGTGGGAGCAGGGCTGGAGGGGCACTTCCCTCTGTGACAAGGACTGAGCACTGCCCAGAGAAGTTGTGGGGTCTCCATCCTTGGAGAGACTCAAAATCCACCTGGACATGGCTGCTGCATGGGGGTGACCCTGCTCTGGTCAGGTGGTTGGATGGGATGATCTCCAAAGGTCTTTTCCAACCTGAAATGATTTTGTGGTGTGAGCACATGTCCTGACTCATCCTGGTGCTGTGCTCTGTGACCCTGCTACGTCCAGTGCAGGCTGTGAAACAAATCTCTGCTCACAGAGCTGCTCCTACCCTCACAGGGCTGGCACCTTTCCTTTAACAGCCAACAGGCTCCATCTATTGATTTATTTCATATTTATTATGCCAAGCAGGCAAAAATTCACTGGCCAGTTTCACTGAGTCACTGCTTTTCCTCTCCCCAGCTAGGCAGATGGGCCAGGTTCACCCAGGTTCACCCAGGTTCACCCAGGTTCATCCAAGTTCACAGCTGCCTTGTGTCCCTGGGTGACCAAAATTGGCATTCTTTCCCGCATCTGGCTGCTACTAATTCAGAGAGGACAAAGCCTGGTGTCCTGCATCCAGCTCTGGGGCTCACAACATGAAAAGGATGTGGATGTGTCAGAGTGGGTCCAGAGGAGAGCAGCAAAGAGGGTTGGAGCACCTCTCTTATGTGAGAGAGTTGGGGCTGCTCATCTTGGAGAAGAAAAGGCTCCAGGGAGACCTTGCTGTGGTTTCTCAATACCCAAAAGGGGTTTGTAAGAAAGATGGGGATAAACCTTTGTTGAGATAGGACAAGAGGTGATGGTTTTAAACTAAAAGAGGGTTGATTCAGATTAGGCATAAAAAAGAAGTTTTTTCCATTGAGGGGGGTTAAATCTGGCATAGGTTTCCCAGAGTGGAGGTGGATGCCTCATCCCTGGAATCATTCACAGTCTGGTTGGGCAGGGCTCGGAACAATCTGATCCAATGGAAATTGTCCCTGCTCATTGCAGGGGGGTTAAACTAGATGAGGTTTACAGGTCCCTTCCAACTCAAACCACTCTCTGATTCTATGAGCTAAACAATAGAAACTTCTCATTTTTTTTACCAGTCTTCTCCATGTCAGGGCCATTTTTCAGCCATCAGCTTGGGGATCAGGTTAAAATGTCAGGCACAAGAGCAGAGCTTTCTAAATATTACATTTGCATATAAATGATTTGGTTAGGTGTGGTGGGGAAAGGGCTGCTGGACACTGAATCCCTGGCTCTCAAGAGTTGGTCCAGCCCTGCCTATACTGGGTCTTGGGGGAGATACCACTATTTATAACCTGCAAATTATTCATGGAGCTCACATTTTCTCATCTGTCTGAGATCCACAACGCTCCTCCTGTGGCTCTGAAGCCATGTGAGGTTTGCAGTGATGGAGAAGCACACAGAGACATGGTGGGGCCACAGCCAGACCCAAGAGTGTGAGCTGGCACTGGCTGCTACTTGCAAAAGCCATTTCTCTCCAAACTGGCAACTTAACAACACCATGGCCTTGTGTTTGTCAGGTGCAGGAGCAATGCACAGAATGGTCTTTGAAGTGCCTCAGCAGCTGCAACAGCTCCCTGCTAAATTAAAGAAAAATGCTTAAAGCTCCTGTGTGCTGCTCAAATGCGCACACAGCAATGAATATCACAGAGCTGGAACTGCCCCCACTGGTTCCATGTGTTCACTGAAAAGCCTTGGGAGGCACAAGCCACACTTTACAGTGGCAGCACAAAGAAACTCTTCTCTGGGAGCAGAGTTTTCTTTACTGTGCAGAGGAAACAAAGCTGATGAATCACTCATTTCAAGGTCTTTCCCTCCTGAGACATGGGGTAACTGCAGCAGTTTGCTAAATGCTCAGTCCTCAGGTAGAGTGAATTCAAGTGTTCCACACACTTAGAGCAGAACAGGAGAGTCAGAGAGCCACCTCCTCCCCATGCCCAGGTGGATTAATTCATGCCTCATGTCAGCACGTGGTTGAGTTTCTATCCTCAGACAACTCCAACTTCATTTTTCCTGTCTTGCTAGGAATAGCAGCAAGGCTAACAAACTCTGAACTGTTGCTGATACTTGTCATTCCTTCTCTATAAAGTGAGGCATTATCTCACATTTTAGCACAGGACCTTTGGTTCCCTATAAAAAACTGCCCCACTCCTTTGCTTGTGTGCTCAAGGCATTTCATTCAGAAAATGCAATTAATTTCCTTGCAAGAACACCCAAACAAGTGTGATAAAAGCTAACCCACAGCACAAAAAGATCCCGCGATGCCTGTGAGAAATGTACAAGCAGCACAGCCCTGCAGCACAGGAATTCAGGGAAACAGCACGACCTAGTGTTCCCTCTGCTCCTCACTGATGGTTCCTGGTGAAATCCTTGCAAGTACCACCTCTGCAAAGCTCCCATGAACACAGGGTTTCTTCTCTAACTCCAGTTTCTTTTCTTCTCCCCAGTGAGGTTTTTCCTCCCCCCAGAGGTTTATGTCCCTGCCTTTGGCACATTTTGCCATTTTGCTGCGTTTGGCACATTTGGCACATTTTGCTTTGTGTGAAAGAGGAGGATCTGACACAATCCTGTGGAGCAAGAAGCTGTTCAAAAGCAGAATGGGCTTGGGAAGGAGGCTGCTTCACAGCCACCCTGCAAAGGATTTTGATAGATTTCCCACTCTGGGCACTTATCAGGTTTCCATGAACACCAAATGCAGGAGGTGTAGGGAATGTTGGCACTCTGTGTCCTCTCTGCATGACGTGGTGGTGTTCACAGGGGTCCCAGGATGAGGGAAGAGATGAGAATCTTGACTCCATGTTTCAGAAGGCTTGATTTATTATTTTATGATATATATTATATTAAAATGATATATTAAAACTATACTAAAAGAATAGAAGAAAGGATTTCATCAGAAGGCTGGCAAGGAAAGGAATGGAATAATAATAAAATCTTGTGACTGACCAGAGAGTACAAGACAGCTGGACTGTGATTGGCCATTAATTAGAAACAACCACATGAGACCAATCACAGATGCACCTGTTGCATTCCACAGCAGCAGATAATCATTGTTTACATTTTGTTCCTGAGGCTTCTCAGCTTCTCAGGAGAAAAGATCCTAACAAAAGGATTTTTCATAAAATGTGTCTGTGACACGACCCATAAAGAAAAGCTCCACCACAGGTGCCCTAACATGAACACCCAAGAGTCTGGGTCTGCTCTGCCATCACCAACACAGCCAGAAAAAATTTCAGTAGCTCAATCAGCAGCCTCTGATTTGTGTGTTTCAGGCAGACCTTTTGACAGACATCTACTTTTGACCAGTTCTGTTATTCATCCACTCTCAAAGATTTGTCCTTCTTAGACACATCTCTGCCCTGTAAAATCCTGCCACTGTCTGTGGGAGGCTTAGGACTGTGTGCTTGGAAAGAAAGGCCCTGGAATTGCAAAGCAGCCCTGGCCTGTGCAATGCTGCCCTGAGGAGCAGAGTGTTTTCCTGACCCCAGGCTTGATTGCCTTGTCTCCTGGAGGCTGGGGATGCCTGAGAGAACTTTGTTGCAGCAGTGTAATTGCAAATGCTAGTGCTGCTCAGGTAATGCAGCAACAGAGGATACTCCTTCCACATGCTCCTCAATAAAGGTCTTGATCAGGTGCACCATTAACCGAAGTCAAACCTGCACAAAATTGCATGCACAGGGAGCTGTGAAAGACCATTTGTGACCTTCTCTGTCAGAGAAGGGGCAAATTGCAGCTTCTCTGGGCAAATTACAGCTTTATGTGTGGACACTGGCAGACCTGGAAAGGAAAGGCAGATGGGTTTGGTCATGGCTGTGGTCAGATGACCCCTGTGTCTGATGTTTGCTGAACGAACAAGCAGTGGTGGAGCTGATCTTTGGGCAGCGCTTCCACATGGTCCATGCAGGGCCACAGGTTTGGCAAAGCTCATCCCTGCTGCATCCAGAGTTACTCAGCAGGGTGTGGGAGCCACGTGTGGGGCAGCCAGGTTATCCAGCGTTCCAGATTGCAATGCAAGATGTTTTCCATTACCATCTGTATGGCAGATTACCTTTGTCAGGTGGGCAGTTTGCCTTATCTCTCTCTTTGAGTCACCACATTCACACCTCCCTCAGGAGGGGACCTCTGCTGATAACAGCTATTGAATGTCACTGCATGGCTGATAAGAACTATAACATCCCATTGTGAGATGCTCTGCCCAGAGGGAGGAGCCAAGCATTGCTACCCAGATATAATCCAGAGGTTTTGAGACACCAGCACGGCTTCTCCACGGGATTCCCCAGAGGAACAGCAGCTGTCTCTTCCTCCACTGGATCTTTGGAGGAAGAATACATCCTTCTCTACAGATCCCCCTTGCTCCAACAGAGCCACCCCTGACACTGCAGGAGGGCTGCAGCCACAATTCCAATGGGACTGCCGCCAACACCCTGACCCACAGGGTGTCAGGTTGAGTTCTGACTCTGTCAGTGTTGTTCTAGTGTACTGCATTGTTTATTTTATCCTTTTTTTCCCCTTTCCCTATTAAAGAACTGTTATTTCCTGCTCCCATATTTTTGCCTGAGAGCCCCTTAATTTAAAATTTATAGCAATTCAGAGGGGTGGGGAGAGTTTACATTCTCCATTTCAGGGGAGGCTCCTGCCCACCTTAGCAGATGCCTGTCTTTCCAAACCAAGACATCCAGCCTCGGGCTCCCAGCTGTGATCCTCCAGAGAGGGGTGTCAGCCCATCTTCACCTTGGCAGGAGCTTCCTCTCTGTTGTATCAACACAAAAGCACATAACCAAACCTCAAAACAAGCCATGGCTTGCCTAGCCTTGCATGCAGGCTGGAAGCAGCACTGCCTTGCCAGCTGCAGGGGCACAGAGCCCTGCATGTTGACAGAATCTGAGTCAGCCACAGAACTGGCTGAACGGATGGCCTGGCAGCAGATAAAAGGGACAGCTCCTTATCTATCGCCCACACCATCTGGGAACCTCACTCCTTGCCTTCCCAACCCTAATTATTTTTACTGCTTGATCTCAAGAGGTGTTTCTGGCACAACCCATAACCCAGTGAGCCTGCTGCTCCTCTCTCTCTCTCTCACTGGCAGTTTGCTTTTCAGCCACTTTATTACCATCTTCACCTGTGCATCAGATAATGGCTCATGTGATCCCACAGCATTAGTCCCGCTTGTGTTGTCACAAGCTTTTGGACATTCCAATTTTCAGGGGATTATATGCAAAGCAGACAAACATCAGCCGTGCCTTTCATGCTTTCCCCAAGTCTTTCTTTTCCCTAGGGACAGCTCTTTTATCTCAGGGAGCCTTACAGAGAAATCAGCAATTCAATTGCTCTATTTTTTTGGCCTTTAATTCCAGATACTTATGCCTGTTTGATCACGTCATGCAGCAGCTCACAGGAAAAGAATGAAATTGCTCCTGGTTGCAGATGCTAGTTGCTTGCTAAAGCAGACTGCACTCTTTTGTATATTCTGACCTTATTTTGTGCGGTCTTTTAACCTGTCAGTCTTGAGGTCTGTTTCTGTGAGACACAGGCTTTAAGTTGTTTTAGGTGTGAGCTAATCGGGCTTAGCTTTAAGCTCATTTTGAAGTCCAGCTGATGAACTTCAGTGAAAGGAAGGGTAAGTCCAGGATGCAGCTCAAGCTTGGCTCCAAGCACCTACCCTGCAGGAGGGGTTCCTGGAGCAGACCTTTCCTCACGCAGCCCGTGCAGGAGTGAGGCTGCAGCACTGCTGTGTTGTAGGGCAGATCAGCTGATCCTAATGATCCCTCCTCAACAGATAATCTATAGATTTACAGTAAATCAACACACTGTGTTAGACACTTACAAGCCAGCTCAAACTTGCCTGCTAACCAGCATGGATCTGTGCCATTATCCTGTAATCACATCCTTCTGGGATGGACACTGCAAATATTGTCACCCCTGTTACTGCATCCCAGACACTGCTGAGGTGAGGACGTGCCTTCCAACCCTCCTGTGTGGGTCTGGCTGTGCAGAGTAAAGGCTGAGGTGTGGCTGAATGGGTCCTCCCAGCCTGCAGAGCAGAGGCAGAGGGGAGCATCCCTCTGGGCTTGGACCTTTTCACCTGCCCTCATCCACCTGGGGGGAGCCAGCCAAGCACAAAACTCACCAAAACCCTGTGCTGAATCAGGGTCCTGATGGCAAAAAGCAGAACAAGTTTGTTAATTACTGCACTTGCAAATCCTTAACTGAACTGAAAATTGTAAGGCAAGTAATTTATTTTATGCACAGATTGTATCTATTTTAATAAGATCCAAAAATAGAGCTTTAACATGGTGGCTTTAAGCTCTGACATTGCACAGGGTTTTTTTTAATGTGAAATTTTCCTGGCTGTTTAATGAAGCTGTGTTTTCCTAGAGTGAAAGGATTGTGTTTTGTGCACATAAGGGACCCATGGGCTCTGAGTCCCACCTGAATGGCCAGACAGGGGCTTGAGTTGCTTTCCATGGCTCCTCTAATTCAGGGTCTAATCCTGCCTTGCTAGGCAAAGGGATTGTCTCAGGGTCTGAGGCAATTCCAGCTCCATCAGTTTTTATTCTGTGTGAGACATCCCCATCACAATCCCCTGTCCAAACTATGATATAGTGTCGCAGACATCTTTTCATTAAAATCCTTTCTTAGGATTTTTCCTGCTGGAGCTGAGAAGTTTCAGCAACAAATATAAATAATTGTTATCTGCTGCTGTGGAATGCAACAGGTCCATCTGTAATTGGCCCCTCTTGGATGTTTACAATTAATGGCCAATCAAGGACTGAGCTATCTCGGACAGAGTCTGAGAGAGCTCCTTTGCTATCATTATTTTCTATTCTATTCTTAGCTTCTGAGAACCTTTTCTTTCTATTATTTTTAGTATAGTTATAATGTAATATATATATCATAAAATAATAAATCAAGCCTTCTAATCATGGAGTCAACATTCTCTCCTCTCTCTCATCCTGAAAACCCCTGTGACCACGGTCACAATATAGTAAAACACAGGTTTTATTTTTTATCCCCAGGTGCCTTGGAGGTCTCCTCTGAGACTGTGCTGTGCCACTTGGCTGAACCAGTGATGCTCTGTCAGACTGCAGGAGTTTTCCCAGTTCTTACTGGTGTAGGAGACTCAATGTCTTGCACTTCAAGACTTCACCTTGCACTTCTCACAAGGGGCCACAGAGGTGTATTTAATGTGAGAGGCAAAAACCATTGCTGCCAAGAGTTACTGGAGAGGATGAAGATGAGCATTTGGGGGATTGGTTCAGCTTCTCCTGGGTTTGATCTCCAGGAGCTGAAGTGACCCTTCTGTTCTGAAAGCCATGGTCACTGGCAAAGGGGCTGACACGGTCAGGGATGCTGTGAGCACACAACCTCCTCTGTCTGTGGATTTCCCAGTGGGCATTCCCCACACTGCTTTGTTAATATAATCAAGGCCAGGACTTATTTAGTGCTCATCCAGTCACAGCCATTGCAAGGGGACTGATTATAGGCTGCTCTCCTGGGCACTGTTTCAGTCTGGGACCTGCTGCAGGAGCATAAATAGCATGGCAGCTGCACTAAGGAGGTATTCCTGTGTGACAGAGAAGCTAAGCCCCATGTCAAGGCCCTGCTAATTGCTCAAATTATTGCTGCTGTTAACAGGGCAGCAAATTATGTCAGGGAGCCTTTTAGTAGTCATATTACTCCATCTACAAATGATAAACACTCCTGAATTAAGGCTGACAAACAGTAATAAAAAGGAGTTGAATTAATAAAAGCCGAACGCTGAGAATAAACATCAAATTTAAAGCAAACAACAGCTGAAATATTGACTTTGGCAAAATAAAGTGATACTGAGAGAAATAGGAAAATGTTGTGGAGAGAAGATTAAGAGCACAATTATGGCTCAGGACAAGTTTTACCCAGCACTTTGAAAATGCTGCTCAGATATGTCTGTGTGCAGCCAAGTTTTGGTCTGCACTGATGCAGCTGCAAATGCCCTCTCCTGTCAGAGGTTATTGGAACCAGAGAAATGATCCCAAGAGCCAAGATCCCAGGGCTTCAGTGCTGAAATTATCCTTTCTTCTGATGCTACTGGAACATTAAATATCACCTCTCCATCTGCTTCTCCTCTTTGGGTGGAATTGCTCCCCATTGTGATGTCAATGGGCACAGCAGAGCAGGGATGCGCACTCTGAGCAACACAGAAGAAGGATGATGGCCCCATCTTATTATCAGGAAACTGAAACTGAGAGATAGGGACAACTGTGCCTGAGGAGATCAGAGGTGTTAGTGGGAATAGGATCTGTGAAACCTTAGCTCTTCTTTCTCATGGGAAAGCCCCCTTTCCCTCTGAGCCCAAGCAATGCTGGATTTAAACCACTGTACCCACCACACACACAAAGGCCCTGGCTAATCTCTCATTTACAGCAGTGAAAGGTAGGACTGAGTTACCCAAATCACTGACTTCACTGTTTTAGGTCCAATCCATGGGGAGACCCAGCTCCACATTTGCAGCTGCCTGTCCCTTAAAGCTGGAAGGTCTAACTCTTCATGTCCCAATCCAGGGAGTCTGACCTGAGAGAGGAGCCTTCTCCTCAGATTTCCCATCATTATAGCTGCCATAAGGAATTCAATTCACCAGAATTTTTTCTTTTTAATAACACTGTGCCCTATTTTCTTCCTTACACCATCAGAGATTCTCAGCATACAAGATACCAGCACCATCTTCCTCCCCCCAAGCATAGAAATGCGTAGATGTCACTCAACTTTGAGCCAACTGATAAAACACCTTGGATTCCTGGGGCCGAGGAACCTCTGCTGGTTTTGTCACAAAATTAATTATTTGAAGTCTTTTTAAGAGAGGCTTCTTGTTGGATTTTTTTGTTTGTGGTTTGTAGGTTTTTTTTTTTTTTTTTTTGAGAGGGATGGGTTGCAGGGACTTCTGGGTTTGATTTGCTCAAAATTTAGACTTGCCCTACCTAAAATATGGCTTAGTGCCATGGTCTATGTACTCTCCTCCTCCTCTGAATGATGTCATCCCATGAAACAAGTGGCAATTAATACATTCTCAAGAGTATTTATGAATAAATAGCTGTGGTTGACCACAGTGGGATGAGGAGTTTGGAGGCACCCTTGGTGTGTGCAGGAGGTTTTCCTGCAGGGGGATGGACACTGTTATGACAGTAAGAGCTGTGTAAGAGCTCACCTTTAATCACCCCTCCCCTGTTTTCCAAGTCCTCTACTGAATGGGGATTTTTGGTCTCTCTGGAGGGCATTAGAGTCTGTAATCTCATTAGCAGTAGCAGGCTGCATTTCCATCTTCCTATGTGACAGCCCAAAAGCTTTTAGAAAACAGCAGCTTGTAAGGACAGCACCTATGAATGCAAGGAAAATGACAATGCTATCCATTTCTTGGGTGTATTCTCAGCTATCTGCTAGTTTTCCATGGACTCCTTTCTAACTGGAATGCTAAAATGCACCCCTTGTCTCTCTGCTTCCCAAACCAGTGCAATCAAAGCTGACACAATCCCTGCAGCAGAGACTTTGCAATAATTAACAGCAGAGCCTTGCCAAGCATGCAACAGCCCAGTGCTTGCAGTAACCTCCCTTTAATGTGTCTAATCTTCTTAGGGAGGTGTAGGTTACATCACCTCAAACCAACCTTGAAAGCTCCTGATCAGCCACATCAATACCACGAGCGCTGCTTTGGTGTCCCAGCCCCACTGAGCTCTGGAGTAGCAAATTAATGCAGCACAGCTGCTGCTTCCACAGGCTTCACATCCTGAGTAACTGAGACAGATCTGGAATCCCTGATGGGTTATGAGCAGGAGATGACTCTTCATTCCCAGGGTAGGAGAGACTGATATTATCAACATCAGTGTTATCACTGAAACTTCATTTTTGCCTCTGATTCTAAACAAATCCAAGCACTGGTGTTGATGCTTGCAGTAATGTCAAGAGGCTTGATAGCAATGAGATTAAAAGATTGCTGAGACTTCCTGGGACAACAGCTTGTGGGTTCATGACAAGTGTGCATAAGAAATAGCTGGGTTTAATATGTTTATTTCATTATAGCAACTCCATTCTAAGTGGGCATGAGGAGCAAAAGGGACTAAAGTTCTGGAAAGTCAAAGCAGTGTCATCCTTGATGCCAGTGAGGCTGCATGGATCTTGCACAGCCAACCCTCAGGGATAGCCAAGATGCATCTGGGAGCTCTTATCACCCATTAAAGTAAGGTTGACTTTTTGTGATTGAAAATGGCATAGCACTGTTCATCTGCAGAACACTTTAATGTCCTGCAGGAAAGAAAGGCTACAAAAAGGTGAGAAAATCTCTGCAGAGTGTTGCCCAACTTGTAAATCCATCCAAGCAGCAAATATTTCATTTAAAGCCACACTTTAGAAAGGATTTTCAATTCAAAATAATTATTTAGGGCTATAACAAAACTGGGGAGAATTGGATTCTGGAAGGCTATTTCTGTTTGTAACAGAGATTGATATGAGACATACAGCCTTGGGATTTGGGGCCCTTCTGTCTCACTCAGGCACTGCATTACTGAAATATGAAATGATTAGCCGTAAGCAGGTCATCTAGATCTCCTAAAATAAGAGTCTAAGTTTCCCCAATAGCCAAAAGAAGGAGGGAGAGCCTTCCAGAGACCACTGCAGGCAGCATTCTTCACCTAAACTCCCATCTCCTGATTTATGCACCTTCCACCAATTACAGACATGGGCTGTGAGGTTGAGAGACTGGGGTTTTGGGATTCTAGGGCTTCTTGGGGGGATGTTGCAGCTGATTCTATTCCATGAGGAATGTTCCTCATTTAGCTTAAATCCCCTTCTTGTCCTCTGCTCAGTGAGCTTTGCGTTGATACAGTCCTCACTCACTGCAAACATTTCACTCGTTTTTCACCTCCATGCCAAAATGTGAAATGGTGTTCAAGCTTTGTGTTTGCACCAGAGCACCCTGTGCTTCTCCTGGGTCTGACAGGGAGTTGGGTCCTTTTACTCTTCATGCACAGGGAACTTGGTTCATTGTGCTCCATTGTGCAGACTGAGATGAGAGATTGAGAGGAAAAAATCCTCAAATTCCCTTCTGAGCACAGAAGGTTTTGGATAGGAAGGGGTCTTGAAAATAATTAGGTTCCAACCCCCCTGCCATGGACAGAGACCTTCCACTAGAAGGCTTTCCAGGGTAGAAATATGTGGATTTAAACTTGGGGTTGTTGCATTTTTTTCAGGAAACAAAACCTCAGAGGCTTCTGGACCTTCTCACAGGGAGCTTGGAGGTGTCCCTGTGCCAGCACTGAAAGTCCTGCCTGGGACAGGGGCTTGAGGACAGTGTGACACAGTGACTGGTCACTCTGACACACTCCTTCCCACTGCTGCCCTGGGGAGTCTCCTGCAAAAACTTTTATTAAAACAAACCTATTTGGACAATTTTTTGTCAGTCTGTCATTTCTAACAGCACTTCCCATAATGGCTCCTCCCTGGCTAGCCTCAGACTGCTTTGACAATATCCACATGGCAGGTTCTGAGCTCAGCAGGGAAACCAAACTGCTCTTCTGGCACTGAGTGTCCTGCTGAGTGTCCTGAGGGTGGGCACTGAAGTCTTCCAGGCTACTGGGCATGAACTGACCCTCTGAGGTTGTTTTGGGTTACAGAGGAGCTGGACCCCCAAAGGAAATGATGTGATGAGCCGACATGGCAGAGGGAGAAGCTGGGAGGCAAAAGGCAAATTTCTGTATCCCTGCAGAGCAGCTGGTGAAGGCAGGAGTTTTCCAGCACAGTCTCCTGACCATGGAAGCTTTCACAGAGGCTGAAGAGAGGTTAATTCTAAATAAATCATGATGCCGTTTACAGAGGTGGCACTTCTGAGGAGCAGTCTCTTGTTTTTGGGGTGAAATGCCGAGTAAGCAGCTGTCATTGAGGTTTTACCAAGTCCTTCGAAAATGGGGTTTGTCCCTCATTTCCCTCAGCTTACTGCCATCTAGTGAAACTTGCTGGGAAGGCGATTAAGCCCCTTCCAGCCCCCCGCGCTCCTTGTCCCCCAAAAACCATCAAAAGGAGAAGGAGGAGGACGAGGATGGGGATATCCTTTCAGGCAGCAGTTGTTCCAGGCACATCACTGTGCAGCAAGTGAGGGACAGACAGATAGGAAGATGCTTTGTACTCGATGATCTCATTTCTGAAAGGTTTACTGGCTCTGAGAGATTTTAGATCAAAGAGAGCTGCCCTGCATGACTTTTGCTCATGTGATAATCCCTGTGGATCCCCCTGAAACAGGCAACGCCATGGATCCTTTACCTTAGCTGGAGAGGAGAGAGCCTCATGTGGGGCTGCAGCAGTGAAGGGGAGTTTCCACAGTGGTTTGTTTCCTTAAAATAGGTTGGTAAGAAGGGCTGGGCTCCTTTTTCCTGTTCTTAATCTCTAGAATACAATTATAGATGCCAGTGTGATCAGAAGGTGGAGATCTGGATGAGGGCTGTGGGCAGGTACAAGAGACATGTGCTGAGCTAACAGCCAGCCCCAAAACATGGAATTGCAGTTTAGGAACAAGAGTCCAGGGAAGGGAGAAAGGAAAAGTCTCCTGGTTTTACCAGGGGAACCTCAGCTTCTCAAACACATAATCAGATGTTTTCTATGCAGAGCTCCATTCAGAAAGTTTTTATTATAGAGAACACCTTAGTGAGCTGCATTTAAACATAGCCAACATGTTTCTTTCTGATATATAAAAAGCTATTTATTTCCCATGCCAAACAAGAAAGAGCTAATTGCTCAAGAAGTATGGCCTTTCTAACCAGCACTTGCACTGAATTTAATGCATCCTGAAAATTAAGCTACAAGTGGCCAATTCTCCTCATTCTCTGTGCTCCATGAAGAGCCCTGGACACCTCAGATCCCACCCTGCCTTCCAGCAAGGAAACAACGAGGGGTTAATCTGTTTGAAAAATGTACAGACAGCAACACTGCTCCACAAACATAGATCAGTTTTGTGTCCTGCATGTTGTGCAACAATCCTGACTGCAGCTGTTCTGGGATATATTATCCCAAAGCAGTGGGACAGATGGACTTCACAACGATGGAGAAGCCAGAGAGGAACAGCCCAGCCCTTAAATATCAAGATAAAGATGAAGATACTGAGGACATTTCAGGAGATGTTTACATGGCTAGATCATGTCAGACATGATTAGGAGTCAGTAAAAACTGCATAGGAGGTCAGGGAGGGGATGTAGCCTTCACTCAGCTCTCAGGCTGGAAGAAATGCCCACATCTGAGGGCCTTAATATTGAGGGCTTGGAGGACAAACTTTTCACGCAGTCAGGTCAAAAGAAGGAGTGACTGCTGAGGTGTGGGGGTTGAAAGACTTGCTGTGGATGTCTTACCAGTTGAGGAATGCTGGACTGGAGGTCTCTCAAGATTTATTTGCTAATTTTGGGTTGTTTTTTTTAAGCAAAGCCAGCAATGCTAAGTGGGCTGTCTTCATACATGAGTACAGAGATGAATGTGATGAGTGTGTGACAACCAAATACTTTCAGTGCCAAGTTTTTTTGAAGCAAGGAAGGATAATATTTTTCTACATCTAACACCTATCAGAGCTATCATCAGATGGTGGGAGGGTTTTGCATGCTTACTCTACACTGACACACACAAAGCTGAGCCACAGCCCAGTGCCTGCACCATCACCATAACTCAGTCCTTGAGTGACCTGAGTGGAAGGCGTCCCTGACCATTGGAATTAGAGGAGGTTTAAGGTCATTTCCAACCCAAACCAATCCCATTCTAGGATGCTGGGACTGGGGTTTATTTGCACATTGCAGAATCTCTCAGGATTGAGTATTTACCATAGTGTGGGTACCAGCAGAGAATCTGGGAAAAGCAAATTAATTCTTCAGCCTTGGAGCTTTGTTTTAGTAGCAGCCCAAACATTTGCAGTCCTATTTTGTGTGAAGACTAACTCAGTGTGTGCATACCAAACACTGCTCACATATATGAAATCTCCAGCACCAGATCTTTAATTACAGCTGACTTTATTCCAGTGGTTGAAGATATTCCTCTTAAAAGCACCAAAGGGAGCTGCAGGAGCCAGAGCTTCATCGAGATCAATATGCAGGGGAAGTATAATGTGATTATTGGTGAGTTAAATTGGAGGCAGTAGGAATATCATGATGTATTTGAGATGTGGGACCTTTTGCCATGAGGAAGACAGAAGGAAGAAATCCAGTGTGGTAAAATTGCTTTTGAGACGGAAGAATGTCTGCATAACTGGGATACCTTGGGAATATTTTTCATAGAATATTAAGGCTACAGTTTGGCAATTTTCATTATCTAGCCTGACCTGAAAACACTAGGTCATAGAATTTCACCTCATCATTCTCACTTTCAAACCTATTTATTTTTTCCCATTAATTCAGTGGCAGAACCACAGATTTTACTATTCACAAGAAAACACTTTGAAGTCTTCTTTTAGGAAATATTTTCTAAAAACTTTCCAAGACATTTTATATTTCAGAAGCACTCAATGTATGACCTTTTTGTAAAACTATCTTGGAAGTAAAATAACAACAGTTATTGATTAAACATCTCTGAAAAATAACCAAACTATTTGAAGCTTTGGATACAGTTGAATTAGTAGATTTATCTCCAGAAAAGGGAAAAAGGATGATACAAATTTTTTCCATTTCATTTTGAATTGTGGTAAATAATTGGGAAATGTTTTCAATCAAATTAACAAATTTTGAACTAGAAGCTGAGATCTGACTGTGATTTACCACAACCCATATGAGTTCCTGACACATCCCCTGAAGCCAAATATTACTTCAGCTTTTCTTTACAAGCAATATTTACTTTTTGTCTCACTACTTCCTCCACCAGATATTTTAATAACTTCATGGTGTTCCATTACATGAAAGATATTATAACATTTGGAATCACCATCTTAATATAAATTGAAGGCTGTTATATCTTCCAATCTGCCAAAAGTTTTTAAGTTTTTCAAAACACTCAATTTTAAGTCAAGGCCAGAATGTTTCTTTTGACCTGACCAGGCTTTTATGTGATATACTTTGAGAGTTGATGTCACCAGTCTCCACTTAATGGTGTCTATGAATAAATGAAATACATTTATTAACAAATAGTGGCTGACTTTCCTTATTTTCCTCTTGCATTATCACCTCTGGATTTCTTGTATCGGTGCTATTTTTGTGTTGGTGTTAAGCTCTAAAAGCAACAAACATAATGAGTTCACAGCTTTATTTTATATTATTTGGAGCTATTCTGGAAGGCTTTTTATCTTTCTAATTCTCTGAAGAAATGTCTCTGCCTTGTCTCAACCTCTTTTTGGCAAGCCACAGCATTTCTGACAGAAGGAGCTGACCCCACTGACCCTTGCAGGTCTGCTGGGGGCTTGGGGCAGGAGGGAAAGTCAGAATTTCATAGATCATGATGAGCCAAATGGCTTCATCAGTGCCATAGTCATCTCCCATCATTTGCTTCTGGAAACACTGCTGTGGGGTGCAGAGCCTGACATCTTGTGTTGCAGCTGATCTCCATCACCTTCTGCTCCTCTGCCTCCCCTGGGAGTGGATCTGTGTCTCTGCTAACCTTGGAAAAGCCAACTCAGCACAACTTGTCCACGTTCATTTCACTGAGAATCAGGCAAGCCCAAACACAGATAATAGCCCCTTTATGTTGACTCGTGTTTTCCCACCTTGTAAACACCCTCTGAATTTATATTCCCATCATCCCTGCTATAATACTGTTCCCTAAGCCATAAAAAGAATAATTCTAAGCTTCTTGACAGCTAATATTTCTGTTGAGCCATATTAATGCATTGCAAGTCTGACCTCAGTACTGATGCATCACAGCCTGATCCTGCTCAGTGCTGAGTTCCCTCTGTGCCTTTTGGTGTGCCCTGATGCTGGTGGAAGGTGAAGGAGCTCAGAAATCTGTACAATTGCACTCCAAAGCAGGAGTAAAGGCACAAAACAGAGCCAAGATTCTCACTGTCACTCTGTCACTAATGTAAAGGTGAGACATATTTGCAGGTGCTAAACTCTGCTAGGAAGGATTCCTGTAAGAAATGGTATCCCCTTGGGATAGATGTCAGCAAGAAAATAAAAAGCTTTACATCTCCATGCTGCTGTGGGCAAAAACAGCACTTGTGTGTGAGTTCTGTGAGCGTGTATTTCTAACTAGACACCAATGGTTCACATGCAGAGCACGTTTGTTTGAGCAAAGTTTAGCTTTGGGTTTCTTTAGCTGTCCAATTAATTTTTATGTTAATCATTGCGTCTGGAAGAGTAATGTTTTCAATAACTTTGTGTCATTCACCCTACATGGAAGCTATGAAGACACTTGGAAGCACAGTCTGCTTAAAGAGCAAGAGACATCTATTAAAAACCCTTCTGTCATGAGCTATAGGCACACATGCACCACATCCATTTCTCCCAGACAGGCAAAAGCCATCACGTACCTAAAACTACAATTTGTACAAAAAACCCCATCCCAATCTGGGTTCACCTCAGTTTTCCTTGGATCAGAAAGGTCAAAAATCCTTCAGCAATAAAACCAGGGAGCTCTCTTGGCTGAGCTGATGTACATGATAGGCCCTGATTCTTGCTTCACTCATTTCCATGTAAAGATGTTTCTGAGTGCTTCCTGTGTTGTGTACTGGTCTGCAGTCTATGATTCTGGAGAAGCCAAACCAAAAACATCCTGAAATTATTTCCCCTTCCTCCTAAAGGACCTTAACACAACCAGAGCTGTTTGAAGTAGCTTTTTTTCTGGTTACTGCAGCTCTGACTGACAAAATTCTTGAGATAATGAGAAGCTCATCCAAATGGGATTTCCAGCTGTGCTGTATTCTGGGAAGGGTGGCTCTGCTCTGCACACTGCAAAGCTTGTCCACAAGGCTGGGGAGGCTGCTGGGTGCACCCCAAATTCTGCAGGGAGGAAGCTGATAATAAAGATTAAACCCTGCATGTTCTGCAATAAACTCCTGGGTTGTTTTCCTCGTCAGCTCACATTTGAGGTAGCACCCAAATTGGGTCCCTGGGCAATTATTCGAAGCTGAAAGCTGGAGCCAAAGATTGACATATTTGGGTACTCCGGTGGAATTAATGGATTAACTCCCAGTCAAAACCACTTTAGCATTCTCCCTTCATAGTCTGCAAAGTTAAATTACTCTGGGCAGTGAGACAGAGCTACCAGCTTTTACAAAACCAGAAACTCAGCTATAATTTTTTCAAGCCGCCGACATGGAAGGATAAGGTTTCTGCTCACATAGCATTTCACAGTGGCATCTCTGTAAACCATGCAGGAGCTGCAAGGAGTTGGGGAACACAATGTGTGTGTCAGGAGCACAACCCACCAGTGTCTGCAGGGAGGAAAGGTTCAGAATGGGGGAGAGCTGGGAGAGCAGATCCAACAGCTGGGAATGGCAGTCAGAGAGCATCAGACTGGGAACATGGCACTCATTTCTGACTGGGAGAGATGCTGGCTGTGGGAATGGATCCTCCATGGTCATAGCATGGGTTTGCCAGCACTTGAGGCTGAAGAATTTTATTTTTACCTTTAACAGAGAGTGCTGAAGCTTCTCCTAGCTTGATCTTTTCTCAGAAAGATGATGGGAATGGTTGTTCCTGAGCTACACAGGGACGTAGATCAAAGTCTTCACTGGCCTTAATCTGACCTTGGTGAGCAAGAAACACTGGGGAAATACCCTCTCCTCTTTGCCCACTAACCCCAAGCACTGCAATGCCTACTGCCTGCTGCTGGCAAACTGCAGGGCCACGGCTTGATTTTCAAAACAGACCTTACAGCCCTAAGATCTGTGACTCCATGGTGGGAAGGAGAAGCAAAGGGAAAGGCTGGCTGAAACCTCTGCTCTTGCACCTGTGACAGCTTCATGGGTTTCACATCAGCAGTGGCACTCAGGCACGGTGTCCTGGGCATTACCACAGGCAGGTGACCAAAAGCAAGTCAAAGCAAGGAGGGAGTGAGCTGTAGTCTCTCTCATTTTGTCACAGACACCCCCTCACACACAGAAATGAAGGTTCATGCTGGCATCCTATGGGTGTCTTAGGCCAGAAACTTATCATCAGCATCAGAATCCATTTGACTGGCAAATGCTTGCACATGTGGTTTAGGTGAAAAAAAAAATGATGCCCACTATCAGAATGAATTTCTGAGCATCTGACTTATGCAAAAGACTTTCTTTCAATGTCTGTCAAGCGCTCTGAAATACATTTGTGCCAATGCCTGCCCTTGTTCTGCTGAGCCTGGAGACTTCTGCTTGGACTTTTTTCCTTTTCCCTGGAATGCTCTGGATCACAGCAGCTACATTTGTCTGCAGCACTCTCTGCTGTCACTGCTTGCTCTCTGGGACCTTCAGCTGAGATGTAGAGTTTACATCATTGTTGTGGTAGGTAAAACTTTCAGTGCTGCAACATCAACTGCTGTACATCTCTGCAAGTTAAGTGCTTGGTTAAACACATCCAGGTCTCTGAGTTTTGTTCCTCTAGGAGTTGTGCAAGGCTTTGCTGTCCTGAAACAGCACAGAGCAGTTGGGTATCTACCCTGTACCTTAAGCCACATGTGTCCTATGCTAGGCAATGTGATCCTCAGACCTCTCCCTCTCCCAGGGCCAGGAAGAGGTGTCCCATTTATTCCTCACATTATGGGAACAAGGATGTCAGTGCTGACTAGTGTCTTGTACATCCCGGATAGGAAAATTAGGTGGGTTTTTTAACACAAAGATAACTCCATTATAATGCCTTATTTGCATGTGTGCTGAAGCACTTTTGCATCATTTTCCTTGATAGAAACAGTCATATGTGCAATGATGATACTCAGATATTAAAGATTTTTGTTGTAAAAAAGTGCATAAGGGTATCCCTGTCCACATGATACCATAGTAAAACCAGCAGAAAAACACAGAGGCCTTTGGTTTGGTAGTTATATCTGGAAATGCATGTCATAGAAAGAAAGATACAGAATGAGAAAGGTGAGGAGCAGGGAGAGGAGATGTGGCTGAAACTCTTCATTGGGCACACTGTGGATCCACTGTGTCCTGCACTCAACTGAAAAGCTCATTTCAAGCTTTCCAGGCACCATGTTAGAAAATTAAGCTGTCAGATCTGCTTACAGGCAACATGCTAACCCATGAAACACATTTTCTCTGTTCACTGGCACAGTGCACTTCAGCAAATCTTCTTTCTGTTATTCCCTCAACATTACTGTCATTTCTAGAATAAAAACCCTCTTCCCTGCATGAGGTGTGGAGAGCAGAGTCTCAAGGTGCTCTCAGTTGATAGATAGTGATGGGGTTGTAAGTTTGAAAGATACCAAGGACCTACATCAAAGTTTCATGCCAGATCTCAGTCTCAAGTTGAGCAGAAATATGTTTAAAAAGGGGCACTTGTGACATTCAGCCTAACTTTGCCCTCCTGCCTGGTGTGCCTGTCTCTCCATGGGCTATACAAGCAGCCTGGGGCAGGCTGCACTTCTCAGGCAGGTGTTTCAGAATCTAGCAGCTGTGATCAGTCCAGAATGCAGCTTTCTGATGCTCTTTGTGAGCTGAGCACAGAAATTTGTCCCCTCTCCACCCCAGGGCATGGCTGTAGACACAGCAGGACAGATCCACTGCCATGGGTTGTGTCTCTCCCTCAGCCACAGCAGAGCCAGTTCTGCATTTGTATGAGCAGGAAAAGGTCTAACTTGTGTCACTCTACCACAGTAAAATACATTTAGCTCATCCTATTGTACTGCAGGTATGATCTTGTTTCATTTCAACAACTTGCACTAAAAATCTGTCTGTTTTATCATTCCAAAGAAATTAAAATTATTGGGCCAATGTCCTTCTTCTTACCAGCAATGAAATTAGACATCTCAAGCTGTAATGAGCAAAGGGTTGGCAATGAAGAACATAAAAGACATTTTGCCTGAAAGGATTTTGATGCCAAAAGGAATAACTCAAGGAGCAGACTGGATTGCAGGTAAATAAACTGAAGGATTTGTTATCAGATTACTCTTTCTGCTAAATTTTTCCAAGATCTAACAAATGCTTGTGAATGTGTTGAATATCTAAGAGCTTTGAAGCAGCTTAGCATGAATAATTCTGCAAGTCACTTGCTTTTTGCTATTCTCCTTTTCAAAAGGGGAAAATGAGAAGAACATTGCAAAAGGGGAAGATGAGAAGAACATTGCAGCAAATCAGGGATGTCAGCATTTTGAGGGAAGGTCTTCCCCTGGTGTGAAATAGCCGAGTCTCCTCTGGCTGCAGTGGGATCTGCAATGGGAGTGAGGTAGCTTAGAAACAAGTGGCCAGCTGAAGTTTGTCAGCACAAATTTTGGGAATAAGTGGGTGAAAGTGATGAATGACTGCAGGGAAGGGCAGTCCATGGTGCCCTGGCCATGGCAGAAGGTGAATGGGGATCTCTGTGTGAGGTCTGGCACCAGGAACACGTGGGAGGTGCTGGAGAGAGCTCAGATCAGTCAGTGTGGGCCTCCCTGCCTGCCCTGCACATACCAAGCTCAGGTAAAAATCCAGTTATGGGGCGATGCTTTCTCTGCTAATGGACAAAGCTGTGAAGAAGAGTTCATCTAATTTGTTCTTTCAATATAAATGCTTACACCTAAAAAATATTTCAAATGAACGGCACTGAGCACCACTGAGAATTTTGGACTCCTCTTACTCCTGATGTGAGTTTTTAACTGGCCAAGCATTGTCACCAGTGCCAGGAAGCACAAACTCAAAGAAGGTGGGCAGGGGGCCTGCTGGACCATTTTGCTGTTAAGATATGATTCCTCCCAGGAGAATGTTTCAACACCTTACACTAGGAACGTGCAGATAGGCTTATGAACAACAAGTGGACTTGGAGAAAAGATAATTTTTGCACAAAACTTGTAGAGAATTATTACTTTTAAAGGCTGTGAGCTTGGTTTTCTGGGTATTCCTACTAGGAAAATAATCTTGAAAGGAAATTATGCTTTTTATCAACTTCTGTGGCTCAAATGCCACAGCTGCTGAAATGTATCTTGCAGGGAAGTGTGTAATGAACTGGGGGACTGCTGGCTGATTTTAATGCCTGTGGGCACATGCCTGCCCTTGCACTCCAGGCTTTTATTCTTATCTGCCATCCTCTGCAGAGCTCTCTCTGCCAAGAAGTATGTACAGTGTGTTGGTGATACGTGAGCAGCTACTAAAAGGGAAAAAAATGATACAAAATTTACTTTGGGGAGCAAGCATTAGATTTTAGCCACCACTGACTCAGCCAGAGGATGACTTTGCTTACAGCTCCTACTGTCCATGCACATGATCCAAGTCTTTCTGCATTTCTGCATCTCTAAATATTCCCAGGATGTGACTGACTTGTTGAGTGGGATATGGATCAGTCCTTGGGATTGCGTCACAAAGAACTTTGCGCACTGCAGTAGCCTGCACCTGGAATTACCCAGCCAAATCTGAGTGAGGAATTGGTTCAAATTTACATTTTACACCACAAAGATATCCTGTAGGATACCCCTGTTTTGTGCTCAGTCATTGGTGTAATTATAATCATTATGTGGAACACACAAAGGGGTTATTAAATAGCTGTACTCTTTAAGTATGTACTAATTATATAAAGCACAGTACAAGGACAGCACAGAATGTCTCCTGATAAGAGTAGCCTACATCTCTGGCATCCATCTAAATTAAAAATCTTCTCAAAATAATAACCTTAAGTAACTATGCACTTCAGAGGCAGCTGCAAAAGAGTTAGAGCTAACTCAATCAACTAAATTATGTGTAGATGGCTCCATTTTTATTAGTGGTCTCCAATATATACAAATTTCAGTAGCACAGCAGCCACAACAAATGGATTACTACATTATCTATTATAATCCCTTTCCTTTCTGTCCAAACATTTCTTTCACCCTAAAGACTAGCTTATAAACTAAAAAAAAAAATAAAATCCAGCAAACAACAACAGCGGCAACAGAAAAACAATGAGGAAAAAATGTCCCTGCTTAAAATTCCATCTCTTGGTTGGTTTTGCTGAAGATAAAAGATGCACTCTGCTGAGATGCTTGAAAGCAGTGTGGAGGGGAAAGCAAAGGGCCATTTTTACCAGGCACTCTTTGGTAAAAGCACTCCAGGCAATTATGATTCCTGTAAATGCAACCTACTCCAAACACTGCTTGGACAAAAAAATACATGGGAAACAGAAATCTGCCATCAGCTTCTCATCTCTCTCTCAAACACAGGCTCCTAACAGTGGAGAAGGGTCAGGAGGAAAGGAACTCTCACTGAGTCAACAGCAGGGATGGGGCAGCAGCTGTTGGACAGAGCTGCCAGGTGAGGTTATCAGCAGCCAGGGATGGCTAACTGTGAGGCCCAGGAGGTGACTCTGTGCCACAGTGGAGGGGTTGGATGTGCTCTCAAGAGACATTTGCTGCAATGAGAGGCAGAATATCATGGAAGAGAATAAATGCATGATGGGTCTAAAAATTTTTTTAGTTGAGATGGGAGAAGAAGAAAGATGTCTGCCAAACTGAGTAATAAAATTTAGCCTAATTTCAATAAACAGTTTCCTGAATCAGAGGCTGGTCCCACAGCATTCACAGTACTATGCTTTTCACAGCATAATACTGTGAAAGCTATTGCCTTGAGTAGATAAAGGCTTTCAAGACAAGACAAACCACTCTGAAGCACTGAGAAGGACCCATGCCCAGCCATGGTAAAAGGACAGCATTTCTTTTCATATTTTATGTTTGAAAGGCCAAATTTAACTCCAGAAGACCCAAGTATGTCTCCCACCATGCAGGGGATGCATAGGCACAGCCATGGTTTTTGACATGTAGTTATTCAGTGCTTCCAAGAGGAACTCATTTGGGTGTCCCAGAGAGGGGTCTGGGATGTAGAAAAGCAGCCACAGTTCAGTCCCCTGGGCACACGTGTGCTTGTATTGGAAGATGACATAATCATCCCTGAATAAATAAGTGTCTTATGCCTCATTCTGCACCTAATGAGGGGATTTCAGGATCTCTGCCTGGAAGAACACCTTTGCATACCCTGAAGTACATTCATTGCTGTTGCCCCCACACCTGGCACTGCCAGCTAAGGTCAAGGGCTTGAAGCTGTCAGTGAAAGCAGCCTGGGAAAAGCCAGTGCAGGAAGCAGGCTCCAGTTCTTGGTAGACCTGATATGTTGCATTTGCAAGTTCTTTGGTCTTGTTTATTTTCATAACATGTCACTCCCTTGGAGCTGCCTATTATCCAACACAACAGAAAAGCACCAAGAATAAAGCAAGGCAGAAACTACTGTTTAGTTCAGGAAGACAGAGTGTTGTCACCATATTGCAACAGTTCTATTATCATTATATTTCAAAGGTTCAATATTGCTAGGGTTTCGTACCTCCTTGATGTTTCTCATAGGCAGCTCCTCCAGGCACTGACTCTTCCTTGTCCTCACAGCAGCCAACTGACTCCAGCTCCCATCAACCAACCAATCCACCCTTTTATAACACTCTTCTTACTGGCTACAGCTGTGGCCTGTTAACATCAGGCCTGCTCCTAATCCTTAACAATTGGCTCAGGTGCAACTCTTTAGGGGATAAGATTACATTCTATACCACCTTCATTTACCCATACTGTATCCTGCTACAACAGATGGGCAGCAGAGCAAAGAGTACTGGTCATGTTTCAAACAAAGGGTATGTATGGAAGGATGAGGGAGAAAGAAAACCAAAGACACAGAAAATCTGTTGGGAATGGAGCCAGTTTTGCTATGCACCAACTGAGCACCTAGGACTGTACATCTTGCGGTTTTACTGCAGAAACCCCAGGGTAGATGCACTCTGCTGAACTTCATCAGATAAAATAATGGGGAGGTCTTGGGAGAAGACCTCTCCTGCTCTGGAATGCTTCCTTTCTCCCCAGGAAAATGTGGTGGGAAGGCCTCACTAGGGCTGGTGGAGAGTGGGTGTGTGCAAGGACAGCTCTGGACATGCTCCTGGGAGAGGAGCAGGGAAGCTGTGACACCTCCTGACAGAGGTGGAAACTGAGCCTGGCCCCCTCCTGTCTTAGGAGAGAATGGTGTGAGAAAAGAAGGAAGATTCTTTCACCTCTGTAATATTTGTATTCGAGTGTTCCCTGGTCAATTTTCTGAAGGGAAGTTTGGAGACACTTATATATCAGATGTCAGGGTGTAAACTCCATTTTCTTCGTTGTCTCTTGGCTAGCTGCAGGTGATCACACATTGGGGACCACCCAGGGCCCCTGGTAGCTCTTATGAACCAGGATTTTTGATAACCTGGACTCAAATATATATAAAAAAACCCATTAGGAACATATAGGTGGGATATGTGATGTGCTGATTGCTCTGAAAGTATTTTGTGCAGTTTCCCATTCTCATAATTTCTGCTCTGATTTTTCCCAGTCTCCCCACACACAGAATAACAGATTCTCAGTACCCAAAGCAGCAACACCTTCCTCTCAAAACAACCCCTTTCAGATCTGGATCTTAGTCACAAGGCCATTTATTCTGAAACTTGACCTACAAATAACATTATAAAGAGATGAGGGTGTATCCTCCAAAGCTGGGGGTGAATGAATGGGGGTGAATCAGCAAAACCCTGCAGAGGGGGCCCTTGGTGCTGATCTCCACCTGTAAAATACAGATTATAACTCTTCCTGTATGGTACATCATAGGGCTGTTGTGATGCTTAATTAAAGCATTTAGAACGTCTTTCAGCAGCATCAGTCTATAAATGTTAAAGGAGGCTGTACTTCTTCTTCTCTCATGGTTACCATCAATTGTTTTATTGATCTAGTCCATTACAGACTCAGGAAAAGAATTGTTTATTATTGCAGTGAGAACTTGGAGTAGAAATATTTCTTTTCTCCTCACTACACTCAGAACTTGCTTCCACAGATGTTTTTAATCATCAAAAATGTTGACTTCAGCCTACAAAAAGCATCAGGAAAATACTGGATATCATTCCCCACTAACTAAAAGCCTTTTTTTCTGATCTTTCCATAACAACTCACATGTTCAGTTTATTGGCATCTATTGGGACTTTCATATGAAAGAATTTCAGCAGAAAAAATATCTCTGCTCTTCACTTATGGCTGGATGAAAAAGTAGTTGATATCAAACAGAGGCTCCCCACTGTTTCACAATGTTTTAAATCAGATTATTAATGTACTGCAAGCTGATGGTACATAAAAATCTCAAATGATTTCTCTGAGAGTTTGCATGCAAAGAGACTGCAAAATCTGTTCTCAGCATTTAAATGCTTTTAGAAAAACTGAATTGATGTCAGTAGAGAGAAATGATTAATGGCAAATGATAATTTAGCTACGAGCACTGTAAAATTTTATTCCTCATTATATGAACATGTAGTCATGCTAAAAATCCAAAACATATTGTAGTAGTTCCATTCAGGAGCAGCATTTTTAAGGTGTCAAAGTATCCTGGCAGTCCAATTATTACTCATAGAATCCTGAGAAATCCTCTGTACTGACATTATATTTTTAATTAGTTCACAAGTTATGCAACAGTTGATAACATAACACTTAACATTTCAGAGAAAGCTCAGCAATAAACAGGTGCTTTGTTACTGCACTCCCTTCTTTTTCAATTACAGGGAGAATAATGTTTTTACAAGGAATCAAACAAAGGTTAATTTGCAATTAGAATTTTATGATGGGAAGAGGCTCTGTTGCTGTGTTCTGTGACTCACAAGTCCACCCTGAGATGCAGAAAGAAAGGGAGGTCAAAAAAATACTCCACAGAGATGTTCAGATGCTTGTCCATTGGACAGCAGTTCCCAGCTCAAATTATACTGAATTAATGAGGACAGTGAAATGAAAATTTACCCACATAGAGATTAGGAGGAAAAGGAAATAGGAGTTTTTCTATTCTTTGTGGAATGGCAGACTGAGAGTGTCGCAGACATGTTTTCATGAAAAATCCTTTCCCTAGGATTTTTCCTCCTGAGAAGCTGAGAAGCCTCAGGAACAAAATGTAAACAATGGTTATCTGCTGCTGTGGAATGCAACAGGTGCATCTGTGATTGGTCTCATAGAGTTGTTTGTAATTAATGGCCAATCACAGTCAGCTGGCTTGGGCTCTCTGCCCGAGTCACAAGCCTTTGTTATTATTCTTGGCTGTTCTATTCTTAGCTAGCTTTCTGATGAAACCTTTTCTTCTATTATTTTAGTATAGTTTTAATATAACATATATCATAAAATAATAAATCAAGCCTTCTGAAACATGGAGTCAGATCCTTTGTCTCTTCCCTCAACCTGAGACCCGTGTGAACATGGTCACACTGGGAGATTAGGGGAGTTGCCAAAAATTGCAGCCAAAATAGGCAGAGAGCTCCTATCCCTTGGCTCCTGGCTTGGTGCCTCACTATAAGGTAAATTCTGATTTTATGTTCCTTCTTCTCTTGTGCCACATGAATCTCTGCAGTCTGGGTGAGGGTTGAATTCACAGGATGGGATTAAATCTACAGAAATGAAATCTACAGAAACAGCCCATGGCCCCTTGCTGTGGAGGGATGAAGAAATCAAGAAATTCAAGGAGGAGTGGAGGAGAACCTATATCCAGGTGTCTGCTGGAGGCACCTCTTGCCTGCCCACACCTGTACTGGCCTCACTCCTGCCTGAGTGGCATCTGAATTGCTCTGCACGTTTTTTGGGTCCTGAAGCTTTGCTCTGGTAGCTTCAGTTTAACAACACAGCAATAATGACTAATTATATCCCAAAAATGGGGTGTGTGCAGGGGAAAGGGGGAGATTCTGCTTAGAAAGGAAAAGCCTAAAATATATTGAAGTGTAGTAAAGCTCCAGGAGCTGTTTGCAATGGGGTTCTGTGGTCTGCAGTGCCCTTGGCTGGCTTGATCCACCCTTCCCTGACCATCTAATGGGAGGACAAGGACACCTTACTCAGTACCAGGACACCAATGAGAGGGGACCTCTAGCCCTGCCTAGAAAGGAAAATAATCCTCTCCCTCCTGGCAGACAGGACACACGTCCTGCTGCTGCTAAAGCCATGCCTGGAGATTGGCCCAGGCGGTAAATTTATCGTGCAGGATGCTGCCATGGCCAAGGAGGGTGAGGCTCTTGTGTTTTCTCCAGGAGCAGGAATCTGTGAGTGAAATGAGCTGTGTTTGAGACTTTAGGCTTGTCCCTGTTCTGCTGCCCAGGGCCAGAACAAGGATTGAAACTCTAATTTGTCACCAATTTCTTTATCCTAAAATAATAAAGATCTGTAAGACTTCCTTGCTATTCAGCTATATTATTTCAACTAAGATTTATTTATAAAGGCAAAGTATTTATTTATACATTTACCTTCAGTGCAGCACAGGCAAATTTGGACATTGATTTTGTATTTTTTTTTTCTGTCTAGCTCTTGTAATGGATGAACAACAATGATTTGCAGATTTTGGCAGAGTCACTGCCAGGTATGGCCACACAGTGGCAAGCAAAGCAATTAAGCAAGATGAGGATATACTATCTCAGAAATGAGAAATTTCTGCCATGAAAAAATAGTGTGCAAGTGTTCCAGATACCTTGGCTTAATTGTTTATGAATATTTCTAAATATCCTAAGTCATCGATATTCACCATAAATCAGAAAAAAATAGTACATGAAAAATAAAATTTCAGGTTTGTATATGTTATCTGACTTTTAAGCCTTTGGGTTTTTAATAATCCTTTGGGCTTTACCCTTAAGCTGCTTGTAGCAATCATAAAGCTAAATTGTGCTTTAAAATGAAATCTGGCAACTTCCAGTAAAACTTGATTTCAGGAGCTAAGGATCTAAAAGCCATTCTGATAACATCAGATTAATTCTAAAACTATTCTAAAACTGTTGGAATTGACACCTGCAGTCTGATAAACTGCTGCTTCCCAAGTCCTAAGCAGAAGGTGGGGGAAAAAATGGAAGAAACCAGTCTGTAGCCAGCTTGGAGCTCACATCCATCTACATCTTCCTGACACCCTTGTTCAATTGGGCAAGGAAAGAGGAGGATTTGGGGTGAATCAGTTGTGGTCTTCCAGTTTGTAAAGGGAGCCTACAAGAAAGATGGAGAGAGGCTTTTTACAAGAGCCTGGAGGGACAGGACAAGGGAATGGATTCAGACTGGAGGAGGGTAAGCTTAGATTGGATATTAGAAGGAAATTCTTTACTGGGAGGGTGGTGAGGCACTGGAACAAGCATCCCAGAGAAGCTGTGCTCACCCCATCCAGATGTGCTCACCCCATCCTTGGAGTTCACAAGGCCAGGTTGGATGGAGCTCGACCACCCTGGTCTAGTGAAAGGGGTCCCAGCCCATGGCAGGGGGCTGGAATGAGATGATCTTTAATGTCCCTTCCAACCCAGGCCATTCTGTATTCTATGAAGAGTACACAAGCAATGCAAGATGCTTTATTGTCCATGCATGTTTATGATTTTCCCTCCTGAATCCCAGCTGTGTCACTGTCATATTTTCTGGAAAAATCCCTTTGCCAGGATTTCTTCTCCTGGGAAGCTGAGAAGCCTCAGAGAAAAATGAAAACAATAATTATCTGATTGCTTCTCCTGTGTTTTACTGCTTTGGAATGTGTTTGGAGATTGTTTATCCAACATGTGAATTGTTTTACTTAATGACCAATCACAGTCAAGCCATGTCAGGACTCTAGAGTGTCATGGGTTTTTCATTAGTATCTTGTTAAGCCTTCTGTAAGTTTCCTTTCTCTATTCTTTAGTATAGTTCAGTATAGCATTCTTTTATATTATATAGATAATACAATAATAAATTAGCTTTCTAAGAACATGGAGTCACATTCATCATTTCCTTCCTGCCACGGGGGACCCCAAGAAAATACCACACAGCTGTGGGTTTTTTCTAGACATTTAAAGGAGGTAGGAAAGTGACTTTTGCTTGGATGTGTGCTTCAGGAGCTGAGCAAGTATGATCAACCTTGTGGCATGGCAAGCTACCTGAGGCCTTGTCAGTGACTGTGCATGTTGGAAGCTTGCATCCGTTTTTGAGGTGACTCCATGGTGCAGTAGGGTTGAGCTAAGGAACCATCCAATATTCCCAAGAAATGCACTCTTTCCCAGAAGATGCTCCCAGAAGAGGAACCACAGCAGTCTCAGCTGAAGTCGGGCAACTTCTCTTTGGCTGCTCTGTGTTCAGATGCTCCCTTGCTATTTAGCTTGTGCTCTCACTTGGTGGGTTTCAAACTCCATGAAGAAATTTGGAGAAGCAGCGCTGGAGGAGCCTAAAGCGGATCATGGAGTGTCCCAAACTCCAGGCCCTCCTCAGCAGAAGGCAGGAGCATCCCTTGCCTTGGTCAATGGCCTGGTGCTGGGCCAGGCACTGTGTGCTCTGGAGGGGTCATCACCACACAACACCTTAAATCAACCTGTCTTCCCTCACATTTAAAACTTCCCTTGATTAATGGTGCTGAAAACCTGATAAATGAGAATCAGCCAAGTTGTGCGTACAGATATCTGGGCAGATTAAATAATTAATCATCCTGTAATTAATAAAGACAGATACTGGCTTTTTCTGAACTTTCCCTCCTCCTCTTCTCACGCAGACTTTCAAAAGGTTTTTGACAAAAATAACTGCAGACACCAGGCACTAATCCTGCTTTCTGGGGGAGGGGGCCCCGCTGCTTTATTAACGTGGCAAAATCTGTGCATACATTTGAGCAGTAATGAGATCTCCAGGGCAAAGCATGACATCTGCTCCAGAACTTCTAAAATACAGGTTAATTTACACCAACCAAACCTCTTTGAAGCCAGGAGGTTTGATTTTCACTTGTAGACTTAATGTAGTAGTGTCTGACAAGCATCCAGCCCTCAAAGGCCTTGCCATTACTTAGCTCCCAGTAAACGAGCCTATCAAAGCATTTTATGAATAATACAACCAAATAATCTGTTGGCACAGGAGCAGCTGGGTTCTTGGGCACCATCATGTGAGTGGTCACTTGCCCCAGAGGTGGCCATGCCTGCAGGGATGGACCAAATGCTCTCAACTTCACCATTATTTCCACTGTAGAAATCAAGAAATTCAAGCCCCCAAGGATAAGACAAATGGATCTAATAGAAAAGGTAAAACTAAAGGTAGAGTTTGTTTTTTCAGAGGAGACCAAGCTACTTATTTCCCTTACTTTTCTGGTCAAACACTACATTTTTTGTTTCTTCTGTTGCTTTGTTGTTGTTGTTGTTTTGTCTGTTTGGGTTTTTTCTTTTTGCTTGTTTGAGGTTTTGTTTTGTTTTGTATTTTTAAAGAGAGGAAAAAACCAGCCAAGTTATTACAACGAAATTATCAATGTAGTTAATTTTTAAAAATACATCTGAAAGGCAGGGACCGTTTGTGGTGGGTGATGGTGGAATTGGGCCATTTTTTCAAGAGCTGTACAGAAATTCTTCCAAGTGATGGTCCCTTCACCCCTTTGCACCTTCTTGTCAGAGCAGATTCATTTGGGACCCTTCAGCTCAGGTCCTCATGGAATTAAAAATGGTCCTTAGGACAAACACAGTATTTTTCTTAGGAGAACACCAATATTCTAGGTGTCTAACATGAGTTCCAACACCGGTGCCCAACAGAGCCTTTCACTTTCATTAAACCAATTTACTAAAGTGGTTTATCCTTTGAAAGGTTTATTGAGAGCTCAATTACACCCTATTAGCATTTGCAGGAGGAGATTTTGTACAGGACTCAGTTCTTCAAGCTGAAGTAAAGTTCATAATAAGCTCTCAGGGACAACAGTCGAGGCTGAGCAAATTCAGACTGCAAATAAGGATATCACCTTTTTCCTTGTTTCAGTTAGTTGGTTATTTTTTATGTTATTAAGAAGAATGTTTGCTAATATCTACAACAACCTACTAGGGAAATATAGCATCATATTGACCAGCTGCAGATTTCCAGGCAGCTCTTTCAAAAATAGATGCCACTTGCTTTTCAAAATTTAGGGATTTGATACAGAAATCACTGGGTTATTTTCTGATGCAAGAGGCTACTAATGTTTCCTGGCCCTTGAAATCCATGAACTCACTAACTTGAATAAGATAAAGCAACTGAAAAACAAAGGCCACTAGGACAGAGGATCAGTCAGGTGCAGATGTGTCTTAGACAAATCAATTTCTTTTCCCTTGTCTGAAAGGCCCTTCCGACAAATTATTTAATGAGATTATCCTAAATCTTTTTCACAGAAGTCAGCTTTAAATCTGATTTTAGAGATTACCTGCTGCAATAATCCAGACATAATTCCTAAAATGCACTCAGGAATGCTGGGTCCAGTTCAGGACAAATTTAGGCTACAGAAGAGCTGCAAATACCCTGAGAAGCCCTGGGAGCTTGGGAAAAGGTACTGCCTGTTTTCCACACTTGCCAAACACAAATCAAATATATTAAAAATAAAAGAAAAAGAGAGCAAAATTAATGGAGCTTTATGGACATTATCGGGAATGCAGCAGGAAGTAATCAAGTACAAGATCACGTTGCTTGTGTGACTGTTGCCATGACATTCAAAAAGCACTTAGTGTTATCATAGACTATGAATATTCTGTTGCCTGATTGATAGTCTGTGGCTTTTTTTCCTTGTAAGCAAATGCAATGACAATATTAAGCAATTACTGATAATGTCACCCAGCTGCTTTCCTGCTGCCTGGGTGACAGGAATTCTGAACTGCAGAAAAAACAAATTTATTAAAGGATGGAGCATCACCCTCTGCTCGCTGGCGTTGTGTTTGACCAGACACAGCAGAAGGCTTCATTTTCAGCAAATGAAAGGAACACATCCTCAGTAAACTTTACTAGGGGAAGTACCATGGGGCTTATTTAGCTCTGATTAGATCAATGAGACTCTCTAAACACAGCAATTAAAAATACAATTGGTAGCAATGTAGCCTGCTTTAAGCATCTGCACGCCTGAGAAGTTCATACAGGAATAAACTTGTTAAAGTACATTTCCTGATTAGTAAATAATCAATATGCAAGGTGCTTGCTAGCTTCACATGGAGCAATGATAAGGGCCAAATTTTCCTCAGCTAAGTGTTTCAGCAGCCTGCTGCCAAGAGCCATTGCATAGGGCTTAATTTATGGGTAATTTACCAGATTGTGTCCATCTTTTCCCTTAATTATCCAGCAAGGACTATATGTCCCAGCATGCAACGTCTGACTGTGAGCCAAGCAGAATTTTGGGCTTGGATCAAGGACTAAATGTTGGCTCCTGCTGTTGCTGGGTGTGATGGAGTCACTGGAAGCATAATGGGAAGATCTACAGTGAAGCTTGGGATTTGGGATTGTAGCCTTTGGCTAAAAACTTGACCTGGATCTGATGGCCAGGACTAAAATATCAGCACCTTATGAAACTGCTTTCAACACTGAGGACTTGGCAGATGCCTCCACTATTTCATTCTTGAAACACAGGGAGTTTTAGCTGCACTTCTGTGTCAAAGTTTTATTACTTGTCCCAGAAAAGAGAAATCAGGTCACACTTCAGAGGTGCAGAGAGGTCATCTCCTCCCACACTCGTGCTGCTCCCTCCTGAGGTTCTCAGGGTAAGAAGATCTGGCCCAAAGTGTGCAGAGTCTCAGTTTTATGGCTTGCTGGGGAGGTTAAAGGCTGGATTCTTGCTTGCTGTGAATCATTGCTACACGTGGAGTCAAAGCAAATATCTTTACACATGATAAAGATTCAACTCTAAATTCATAGGGGTTATAGTCTCTCTAAACCCTATAAAATGTAACAGAGGTGAATATCCTGCTCATGAGCTTTTAAAGCATTTTATGTTAGGGCTTTTATTTTATTTTACATTAATTTTTATAGAGGGGTTAAAGTAAAACTGTAGCAATAATAGCATTTTCTCTTATATTTTACAACACTTTGCCAATAAAAATTGACATTTTGGTATGTGCAGAGAGAAAAATACCAGAGGCTGACAAATTAGAAAAAATGTGAGAGGTTTCACAACAAAAACAGGCAGTAGCTTACCAGCTGGGTAAATCTTCATGACATGTAAAAGATAATTTCAAAAATAGTGTTTTGAATCCCAAAGTGCATATGAATCAAGAACGAAATGCTATATTACAATAATAATAATAATATTAATCATCATCATCATCACCATCATTATATATATATATATATATATATATATATGTATATTTAAAGGCAGATCTCATCTGAGGGATGAGTTCAGGATGTAGATGAAGGGAGATGTAGGACACACAGATTGTGTCCACATTTGCACACCACCTTCTAATAAAGTATTGGACAATTTCTGGAAGACAACAGTGGGAATGATTATGGGGTAGAAAACATGACCAGTGAAGAAAGGTTAAGTGATGCAGGTTTCTGTGGTCCAGAAAAGAATAAGAAACCTGAGGGGCTGTGAAACAGATTGGGATGGAAAGGTGCAAGAAAGGGCAGGGATTAATTACAGGAAAAGGACAATCTGGTTTACTCTGCAGGAAGAAATGAAGTGGGCTTAGAAAAACTCCTTTAAGGTAAGACTAGATGAGCACTGAGAGAGGAGCTTGTTACCTGAGAGTCAAATCTCCTCTTTGAAATATTGAGAATAGTTTGTGCATACTCCTACAGTGAACAGAGCAAATGTGCCTGTTTTCCGTCCAAGCCTGAGAGCCTTCCAAGCCTAATTTTTAAATAAATTTTACTATATACTGAGGTAGTTTGGCATATGCTGTTTCCTGAGCAGTTTACAAACAGACAGAGCTTCAGAATATTCTTTTGAAAGGTGTGTGGGTGGGCAGGTATTACAACTTCAGTGTAGAAAACTGGGGGAGAGAAAAACATAGGTGAGGTAATCTCCCTGAGGCCAAGGAAGCAACAAGCATGTCAGACAAGGTTCAACTACAGCATTTCTGCATCCAGCAGTCCTCAGAAGCCCACACCCACCCTTTCCATCTCAGAGCATCTACCTTTCAGGGCTCACTTTTCATCTGCCTCTATTTTCATACACTTGCCTGGCAGCTTCCTTGTTTTTTCCTCCTGAGCACTTTGCCGGTCCCCACATCAATAATGGCACAGTTTGAGTTTGTGGCTGCCTTGTGACAGGTGAACACAGCTCCTAAGCAGCCTCCAAACCCTTCCACCAAAGCTCTTCTGAGCTGACCAAAGCAGAGGAGTGACCCAGGATTTTGTCCCAGCGAGCAAAATGCCACCAATGACAGCACCAAACCTCCAGGAACAAGAGCTGGATCAGACTGGAGGAGATTTCTCCTTCTGGCCTGGAAGATGGTCAGCACTTGGCAAGAGGCAGGTAGCAGTGCTCATTGATTGCCCTACCCATTCCCTTAAACAAATTCCCAGGAAAAACCTCCTAGCCAGCTCAGAATGCCAGTTTCAGAGGGGAATAAGCAATATTTGGGATTTGATCAGCTTTTATGTGGCATTGGGATAATGTGAGGGTGTGGGAATCCACAAAATTAGAGGGTTTTGGGAAAGCTGCACAAGGCAGGCCTCAGAGACAGTAGAACTGGGATTAGAGCTAAGCAGCAGCCATGAGATTGGTCAGCAGAAAAATTATGTAAAATGTAGAAAAGTAAGGACAAACAGAACAATGGCCTGTGTATTAACGCTTGTCTAGAATAACTCCCAAAGCTACAGAAAAGTTTATCTAGCAAGATATTAGGAAGTTTGAAGCTTAATAATGGAGTTCTGAGCATCGTGTTTTAAGGCTTACAAGCAGGTATTGTATTTGAAATAAGCAAGCATTGTTTAACCAAAGGTACCTGTGCTTATAGTGGTTAGAACTACTGTATTGTTATAGTGGATAGAACTACTGTCAATGTGCTTTTGCTTTGTGTGATTGGTCAAAAAACTTATAAAGTAAGTTGTAACATTAAGTTCTTTGTCTGCTGCCTGGGATGTGAGCTGGTGGCATCTTCCCATTGTCATAGCCATGGAATGAGACTGATGCTGGAAAATAAAACAGCTCAAGGCACGTTCCCAGCAGTCCCATCCCATTTGTGATTTGTACAGAGACCCTGGCCGGTGATATGAGGGCTGGTGTTCTGTGAGTTCTTGACAAAGGAGGTTGCTTTCTTTGAGCACACCACAAACTCACCTAAAGATGAGAGCTCTGTCTGCCAAAGCAGAAAAAACAGTGGTATCACTTCAGATTGACAGCCATTGCTTTTTTTCTTTATTCCGTTCATTGTTTCTCAATTCACTTAGAAGGCAGACACGGCCTTGAGGGACTAGGAACAATCACATTTAGAATAGTACAGATGTAATTCAATAATTCTCCCTTTCTTTCCTCACTGAGACTCGCTCATTCACCAAAATATCCTTCCACTTTCTTCTGCCTTTCTACCTAAGGTAGGGAATACCCTAACACTATGTTGGGTATTAATTAATCTCTCATAATCAGCTGGCTGGAGAACCCCGTTATCGCCACAGGTTCTTTTAGAGTCAAGCCAGAAAATCTTTATGTCTTGTGTTGGAGGATTGATGCCAAGCCATGGCTGATCCTGTGTGGAATTACCTCCTGTGTGTGCCACAGCAGCAGCTCCTGGGCAGCCCCAGCCCCGTGAGCCCCAGCAGCCACAGCTAATTTGTGCATATGCTGGCATTGGATGGGTGCCACGAAATTGAGAGGATGCCCTGGAGGCATTGACATTCCTCATCTCACAGTGAGGGCGCTGGGGGAAGGCAGCAGAAGTTTATGGGGTGTTATCCATGGGAGTGTGTTATTTCAAGTGTTTGAACAAATCTGTGAGTCTTGGGTTTCTGTGGTTGAAATGGCTCACGAGGTATTAAAAGTCTTTTTTCCCAGCCCCATGACAGAAGTTGAGATCCCTGGGCTCTGCGTTTCAAGGTTGTTTATTTTCCCTTATCTATTACTTTCTCTCTCTGACCTGCTGACATCTGTCCAGCAGGTTGGGTTGTGGCACACTGATCACCTTGAGGCAGTGTTAGTTTTTTATACTAAGAACTACATGTACTTTATTTACAATAGTTTTCATATACGTATCACCTATGTTAGACAGTCTGTCTCTAAACCAATCCAAATGTGTCACCATCACAGCAGAAGATAGAGGACAAGAAGAAGACGAAAACAAAGAAGAAGAAGAAGAAGAAGAAGAAGAAGAAGAAGAAGAAGAAGAAGAAAAAGAAAAAGAAGAAGAAGAAGAGGACAAAGAAGACGAAGAAGAAGATGAAGAAGAAGACAACGAAAGAAGGAAGAAGAAGAAGAAGAAGAAGAAGAAGAAGAAGAAGAAGAAGAAGGAGAAGAAGAAGAAGAAGGAGAAGAAGAAGATGATTATCATTCTACTCAAACTCTTGTGGCTTGTAAATCTTCACACAAAGTTGGTAATTGTTTCCATGGGCTAGAATCAATGGCACAGGTGTTTTTGACTCTGTGCCAAGGTCTCTGAGCCCCCTGCCAGGGTCTCGAGCCATCCAGGGCAGCCAGAGGAATGTCCTGGGTTCTGACAGTGAGAAGGATTCAGGGCTGGGCAGGGACCCAACACAAAGAGGGTTCTGAGGCCCATGAGGAAACTCTGAAAGTCCCTGTTTGCTGAAGAAGATGGTGATGAGGCAGCATGGGGAACTGGTGATGCTGGACTGGAAAACGCTGATTTCACTTCTGATCTGTTCTGTAAGGGACCTGGAGACCTGGGGTTAACCCACACTCTTTAGGGTGTTTGTAACCCCTACTCCCAGTAAAAGGCCCATCAGCTAGATCCCTGTGAAGCCGTGACAACAAAAAGGGTATCAAAGTCTTCATTCCTCCTGAGGAAGAACTGAGACACTGAACAGCAAGGATGTTGTGTTCTTCAGCACCTTGGTATCAAACCAAAGGACCTAAAAGTTCCAAAGGACCAGAGCCAAGATCTTGCCATGGCAAAGATGGCAAGATCCATCTCCTTTCCACCAGAGAACTTCTGGGGTGCAGGGCTCCTGTGGGTGAGTTCATTTGGGCTATCCCAGAGCCCCTGGTCCCGGGGAATCCATCAGCTGAGAGCTCTGAGCTCCTGCTGCAGCCTTATTATCTATTGACTTAGACTGAGAGAAATGCTCATGCTTTGACCAAGACATCTTGGAAGCAAGCAGGCTGGAAAAGCTTTGACAGGGAAATTCTAAGCCAGATTTCCACCCTGTGCTGCTCTTAGAGACTCAGTAAGTCCCATTACTGTCTGGCAGAAGATCTTGGCTCCATGGTCCATCCCAAGCTGTGTCCACATGGTCCATCTCTAGGACTACCTAGGAATGGTAAAAATCTTTGCTTTTTCAAGTCTGGCATGGACAGGACTGTGTCTATCCTCTTTGTCAATATATTATAGGGAGGAAAGCACTTGGTGTCACTCCTCCCTACCTCATTCATGCATTTAAAAAGCCACAAAATATATAGAATAAATTCATTTAAAATACTCCTCTTTCAGCTGCACTGATTTTGGGAGAGTTACATTCTCTCCCACCATTAGTGCATTTATCCCCCAGTGCTAAAATGTGTACACTGAGGCTTCAGCACTGCTGGCTAATTTAGGAGTGCTGCCATCATCATAAAAGGAAGAAAATCAATTCAAATCAAAACCCCACAAACAATCTATGACCTTATTCAAATTAAAAAAAAAAACAAACCATTCCCAGCCTCTAACAGCTGTGGTAGGATGCCAGAGAAGCTGAGAAGCCACACAAGATGCACAGCATTGATTACTGTGTAATAATGATTTCCTTCAGCCCACAGACCCCACTGTATCCTTCATTCAGAATTCCAGAGCACATCTCTGAGCATCATAGGGGCTGGGGAGTAACACACACACCCGACCTCTCTGGGGGTTGCAGGTTAAGTATTGCACTTAGGTTTTATGGAGCAGAAGAGTAGATAAATTCTGTCAAATTAATGTAAATGGTCAGCAATAATTTTTTGCTTCTGAGAGTCTTTAAGTGCTTTTTTAGCATTTGGAAATATTTCTGTGTTATTCATTTTGTGAATAGGCATGAATCTCTCCTTGGTCCTGACATTCAGTTTGTTTTTGTTTGTTGAATTTATCAGTTATTTGCTGGAAATTAGAGTTTTAAATAATTCCTTGTTCTTGGTCCTTGTTCTGCACTTTCTGGAGCATCATACAGACAAAGGAGTGGCCACACTCTTGGCTGAATACAAACTGGCACAGTTCCCTCAAGGAACAGCTCCCTCAAGGGTGGTGGTATAACACAAGTTTGCATCACTGACTCTCTGCCCTGCATTTCACTCCCTTTGGGTTTCATTTTTTGACACTAATTCTTTTACAACATACGTAATAGGCAACGTAGCTTTATTTCATCTCCCTGTTTGTTCTGTGGGTGATATCTCCCAGGGAAGATTAATGACTTAAGCTGATTTAATGCTGTGCATACTTTCCACAGGGGAAAAAAAAAAAAAAAGAAAAGAAAAAGAGAAAAGAAAACAAAAAGAAGCACCTTTTCTTTTTCTGCCCGGATTGAAAAATGTTATCTTCTCTTGAGTTTTTGGGGGTTTTTTCCTCCATTGATATTTGTTGTTTTCCAGTCTTTGATACCCTCCTAAACTATTTTACCATCTTTCTGTACATCTGTGATGTTCCCATATTAATGTGAGTCATTCCCACCAATAAGCCTGGGACTGGGCTGAGTGCATGAGAAACTAGAATTTATCTCTACTGAGTTTCAGGAGTTTTGGCAGGAAAGACTCTGACCCTACACTACTGCAGTCCCATTCACCTGCTTGTTCTGCCACCTTTCCCTTTTCTTCTTGCTCTATCCAGGAGAAAAGCCAGCTCACTTGGCAAAAGAGGTTTGTTATGTCTGTGGGAGAGGTTTGAAATATGTGGCTGATGTTTCCCCTTGCCTTTGCTAAGGCACCAGAACACTGTTTCCACCCATTTAAAACAATCTTCAAAAAATCCTCAAACCCAGACACATGTGACAAAACTGTGGTCAAAGCCAAAAATAGAAGAAAAGTACTTAGAACTTGTAAAGAGCTGGTTGGAGGTTAAAGAAATGCCAAAATTTACTTTTTTGTTAAATTTTTTCTTCTCAATCTACCTGACAGTCTACTTTAATAGTAACGTGGTGTTTACTAACTAGAAAATTTTCACTCAACAAGAATGCAAAAACCATTAGTATAAAATAGGGTAACTACTGGCATATGCAGACACATATTTCTAAAAATGAGTTGCAAAACATCATAAAAGTCACACCCATTTCACAAAGCTTTCTCTACTGCCCTGTCAAATGGGGGGAAGAAATCATATTCAGCTTTCATGTGGACAAAGACATTTATTCCAGGCAAAGATGGCTTACAGAGACATGCAAATGGGAGCACACAAATTCCTTCCCCACCCTCAGCACATGGTTTTCCTCAGTGCTGTGTTTGGGTTTGTGCATTCAAAGCTGCCCAGCATTTCCATACAGTCAGTTCAGCCCTGCTCACACCTACTCCCACAGCGGTCTGTTTTGTCAGCCTGGCTTACTCCAAAAAGGTGCAAGGAGAAATGATTAAACTGCAGTCAATTTATGTGGAGTTCTTAGAGGGAATGAATAACATTAGCTTAAGTAAAAAATAGCCAGGTGACAGCAGTCATGTGCTTGCTGGTATTATACACTGCATTGGGTGGATATCAGGGTGAAAATTTAGAAAAGGTCAGGCATGAGTGAATGTTTCATGATGCAGTTTTTAATTGCATGATCAGATACTGCCTTCACCCTAACCTCTGCACCCATATTTTCTTTCTTCCTTATGTGGGGTGGAGCTGCCTTAAGGATGAATCAGGGGAGGTGTCTGCTCTCTAAAGGGCTCCTTGGCATTTGTGGCAGACAGAAGGTGCACAAGGAATGAAGCTGGGGAGTGCTGCAGAAGGCGGAGAAGTCTTTGGGTGAAGATACATGGTGATGAGTGACTCATATATCCCAAACTTTTACTAATAATCCTTGACATCTAAGCTTTATTTTTGGGTTTCTGAGAGACACTCCTAGCACATGACTTGAAGAAAGCCTGGGCTCCACCTGAGGGACACAATGAACACAGAAAGTGCTGTATGATATTGAGCATACAGAGAAGTCAGAAATGGCCCAAAACTGAAAGAGACCTTAAATGATTCCTTCATGGCTCAATTCTACGTCAGTTAAACAGAGACAAACCAGAGTATGATTACAGGTTTTGATGAACTTTGATACTGTTGTAATTAATGTTTCAGAAAAATAATGCAAAAAAAAAAAAAAACAAAACCAAAAAACCAAACCTGTTTTCAGGACAATATTGAGTAAATAAGACCTAGGGTTATTTGGTAGGAAATGAGGAAAATACAACAGGAATAGCTGCTCATTATCTGAGCACTGTCTGTCTTATGTAGGAGACAAGAAGAAACCCATGAAAAAACCATTTGTGGTTCTGAATTGTTAGAGTCCATTGCTACAGTATTTCCCAAATTTGCAAATTGATGGTATTCCCTCTTTAAAAAGCAGCTTTACAGGTGTCATTTCACCACCCACATCCAGCTGGGACAGGGGTTTGGGCTGAAGGGGGTTTCCATGCCATGGGCACAAGTGCTCCACCTCATCTCTGCCCTCTACCCCTGCCTCCACAACTTACCTGTTTAGTCCTGGTTGCCTCTTCTCAAACTCCTTTTTCCAGCCCTAATCCTCTGTCCACATGCTTCCCTCCTCCTAGACTGTTTATTCCAGCTAGGATTGTGGATTCTCAAGTGGATTCTCCTCCACTTGAGCCTTTTTTCCCACACTGCTGCAGGTGTCAGCCAGGATCCCAGGGATGCAGCACAGCCTTCCTGTCCTACACATTGGGAGTCTCCAGTTTTACAGAGACAAGAGCAGATCCTGGCTTAAAGCCCAGATGAGCAGGTTCCAGCCTAGGTGTTTCTCAGCCATCCCTACCAGGGTGCCATCAGCAGCAGCAGAAAGTGACACCCAAATTCCAGTGAGGGTGTGAGCACTGAGGCCCTGGTGCCATAGATGGGTATCTGATGTTATGAAGACACATTCAATTTCTCATCTCACTTGATCTCTCTCTAAAGACCACAATACATTAGGGGAGGGTTTGTGCCAGCCCTAATGAGGCTAAATATTGCCTTATTTGTCCCATATAATTCTTTGGCCTGATCATGGAATATTTGCTGAAAAGATTAGTCTTATAAGTAATTAGTGTTTCTGGAAAAGAATATGAGTTGCACCAGATAATACTCTAACTCCCTCTATCCAAAACAATTTAATCTCTTCTAAATGAAATCCATTTTTCTAAAGAAAAATTACTTCCACAGTATTATTGGGAACCTGGCCATGGAGAGATCCAACTTTAGATGAAGCAGTAATAATTTCACCTAACTTTGTATTTCAGCTCCTGAGCTACTGGAATTAATTGAGCGTGTAATTAAGGAAGGGTTTTCTTACCAATATGCTCATGCCTATAATTAAAATCTCACACAAATGTGTGTGTGCAAGAATAGGGCAGGGCAGAGAAGAGACCAAAGTGTCTGACAGGTTTACATCAAAGGACCTGAGCTCCTGCAGCTCTGAGCCAGAGGGAGGGGAGGAAGGGAAGACAGGACTGGCTGATAACTCACTTGATATGTTGTTTTTGACCTCCTGTCTTCAAAGCCCCAAGTGGTTTGAGTGCTGTCTACCCAGGAGATGTCTTCTACCTTTAATGTTCCTTCAGCACAGCCAAGCTTTGCAAGTGTTTGTGCCACCAAGAGCAGAAGAGTGATGGTATCTGCCTCTTTTCCGAGGGACTGGGTGGGTTTGGCTGCTGCTTTGGGCTGTGCCTCATCAGTGCTGTGGCCCAGGGGACCCTGTGCCATGTCCTGAGAGCCACCACTTTCATCTGGTGTTTGCTGCATGGGAGACCCATGAATAAGATTTTGTAAGGAAAAAAAAAAGGGGAGGTGTATTTTTACTGCTGATGTATATACTGCATTTACTACTTAATCAGCCTTAAATCTGCATTTACTACTACTACTGCATTTACTACTAAATCAGCCTGTTGTGTGGGACCCAAGTCAATGGCTCTGCCTCAGGACAGCTACATTTGGGGAGATTTTCCTGTTCTGAACATGAGGACATGTTGGGTGCTGGGATGCTGCAACAGCGCTGCCACAACAGCTGAGCTCCTGCACAAAAGGAACAAGGGCTTTCCCTAGAAAACCCCAAACAAATCACCAAAATGGGGACTTGGAGCTTGAAGAGAAGAAGGGATTAAGACACTCAGCTGGTCTGCCATGTGTTGTGATACCCTGTGATTGTATAAGGGAGTGGGAAATCTCTCCCTCATAGGATAATCAAGCCAAGGACCAAGACACCAAGGAAAACCAGGTGTGGATGAATGTTGCATGAAAGAAGCCACCCTGAAGAGGGAAGCTGCTATCTCATTTGTTAATATCTGCTGTGGTCAGGGAAACAGGACTTTGTATGCTTATTGATATTGTAATATGCTTATAAATCACATCAAAAAGACACCTGCATCTGTCCTCTGCTCTCCTCTGAACTGGAGCAACCTGAAGGGCTGGAGATTTTTGTCTTGCTGGTTGAATTCCAAACAGGGTCAGAGCTTTGGTCTCACAGATTGATAGGGTTTATACTGCAATGTAGATAAAGGAGGCATGCAGGGAAAGCTAAGGTACATTGGGTGTGTGTTCTCAGGAAGAGAGCCCACATGCCCAGCTGCACACACATTTTACATTTATTTAAATCCAGTAAAATACTATAAAAAATAGCTGACCATTACTGAAGTCCATGCTGGGGTGCTTAGAGCTGTGCTGGGATGCACTTGTTATGCCTCAGACATTTTTTATATGAATTGTGCATCATGCAAGAGCTTTGTTTCCTTCCATAGAGTCCCAAACACTAAACACATACACTCACTACCATCACTGCCTTCAGAATGACCTAATACACCAGGCAGACGTGCAGGAGAGCTGTTATCCTCCACAGATAACTACCAGGCTGGCATTTTGGGGCAACCATCATTTTTTGCTTCATAATCATCTCGCTAATATCTTTCTCATTTTTTCAGCTTTCCCATATTTGCAGCAGTTAAGGCTCTGTGACCTTCCCCAGGGAATGCAACCTGTGATTCACAGCTAAAGAGTGGGTGTCTCTGTCTGAGCTCTGCTTCTGAAAAGGGTGGCAAATTGCCTCGACAATAGCTGCCATTAAGTAAAATAATGAAATGACTGGGAAAATGAGTGTTCATCGGTGTATTTTCTCTGACTTCCTAAAAATGCCCATGATCCACACACTGAGCTAGCAAGCTTTATGCTCTTAGCACCACTATCATCAGTTTCCTTCCCTCTAGTCTGTGCCTTGCCATACTGCATTTTAAACATTATTATTTTTATTTTATTTTATTTTATTTTATTTTATTTTATTTTATTATTTTTATGTTGTTGTTGTTGATATGATTGTTATTACTAATTTCATTTTGGCACCTCTGTGGTCTCTGCATAGCCCCCCAGTGTGCTTTTCAGTGAGGTCCCATGGAAGCCAAGAGATATTTTGGCACTTTCAGGCAACCTCAGCCATATGAAGATTTAAGGAATGTCAGACCTTCCTGGGCACCTCTGCTACAGCCTGGCTTTGCACAGGCTGAGCAAGACATGGACAATCGAGGCCAGGGTGCAGGATGGTTTCAGCTGGATGGTGTCTGGGCACTGGGAGGTGAACAGGGCACATGGGAGCAGTTCCTATTTCCATTCCCTGAAAGGATCCAGTGGTGTTTGATACACAATGTGAGAGTTTTGGTCACCAGGGCATGCTGTGATCATTGCAAGCTCCAACACAACACTGTGCCAAGCCCAAGTGCACCTCCCAGTGATGTGCTCCTGATGCTGAGCTGGTGGTGGCAGAGAGGGGATCAAACTGTCTGTGAAAGACAAAGCAATGCCAGCATTGTGACTATCCTGGTTCATCTCAGGCTGTCTGATAGTCATGAGAGAGCTCAGCAAGAGCTGAACCCACTGAGCCTGGTGTGCAGCCAAGGGCAGATCCTAGGACAGGGTGGCCTGGACTCAGTTGTGCTCCTGAGGATGCTGAGAATGAGCAGAATCCCTCAGGCTTTGGATCCTGCATGAAATACCAGAATCTGAACTGCAGTCCTTCCTCCTTAAAAACTGAGGCAAAATGCTTCTGTTTCCTCCTAACCTTTAGTAGGGAGCATCTGGGGACAGGGATTGTGTTCTCATGATCCAAGTCCCTGTGCTGGATTTTGGTGCTCTGCAATGCAATTCCCATTAGCAGAGCAGTGTCCAGCCCAGGGTACACAGAGTTTCCCCTCCCTGGAGAGTGAGTAACCCACCCCTGGTGTGACTGGGCACCAGTGCAGGGCTCAATCAGGCATGGAGCTCACTGCTCTGCTGCAAAGCACAGCCGGGGAGGAAAAATAACCTTTCAGTTTTATGTCCAGTGATATATCGCCTTTAAATCTGAATGGGTTTAGGAAATGTTACAGAACAAAAACTGCTCTGCTTTTCCAGAGGCATAATGTTATGGTACACTTGTTCCAAAGCCAAACTCTGCTCTGAGTTATGCTCCTACATTCTCTCTCCCAGGTATTTATTACATTATGATCAACTGTAGCCAACATAGAGCTTCATTATTTCCTGAATTGCCTTTCTTTTTAACTATCTACAAGCTCAGAGAATTACATATGGCCTCATTAACCCGTGTCAAACTGATAATAAGGCAGGGAAGGAGCAGGGGCCCTGTGGAAGGGCTGCTGGGGGAACACCAGCACTCCCCAGTCCATGCTGTGAGCTCCCTGTGTCTGTGGGAACCTGAAATATTGTGTTTGGGTTTGGGTTTGTGTTTGTGTGCTCACTGCCCATGTGAGGTCACTCCATCGGGGAGATCAGAAGCCCCAGAATAAATAAATAAATAAATAAATAAATAAATAAATAAAAATAGAATAGAATAAATGGCTTTGGAAATCTCACTCTGTAAGTGTCATTAGCACCTGTGTGTGTCTATCATGGTGGGATACTCAAAATGAGAGTGAAAAACACAATTGTATCAAAGCAGGGGTCTTAGACTCCATAGGAGTAACATGAATGATTTTGGAGGGATGGGGGCAACTTTAGTGTTTTGGTATTCTCAAAAACACCAGGACTGGTTTCACAACATCCACAAAGGAATTATTCTGCCTTTTGGCTCCTACAAGAGTGCTGTAAAGTGATTTTAATATTTATAGCTGTCCAGACAGTGCAGGATTCTAATCTAAACTTCTTCAGGATAGCTTGTGAGATTAAAGTTTTGAGTCTGTTCAAATGTTTTGCTGCATGCAGCTGCACAAAGAAACTGCTTATATAAACTTCTTTTCAGTGCCATTCAAGAAGGGTGAAAAACTACAGGTGTAACCCAGACTCCAGACTTCGCTTTCCCAGGGGTAATTTCCCCTCCTGACTTCCTCCCCAACAGTCTCAAAGGCCAACTGTCACAGCCTTTGCTATTTAGGATTCTCAAGGTATAGTGTACTTTCCAAAGTTTCTCTGCTTTGAGCCACTGTGAACTTCTCAAAGTAAGGCACAAGGACAACTCAACCATTCTTTGTGAGAGATCCAGTGGTCAAAAACTAAGTGGCTTTGAAAGCAGAGCCAACAGGGCTTAACAAACCACCAGTAACACCATGGGAGTTTGCTAATCCCCAAAATCTACAATAAACAGATAAAGTTAATAAGATTCAATAAACGAGAACAGCCCCATTAATGCTTAAAGAGCACTATCTAAATACGACACACTTTATTTACTGAGTTCCCTTGCTGAATTTGCTGTACACAGGAACACTCAAAATTCATTATCTTTGGATGCAAAGCTTAGTAAATTCGACAGTAATTAATCTCCATTTACCCTCCGCGTGTGTTTCTGAACAGACGAAAAGTTCATTGAAAAAGTTCTTTCAGCCTCTCTGAAAGAGAAGCAGTGCTTTGATAAACAAAAAAGTACCAAACACAGGCTTCTGAAAGGAAAATAGAGCAGTAGCCAGTTCTGTGTGGTTCGAGCCAGGTGCTCATTGCAAATTCAGTTGCATGCACTGGCAAGTGTCAGCAGCAGAGAAACTAAAATTACTGAAATTCTTATGCCAGGATAATTTGCTGAAGGCGATGCATTGAGGGTTAAGGCAAATTGTGCATGTGTTGAGGATTATAAAACAAATTAAAATGGAGGCTAACAAAAGGACTGCAATATTTATGCATTTCTTCATTCTTTTCACTTTGTGATACTCAATCAACTTCACAGTCTCTTAAGGCGGCATGGGGACATTGCTATTGTGTACATTCATTCGCTCTGAAAACAGGGGCTCAGACATCCTAGGCTACAGAATTTAACTGGTTCTGGTAATATTTATAAGTACCTCTATTAACCTACCAAATATTTACAACCCAGCCATTACTTCTAATCAAGTGAAATTTAATCATCGACACCAAAAATGCAGCAACTTTGCTGTTCAGTGCATTCTACTTATCTGCTTCAATTTTGATATGCCAGCCCATTTTACCGTGTATCCCTTTCCTTTCCCTAGAATTCCTGCATCTGTGCACCCTGGTTATACAAAAGCAGAAATGTTTTAACCACCCACGGCTTGCTGCAGTGGAGTCCATTACAGGGTGTAATGTGCTTAGTGTTTAATACCCAATTTACCAAATATTTTAAGGAGTTTTTAAAGTACCCACTATATGATCACCCAGCACGGCCCAGCAACCAAATGGGTCATTACCCTGTGATATAAGAAATAAGAAAGAAGTTCTCTATGAAATAGGCTCCTGGTGGTACATTCCCAGCCTTCTGCTGGCAATTCCTGCCATGGAGCTGCTTGGAGAAGTGAGGACTTGGTGTCCATGTCTCTGTCCAGTGCCTCAGCTCCAGCCCTCCTGCACAATAAACTGGATTTCTTTAGCCAAGATGTGCCCACCTGTCCCTCTGTCAGTGGAGTGACAACCTCTGTGAACGATAGGGACCAAAGAGCTGACAGCAATCTTATTTTCAAGTTGCCACCATGAGATTCACACAAGCTCACCTGAAGGGATTTAGAGCTCATTTTAATTCCAGGGACCCTTGCATTTGGCTATCAGAGGCAGATGTAGGCTGTCCTCACATGCTGGTGACAGACTGTGAGAAGTGCCTGCAGAGTCAGCTCCTGCCCCTATTTACCCATGAAAACAAAGAAAATTCTTTGGTTTTGGTTTTCTGTCTAGATCTGAGCAGGCTAAACAGAGCTGCTTGGGACTCTAAGGATAAAACGGAGCCTTTATTTGCATTTCACTGTGGCAGGGAGATGTTTTCACACAGGTTCAACTCTTGGAGCTCCCAGATGCTCCAGGCTCTTTCCAGGCAGCTCTGCCAGAAATGACCAGAAGCCCACTGTCCTTCATGTCACTGTACAAACCAAAGGACAAAACAACTTCTAACTAGCCCCCAACAGTTTCAGCCTTGGTGTAAAACAAGTGACAACAGATGGGATCAGACAGACGGGGGAATAGAGGAGGAAAACGAGGCAGTATCAGGGAGTGGAACAGGCAGGGGTCTCAGCACGTTGGCAGCCTCACTGTTGTCAAGTTTTTTTTGTGTAATCATCACATATTAAGGCTGTATTTGGGGATTTAATAGATTTTACACTTGATTTTCTGCTAGGGAGCACGGAGCCACTGCCAGCCATGAAGCATCTTGGAAATGAGATAAGTTTTCAAATCTATTCAAGTGATCTATGCATTGCTGTTTCTCTGAAAGGTAAAGATGTAAGGGCCAAATCCTGACCTTTATTTCACAGAGTCTGTTTGAATATCTCCATCAGCTGCCAGGGAGCTGCTCTGGATTAACAGCAACGTAGCACCAACGTCAGGGTCTGGATCTTCCAGAGAATCCCACTGATCTTACATCACCGCAAGAGCTGATTTAAAATCACATTTCTTTGCCTTGAGAAGCTTTTTCCACACACAAAGGAGATCAGAATCTCTCCCTTTCTCTAATATTAAGGCAGATTGTGATCCAAAGGATCATGTCTATACTCCCAAGCATGCTCTTCTATAGGATCAATAAATTACTTGACAGTGGCAATTTAGATTACACTTTATGGATGGTGTTAGTGGGATTTACACTCCAGCTACGAAGCGGATCAGATGAACAAACAGAATACCCAGTCCTGGACCACTTCCCTTACTCTGTTATTTTTATAGCTTCACACATGCTGCAGGTGCTGATACTACACAGGTCTGACTGTAATCCACACATCAGCCTGAGCTCACCAGTCCTGGGGGAGACTGCCTTCAGCAGTCCTTTCAAGCCTGGTTAGAGGAGCAGAATGGAAACATCAGCTAAACCAATGAAAGTTATGTTTTCTAATAATGGAAATGAGATGGAAATGTTGGGCAGCTGCTAGAGGTTTCCTCTATTATCTGATTTTTAAAAAAATAGTACTGGGAAATGCCTTGCAAAGCCTAACATCAATGTATGAATTCCTCAATAATGAGAGATATGAATGGCTGGGTCTATAATCCCTTATAAATCTTTCATTCTAAAAACTGCCCATAGCATTGTTCTTGGTAATGGAGAGCTATATGAAGTTGGCAGGTTCTTTTTTAAATTATCAACTTACTGCTCAAGACAAAAAAACCTGAATTAAAGTGGAAAAAAATTACTCCCCTGGAGAATTGCAGCGCAGACATTTGCTGGCAAATTATTTTTATTTAAATCACTTTTCTTGGTTTTAATATTGAAAAGACTTTAAATCATTGAAGAGCCTTTAATTTAGAGTAGTGAATGGCAGGGATGTAATTGAGGAAACCAGACTAGCTGATCTGCTTCAGCACAGGGGCTGGACCAGACAATTTCTCAGAATTTTTTCAAGTCTGGCATTTATAGAAAGCAACTCCTGTCTGACTGCCCCTTCCAAACTGTTTGCATCTAAGACATACAAAGACACCCTGTTGCCAGCAAGAATTGCCACTGAATTCCAATTTTTCCAGTCTTGACACACAATACAACAGAGTTGGACGGAATGTGGTGATGGAGTGAAATCAGAAGGATTTACCCAAGGCAGTTACCACATGGGATGGAGGCAGTGACTAAATAAAATGCAATCAGGATTCAGTCTATCCCCTGGGACCACAAAGAAATAATGGCATGGGGAGAAATTTTACCAACTAAACCATCACTGTTTTTCTTCTGTCATTTCCCTGCTGGAATTCAAGTTTCTCTAATACTGAGGGTTCCTGTCAAACCTTTAAAGAGAGTTGAGAGTGTGAGAAGGCAGCAGACAAGTGCAGAAATCCCTCAGCTCTGCACACTCACTCTGTCACAGCTTTCTGCTCTGGGTCCACAAAAGAGGTCTGGCATCCTGGCAGGGTGTTTGGGCACAAAATCACCCACTCTGCCTGCCCGTGCCCCCCTTGGTGCTGCCAGCACCTGCTGGGCTATCCCGGTGTCCCCATCCATCCATCCCTGCGCCGCAGGGAAGGTCCGCGTCCCCCGGGGAGCCCGCACAGACACACAGACACAATGAGAGCCTCCAAGTGGAAATTCAAACAAAAATATGGCTGTCTACTCCAAAAGGCAAACTCATTTACAAAGGTCATCTCTGTCGAGGAGGAGTGATGCGTTACTCCCCTCTCGGAGGCAACTGCTGGCGCTGCTCTGCTGAGTTACATTCACCAGCGTAGTTTTGAAAAATAAGAAAGAAAGAAAGAAAAAAAAAGAGGCAGGAAAGAAAAGAGACAAAAGCCCGGCAAGCCCCCTATTCACAGAGCTCGCCCCGCAACTCCCCTTCCCCTCGCCGTGTAAATTGAGCTTCAAAAGACACGAACATCTTTCCCTACCTTCGTTCTCATCGGAGACAGAAGCCCTTCCATGTTGCTCCGATCCTCATGCCAATCCCGGCGCCCCAAGTTAGAATCTCGTCTCAAGCATCCCGCACGAAGCAGAGCATGCCAGGGACACCGTCCAGGGGAGCCCAGCCCGCTGCCCAGCCGCGATCCTCAGCGGCGGGGAGGGAGCCCCGCTCCCGGAGACACCTTCCTGCCCGTGCCTCCTCCTCTCTGGCTCTCTGTGCATAATCTGCCCGCAGCTATGTTTGTACCATCGCGCCTGACAAACGATCCCTGCCTTACGTAATGCATCCAGCCCAGGACGGGCGATCGCAGCCCCTTCCCGCGGGGATGGAGGGTGCGGGACCCTTCCCGCAGGGATGGGAGATGCGGGACCCTGCCCTGCCTATTGTGCCGCTGATGCTGCTCCGCTCTCCCTGCGAGCCGGGGAAGCGCCGAGGAAAAACTTCGTCACCGAGGCAGATCGTGGATTCCCCGGCACTGACTTAAAAGGGTGTAATCCTCATGGCAAGCCTCAGCCTTGCAGGAGGTTTTCCCTGCTCGGGAAACGCCAACAGTTGGAGCATTTTCTGCTGGGCGCGTTTGCTGCCAGTGAGTGACCAAACCCACGCTGAAAGGGAGTTCCTGTCAATTGTCAGCCGGGAATTCAGGGAGAGAGAGAAGAAAAGCACACTAAACAAAAGGAATATACTCCTGCAAAGTTGGTCAGCAAAAGATACTCCCTGAATGCATTTCTATTAGCATTTTAATTCAGATCAGAGGGTGTCTTTGTGGAAAATTCCCTGATTGCTCCTGCTTTATGCATTTTGTTTTCCATCATGAAGTGATGCTAGGACTGAAGCTCTTTCACAGAAAAATCCAACTGAAAAACGAGCTTCACACCTACAAACACACTGGTGTTCAGTCCACAGGACCAGACCAGACCAGTCCAAAGTCCAAATGATGCTCATTTTGAAATGCCATCAAATGAGCAAGCACAGCTGCCCATCACTGCCCCGAAGGTCAGCTCCCCAGGGGCCACCCCACTTCCTAACACAAACACAAAAAGGATTCCCTTCCTCATCCCAGGGGGTAACCTTCCACATACCTCAACCCAATTGCTGTCCAAAAGCAAAATTAAAAACCCTGTTACACCACCAGAACTCGATTTTCAGTGTTAGAAATCACAGTCAGGCTGGCTGGAGCACATTACAGGTGGAAATTTCTAATGCCCTTTAACACCAACTCTTGCTACGTGCTGCAAGCTACATGCTCAGGGACTGCTGCTGTCTGATTCATGCACTGAGCTGGGTCTGGTTAACTCCTGAAAATACCACATGTTCTCTGGATGATGATGGGGATTCACCTCAATTAGCTTTCACCATCTAAAACTCTGCATTCTGGTCCAAGCCAGCCACTGAGGCTCCTGCAAAACCAAAAAGAGAGACCAGTTCTTTCTCAAAGAGATTGGCTGCTTACACCAGGACCATCTCTGACCCCACCTGTCCTTCATGGTCAGCCCAGGCTCCTGGAGGCTACACTGACAAGGAGCAATGGAAAATGTCAATGGTTGGTTCATGGTATCCCATTGCAAAGCCTGGCATGAACCCAGAGACAGACAAAACTCCTGCCCTTCAAGCCCCAGCAGAAGTGCTCCCAGACAGTGACATACACGAGGGTGTTCAACCGCACACATCCCTTTTCTTCTCTATCTCTTCTAGTCCTTTCAACCATGCAGATATTGCAGTTTAAGGCAATTTTTCTTATTATTCTTTATGGGGTAAAAACAGGGTGGGGAGGTGCCCCCTACAGTGATTAATATTAATTTCAAACAGAATTAAGTGTTCTCAGCCAAAGTCAGGTTCTTATCAAACCTGAACGAATCTGATCATATCATACTGAAGGCTGAGATAAGTTTTCCAGCGCTAAAGAGACTGTAGAATGCTGGCAGGCTCATCCATTTCTTGCTGGCTGTATATAAATGTGTTTTGCTATTGGTGTTTCCAAGACTTTAATAAGACTTTGAATAAATGGCAGCAGGAATTCCAGGCTCCAGTAAGACAAGGCTGTTGTGATATTTCTGCTGTACAGCATTGTGCCAGGTTCTGATGAAAGGTTTACAAGTCTGTCTGCATCTGTGAAACATCATCTCATCCAAATTGTCAGGGGAATTTGACTGCCCATAGCCTCAAGAGGAACATAAAGGGAGAGGAGCTTTCGGGTATTTTGGAGATGTCAGGTCAGGTGGTCCAGGCTAAATGCAATATGATAATGTGGGTGATGCACCCATGGCAGTGGATGAACACCCAGTTCTCCTAAAACTCAGCTCTGCTCTGAGCTCAGCTACACCGCAGTGCCTCATGAGCTTCCCTATGTTATCTCTGTTTACAGGCAAAAAAAAAAAAAAAAAAAAAAAAAAAAAAAGGCATTTCTCCTAAAGTCCAAAAGAATAATTCAGTCTGGGACCAGAAAAGCAAGCTGGGGCCTTTCTGGTTCAGCAGCACTCAAAGCCTCTCTGATCTGAATGGATTGGGAATTGTGCTGATACTGCATGAGTCAGAGCAGAGCCCAGCTCAGCAGGATGAGCAGGACTGGGAAAGAGTATGGTGCTGTTTGAGCAGCACCAGTGGCTGTGAGCCAGCAGTGAGTCTCCCCATCCAGGAAGTGCAAGCTGTGACCCCCAGCTGCATCCCAAGGATGCTCTGGGTCCCTGGTTATCAGTTATCAGCTTCTGCTTGGCGCTACAATGAGCCACAGCTGAAGTGGTGTGTGACAGCAAGGTCTGTTCACATCCCCCCTCACCAGTGGGGCCAGGGGACCCCAGGGGTTCTGTGTAGTTTTGTCTTAGCTCCTTGGAGAGCCAAGTTTCTCAGCCTCAGGAAGGCTCAGGAGATTTCCAAGGAGCCAAGTTTTCCTGGCTCTTTGGAAATCTCCTGTAAGAGCTGGAGCATCACTGGGTGGATGGGTATCGTGCATCACATCATCCTCCTCTCAAACTCCAGGCACCAGGTGGGACTGGAGCTGTACCAGCACCTTGGCAGATGCTCTGCTTTACCTGTGCAGCCACCAGCCTGTCCTCCTTGTGCTACAGGAGCAGGATGAACACTTGGTGTGCTCCAGACTGCTTGTAACCCCTCCTTCACGTTCAGAGCATCAATTTTACAACTAAAATTGTAGGAGGGAGCCAAGGAAGTTTATCTTGACTTCAAAATGAGAGCTTTGGTTGCTGTAGCTGGGGGAGCAGTGCCCCAGCAGCGTGTGCCATGGTCTGACACCTCGTTCCTGTGCTGGGCTGCCACTCACAGCAATGCTCAAATTACTGCAGACTCGTTCTGCAGCCTCTGCTCCTGCCATCTCACATCAAAGGCACTGCGCAGGCAAAAGGAGCATGTGAACACTTGCATCCTCATTCTGTTTCTGGAGAGGGGAGCAGCATTTGACTCAGATCCTGGGCAGCTACACCCAGTGTATCTCAGGCTCTCCATCTGAAGAAGAAGAGACCCAATTGTCTGGTTTGCACAGGTGTTGCAGAGGTTCATCCTGCCATGGATTCAAACCACCATATCCTGGAATATATGGGAACATAATCACCCTTAACTAGTTATGGGAGTGAGAAACCTTGCAATCCCCTCTGTCGCAGATATCTTTTAATGAAAAATCCTTTCCTTAGGTTTTTTCCTCCTGAGAGGCTGAGAGGCCTCAGGAACAAAATGTAAACAATGGTTATCTGCTACTGTGGAATGCAACAGGTGCATCTGTGATTGGTCTCATAGAATTGTTTCTAATTAATGGCCAATCACAATCAGCTGGCTCGGACTCTGTCCGAGACAGAAGCTTTTGTTATCATTCTTTGCCTTTCTATTCTTATCTTAGCTAGCCTTCTGATAAAACCTTTTCTTCTCTTCTTTTAGTATAGTTTTAATGTAATATATATAATAAAATGATAAATCAAGCCTTCTGAAACATGGAGTCAGATCTCTTCCCTCATCCAAGAACCCCTGTGAACACCATTAAACCCCTCTTATATTGTCATAATTTAAATGTCTGCTGGACTCTAGACAGCAGACCAAGGCACATGTGGAACCTGGTATGTCCTACCTGGCTCCAGCCTTGGAACTCCATCTCTTTCTAGGCTCTGCTGACTACCTTGACAAACCTCCATGGACCAGAAAGAGAGAAGAGATTCTCCTGTTATTTAGCCAGGTAGATAAATGGCTGAATTTAGATGCCTGTATCCAGAGCTTAATCTTGCCCTAGGAAAAATGGCCCCAAAAATCCTTATGGCCCCAAAAATCCTGATGTTCACTGTCAGACTACTGGCTGAGGGTCCTTGAAAGAGCTGAACTCTTTGGTATGCATTTGAGCCCTCAGTTTTCTTCTTGTTCACCCTTTGTGGGTGCATCCAGGCTGGGATAAAATTCTGTAAGCTGAACACTCCTAACCTTCGGGGTGGGGATGCAAGCCCAGATCCAAGTTGTGCTGCCTGTACCAGCCCCGAAAAACAGAGAGGATTTGGATTTGGACCCTGTCTCCGCTGCTGTGTGATGCAAAGAGCTGCCAGCTCCTCCTGCCCCTGCCCTGCCTGTGACAGGGACAATGGCAGCTCAGCCTGCCCTGCCCGTGTGCCCCCGGCCGACCTCGGCTCCGGTCACTCCATTCATTCATCCAACAAAAGGTGGCATCGCGCTGTTGCCATGGCGACGCCCCGCCAGCTGAGTGGCTGCAGCATCCTACAGGGGAGGGGACACATCCCAGGCACACACCAGGGCTGCGCTGAAACCTATCTTATATTTAGAACAGGCGGTGCGGGGAATACTAATGAATATTTAACACCCGGAGTGCCTTTCATGCTTCGGTTTTTTTTAATTTTTTGTTGCATACTCTCATAAGCACAACATTTGCTTCCAAATGGTTTGAATATTATTGCTGCTGTGCTTCTCTCATCACTGCTTCGCCAGGTTTCCTTTGCTTTTCATGAAAGCAAACTTTTCATGGGTTACCTAAAAAAGGGAAAGATTTGCTCATGCTCTGCAAGAACCTGTTCCTTTTCGGGATTTTTTTTGGTCCTCACTCATTGCTTTCAACAATTCATTCCCTGTGCTGCAGAAAATAGATTAATTAATCAATCAATCTAACTTTCATTCATTCATTCAGGAAAAATACACACCTGAAAACATCCTGAAAATCCTTTCTTCTGTCCTTTTCCCCTAAATTGTCAGGAGTGAAAGAAAGGGTTCTAACCACCCAAAAGCCCAAGCTGTTAATAATTTAATACTTTATTTTACGACACACTTTTTAATACTTTGTTTTATGACACATTTTTTAAAAAAGCAAATGTGCTGGACATGGTGGTAAATCCCACCTGCTACTGCCCAGGCTGTGCAGGCAGATTTGGTACCTCCTGGTGAGGAACAAGCTGATTTTTTTTTTTTTTTTTGAGGATGGCAAAGGGAAGTGAGAACAGCACTGGCTGGGGTGGTATAGGGAAGAGGTGCCCGCCCATGTGGGTGCAGCTCCCAGCACTGCCAGCCTGGGTTCTCCCATCTCCAGAGGTGCCAGGAGGATGCAGCCTGGCACAGCCTGTGGGCAGATATTGCAGTTTAAGGCCATTTTAAGGCCATGCACCCAGCCAATGCTGACAGCTGGGTGCATCCTCTCTGGGATGTCACTTCCTCTTCAATCTCCTCTTTAGCTACAGATTAAGTTATAAACAAGGTTAAAAATTGTGATGTGTCAGATCTCATTCTGAAGCAATCTCCTGGCACACATAAAGCTTTGTTCTCAGAAAGGCCAGAATTGTGGCAAGGATTTTAAGGGTGAAATGTGCCCTTTTTAGTAGCCAGTAGCAAGGCATTGGGCTCTTTTTTGAGCTTAGCAGCCCTCCAAAAGCTGTTGGGATCCCAAGAGCTTATCTGTGTGCTTCCTGCTTGGTACCAGGCCAAGACACCAAGGGTAGAGGCAGAATTCAGCTGGCAGCTTTGTCAGTGATGCAAAGGGAGGAGCAGTGCTGTACTGGGTGTGTTGCTTTGGCAGCACTGACAAACTGGAGTTGTGTTTATTTGTTGCTGGTTGTAGGGCGTATTTTCAAAATGGAGAGAGGTTTTCCCCTCCAAGATTGCCAGTGCAGCCCTTTGAGATCTGCTCTGTGTGTTCTCAGGGAGAGGGACTTGCCTCTGAGGAGGTTCAGAGGGGACACACCCCTGCTCTGTGCAAGCTGTTCCATGATGCAGCATTTGCATGAGTAAGTGCTTTCAAAATGATTTGCCACTTAGCCTTACATGGCACCAATTCCAGCAAGGGCTAGAAACTCGAGCTGTTTTACTGGAGTTTGTCTTTCAGGCTCTAGTGACCTGCTTTTTTCCACAAAAGCAAAAGCAGTATGATGAATATTAAAATCTCGAGGTATTAATAAGGCTGACTTAGCTGCCTCCCAAATCTGGATGGCAGACATAAAAAGGTCATATCTGAGGATCACAGGTCATTGTACAAGTCTGAGAGAACTGGGTTACCCCAAAGTCAGTTCAGCATCCTGGCCTGCTTGGCAGGACCATCAGGGTCTGTCCATCCTCTTCCAATAACTGGAAGGCATTTATCTCTATGACACATCAGTGATCTCAGCCATTGTTATCATGATTCCTGCTAAGCCAGTGTGGCAGTTTGGGAAGGTAAAGCTGCCTCTCTCACATAAATGAACCACCTCAGCAGAGATGGGAACTGCTGTGTTTGAAGCAGCAGATTCCCAGGATCAGCCTCTGGCTCGGTGGCTTGGGCAAGCCTCTGTCTGCCTTCTTTTTTCTTGCCTTCATCCTGGCTCACTGGGAGGATCTATAGATGATTTGAGGATCTATAGATGAAAAATGAGAGTTGTAGAGATGGGGGTCACAGACTCAAATTGAGAATTACTATGCAAAATCTTTGCCCCAGCAGAGAAAATGGCCTCCGCTAGTCCTGGCTCCCAGCAGGTACAACCATGAGGCTGAGCATCCTTCTCAGTCTTCTGACAAAACATGTGCTGGAAATATGAAGAATTCCTTCCCTAAATAGCAACTGAGCTATATTGTCCTTTTGCTGCTTGGTGTATTTGCTGTTCTGGACGTTAACAGTCAAAACACACACAAAGGCTTTCAGTAGAGCATTAGGTCTGTGTATGCAGTTTCAACAGTCAGAGGATTTATTCATCCACTTCAGTAACCATTCAAACAGGGCACGATGTAGAAAGCAGCAAACACTGAGTGTTTGTGTTTGGTTTGCAGGAAGAAATCAACAGAACAGGGTAAGAGAAGCTGCTTTTCCAATGTAAAGGGCTCCAATCCCATCCCTGTCAATATCTCAGTCAAATAAAACACCATTTCCCAAAGCTACAGCTCTGCTAAAGCACAGCTATTATGCTCTCAGTTAGAAACCTGATTAGAGCCACCTCAGATCTGTAAGATCACAAGCTCTGATGCAAAGTGACTCCCAGATACTCTGCAAATGCTTATAAATGCACTTGGTGCTCTCTGGACACATCTCTGTGTGTGATGGAAGAGAAGACCAGCTCTCACAGAGTAGACAGACAAGGCATTAAGAGAAAAATAGCCATTTTTCAGAAGTGTAATATTGTTACAAGTGTGCAAATCCTGGACTGTTGTGGTATTTTGGCCTGGGGAAGAGGAGAAAAGGAGGGAATGAACAGAAAGGCTCAATATGAGGCAAAAAGTAAAGATGGAGCAAGAGTAAGAAAGGAATTGAGAAAGTAAAGTAATAGTAATTGTAATAAATAATAATAATCTGGCGTTGCCCAAAAGAAATCCTATAAAATATTATTTCACACAGAGAATTTTAATCTTTAAAGGCTGGGTTAGTTTTGATGCCAACCAGAACCCCCAATGAAAAGAGCCACCAGAGACCATCTCTTCTCCAAAGTGTGTGTGCAGTTTTGATCCCTCTGGGGATGAAGGCTGGGGCAGAATTTTGCAGTCTCAGAAGGTATTTCTGGATGGAAAACACCCTGTAGGCAGGAGGATCCCCTGGATGACAGAATCTGAGGTAGATCCTGCACTCCCCTTGTTTGATGGATGCTTCACAGGACATAATGCCAGAGCACAGGACCAAGGGAAACATGCGATACCATTTTTTCTTTGTGATAATCCTACGTTTTTTCATTTTTGGTATTTTTTGTATTTGTTTGTCCATCCCTAATGAATCCCACCCTCTAGAACCAGAGAACTGCTTGAAACTCAGAGCCATCCCTATCCCTTAGATTTACCTCCTGGGGTAGGAGCCAGACATCCCTTCCCTTTCCCATCTGGGGCTCCCATCCCCGCCCCAAATAAAGGTGATGTTGGCAGCATGTTCCTTATGCTGTAGTGGATATTTCCAGCTGTGCCCATGGCTGCTTCAGCCCTTCCTTGGGTCCTCTCTGTGCTCCAAGCCCCCCTGGTGATGCCTTTGGCCACCCAGCTATTGGTCACTGCATGTTACAGCTGTGGTTGTTTCTAACCAAGGCTTCCCTGACACTGGAAAGAAAACAAGAGCTAAAAAATCAGAGTTGTTTTTAGAATCCATTCAGCTCATTCAAACTCTTGGTCCTCTCAAACCGTTTCACAAAATTCCCAGATTCAGTTCCTTAAGGCAGGGGTAATGGGACATTTATGAATCTCCCATGATGTCAATAAAGATATAAAATTAAGATGCCAGCACAGCATCCCTAGCAAGGCACAGGAGAGCTTCTAAATATAATGAATATATATCATCAGCCTGTTTTCAGCCTGATTTAAACAACAATCCCCACTTGCATAAAACCCTCATTTGAATTAATATCCAATGCTGGATTTTATGGCACTATTAGATGCTGTTAAAATTTAGGGATCCCAAGTCTTTCTTTATCTGGAAACAACAAGAAAACTCACCAAGACATGTCAGAGGTGGGATTCATCTCAGCCAACTTCAAATATCTGCAGTGTGACTGGCTCCAGCTTAGCTGTCCGTTACCATTTTGTTACAAGTGGCATGAACTGGCACTTCTAAGGCTCAGTTCCCTTGACCTGTGCTAGGAAAAGATGACATGCGCCTTAAATGCCTAAGAAAAATGTAATTTTTTGTGTGTTTCTTGTGCCACAATCCTGGCAGAAATAAGGAAGACAGCATCTCATTAAGGTTTCTGCTCATTATCCTAACACCCTGATTGCCCATCTGAAATACCTTGCATGCAATAAGAAAAGCAATCACTGTGATGATGGAGCTGAACTTTTTAAAATAATGGTAGGTGCTCCACAATATGTATCAGAAACCTGAAATCTGCCAAAAACCTTTTTTTTTGGGACATTTGCAAATATCATTAACTTTGCAAAGTTCAATAAATTAAACAGTTAATTAACACTACACTGAAGTGTCAGCATCACCTGAATGTAATGACTGCTAGGCACCCAACTTTCCTCCAAATTTCCTGTGAAGTATTTCCTTACCTGCATTTGTGATGATATGATCACTTCTTAGCTCTCCTTCCCTCTTTATCTTACTTTGCTTATTAAAAACAATCTAAAAGGCATCACCATTGTGCAAAAACACAGTTAAAGTTCTGGGGAAGAAGTCAATTTAGTCAAGGAAAGAAATCCCTGGCATGGGGGGGGGGGGGCTTGTCTGCTATTTATTGATTCTGAGGCAGCTGATGCTTGTCTTCTGTGAGTCCTTACAGGAGTTATGCAAAACATGTAACAGGTGAAGCCACCCACAGCTTCCAGAGGGATGAAGTTCAGCCCTGGGAGTGGAGGATGGAGCTCTGATTACCCCCAGAGCTGTAGCCAGGGCTGTTACACACATTGATCTCCAAAGCATCAGCGCGATCGATGCGGTCGCTGCCGCTGTGTGGATATTGAGCTGGGACAGCTAAAAATAAACCTAGCCAATGATGGGGGCTGTGGCATCTGTCCAGGAGCAGTGGCCTGACTTGCACCTCAGGGCTCACACGAGTGGGACAAGAGCAGCTCCACACTTCATGCTCTGGGCAGACCCACAAATCCCTGCTGAAGTTTTTGGGCAGTGGTGAGGGGCACTGGGTGCAGCCTGGTGGTTTGCTGCTTGTGGAGCATGACTTGCTGTGTGTCTCCATGGGAAAAAGGAACCCACCCTGGGGGTGCAAAGGAGGGACCCAGGTCTACTCTGTTCTCTGCCTTGTAATCCCTTGAGGGTTTAGGGCAAGTTCCATCTCAAATCCCAATGCACTTGGGTTTATCACTTTGAAACTGAAGATAATCTATACCTCAGAGGAACATTGCATGGATAAGTCAATTAACTGTGAAATCACAGATGGAAGATGCAAAGAAATGCAAAGGATTCGTTTTGCAGATCAACCCTGCCAGGCACAAATACATTTTTAGATCCTTTCTATTCCCCCTCACTAAAAATAACCAGCAAGCTGCTCCTTGTAGTCCTGCTTAATGTGTTAATGGGGCATCCCCACCAGTACCAGGCACAGGAAAAGGGGAAAGGGGAGAGTGAGGCCACCTGGGCTCAACACCCTGACCTGGGCAGCCCTTGGCCCCTGCTTGGCCCTTGCCTGGGAAATGCTGCATGCCCAAGGGAGCAGCAGCCACTCCTTGGCTGTGTCATAGACAAAGACCTAAACCTGTTGGTCTTTAGGGTTTTTTTGGCTGCCAGAGCTGACCCCTACTGAGTTGCCATAGTTTCACTTCAACACACTTTTTAATTCCTGCAAGGCCTCACATCCTCACATAGATTTGGAAATCTATTAAAGGATGCTTTTCTAATTTTAATGCAATTAAAAAAACATCCTTAACATCTTGTGCTTTGAAAAAATATATAGAATTTCTTTTTCTCTGAATCAGTGTCCTAAAGCTAATTAAGTGGTCTTCACTTTAAAAGGTCACTTAGAAACATCACTGGATTTATTACCCACTGGTGATAACCATCTGGGAGGTAAAACTGTCTCACCCAAGGAAAGCTCATACTGCAGGCTCCAAGCACCAGTGTCAGACAAGCAGTCCAGCATATCAGGGGATGATTTATCTAAGCAGCAGCAAGTGAAGGGGCTCCTGTCCTTCCTCACCCTGTCCAAACCCAAATCCATTCCCCAGTCCCCAAAACTTGTGTGCCCATTCATCTGGGAGATGTTGGATTAGAAACAGAACCCCAGGTAAAAGAAAGAAAAGCATGCAAGGTAAGAAAAAATAAAAGTGAATTAATGAGGTTTCTATTATGTGCCCTGTGAAGAGCAGTAAGTTACAGCAGAAAGAGCAAACACCCATGAGAAGGGAGAGACTTTGATCTGCTGCTGGAGAAAGTCTAACACAGGACTCCTGCTTCTGCTTGCAGTGTCATTTTCCAGACCATGGGTGAGAAGTAACTCACTGTATTTTGTTCTTTGCTTGGTTGTGGTTTTCTTTTTTTTTTTTTTAATCAGCTTTTCTTATGCAGGCAAAGTCCTTAGGCACACTTGGGCTAGCAAAATAACGCTTTTTTTGGTAATCTATTTTGTTAAAAAACTTCAGTGAAGTACATTACACAAAGGGCTCTTTTGCCCTGGGCTGCCCAACCCAGGAGGGTTGGGCTGTAGATCAAACCTTTACCAATAAGCCTTCAAGCATGCAGAATAGGCTATTGTGTAGATCAACTGTTTTCTCAAGTTTCACATAGAAAAGAAAAATGTTTAACAGCCTTTATTGTAGCCTCAGGTACCTAAAGTTTCAGTTTCACTACATCTAAAATACAGGGCCAGATATTGCATTGGCTAGACACTGACAAAGCTCACAGTGGCTGTGTGCTGAGCACATATTTCATAAATACAGCTGCAGTGAGAAAATAGGAAAATATTTCAAACTGAATAGCATGCAGACTGGCTTCTTACCTACTTGTCTGTCTTAGTTTGCTGGCCACATTTCCAGCTGATGTGAACAGCCCCTTCTAATCCAAGTGACATTAACTTAAGACCTGATGGTGACATTTCTAGAGCAAAAGTACTTTCTATCACTATTTCCTTGTCTCACACATTTTGTTACAATGACAGACAAAGTGTGACTGTGGTCCAGAGAAGAGAACATCCAATTTTTTCTAAATTTCTTAGAGCTCTGTCTGGGATCTGCTGGATTTAGGGCAGTGGGACAAAGACCTTCTGGTCCCCAGGGCAGCACTCCTGTAGCTGGGCTGGCTGAGCTGGGTGTGTGGTGGCTTCTCACTCACTCTGCTTTAAAGGCAGCCTGTTCTGTTGAGCCATTGGCAACACTGCAGCCCAGAAAAATCTCCAAAAGGAAACTTGCTTTGCATGCTGTAACTATTGGTAAGAAATGCAAATGTGGACACCTTTGCAAATCTAATCCTCCATCCTGAACACATTGTTTCCTCCTTCCTGGCAAATCTTCTTCCCTTTGCTCTCTTCCCCAGGGCTTCAAGGAGAAAAAAGTCTGGGCCAAGTCTGTGTATGGCCACCACTTTATCAAATCTGAATATTCAGCATTCTTGGCCCTTTCTGGACAGCAAAACTCTTGGTCCTGCCTGTAAAGGGGTTGGGTTATGAAACAGTGCCTTGAACTGAAAGGTGCAAACTCCAGCAGAAATGACAACACACCACATATTGAAACCTTTCAGGGGGATCTATGTCTACCATTGCAATTGCTCTGCCTCCAGGATAGCTGCAAGGCTGACACTCAATTTCCATCCATCAATTTCATTCCCAGCTTGGTTTTCTAAGCACTTGCTTATGGCACTGAACACTATTTGGTTTCAGAACACAGAGTCTTTCACTGAAGCATCCCATCTTACCAAGAATTTTGCTCCCCCCTTCCTCTCCTGTTATATTGGTACTTCAGTCATGCCAATAGGTGTTCTCTAAAATCATGGCTGCCTCAAGCCATGAGGAGGGTTTCTTTACACAAAAAAGGGCTTATAAGGACAGGAAAAAAAGTGGCTGATCCACAGTCGAACATCTCAAAAGATGTTTGCCAGAAGCCAAATGATCAGATACATATATTAATCCTAATTGTGTATTAACTTCACTTGGAAAGCACCTATGGCCCAACTCTGCATATTTCAGCTCTTTTCTGTTCCCTTGTGTCCTGTGGATAGATAAGGATTGGCTGCAATTATGTATTAGAGAAAAAAAATGCCCATGACTCTAAAGAAATACATCATTAGTGTGGCAGAACTTGTATTATTTAAAAGCGACACCTTTTTGCCCATAATTTTTGACAATCACATTAAAAAAAAAATTAAAACCTGCATATTTTCCTACATATGGGTATTGTTGAGACTGTCACACCTAATAAGAGCAAGAAAAGACAGATGAAAGCACTGGGCTCATTTCTGAGCAGCTGGGAACGGCACTGAGAAAAGCACAACAATTGAGATTAAGACAGAGTCTTCACAGTGCAAGATAACCCAGCTGCCTGGAAAATCAAATCTATTGAACACACAGATTTCATGCAACAAAACAATGCCTTGCTGATAAAGGAAAATAACAATGCTCATGCAGAGTTCTGCAGTCTTCGATTCAGTTTGGAGATAAATGGGCAGTCCTGCACTTTTCCTCTTTAGAGAAAGTCAGGGTTAGCTTTCCAATTGTGACTATTCATTGCCTCTTTTTGCCGACTTAGAAAAACCAGCTTGGAGGTTTTAATTTGATAATAACATACCCCACAAATTACTGGAAAGGGCACCTGCATAGGGAACTAGGACGTGCAGGTCTCATTCCTCACACTGGATTTAAAAACCTCCTTCAGCTCTCCTTCGCCTTCTCAGTCTTCCTGTGGTGAGGAGACATCAGTGCCTTTGGGAAATGTTTTGACATCTCTAGAAGAAAAGTGTTATACCACTATCTTATAATTTCCTTACTCAGAGCTGATTCATGCTAAGAAGTCAGGAATAGTAGGGCCTACAAAGCTGATCAGAAAATGTTTCTCCCTCTGATGTAAGCTGTGTACATCATAGGATTCCACAATTTCCTCTGAAAATTACTATCTGGACTCAAATGTTTTAGCTTTTTGAGAAAACTGGGTATTTTCTTATGGGAAGTGATACTTGTTCATAATCTTTAAATCTTAGCTGGAATCTGCTTTGTCCTTGGAAAATTGTTTTATGTGATCAATTTTGATCAGCTGTGGAACAGCAAGCTGCTCTGTTGGGATTTTAAATTTTCATTGCTATCCAAAAATATAACATTGTACCTACTGTGAGGTTTTGGTCCAGGTAGAAAGTGTTTATTATTCCCATCCATTCTCCATTCTCCTTTTTTGCACTGTGTAAACTGAACACAAAAATGCTTTTCCAACACCAAGACCCATCTCTTCTTCCTGGACTTAAAAAGTACATCTGGACAGGACATTACAAAACGCAGCTCTTTCTTTCCTTCAAGGCACCATATTTTCAGTAACCTTTTAATAACCTTTGAATATGTACAATATTAATTGAGAAAAGCAATACTTCTGGAGTTTTCATTTGATATAAAAGAAATATAATAGTCTTAATTCCTCTAAATGAAACCTTTTATTTATGCATGAAAAGATGGTTAATATGTTCCCTGTGATAGCCTTTTGTTATGTGTTTGGCATTGTAATAACTAACTAGTCATTCCTGCTCTGGTTTTATGTTCTGGCCAGTTTTTTAATCAATGGCACAATACTTTACCTTTCACCAAACGCTCTGGTTTCCTTGAGAGCCTTTGTAATAAAATTCATCAAAGCATTTGTAAAGTCCACAGGAATCATTGTTGACTAGTTTTCTTTCAAGTCATTATTGTATTGGTGCTGAAGACTTCAGCCAGGCTGAGGGAAGGATATCACATTCCCCAAAATAGATTGTTTAACTTACAGCTCGAGTCCCCTGCAAAAAGCTACCAAAGGTGCCACAGCTGGAGTTCCTCCCTGCTCCTGCTTAGACCAGCAGTAATTTATATTACAACTTGTAGCCTTGAAATTACCCTCTTGGGATGAATTCCTAGCACCACAAGCCCTTTCTTGAGAGGATATAATTAACAATGTTTTCATTCTCCCTCCCTACTTCCAGGCAAATCTGGACTCCAGCCCTTACATCTTTGTCTTGGTATCCTCCAGCCCTTGTGAAAACGATGTGAGTTTTGGCCTTAATAACAAGCCATGTAAAATCTACATAATTGACCCCTTTTCTGAAAGTATTTCAAAGCTTTCTCTTTAGCCTTTGAATATGCATGTGCAGAAGGGATGCCCTCATTTCAGCAGACCCCTGTTGCATACAGCAGCCTTCTTGCTGCCATATAGAAAAAAACAACCAGGGAGTTGTAAGAAATGGAGTTTTTCCTCCCAGATGCCCTACTTTTCCTTTCTGTGTGATTTTATGCAAAAGAGCTCAAATCCTTTACTTCTGTGCCAGGCATCTGTGGCATTACTGCACATAGTATAATCCATACATATCCATGGGATATCAGGGTTCTGGGGTCCAGGGTTGAGGTCCACGTGTCCAGGGTGATCTTGAGTCTTGTATGAACAGTCCAAAGTAATTTTGCAGCAGCACCCAGGGCAGAAACCTTTTACGGACAGAGAGGTATCCTAAGCAACTCTCAGAGGTGAGAGCTGGATCCTTGCCCCAAAGAACTGGAATCTGCTCATCAAGAAATGGGAAGTGTTAGGGCACTTCTGCCTTAGTTCAAGCAATAATGGCAACATGATCATTTCCCATTGTGTCTCACTTGACTGATTTCAGTGTTCCCAACTCCTAAATTGTGAGCCTGATCCAAAATCCACTGAGTCCATGGCATATCTCCATTTATCCTGAGGGGACCTGAGGATGTGGATCAGAAACAGGTGTTTGGTTTTGAGTTTGGGTTTTATTTTTAATTACTTATAAGCATTATGGCCTCATTGTGAGCTCTTTTGTTCTTGATCTAAACTTTATTTTTCCCTTCAGCATTTCAGTATCATTCAGATGGCCACCTCTTCTGAACCATGATTTGTTCACCACTTGCTTACATTGCTCTGTTCATTGTCACCCTTCCTCCACCAATCCATCTAAATTTTTTTTTAAATTTTTCATTCAATTGCAAAGCCTGTAGTTCTTTATTTCCAACAGGACTGAGTAAAAGGATGATGGAAGCAGACCTTGATTTCATATCTATGACTAAAACCTGCCTTATCCAGCTCCAGAGGGGGACTGACGCTTTTCCATCCTTTGGATTCAGTCAGTCCTTCCACTTGGTAAGAGAGAGCCCCTCCAAGTCAATAATACTCACGTGCTTATTCAAAATCAATACTGCTTATCACAGCTTCTGCAATTGTGTCTCACTGTCACCTACTTAGCTCACAACCTTCCTGGCAGACTCCCAGCTTGCTGTGAAGTTGCAAGATTGAAGAAAAGAGAAAGTCAGGCAGACACAGGGACCTGCTGACATGGGATGTCACACAGGACAGATTGCCAAGAATTCCTTCATGTGCTTCTCCTTCCCTGCACTCAGAAACACATGACCAGGTGAGAGACAGTCATGATCTTTGAAATCTCTGTGTTACTCTCGGTTTCTGCATTGCCTCCTGAAAAACAGAAGGCCACAAAGCTGATCAGAGGGCTGAAGCACCTTCCCTGTGAAGACAGGCTGAGTGCGGGTGGTGCTCAGCACGGAGAAGAGAAGGCTCCAGGGATACCTTAAGAGCACCTTCCAGTACCAAAAGGGAATACAAGATTGCTGGAGAGGGACTTTGGACAAGGGCATGTGGTGACAGGACAAGGATTAAGGGCTTTAAGCTGAAAAAGGGTAGATTTAGATTGGATATTAGGAAAACTTTACGGGGAGGGTGGTGAGACATTGAAACAGGCTGACCAGAGAAGTTGTGGATGCCCCATCCCTGAAGTGTTCAAGGCCAGTTTGAGTGGGGCTTTGAGCAACCTGGTGCAGTGGAAGGTGTCCCTGCCCATGGCAGGGGTGTTGGACCAAGGTGATCTCTAAAGTCCCTTCAATTCCTTTGGTTCTACAATTCTGTGATTCCTCACACCTAGTTCAGGTCGCAGCAAGGATCAGCCAGTGTTCAGGCAAAACCATCATCCAAAGAGTGTGCAGTGTTTTTATACCTTGCTGCTGCCCCTGCTGAAGCAGATGGCAAGCTCCCATTGACTTTAATGAGGCCATAAAAAGCCTGTGATGCTCATGCAATATGGAGCAGCTCCTGTTTCAGCCACGCACAGTCAGTGCCACTTTTCCTTTGTTTGCTCCACGGATTAAGAAAGCCTCCACTGACCCCTGTGGAATCCCCACCTCCTGTGCAGAGAGCTGGAGAAGGGTGGAGGCAAATTCACACCACAGCAGTGTCTTTTCTTGCATCTCTGCTACCCCTTAAGCTCCTCCTACCCAACCCCAGAAAGGATGGGCACTCAAGAGCCACAACTCACAGGTGACACAAATCACCCAGGAAAGCCAATTCCAGAGCAAGAGGGGCTGTGGGAGGATCTCAGGGCACTGGATTATACAGCAGTAAAAGGGCAGATGGTATTCAGTGCCTATTAGTGCAAAGATAACTTGTGGGGGAGAAAATAAACCTTCCTATGTGTGTGCAGTGCTGCTTTTACAGTGCTGATAGCAGTCATGAGAGAGATGCTGGAGACACTGGAGAGTTTTCCAAAAGCATTGGGTCATACTAAGTGGTGGTGAGAAAGACAAAATGAATGTTAGAAAATCTAAGGGAAAGGGTTGAGAATAAAATACAGACTTCATTATTCCACTGTAGAAAACTCTGTGCAACCTCATTTTGAAGACTCTGTGTTGTTCTGATGACTTTGTCTTGAAAAAATAGAGAAGAGAGACAGACAAGAGGCAGAGATGATCAAAGGTTTAGCAGGACTTCCACAAAATGGAGGAAATAAAATAGAGAATTTTTGGGCTTGGAAGAGTGCTGAAGTGAAACAAAAGGTTTGTAAAATCACAAAGTGCAACAAAGTGGAATAGAAGAATAGTACTGGTTTGTTTCTCATAAAATAGGGACTACTGGGCATGAAGCAATGTCACTGATCATTTCAAATGAACCTCTCAGCCCACTTTTCTTATGCAATGTCATTAAACTGAAACCTAATGCAAAAGGATACTCTGTAAGTGATTCAAAAGTAAATAGATAAAAAGAATTTAACAATTTTAGAGTGGTTAAGTGATTCCATGGCTGATAAACACAAGAGTACACCTGCAACTTTTAGCTTAGGAAGAAAATTTATTCACTGTTGGATGATTCACATCATTATTCCTCCCTGTAAGCACTCATGGTAGACCCTGGGCTTTCTGCCTCTGCCCCACAGTTGTGGGGTGCCTCATACAGTTGTTACTGACCCTGTTCTGTGAGGGCAGCACAACTGCACAGCTGAGTTCTCTGTGATGGTAAAATAAAGTCTGGCACAGAAAAGCAGCCCTTGTGTCAGAAACAGAGCTGCTGATTCCCTCTACAAGATGAGGTCTTGGCTCATGAGTGGCCCATGAAATAAATGTTTTTTGTGGTTGTTTCCAGTGAAGACCCCCACCCCTTGTGCCTGTAAAAGGCAGGAACAGATACATTTATTTGTAACCTTTCAGGCTTTGAGACTCATTTTTCCATTGATTACCTTAAAAAACAGGGGCTATTTATATACATTACGGTCTATAACTGTCAGCCCTGTGACAAATCACCCACCCAGTGCCTTGTCAATGATGTGGAAAATAGTGCCCATATAAACAGATCAAATGAAGTGGAAGTTAGAGAGCACAATGGCACCAGGCTGCAGCCTTTGACCTTTAAAGGCCAGAGGTGAAATCTGTTTGCACTGAGGAGTTGAAGCAACCTGGGGAGTGAGTTCACCCTGGTACACAGGGAGTGATGAACCAGCATCTTTCCTTGGGACAGGGGCAGAGTTGGTAGAGGTAAAGCCTGGGGTGCATGTGAAGTTTTGCACCATGCAAAACTCTAATGGAAGCTCTAATTAGAGAAAACTCCAGTGGTGTCACCAGAGCACCTGACCAGGAAGAAGGTAAATACTACTGGGAAATGTGAATCTCTGGGAGAAGTCATAGAAGACTAATCCATAGTCACAGGGGTTTGTGGAGAAAAGCTGCTCCTGTCTGAGGCATGTTTCAGTCAGGAGACAGTGGGTAGCAGCACTCAGAGCAGCAGCCAGGAGAGTTTCCTTTGCTGTTTGTTTGCAGCAGTTTGGGTTTATGCAGTTCCTGTGGTGCACAGCACAATGAGCAGTCTTAGGCCAAGTCACCTCACTACTGCTTTACCTGTGTTTTTCTACAGAATGAAACACCCTTGTGTATTGGATGAAAAATAGTTATTTTCAGACCAACAAAAGCAATGGGTTTTCCATCCCACCTGGGGGGCCATCCTTCTTATTTATTTTTATTGACTCACTCTGCTTTTCCCATTTGAGTTACAATTTGACAATTGCCATTAACTGCCCCTTTAACAGTGTCTCCTGGCTGCTGCCAACACACGAAAGTTAAATACTGGGGCAAGAAATTCATTAAAATCCATTGCACTTTTAAATCCTGGCAGGCTTTCTTTTGTGCAAGCCTACCAGGCCTCAATCATAACATTTTCACCTCTTGCAATTGATGAAAATGTATTTACATGCATGCTGTGCAGGGCTTGCTGTACAGGAGGTGAGAAGGTTGGGAAGGCAGCAGAGACCTCTCCCTCCTGTGCTGCTTCTTCCCTGGGACAGCACCAAGCCTCAGCTGGGGATGGAGCATCAGGGATGCCAAGCATCTCTGGATTCCCCAATCCTGAACCACTGTCCTAGGGTGACATTATGATGCTTGTATCCCCATTCATGTGCTCTTTTATGCTGGATATTACGTTCTGTGCCTTCAAAACTGGCTCTGAAGAGTGAAAGTTTTGTTTTGGTTTCTTATCAGCCACTCTCCCATGGCTAGCAGGACACACAGACAGGGCAGAACATGGTGCAGCTTTTGCTTTTTGCTTTGCTCTCGCTCTTGCTTCTGCTTGCTCTTGCTTCTGCTCATTAGTTAGCTTAGCTAAACAGTCCAAATTTCTTCCTGGACTGTTTCTCCTTTCCTTTTCTGGACCTACTCCAGCCTGCTCCAGACTGGGACCTGGGAACACGGAGAGTTTACACCCTGTGGCCTAACGGGGCCTACTCTGGGCAGCAGCTGCCCCAGCGCCGGAGGGACTGAGAACAGAGCGACCACCCCCAGAGAGACTTTCTGAATTTGGCATCTTTCTCAGAGCAGTGAAAGAGTGCTGTCATCTGGAATTGTTCATTTGTGTGCTGGGGAGTGCTGTGCCTGTTAAATAAACAGGTTCTTTCCACTTCTCTCCCAGGAATCCTTCCCGAACCGATTGTGGGGAGGGGCCGTGTGGGTTTGCTTTCTGGAGGGGCCCCCTTTTAGAGATTATCTCCCAAATTTGCCCTAAACCAGGACAACAACCCGAGGGATCTCAGAAAACCCTGCACTGTGGGAGCAGCTAGAGGATAAAAAATGCCATTTTTTTGGATTCCAGCCTTTTGTCCTTCTGCCTGACAGCAGGCCACCTGCTCTGCTCCACACAGGGAATCATCAGCGGCAGCGATGCGCTTTCACTGTCGGGGACTCATTCCCTGCAGCCACGGGAGCTCAGGCTCAGCAGCCAGGCACAGCTGCTGCCTGACTTGTCATCTCTGCTGACCACGTAGGAAGCCCACAGCCTTTGATGATGGCCCAGGAGCCCCCAGCAAACTGTTTTTGATGGTGGAGTTGATTTTGCTGCCAGCACAGAGTGGCATTGAGCCATGTGGATCTACAGATGCAGTGGGGCAGAAAGGAACCCCTCACAGCACACAAGGGCCCCAAAGTTGATTGGAGGAGAAACCTACCTTTATATGGGACCCTGACAACTTTCCAGATCCTTGCCTCTGCCCCACAACTCCAGTGGGACAGCAGGGCAAATCCACAAACTTTCTCTTCCCCTAACTCCATCCAAAAGAAAGGGACTGTCATCACCTGGCTCTGAAAAACCCCAAATCCTAACATGCTCAGAAAAGAATTCAAACATCACAGACACAGCTTTCCCAAGTCCAGCCTGAAGGTGTGAGCTAGGCTTACACCTAAGGTTTCCACCCTAATGGAAGGGTTTTTCTCATCCAAACTCAGACATGTCAAAATCAGATGTCTAATTTAAGTTAGTCACCTCACACTATGTTTTCTTCTAGCCACAGGTGTCCAGAGGCCACTTCTCTGATTTTAGATGCCAATTTTGGGATGACATGAACCACCTGTTGGAGACACCTACTACTTTTCATCAACTATAGGGAGACCGGAGAGTGAGTACCCCAGAATTAGATGTCTAATTGTAAAGAGTCCTGAATTAGGTCAGGAAGATCACCTCCTGTCCTTATTGGCAGGGCTGAGCTGCTTGGGCCAATGCTGAGAGACATGAGCAGAACCAAAGTGGGTGGTATCTGGGTGAAGGGAAGGACAAGAATGCCCTGAGTGAGGTGAGGGAGAACCAAACCTAAATGAATCTTGGTGATGGAGTCAGAGTGTATAATCAAATATATTATATATGATATATAATCAAATGGGGTGCACCAGTCCGAGGCTCTTTCCAATAAAAGCAACCACAAGATGACAGAGCACCAAGAGTGGATAATGAAGAAGAAGAGAAGCCACTAGGGATAATCTAAATGCAGGGTCATGGTCTTTTATTTCTTTCCACCTGCTCTTACCAGCTTTGCACCTATGTTGTCACCCATGGGTTTTGTAAAGAAATTTTTTTATCTATTTGCAGGTTAACAAATAATTAAAGGCATTTTGGGGAAAATGGATAAAAATAAAGGAATTCATCACTTTGAGTAACATAATGGTATTCAAGGTCAGGATTAAGGTGTGATTAGCATTGTCTTTACTATATAGTGTCTTGTTTATAAAATAGATCCATATTTCAACCTCAGCACCTTGGTGACCAGCAGTGGTAGGTGTGGGAAGAGCAGTGATCACTGTCAGCCTGGCAATCTCTGCAGAAAAGAACAGGGAACAAACCTTAACACCCCCTGTCTCAAAAAGGGCTTGGCCACAGCCGTGGAGCAAGTGGCCGTATCATGAGCAGAGTGAAGAGGGGCTCACAGGACTACATTAATCTACTCTTTCCAATCAATTGCTTCAGTGAGATTATCACAAACATGATGGATTGGATCACTTAATCCAGTTAGACAGGAGCTCAGGAGGGTGGGTAAATAAGGAGGGCAGCAGTCGTGTGGCCTCCAGTGACCCAGAGCAGCAGCCAGTCAAGCTCTCAGTGCCCTCCTTGACCTCCTCCTTGGGACTGACAGTGCTAACCAAACACAGGCAAGTGACACAAGGGCTCTGCAAGTGCAGGCAGAGTGTTTGCCATCAGAAGGGAACAGGGTGAAAATGGCACAAGGGTCTGTTTCTTCCTTGCCTTGTGCACCAATTAGAGTGAACAAAAGGTTTGTCACTCACAAAAACAGCAACAACAACAATGAAGAGGAAAAAAGATAAAGCTTGACAGTGCATTTAGATATTCCTGTGAGATTTCCAGGGTTTTGAATCCCGGGTAAATGGCACATAAGGCTGGAAATGGCACCACTGGATTTTGGAGGGGGATGCAGCACAGCTGAGCTGTGTTTAATGAGGGTGCTCTGGCAGCACTACATCTGCACAGCAGCCAGTCTCTTGTCAACAAAATGCAGCCATTCCTGCTTTGTGTTATTTGATATTAACCAGCATAGTTGCTTAAAATTTAACACCTGAATTAGAGAGATTTTGATCATTAATGGCTGCATGCAATGCTACACTCAGCATGAGCCATCAGACAGGCATCTTCATTTTGTCTACACAAACCCTGCAGCTGGAAAAGGCAGCATTTGGGTTGGTTTTTGAAAAGGCTGAAATAATTCCACTCTTCACCCTTGATAACAACAGCAAAAAGTCTGCTAAATTTTCTCCCCTTTCTAAGAAAGAAAAAATAAAAAGGATGCTCACAGTGAGATAAAAGCAAGAGTGTGTTAACATAATATATGTGATTCATTATTGGCTGATCAATGATTAGATGTGGCATTCAACTCTAACCTCTTGCAAAGTTTTATTAGATGGGAGAATTAGTGCCTGGACTGGCAAACAGGGGAGGGTAGAGATCTAGAATCCTGTGTATTTATACTGAGTAAGCAGACATCAAAGGATTCTCAAGCAGTTTGTGGGTGAGGATTTTGTTTTGGGAGGGTGAGAACAAATCTTCCTTTAAAAGCTCAAAAATGCAGAGAAAAATTCTGCATTTTGCTGACACCATGCATTGAACTGCTGCAGTCAGAAAATGCAACCAGAGCCAAAACAAGATAAGAAACAGCAGAAATGAGTAGCAGAGGTCCATTCTCCTTGAATAATCACCACATACATGGACATGTTAATACACAAATACACATTGAAATATATTTAGCTTACAGATGTTTTCAAAACTTTTAAAATAAATAACAGGTTTTTATAGTCTGGCAAACCCTGTATTTTGAGGTAATTAAGGCCGATTGCTTTCAGAGCAGTTTGTTAATAGGTTTTCCTTATTTATCAAGGGTCATTTAACATTTGCAGTATACAAAACATTCCTCCAAATCACCAAGCCATTTTCCATGAGCGAGCCTGATTAAATACATGACATGATGGGTCTCACACTGGATCTCTCTGTGGCTCACAGTGCTCTATTTACCCAGCAGTTTCCAACCCAAACAGAAACAGCATCTCATTACTGGTTCCTCAAGTTGCCTTTCCCTTAAAGTTGCCCACATGGGGATTTTTCCCTTCTGAGGTCTTCAAAGTTTGCTCAAGGCTATTGTCTTACCTCTGTATAGAGATACTACAATTGCAGTCTTTGGGTAATATGAGCAAAAACCTCACAGTTAATTCCAATGGCATGAAACAAAACTTGGGATCTCCCTGGGGACCCCTCTCTCTAAATTTTGCCTCCAAGCCATCAGAGGAGCCATATCACCCCTTCAGGATCTGGAGGAAAAGCCAGTAACCAACCCCTGGGTCCCTGCTGATCACACCCAAGGCTCATGGACCTCTCAGAGTGCCCTTGCGAGATTTGCAAGAGCAGATTGCTGACCACTGGCCGAGCAGAGGTTGATCTGAACATGAAGAATTGCAGAATTTCCTGATTTCTAGGGAGGTGAGGGGCAGAACTGGGCTCAGATCCACTGGAGTGACGTGATCAGAGGGGGCTGCACCGTGCAGCTCCCCAGGAGCAGCCAGGCTGGAGGAAACAGGAAGCAGCTGTTTTGTGCAATTATTTCTTCACAATGGATGTATTGTAGAAGAAGGCAGGAAGATGTGTATTTCTGTGAAGAACCTCTCTTGTGAATAGGTAATCAGCAGTAATTGAAAACTCCAGACAGCTTCTTGTGGGGGGGAATCCAAATCATACAGTGACAGAAATGTGAGTGAGACAATTTGCTTCCTCTCCCACAACCACAGCCTGTCTCTGACAATCTGGCAATACTGGCTGAAAAGGCATGCATGGCCTTCAGTGGGTTTTGTCTGAAAATCACACAGAATCCTGGCTGTTTTCTGGAATCAACTCTCATCTTTAGTACCTTAATTTACCAGATCTGCTCTGCTCTATATTTTGATTGCATTTGTCAAGTGGAGAGCAAAAGTGTAACAGGAAAACTAGGAAAAAATATAGAAAATGCCTGACTCTCAGGGAGGGCAGTAGATGAGTAGAAGATACAGAAGAATGAGACTAAACTAAACAAATTTCAAACTATTTGGGAAGTGCCAGCTTCCATTATTGTACTGCAAATCTTACAGCATTTGTTGTTTTTTTCCAAAAGCCCCAGAGAATATAAGGCTCACTTTTATAGACATAAATGCCTTGCTTTTGCAAAGAAAACAATGAAAATAAGCAAAAATATAAGCCCCAAACAAATGGAACATGGCAAACAAACAGACCTACCCCCCACCCAACTCATTTCCTATCTACATTGATCTTCCCTTATAATGTATGTGTGGAATAGACAGCTTGAAATACATGACAGTACAATTAAAATGGTAGCTTTGCTCTCTGTGGAAAGATGGCATTTATGGCAAAGTGAACTTTTTCAGCATTTTTGCATACACATTTAAGAAAGTTGGAGAACATTTATTTAGTTTGGTTAAAATGCCAAAGTCTGAAAGCCAAACCAACTGATGAAAGATACTCAGCTTTTACAGTATGCAAAAATGAACCCAAAGAAACATAATCATGTTTTATTTAAAAGCACACACCATACACACTCTCTGATGAATAATATGAGCTGAGTGAAAATCACTTACTCTTGCTACAACACCCTGAACTCAAGGACTTGGTGACGCAGTTGCCAATCCCTCGTTCTCAAGGACCATCTGCTCCTGAATCTCATCTCAAATGCTTGCAGACACATTTTTAGCATTTTTGAACATGTACATTTACTGGTGCTTCCCTCACACACCTCTTGGAAACCCACAGCCCCAGAATGGCTGTATTTCTCTGTTAAAGGACAGGTAGAAATATAAGTGTCATTAAGTTTCAGAGTTAAAATCCCCCTGAGTTAAAGGGGTCAAACTGCCTCTTCCATGATGCTGCCTCTCTCTTTGGTGTGGGAACACGTGAGATCAAATCTCATCCAGTTTTCTTCATAAGGAGGCAGACATGGCATCTTTTAAAGAAAGATAATTCTTAGAGGACTGATGAGGTCACTAAAGAAACACTGACACAGTGCATTAACAAGGGCCAGTCTGATCTGACCTCTGCCTGAGCCACTGAATATTGTGGGATTGCTTTTAATATTGACTGTTCTTCAGGGAGCAGGAGGTCATGAGCTGCATGTTTCATATGGTGTGTGAGTGGTTTGTGGATGACTGATGCCTGCTGGTCTTTGGGGCTGCATGGATCACTTGCAGTCAGAGGCACCACGTGTGATTAAAAATAACTCTGGGCTCACTCAGGACTGCTGTGGGGCAAAAGGTTATTAAACCTGGCTGAGTTCATAACAAGATGATCCAGAGGCATTCACAAGATCTCTTAAGGCAACTGAGATTGTGGGGTAGGGGCCAACATCATAAAGGGCATTTTAAAATTGGTCAGATTACATCTGTGAGAATGCATCCACCTTGGACGTAGGAAAGCAGCCATGCAATAATCAGCTCTCTCCTTTTATTTCAGAAAAATCACTCCCAAACTCAGAACGTTCATGTCATATGACTCTTAGTTTATCCCAGTGCTGCATCTTGAAGGGTTCGTTTTGCAAATCCTGTCCTTCATTTTTTTAAGGACACAATATTTAATGTCCATAACTTTAGGACTCATACTCCTATAAAATCCTGACAAAAGCCCATTCATTTACAGTATGATCAGGGAAAAAAACATATTTGCAAACCACATTACAGCAAACCTCTTTCCACCAGCCAGTAAATTTTACTCAGGAATGCAAAAAGCCTAAGAAGCTTTTTGAAATCACACCACTTGTAGGACCACAATGGCTATTGAGAACTGTGCTAGGCAGTGCTAAGATGTATACAACATCTGCAGGGGATGTAGAGAGATGTTCATCCAGGAGCTGAAACTCCACAGCAGCCTGAAGGTGTTTCCAACAAACCAGGTCACCCAAAATGACCTTGGTCTTTATGAGTGTATGTCTTACACCCCTTGGCTGATGTCAATGTCACAGCCAGAGGAGAGGCCAATGTCACAGCCAGAGCAGAGGATGAAGCTCATGGACTTTGTCAATTGGGACAGCTGATCAAAGTTGTTTCTCCTAAGTTTGTTTTGACTCCCTGTTCATTTCTAGCCCATACTGGGACTTTTTCTAAGTCCCTGAGTGACCTTATTCTTAGTGAGATTTGTAAGACTGTTGATTAGTGATGCTCTGCTCTATCAACTCTCACCTGTGAGGCCATGAACTCAGCTCATGAGGCCATGAACTCACCTCATGAGGCCCAGCTCATGACAGATCCAGGGGAGGGGACTGCAGTCTCCCCAGCCAACCTGAGGACCACAAGCACAACCCTTGTAGCTGTACCAGACAGCACAAACATGGAGCTAATCCTCTCTGCCCAGACCAAGGAGTGTGTGTAAAGCCAGGTGCTATTTCACATGGGGAATGCTCTTTTGGACTGAATCTTCTGGTTTGTCTCAAATGATGTGTGGCTCACCTCACAAAGTGGTCTTGAAGCACATGAGCTAGGTTCCTTCCAGGTAAACCCCAACTGAAATATGATGCAGAAGCATTGCAGGAACACAGCTAATGTGCTCCAAACAGTAATGGACCAGACAGTTTATGGGATGTGGTTGAAACTTGCCTGGAGTAAATGCCTGTAAATTGGTGCAAAAGAGGTTCTTGGCACCGACTGTTTCACTTCCCAGACCGGCTGCTGTTGGGTCACCCTGCTTCCCAAGGAAACCTGGCCAAAGGCTTCAAACACTGGGACTGTACCATAAAACTTCTTTATTGGATGATGGGGGGACATTAGGAAATGGTCTGAGTACAAGCCCATTTTCCCCTTGTACAGAGAAGAGGATCCCTCCTCTTTCAAGTCAAAACACAGATGCAATTAATATCAGTAAAGCCTCTGCACTAACTCAGCCTAAGTGGCACATGAGAGATATGAGAGATGCTCATGAGCTTAGCAAGAGAGGGACCCCTAAGTCATAAGCTGGAAAATGCTAAACCATTTGTTATTGCATCTTCTCTGCTCTTTTTTTAACTCACTTATCATGGAAGTGGTGAACTATTGTTCCACCCTATTTTTTTTCTTTTCTTTTTTTTTTGCTTTGTTTTGTTTTGTTTTGTTTTGCTTTGTACAGCATTTGAAGTTGTCAAGAACCTTCCTAAGTTTTCAGAGGTCACATTAGAAAATCAGGTCTGGTTGAAGTGCTCTTGAGTGATGAACATGATAGAAAATGCTGATTTCAGTAACTGAAGAAGAATGGGCTGTAAATAAGGCTGGGGGTAAAAATATGTGATAGACCAAAGTTCATTATGGAGCTGAGAGCTCTCCTGCCTCTGAGACAGCTCCATACAGTCTGTTAGGGAACAGCATTGGATAAACAGAACATGGACTATATACAGCTGACATCAGGTATTTTCTTTGGTGAAATATACAGCAGGATGGAATTCCCTGCATTTTAAACATAGAATCCGTACCCTTCGGCTCTGTGCTTCATCTTTTTGAAAACCAGACAACATGGAATTAAACTTTCCAACCCTTGTTCTTGAGGAATAAACTCTCAAATGTGGAATTCCAAAATGCAGATGAAAAATATAAATTAAAAAAATCCACATATCAATAAAACACAACCTTTCTGTTAATATGGCTTTTAAGCCAATACCATCAGGGAAGGAAAATTACTCATGATTTTGACTGTATGGATCTGTCACTCCATTATAACACAGAATTTAAATGAGCCTTTTCTCATACACTCCTTCATCTGTGTGTGAGTTGAAGTGCAGTTAACATACACGTGGTGTTGGACTCTGTGTGGCACTTGGGAAAAGCACAACTTGAACGCAATTGAGACCTGTACAAAAATAAGAAAGGGAAAATTCAGGAGGAAGAATTCAATTTCACTTTGTGGTTTAGATCCGACCTGAGGTGTCAAACAGGCCACAACAATTCAACAGACTCTATAGAAAGAATGGGTCCACAGTGGAGAGAGATTGAAAAATTAATTCCATCCACCTGTAAGAGGAGGCCAATGTCACTGAGTTAGGAAAAAACAGAGGAGGGATCATTTCTGAGGGCTCTCTGTACACAGTCTGACCTGTGCACATGAGGACAAGAAACACAGACAGAGATGTATCAAGATCTTTCCTTCTCTCTGAGTAAGAACATGTTTTGTAAACAAATGCACAGCATCTTGCATACACTGTTTAATTTAGATGCTGTCAGTTTCCTTATCACAAAGCCCTCCTTTCTTGTGGCTTTTAATGACATCTTTGGTAAACTGCTTGGACACCCCCTCCCAGGCTGAGCAGCTGGAGCAGGTTGGCTGACTCCAAGAGGTGGGAAACAGAAGATTTTTTCTCTCTGTGGGGAGAGTATAATCCATGTGGGATTGCAGAGTGCCTTCTAGCAGTGCATCAGAGAACCACAGAATAGGGAACAGACTCACAGACTAGAAATGGGTTAGAAGGCACCTTTAAAAATCATTTGGTTCCAACCCAGGTTGCTCAAAGGCCTATCCAGGCTGTCATGAGCACTTCCAGGGATGGGGCATCCACAGCTTCTCTGGGCACCCTGTGCCAGGGCCTCAGTACTCTCACAGGAATGAATTTCTTGCTAGTATCTAATCTAAAGCTGCCCTCTCTCAGTTTAAAGCCATCCTATCCTCTTTAAGTTTAAAACCATTCCCCCTTGTCCTGTCACTTCATGCCCTGCCAAAAGCCCCTCTTCATCTCCCTTGTAGATCCTCTTCAGGTCCTGGAAGGTGGTCCAAGCTCTTCTTGACACCTTGTCTTCTCCAGGCACCCTCAGACCAGCTCTGTATGCCCAGCAGTGCTGTATCCATGTCCAGAGCAGAGCTCAAGCCCAAAGAACAAACAACCCAGAGAAAAATCAAACATCAGATGCAGGGGTGGGAGGCTGAGCTGGCTCCAGCACCACAGGCCCCCAGTTGCAGCATCCTGCACCTCCCTCCAGAGACATCCAAAGGCACCTTCCTCTCTCTGTCAGCACAGGGATTCTCAGCCCCACCTCCCAGGACTGAGTTGCTAGGCACTTAAATTATAGATACAAATTGGGACCCTAAATCAGGCAGGCTCAATCCCACACCTGGTACTTATATATTATGAAACAGCCTTTCATTATACCATCATGTATTTTCTTTTTGTTCTCCCTGAAGGATTGTTGCTTCATTTGGTATACAGGATGGCCAGTTGCTGGCAATGTATCCTGGCTGAGTAACCCAGGAGGGTGATGCTCACAGACTTGCTGAGTCTGGGAAGTGTGCAAAAAACGTGGCAGAAAGGTACAGGAAGAAAAAGAAGTGGGATTAGGCTTAACACAAGTGCAGATAGTTAAATAGAGAGCTGAAAAAGGGCTCCTGTCTTACACAGGCTCAAAACTGGGATGGAAAGATAAGTCCCTGGGAAGTTCTGCTGTCTGGTAATTCAAACACTCCTTCCTTCCCCTGAACACAGCAGTCACTATTTCAGTATAAGCTTGGACTTTAACTTTGCTGGTAATGCTGAAAAATTGCCAAGCAAAAGAAAATCAGCTCCCAGTGCAGAAGCTATTAATCTGAAAATGTCACCAATGGCTATTTCAGCCACTTACATATTCCCTCTGCTCCCTTCCAAATGTAGAAATTTCTCTACATCATCTTTTTTCCACAAAACCCCCAGTTTTCTCTAAACCTAATTTTTCTGACCATGACAGACATTCTCACTGATGTTAAGTTTTTCTGGTCAGGTATTGTAGGACACCCTGGGAGAGACCTGGACTTTGGCCCTTCCATTGCTTGGCACTAGGCACTTCACTTAATCTGCAGCTCTCACCTTTCTCCAGGCTAAAATCAGAAGAAAATCCTGGAATTAGGTCTGAAATAATACTGAATACTGAAGTCTGTCTTGGCAGCATTTCAACTATATACTGTGTTCTGTAATGCTTTGAAAAATAAAGTTCTAGGTGTTTCCAATAATGTAGCTAAATTGAGAGGACATTTTTGACCTTAAAATCTCTTGTACTGCAGCTCCTCATCTGTAAAATGGTGGTAAAAGCATCTTGTCTCCTCACAGATGTGTTTATAAAACTGACATTTGTGAAGGTCCCTGATAATATATAGTAGGGAGAACATTAAAAGCACCCGTGAGGCAATTTATAATTCTGCCTTCAAAGCAGTATTTCAATAGTGCTCAGTAATAGTGTGCAGCACTTTATACATGGGTTTTTTGGTTGCAATTCATATTTGATTTTTCGGTGTCAGTCAAACAAGAAAGTATAAAAGTTTTTCTTAGTGACATCTTTCTATATTCAAATGAGAACCAAACTAGCAAGGAAATTACATGATTCTAATTATGCTTTGTGCATATAAATCAGCTGTGAAATAATTTGAAACTCTTGTGTGTTTGGGATCTTTATCAATGAGGCAGAATAATTACCAACAAACCTCCATTAAGCCTCACTTTAAAAAGAAATGGTTATTAAATATGAACACAATTCTGCACTTCAAAGTCAAAATGACTCCCCAGTGGACTGGGCAGATATCAAGGCTTGTATGCATCAATGTGCATATCTCCAAAAAAATTAAATTGCAATTATTTTCCATTTAAAATAGGAATTCCCCCCTTTACCTTTTATCGGGGCAAGAGATTGCTGTGACCTAGAAACAAAGTTAAACTTGATCAAATGCAACATGGCAGTCAAATAGCCAGTCTAAATGCAATGTCAATAAACATAAACCAAGCATTGATACAATTCTCAATAATGCAGATTCTCAATAAGCATAGAATATTTTATTCTCCCAAGTAGCAAACCATGTATAGATCAAGCAATAAAAGACATCAGTTTCTCTCTTCGATCTGGTCCAGTGAACACTGATAATAGATCTTGCAAGACAGGCTGAAAAAAGTTTATTGCTGAACATCAGCAACAAAATAATAAATTAAAAAGTCCCACAAACAGCTCTGAAAGGTAAATAATGTCCTCTTGCACTGCTTTGTCCAACAAAGAAACTCACTTCCCTTTTCAAAGAAGGCATACAGCCTACTCCTGAATTTACATTTGATGAAACAAGTACCTGGGGGTGAAGCTGTTTGTCCCAGCCTGGTCAGGGAGCTCCCTCACTGCTGCACATCTGTGTGCATGTGTTGGCCGTAATCCACTGTGGGTCACCCCAGAGTGTCCCCACACAGGGACACAAGTGCCCATCACTGCTGGGACACCCTGCAAGACCTGCTCCCAGGCAGAAGTTTGGAAGGTGTTTTGATCTGATTCCCTCTGAAGGTCTTATAATCAGTCACCCATTTCCTAGGTGACCAACAGAGCCCCAAAAAGCCCTGCAGATGAGGTGGCATTCCAGGGCAAATCTTCCTCCTGCCTTTGAGGAGGGATGGTCCCTGTGGCTTCTCCAGGCAGGCTGTCCCCACGTTCACAGCAGCAACATCAAGGCTGGGCTCTGCAGAGGGATTGCTGCTCTGGAAAGGCAGAGCTGCAGGTGCAGGACACACACAGCTCCTGCAGGGACACCTGGGGTGCTCCTGGCTCAGGGAGCCGAGCATCCCTCTGGGAAAGCGCTGCCACAGCTCCCTCTGTGGGCCCTGCCCTCCCGTGGCCAAGGGCATCCTTCCCTCCCAGCTTGCATGCCCAGAAACAGAGGCTGAGCAGGGCTGGAGACAGTGCTGGATGGGGGGTTCATAGGCATGCAGACCCCATGATGTGCCTGGGGAAACAAGTAAGATTGAAGGATAATCACATTTGGTGCTGTGAGGTTCTAGGATTTATCACTTGGTGAGGAATAAGCCGCTCACTTCCAGGATGGAACCAGATTACAGCAAGAAGGGAAAGGTGACTTGGAAAAATGTTTAACCCTTCCACTGAACTTCTTACTCAAATGATTATTCAGTGTTTTCCTCCCCACTGGAGCAGTTTGATCCCTCCTGGCCTGCTGGGGAGGCAGCTGCCACATCTTGGCCCTGGAGGATTTGGGACAAACCCAGCCCTTGTTCCAAACAAACACCATGCTGCTCATGCATGAATCACAGCACATCCGGGGGCTCCCTAGCAAGCCCAAGTCATTGTATCACCTTAGTGTGCCCTTTCCTGTGCCACAACCATCTCCTGCTCTCACCTGTATTGCAAATGGATGTCTGCTCCAGTTCCCATGAGGGAAAGTCTCCCCAAAACCACCTTGGGGTGTTTTCAGAGGCCAAGCAGCATGGATGGCTGCAAACAGAGCTTCTCATCAGAAGTGGCTAGTTGTTACAAGGAAGATTTCAACACCAGAACTTTTGGTTTTTTGCATGAGATTATTGCTCAGCTCTGATAATAAAAACATGCCTGATTCACCACAGCAGAGCTGTTCTCACAAAAAACATCATGCTCATGCTTCCTATGGAAAAGAACATAACTATTGTAAAGGTGGAAATGGAAGCAGCTATAAATGTATATTTGAAATCAAATACTGGTGCAGGTTAACATTTCCTTTCAGACAAACTCCACCTCACATTCTCCAGCCATCCCTGCACCTCCATTTTAAGGGATGGGAGAAAGACAGGACACATTGTCAAGCTAAAGCCACCAGAGCCAGGATGTCACCTTTCTGCTGCAGTGTGATGTGTGCATCAGAGGAGTCCAAGGTGATCCCATTCTCTTTAGACCAAACTTTCCCCCACTGGTGTGGTGACAAACTTTCTGTGCAGGCATGTTCCACAGCAGTGACAGCTTCCCACAGCAGTGACAGCTCTGCCCCTGCCTGTGACACATGCCAGCTCCCCAGCCAGCCCAGCAGACAAGGAGGGATTCAGTGCAGACAGCCTCAAACAGCCCCAGGCAACCTCACCCAAAGCGGGGCGCCAGGTCTGCTGAGGACATGGATGCTGGATGTTGAATCCTGGATGTTTAATCCTGGATGTTTGATCCTGGATCCTGGATGCTGGCTCAGCCTCTCCTGCTGTGACACACACCAGCCTGGCAGGGCTCCCTCCAAAGTTCAGCCCATGAAACCTCTGCACAGCTGAGCTTTAAAGACTTTCAGTTCAGAGGTATCTTAACATTCCAAATGCAAAGGAGGTCCTGCTGCTCTGGCACTGGCAACACTTCCATTTCAAGCATTTAATTTCATTACTGAGCCTAGCCCAAGGGTCTTCTCGTCTGTATTCTCTGCCTTGCAAGGACTGATCTGAGATCTACCTTCCTATCTTCTAGTAAATGTAATTGAGGTTTGAAACAACCAGGTTTCAAACTATTAGAAGCATTAATGTTCTGTGAGGATGGAAGCTCCATTACTTTAACATCCCACAGCTGAAATTCCCTTGTAGCTGTTTATTGACCTATAAAGATGTGACATAAATGCATCTTTGACACGAAGAAAATGGTGAGGCAGGTATGACATTTCTCCCCCAGGCAGCTACTGCAGTTTCAATTATCTTATTTGCAGGAAAAGTCGCTACAGAAACCTGATCACTGCTTCATTTACTTACAGCCAGCCAAAACCAGACCACTCAGCAACTGTACCTGGCACCCTATCCCTGAACACTTCCCCACCAAGGGCTGGAAGTGATTATCAGATGTGCTAGCAACCTTTGCACCACTCAGAAGGGAATAATCAGGTTGCATGGTCATTTCTGACAAACTGGTAGAATTTTCTAACCAGGAAACTCTGCTACAAAATAAAACATTTGGGGAAAAGACCCACACCACCACTGCCACCAAAACCACTGGCCCTAGAAAATCAATAATGTTTCTTTTGGACCTGAATTAACTTGCAATCTAATACACTATACAAGCCCTGACATGAATGCAGAGATTATATTGATCAGCCAAATTGGAAAGGGTAAGAGAAACAGGGGAATTAACATTTGGGCAGTAGTTGAAGCAAAGAGCTGTAGGAGAACCCAGAGACATAGAGACATGCTCCCTCCCCCTTACATATCCCTCTTCTAATTACATTTGGCTAATCCGTTCAATTAACATTGATGAATTTTATGATGAAAAGCATAATGAATCCATTAAACACAAAACAAGTATTGGCATAAATCCTTTTCACCCCAGGAAGTGAATTATATCAGAAGAGCTACAGTAATTTACTAATAAAGTGATCTAATGATGAAAAGGAGCCATTCATTTTGTGGCCAGTTAAGATCCAGGCTGGCAGGGGCTGGATCCTCTGGATCAGATGGTGATGCTGAGGGACTTGCTCCACTCCCAAGCTGCAGTGATTGGAAGCAGAATTGGGCCACGTCACTCACTTATACCTAATAATAATAATAATAATAATAATAATAATAGATGTTACATTGACACTGTCAGGATTTTTCATCTCTCTGCTCCTGCTAGACTTTTATATAAATAGCCAATTTGTTAAGCAGTTAGTCACTGCTTTATAATTCATAGACTCTCATGGAAGTTTTAATGAGAAACCACAAAAGCAGTAAGAGGGAAGTAGGGGCTGAGACAACTATTTATAAAGCAGCAAATATCCTACTAGAACAGTCTCATCATGTGACGTGTGCGTTACATTTCTATCATGTGCAAGCTAAATTTATATGTCATGCATTCCCTTAACAAGACTATTCATACAACTATGATAAATAGGGCCATAATCTGTGGCCATTTCCATCCTTCTGTATGCCAGCAGAAGTCTCTTAGCAACCGTTGTTAGGGGCAACGCCAGCATCCAGCATCTTTTCGTGGAATTCAGCGGCAACCAAGCTTCCACCGGCTTATGATGGAGGCTCCAGCTATACCTCAGAGAAAACAGAGCCTCCCTTCCCCCTCCCACAAATCCATCCTACTGAGAGACACTCACTGCACAGAGTGAGGCTCAGCAATTATTAGAAATTATCAATTTAGCAAAATTCGAGTGGCCGTTCTGGACATGACGTGCATCTCTTCTCCTTCCACCCTACAAGGCTCTTAGCTTGTTCTCCAGGATCACAACAGCCTTGTCCTCTCCCCAGCCTGCTTAAAATTCACGTCAGAGCCTTTAAATGAAGCTAGGGAACCTCTGAAATGTGCTACAAAGAAATCCCTTTACTAGTCCCCTGTTGAGATGTGTCAGGGATGCACTTCCAGAGCCATGTGCCATGTGTCTGCCTGTAAGGTTGCAGCCATGATCTTAATGCTCCTTTAATATTTTATTCTGACTGTAGCCTAATGCCATCTAATTGCTGAGCATCCCCCACAAGAGGAGTTGCTACAATTCATCTGTTTTTCCAGGATGCCGTTTTTATTTTCAGTGGGAACACAGACAATCTTTCTGAATCAGGAGTCTCCAGATGGTGCCAGAATGCTGAAGGGTCTTCTGGATTAAAGGAGAAAAAAACTCCAAACGGGTAAAATCCAACCAAAAAAGTGATGGGGGTTTTATGCCAATCAAGCCAAAGTGTGTTTTGAGCACCGCCAGCTTTAATGATGACATCTGTGATATGGGCTGAGAAGGGCATTGGGCTGCCTCTTCCCTGGGGATTAGATGAATATTTAATCTCAAATCAATTACTGAGTTCTATTCCCACTGCTCCCCTTAAGGCTGTCAGCCAACTCACGTTAAACCTCCTGTTCTGAGGCAGTTGACATCTCAGCCTCAAAGCAAATCCAAAAACCACATATACAAAGCCCACTCTGGTCTGAAATTTGGCATCAGAAGGGCTTATCCTGAAATGACATCATAATGTTTTGATGAATGGAAAACTTTTATTCTTTTAAAAAATTCCCAGCAATTTTCACATATACCTTTTCCCTCATTTGCATTTAAATTACTTCATTAGATGCTGTGCCATTTTCCTTGTGTTTTATTTGTCTTCCAGGAATAATTTCTTCCCTCTCCCTTTCAAACTTGCAAATTTGGCAAGTTTCACCCAAGCTTCATGTTGGAGCAATATTTAGATTCAAACCAAAAGAGCTAGGACTGACAAAGTTGTGGGCAAAATTCTCTTCATTGCAAGCAGTTGTACAGCTGTCAGATCAGCACAACAGTTGAAATATTATTTGCCATAATACTTAGGCACCACTGGTTGATTTATGGATCTTATGTCAGATTTAGATTTGAATTTCCTTGTTTATCCTACAGTTGAATCATTGCCTTGTTGCTCCCTCCCATGAGAACTCGTCAGGAATTTCAAGCTTATATTTGCCAGACAAGGAATTATTCTGCTCTGCTTGGAATTAGCATCATTTGCTCAGCCTTGTTTGATTAAATATCCTTCTGTATCTCTCAGCCTTCAGTCCTGATCAGATCCTTAGGATACAGCAGGGGGCCTAAAATCCCCTCTTCACAGATTTCAGAGACATTTTGGCAAGAAAATTTCTCAACTAGTTTTAGAGCCTTGTAACACAGACACTGTGGACTAACTCTGAGCCAGTTCCTTGACCCTTACTCACAGCCAGTGAAACAAATGAGAGCCACCACTCACTCTTGAGATGAGTTGGATTTGAAGGGACATTCTGACATTCAGGTGTCAAAATTTAGACAAAACTCTCCCCCTTTACAGTTAAGAGGAAAAGGAAGACTGTGAAGAAGAAGAAAGAAGAAAGAAGAAAGAAGAAGAAGAAGAAGAAGAAGAAGAAGAAGAAGAAGAAGAAAGAAGAAAGAAGAAGAAGAAGAAGAAGAAGAAGAAGAAGAAGAAGAAGAAGAAGAAGAGGAATCATCTCAGGTGTACTGTGACATTATACAAGAAATTTCATGTCAGACACAGCTATCTGGAAAATGGGCCAGTCTTTTTTTTCTTACAGCCATTTGCTTCACTTAAAAATCCCAAATCTTTTGGGATGTCCCTGCACATCCCATCCCTGGGCAGATCTCCCCTGGAAAGGATTTCCATATAATGCTCTCACAAGCCCTTGGGCTGAGCTCAGCCCCTCACAGTAAGGCAGGCCCCTGTGCAAAGGAGGGCAAGGAATTACCCAAGAAAAAACATATTGTTTCAGCAGAACACTAAAAACATCAGATTTTGAGGTGATGGGAATAGCAGAAGCATTAACCTTTTTTCTCCTGAACACCATGAGCAAGTGAAAGGAGCAGGGGAAAGCATGGTGTTCACTTCAGAGAGATCTGACACCTGGTTATTTACAGGGTAATCACAGATTTGTTCAGCCTTAATTGCAAGGTAATTCAACTCTTGTGGAAAGAATGCAGTGGAAAGAAGGGGAAAAAAAATCAAGAAGGGAGAGAAGAGTGAAAAAGGAAAAAAAAAGTAGGTCTAAGAAAGACTACAGTTCATGAAAAAAATATCACTTATCAACACAATGACATGGTGAAAGACAGAGATAATAAATGGCAAAGGAGCTCAGCACAGAAAGAGGCATTTAACCAACTTTGCAGTGTGGTGCCCTGTCTCAGTTGGATGAGGCTGCTTCATCCCAGCATCCAGGTCACAGAACCTTGTCTCTGGATGTCAACAAGATCCTCAGGGTCCTTTAATTTCATTTACTTTTAATTGCTCTTGGAAATTAGGCACACCTACAGGCTGAATTTAACTTTAAGGATGGTTTCTCTGATGTATCATAAGTTTGAGAAGACAGTAATTAATAGAGCAAATATTAGACTTACAAGTGCCCTCAGTGCTAACTGATAGCACCTCTGGCACCTTTTTAATGTGAATGTTCATTTTACAAGGCCATGCACTCTCACAGATGTATTTGAATTCTTGCATTGGACACGAAGAAGCAGCCTTCAGGAAAATCCTAGTTGTAGGTTTGCATTAGCTGGAGAACAGATACAATTTCTTTTGTGACTGGAACTAATGCAATCTGCAAGAAAATCAATGCAGGTTCACAGGGAAATAACCAGAGAGTTAGCAGAGCATAGTGCAGCCTGACAGAGACATGCTCTGCTAACACTGAATCATGCTCAGCAGTCATGCTTTTGATCTTGCTTCCTTCATATTACAGCCAAGCCTTCCAGACTACCAGGAGTGCATCACACAGCATCCAAACATATCAATCTTGCACTCACTTCTGCTGCCTGCCCTGGTATTTGCATTATGAAGACTGATCTGATTATTCAGTGCTGGTTCCAGCAGTGAGTGTTCTCCACGCTCGCTTGGATTACCAATGTGAAAAACACAGTGGAAGGACTAGAGACTAATTATTTTTAAAGGGATTTTTTTTTCTCTTTTACAAAGGTGCTGGCCCTATTTACTCCATGCCTCTGATCAAAGATGCATTAAAGCATCTTCCTATCTGCAAATGAGAACTTCATTCAGGCATGGTGTTTGTGTGTGAGCCCTAGTGCTTCTTTTTCTGCTCATTTCTAATGCAGTATTGAGTTGTTTGGTGTTTTGTTTGGGGGATTTTATTTTATTTTATTTTATTTTATTTTATTTTATTTTATTTTATTTTTTAAAAAGGCTCGAAAGCAATCATGCTTTGTGATGCCAAATCTGTTTAGAAGGAAGGAAAACTAACAGTTCCTGAATCATCAGGGCAATGCTAGAAGAAATTTATGTCCCAGAAGAGGATAAACACAAAAAAGTGAAAATGAATAATGAAGAAATTACAAAATTTATTTATATACATCATTGCAGAGGTAAACACAGTGCTGGAAAGATGTAAAAATGGAGCAATACACAGAGATTGACTGTACCCAAGAAAAAAATGTATATCTGACACAAAGGGATTCCTTTGCATGTGGGGCCATGTGGCTGTTGATGTGAAAAGTCCAGAAGTAGAAAATGCATCACTTTCAAAATGCTTATATTTGTGCTAATCTGTAAAACACAATATGTGAAAATCTGCTGCTTTGTTTGGTGAATGAAGAAGCAACAGCAAACATTTGATATAAGGGGATACTTGCAGGTCAGGAATAGTTTTTACCTAGGACCACCATAGAAATATACATTATTAAGGGTTAGATATACACATTATCAAGGGTGTTGTCCCCCTCTCAGCTGGAAAACCCTTTCCAGCTTGCTAATGATTTTCTTGGGATTTACAATTCAGGCTGAAATTTTCATTCTGGATGATTATTCCATTCTCCTCCTCAATTCAGGCAAAAGCTGGAGTTGTTCATTATAGCAGGATTGTTACAGTGATGGAGGTGGAGTGAAGGCATTTCCAACCCTTGCAGAGCTGTACAATCCTCAGCCCATGTGGCACCTACTTGAGAGTCATCATCAAGGATCATCTGTGCACCATAATCCCACTGCAGAGTTTTGCTCTGCCATGGAGAACTCCCCACTCAGTTAAACTGTGAATGCTTATATATATAACATATATATAAAATATATAATATATATGTATTATATACAACATATATATGTTATATATACATATATGTATATATATATACACATATATATGTGTGTGTATATATGATGTTTATATATATGTGCATATATATTGTATATATATATACTATATATATATATACACAATATACATACATACATACATACACACACACACACACACACATATATATATATATATATATATATATAAATACATATATATAATTATAAATATAACATTTACTTGGCATGGGCTTCCCATGGGTCACTGCTGGCTTTGGGCACAGCCCTGCTCTCTGTGGCTCCTCCAGGGCTGTGGGTGGATCTCTGCCCTGGCACCTGGAGCAGCTCCTGCCCCTCCTGCTCTGACCTGGGGGTCTGCAGGGCTGTTCCTTTCACATATTCTGACTCTCCAGTCCAGCTGCAGTTACTTTTCCCCCTTCCTAACCACAATATGCCAGAGGTGCTGTCTCTGTTGCTGATGGGCTGAGCTTTGGCCAAAGTTGGGCTCATCTTGGAGCTGGCTGACTTTGGCTCTGTTGGACATAGGGAAATCTTCCAGCAACTTCTCACAGAAGCCACCCCTGTCCCCCCTGCTACCAAAACCTTGCCACACTGACCCAGCACAGAGGCAAACACCCCAGGGCAGTGTGACAGCAGGACACAACCATGCAGGCTGGCTGCTGCAGTTGCACAAAGAAGCTCAAAGAATTTCCTAACTTCCAAGTGAGTGATTGTGCTGTGCTGCTTAATAATATTCATTCCTTTTTTTTTTTTTTCCTTCTTCCTAATTGCTTTATTAAAAGTCAAAGAGCAAGGGAGTTTCTTGAGGCAATAGGAAAATCTCTCAGAGAAATCTCCTAGGATTTGCTGTGGGAAGCTGTATTTAATACTGTGATTGCTGATGTGTGATAAAGGGTCAAGAGCAGGGCAAGAACCACTGAATGTGGCTCCTGGTGCAGGGGACTTGCTGCCCTGTGCCTGTGCTCACATTTGGTGGCTGGACAGATGGCAGCAGCAGATTTGAGCAGGAATTTGATCGTGTGGATGTTCTACAATACCCACTGAGCCCAAAGCTCCTTGGCTTGCTGAGACAGCCAAAGCAATGAGGGCTGCTCCAAAGGGCTCTCAGCAGCCACATCCCTGCAGCACCAAGTGATGGCTCTGGATTTCTCAAAAACACAAAACATGAGGGGTTTCTTTAACTGTGAAACACTTGGCAAGATTTGTACAAAGTACAAGTGGAGTCTAACACAGAAACCAACTCTCCTTATCCCCTGAGGTCTGACTACCAAGGTGCAGAGTGGAGGAGTCTATCCTGTGAGAGCAGAACATGACAAGCTGATCAATTCCTCAGCAGCCACAAGAACTGCAGTGAAGATGAAGCTGACACTGAACACTGTAATACCAAAAAACCCCAAAAAACGCAGTTGTCTTTTTTCCTCCAATTGGAACTACAGGTGAATAAGCAGTTTGTAAAGTAAAATAAAACAAGAACTGAGGTCCATCAGACCTCACCAGAGCAGCCTGCTCCAGGATATTTGGATTATGGACACTGCATAGCAGGTTCACTGTCAGCTCAGCATCCCCTCAGGCTTGACACATGTATGAGCAAGTGGTCAGTGTGCAGATATCTTCTGCCATCTTTCTGATTTTGGGCACCAGCCACGATCAATAGTGATATATTGAGGGCATGTGGAGTTCTCTGGGTGTGCAGAAGTGTCAGATTTGAGTCCCAAACAGGATAAATTTCCTCTCACAGAATTACCTGAGAAAACTTTAAACCGGGGACAGATGGAAGATGATATCAGCAAGGCCAGTTGCATAAATATCTACCAGATCTATAACTGGGAGGGATTTATGCCTCCCAGGAGATCCCACAGTCTCATTATTATCAGTACAAAACCGGTCAGCACCAGCCAGTCAAGCTTTGAACTTGACCTGCATTACACCTTGCACAGCAGAGCAGCCATAACCTTCAACCAGCAACACCTGGGCTTAGAGGAAAGCAAAAAATAACTGATTTTAACTTTAACCCATGGGAAAAATAACTGATTTTAACTTTAACCCACTAAAGCAGATAAAAATCACAAGCCCCATAAACAAACAGGTACAGGAGCAAGCACATACAGATGTCCTTTATTGGCCACAGTATTTTGAGTAAATTTGTCTGCACAGCTGACACTGCAGCCTGAAGATGGTGGCAGCTGCCAGTTTGGGTCCTGGTCACCAAACTGGGAGCCTTCATCCCCAAGGAAAGAAGCAAAACCTGTTTTCTGGGTCACACAGGCACAGTCTCCTTGCCAACAGCACGGCCAGGCAGCAGGGCTGTGCTGAAGGGTCTCATCCTGCTGGTCACAGCCTGGATGGGAATCCAGGCAGCTCCTGCCATCCCAGGAGCTCCCAACAAACACACACACACACATCTGTCTCCCTGGCTGAGGCTGTAAATTCTGCCATGAAATACAGATGACCTTTAGCAAATGTGTCTTCTCTGTATCCATAACGTCAGTCACAGGAATCCTCTGCTGGGTTGTGGGATCATGTTGGTCTCCAGCTATTACAGTAATAAACGTGATTAATTGCAGCTATAAAAAGCAATTTCATTCTGGCTGCTAACCTCATAAAAGAAAAAAAAATTAAATAAACCAAAGAATGAACTGCAGTATGACATTTTTACATCCTATTTGTTTATCTCCTGGCTTTGGACTGTGACTCTGATGGCTTGTGATGGGAGTGACATTTGCTTTGCATGGTCAGTGTTTGCCATCACTGCTCTGCAGGATGGAGTGCCACAGGTACTTTCCTTTACAAGGAACAGGGAACTGCTGCATCTCTCTAAGACTGTTTTAGCCATTAGCAAATATTGGTGGCTTAACCATTTTGTCATGTACCAGAGAAAACAGAAGTCCTTTGCCAAATCATGTAAAAGCCACTTCAGGTGATAAGCAATCTCTGCTGAATAAGTGGAGTTGCATGGCAGGGCTGAAATCAATCCTGAATTTGCTTAATCTGAAACACAGGCTTTTTAGAGGAGCCTGTTGCTGAGGCTCAGAGTATATAATGTCATGAAAATACATCTGATAGGAACTTCTTGGAGAACACAGCCCTGTGTAAAGTCCTGTTGCCAGAAAACTTCAGCTAAACTGAACATCAAAAATGTTCATGCTATTTTTTTCTTTGTAGCCTTTTAATCATCAGCAGAACATGATTTATCTCTTTGATCATCTTGAAGAATTTACTTAACATAAATGATTTTACTCAAGGGTTTTTTGATTTAGCAGAAATTGCTGTAACAATATCCAGTGGCTGAAAGCTGAGGCTTGCAACATAAATCGAGATGAATATTTCTAACAAGAATAATTAGCTATTGGAGCAATATGCCCAAGGATGAAGTGGCTTATCCAATATCTGTGGCCTTTAAACAGCATTTGATTTTTCTGAAGGATTTGACACTTCAATGTCCAATGTTCAGAGTGAAGACACGATCTGGATGCTAATGTGTATGGGTCTATGCTGGAATAATTTCCCATGCCCTATGTGTCTTTTCACTGAAAACAGAATTTTCCCCATACTTTTTGTAGTTTTTATAGCTCCATTTACCAAATCCTGTATTGCATTATTTTAACTTTCCAAACAAAGCTGTATTTATCATGTCTTAAATTAAAGGGAAACTTCAATAAATACTTCATACAAATATTCACAGCTGCATAAATAAACTCTAAGAGTTGATTGGGTGTTTATCAGCAAGAAAACATAAGCTGTAGGAGCATGCTTTGTACCTTCATTTCTTTGTGCTTCTCTTGTAAAACATTAAGGATGTCCTAGGATGTGAAGTAATTAGGCAGATAGTTTATTACAGCCAAGTAAATGCCACATACTCCTTCCTCTCTGGACAGCTTGTAACTCACCATTTATTTCCTCACTGCAATGGGTTTATCTGCAAAAGCTGCATTGCCCTGATATGGAAGTTGTAAAAATATTTAAATATCAGAATTTATGTTGATTCTGGTTCTTTGAGCATTGTGCCTCCCCGGCCTGGAGCTGTGGTCTGTGCTCAGCCCTGCACACAGCCCCAGCTCGTGAGAGGGGTCTCACACTTTTGCCCCATCCCACACTGATCCCTTTTCTCTCTCATCTTTCTCCTGACAGTCCTGAAGGGTTTTCAAAGCCTTCAAGAACATCACTCAAACAGCTCAAAGTCTATGGAAATAACTAATCATCCTTAGTGAAACTTTTTTTTTAGCAACAATTTGGCCCCATAAAAAAACATCTCTAAGAACAAAAGACCCTAAAACAAAACCTCCAAAGAAACAAAGAACTATATCAAGGGGTCTTTCAAATTACTGTAGTCCAAAATGTGTTTTTTTTTTTTTTATGTAGACTTTCCCATTTCATCCCCCCAAGTGCTTAGAAATTCAAAACCAATGTGCCAAGGTGGTTTCCTATTTTCATGCTTTCTTATATCCCTGTTTTAGGCTGTGCTGCTATTTGACTCCTTCAGCCTTTACCTCTGCTTGTCAGCTTGTGAGCATTAAAAACAGCTCTGAGCACAGAATGACCTGTTCTTCACAATCTATGACAATTCCTGCATTACACCCCTGCAGTAAAACAGCTGTATTATAACAGCTGGATTGTGGGCTTCTCTTTTTATCTCAGTCTCCTCAGGGTAACTGAGAAGTGGAGTCAATTAAGACACAGGGCTAAGATGGATGTTGATTTTGGACCCTGTTTATATCAGAGTGACCTCACACTTCAATTATTTATCTGTGTTATCACAGTATTTAGGAGCAGCTGGCATGGAGCAGCTGCCATGCTGCTACAACACCAGGAATACTCCTTTTTTGTGTGAAAGGATTTACAGCCTGAGACAGACAGACAGACAGGCAGAGTGGAGGAAGCAGGAGGCAGATAAGCCATTTTCCAGCAGTGAGCTGCCAGAGCTACCAGCTGTCCTGTGTCAGCCCACAGCACAAGTCCCAGCTCAGCTGGCACTGCCAGGTCACCAAGGCAGCTGAGCGTGAGCATCCACCTCCACCAGGCACAGCCACTGCCTCCAGAGCACCTTGGTGAACTGCCAGGATGTTTTGCCAGTGGAATGAGAGCTTTCAGACCTGGAGGCTGTTTCTTCTCATTAGGAAAAGCAAGGACACAGCTTCCTAATCCCCCAGTGCACCTGGGTACCTGAGGCGTCCCTCCTGCAGCCAGGTGATGGGAGGGCTGCTCTCCACCAGCCTGTGCCACCTCTGTGCTGCCAGGGGCAAGGGCTGTGGAGAATCAGGGAACCCTAGAAGGCTGGGAAGGACACCTGGGACAGGTCTGGGATCTCCATTGCTCTTCAAGGCAGCAGGGAGGATGATGAGGAAAGGCAGGGAGGATGAGGTCAGGCTCATCCTTAACCTCAACTCCCCAGGCTTTGCTGGAAGGAGCAGCCAAGCTTTGGTCTTTCCAAACCCAGATGTGAACAGGTCTCTGTAGGAAGTGAATTTGTTCCTCTTGTTTTGTGGGGGATGGTGAGCACAAAGCAGGTGTACACAATGGTAAATATATGAATATTTCTCCCCCCCTCTCCAGGCAGCTGAAGTGGAGCACACTGAGAATTGCTGTGTTAGAGTCTCCGTAAAGTGTCAGTCACTGCTTGGGAAAGGTCACTGTCACCGAGGCAGTTGGTTGGATCCCCTGCATGGTTGTGGTGCTCTGCATGGAGCCACAAAGAAGGAATTACACTTTCCAAGGCCTTTCCAATACTGAGCTGCTCATCATTTTCCTTGTCAATACCTGCCTTTGCAATTTACTCCACACAGGATCACTGCCAGCCTCATTTTCTCTCCTTTTACATCTGGGAAAACAGGCAACTGTGTAAAGACAGAACAGAAAGGCTACTAAAGGCAAGAGCAGGCTTTGAATAGGCTCCACCTTAGAAACCTTTCTGGCTGTATTGCTGGAATATTGCTGCATTTATTTTTTTCTAAGATTCCTTTTTTCCACCCAATTTATTCCACCTGAATTCTGATCAGGTTGTGCTTGCTCTAATGCAAACTAATAAGGAAGGTTTCAGTCTCTGTAGCAGAACAATTTGGCAGTAGGGGACAGGGCAGGTTGCTCTGACAGATGCAAATATTTACACCAGACAGCAAACATGTCACAGGGTCGAGCAGCAGAGCAGCTGCCACCCCAGCATAAAGCCACATAATGTTCTCTTTGGCTCCAGGTTCACATAATTGATTGAATCAGCAGATAATCAGTTACACTAAACACCCACTAAATCTTCTCTTTGTCAGCGAAGATGCAGCTTCTTATAGAGAGGGGCATTTGAAGGATGAGACAAAGCTATTTCCCAGAGTCATGTGTAAACACAAATGTAATTATTTAAAATGTGCATTGCACACATTTAAACCAGCCCCTGTGGCCTATGGCATCACCCAGGGTACTTACAGCGCAATTTCCTCCACAAATTTCATTGAAGAGAAGACAATTTTGTAGCACAAGGTTGGAAAAGGATGTTCCCAGCTGGGACTCCTCATGCAAACTGGCTGCCTGGGCTCCCTGTTCTCTTAATGGAAACTGGAGTGCTGAGGTCATGAACCACCCTGTCCTATTTTAGCTAAATTGGGAGGAGATGAGTCAGGTCCATGAAACATCTGTTTCTCTCCTCTGGTAATACAAGGTGTTGAGACAAATAGCACACATGCAAGCACATACACTGTAGAGACTACACAAGGTCAGATGTTTTCCCTGCTCAGCATCCAAATGAGCCTCCCCAGGCACAGGTAACAAAAACCTACCAAGTTGCCAGCTTTGTTCAGAATACTGAGCTTTTGTAGAAATCTGTCTTCCTTCTTAAGTTGTTCTCCAAGCCTTCCAAGTCTCATCCCACCTGGTTGTCCAGTTTCTGCTCTTTTCTAGCCCACATTTCTGCTAAAAAATATCACCCCCATTCTCAACCCCTAAATGTATTTCATGAGCCTTCATCCTGGCTTACATATCCCCAATAATTCATTCCTGCCATGCTGTCCATAGCAATACTTGTTGATTTGTCAGGGAAAAAAAAAATCCTTTTCATTGTTGTTTTTCTTTCCTGACCGCTGCCAAGTAGCAGACAACTTGTGGTCCTGTGGAATGAGATTCCTAGGGCACAAACCTGTACTTAAGGGACACCTGGAAGACTTTCAAGAACCTTATAACACAGAGAAAACATATGTTAATAACCAGCCCAAGGCTTACTGCAATGCTGATGAATCCAGAGCAATTTCCAGAAGGTTGTACAGACACCTGGCTGCAGCAGTTTTGGGAGATGTATCTTCAGAAGAAGGCATTGAGTGAAATGGCACATTTGGGGCACTCCCAGACAAAGATACTACATCTATTCCAGCTCTGAGGCTTACTTAAATGCTGGGATTTTGTTTCACCTCCTGAAACAGCTCTGCCTAAATTGTAAAAACGGAGCACAGAAAACTCCTTCCAAATAAACAGGCTCCTGAAAGGGAAGGATGCTGAGAGGACTGTGGGACTCTTCCAGGCTGGAGAAGGGTGCTGAATTTGAACTTTGAATGCTGATCAAGGAGATCACATCCATGCAGAGCCATGCACTTGTACCCATAAGCTTTTCTTTATATTCATGCATACACCCCAGCCTTCACTCCTCTTCAATGTTTGTCTCTGTCTGTCGAAGAGAAATATTCCTCCGAAAGCCAGTATCTGTGTGAGCTCAGATGGGAGGAAAAGGGGATGAAAGACTCACAGTTTGCAAGTTCACAGGTAACAGGAGGCCTAAAGGTGGCTTTGAACCTGTATCTCTGTCTCCACAACTGTTTGCCTTTCCTGCAAAGTCCCCTAGAGTGAGAGAAACACACTGAGATCAGCTGAGGGCATTTCAGTGATGCTGAGGCAAATCTGTGGTTAGAGTTTGGAGGACAGCTTTGCAGGATGCTGTTCCCCTTTAAAATACAACAGCCTGCCCATTTTTGATGAAAATTTCCTCCTTGGAGAGCTAAGGGATGAAAAGCAATCCAAACTGTGCAGTCCCTTGTGGTGCTTCAGTGGGAGAGAGTGGCAGCTGATTCTGGCCCATGGTTTCCTTTTGCTGCTTAATCATTTGAGAGTTTCCAGTAGGAACAATAGCGTAAAAGGACACCATGCTTAAAAAAGATAAACCCCAGAGTTTAAACATAAATTAGTCACAAGCAAAGGACCTTATTTCAAATTCATATAGAGGTAAATGAAAGGGAGAAAATCTGTCTTTATGCAATAGCTCCACATCTGTCTCAGGTGTAAAACCCCAGTGACTTCAATGGAATTCCACCAGGGACAGATTTGGTCCCATGTACTGGCCCCAAAGAAATAGGCTGTTCTTTGGGAAGTGATAACGGCTCTGATGTGCACAGTGGGGGAGGTTGGTACCTTCTATGTGAATGAACCAAGCAACATGATGTATTAAAGGTGCAGGAGGGAGCTCTGCAAGAGGCAGTTTTGCAGAGGGATGCTCCATTTCAGAGGAGCACTTTGCATTCTGCACCAGCTGAGAGCTTCTCCCCTTACCTGCCTCCCCGTTCCTGCTGCACCCACAGAAACAAGGACACCTCAAATAGAACAGCTGGCAAAACTGAGTTTGGGGCTCAAATGATTCCAACTTCTGCTCCAAATCTGCTCCTGGTGGGAGGCTGAGACCCCCTGGGACCACAGAGCTGGGGAAAGCATTGAGTAAGGCCAGACTTCCAGAGTTTTTCCAGAGCAATTTGACTACTCACTCACTTTCTCTGTATTATCTTCCCATCTTTCACATGCTCATCTTTTTTCTGCTGGTAAGCTATTTCACTTAACAAAGCTCCCCTTGTTTGGTTTTTCCATTGGAGGTGTCCAAGACACAGAGGACAATTTTGGCTTTCAGTTTCAGTACTTGATGTTTAAGGATTTGCTGAGAGCTTTAGTTGTAGTTGACCAAGGCATTTTAGTGGAAATGGTCAAGGCAAATGTGTATTTTACAGCAAACAGAAGTTACAGCTGGGATATTTGTGTACAGGATCCATGGAGAGGAGAGAGCAACCATTTCTGCAACAGGCTTGCAAAATAATCTATCAAATGCTGAAAAAAAAGAAACAGCTGATGTAAATCAGACAAAGACCATGGAGGCATCCAATAGCAGAAGCAGGATACAAGCCCCATTCCTGCATCCTCAGCACCAGATCATCCCTTTCCAGCAGGATCCTCAGATAAAGCCTTGCTGATCTTGGAGCTCTGTCCAGAATTGCAAGTCTTAGTGACAAACCACAGAACTGCAAACAACCACAATGCCAAAAGCAATCTTCTGGTGAGTCCAGGTCTGAAGTTCATCAGATGGTTTCAGATAACAGAAGGAAAAAGCTAGTTCTTGTTGGGAAATGTATTTTAGACTGAGGGCTGTGGAAAAATAGAAACCAACTCTATAGCAGAAGAAGGATTTGGGTATTGGGTTTAGGCTCTAAATAAGTAAAATTGCCTTCCGGGAGAAATAAAGTTGGGGTGTCTTTTTCCATTTCACCTTCTAAGACTCCTCTGACTCCATTTCACTGCTTGGAAAGAGTTAAGGCATTACTTAGCTCATAATGAAAACCACAGATGAGAGAGGGAAAAGGATTAGAAACCTACACTTATTTCCCTACTATATTAAGGAGTGAAAGAGTTGTGTAAAGTGATGCATCTAAATCTGTTTGAAGAGTGGAATCAACAACAACAAAATGAGAAGGGAGAGCAGAAATGCTACCCAGGCAAAACAAAAAATAGTTTGCACAGTGATTACCTGGTGATAACACAGCAAGTTGAATTAAATTGTTGCTGCCCCTCTGAAGAGTACCTTTGTCTCCCTAAAAACATTGAACTACTTTAATGGTATTGATTTCAGCAGAAGTGTACAAGCCCACCAACGTGGAGACACTTATGTTGCTGTTAAGAGGCTTTATTTCAAAAGCAGGAATCTGAAAAGGAGAGTAAGTAACTTTCCTGTATAGATATATTTGGTCTGGAGATTATATTGGTATCAAGATTTAGGTTAAGCTTCTCTTATCCAAAAAAAAAAAAAAGGAAAGTGAGAAAGAGAGGAAAAAGCAGCCAACCAAAAGTATCTAAAGCACTCTCCAAAAAAAAAAAAAAATTAAACTTCAGAATTAGGACTAAATACAGACTTTAAATTTAAAAAAATCTTGCCTTGTCAATTCTACAAGCATGAAGATGAAGTTTTCAAACTATGCTAATTCAAGAGAGAATCTATTTTCCATCTAGGTGTCCCACTGGGAGTCACAACTCCTGACCAAAATCCCTGCTGATGTAGAAGCCACACCAACTGCTGGTTGCCCACATCTACACCTGGGAATGGGACCCTTGTGTTCAGAAGAGACTTTAAAGATTGATTTCAAGAAGGAAGGTATTCCTTGTTTTCCAGATGAATAGATTAGGAAACCCCCATTTTGACTCAGTCTTTTCCTTTGGCTTTGTCCTGTATCCCTCACTCACACAAGGGGTTTGTCCCATCTTAGTGAAAGCCAAATCTATCTGTAAGAGAACAACAGCTGGACCAGGCTCCAGCACCTTTACAGAAGGAGGTTAGTGCTTAACAAGTAAGAGCATATCATTGAGACTTGGGAAAAATAAAATAAATAATACATCCTTGAACCAAAATCTCATTTTCAACCCAAGAACTACTACATTGAGACTTGGGAAAAATAAAATAAATAATACATCCTTGAACCAAAATCTCATTTTCAACCCAAGAACTACTAAACTGTTTCATAAGACTCTGTAGGATTATACAAGAATGATTCAGAATACATCCCAGGGACTCTTCCTTGCAAATAAATAAGCCAGACGAACACGCTGTGCCACACTCCAACTCATAAAGGGAACCAGAGGGCAGACTGCAAACAGAAGGAAATTGCAAGAAGGCCAATAAAATGCAATTGTGATCTCATGCCATCAGCTGGACTAGGCAAGAGGGATAAATAAAGTCACAGAGTTCTCCCATATTTGTGGTTCCTTATTGTTGTGGAGCTCTCCTCAGAACAAAAAGGGCTCTGGAAGGGAGGCAGCCGTGCTCCTTTTGAATGGCAATGTTTAAGAAAGGAGAACCATATGGTTTTCAGTGGGCTCAATTGTGGCAGCCAGGAAACTAATCCACAGATTTATTGGAGCTGGCATACGTAACAGAGTGGCAATGTTCCTTTCATTTGCTGCCAAGAAACCCTCTGTGGTGCAGAGCTTTACCTTGAGCAGCAATTGCTTACTGGGCATATGGGCCTTATTTCTGCAAATGGGAGTGGAAGAGAGTCAATTTGCAAATCAAATTGGAATTCTCTTCCCCCTGCTGCTCCAATTTACTATGCAGACTTCATTCCTAGTTAAAGGAGCCTGAATTTCTGCTTCTTTTTTTTTTTTCCTCTTGAACTTGTTCTATTGATGCAGGACATTCAAATGAGAGGAATATGATGAGGAAAGAACAGACCATTTAAACCCTTGTCACTGACCAGATAGAAGTTATTGCACTAACTATTTTACCTAATAGCCCACTTGCTGGAAGACCCCAAGCTATTATCATCAGAGTTCCTGACATCCTGACTTTTCTTGAAAAGGTCATATGGAAATGGGGAATGGCAGATCAGAGTCAGTAATCTGTCTAAGTGTATATATAATAATATTTTAGATTTTTTAAAAATTATTTTACTGGTGAAGCACAATAAAAAAATCCCAAGTATCCTTTGGGCATATTCATAGAAGGGTTTTCAGAGCTCCCATGGGCTTACTTGGAAAAAGGTATCAAAAGCTTGACTTCTGAAGAGAGACAAGGTGGCAGGGGGTGATTGATAGATGAACTGCCAACCCTTACAAGTGCAAATGGAAATATGATCAGGGTTTGGAATCAGCCCCATTCACCTGGGGAACAGGCAGGGCTGCATCTGAGGTCTGCAGCAAGGCACAGAGAATTTCAGGGGGAGACAGATGCTACAGCAGTATTAAATGTTTCAAAGATTTCCCATAAGCTAGTGCTACAGACATAAAGAAATTTATATAATTTCTTTGGGAGGCTATACCTGAAAACCTTGTTATCTTTTTTTTTTTTTTTTTTTTTGGGTAGATAGAGTGCTGTTTTCTTTACTTCAGCAAAAGTAGAGAATAACAAAGGAAACTGGGAATTGTTAAGATCAGCCATCGATCATACCACAAACCCATTGTGTTCAGTGTGCTGGGTGCCAGACACATCAGAGAAAGGCAGGAATGCCCATTCATGGGCAATTCTATAATTCAGCTCTGCCAACCTTATCTTTGAGCCCAATTTCCAAGGAGATGTGCTAGGAACATCAGTGAATCCAGCAGCAGCAACGACCTATGAATAGAGCAGCTCCATCAGCTCAGGATGATAAGCAGAAGTCTGCAACGAATTAGTGGAATAAATCATTATGATTTTAAAGGTTAACATTTGCCATCTTCCTCTGGAAAACGATTCCTCTGTGAAATTAAACATTGCTCTCAACATAAAAATATTATTGAAGAAGTTAAATTGTCTTTTGAAGATTAAGTGAAATCTGAAGATGGCATTCAAATCAATAAAATATGAGTTCAAAGCAGCCAACAAAGACAGTCCAACCTACAGGGACTCCCATAGGTCATGCAAGCCTGCTGTGACCTTATTTCAATACTTCTCTTATAAAATGGGTCAACAGCACTTCTCTTCAGCAAGTGACTCAGATATCCACAGTTCTGTCCTTCCATTAATTGTCACAGGTAAAAACCCATAAATACATCACGTGGTCTAAACTCAGAGAAATAAAAAATTGATCATATTTATGTATCATCACATATATAGAAAATATATATTACTTATATATATATATCTCATATATACTAACAAACAAAGAGGGCCTTGGGAGTTGAGGAGCTCAGTGTTCAAGCAGGTGTAAAGGGGGGCTTTGATTTTTGTCTGCCAAAGCCTTATCATTCAGCATATGCAACAATACAGAACTAATTGCAGAGAAATACCCTGGGTTTCCTTCTCTTCCTTGTGAAAAACTGGTTTTGGGCTGACACCTCAGCAGAAGTCAGTTCCCATTTGTGTGACAGGGAGTGAGAAAGAAGAGAGATGAATTTTCATACCTGAAAAGTCTCATTACTGTGTTGAATTGCCCATAGGTAAAACTGTATATTTTTTGTTCTGCCTAGTGAAGAGGCAATAAAGCACATATATGCATGTACAGCAATGAAAAATTAATTACAAGCGAATAATTCTCTGTTTTACAGCCCTAACATATTGCTGTGGTACAGTTGGCAGTAAAAATTCCTCACTTTGAAATAAGCATGAACACACACACAAATATATTAGTCTATATATTTGCACCATTGAACTAAAGTGCCATAAAGGAAGAATTCCATCATCCAGCTCATGAAATTAATATCTCTTTGACCACATAACTGATTTTATTTCAAGAGGTATTTTTTGAAAACAAGTATCAATAACAGTCATAAGCCACATGTGCCTGAATTTGTCTGCAATTTCTACTATGAACTTTAAAAACACTGAATGGTAAAAAAACATCAGGTAGCTGTTAAAATAACTCTGTTCATTGTGCAGAAAAAGGGAAGAATAAAACAGTTATATCTGTACCACACCATTGAAAAGCAGCACATGAGCAAAGACTGGCCCACAGCAGCCCTAATACCATGGGCTTATCTGAAAGACAGAGGACAAAACCAGTGTGATAAATCCACAATAAAAGGGCCTCTAGTCACTAGTGAGAGTATCCAAATGGTGCCACATGTCCTTTGAAATTGCTCTCAGGATGATGTGGACAAGAAACAAGAAACCATCACATTCCCAAGTACCAGCTCAGGAACCTTCTCCCTCCAAACCAATCCGTTAAATAATTCAGAATTCAAAACCTGTTTCTACATAAAATAAAATAAGATCACCACCTAATGAAAGGAAGAAATTGCCTTGCACATGCACCTGGTGGGGGTCTGATTCACCCTGCTATGGAATGGTCTTTAAAAGAGCCTGTCCTACGCCTGCCCTGCCAACACCTGTGGTGAAGGAACCCCTTCCTTCTACATGGCTCAGTCAAGGAATGCCCTTCACTGCCCATGCCTGGCCTTTGGCTCCAGGGCCAGGAGTTGGGATTGGTGATCCCTGTGGGCCCTTTCCAAGCCAGGACATTGCATGGTTCCATGACTCTAACAGGATTCTTGCTGCCCACACCACTCCTGTGGGTGATTCTACTCTGCCTGCTGAGAAATCCATCAGTCATGGGGAATATTGAGTTATTGGGAATGCCCTGCCCCAGTACCTGAAAATGAGGGTCTGGGGGTTTATATATGGCCAGTTTTCCATCAGGACTGGACAACACAGGTTTCCATCAGGACTGAACATCAGTGAGATGAAGAGGAGGATGAAGGCTTGTGTGCTCAGCTCCAGCGCTGCCTCTTGCATTGGTAATCACTGATCTGCAAAACCCCAGGGACTTCACATTTAAGCAGGCATGGCATTATTCCAGCATACACAGCTAGAAACTGCTTCTGCTAACTATTATTTTACAAACAGCTAAGCAAGAAATATTTTGTGTCAAAGACACAAAATACGTTATTTTAATTTCAACCTTTAGTACTCTCGAAAGATGTTGGGTGCTGCTCTTTCAAATGTTACAGTAAGCACTTTGGTTTGCAGCAAGGAGAAGCTATTTTGATATTTCATGTAAACAGGTCTTTTTTACAAAGGGGCTCACGTTTCAGTCTTTTAAAATTAAAGATGCTTGCAAAAAAATAAAATCAAACCAAAACAAGAAAAAAAAAATTAAGACACAAGAAAACCAAACAAAACCTCAAGTTTCTAAAAGCATTGTCTCCACTTTTTAGTCCATGTTTAAAATGAAACAGCTTAGTTCTGTCCACAGAATCTGCATTTCACTCTGTCAGTACAAGAAAATGCTTCCTCACAGTACTTTCCAAAGATGTCTTCCACTGCTGGTTGTAATCCATAATCAAAATGAATGACAGATCACACAGCAGGAATTTTGTTCGCAAATCTCTGAAATCAGTGAATGTATCTTAACACCTCTCATCTGTATCACTTTGTCCCCAGACCTATTTGCTTGTTCCAAACAGGCCTGAACACCCTGATTTAACAGATTGCTGAGCTCTCCTGCTCACTTCCCTGTTCATTAATCTTCATAAAATAATCTGGCAATGAAAATTGCTGGAGTTCTCCCCGCACTACCTGCTGCACGCTGGGCTCCAGTGAATAAATGGAGAGTATCTAATATGTGGAGAGAAAGGTTTAACTCTGTATTCTTTCATGCATTGGAATGTCTCCAGCCTCTGTCCCTGTGGAATGGAAAGCACTGCACAGCCTGATTTGCTATGCAGGGCACACTCAGCAGGACCAGCTGAAGGCACATTGTGGAGGAGTTAAAACAATAAGGAAAGTTACAGGTAGCACGGTGCTGGGTGGCATAAATCAACCCCTGCCATGGGGTGAAATTCTGCTTTTTCTTGGAAATAGTTGTATTAAACACATTTCCAAAGGGATTCTCAAAAGCTATTAATTTTAAGTCAATGAAAAGAGTATTTCATGCAGGCTTTTGCTACAGCAAAGGCATGTGCAGACTGCAAAGCTTGATTTGAACCAGATTTCGGGTTTGTTCTGTGGTGCATTTGACATGCATGGAGAGTTTCACCCACAGCTTCCATAGGAAGCTCAGAAGGAATCAGATCTCCTGACTTTGGTCCCCACAGCTCAGAGGGGCAGAACTGCCCAAGCAAGCCCCAGAAAGATGCTCTAGAAAGGGAACCACAGCATCAGCACAGCCCTCAGCAGGCAGCCACAGCTGCCATGCCACCTTGTCACCTTAGCTCATTGTAGAACAGGATGTTTAAGGTGGGACAACTCCAAAAATCACACCATGTGCCTGTTCAAACACTTTTCAAACAAGAGTGTTGCTCAAACACTTTTTAAACTCTGTCAGGCTGGTGCTGTGACCACATTCCTGAAGAGCCTCTTCCAGTGCCCAGCCACCCTCTGGGTGAAGAACCTTTTCCTAAAATCCAGCCTAAACCTCCCCTGACACAGCTCCCTGCTGTTCCAGGTCACCATGGAGAAGGGATCAGTGCCTGCCCCTCTGCTTCAATCCATGAGCCCAAAATACTCAGATTAGGCCAGTGGCAACACTGGAGATGTAGGGAATGTTCCAACAATATATTATTGCTAAAACTGGCATGTCTTTTGTCCTGGTTTACAGAGAGCAGCCCTCATAGGCTAAGTCAGATACAGATTTTTTTCACACAGGAAATATTGCTCTGGGACATAAATTCTATTGACTCTCCATATTGACAGGAGGTAACAAGAGACTTGAAAAAGCACTGACTGGGAGCTCCTAGCTCAAGAGAAATTACATATCGAACGATATTGGACACGTCCTGGATGGTAGGGAGACAAAGACAACTTGCATGCTATCCATCAGGCTGCTCACACATGGAAATGGCTGTTATTTATCTTCCCTTTTAACTAGAAATACAACTTCTAATTCATTTTGCCCTAAAAAAAACCACATAAAATGGCTGACTCATGCTCCAAAGCTCTGTGTCTGTCTGTAAAGGGCAGCCAGAGAGGCTTGGTCAGGTGGAGACAACTGAGAATAGAAAGGCTGAGACTTCTCCAAGCGCTGCAAAACACAACAGCTCTGGTGCAGCATGAATGAGAAGAGTGAAAGAGAACAGAGGGAAAAGAAGAAATGCAATCAAAACTGCCCCTTCCTTGAACATGGAGCAGACAACAAGGTTTGGTTCTTACACCTTTCCTATGAACTGCTTTGATGTGAAATTGCTGATCAACAATAACATCATCACAGGAAACAGGACCTTTCCTACTGGTGCTCGTTTTGGAAGGTGATATAAAGTCATTCAGTTTGTTTTTGTCAACACAGATCTTACATCTGTGCCCAGGATGAAATCCAGACATCCCATGGTTTCAACTTTTCATGGTAAACAAAGCTGGGATTCTCCTGCTTGCTCAGAGCAGATCTTAGGCCCATTGATATGGGGACATTTTGCATTTCAAAGCGTTTTACAAATTTTTTTGTTGTTGTTGCCTTTTAAATAGATCACAAGAAAGAAATAATTATCATATTCCTGACTATTATTCCTTCCCAACACTTCCTCCCTATAAAGCCCACATTTATTCAGCACCTTCTTCAGGGTACACCTCGCCTGTTTGAACAAATTTAATTAGCAAATGTCAATAAGTATAGATGTGCCCGCTGCAATAATGCATAATCATTGTGATTTCCTTGGAGCATTTTTGTGTTGGTATGAGAAGAATAAAAAGTTTTATTCTCTTAAATGTGAAGATTTTGGGAATGAATCCATTAAAAATGGATAAATTACAGGATACACAAAAATTTTCTTTCTAGGAAAATAGCTTTATGAAATTTGTCTACTTTAGTCTTGATATTGTTTTATTGCAAAGATCTTGTGTAATTTTACACTCAGATTAGCACAGCATTTAGCTTTTGGGCTGTACTGAGACCAGACCAACAACAAGCATTTTTGGAGGGACCTGCATGTGGGAGAAGTAGTTACTGTGTTCTTTCCCCCACGCTGTGAAGCAACAAATTCATTGCGTGGAAAAAAACAACAGAGAAAACAGAAGGACTTACAAGAGAAGAAAGCAAAAGCAGAGACACACAAAGCTCTGAGCAGAAGAGGGATGAAATAAACTATTTTGCAGCTAAAGGTAGATTGGAGAGGACTGTACTTGGGGTTCAAACTAAGAGATGCACATGCAAAAAGCTCCTGTGCCATCAAAGAGGATCCCACACAAACTGCCCAATGAAGGAAAGAGGGGAGTCAATGAAACCTGTGAAGGTTTCTCTCTCTACATCCAGGCTCTCCTGTGCCTCTATCTGCTGGGTACAACAGAGGGGTGGTTGTGGACTCCTGCAAGCAATTGCAAGCACAGTGCATTAATCTTTGCATGAACACCTCTCACATTTTCTGCAAGAAATTTTTGCTACCCAGATCAGCAGAGACTACTCAACCAGATCTCAATGCCACCTTTTATGAGAGAGGGTATCTAACCCCTGAAAACAGAATGATCCCACATGTCAAATAACGCACTACATTGGGGTATTTAAAATTCCTTCTTTTCACCCATTTAGCACCCATCAGAACCTTGCAGTAGGTGGAGAGGGTTAACAGGCTGCCAGACAGGTTTGTCTCTGGGCATGGACTAAAGCAAGCAGAGCCCCAGATGGGTGAATTGTGCATTTGCGATGCTCTATCAACAAAAACACAAGCAAGTGCCTTGTCCCCAAAGCAGGGCTTGGGCATTCCATGTTCTGAGTCTGGGGGAGGAAAAAGGCAAAGGCTGAGGGTATGAATGAGAGCTGCATTTCAACAAAAGCTCTTTGATATCAAATATCACATACCAGGGGAAATAAAAAAAATTGAAAAAGAGAGAAAAGGACATAGCAGGGAGGGCAGAAGGAAGCAGGGGAAGAGGTAAAGTGAATTTTACGACTGAAAAGCATCTTTAAGGGGCTTGCATGACCTGCCATTTATTGGGCAGCATGAGGCAGGGCAACAGAACGTGCTCCTGCTGCTTTAGCCTGCACCCACTGCCCAGGGAATGCACCTCATGTCAAAGGCTGTTGGCAAATGCCAAATCCATGTCTGAGAGAGGCCACTCGGTTTCAGGGGAATATCAGCAGCATGGAGCCAGTTCAGACCCTATGAGGGACCCTAATCCTCCTCTCATGGGATCTGATGCCCTGTCTCTTGGACCATGGCCTGCATATTTCATCCTTGCTGCTTCAGAACAAGTAATGCAGCAGCAGCACGGCCCCTCATCAAGCTGATGAACCTCAGAGACATTTTGTCCATTGCACAGACCAGAAAATACTTCTTCCAGTAAAAAAACCACTGATTTGGCACTAAAAACTGCAGCACCTCACCCTTCAAACAACAGCCTGAAACTGTACCCCCTATGTCTTCATCTCTATTCTGCATTTATTGCAGTTAAGATGTCAAAATGGTACAGGCTGTCCTGTGATTTCCAGAATTTTTCAGATGAAAAACTAAAAAACCCCAAATTTCTTCTCTTCACTTAATTGTAGGGAGAGGAGATCAGAATATGGTCACTTTACATTCATAAAGAAACAACAAAATCAGAACTCTCCCAAGAAATGCTCCTACTAATACTGCTCATCTCTCCCAGAGGCCACAGCCAAGTCTGGACTGAGTATTTATTTATTTTTCATGTTTATTACTAGTATCCCAGTCAAGCTTCACTTGCAGGATTGAAAAACAGGTAAGTAGAGGAGGAACACTTATTAAATGAAAGCACAGCATTTGAGAATTTGCCAGAAGACTTTGCTGTTTGCAAAAAAGGAAGTTGTATTTTCATCTATTTTCTGAATAAAAATTACTCATTTTTCTAGTTGAATATTGAAAACTTTGGCATTTCCTGCAATCAAAATTATTGGGTTTTTATCCTCCTCTACTAAAACCATAGATTTTTTGCTGTAGTTGACAGAGGGCTTTCTTTCTTGGTGAGAAATCAGCACTTAGTTCCAGCAGTAACAAGGTCAGAAGTCTTGTCAGGTGCATATCAAGAGTTGCATAAAATGGAAAGTACTTATGCTGCAGTATGGTAGCTGAGGACATGAATTAAATCCTTGAAGGGGAAAAAATTACACTTTGAAATTGCAGCAATGATATACTCAAGCTGTCTATAAATTAAGACACCTTCTCTCAAATCACAAATAGAACAAATCTTTTAACAAGTGTTAAAAATTAATAAGGAGAGGAGAGAAGGAGATCAAAGCTAAGGTAGATGCTTCAGAAAACTGTCAAGGCATCGACAGAAGAAATCTTTCAGCTTTAGTTCATAAGAAGAGAGCAGAAAAGCATTTCCCCTTTGGTGAAATGAAATGGCTTTAAATCAAATGGAAGAGAATCTGAAATGAAATATGTCTAAGGAAAGCAGTCTTTTAGTTCTCCTCCTGGGGAAAACTCACTTGACCTGAAATCAAAACTTGTAAACTGATGATTCACTTCCTCACCCAAACTCACAGAATCATGGAATGGTTTCGTTGGAAGGGATGTTAAAGCCCATCCACTTCCAAGCCCTCTCCATGGTCAGGGGCACCTTCCACTAGACCAGCTTGCTTAAAACCCCATCCCACTTGGTCTCAAACTTTCAGGGATGGGGCATCTGCAACTGCTCTGGGAAACCTCTTGCAGTGTTTCAGCACAGTGAATAAATTCTTCCTAATATCCAATCTAACCTCTCTTTTTTCAGCTTAAAGCCATTCTACCTTGTCCTATCACTGCATACCTTTGTAAAAAGCCCAGATTTCCTGTAGACCCCCTTTGGATGCTGGAAGGTGTTCTAAGTTCTCCCCAGAGATTTATTTTCTGTAGGCTGAACAGTCCCAACTGAGTCTTTTCTCAATATATTCTTTAAGATGCACCCACTTCCATGCAGAACATGCACTTACAGCAGAATTATATCACCAGGATCACATGATTGTGGTAAGAAGCTGTTCTACCTGCTTCTTACCCACCTTCCAGGCTCCTCAAAGCAGATTTTCATTGTGTTTATTGCAAAATAATATTTTTGCCACAGACTGGCCATGGTTTTTTTGTTACTTATCTTGATTTATTTGGCTCATGACACTGTTGGGTGATGGGTGCCATGAGCCATCCCCTAACATCCCATCCCTGTTGCTGGAAAAAGTTCCTTTCTTGGCACTTTTAAAGAGAGTGTCTCAGCTCAAAAATTCTCAGAGACAAGGGCTGGCCATGGCCACAAAGTGCTTTGAATGGTCTTCAGGAGTACAGGGAGGAATCCTTCACACCTTCGAAGCTCATCTCCAACAACCCTCAGAAACACAAGTGTCACAGACAACTTTTTGTGAAAATCCTTCTCTTTAGGATTTTCCCTTCTGAGAAGCTGAGGCCTCAGAAACAAGACGTAAACAATGGTTATCTGCTGCTGTGGAATGCATCAGGTGTGTCTGTGATTGGGCCATCTTGAATGTTTACAATTAATGGCCAACCACAGACCAGATAGCTTGGACTCTTCTGTCTGAGCCACAGATCTTTGTTATTCATTCTTTTCTATTCTTAGCTTAGCTAGCTTCTGAGAGGAAACCTTTCCTTCTATTTCTTTTCAGTATAGTTATAATGTAATATATCTATCATAAAATAATAAATCAAGCCTTCTGAACATGGAGTCAACATTCTCATCTCTCCCCTCATCCAAGAACCCTTGTTAACACTGTCACACACAAGGATGTGCAAAAGAACCTTGACTTTGCACCTCCGTGTCATGTAACACCAAACACAGAGAGACATCTTGGTGACAACTGTGGAGACTTCAGAGATTGAATCTTGCTCAGACAGGGATTAACACGGAGCTCAGACACACTCACAGTCCCACAAATTCCAGATGTTGGTGTCAGTCTGAGCTTCCGTAGAAGTGTCTAAGGTGCCAGTCTAAGGTAGCCAGCTGGGCTCACAGTGGAGCTGGAGAGAATCAGATGCCCCCATTGGGAAGTTTGTCCCATTTTTAGACAATTGTCTAAAACAGTGAATCAGTCTCCGTCTTTCACTCTCCCCCTCCCAGAGTCCTCCACCAAACTGAAGTTTTAACTATAGAGATCCTGACACTGGAAGAGAGGAATCTCACCCCACACAAAATGCTTGCCCAAGGTCACACCAGCAGCTCATTGCAAAGACCCAAAATTCGAGTTTAGCTCAGGCATTTCTTCATCACTGTTCCCTGGCAACGAGATAGGACCCAGAGCTTGCATTTCCCCCTGCAGCCTGTGCATGCACAGCTAGAGAGACCCACGCAGCCTGTGACAAGCCTTGCAGTACACAGACAAGCCAGAGAAAGATAAGGGCAGGTCGCAGAACATATCTATAATTGCTTCAAGGGAAAAAGAAAAAAGTAAAAAAAGAAAAAAGTTGGTTCATCTAAATCTTTCACAGCTGTCAGTACAGCAGCTAGATTTTATTTTAGGTCCATCCTGCCAACAAGTATCATTTTGATTTCTGTGAGCAGAATGAAGATAATTAAGCTTCCAAAAAGCCAGTATTTGGTAAAAATAGCCATGGCTTTACTTAGCAGCATACAGTACTTTAAAAGAAAATCTTCACCTTCTATCTTCCAGCCAAAGGACACTTTTTCCATTTTTTTTCTACCTGAGTTACAGGCTCTTCTCTATTTTGAGATCACTAGAGAAAAGCAAAGGACAGGGAGCTAAGGGTTGTCCGACACCTTTCAAGATGTACTGAGGAAATAAGAGTTACTGTCTCTCTCCATGCCAGTACCAGAATATACTGCACTGCCCATGTCTCCTGGACAGCTTGACACACTCTAGTTCCACTGAACCACTTCTGATTTACACCAGCACTAAAAAGGGAGGGGGAGAGGAACTCAGACATCGTAAATCTTTTCCCTGAATGACATTTTGAAGGGCTCGTACATCACTTTGAAACTAAGGTCTGGAATCACAATACAGATGACCTGAAGAATGGCTTCTATGCCCCAAAGCCTCTTCTCCTTCACTCAGATATCATTTGCTGTAGTAGAAGACATTAAGTCTTCCTGCAAAGCTGGTATCAATGGACTCACAAAGGCATTTAGAAGCCAAAGTGCCATTGACTGCAAGGCTAACACCTCCAGGATATTTACTTAATACAGTCAGCTAATGTCAAAGGGACAATATTTCCATGAGTTATGCAGTGATTTAACAGCCTATTTTTCTTTGAGCTACAAGGGAATAAAGTTTCTAAATCATTTGTGAAAGCATCAGCCTTTTTAGTTTATTATTTATGCTGCATGAAAGCAGCAAGCTGGCAGTCCATGATCTGGCCCTGCAAAGACACAGCTGTGGGCATGAAGAGTGATGTTCATTGTCACCCACCCTGTGGCTCTGCCAGGGCCCCTGGGCAAGGGACAAGACAAAGCTGTGCTTTACTCAGTGCAGGATATCCCCAATTCCCATTGTGTTGGAGGCAGAGTAATAAAACAGGTGTAATTCCTGCTTGCCCTAGCCCATGCTTTTTCATACTATATCAGGTTTTCTGCCCATTTACCACAAACACCTTCCCTGCTGCTCATACTGAGCAGAAAGTGAAGGAAGGCAACACCTCAGCTAAGTGGACTTTCCAGATCTGCATTTCCCAGCTTGAGACACTTGTGTGAGTCTCACTGGGCTGCAGCAAGGATGTTGAGCATCCCACTGAGAATCACACCCAGCAGCACTGTTAGACCTCAGCTCTGAATATGCTTTGGGGCAGAATTCAAAGCCTTCTTTAGGCTGAGCCTTTGGCATCCAGACAGGTCATATGGATACTATTATGGAAGAACAGAATTATGCAGAACCTCTTTCAACAGAACACAACATAAAGCAGTGCAGTGATAATGTCCCATTTTAATGAGTTAATGGGGGAGAAGGAGCTTCCAATCTGGTAATCCTATCAATGGCAGGATCTCTGTCACCTAGGATTACAATCCACAGCAAAGGGCTGAGAATCTAAGCAAATTCTCTGAGATTCCCATCATGGCCTTTGAAGTCTAGTCAACAGAATTTAGGGTGCAACTCATCTAGTCAGACCTTGACTGCACTGATGAAAGTCTGTATTTGAATACCTCTATTTCCATTATAAAGGGCTCCTAGGCTTACTTAGATTTATATTCTATCAGCACTGCAGTATTTCAGACAATTCCCAACCAAGTGCTCCAAACAGCTAAAGTGTGACGGTGTTCACAGGGGTTCTTGGATTGAGGAAGAGACGAGGATCTGACCCCATGTTTCAGAAGGCTTGATTTATTATTTTATGATATATGTTACATTAAAACTACACTAAAAGGATAGAAGAAAAGGTTTCATCAGAAGGCCAGCCAAGAATAGAATAGCAAAGAATGATAAGAAAGGCTTGTGGCTCAGCTGTCTGTCCGAGCCAGCTGGGCTGTGATTGGGCATTAATTAGAAACAACCACATGAGACCAATCACAGATGCACCTGTTGCATTCCACAGCAGCAGATAATCAATGTTTACATTTTGTTCCTGAGGCCTCCCAGCTTCTCAGGAGGAAAAATCCTAAGGAAAGTATTTTTCATAAAAGATGTCTGCGACACTAAAGATTGATTTATTTTTTTTTTGTAAAGAAAAGAATTAGACTTATCCAGCTAGAGTAGCCCAGTATACTATCAAAGTGAGGAAAACGTGAAGTCCTCAATCACAGCAGACCTCAGCTACATCATAAGCACAAAAAAAGTCAGGAAAATCCACCAGCCCACAAACACCCCACCACGAGCACCAGACAGCACAGCAATATATTCCCACACAAGCACTCAAACTTGTGGGGTTGAAATGAGGCTGGAAGTATCCATTATCCCTGACTCAGACAGGAGGCTGACACACTATACCTGACCAGATGTCATATGCACACTCAGGGGTTTTATCAAGTGCTGGTGATAAAACCACTGATCTGCTGGTGACAACTTTATTGGCCCTTTAAATTGCATTAGCCATTACCCTACTGAAATATAAAAGCTAATAGTTTCAGCTCCAACACAACACAGCACAATATGGTAATTCAGAGACTGAAAGCATAACTAATTATAGACTGAATTTTGCAGCAGCTACATTGGCTTGAGACAGCATTTCAAGGCAGGTGTGGGCAGTTACAAAGTACTTCCAGAAACCTGAACAAAGACTTTTGCAGAGGATTATAAAACTAAGTCTTTGAAGAGCAGAAGTAGCATGTTAGCTGTGTCCTGTCCTCAAACCATATTACTACCTTGTCACTTAGCAATGGATTAAAGTGCTTTGTCCTGGAATCCTATTAGGGGCTCACACCAACGCAACACAAATTCTGTCTTGGAGGTGCAGTGGTGCAGCTCTGTCCTACTTGTAGCATTGGCAGAGATGGCAGGGGGAAATGGTTTAAAAACTACAATGAAGTTAGAGCAGCTCAGCACAATTATTAAAGCATGTGGCATGCCACATATTTTCCTGCCACGTTTTCTTGTCACCGATAACCTCTGCTTTCAAAGCTAATAAACACACACACACATCTGAAGGTGTTAATAATGCCAGGAGAGAACAGTGAGGGTAACTTTTACATGTTCACCAAGGCTGGGTTGTGTCTTTGGATAGAAGCTCCATCCATTCTCCCCAGAGATAGGTTGGCATTCAGCTGCCCTGCTCTAGTGGGGGACTAAGCCTTAGAAACACCACTTCATCCACTGCCTTTTCTCCTAGGTGTAAATTGCTTCCTTTTCCCCCTCATTCCATAATTTTCCACCCCACTCACTCCTACACAGAGTTGAATGAGAAAACACTGGAAAATCAGTCTTTATTCTCTAAATCTAACCTGTGGCAGACCCCTCCCTATGTGGTTGCACAGGATACAATCTTGTCCTGAGTTATTACAAGGATTTAGAGATGTGCATCAATACTGATCTGTCAGAATGGTTCTGGTGTCTTGCCCTGGCCCCAAGGAGGCAGACTTAACCCTCAGCCCAGACTGCAAGGCAAGGCTGGCACAGAAATGCACCTACAGACCACCAGTGCCTGGGCAAATGTGAATTAGAGCCAGCTAACTCACACCTTGTAAGATGCCCTCAAAGCTTGTGGGTTTATGGTTAAGAGCAAGACTGAGGTTTCTCCACTTCCCTTTGACCAGACAATAACTCTCTGAACACAGCCCACATGCCCACACACAGGGATGTAGATCCATTTGAGCTGCCCTTTAGAACTTTACAGCTGCCCCTCCAGAGATGCAGAGGTGCCCTTCTGGTCCTGGGTCACAACCACCTGACAAAAGCGAATGGAGACGTTGGATATCTTAAGGCATCTCAAGTGGATCTGGATGCCCATGACCAGGTTGCTGACTCTCTCTCACTGCACATCAATTACACCACCAGTGGGGTCCAGTTCTGCCTACAGAAGTTGTCTCCTGCTTGGAGCGTCTCTCAGCTCCACTAAATCCCCACTGCTGGTGGTAACATGAAGCTGTGCTGTACATGCAATGAGCCATGCATGTACCTGATGGAGAGTCTGGAACTGTGAGCTGCCTCTTAGGAGACATGGATCCCAGCCTTAGTGACTTAAAGGGATCACTGAAAACTGATCTTTCCATTTTCTTTAGATTTTTGTATTCTGCAGAAGCAGATATACTTTGAGGTTGGACTAATTTGCAGTCACTTTTTCCCCCCAGTTGTTTGCACTTTCTTTAAATAACATTAAATCTAATGCAAACCAGAGGTGTGTCCAGGTGGTCCAAGATGTTTTTTCTTACAGAACTGTCCAAATCAATCCATTCATTGCAGCAGCTGCACAGCAAGTGCCTCTGCAGTGGGCTGGCAGCTCACCAGACCATGCACATCCAGAGTCAGGGGCACATCCACCTACAAATCCAAACCAGGCCCTTCTTCCAAGGATGCCTCAAGAGGAACAGAAGGGTGAAGTCCTTCACATCTCAGCATGTTAATTCCTCCAAAACAGCGTAAACTTTTTCCTCTAGTAAAGAAAAACAGCACCTTTTCTATGGCAAAGTGGTGCATCTTGCTGGCTGTCACTAAAACATGTATCTTACCAAGGCTGCCTATGGATCCTAACTCCTTTGAGAGTTTCTATATAAAAATCCTGCTTAAAATTACTGAAGAAATGCTATTCTGCATTCCTTGTTTGCCCTGCTGGTATTATCTCTCTGATTCATATTTGCCAAGAAAGATTAAAAAAAAAAAGCCCCCAAGATTCATTTCAATCCTGATGGTGTTTCCTATCTGCAGACACTCTGATTACTATTTAATTTTAGCCAGAAAATAGTTTATACAGTACCTTTCTCAGTATCATTGTGTAAGAGTCAAAGCAGACAATCTTTTGTAACTTGGCTGTCTGCCATGACAACTTTCCTGATCCAGTTTCCATTTATTAATATTTATTGTTGCAGTTTTTTAGCATTTTCACAGCAAAATAGAGTGTTACAAAGATGTTGAAAGTGTCATAGGAGACAAAGGTAACATTATGAAGTGCAAAGCGTCTCTAAATTTCCAAGCAGAATTCTGTTTTGTACATAGCACAAAACTGATGTAGTTGCTTTTCTCAGTAATAGCATCAGTACCTAAAGTCCCAAGTGTCATCTTTTTATTTCAGCTGTAGAATATTGTTTGTAGAGATTCTAAAGAAGACTATCTGGGGATAAACTTTTCCTCTGTTTGTCTGATTATATAAACTTCAAATTGGCTGGACCTAGCTGAATCATCAAGATCTGCTGATCAGTCTTGTTGAGCTTCTTCTCTACCTTTTAAAATGCACACTTTTATCTCAATGAAATTTCTTCTCTTTCTAATTATTCATCGAGCCATCATCTTACTGTGCAAGTACCCACCCACCAGACCAGCCAGGTTCCTTGTAAACCAGAGACATGATGAAGTCTGAGGACATATTTTGGATAGATGACATCTTTGTGACCAGTAAATAATGGAGTTACCAATCAGACACTCAATTGCCTAAATTATCCATAAAGCCAAACTGCATTGCTGTACTGATGCTGAGCCTGGTACTCCAGGAAGAAATGCTAGAAATGAGACAGTGCTGCAAGTGCAGTTTGTGTTTCTGTAGGATCGTGCCTCTACAAAAACTTGTCTGAAGAGATCAGGAACTGAACCTCAACATCACCAAGGTTGGACCCATCTCTTCTGGATTTAACCAGATCCCTACATTCCCTTTATGGTGAATGGAAGGGAAGTGGATACTTCAAAGCCACAATCTGTCCACTTCCAGTTACTTTCTCCAAAACAGTTCAATGCCCCAGACATAGCAATTTTCCTTTTATGGCTCTCATTGGAAAGCAGATGACCAAACCAGATTAATTCAACCCTGTGAACAACTTACCTACACAGAGTCAAGTGATGTTCCATTGTCTGAAAAAGCAATTGAAGAGGAAAAAAAAATCCCTTTTGTTTTTTTTCCCCTTGTAACAACTTTTGAGGACCTTTTTCTATGTCAGGGGCTTCGCATCTTGTCTTTCATATTCATAGGATGTCTGGTTGCAAGGATGGGTAGCAAAGGTAATTCACACCATAAATTTATAGTGGAAAACTTGCTCCAGGAGGTGGAAAACTTGCTCCAAGAATGAGTTTTTAGAGGTGGGCAATGGCTGGGTTGATCTTGTAACATGAATAAATAATAAAAATCTGTGACAATCAGGTAATAAAATTCAGGACAGGAGTTCATGACTAAATGTGCGTGTTTATTGTTTACTCTAAGTTATAATTCTGTTTAAAAATTAAAGCCTATCTCATTAGCTGGTAAATCACATTTCATTTCCACCTAATTTATGAGTCCTGAGGTGTTTGGACAGGGCTTAACGTGACCAAAAAATGCAGCATGCAACATCCTTTCATTTGCTTTTGGTGTGGTACATGAAATAGTCTCTTTATTTTAGGAAGCCTTTTCTTTGTGAATCAACATCATTAGCAATCAAAGAAACAGCTATGAGCATTAAATGCAAATGTTTGAACTTCTATAATTTGCATATCATTAATAAGGAGGCTGGCAGCGTATGGCCATAAAGTTGACTTTGAAAGTTCCCACTGCTGTTATAGACTGAGTCATGGTAGCAACAATGAGAGCCTCAATTCCAACTAATTAATGGTTTTAGGGAGCCAGGAGTCCCATCTCCCATGGTGAGTGGCAGCCTGGGGCTCCCTCACTGTGGAATGGACCTCTGCTCACACAAGTCTTCCTTGGGAAGGAGGCAGAGTTTGAATCCAGCTCAGCAAGATCTCCCTTTTTTTGGCTTTATGTTCATCTTTGTGCATGGGTCAGTTGCCTTTATTTCTCCTCTTTCTTATTATTGAATAAATCGTCTGCCAAAACACCTGGCACACTGGAGATGGCAAAGTGGTCCTGCAAAAAGGACATTGAACCCTTTTACAAAACCATGAATATTCTGAGAAGTGAAGGAGACTGCCCAGGGGCATACAGAAAATACATGCCAGTACTTGAAAACAGATCCTCAAAATTCAAGTCTAGTATCCAGAAGCTTAAAAAGCAAGGAGTAAGATTGGGGAGCTGTCATTGAATTATTGGTATATTGCCTTGGGGAAGCCAAACTAAAATACCTCAAAGAATGCAGAGACGGAAAAATCAAGCATCAGATCAAATAAATCTGGTTACCTTGGCTAGTCAGGTTTCCTATTCTAAACTTCATGATCTGGATGGTTATTTTCATCATCTCAGTGAGTTGCAATAATCAGCAGCCTGATACGAACTAAACTGACACCGGGGGAAAATAACTCCGATCTCTTTGATTAAAAATAACCATGAATGCAGCAGGGAAAGGCTCCAGCAGGTGGGAAGGGCTGGAGACCCAGAGAGCACAGAGGAGAAGGCCAAGGGAGGGAAGAGCAGAGCAGCTCTCCCTGCTCTCCAGCAGGCGCAGCGGGGACACGGCTGCGGCTCGCAGGCAGGCAGGCAATAACGCTGCCAGATATTGCAATCTATAGCTCACTGACCCCAAATGATTACTGCACTCCTCTCATGCATTCAGTCATTTTCTCCCCTGATTCAGCAAGATTCAAGTGGGCAGCCTGAAAGAAACTAAACTCTTTAGCCCTGCTGGAAAAAATGATCAAAAAGGTGTAATAACAGCCCCCACCATCCCCTCTCTGGTTTTTAATGTCATGTTGGAGAATTTGTTTTAAAACCTTCTTCAGATCTAGCCACAAGTGTATCCAAATCACTGGTGCATTATGAAATGGCATCATCATTAAGAGAGGAGTTTTGAGACAACATCCAAACAAAACTGCAGATTTGTGCCCCAGCTCAGGAAGGTGCTGAGGGACAGGCTGAGCCCCTGGGACACTGTTGCTCCCACAGTTTCCAGAAGCCCTAAAATCTCTGCTGCAGTCAAACAATTATAGTGACATTAAAACAAAGATTTTTCTTCAAAGACAATTAACCCACAAAAGAACCTTGAGTCACAGGAATCCGCATAGGCAAAATTTTAAAGCAAAATTGTCTCTTATTCTATGACTACATGTCCTTGTAAGAAGTTCCTCTCCAGGTCTCTTGTAGACTCCAAAATTTATGACTTGATTTGACTCATTTCAATCAATGAATTGTTCTTAACCAATGGGTTTTCTCACTTTTACCCTTCCAGTTCTCTCCCCAGTCCCTCTGGGAGGAAGTGAGAGAGTGGCTGTGTGGGGTTGAGTTGTTGGCTGGGGTTAAGCCATGACAGTCCTCTAGGCTTGCTGGTCTTCGCATGTGTTCCAGCATGATCCCACAGGTACCGTTCAGCTGGCACCCTACAACCACCACCATCCTCAAGCCAGCCCCTCAGCTTAGCCCAAGGACAGAAAGCAACAGTGAACAGATTTTTAATTGTTCAGATATTCACTGCATGAAGGGAAGCTTTATATACATATTCCATACAGGCAATTTTCAAGTATGTCACTATTCTCCACTGAATCTGCTCTATCCAGAAGGTGTCATCTATGCTGGTCACTAGAAATTGTGAAAATAATACTGGTCTCTTCCCAACACAAGGTTGATGGTTTATGTGCAGTTTAATATTATCATCTCCTGTTTTTACTGCAGGCAGCAGAATTCTCTGTTGTTGAGACTGCAAACCAGATGAGATTTAACTCTGTCCAGCTACACAAACACGTGCACACGTTCCTCCAGTAGTCAGCAACAAAAGCAAAACAGGATCAACTTCTATAAGCATCAAACACAGCCTGCCTACCCAAGGTACATAAAAATGTTTGGCACAGTTCAAAAATTTATAGCAACCCTTCTAGTGCGAGATGCATCACAGCAAAATCTTGATTTGACTAAGTGTTTGATATCCTTATGCAGCCATTACTGCTAACAGGATTCATAAGTCACATTCCTTTAACATATGCAACTTTAAAGGGGACCATTCACTTCTTATTTAAATCTTCCCATAAATTTCCCCAGAGGAAAACCTGCAATGGAGCAGCTATCCTTACCAGCTAAGGGAGACAAATGTCCAATTTACAGTGATCTAAAAGATTTTGAATCAAGGATGAAGAGGAAATAATAATTTTTACTATGTTTGCAAAGTTCTGTCAGAATAAAGTTCCTGCCTCTAACAAGAGCCCAGGTGTGCCAAAACAGTAGCAGGGGGATAATATAGAGGTGCATAATTGTGGGTGAGGGATAAGTTTTAGATTATCCCTGCTGATATTGGGATGTGGAAGGGAGAAAGCAGTAAATTCCTGGCAGGAGGAGTAAATTCACCTATCACTGTCAATGATGCCTCATCCTCTGCTAAAAAATTAGGTATACCTTCAAAATATGACATTTCTGGGTTTTTCTGATAGTGCAATGGGGAATGATAAGACCACCTTAACTGTTGGATTTGAAGGAGCTGAGGTTACTGTTCTCCAGATGACATCCAGCAGTTAAATTTCATCTGCTGCAAAGCAAAGGAAAATCAATTCACACAGGCTGTCAGAGAGGAACATTGAGAGCAGAAGGGAGCATCCACACAGCCAGAGACCTCATCTAGCTGGGATGAAGGGAACGCCTAACTGGCCTGATCCCTTGATGGCAAAGATCATCCCACAGAATCTCATTCCAATACCCTGCAAGCTTAATTTTCAGCTACAGTTATCTTGACTGTCCTGTGAAGGATTTTCTCCCCCACAACTAGAAGAGATTATTTTTAAGAAGGACAGGAACCAGGTAGGACAAGTGAGCCATCGATTTCTACTTCTCACCAAAGCCCTTCAAACTCCTGAGGGAAAACCCTGATGGGAAACCTTCCCCAAAACTTGGGAACAGAATATTAATGTGTAGGAGTGAAAATAAAATTTGTTTCAACTGTGGCCTGTGTCTTGAGACATGTTGCATTAGGTTTTAGATGAGAATATTGACAAAACTCAACAAAACCCAAAAAGGGATTTAAAGATCTAATAGTCCCTCTCTTGTACTCCCCAATTTAGATCTCAGTACAGCTTGTACTTGATGCTTACCAGCAGGACACCTCCAGATAATTTGATTCTGGCAATAAGACAGCCCTTTTTCTAATCACTGCAGACTCCCCCAGCAGATGCTGTGCTCCGGAGCCCTCGCTATGGTTTCTCACCATGTGGTGCCTCTGTGCACGCCGCAGCTCCACAGGACAAAAATTAAGACACTTTATGTGAAGCTTTGAATGCTTCTCTGAGGGGAAGCTGCCTTCTTATTTAGATTGACAGGAGCAGAATTGAATTGAACTGTAGAAGAAGCGGTTTGGAGGAGAGAAAATTTGTTTCTTCCCACAAGGAGGTCCTCCCAGCCCACTGCTTGGGGAACCAGGCACTATTCCCCTAAGGTGGCTCAGACAATTTTGGAGGTCCAATGGAAATCACAAGCTGCAGTTGGCTGGCACACAAAACAGACTCAGCAGTGCTGCAGAGGGCCAAAAAAACTTTAAAGGCCTCTGATGGGTGTGTGTTGTCACTTGCATGTGATATCTTCAAGGGGATGAGGAGTCACCAGAGCTGCTGATGGGCAGCTGCTCTTTGGAGAGCTGGTAGGGTGCCATTAACCTGCCAAACATCTCCCCACACACTGCTTTGTGTGAGATTATGCCCCCAAAGACAGAAATCACCATCATTGGCTCTCCTAAGCCTGTAGGGATGTGAGCTCCCAGGAGGGCCCCATATTGAGGTGTCCCAGAGCACGTCCCCCTCTCCTGCCAGGACCCCAAGGAAAGGAAGGATCCAAAAGGCAAATCTTTCTGCTTTCCCTAAGTCACCAGGTTTGGGAAGCACCCAGCTGGGTGACAGGAGTCCTGTGCTCTACATCCCTGCTCCAAGGATGAGTTCTCCACTTTTTCTGCCACCTGTCCTATACAAATATAAATGTGCTACAGGAGCTGCAGCCAGCACCCTCCCTGAATTCCCATTTCCAAATGGATACTGCAGCTCTCTTCTCCACTGCTATAGTCTCTTAGTCTTTCATGCTACTGAAAAGAAAGCAATTCTGTATATCAAGTAATTTTTAGGAATGGCAAACCTGGTAAGTAACCAGTGAAGGTTAATCTTTTGATCTGAATAAAGGCCTAAATTTTTCTTTGGAATTTCATTTTGAAGCATGTGAATTAAACAGTGATAGAATACCCATTTTGTTGACAGTTTGTGTTAACAGGACCTGAGCACTTCATCCAGCCAGTGACTAATATGCAGAACCAATTTCTCTATGGCTGATTTATTTATATGCAGTACAGTGCAATTAAGAGAATAAGCCACACTTCATCCAAGAGGGTAGCAGCAAGACAGTGGCATTGCTGAGCTAGCACAGGGACGTGCTCAACCTGCTGTTCACAAGATCTGGGATCCCAGTTTCATGGTGCCTCTGTATCTCTGCAAGTTTCAGCTCTGTTTAATCACAGCCCAGCCCACTCTGCATTACCTTCTTTACCATAATGTCTCTTAATTTCTTGTGTCCTTAACCCAAGCCTTCCATCTGCTGTGAGCCTGCAACCTCCCATCCAGGAGTGACCTTCTCAATAGCTATAAACCAAACCTGAAGATGAATCTTTATGCTATAAACATAGCCAAAAGCTTGTTACACGAATGAGAGAAAGATACTGGAAATAAAATTTTAAAATAAAATAAATTCCTCAAGAACACAAGAGCAACAGTCTGAAATGTCTTGCCTTCACATCTCATCATCTCTCCATGATGGAGTGCAGTTAGACCTCAGCAAGAAGAAACATGGGTAAAATGACCCATCCATTGTGCTGTAGCTGGATTTCTGTTTGTGTTTATCCCAGAGCACCCATCATGGCTGTGGCTAAAGGACTTGTGGAAAAAAGCAGTTCCTCTCCCTCCTGCAAATGTTCAACAGCATTAACACAGTCAGATTGTCCTGCATTGTCTCTCTGGTTCTCTTTAACTTGGTGGATTCCTGCAGACAGCAACAGAGATGTGAGAGAAAACTTGAACAGAACTGTGACGGTGTTCACAGTCCGAGGAAGAGGGAAGAGATGAGGATCTGACTCCATGTTTCAGAAGGCTTGATTTATTATTTTATGATATATTATATTAAAACTATACTAAAAGAATAGAAGAAAGGATTTCATCAGAAGGCTAGCTAAGAATAGAAAAAGAAGAATGATAACAAAAGCTCATGACTCTCCAGACAGTCCTAGACAGTTGGACTGTGATTGGCCATTAATTAGAAACAACCACATGAGACCAATCACAGATGCACCTGTTGCATTCCACAGCAGCAGATATCAATGCTTACATTTTGTTCCTGAGGCCCCCCAGCTTCTCAGGAGAAAAAATCCTAAGGAAAGGATTTTTCATAGAATGTGTCCGTGACACAGAACCAGACTGATCTGCAGTGCATTGCACCTCATTTGCTTGGATTTGACTCCACCTGCCCTCCCCAAACCATCCTCTGCCTCCTCTGTGCTTTCCTCCTGCTGCACCCTCAGCCCCTCACTGGGTCCTTTGCTAAGGCTGCCCCAGGAGTGACTGCAACCATCAGCATGATGTCCTTTATCTGCATAGCTACCACTGGAGACACTGAAATATGAGAGCAAATGTTCAGCCTTGGGAAAGCACAAGGGATCCGTCTGGGTTACACGGAGCAATCAGCCAATGCCTCACAAAAAGGGAACAAGTTGCACCAAGATGGGCTTTGGTTTCTCTGAGCTGATTCTTCCTGGGAGTCATGCATGGGTTTAAGAAAAGATCACTCAAAATGTCACTTGCAGCAAAGCCAGTTTCACCTTCTATATCACCAATTTCTCTTTCCTTTGGAGCCGAATGCAAAGCCCTGGGCAATCATTGGCACTTCATAGTGAGTTTAGCTAATGTGCTTAAAAGGCACTGTTGTCAAAAAGAAGGGCAGCAATATAAAATAGAGCAACTAACCTCCTGCCACTGAGGTGACTGGTCACATTGTGCTTTTATTTCAGTGTGAACAGATCCAGGTCTAGAGTATTCTCAGAAGAAGAACCTTAGAAACCAGTCATAGGGTAAAATTAACACCTGCTGATTGATCAATTTAGTGATTGAATTTTGAACTGGAAAAATTGTGCATATAAAAAAAATTAAGAAGAAAGAAAAAGTAGCATATCTTTGTTTTCCCATCTGCTCAGAATTTACTGCTGTGGTTTCTATCTCTGTTTTTTATTAAGTAGTCTTTGCCCTAGAGAAAATAGTTCTTTTGATGTTACAGTTGACCTTTTAGTTTTACTCTACATAAAATTTTTCCCCTGAAGAGAGTTTCTATCTCTGTAAAAAAGGAGGGGAAAATAAAACAACTCTATTTTTATTTTTTTTTTATTCTTAGCTACAACTTGCATTGGAATCAGTGTACAAAGGTAACCAGATTTTGCATCAGCATTTTACATTTTCCCAACAAGCTCTCCTATATTAAAACATGATCCTATGGGAAAAATCCACTCCTTTTGAAAACTTGTTTTTCACTTACTCACTAGATTTCTGTAAGATTTTAGCGTAGCTATCTGCAAATTATCTTTTAATGAATCCATCTCATGAGTATTGAGGATGGTAGTGATATTTCTGTCAGGAACACGTGAGGAGGAAAATTCTCACATGGGTATTCAGGATCCTACTGTATAAACAATTACAGCATTCAATGTCTGCAGAAAATCAAGAGGCAAATCAGCAGTGAATATCAATTATACATCTGCTGCATCACAGAGGCAGATGGCACTTTAATTGTACATCCGAAACATTATGGACAATTTTCCCCAACCCAACCTCATTGAAATAGTGGCTTTAGCACCTAAAAATATCAAGACAGGGTATGTGTGCAATGACTCATCTAAGAACTCATTTCAGTTTGAAGATAAATATTCCACCAGTAAACCAATAACAATCTTCAAGATGCATAGCTCAAACGTGCTGTCTTGATCTAGGTACAAACTTTTATTGATGAAAAGCAATGGGGCGACTGAACAGCTCACACCACTCAGCTCAGAGTGTGAAATTGTCAAGGAGTTTGAAGATCAATGAGACAAATTCTTTTGATTGCATCTGTAGAAATTGGAAATGTCATGGAGATAAGTAGAATAATATGGATTTACACTCTTTCCCCAGCATGATCCTAAGAGAAGAAAGCTCAAATCCTTCTCCCTCAGACACGAATGGTTTTGTGCAATGAGGGAAGTTTTATGGAACTTAAACAGACTCAACTACAGCTACTGACCATGGAAAATCAATTGACACCAGCCTGCATACAAAAGAATGACACTGACTACCCAGAGACTGTTGTGCTAATGCCCAAATACCAAACGTGTTGTTAATGCTCACTTAATTAAAGATTATTAAAAATTAAAACTGACTCTCATAAGAGATTACTATATTATTCAATTTGCAAAAGCTTTGGCAATTAAGCCACCCCTGCTTTATTATAGTCAGTGATGCAGATTTCCAATAGAACTTGTTCCTTAATCCCATCATGTACAAAACTGCTGTTTTTTCAATTTGTCTACGTGGTCATACAGTCTTAAAATATTCAGTAACTCTGCAGTCAGTTTACATTTCATCATGCAAGTGCATAGCACTCATCTCCTCCTCTCTCCCTCAAATATATTCATGGTTAGCCACAGCAGACACATTTTATTTGCAATGTGAGCACATATGCACTTTCTTGGAAGAAATTTTGGAAGTTAATGTTAAAGCCTGTATTTGGAAGGGGTAATCCCTAAACAGGGACAAAACAAACAAAAACATTCAAAACAGGATCCATGTCCAAGAAACCAGGTACATCTGGGCTTTACAGCTAAGTTTTAACTTCTACTGGTGCATTAAAGCTTTCACAGGAACTTCACATGGATGACTCTTTATTTAGATCTTCGGATTTAAGTAGTACATCCAAAAATCAGAAACTCCCTAAACTGACCTAAGCCCTGCCTGACCAAAGAAGTCTAGTAGCACAGCTTTGATGGAAGAATAGCTAAAACATTCCCACAATACAAAAACATTTGTGTTGGAACCAATGTAAGCAGCATGGTTAGTTTATTATTTCTTCCAAGACAGTGAATGATATTAGATCCAGAGGGAGAGAGTTGAAGAGAGGCATTCCATCAGCAGGGGACTCTGAACAAGTAAACCTTCGCTTATATAAGGATGGTGACAAAAGAAGTTTCTGTATTGATCAAGAGGGTAAAATAGGTCTCTTCATATAATTTATTTAACTCCTGACTCCAAACCAAAATTTCTAAGTGGGGAAGTAAAAAGCAAAACACTGCTAGGAACATCAGCAGATTACAAACCCCCCCACCCTTTTTCTTTTGCCATCACTGTCTATTCTGCAGTCTGTAATTTTGTCTATTTAGAGCTGAAGTGCTTCCTCACAATGTCATTTGAGCCAGCAGCCTCATAATATTGATTCAAGGACTTTGGTTTCAGCAAAATACTCACTCCATTTTAAACACATGATTAGAGAAAACGGCATTCAACATAAAAATGTTTAACTGCTTTTAAGGCAGTAAATAAGTGCTATTGTTACTAATATCTTGTTAAAGCAAAGTGCTAAAAAATGTTTCCCATTATTTTTTTGTTCTGTTAGCACTTTGTCTTGAGCGACAAAAACAACAAAAAGGAATTCTCTACTACACCAGGGGAGGAAATAAATTAACCCTCACAACTGTGGTTTTTAACTTCAGTTTTCAGTGACAATATCATTCTGCTGCTTTGGGGACTCTGACCTACAGAACAACTTGAGGGACAGCACAAACACAAGTTTCCCTATAGCTTCTACTTGATCTGGGATTTGAAGGCCCTTCCAGAGGTGATAAGATAAGCAAAAGAAAGAAAAGAAAAAGAAAGGCTGTTTCACATGAGAAGGATTTTGGTCCATCACCAAAACCTTGGAAACCAAATCCAAAGCAGAAATATCAGGACACAAACACTGGTGGTTCCACATGGTGCAACAACTGCCCCATTTGCCTCACAGCCAGCCACCCAGAGTCTGTGCCTTGCTGCTGAAGAAGCCAACACAAGACATTGGATTTCCATCCCTCTGGGATTGACAGCACAAAGCCAAGTCAATCTTTTGGGAAGGCCAACATTTTAAGACACATAAAGCTAAATGAGAAACCTCACAAACACTCCAATTAGATGATTTCTGTTTTTATGAAAGTGGGCAAACTCTAATCTTCTGAAAATAAATGTAAATGCAGACTAATTGGGAGCAGCCTTTGCACCCAGATCTCTGAAATGAGACCAGAACAGGGAAAATGGGTTCCTGAAAAGCTCATGCCAAGTCTTTTCTATTACAATAGCTTCTATTACAATAGCAGCAGTAATAATGACCTTCACTAGACATTTCCTCGAGTACTAACGACCTGGGGTTAATGGCCCAAGGCATCGTTTTATGCAGCCAACTACGGCAGCCAGCAATTAATTACCAGGAAATACAATGTGCTCTGACCACTACGGCTCAATTAGCCTCATATTATTGAAAAATGAAAAACTTGTCAATCTTATTTACTGTGAAGGTGTCCTGGATTTTATTTTTGTATATTAGACTAAAAAACCCCTTGAACCTATATTAAGCCAAACATATGTTCTACAACACTCCTCCATTAACTTCGCTCAAATTACGGGGAGCCAAAGCCGAGCGTCTCGCAACACCAGGATTATCACAGCCTGCCCACAGACAGAAAAATGCTGTGGAGCAAGGATCTGTCTGAATCCTGCTTCTGCACTAGAAAAGCCTCCCTAAAAATAATTTTCATATCTCTGGTGGTTGTAAATGGACTGAGAGGAGGGAGAACAGTGGGGGGCACACTGCAGAGAACATCCCTTCACTGCCAAGAGTGTGTGCTGGAGTAAGGACAGGAAGAGGAAGGGCTATCCTGCTTTCAGCAAGTTTTGTGGTGCCCCAATATCCCTGCAACAAATTTACAAAGACATTGGGGTAGATTACTTTGCACCCAGGTTTGTGCTCTCCCAGTTTATGTTCATTCATTACATTTTATTGTTTCAGCAAGGCTTTTGCAAAATGCCCTGAAAACCAAGCACTGTGGGCTCAAGTGCCATTGGTCCTGGTCAGTTGTTTGTGTTTCAGCACTATCACTAGGTTTTTGGGGACCTTAAAAGCTAAGGTCAGGCACTAGAGCTAGATGTAGAAGTTGTTTGCTTTAATTTAGGAATTACCAGCTTCAGTCCCATGAAGGATGCAAAAAGCTGATCAGGTTGTGCCTGTAGATCCATTCCTCTAAATGAGTTTCTGGTGCTCACTGTGGCTTTTGTTTCCACGAAATACAGACACGCTGTGGGTGACTTTGTGCCAGGAGGCTCCTCAGGGAGCACTGGTATCTCAGTGCTTTCCATCAAGACCTGGTCTCAGGCATTGCTGCTGGACAAGTGCAAGCTAACAGGGCTCTGAGCAGGACTCCTTCATATGATAAGACCCTTCAAAAAAGCAAGTAGGAACTTTGATCACATGCTTTGAGAGCTGCAGTTTCAAGCCAGCACAAGAACTCATTTAAACAAGAAAATTCATATACCTTGAAATGGATGATGGGTTCAGCTTAGCTTGATCCTCAGTGCCATTAAAACCTCTTTGTGAAATGGCTGATTTCAAATGCACTTCTGCAAGTTTCTGTGCTTGCTGATAGCTAAAAGCAGAAAGCATTGAAACACGTGGGGACAAAATGTGTGTGTCTGTCTGGAGGAGCACAGGGAGGTGTTTACCAAGGTTTGCCAGTGATGGCAAAGGTGGAAAGAGAGAGTTCCTGGCAGCCTTTGTGGTTGGATTTGGAGAGCTGGGAACAATGTGCTGGCTGGTGAAAACCTAAAATTCCGTCCAGTCTCTCTGACTGACCCCCCCAAACCAGATTTTGGTTGGGGGTCATCCACCGCTGTGTTGGCTCTTGTTTTCAGCAAGACACACGACACAAGGCAGCCGTCACCAGGGTTGGCAGGACCGGCCACCTGAGCACAGCAGCTTTAGGTGCCACATCACAAAATCTGCATTTCCATGGGGTGTACTGAGGAAGGATCCACATGGGACTTCTGTACATATCTCAGTCCTGATGGGCTAACCACACCAGCCTGTCAGCAGGCTGGATCATTGCCATGCTGAGAAATTATGAGTACAGTAATTACAGAAGTATGACATTCGTAACCAGGAGGCGAAGAATAGGAAAAATTGCAATTGTCCAATGTCACAAGTCCTTCTCATGTATTAAAAGCTATTCATAACCTTGCATCTTTATTAGGGCAATTATAGCATTTTAAACATTTTATTTTAGTTTAGGGATATCAGTCAAGCTTTCCAATGCATTTTATTTATGAAAAGCCAAAGTGGTATTATTCTTTTATATATTGTCAAAAGGAGTTGACTTATTTAGAGATCTTTTCAAATCGTTAGTATGTTACTTTTCTTCTAATTGTAGAAATGCTCCAATTAATCATAATGATCATTTACTCAAGTGCCCACTAATTCTCTTCTACAAATAGCAATGCTCTACAGCATTGGAAAAAAAAATGAAATCAATGGCCACATCTCTGATGAGATAATTTTATCAGTCATTCAGAATTCAGCTACAATATAAAGCAAAAGCCATATACATAAGGAAAAAAAAAATAAACCAGTAATCCCTCTTACTCCATTTTTAAGGCATAGTTATAAATATGAGAATTCAGATGAGCAAACATTATGGTCGGCTTCTTCAATGGCATGCTCGAGCAGAGGGACAGGGAAAATAAAATTGATGGCATGCACTGGAGCAGAATGGAAGGATAACAATTTTACAGCCGTGCAGCTCAGATGGCTAAAAGGTGACATCCACCACGGGGAAGCCAAGAGTAATCCCAGGGAGTGTTTAATCTCATTTAGCTGAATTAAATCACTGTGTTTGAAGACTTACTACAAGTTTACAAAGGCAAATAGTAAAGTTCAGAAATAATTCAGTGCTACAGGGGGAATTAACAACAAGAAATGGCTAAATTCCCAGTCCACAGTCGCAAGCAGCCACGCAGCACCAAGCAGGAATTTGCTTCTCTCACCCCATCCTCTAAAAGAGCAACCAGCACAGCTCAGCTACTGCTGCTGGTGGAGCCCATTAGCAAATTACTGCCTGGCTGGAGCAAGGGCAGAGCCAGGGAGGAAGGGAGATTCCTGCCAGCACGGATCCTCCCCAGGGAGCTCTGGGTGCCGTGGCACATTATCATCTCCTGCCCAGACCTTCTGGCAAGGCTGCGGGTGGAGCCCACACACCTGCACGGTGGAAATATCCGTGAAAGCAGCATGGGGAGGGCTGCATAATCACCTCCCCTCGCTGTGCAAGTGTCCCCACAGACCTCATTTTGGGCACGAAGCTGAAGAGGGCTAGATGTCAGCAGCGCAGCGGGGTCCTGGGGGAAGGCGCTATCCATCCCGAGCAGCGCTGCTCACACCCAGAGCAGCGTGTGCCAGTCACACACTGTGACACGTCACCCTGTCACCTTGCCTCAGCATCAGCTGGAGCTGCATTAACCTCCTCACCACGCCACAGGAAGCAATGAGTGGGTTTTGTTTTGGTGCAAAGAGCGTGCCAAGCATTGACCTCCCAGGGCAGCGCGGTCCAGAGATGCGGTTGCAGCGAGGAGGTTTGCATGTCGAGGGCTTTTGCACGCTGTCAACACAGAAATAATTTAATCCTGAGATGAGAGAGGCAGAAAATGACCTCATCCTTCCACTGTAACCTTGCTGCTCCCAAAGGTTTTAATATGATCCTCCAAGCTGAGCTGTGCTGCTGCAATCTGTCTGGAGGTTTGAGGGGGACAGAGCACACAGCTTTATGGGGGGAGGAGGCAGTCCTAGCTCTAAATGGGGCTTGGAAGCTCTCTGTCATTTTAGTTACCAAATTTGTCTTCTCAAGGGCAGACTTCAGACATAAAACATAGCAGCTAAACGTATGAAATAATTTATGGAATATCTGGAATGTTGTCAAGTCCAACTGAGCAGGGCATGGCCCTCACAGGGTTTAGTAAGGATACAGTTAAATCTTGGAGTGTGCTTTAAGAGCAATTTTGAAGAGTTCATTGCTGCACTCCAGAAAAATTATCAGATCAAGGAGATTCACATTGTTTTGAGGACTCCAGTGTAGCTTTCCTTGAGGGATAGAAGGATGATTAAAGAGAGCCCTCTTAAAAAGGAGGGCTGGAACCACATCAGAAATCTGGGATTTTCAGCGGACAATGACTCAGATGCCAATTATTTCTGATGCATTTAGCAGTTTTCACATCTTCCTGGGGCAGGTGTCTGCTTCCCAGCAGAACAAGGAAACACCAAGGTCAGCACCCTCGATACTGCACTGGCCACCCAATTTCTCCCTCTTCACCCTGGGCATTGTGAACACCACAGAATTAGTGCTCCAAACTCCCTGCTGGCCTTTTTCTCCTTGAACTGCAGAGATAACCAAGGCCCACGTAATGAAGGTCACTTAGGAAATCTCACATGCACCTCTATTCCAGCCTCAGCTTGGACGTAAGTCAGACCCAAAATAATGAAATTCACCACATGAAAGCATCACACAGACTCCTGAAAATAATCATGCTCCTACAAACACAAGCAATTACCATTAATTTACAAATGCATTTATTTTCTAATGCTGTATTATTTCTTCAAGGAAAGTATTGTAATACAGATGAGAAAGAGTAAAGCTGGATTATAAATAGGGGAAAAACTTCATCTTGATGGAGAGGGTGAGAGCAGCTAGATGAAGCTAGAAGCTGGAGCTTTACTGCAAACAGAGAACCATGCTTCTCTTCCCTACCATTTCAAGATTAGATTAATTGATAAACACTGAGCTACAGATGCTGCTCATTGGAACCTCTGTTGTCACTTAACACAGATTAATTAGTGTTAGTGTCATGACCTAGAATAGTTTGGAAGTCAAGTCCCTGAGATGTATTTTCAGGAGATGCAGTAATGCTGTCTCAGGAGACACCAGGTATTGTAACTTATTGTGCTGTTAAAATATGTGCAGTCAATATGTCTGCAGCTTTAAAATTTTACAATATACTAATAAGACAGACATAAAAACTTATTGGTATCACTCCCATCAGTATTAATGATCCTAACACAGCAGGTGTTATCAGTCCTAACAAGACATGGAATTTGCTATTTCATGCTTAGATGCTCCTCTCTCTTGACTCCCAGAAGCTGAGGAAGCTCTGTTTTAATGATATGATAATGCTACAGGCAGAGTCACTTTGGGTACAGTTCTGCCCAACTTCCTTCATGGTGTACCAGGCAACATCCCTCATCTCCTGTGATTTCTGGGGCAAGGCAGAGGCAGGAGTCCTGCAGAGCAGGCACATTCCAGAGGCATTTGTAGCACAAGATATTTATCAGAGTGGACAAGTTGAAGTTATACTTGCAGACTGCAGTTTTTGTATGAAAACAATATCTTTATTTTAGGAAAATATATGTTTAAGACTGAAATTCTCCTTCATTGGAGCCTTTTCCCTGGTCTGGGAGGAAAAAAAATATAAAAGAAATAATCACTATAAACAAGGGGGAAAAACACACCAGAGTATTGAACTGGCTAGAGAGCAATATAAATTTTTTAAAAATCAATTTTGGTTAATTAATTCTATAGCAATTTTTTTTTCACTAAAGAGAAGTGTGATCTGTCCACCTAAGACTGCAAGTGTGTGAGATAATGGATGGACAAGAAATGTCCAACTGGGATCTGCTGTGGGCCACTCCAACACCATGTCCTGGGTAGCATTTACTAGACAAAGGTAAGTCCTGAGCTGTCAGCACAGCTGGCACCCCAAAGTGCCACCTGGTCCCCTGAGCAGCTCTCTGCTGGGGCACACTGGGGCTGGATATCCATGTCCTGTGAGTGGTCTACTGTAGGAAAGAAGTCCCACAGCCCAGAGATGTCCATCTTTCTTCATCGACCAGAAACAATTTTGGGATGCGAAAACTCCTGATTTGGATCACTCACTCTGCATCAAATGCCAGGAGAGGCAATTAATGGCTCTGTACCTTGGTTTCTTTATTTGCAGCACAAAGTGCTCTGAGGTGCCCCATGGAGAAGGAGATATTTTCAGAGTATGATGCAGCACTGGCAAATGCTGCTGATGATTATGTCTCATGAAAAGTGGATGGTTGGATGCACATTCTGCATCCTATTGCAGGGGAAATGCAGTACTGAAATGCTTCTCACTGCTGAAAGAACACTCTCTCACTGGAGAATTCTCACTGAAGTATTAAAATCTACTTCTGTGGACTTCCCAAACACATCTAATCTTTGAATCTCTAGAGGGTGGCAGTTTTAGAAGAGATGCCATTATAGCTGCTAATTGTGGGATGAATTATGCAAGAATTTATTATTGATTCAAGGGTAGCCTGCTCAGGCATGCAATCAAAGCCAAGGCAGAGCAGAGGGGAAAGGATGAGGTTTCTATAATTAACTAACTAAGCTGATTCACAACCCAACGAAAAACCCAAGGCAAAAGAAGTAGTTTGCAAAGTGGTGCATTTTCCATAACAAATCACCTTTTCCACACCCATAACCAACCTCTAGTACCAGAGCAGAGCCCACTGTGACATTAACCCATTCTCAGCCCAGAAATGGATCTCCATCCCCCAGCCATCCACAGGGTCCAAGGCAGGAGCCCCTCTGGCTCTGGACCCCCAACCCAACCCAGCCCATCCCCTGGGGCTGTGCCCAAGGTGAAGAGACCCAAGGGGTCCTGGTTACAGGCCAGAGCCGTGGAAATGCCCTAAAAAATAACAACAGGGCAAGGCTGTGTAGCCACAGAAAGCCACATTTTAGAAGGGAAAATTTGCTGAGAGCTTGGCACTGCACTGAAGTTTGACAAGGTCTGTTCAAGGAGTACAGAGATTGAGGAAAGAGAGGTTTAACTCCAGAATTCAGAGGGTACTGAAACTAAAAGCATTTAGAGCCCAAACAATGACATAGGGGTTACGGACACTCATCAATTTATTTTTGAAAGAGAAATTAGAAAGAGGTCATTTAAAAAGCCAGGAAGGCCGGAGGTAAGCAAGAGGAAATAAAATGAGCTTGCACACCAAGTCAGTCACTGACAAATATAAAACAAACCATGCAGAGGTTTAATAGCATGTTTAGCATTTCGAGTAATGGACATAAAATTTGCTTTTCTCAACTTGACCTTTGTTAACAACCTTAGGCACTGCAGGGCTCTTATGCTGCAGCATTCCCTTTACTAAACTCATCATGTTTTTGAGTGCTAGAGACCATTTCCTAAGCAATCAGAAGAGATCAGTGGTAATGACAATAATTATATAAATATGTATGTAATGCCTATGTATCTATGCATTCTCACGCACATGTGCACACACACACATGCTACTTACAATAACTCTCCAGCAGAAATGTTACAGTGACATTTAGATAGAAAAACATCCAGCAGAGATCTTACATTAAAATCATCTCTGATGCTGCTGCACAGAAAATGGCAACAGAAGTACCAGAGAGAGGAAAAAAAAAATAAAATCAGTAAAGCTAAGCAACTCTCTAATACCCCACCAAAAGGGCTTACTTTAATTGCAGCAGGACACTGGCACGTTTCTAGAGTCAGCCACGTGTTCTAAATAATCTTCTTTAAAATATTATAAATATGCAGAACTTTCAGAAGTAGGTCAGTGGCTCAACATGTTGTAGCAAACAGCTCGGATAAACACCAGTCATTACCCTGTGCTCTGCAGTCAGGAGGAGATCTGACACACTCTGCAGAAGGGGAATGGCGATTCACTGCATCAGAGGAGCATTCCCCAGGTGATACCACAGCTCAGCCTGGTCACAGCTGACAACATGCCTCCCAAACAGCAGAGAAATCAAGCTCTCCCTCTCATCTTTTAAGTTGCCTCACAGTCACGCAAGGGCAAAAGCAGGAGAACGTGAGAATTCGAGACATTGATTTAATGAGCAAAATGTAATCTGCTGCTCAGGATAAACCCGAACACGAGTGCCGGAAAGGTGACTTCAAAATCCTGCCTTGAGCATCGGTCCAGATGTGCCAAAACCCATCGTGGGAGGAATGCCTCCATGCAAGCCCCAGACGAGCCTTTTGCAAAGTTCCCTGGGACCTGTAAAAGCCAAGCACCGGCTCACACAAAATCCCCCCGTGGATTTGGAGCCCTGAATCCCTGCGGTGCAGCTCCCCTCGCCCACCCCCCCTTTCCCAAATGGATTTCAGCGAGCACTTACCATCAGCAAGCTCAGAGCAGATTCGGGAGCACGCTGCACAGCCATCTCCTCTCCTCCTACATACAAATCCTCCCCACGACTTGGTCAGCCCTCGGCCCTCCGTCACAGCAAAGCATCCACAGAGCCCACGGCTCACTGCAGGGAGAGAAACCCCAAATCAGGGTCGGAGAGCATTTGCAAGAGGAGGAGAGGAGGGATGAGGGGGTGGGGAGGAGAGGAGGGAAAGAAATAACCTTCACAGCCAGGGAAAGAAGCTTAAGCTAGGCCAAATTTTACACTAGAGAGAAGAGGAAAATGAAACAGAGAGCCGGCTGGAGAAACAAGATATCGGGAACTGCAGGATATTTAAAGCTCAGGCGCACGCCACCACAGAAATCAGCAGCAGCAGCAGTACAGGACATGTATCAAACACCTACATGACAGGTTAGGTCCAAGCCATCCTCCCCCTGCCCTAGCTCGCAGACTGTCATTAATTGTTCTTAGTTGCCATGGTCCCTTACTGCACCTAAATAAATCCTGGGCAGCACAGAAGTGCCGTGCCCCTGACTCTGCATCTTCCTGCCTGCCCTGGTGATGCTGGCGCAGAAACCACGTCAAACCCCGCCACGTACCGCTCCCAACAGGGTCAAACCTCTCCTCTCTTCTCGCCTGCTCGGCAGAGCAGACGCCTGCACAGCACAGACATGAGCAGTGAGAGCAGCCAGAGCCACCCGGTGCTCACTTGAGAGTAACAATTACCTTTATCCTATTCCAGCCAGAGCTGGGTTACACACTGACCCTTTTCACCTTATCCCCCCCTCAAAGAAAGTCTCTTCCTCCTCCTCCTCCTCCCCTCCAAATGGACTCAGCTCCCCATGGAGCTAACACACTTTGCAGAAACATGTAATTACACAGGCTGTTGTGTTAGCGCTCTGATCACGCTGCCTGTACCGCATGGAAACGGCAGCCAGGCAGCCCCCCCTTCCCTTCTTTCCCTTCTCATCCCATCCCTTCTCAAGGAGAGACATGCTGCAAACCCCCCCGAGCTCCCATGGCTAATCATCAAAATGTGCCCGCTTAAGGCGCAGAGACAAATTAACCCTGAAAATAAGCCCCTTGTTTAAATGCTAGGTGCAAATGGAAGGTGGCTCTTGAAAGCCTTTAAAAAATAAACAGAGCATCCCTGGTAGGAAGGCCAGTCCTCTAAAGCAGGTGTGCCCTGGCAGACCTGGCAGAGCCCTGTTTTGTGGTACTCAGAAGCCTCCTGGATTTCAGTGTGTCAACATTCATATTGCCCCTCTGAAAAAGCAGAATTTTGGCTTCATTTCCTAAAATATTAGGCTCCATCTAATGACAATGTCTGTTCATCTTCCAACTCCCACATGCACACTCCCCTCCCTCCCCCCCTCCATGATTTTGGAACCTAATTAAAAGTTTCAGACAAATTCAGCCAGAGTTGAATTCTCTGACACATGTCATTCCTGCAACTTTTATAGAAATTGGCACCAGGTTAGAAAAGAGAATCAAATTACTGTCTCCATGAAGGCAGCAGAAATCCTTCCTTGTGTTCTGGAAGTTACATCTGGCAGGTCAGCTCTGGCATGTACAGCTCTGGAGTATTGTTTGCCCAAACTCTCTTGATCACCTCTCACTGTGCTTTAACAAAGGGAACACAGTGAGCTGGGGGGGAACACAGTGACCAATGTCCTGCAGACATTGCCAGGAAGGTCATCCAAGACATCTGTGCCACGGCCATACCTCCCCTTTCCTATGGGGCATGTGACTTTTTCTCCCTCTGTATTTTAAGATAGGGAAACTTGGTTTGTTTAATTTAAATCCACAGATCAGTGAAATTCACTCCCCTCCCCACCAGCTGTGTCACCAAGCCTGGGTGGTGAAGGCAAGGGCTTCCCTCTGCCAGCACATTTTCCACCAAGAAATGTGGGAGGTGAAGCCACTCATGCACAAAGGGGTCACTTCTCAAGAGGTAAACTTACTCATGTACACAGAAGGCAGCATTGTCTGGGATGATCTCCTTGGTTTTGAGTCACAGACACCAACAACATTCAAGGAAAGTCCCTTGTCCTACACCTGGAGGTGGCATTTACTGATTTGTTTCTGAGAGCTGACCTTTTTCCCTGCAGTGAATGCAGCTGCTGTGATCACACATGTGCTTGTCACCACCCTCTGTGTATAAGTCATCTCCACTGAGAGAGAACAGGGGCCAGCTTCCTTAAATCCACAAAGGTACCCCAGCATCAGGGAGATCTGTCCTTCAGCCAGTTGCTTCAATCCACCTTGGAGCTGAGACAGCTCCAAGGTGTTTTTTAATCACAGGGCCCATTGTGGCTGTCTGCAGAGGGTTACCCTTTCCTCACAACCATCTGAAACTCTGAGCTGTCACACAATGTGATCTGCTCCTGCCCTCCTAAGAGATTTTTCTTCAGAGATGAAGACAAGTCTGTTGCAAGGAGTGGAGAAACAGGCTACTTAAAAGTCTCTTCAAAGGGGAAAATATGCATAATAAAAGATTAAGGTAAGTTTTAAAATATGTCTCAAAATGTCTCAAGGCATCAGATTATAAAATATGCAACTAAATCTGTTTCAACAGCACCATGACAAATATCCCAAGGCTATTTCATTTTCCCCCTACACTAACCCAATCTGAAGTTCTGTAAGGAGGGGACTGCAGAAATGACGTGTTCAGTAACTCTGAAATTCAACAAGCAAGGTTTCTCCTTTGCCAGGAAATTTTAAGGAAGCAGCCTATTCCTACATTTTTGGACTCAACTGAAATGAAGAATCTGGAAGTGTGGATGGTTCCTCCATCTCTAGCTCCTGAATTCACTCCACAGTTGAGCAGGGTAAAATTTGTCAGACACCAGGAGCTGGTTATGATTTGTGGTGTCCTTGAGAAAATTCTAGGTTTTTCCTGAGTTCTGCAAGTCTCAGAGTAATGATCATCTGTAGGGAGCCATCTGTGTACAAGTATATGATCTATGGCTTCAAGGTATATTTGCAAACTTACCTACGACTTAGCCATTTTCTACTATTTACCTGAATAAATTTCGTAGCACAAGAGGAAAAACATAGATCATTATTCACTGCAGGCTCGCAGGAGACAAGAAGAAAAATTTTTCAAAGGAACTTGTTGGATAGACAGATAACTACAGACTTGTAGTTTTGTTTCAGGGCCTAAAGCTGTGACATGGAGGCCACACCTTGAGTGCTGTGCTCAGTTCTGGATCTCTCAGTTCAGGAGGGACCCTGAGGTGCTGGAGGGGGTTCAGGGAAGGGAAATGGAGCTGGGGTAGGGTCTGAAGCACAAGTCCCATGAGGGAGCTGGGATTGTTCATCCTGGAGAAAAGGAGGCTCAGGCCCTACAGCTCCCTGACAGGAGGGTGCAGCCATGTGCACGTCGGGCTCTGCTCCTGGCTGACCTGCCACGGGGTGAGAGGACAAGGCCTCAAGGGGCACCAGGGGAGTTTATATTGAACATGGGGAAGAATTTCTTCTCAAAAAGGGTAATTAGGCCTGGGAAGAGGCTCCCCAGGGAGATGGTGGAGTCACCATCCTGGAGGTGTTTAAGGAAACCTGGATGAGGCACTCAGTGCCATGGTCTGGTTGATAGGGTGGTGTTTGGTCACAGGTTGGACTTGATGATCTCAGAGGTTTTTTCCAACCTCATCAGTTTTATGTTTCTCTGCTCCATGATTCTGAGACCTTAGCAAAATAATTGATTAGATGTCTTTTTTTTTTCCCCCTGTATTTTAAGATAAATAGCTCCTACAATTGGTAAACAAAGTAACTGCTTACACTCACTCAAAGAGAAAATATTATGGCAAACTGTGGATTAATTTAATATATTTTATATTATATATATTATATAAATATATATCATATATATTTAATTATATAAATATATATTTAATTATATTATATAAATATATTGTATATTTATATTACATATTTTAATTAATTTTCTTAATAATAGGAAAATTGATACCAGTAAGAAGACACAAAGCCCTTGCAGACTGCTTTATATATAGACACATCCTCCAATTCCAGTGTTACCACTGGTTGGATTTGACAGGGATAAATAAGCACAGATATGCAATATCATGGTAAAATGGGACACCTTTGTTAGAGCTGGTGGTTGCTGGGCACATAATTTGAGGTTCTGGTAATGCAATGTGGTAGGAAAACCCTCTGCTGGAAGCACATTGTGCTGCCTGTTAATGGATATGCAGACCCTGATGGGCTCCTGCTGTCCTCAACAGGAGACTGAGAAGAAGGTGTTACTAAAGGTATGAATAAAGGCAAGACAGAATTCAGAGTTAATTGCAAGACTTGATCCCATCTGGTACAGAGCTTATATTTCTTACTATTTCCTGGTTTTTTCTTTTCTTCAACAAGCAAATAGGAGCTCTATTTTTCAGTGAAAATAAATTTCTCCAGCACTGCTACCATATATGTTTAACCACTCAATGTCAAAGTTGTCCCTCCAGTCAGCTGTGACATTTGTGAGAGAACATAATCCTGTCATGAATTTTGATTTGCCTTCTTGCATCACAGATGTGTGTTTGAGTGAAATGTTGTCTAGTTATAAGACAAGTGCCAGGAGGCCACTTGTTTCAGCAAAGGCATATAAAGAAAGAATTATTCTATCAAGAGGAGTAAAAGCCATTACCTCAATTTATAAGGAGTTAATGAAGCAAGTCCTGCCACTGCTTTGACACGAAAATATACATTAAGGTTGAGGATACTACCATAAGCAATGGCATGACCAGAATCACACCCATTTGCAAGACAATTACAAATCCAAGAAATCAATGGAGGGCCCAACAAGCACTGGACCTTGAGATATATCAAAGTTCATGCCATGCTTGTAAATATTTAATATTAAATGTAAAGAACTATGAGCTTTCAGCGGTGTGAAAAGAATATACGGTGTAAGAATAGGAAAAGCTGTCTGAGTCTATTTAATTCCCTGTACCCATTCATGTGTTTCTCATGCATCTAAACTATTTACTGGAACTTCAATGATTATTGTCAAGTGTGTGTTAGTCACAGAAATCAAATTTGCATGATGAATGGCCATGGCAGAAGTGCTTCTTCTTTAATCCACAAAGGAGGAAACCATTTTATACAACATTGTACAAGAAAGTAACAAAGCTGGAAGTCTAAGATGCTTAACCAAGCTGTAGAAAATTACACAAAAAAATACTCATATAATTCAAACAGACAAATGTGAGGACCTATATTCTGCTTGTAGCATATCCCCAAAGAAGATAAAAGCCTGATGCCAACAAGTAAATTATTCATTGTGAATAATTCGCTCAGCTTTAAAAAAGATTTTGAAAGAACTTACTGAATTTGCTTTTCTCCTCACCTTCCTATGCTCCCTTCCATCAACCCAATTGCTCTAAAAGTCACTTGTCATGCCCCACAAACAGATCTCAGCAGGGCTAGGACTGTTTCTTCTGAAAACCCTCTTAGAAGCTTTTGATAATTATAAATGCAGTGATAAGGATGACTCTCCAGGCTGCCAAATAAATACCAAGTAGGAAGAGAAATGTCATTTCCTGGAGCCAGCAGACTGCCAGATGAAGCCACCATGTGTAGATATCTACAGGGGAAGGGTCCCTGGTCAGCCTCCTCCTCCACTGCCACTCTTTAGGGTGAACTTAGTGAAGGGTCCCCTATCAAGTGTTTGAGAAAATACTTTCCTTCCTCAATGAGGAGATATTGCAGAAAATATTCTTAGAAGTCTATCCAGGTTGGGTGGATACCTAGAATATGACTCAGGCTAGGAGAAGGATTGATTTCAAACTCATCTCTAATTTGCTGATTGGCACATTTCCTTTGCCTTGCTTTTTTTGGCAACTGTTCACTGAGGAAAAAAAAAAAGTGCAACTCATGAGTGATATAAACCAGAGGCTCTGGCTCCATCCAAGTGCTGAAAGCTTCCCTGATTGAACTCTCTGAATCATTTGTCTGTAGAGCTGTGCAAGCAACCCACAGGCTGCTCATTGCTGAACAGTCTCACTCTCCAGATGATTTATGTCTGAGCACTAATTAGCTTTGACAGACACTGCTTTGGAACAAGAAGAGTCCTGGAAATATCATCTATTGTATGGACAAGAGTGAGATTGCACAAAACTTTCCTGATATACCACCACAGAGGCAGAGATATTTCTTGGACCTTCTGAAGACACTTCTTCACGATGGTGACTATCACTAGAGTACAAAAATCCTTGCAAAAAATAGCACTCCTCTTCCACAAGTGTGAGGGTGATACCTGGCAAAACAAGAATAACAACAATACCAGGCCAGAGTCCCCTTGCAGAAGCTGCCTGGGCTGGGAAGAGAATTGAGGCTTCTTGTCACCTCTATGCCAACCACGAGGCATTGTCCAGCCTTTCAAGAAAATGTCCACTTTCAAGAAACCTCAAAAAGCTCTTGTGGGTAAGTATGGGAACTGGAGTGCCCAGAGAGGTAAGCAGTAGTAAGGATTCTGGTTTACAGCAGCAGGCCATGTTCACATATGAGAAATATGAGTGGGAAGTGGGGTGGGTTCCCACCAGCAGCAGTGAGTGGACTCTGAGCTGACCAACTGCCCTTGAACTGAACCATCTGTCACAGTGCTACTGCTGTCTCAGTTTTGAGATGAGGCTGGCCTAATTTCTTCTGCCTCTCAACGTGAGAAAGACTCCTGTCTTCCACGTTCCCCTGTGCAAGATTTCAGGAATCCTGGCAGCTTGCACCTGATATTTGGCAGCTGAGCTCTTGGAATCTCCTGCAGAGCTCTGGCCAGTGGGAGCTGACACCCAGCAGCACTGTCACAGACATCTTTTATGAAAAATCCTTTCTTTGGGATTTTTCCTCCTGAGAAGCTGGGAGGCCTCAGGAACAAAATGTAAACAATGGTTATCTGCTGCTTTGGAATGCAACAGGTGGATTTGTGATTGGTCTCATGTGGTTGTTGCTAATTAATGGCCAATCACAGCCAGCTGGCTCAGACAGAGAGTCCGAGCCACAAGCCTTTGTTATGGATTCCTTCTTTTTCTATTCTTAGCTAGCCTTCTGATGAAATCCTTTCTTCTATTCTTTTTGTATAGTTTTAATGTAATATATATAATAAAATAATAAATCAAGCCTTCTGAAACATGGAGCCAGATCTTCGTCTCTTCCCTCTTCCTAAGATCCCTGTGAACACCGTCACACAGCACCTCCTGCATCTCCCATCCATCAGTTCCACACTTGTGCTCTGAGCTCAGCAGGGACTGGGCGGTTCCCATACTTACCCACAAGAGCTTTTTGAGGTTTCTTGAAAGTGGACATTTTCTGTCCTAAACAGGGAAGGTTCAACCACTCGTGGCATATCCCATTCCCCACTACATCCCCACACAATTATCTCACCCCACACCAAGCAAGCCAGGAGAGGAGTCCAGTTCCCAGAGAAACTCCAAACTCCCTCTACTTCATGAAGCAGCCTGTGGCATTTAAACCTCTGGCAAGAAAAGATGCAGATTAAAGAAAAACCTAATACTAAAGTATTCAGAAAGCTGACCTCCTATGTTCTTCCAGCTGATATTCTATTTAATTTAGCATGCAAGAACTTAACACTAATGGTGCACTGGGACAATCCTAATTTAAAAAACCCTGAAGGTTAATAACTAGAAAAATAAACATGTCGTAACTCGAAGGATGACTTAATAGAGGCATAGTAATTAACATTCAATAACCATCTTACTCAATTTGAAAGGTCTGGGCTTCATATTATGATTGTTTAATATTAATTTGACATTTACAAGATTATGGCCTCAGCAGACTCAGATATCATGAGTCCAGCTGAACACAGAGTCCCAGTGGAGGGTGTGGAGTCTGCAAATGTGTATCACTGCTGCAGTTGTATTTGTTTTCTGGAAATGCATTCTTCAGTGCTGTTGCATGATCTGTTGGGCTCCACTTGCGCTGCTTGACCTAATGTGCACCTGTGCAGGTGAATTTAGTCAAATTAAGAAGCACTTCTCAACCAGTTATTTTTTTTATTTTTATTATAGTATTCATTTAAAGAATCCTTGAGTATCTTGAGTTATCTCTCATCAACAAGGCTAGTTCTACAGTCAAGCTCTGTGTAGCTGTGCTAAAAAACTTTTCAGATTTTGTTTTACTGTGCATTTTTAACTTCCAATCTACATCTATTGATAACTAGTGGTTAGTTTTTGTGCTGACAATATATTTCAATGAAGTAGCTCTGGCTCCTAATAACTTACCTCCAGATGCATTTGAGATAACCAAATTTCTTCTGAGCTTTTGTTTTGCCCTCTGTGAATTTTCCAGCAGCCTGCCAAGAAAAAGACTGTCTCTTTCCATTAGAAACCCTTTGCTACCCACATCAGCTAGGATTTATCTTCCCTGAACAGCACTGACCAGCAGCCTCTACATTATTTCAGATGAGATCTGACACCTTTGCTACACTATGCCTCATATTTCTACAGACCATGCAATTTCCTCTTTCTCTAGGAAAGACATGAGCATTCAAATTATTTTTTTACTCAGTGCATCTCATTATGCATTCAATCAGCTCTTAAATATGTTTTCAGGCTAATATATTGCAGGCATAAAGATGGCCACCCAAGTCTGATTAAAAAATCATGATACAAACAGGGATAAGTGCTTCTGTACAGGACTATAAGTAAGTGGTAGGGATTATAGAGGATCTGGGAATTCCAATTTTTGCCCCATGCACTGTCCTTAGGTCTGAAAGGTGTAGTTGACCTTTTGAGACTTCTTTAGTAAGAACCTCAGGACATCAAGTGGACCAGTTTTCAATGCTTGGAAAGATTTGAAGGCTTTGAACTCAAGCACTGTGGGTCCTTTCAGGGCAGCACTGTAAGTGTTGCCTCCATCCTCAGGGCCAGTCTGTGATAGAACAATATCCATTTTTTCAGGCCCACCTATATTCCCCTGTGAAACCTCTCTGTTCTCCTGCCTGAGCCTCTGCCTCTCAGCCTCAGAACAGCTTCTGCACAGTGTGGATTTCATTCTGGTGCTTGGCTGGATGTTAAGTAAAGTGACTTCTGCTGCATAGTGCTTTAGGGCAGACAGTCAGACAAGTAAAATCAAATAATATGTACCTGAATGCAAGTGGCACTGAGAGCTGTCTATTCTTAGCTCCTGTCCTCAGACCAGGAGTCACCTAACCTAGTAAAAACAATTTATGAGCAAAGACATCCAGCCAAAGATAACCCATTAGAGCTTGCTCATCAGTCAATGGACTAACACACGCAGCTCCAGAGGGGAGGTTACACACCCTATTAATCTTCAAATGGGATGACTGTTCTCTGGAGAGACTGGGCTCTCTCCACTAGCTACTGCAGAATCTTAAATGACCATTTCAACATTGTCAGCAAATCTCAGCTTGAGCACCAGCACTGGGAGCTGCCTTCAATTGCCTGGTAGTACATGCTGTGAGATCAGGAAGCACCACTGCAGAGCTACCTGTGCCTTTGAGGGTGCCTGCAAACCACAGGGCCAGGTCCTGGAGGTTGCTGACTACTCAGGGCGCTGCCATTTGTTTGCTTGAGACAAACCCAGAAGGGGACAGAAGTGATTATGGGGAAGGGTCCCTTAGAAAAACAAGAAAACCATGCCAAGAGTGTCAAGGATGGGATATACAAAGAGGTTTGTCATCCCCCTTGGGCTGAGGAAGAAAAATAGCACAGGCTAAAAATACAGCATCTACTCTTGGTGTGTCAAAACTATTTGTTTGTACCACAGCTGCTTATCTTGGATTTCCATCAGAGACGTAGCTGACCCTATGGTGTTAGACACTGTGCACACACCTTACTAGACCTGGGATGACCCTTCACTTCTGAGCAAAGTGTGGGCTCAGGGGACAGGAAAGTGATGAACACTTTCCCAACCTGTTCACCTGGCTTCCAGCCCTGCACTGTAACCTCCCAAGCTACCACAGCTTATTCAGCACTGACTGCTGTGGCATGACCTAAGTGAGATGCATTGCTCACACTGAGGAGCTGACAGTCCACAATGAGATGGAAGAAACAGTGGTTTAAGATGGAAAGAAAAATAAATTACACTCGGAGCAGAAAGATGTAAAATTACACTCAGAGGTTTTTTGCATGTAGGATATTTACAGCAGTCGGGATGTTGGTGTGTGCCAGAGGGAGTTATCGGAGTGTTAAGGGTTTATCATTCAGCTGCTGTTTCATAATGTACTCAGGGTAACAATGACATATTTAACTGAAGTAAATTTTGAAATAAAAAGGAAAATTAGTTTTATTCATTTCTGAATTACTGGTACAAGTTACTAATTTATAGGAGCAGTAATAAAACCAGAACTGTATTCACAAGGTAACATCTACAGTTCCAGAGGAGCACAGCCATTAATAAACAGAAGTGAGTGCAGAATTTTAAGTACCCTTCCTTAGTCCAGAAATATGTTCTGTGAAAACCTCACATAAGGGAGTGAGCAATTCAGCTCAGTCCATTAATTGCCTTAAATATCATGGCTGGTAATCTGCAAATTAGATTATAAAACTTCATTGCATATAAACAAATGCCAAGATAGATTGCCTCTTCTTTCTTGGCAATTAGTTTGCAGAATAGTTACTGTATTTTATGTTTAACAGTATTAAAGAGCCAACAGTGATTTCACAGTAAAGCAACTTCATAATGAAAATTGGTTTTATGAATCCTAAGTCCAGTCTTTTATGGTTGCCCATCTAACTCAATTTTGAAAGACACTTTTATTCTCCACCTGATCTAATCAGATTCTCTTTACAACACCCCAGGGTACCCAGGACCTGGGTCTCCAGGCCCATAGAGGGACATTACATGTCCAGTTTTCCACAGATGAGGTTTTTTTTCTATTTTCCTACTTTTTTCCCCCCCTTGCCAGGAATCAAAATTGGTGGGATATTGAGAAGTTGCCAGATTAGCCAGAGATTTTTGGATGCCTGTTGTCTCGATGTAGACAGATAAGGCTCTGTCAAGGATGCTCTACACCTAGAAATCAGGGGTCACCATAGAGCATATTAAGCACAGTAGCTTTTATATTATGAGGAAAGGAAGAGAAAATGTGTTTAATTGTTGCTCTAGACCACAGCAATTAACAGGTGGGTCCACAGAGTGACCACCCCTTCAGATCTGTGGGTGTGAGGGCAGTGACACAGGTCTGTGCACAAAGCTACGCCTCACCACTTCTCATCTGTTGGTTGCAAGTGTGGTACCAGACCTGAAGAAATCAATCTCTTTTTCAGGAAACCAGCTTCAAACCATTGGGGAAACGGTTACTTGTCTCAGTTTGCAACTGGGAAGGTGGCTTCCTCCTCAGCTTATTAGGAGAAACACTGGCTTTTCCCCATCCCTGTGTTGGGCTTTGCCTTAAAGCACCTTATCAAGCACCTTATCAAGCCTCTGTTCCTCACTCTCTCTCAGCCATTAATTACTGTCCCTGCCTCAGGCACAGCCACAGAGGTACCAGGTGTGAGCACAGCACTGTGATGATGACCCCAGAGGGCTCCACAGCTCAAATCCACAAGCACAAGGGACAAGAAGATGTGTTTAAGCTCTCTCCCAAGACCCTGAGACTTCCAGATGAAGGGCCAGCACCCTCCACAGCCCTGAGCAGTGAGGAGGTGGAAAGCTCCATCTCCTTCTCAGAGATTTTGGCACCCAACCAACCTGAAGTGAGAAAAGGAGTCTGAAATCTAAAAGGCCCTGCTGGGCTCAGGCCAGGCTCTTTTAGGAGCCCAGAAAGTGGAGGAAGGTACAGATGAGGAATACACAAAAGACAATTTCCTTATTCAAGCATCAGGAGGCTGAACACCCCCAAACAGTGTGGGACACCACAGACTGATGCCCACAGTGGGCCAAGGGAGTGAATTCAAACTCTTGTGAGTCTGTGTTAACCCAGCTGACTGTCTGCTAAGCCACCCACAGACACCTCCCTCTGCCCTGCAGAGCATGTGTGCATGGCCTCACAGGTGGAATTCCAGGGCACTCTTCTGGTTTTCAAGATCTGCAGAACAGCAAGTCTTCATAATCTTCATCATATCTCCAATCTTCATCATTCCAGAGAAGCAGCTCATACCAAATATTTTGTCTGCGAGGTACTGCAGAGGGTTTTCTTTAGAAGAAATCGTCTACATTATTGGAGTGTGTTCTGGGTGGTACCTCCCACTGAGTTTCAATAAAACATGTAACACCAACAACAGGGTGGAGTTGGCAGAAATGCCCTGCATCCTTCTAAAGCAAAAATTTGTGAGATGCTGATGGCACACTTGGCTCCACACACACAAATAACCCTTTTGTTTCGTAGTGTCATTCTGTTGCATTTTTGTTTCCTTAATTTTCCAGATTTAAATATGATGTTAATGCCCTTTCTCCCCTCCCTGCCTCCCCATCAGGCACAGATGTTTAAATCCTGTCTGCCTTGCACCAGCAGTTTAAATACGCCATTTCACTTACACAGGCAGCTGAAAAAACACACTTCACTCCTTCCAAAGCAAATACATGTGAAATAATATTTTACTCTGCATTTTCAGCTACACTGGATGCCTAAATTAGAGTCCGCTGAGCTCAATACATTTGCCTTCTGAGGATTTACATCAGATTCTCACTGGGAAAATAAATTCCATCTCTTCTAGGTACACACACATAGCTGGTAGCTCAGGGATGTGCATTTTACTTGGAGTGCCTTCCCTTGGATAAAGCAAATGCCTGTTAATTTCCTCAAGATGCTGCCACTGGGTGAAGTGCATGCTTGAGCTGAGGGCGACGCTGACATTGCACAGTCCCAGGGCTACAACGTCTGAGTGCCCAGATATGCAAAGGCCATGCTGAGATGGAATATTCAGACCATGAATTTTGCACCATTATCACAACTTGACAGCTCTCGTGTCCCCAGTGTCCTCAGCAGAACGTGGAGTGGCACAGGTAGGAGTGTGGGAGAGCAGTGCCTTTAGAGTGGTTGTAAACAAAACACAGAGTCAAAGCTTAAAAAAAATTAGTGTTAGCTTGGGCCTGTGCCACCAGGGAATGGCACTCCATTTGCATGACTAATACAGGGGTTTTAGAAGAGAACTGGAATAGTTATCATTGCATTTCCTTGGGATCCTAAGGAATAGTACTTCAGCACAGCCTCTCCAAGGATCTCTGGCTCAGGACTCCCAGCTGGACTCCAGGATCAGAAGTGCTCCTGCTCACCTTCACAGTGGAGATCAACACCTCTGCTCTTGTGTTCAACACATCCCTGAGGGCCCCACTCTCCTCCTGGTCCTCATGATGCATGAGGCCATCCAGGCTAAATCCAGAGCCATGGTGAGCATCCCAATCCACCAACCCCCCCCTGACCAGAGCATGTCTCCATTCCCTCAAGGTAGAGGCATCCGGATTACCCTGCTTGGGTTTAGTGACAGTCACTCCTGGCCAGTCCTGCCTGTTAATCTGAGCAGATGGTGCACAAGTCATGGATGGCTACATTTGGTCTGTTGGAGTAAGGTAGAAAAATCAGAAAGAAAGCCCTCATAAAACCAAGCCTGCTCTCCTGGAATCAGTGGCTGGCCTTGTCAAAGCTAGGATTTTGCAAGTTCCCATCCCAAAGGCAATCCTGTTGTGAGCAATTTGTTAACCTAACAAGCTGTTCCTGGGTGAAAAACAACTTATACATGCATAAACTGTTTTTGCACCATTGGATAAAAAAATGAAAACTATCTCTACAAATAACTGTCCTTGCATGTACACACCAAGGGTTTGAATGACCAGTCAATACAGAATAACAACTTGTTACTAACCAATAAAAGTAATTGGCAAGAAACTGCTAACCAACTGAGTCACACACAAGTTCTGTAAAACTGTATAAAAAGGAGTTATGTGAGTAAAGAATGGCCTTTTTCCATCAAAAAGAAAAGAAAAGAAAAGAAAAAAGAAAAGAAAAAAGAAAAGAAAGAAGAAAAGAAAAAAGAAAAGAAAAAAGAAAAGAAAAAAGAAAAAAGGCTTTTTCCATCATGGAGTCCTGTGTGATTTATTCCCATATTGGTCTTCCCCTCTTTGAGCTCCTCATGGCTCCATGCAGGAGCCACCAAAGAGACAAGATGTCATGGGAGTCCATCTAAGTGTAACAGACATATTTGCATAACCTGTTTGAAACCCAAAAAAGCAAACAGCTAAAACCCACACACCAAGTTCAGCTGGCTTAACTTCACTTTCCTTGGCTGGTGGGTTTCACTGTCCATGACAAACTGGATGGCCGTGAGAAGGAAGAGCCAAGCCCAGCATCTGGAAATCAGAAATCAAGCAGCTGAAATTCATCCACAAAGCCTGTATCTCCCCTCTCTTGGGCAGGTGTGGGAAATAGGTGTGTAGAGAGTTCTACATGCATCTTGAGTATGCAAACTTTGAGATAAGAAGTATGCAAACTTTGAGATAAGAAATGCTGACTTAGAAATGCCATGCTAGAGGACAGATATCGTTGAGAGATAAATGGAGCTAGAAACAAGTTTCAAAGAGTGGCCTTGCAAATAAGACTAGATACTTTGGAGAAATAGAGCTATGAAAGATGCATTGTAGTAGAACCCATGAGGGGTAGTTTTAGATTATTGGCTTTCAGGCATCTACAGCATGGTGTGGCAAAAAGTTATGCCAAGAAATGCTTATAGTGCATTGTAATTGGGAAATAGTTGCCTTGTGATTGTGATGGCATGAATTATAACATCTGCATTGTCTCAGCCTTCTAATGGGATTGAAAATGGAATAAAAGTTTTTAAAGAGCCTCTCAGTTGCCCCATCTCTGGGTCAGGTAAAAGGGTATTGTCCTGCAAATTGGTGCTCCTGTGTCAGGAACAGATAACTCAGCTAAACTGTCCAACAGGCAGGGAAATGCTCATATTCTGTAACCCACTCAGCTACTTCCTTCAGGGTATTTGATTTTCCATACAAACATAATATTGGGAACATATATCAAAACAAAGCTGCTGTCCAAGGCCAACGAGATGATTGCCACTCCCCTGATAACTCTCATAACAACTTTTCTTTCTTTCCCAGAAACCACCCCAATTAGCTCTCTCCACCCCTCTTATTCCTTCATGTGGAATCTTCAAAAGACCTTCTTGTGGATCAGTCTCACCTGGGACACACCTTGACAAGCACAGGTGCAGCTCTGTCCAAACATCACTGGTGCACCAGAGCTCAACAAGGGACAGGAAAAGTCAATGAAAAAAGTCAGGAACCTTTCTGCTTTGTATCACTAAACAAATTGGACCAAAAAGGGACATTGTTTCAAGCTCAGTACAAGTGAATTCCCACTCTACCCTGGTGAGATAAATAAAAATGTATGTGTTCTATTTGGGAAAAAAATATTGTTTAATTTTAGTTGAAAAAACAAATTAATAAATATGAAAATATTACTTTTATCTTATGTTGACCTAAATGCTCTTTCTACTTCTAAATTTAATCAAAACAGACAATTATATACTAAGCCTTGTGAGCCTTAACACACACAGAAACAGGTGAATGAACTTCATCATCACAGTTTGCCTTTCCTTCCTCCCTTTCTTCAGAGACAAAGAACATGACTGTCTTCATTAAAATACAGTTAAATATACCAATTCTGCTAATGCAAGTCATTCCAAGTGTTTTGAGTAATTTGAGGAGGTCTGCTTAGAAGTATGTGACCTTTTACAGTGCTGAAACTAAGCAAAATGAAAACAGTTTTTTTACAGTCATTCAGAACAGCTTCTGGTGAATTAGATAATGACAATTTCCTTTAAAATGTCAGATTAACTTACAATCAATTTAGGGCTCCCAGCTTTCTTTACGACTCAAGTGTTCTTAGGAAAGTTTTTATCCAGACATCATATTTAATGCTATGTTTACTGCAAATGGCATAAATAAAAGCCTGTATAGCTCAGATTAGGCAGTGATGTTTGTTAAACAATGATGTGATGTAGTTGTTTCATGTTCTGGGAATACATCTAGGAAGCAATTTGTAGCCTCAATATTACCAATGGCTGAGTGATTGCTGCATCAGGGTAAGTGCTGTGTGCCTTTTCACAAATAATGAGCCAGAATGTCTTTATTGCTTTCCTAATTAATACAAAGTTTAGTTTAGGGCTTCAGCTTAGCTTAATATGTCATGTTTTTCTTTAGCACAAGAATGCCTGAGTTTCCCTTATTGAGTTGTAAAGAGAGGGATATAATTTCTACAGCTTTTCAAGTATACTCTGTGGAAATCAATAGCTTGGGTAAAATTTTCTGTTTTGTTTTATCAGAGACTGCAAAATGCTAGAAGTCAAATGGGGGGTCATGTACTTGCCATTGCTATTAGAGCCATTTAATAAGGCCAACAACAATACCTCACAAGGAAAAAAGAAAGTAAAAAAAATCAGAAAGGAGGAGACAAAGAAAAATCAGATAGAAATACATAAAAGAAAATTTGACAACACTTTCTCAAAAGAGTGAAAAAAAGCCATTGAAAGAACAAAGGGTGACAAGAGATTTTAGCCAAAAGACAAAATAGATTTTGACTGTTGTTTTATCAAGAAGCTCCCTTTGAAATCAGTTGCACCAGTAACTCACTCTGAGCTCAGCTGACTCCAGCATGGTTTGAAGGAGTTAGAACAACCTAGGTGTTTGTGAGCCAGAGAAGTAATAACAGCAACACAAATAAAAATAAAATGAACTCTGGGAGATCAATAAAATGTAACCCTTTGACCCTGTAGATGATCACTATCCATTTTTTAGTTGGGTGATAAAATCAGCACAGTATAAGGTTTTAATCTGGCCATTACTTCTATCTTACATCTGTGAACTTGAGCATAAATTTACCACACAGATCTATTTTTAAAGGTAGATATAGTGCCTCTAGAGAAGAAACCAGATTCCAAATTGGTATTAAAACTGGCTTTGGTAAGATTAACATTTATACTCAAACTGTTACAGTTCTCAAATCTTATCTCAGGCAAAGAGAGGGCTCTGTCTTTTCTGCTATAGAAAAAAAAAAAAAAGAAAGAAAAAAAGGCAAGATAACAAGCAACGGAGCAGATGGAGTAAATTTTGAGAGCTGCGTGTGGGAGTCAAGCATTCAGATCCCATTAACTAATATTGGAGTTGGAGGATCAGACTCCTACTCACCAGGCTTCAAAAACAACAGGTTCACATTTCTCCAGTTTCTCTTGTTTCTTACGTGTCCCTGACGCCATCCCGGCTCCTCTCTGCCAGGCTGACATTTACACAACAGCGCAGGGCCAAATGCGCCTTTACACCAGGGCAGGGCTCCTCATTCAGCAAACAGAAATGGAAATATGCAAAGAACAGATCTGAGATTATGTCTGGAGCACAAGTGCTTATGGATGTGGGATGAAAAAGGACCAGAAATGTGCAGTGGCTTCAGACCACAACTGTTGAGTTTGGTGGGGGCCCCAGGACGAGGTGAGAGATGAGAATCTGACTCCATGTTCTCAGGAGGTTGATATTCTATTCTATTCTATTCTATTCTATTCTATTCTATTCTACTAAAACTATACTAAAGAAAGAGAAAGGATACAGACAGAAGGTTTAACAAGAATGATAATGTAAAACTCGTGACTGACTCCTCAGAGTCTGACACAGCTGATGGTGATTGGTCATTAAGTAAAAACAATTCACATGAAACCAATCAAACAATGACCAGATGGTAAACAATGTCCAAACCACATCCCAAAGCAGCAAACACAGGAGAAGCAATCAGATAATTATTGCTTTCATTCCTTTCTGAGGCTTCTCAGCTTCCCAGGAGAAGAAATCCTGGCAAAGGGATTTTTCCAGAAAACATGACAGTGACACATAACCAAAGCAGCCATACTGAATCTGGATTTTGGTAAAGACACTCCTAACATTCATACTTAACTGCTTTAGGACACATGAAGGGTGAAAAGCAGTAGATACCCTCAGCAGAGGTGTTCAGATCTCTTCCATAGTGTCTGGCTTTACACACCAGCCCTGCAACCCCTGAGCCATGGGAAATGCACTGTTCAGGCTGGTGCAAAGCCCTCTGTGAGTAAATACACCTTGTACCAGCCTCCTGCACCAGAGGAGCTAACAGGCACAGCTGTTTCCATTTCCATCCCTCTCCATGATGTGGCAAGAGCCCCACACATCCAGCTGGGATGAGCACGTTGTCCAGGATTTGTCTCCTCCCCTGGGTCATCTCCACAGTGTTCTATTTTGGGGCCAAACATTCTCTTCTGCAAAATAAGGTTCTCTGTCCCTGATAGCTGTGGGAAACCACCATCTTCAGCTCCACTGTGTTTTATCACAGTAGCTTTATTTTTAACTGGCTTTAATCACCCAATCATTAAGAGTGACACAGCACTTACACCCTATCATTGCAATCTAATTAATTCCTGATCCCATAAATCATCCTTGTGCATCAAGGATGTGGTATCTATGGGCTGAATCTCTCGTTTGCTCCACAGGGACACTCAGCAGCATCAGTTATGCGCAAATGCAGTAGAGAAGGAGAAAAAAGCAGTTCCTGAAGAGGACATGGAGGGACTGCCATCCTTCCCTCCCTCCTGCAAAGCTTGGAATACCTGCAGAGGGGCAGCAAAGGCTCAGTGGCCTGATTGCTGCTCAGGGCACCCCAAAACACTGCACCTCCCACAGAGATCTGGGGAAAGCAGGAAGATTCCTGGGACTGCTGTTCATTGCTGTTTATTTCCCCATTTCTCTGCATGTAGAGGACTCAGCAAAGCTGACACAGACTCAGATTTTGGTGACCAAAGGGGGCTGTGACACATCTCACAGCCAGGTGTGTGCCTGGTGCTGCTCCTCCTCAGTCTGAACTGGGATGGGACCTTTACAAGACACTCCAACAGGATCCTCAGAAGAAATATCTTAGCAAAGTAACATCTTAGAAGTCTTTGAGCAGCATCTCAGAAGTCCTGCAAAGTCCTGCTAACCAGCAAGACTGTAAAAATACAAATCTGCACATGATTTTGGGAAGCCTGTTGTAGGAGACATCATGGGGACACTCTGGGTCCAATCTCCTTCCCCAACTCTTCTGGACAACTCTGGTTATCAGAAGAATCTTCCTGACCACAGAGGGGCTGTGTGCAAGGGAGGTCTTGTCACTTCACCTGCAACCAGAAATCTCCTTTAACTTTTATTCAGGTAAAGTGAAAAGAAATATATTTATTTAAACACCTAAAAATTAAAAACAAACAAACAAACCCAATTATAATCATCATTTCTCATGAACGACATAGATTAAAGAAATGAAAGTACATACCTGAACAGTCTGGTCATAGGGAGGTTAATTCTGTCTGGTCTCTCTGTCTCTCTCTCTTGCATCATCCCAACTGCACAAACCATCCCAACACACCTTTTGTCAGGGCTCCAGTCTGAGCTTCATCCTTCAGAGAACCTGCTCCTGGTAGATGACACTGCATTTTATAGATAATTTCCTTTTTAGAGCCCTCAGGAGCATCTGGTCAGATTTACTTCTTCCTGTTCAAAGGCATTTATTTCTAATGCCTTCAGAAGGAAAAGACTGATGTGTCTTTAATAACAACAAGAATTGCTCCACTTGTTTGAAGATGCCAGCACAGCCTTGCCAGTCCAATGTCCCATCCTTGCCAGTCCTGGACTCTGGGAGGGAAAATTTCCCCTCCCTCCTCTCTGTATGAAATCTATCCATGTTCCAAACTTTATTTTTGTATTTGTCTGCGCAATAACACACATAGTACCAACATTTAAATGCAGTGACAAAGGTGCCTGACTACAAATATTCTTTTAGGACCGTGGGAGTGGTCAATAATCCCTGCACCAAAGCATGGGCAGTGGAAATGAGAAGGGCTCTGACTCAGCCTGGCAAGGCAAGCAAATGTCTGTGGGGTTCCACTGAAGCTGTGTCTCCAACACAAACACTGGGCTGGTGCGGTGGTGTTTGCAGGAGTCCCAGGATGAGGGAAGAGATGGGAATCTTGACTCCACGTTTCAGAAGGCTGATTTGTTATTTTATGATATATATTATATTAAAAGAAAATGATATATTAAAACTATACTTAAAGAATAGAAGAAAGGATTTCATCAGAAGGCTGGCAAGGAATAGAAAGGAATGGGATGATAGCAAAGGCTCGTGACTCTGAGCCTCTGAGCCAGCTGACTGTGATTGGCCATTAATTAGAAATAACCAACATGGGCCAATCACAGATCCACCTGTTGCATTCCACAGCAGCAGATAATCAATGTTTACATTTTGTTCCTGAGGCCTCCCAGCTTCTCAGGAGGAAAAATCCTAAGGAAAGGATTTTTCATAGAATATATCTGTGACAGGCTGTGACCTCACCCTGGAGGAAGACGATCACCTGAAGCTGCCAGAAGAGCACAAACAGCAGGCAGGAAACCCTCCTGGGGAGCAATAAACACTGCTCTGTGCCCTGCATGCCCACAGCCTCAGCCTGCAGTGGTGCAAGAGCCCCCATCAGTCCCTGCAGCACTGCAATGCAGCCAGGGCCCCCTGTGTCAGCCCAGGGTGCCTGTGCTGCTGCAAACTCGCTCACTCCAGTCACATCCAATGAAATATGATGGTCTTGGGGAGATTTATTTTGCTTCCCTTGACTGGCTGATCAGTGCTTCTAGCAAATCTGACAGCTTCAACCATCATCAATTATGCTTTCACTATGCAGTGACTCTTGCAGTGCCACACTTTTTATCACAGAGACCTTTGAAATCTACTGTGTTTAAAATGGGTAGAACTAAACCAGGAAAGTTCAAAGTAATTCCCCTTTTCAAATCAGTCTCCTACTAAAAATATTGCACCTCAATAATAGGAACCCAACAAGAGTCTCACCTGATGTGGGAATTCTTCTTCACAAAGCTGGCAGGCTGCCTGTTGCAGAGCTATTCTTGGGAATGCAAGGCCATTATCCATGTCATTTTGTTCTTTATAGCTCTGGGTTCACTGCTGAGCAGGGTGAGGCCACCACAGCAACTGCATTGCCTGCAGAAATACCCAAGCTGGTGAGCTGGTGGTGCCTGTGGAGAATTGTTCCCCTGTTCCCTGGGTCCCTCCACAGCAGGTCCTGGTGCTGCTCGTCCCAGGGCAGAGGTTTTGTGAGAGGTCTCAGTATGAACAGGCTGTCAGGCAGGATGTCAGTGAGAACACAGTGCTACAGCTCCATCCCGCATTCCAGAGGGAAGGGCTGTATAGAACATAAGTAAATAAAGGTAGTATAGAAAGTAATCTTACCCTCCAAAGAGTTGCAGCTGGGTTAATTATTAAGGATTAGGAGCAGGCTTGATGTTAACAGGCCAAAGCTGTAGCCAATAAGAAGAGTGTTATAAAAGAGTGGATTGGGTGTTTGAGGGAACTGGAGTCAGTTGGCTGCTGTGAGGATAAGGAAGAGTCAGTGCCTGGAGGAGATGCCTATGAGAAACATCAAGGAGGTAGGAAACTCCAGCAATATGGAACCCTTGCAATGTAATGATAATAGAACTCTTGTACTATAATGGTAACAGAGCTGGCAGTGCTCCATCTCTCCACCAGGCAGGGTCACCTTCCCAGGAAGGAGAACAAAACCTTTGCCATGAGCACTGCACTGAGGTAAGAGACAACTGAAGGGCAGATATTGCCCAGGCTGTGTCTGGGTACTGTCTGGGGCTTGGCCAATTCTCCCTTCTCCACATCACCATTCCAGGAACAACCACTGCAAATAACTGTGGTGGCAAGGCCAGTAAATGTGCCAAGGATGAGGCAAAGCAGAAGAAAGAAAAATCACCCTGAGAGGATGCTATGCTGTCAGGTAGCAGCATGGCAGGATCATCTGCCATCACAATTGCTATGTGTGAAGCAAAAGAGCTTCACTCCTGGGAAATAAACATTTCCTCATTTTAAACAAACAACAAAAAAAAAAAATCAATGAAAACATTAAATTGGAGTATATATGGAGATCAGGATTCTCAGCTGTCAGGCTGAGCTCGTGAGGTTTCAGAAGACCTGAGCTCCATTTCTGGTCCCTGAGTGAGAGGGGAACAGGTTGATTTCCTGCTCTGTGCCTCAATTTCTCCTTCTGTGAAATGGAGCCAGTCAGCACTTATAGATTAAGTGTAAGTAAATTATAGATACAGATTTCTTATAAGATCTACTGGTGAAAAATCTGACATAAGAACTGGTGCTCATTATTTTTCCCCACCCAAACACAAGCTGTGATGCTTTTTCCAAATATTCTTAGCAATAAATAAAAATATCATCTTGCTCCATGAGTGTAGGTCTGTATAAAAGCATTTCATGACCGTTTTTCTTCAGGGTGATCCAAAGCATTGAGATCTTTTTGAGAGATGGGGTTTTCCTACTTAATAATTTCCTGTTTAAGGATTCTTTACAGCAGCATTAAGTGTTACATTTCCCTGTATACAATAATGAGCTACCAGCTACTTCAGTCAGAGGGATCTTTCATTTCTTAGCAGGAGGAACAAAATAAAAGTCAGCAAGAAGTCCCCACCAGGCAGGACATTGTGTGTCACAGCTCTCAGCAAAACTCAAAACTGGAGCTGCCTCCCAGCAAAAGAAGGGCAGCCCACAGCAGCCCTCATGCAAGGAAAAAAAAAAAAAAAAAAAAAAAAAGAGAAGACACAAAAAAAATATTTCACAGTGTCTCATTCAGCTCATGAAAGATGCAGATGAGGAAACTAAAATTTGTAGCACTCCCCATGGAAGTATCTTTTACTGGGATTATCCACAGGTCACACCTAGATCCATACCTGCACCTTCAGGGATGCTGAATACTGTCATCAAGGATGGTGTTAAGTTTTGCACTGGGAACATCTCAAAACATTGCAAACCCTCTAATTAGTCAAACACAAACTTTGGGGTGCTCAGGGACCCATACCTGTCTAAGTAAGTCCAAGTTGCCACTTTCTGCCATTGGAGGTTACAAGAAAAACACCCCAAAGATGCCTCTTTTGCCTGCTGCATGCAGAGCAGAAATCCCTGCGTGAGTCCCAAGGCTTCAGCTTGTCCCCAAGTCTCCATAAAAACCAATCACAGTGCAATATCATCCCGCTTGTCAACAGATTGGGAGGAATTGACAGAACCTGGTTTAACTGTTTCACTCTGCCAGGGGTAATAAGTTCTCTCATGCATTAAATTAAAAATGACACTTGAAAATAAGTACATTATGGACCAAATACAGCACACAAATGGGGGGCAAAGATTTAAACTGCTGCCTGGTGGAGAATTGACAGTGAAGCAATAAGCATCTCATTATCCAGACTTTCTCTGGCCACATCCACCGAGGGCCTTTTGCTTATAGATGCATTTGCTGTGGGCAACTGCCTGCTATCAGCCTGGACAAACACAACTGTTTATTTTCCATTGTAACAGTGTTTGAGCTAAAAAAACTGCCAGGGGCTCCTGATGGTGGCCAAACTCTGGACAAGGCTGTCCCTGCTCAACCTCAGCCCCTCATTCCTGCCTTGCAGCCCATTGTCTGTTGGCAAAATTCTCCTTCCCCTCTGCTGCCATCTGACAAGCAAGGCAAAACACTGACCTGATACGACTTATGAGCTAGAATAGCATAGGATAAGGAATAACATAATTAAAGACCATTTCTCCTTGTTAGTGGAATGATTCCTTCCAGAGAGAAGGAAATTTCTTTATGAGCTTTGGGTTTGATATTCTTGAGTTGTGCCATCTCCTTTCACTGTCTGGGGTGCCTCTTTCTCTTGCAGCAGTGTCCCCCTGCAATTTCATACACAGATACACACCTCTGTTCTCTCCTGGTGCTGGAGCATGTGTCCAACCCATTGTTGGGACTTTGGGGTGGGTTCTGGGCCTCTCAATTAAAAAAATATGAGTTGGTCCCCTTGACAGTCAATGGGGAGTTAGAGGGGATTCAAAAGGAAGAATTCACACAGTCTTTCTGAATAAAATTAATTAGCCAGCCAATAAATATGTCTTACAAGCTGACTCACTCCAGATTTTTCCAGGTTGCCAAGCAGTGGTAGGAAGGAACACTGCAACAGAAAAAAGTGCTGACAGTCGAGCCAGCTGGCTCAGGGTTAGTAATCATTTCTGCAGACATCTCAACTTAGGCCACAGGAATCCCCCACAAATGGGATGATTTTAAGTGAGAAGACACTTCAGAAGGGAAATGCTGGGTGAAGAACATGTGAAGTGCTCAGGGCCTTTAACATGAGCTGAAAAGTGGGAGGTAAGAGGAGATGTGATGTTGTGAAGTGTGACCATGTTCACAGGGGTCTTAGGATGAGGGAAGAGATGAGGGTCTGACTCCATGTTTGAGAAGGCTGATTTATTATTTTATGATATATATTATATTAAAACTATACTAAAATAATAGAAGAAAGCCTTTCATCAGAAGGCTGGCTAAGAATAGAAAAAGAAGGAATGAGAACAAAGGCTTGGGGCTCAGACAGAGTCCGAGCCAGCTGGGCTGTGATTGGCCATTAATTAGAAACAACCACATGAGACCAATCACAGATGCACCTGCTGCATTCCACAGCAGCAGATAATCATTGTTTACATTTTGTTCCTGAGGCCTCCCAGCTTCTCAGGAGGAAAAATCCTAAGGAAAGGATTTTTCATAGAAGATGTCTGTGTCAGTGAAGGCTCAGGTTTGCCAAATGCTGAGAGCCAGGGTGGAGCTGGGAGCATGCAAGGACCAGCCTGCACAGTGGGGCTGGCAGCTGTGACAGCTGATAGAGGTATTTCTGTACCTTCCATGGCAGGATAGAGGTGTGCTGAATTGCCTGGGCACTGAGGGTTTGCAGAGCAAACCCCTGCAGGCAGGTGTGAGAGTGGATCCAAGCAGCCCCAGCTAAATGCTGGCTCTGTGCTGTGCCCATCTGTTCCAGGAGGAGAAGAAAATAAACCCCAACAAGTCATTCTTGCAATTGCTGCTGGTTTAAAACCTTCCCATAATAGCTTCAAATCTTGCATGCCCTTTGAGAAACAGTCACAATTGCTAAAAGGCTGCAAACTGATTATACAAATTCTATTGAAAATCTACCCTCTGGGAGAGGATATTGAAAATTTTTTACTGAAAATGTGTTCTCTATTAAGTGGTGGAGATTTGTAGAATAAAATTGTTATTGATTGGACAGTCTTTCAGCTCAATGAGGAATATAAAAGGAATTATCTTAATGAAAGCAATCCCAATTAAAGCCCCCATTACACTGAGGTTGCAGGGAGATATTGGGGTGTTTGCTTTGACCAAATGCCCACTGAAAGTAGGATAAGAGATACATTTGAGTGGTTTTTGGGTCAGATGCTGCACATAACGTCAGGTGTGTGAAGATATTAATTTCTAGAAGAAATAAAGACATTAATTTGGAGCTATTGAAGGATAGGATTTTTTTTATTTATTTAATATTGTAATCAGGGTCCAGAGTCTGGGTTTGGAAGTGTCCTCCTGAGACTTCCTGTAAAAAACAAAACAAGATAGAACATGGAAAGAGGAAAAGCAACAAAAGCAAGGTTAAATGCCAAACTAAGCAAGCCCTGCTCAAGGCTTGTTTTCATCTCATTCCCCAAGTCCTACTACGAGGGCAGTGAATGTTTAGGACAGAGCAGTGCGTGGTTCCACTCATTTTGCCAAAGCCCTCTGAAAACAGAGTCCTCTCACTCCAGAGGCCAAGGGGGACACAGCACTGCCCCTCTCACAGCTGGACCATCTCTTTATTTTCCCCAAACTGGTTCCCACTCCTGGCAGAGCATCCCTGTGTCTGGTCCTACAGGCTCCATCCATGGGCTGAGCCAGAGGGACCCAGAGGCAGCCTGAGGGTCTGGTGGGACCTGGCTGAGCAAGAACTCCCTGAGAGGGACCCTCACCTGCTGTGGCTGAAGGGGAAAAACCAAAGTAATCAAAATCAAGCAGCCCCTGTGCGTTTTATCTCAGCTCACCAGTGCTGCGCCGGGCTCCTCCAACAATGCCTCAGGTGCAAACAAAATTCTCAGCAACCCTTCCCTGGATTACTCAGAGACATTCATATTCATTAGGAGTTATCAGCACGCCAGCAAGGCACACATTAATTAAATATCTTTGGCATTTGGGAATTGAGGAGTTCGGTCTTGTTTTGTTTAAGTTTGCTTACTTATTAGAAGTATTAACTTGCTCTAACCTAACTTTCTCTGAATTATTTTCCCAGCTACAAGAGTACAGGTTTATAAGCTACACAGTTGAAAATGCATCCACAAAGATGCAAAAGGAGTAAAAGAAACTCTGTACACAAAAACTCCGACCTCCATTTTTTAAAGCTTCTCTTTAGGCATCAAATGAGAAAAACACAGGGGAAATTCTTCCCCCTTGACTCTTTCTCAAGAAATCTTTGTACCAAGGATGCTAATTAACTTTGCATCTAAATTAATCTCTTCCACTACCAAAATAATTTAGATAAACATAACTATTCCCATTTCTTTGGAAATCTGTTCACAGTGCTAACACTGTGATGGAGGCACTGGACCCCTGTAACCAAAGCAGCACAAGTTTGACAGCCTCCACAGGAGGTAAAGGACTCAGCTCTTTCAGACATGTGTTGTGATTTTTGGGGTGTCAGGCACAGGGCCAGGAGTTGGACTCAATGATCCTAATGGATCCTGTCCTCTCAGGAGTCTGCAGTTTATTGCAGCCCCTAGATCATGTGCAAAGTCTCTGTTTCGGTCACAGTTCTTAATTTCTCGGTCTCAGGGTTGTTTATTGTATCTTATCTATAAAAATTTTTCTCCTGTCCAGCCAAGGTCCGCTCAGCAGGACAGTCCAGGCACTCTGCCTGCCGCCGGGGCGGTGTTATCTCTTTATACTACAAACTACATATAACATGTTTACAATTACTTTCCAATACCTATCACCCATGTTAGACAGTGAACTTCTACTCTAAACCAATCCCAAAGTGCCAACATCACAGCAGAAGATGGAGGTAGAGAAGAAGAAAAAAGGCTGGACAAGCCCAAGTCCCTCCATCTTGTCCCCAAAACCCCTATTCTAAAAACCTCAAAATCTACTTTTTCACCTAGTGATAATTTTATTATTACACTGCTTAAACTTGTGTGGCTTTCAGGTCCTCATACAAAGTTGGTAACTCACTCCATGGGTCATAATCAAACCCACAGGTGTTCTGGGCTGTGTGCCAGGGTCTCTGAGCCCCCTGGCTGGGGTTCAGCAACTCTGGACACCCAGAGGGATGTACTGAGTTCTGACACTTTCCAGCTCAGCAATTTGTAAGATTCCATGATTCCAGGAGTAATATTCAGGTTAAAAACTCCTCCAGGAAACCCAGAGAGGGGCAAAGTGACCCAGTGAGCATCGATGCACATGAGCTGGGAACACTGGGCATGCATTTGACACATGAACTGCAGTGATCTTTCCTAAACTCATTTGTCAGGAAGAAAGGCAGCTTGTGGGTACAAGGAGTCTCATACCCTTTCCAGAGTGTGCAATCTGACTTTGATTCAACCATTTTATCCCATAAATATGAGAGCTTGAGATTTCTGAAATCTTTGAGATTTCCCTTCCTGGCAGTGTGGCTGTGTGGTTTTGATCTCCCCTTGAGCTGGGACAGCCCCCCAAGCTGTTCCTTGAGGCAGAGAGACCTTTTCTCAACAACACATCTTTGGATAAGGCCAGCTCAAGCTCTATCTCAGTTTCAATTGAACTGCACACCAGTGACTCTAGAGCTGGGATGTCTCTCAAGGTTTGATATTCTTTACCTGAGCCTGAGAGATCCTTCCTTTCCCAAGGTGAAGACACCTCTCATTCACAGCACACTCTCAGAAAGCTGCTGATAGCATGCCAAATCAGTGCTGATAAAATCTGTGTAGTTAATTCCTTTAGATATAAACCATTGTCCAAGTCTGATACTGAGACTGATATCCAACCTAAGCTCCATCAGGAGTTCTGGAAAGAAGGGGAGGCACTGTGAACCTTGTGGCTCAACAGGAAAGTCTGACTCACCCTTTTGTACCTCTGGTCTCCATATAAATCACTCAAAATTGATTCCAAGTCACTTTTCCTTTGTATGTTCTATCTGTATAATAACTGACACTGTGAACCTTGCCATCAAACTTTGTGAAGTCACCCTTTGATAAATTTATATAAAAAACATCTTGCCAATACCTTTGGTGATGATTCTTTGAGCGACCCTGAATTTCTCATTCGTGGCAAACACACCTGGCAGTTCACAGCATTGCAGTGAATCTCTTTTAGATCTGCTGTAAAAAACTGAATCCCCTTACAGATCTGCTGTAAAAAAGTGATGTTTAAAACCATCATTTTCATGAGGTTTGATTGCCTGGTTTTGGTTTGGTTTGTTTTTTTTTTTTTTAAGCATTGCTTTTCTTTGTTGCTTAACACAATACCATTACCTAGCTGGCCTGCAGGGTCCCATTTCAGCAATAATCCCGCAGTGGCTGCACCTTGGCATTGATTTATGCTTGCATATTTGTAAGAAAGAAAACCTTTCTATCACAACACTTTCCTTGCTTACTGAAGGGCAGAAAAAACAGCTAAATTGTTTCAAAAGCAATTTGTAACAGGTGGTACTTTAGTGATATGAAACAAATGCTCTAATGGGGAATAAATTGCTGAAATATTAACTGTTGTGCAACTCTCCATCACAAAGGAACCACTGCAGGAATCTTTTCTGCAGAAAAAGGCTGGAGCCTTCCTCATCAATGAGGTCACACCTGGGTCATTATAATCCCTCACCCCCTGCAGCCTGAGATCCTGGAAGGGCTGAGGATTTGAGACAAGGGCTGAGACTTTCAGTTAAGGGTGACAAAATGACACAGAAAAAGTCTCCTAATGCTGAGGAATGAACATCCGTAGCAGACGAAGGGATATGTGTGGGAAAAAATAACCATGTCTCAGTCCCAAAAGGAAGAGCAGAAGATTTTGACCATGGAAAAATCACTGGTTTTTCCCTGCTCTTTTTTCACTCATACCTATTCCTGCTGCTCCTATATTAACATCACATGACACTTCCCTCTAAGCCATGAGAGTTACAGATGTTTTATACATATATTCATAATGAGGTGGAATTTTTATTAAACTAGTCTGTAGAAGCTATTGTGGAGCCTGAATTTTATTTACTACGGTGTAATAAATTTCCCAAGCAGTGGTGACACCATGGTAACAATATTGCTAATGTAATTATTCCTGCCTCAAAAATAGAGTCAAGTCTTTGTCACATGCAGAACTGCTATAGAATAATTGAATGCAGTTAGGTTTCCTTTCTTCTAAGCAGGAGGTGAGGAACTGAAAATACACTTCTCCATGGCAATTTGAATCAGCAATTATTTGCAGAAATCAATGGGAGGAATTACCCATTCACACCCATATTCTTCCATTTGGCTGTTTTCCCCTAAAATAACTAACACTGAATGGAGGGGTTTGGAAAGAGGCATCCTAGTAATGCAGGAGGAATATGGCTTATTCAGGTGTGTGCACACACTTGGGGAATCATAGCTTCTGTGAATTTGCAAATTTTTGCAGCAATAATAAAATAAAACCTCTTTTTAAAGTTTACATTTTTAACATTGTGTGGCAAATCTCTGGAATACAACCACACAGAAGGACAACCTTATTCCTACACTAAGATGAAGTGCAGCTCCTTAGCTGCCCTGCCAAGTTTAACATTCACATGGAAATACTTAATAAAATTTTATAAGTCTTCTTATCAGTTCTGGGAGAAATGTGTGGATGAGGAAGATCCATGAAATATCACCAAAATTTTTATCTGTAAAATAAAAAATATCAAAACAATATTTAGAAGTCAGTGGGGATTTTTTACTGTCTTCTTTATATCAGTTTAACATGTATCTCTGTTCCTGTGATATAAAGGAGACAGAATAAATGGGCACATGAGCCACTCAAAAAATACGATCTTTATAAAAATGCATTTACATATGCAGCTACTAAATTAACTCTGGAGTTTCTGTGCTGGATAAACATTGATGTAGTTCAGCTGAAACTGATTAAACTGATTAAACTCCACCACAGTCTGCACCAGAAGATACATCTCTGTCATGCACTTTGCTAATGAGAAGTCTTTCTGAAATTACCCATGCTGAAATTCAGTTTCCTTGTTTAGTTTCTCCTATACAGAGAGAATTTATTTGATGGAGTGAAATGGAAAATCTCATAGAAAAGGGGCCACCTGTGGATTTCATAATGTTCCGTGCACATTCACTGAACTTAGACCTTGCCTTGGAAACAGTAGGAAAACAAGAATATTTTAAGGACTGTGATTAGAGGGAAAATCTGTATTGCATGTGGCAGTATCTTAGTCCCCTGAGTGTGGCAAAGGAACTGGGTGCATTTTAGAAGGTGCATTCAGTGGTCACCTTTGACCACATCCTTCATAAAAACTACTGAATATTTGGCAAACCCATGGAAATGTGGTCTGGAAACACCTGAAGGGAGGCAATAATGGGACTTTTATAAAAGGAGAATTCTTTTTCCAAATGCCCATTGCAGTCAGCAGCATTATTTGCAAGCTTAACATTAAGCATGCACTGAAGTGCTTTGCTGGACAGAGACCAGATGATTCGATGCTCTACAAAACTGAACTCTACCAAAGCCTCACTGGGGTCTGGCTGTCCTTCAGCATGGTTGTCTTGGCCTTATCTCAGAACTGGTCTCTAGAAACCAAATGCAGACCTACTTTTCATTTATGTTGTCTCAGAAATTACCCTTTGCTGTTGTGATCATGGATCCTCTAGAAATTCACACAACAAAGAGATATAAGTAATGTGTTTGTTAAGAGAAAATAATTTTCTATTAGGAGCTATTTCAGCTTCTAATTCAGTTGTCAGACATTGCAGAGGCTGCACTGCAGATGCAGTTATGGGGCCCTGCAGTTCTCTCTGCAATGTGTTTGGTGGGTTGGGATTCAGTCTCAAAAAGAGGAAGGGGTTGGAGCAAAAAGCTCCCTGTGGGTGGACAATGCAAAGAGTGAGCACAGAAGTTCTTCCAGGCCTGCCAGCAGAAAGCTCCATCTTTGAACCCAGATTAGTACAGTTTCTTGAGCCTAGCAGGTCTCTATTTCTCACAAGAACTGACCACATCCCCATTTTTGCTTTTTGAAACACATCGTGTGATGTCCATCCTCCTGCCTCTCACTCCTTGGCCAGCCTGGGCTGTAGGAGGCTTCCAGCAATTGTGTGTGTGCCAGAGAAAACCCATGAAATGGCCCCAAAGACAAGGACAGAGCAGTGTGAGCTCCACCCTGCTGCAGAGTCAGCAAAGGATGCCAGTCTGAGGCAGAGAGCTGCGCTCAAGGCCAGCCAGGAGCAGACTGTATTTGCTGGGAAATGCCCCAATGAAGGCAGAAATTATGAATCTGACTCCATGTTCTCAGAAGGCTGATTTATCACTTTATAATACTATATTATATTAAAGAATACTATACTTAACTATACTAAAGAATATAGAAAGGATACTTACTGAATGCGAAAATAATAATAATGAAATAGTGACTCTTTCCAGAGCCTCAACACAGCTTGGCCCTGATTGGCCAAAGAGTCAAAACAATTCACACCAGAATGCAATGGAACAATCACCTGTGGGTAAACAATCTCCAAACACATTCCATGTCTGAGCACAGCACAGGAGAAGCAAATGAGATAAGAATTGTTTCCCTTTTCTCTGAGGCTTCTCCACTTCCCAGAAGAAAAATCCTGGGTGAAGGGATTTTTTCAGAGAATGCAAATGCCACAGGAGCAAGCAGCACTCAGCAAGCAGCAGGACATCGGCCTGGGGCATTCCTGGGCTTTGTTTCATGTGAAACACAGAAAAGGTGCTGAGCACTGAAAACCATCCCAGAACTGCCCTTTTTCAGACAGATGTGCTAATTGCCAAGCTGAGTTTTTGTTACACTCTGTGATCCTTTGCTTTTTTAAACAGAGGCCCTGGATTGCTTTCATTCAGATCCCAGCTGATGAACTGCAGCAAGGCTGCAGTGCAGCTGATATTGAGTATGATTTCCTGGACCTAGCCAGAAGATAAAATTTCAGGAGTTCAAGTGCAGGTGAAGGGAAATGAGTCCCTTACACAACACTGTGTACCAAGAAAAAAAGGAAGGGTTAAATAAAGGCTTGTTTTCAGCTGAAATTAAAAAAGAATGTTATTGTTTCTTACCTTAGAACCCTGTCACTTTTATTTCCAGTGCTATTGCTGGGGTGATTCAGACAAGGGCTGTCTGATGACAAAGATAAGGATAGATGTGATGACAGCTCTGTAGGGTGATATATACTTTATTGTCAGGCTGGGTGCTGTGTGGAGTCAATAAACCCCATAGCTATTGATCATGCTGGAAAAGGAAATTAATACAGACATGGCTTGCTTTTGCAATATGATAGGTATGTCTGCACATCATCACCTGACAGCCTCGAGCTGTTTGTGCTTGTCTGAGTTGGAGGGGAGGCACTTATCCAAAATCTCAGTAAATAATAAAAATCAGTGGTGACCTTTGTGAAATTTCAGTGTCATAATCAAAATGTTGAGAGAGGCAGCTGGGAAGTGACTTACAGGATCCTTTTTGTTCAACATGCCATATTAATGGGAGTAGGAATAAGCACAGTTAGAAGGGCTCCAGCTGTCCATCTGAGCTCTGCTTCAAAATATCTACAGAGCACCCTAAGTTCATCAATTCATATTCATTCGGGTCATAATTATAAATCATAACAATATCCCACTCCTACCAAATATCACAGAGATCAGTGGTTTTATTCACAATCAGATTTATAGATACCAAAGTTTTCTGGGGGCACAAAGTTTGTGAGACTTTTCCTTTACTTTGGTCATGGTTCTTTTATCAAAAATATTACAGATATTATAATAAATTTCCTTGCTGTTTTCACACTTTGGTAGATTCCTCCAGTTATCTATCTCTAGCTATGTCAGGGAAAAACCCACAAAACTTAATCAAGTGAAAGTAGTTTGTTTTCAAATGGAAGAAACTCTCCCTGAAGTCAAGTGCGTTATGAATTTTCCAGCCCTAGACAGAATGATATTTGACTCACAGTGAGAAATGGAGTTGCATGGTTGGATGAAAGCAGTAAATACAATCAAGTGCCTTGCTGAGGATGTGGCTCCAGCTCTCCAGGAACTGCTATGAGTTCCTGGGGTTCATTTGCTGCATCAAATGAAGGAAGACACTTTGGAAAAACCACTGAGCAGAAAAGTCTCAACTCCGCACAGAATTCTGGACTTCTTTGGTAGGTAATTTAGGCCAAAAAAAGTCTTCTTTCAATCTTTTGGTCTACTAGCTTGCAGTTTCTGGCTGGTATCACACAATCTGTACAGAATCAGCACATACAGACCAAGCCAAACCAAAACCAGCGCGTGGTTGTGCCAGTGCTTGGTGTTTCTCTTGCTGATGCTTACAGCAGTGGAGATGGCATTAGCAAAGCCAGCAGTGATAAAGGACACAGTTACTGCTCTTTGCAATCTCCCTGCTGCCACGAGGCAGGAGTTGTGATCCCTTTTATCTGCTTTCACATCCCTGACAAGAGTCATGCCCACAGTGGTTCTCTGCAGGTGTGTGCTTGTCCCACAGCCTGTCCTGCCCTTGGCTGACCAGGCACTTGTCAGAGACAGCAAACACAAACCATCAGGATTTGCCTTTCTTGGAGCAGGGAACCTGTTCCCAGTGCTGCAGACAGGGGAGCTGGGCTGGAGTCATCATGTGCAGATAATTCTCATTTACAGCCTTTGTAGCAAGCTTTAATCTTTTCTAAACAGCTCTCTATGGCTCCAAAGGGACACATCTGAATAGCCCTAATAGGTTGTCATCATTTCACTAATGGGGGTTTATTGCCTGACTTATGGACAGACCTAATTCCACTCCAGAAAGTGGAGGGGCTGCTTCATCCTCCCCCTGCCCATGGCCCCCTGCCAAGAGGGGTCATTCTGCTGACCTTAGGAAGGACTTCAGACGAAGAACCAAATCCCTTCCACAGTTTAACTAAGCAGAGGACTTTGACCTTCAAAGATTTTAGTGGAGATGTGTGGGAGGAGAAATAAAATCTTTCCATGACTAGATCCATGCAGTATTTCTATTATTTTCTTCAGTACCACCCCAGAGCCACATGAAAGCCATCTGCAATGTGATGTCCAGCTTCTCATGGGGAGCAGACGCACAATGACAGCAGGCACAATGAGAGGATAAAGTTATTTTTTTAAAAGCACTCTGGGTGGCTGCTGTACAGAGAGATTCCACAGAGAGAGAGAGTGGACTGGACTCTTGAGCAAGTCTCCTTTGAAAATTTGTTCCTTATTCCCTGCAGGTCACAAATAGCTGGAAATCTTTCACTGGCATCACTGTTGTGTCTGTGGCTATTTTCTGTGGTTTTTAAGAGCCTTCCATAGGAAGAGACACCAACATTTTCTGGCATTAAGGAACAAAAATATTTTCGGGCTCCAGCTGCCAAAACCTCCATTCAGGGCTCCAAGAGAGCACATTTGCTGCAGGATGACTTAGGGCTGTGGCTAATATTGGACCAGACACCCTTTTGCCTCAGACTCCTTTGATGCTAACTCTCCAACTACCTAAAGAGAGGTTTTATCCCATTTCTCCATAGATGTTTCAAGGAAGGTGTTGTTGAGGACACGAGTTCTAGTCTCTATTGGCAAAGCTATAGGTGAGACTGCATGCTCTGCCTGGAATGGGTTAAAAAAACTTGAGAAATGCCCTATTTTGCAAGGCTGCCAGTGGTGAACTGAGGGGGAATCATGCTGCTCTTAGTGTTCAATTATGCTAAAACCAGTGTGACTCATCAGCCCCAAAGTTAAACATCCTGATTGTGAGACAAAACCTCAAGGTCACTGCTTGAAGCTGAGTAAAAGAGATTTGCCCACAGTTGTTAGTATGGGTAACATCAATCTCTACTTAATAATTGGGGGTTTTTTGCTTTAAAACAATTGCTTTGATGCATACTGTATACAACGTTAGTTTTTAGCTTCTATACTGCATAGCAAATAATCCTACTTAAGATATTTTAATCTGATCATTTATCATAATAAATCATTTTTCTGTACATTTATCTGGTTTGGCATCCTTAATCCGGAGGGACAAAGTTGTACAAAACTTTGATCACACCTTTTGAATCTTACATTTAATTAAGATAAGACAATTTAATCTTAGATTTAATCATTAGATTTAAAACACTGGCAAAATCTGGGCCTCAGACTGGATCCAGGCACACCCAGAGATATTTCCATGAGGTGTTTAGAAAGCAAAGGGGGACCTTTCCACAGCTCTTGACTCAACAGGAGGGCTTCTCTAATAAACTTTGTCTGAAGCTCCCACTCCACCCACAAATCAGCAAAACCCAGTTTAGTCTCCAGACTGAATCTTTGATTGCTCTTTACTTTAGAGGATGTGACTTATCCCTCAAGCAAAAGCTGGAACTGCATTGCATTTCCTGTCAAGAAAAAGGTGGGAACACTGCAAACATTAGTAAATGGAAGGGCTGTGGGTGTTTGTCACAGTTTCAATGGCAGCACACTCCTCAGCAGGCACTAATTGACCCAGTTTTTCAGCATCATGTGACAGAATAAATTACCCTGAATAGAGAGCCCTGGCCTCACACCTTCCGCTGGAAAATAAGTCCTACATCAAGCCCACATCCTGGCCTGGGTTCACCAGGGGCCCTTACAAAAGCACAAACATATTAATGTTAATGTTAAACAATGCTAATGCACATATGTTAACCCAGCAGCGGGGATCAGCTCCTGGAAAGTGAATCCAGAGCAGGAGCTGTAATTACCAAGCCTTGCCCACACCTCTGATTATCCCAGCTCAAGCCATTCTCTCGGCTCCCACCTGTAATTTCCCCCCAGGTTTCCCAGCTCTGTCTTTTGCAGCAAAAATGTGATAGGCTGTGAGAGAGGCAGGGGATGGGTTTGGGGGCTGCAGTTATCCTGCATCCACCCTTATGAGCTGAAATTGCTTTGGCTCCCTGCTCCACCACCCTGCAGTTTTAGTTCACTGGTGTCATGTTTTTCTACTGTGTGTGCTGTGGAGTGTTGGGTTTGATTGCTGGAAAAGTGCATCTATTTTCTTTAATACTCCATCCACATAACGCATGTATCAGTAAAGAATGCAATTTCACCATAAAATCTATGTGTTTCATTATGTGCTCAGTATGATCTATATATTCTATCATGAAATGTTGCCCTCTGTTTGCTACTTCATGTTACATTTCTCAGGAGGTTCTCTTGACTTTCATGTGGCTTCTATACTACTTTTTTTTTTTTTTATGTCCCCATAACCTTTTAAGATATACATGATTTTTCTTACATGTACAAAGAGAGTTAGGTTCACATATTGCAGCTTTTATTAGTGCTCACAGAGAGGTCTCATTACCCTGAAAAAAACCAATATTACCTGCTTTAAGGCAAGACTTTATCTTTTCAATGGCCACAGAGTTTCCTATTGTCTGCAGAGTAAATTTCTTTTCCCCTTTTGGTGCTGGAACAGGAAATGTGCAGTGAAAAAATGGCCTGTTCTTTATTGACTTCACACATCCTTTTTGAAATCATTTCAAGGCAGGTAAACCATTGCAAAGGCAGCCCTCACATCGATAGTGGGAGAAGCATGTCAGACAGACAGCAGTCCTGAGACTTTGCTGCTGAAAAATCAATTCTGGTCCATTGGAGTCAAGAGCCTACAAAGGCATAAATGAGGGAAGCAACTGACCTATTTCCTTAGTACAACTTTTCTAACATGACTAATTAATTGGCTTGTGGACACCATTTGGAATCACAGCCCTTTGTTTCCCTTCACCTTGTCCCAGTTTCAGACTGTTACACCACCACCACCAAAGTCACTGCAGCTAAAATGGGAGCAAGGAAATGCTGAAAAACCGATGCCAACTCCACAACACAGGCATGGATCTGTGGGCCAAGGAGACACACAGTTTCCTTGGCACTGTACAAAGGTGTGACCAAACCTGATTTCCCAGCAGGCTGCTCTACATTGATTAACATGCACTGGGGAATGAAAGGTGATTCCCACACACAGCCTATGGGACAGTGGGCAGACCTGTTGGGAAGGATGAAAGTTTGACAAGAAAGTCTCACAAATATGTGTGCTTAGCAGAAAGATTTTTAAATGTAGAGTCTGATGAAGGAATAGAGATGGAAGCAAGTTTTGATATAGAAGAAAAGAATTGCTGAGCCTGTCTTACTGGATAGCCAAGGAGGTAAAGGGTGTGTTACTTAGAAGGGGTTTTTATGGCTTAGAGCAAAGGATAAACCCACCCCAAACAAGAAGATGTTTTCACCAAGCAGAAAGATAGCACAGGCAAACAAGTCAGCAAAGTTACAAGTAGAAAAAAGGTCTCAGAATTTTCCACTGCAAGAAAACTGAAAAACAACTTCTAGCTTAAACTGTAATGTACTAACTTTTAGTGATTGGAGAACAGTAACATGAACATGGTAATTACAGTAGCTATGATAGGCTATAGATAATAGTTAAGGTATAGATTGATTCTACTGTATTAAGATGCTCAGCAAAGAAAAGTATAGAATGCATTGTAACCAAAACCAAAGGGTCTGGAGCTGACAGCTGTAGGCACAGGCTCTGTCACCCACGACCCTGGACTGCTGCGACATCTTGGATGGAATAAACTGCATTTTGGAGAGCCCCTGGAGTCCCACATTCCTCATTTCTGCTCTTACACAGACCCTTTTTACAAAGAGCTCATAAGCAATCTTTCTGTCTGACAGGGGATTTCAGGGAGCAAAAGCATTCTGGCCACAGTGGGATTGCAATGTGGGAAGTTGGCAAGGTGTTTGAACCCCTGATATGTAGACTTTGTCTATATTATTTCCATCCTGTTAGCTTTTAGAGTTTTTCTTCTTATCTGAGGTGAGAGCCCCACTACATCAGCCACTTTGTAGTTACCAGAAGGAGAAATGCATCCAGGGGGCAATCCAGGCCTGGTGGAAGGTTAATTTCCTCCTGAAACTGTCTCAGCAGGGAGCAGACCTCAATGGCATTCAGTAAATGTCATTAATCAAGTACAATTATTCTGATCCACTTTCCTCACAGTCAAACATGGAACATGGGGTAAAAATAATGGGCCAGAACAGAAGTTTTCAGTCTATGTCTTGTCAGCAAAGGATGAAATCCATGTTATATAATGCAGGCATCCACACTGCACTTGGATTTTCAGTACCAGTTAGGCTGTTACTCTAATTTAAGTGTCTATATATTGTTGATGAAAGGAAACCAAAATCTCTGGATTAATACAAGAAAAATGTTTAGTTCTTTGATCTCTGTCTCTCCACTCTCCCAGGATTCCTAGCCACGCAGGTTTTGTCATAGGACGACAGGATCAGGCAGTGGGATGAGTGATCTGAGCTCTGCTGTGCAATGTCCAATGACTAAAGCCAGATTCAAAAGGAAGGCAAAGCAGGTTTGATTCTCATCCAAAACTTTTGACTTTCAGCAAGTCTTTTTTATTCCTTCTGCACCCCAGTCCCCTGCCAGTGTAGTAGAAATTATATTTGTCAAACTCAGAGGATTGGTTTTGGGTAGAAGAAGCACTATTTGTGAGATGCTCAAGCACCACTCTGAGAAGCTCCACAAAGGTTATATGGAAAAGTTCCCTATTTCCAGTGCAAGGGAATTGTGGATTTAATTTTTAATTGAGGCATAAATGCACTGAATTTCATGCAATGAATGGAGAAGATGTGGAGAAATTCAAAACTGCTACACTGCACACTGAGAGCACGTTTTTTAAAAAGATAGCGAGAGTGGATGTGTGAAAAGGGGCAGAGTTTGGATTAACCAAGTTATCCTCATTTTGCCATGTATTAACTCCTGGGCTTGGGGTTAAGCTTGCCTGATCTGGTAAGTGGAAGAGCTTTGCCAGGCATGTTAATAGGAAACACCATTTGTTTTTCTCTTTATTTGCATGCAACTTCTACCAGTATGACTTGGACTCAAAGAAACAAATACAGGAAGGGAATGAGGAAGAGGAAGATAAAGAGGAAAGGGCAAGGAGAAGAGAAGAAAGAAGGGGAAGGAATTTTGGTATTCAAATATTGCCTTTCAGTCATGGAATTTAAAAACTGAACTGTATTTGCAGTGCCCTTGGCTCAAACAGAGCCTGGCACCCTGATCTTCCCTTGCCTTTCACCTGGCACCCTTCCTGCACAGCCATGGAAACATTCTCCCAAGATGTTTCATGTTCATTTCATAGGAATCACCTACTAGAGAAGATGGAGAAATAGAACAAAACCTTTAGGATTAAGAACAGGATTCACATCTCCAGGATGATGCTTCCCTGCAGAAAGAGTTCAGCCCTTAAAACCAAATAATAACCATTCATAACCAAAATACTGCCTGCAGTTGAAAGTTCACATTGCTGAAAATGCCTTTTGTACAAAATTCCTACCATGTATTTACAAACCTCTGCCCCTGCTAGATAATAGCAGATCACAAATTACAAATGAATGCAGCTGTATTTCATTATTAATTGTTACAAGTTCCCAAGCTGTTCAGTCTCATGGTCTGCTGCTCATGCCTGACCCACAAATGGAACTCTGCAGCACAATAAAATTTCACACACTCTCGGTGTCCTTTCTAATTAGGGGATGAGTCATGCCCTATATCTGCAGAGCAGAACTGCCCTTCCTTTCCTGAGAGATCTATGGATTGCTGTGCAGATGTCAATTCAGTCTGCATTGCACTGTGACCGTGTTCACAGGGTCTGAGGATGAGGGAAGGGATGAGCATCTGACTCCATGTTTCAGAAGGCTGATTTATTATTTTATGATATCTATTATATTAAAACTATACTAAAAGAATAGAAGAAAGGATTTCATCAGAAGGCTAGGTAAGAGTAGAAAAAGAAGGAATGATAACAAAGGTTTGTGGCTCGGACTCTCTGTCTGAGCCAGCTGACTGTGGTTGGCCATTAATTAGAAACAACCACATCAGACCAATCACAGATGCACCTGTTGCATTCCACAGCAGCAGATAATCATTGTTTACATTTTGTTCCTGGGGCCTTTCAGCTTCTCAGGAGAAAAAATCCTAAGGAAAGGATTTTTCAGAAAATATCATGGCTACATTGCACAACACAATTTCAGGGAGGAGCAGCAGACTGGGGGAACAAAGTTTTATCCCAAAGCAGACAGAACCTGCACAAGTCTGGGCTTGGAGATGAATCCTTCAAAATCTGCTTTGGGATTTGATTTTATCTTGTTATGATTGGTACTCTTGGAAGGTTTGGGTGAGCCTGAGCACTCAGGCTGACTCTGTGCTTGTCCTTTTGCTTGTGTGTGACAGCAAAGCATCCTGGAGCTGCAAGGGGCTGCAAGGATGCTGTTTTTGGGGCTGCAGGGATGCTGTTTCTGGGGCTCCAGGGATGCTGTTTTTGGGGCTGCAGGGATGCTGTTTCTGGGGCTGCAGGGATGCTGTTTCTGGAGTTGCAGGGATGCTGTTTGTGGGGCTGCAGGGATGCTGTTTCTGGAGTTGCAGGGATGCTGTTTGTGGGGCTGCAGGGATGCTGTTTCTGGAGTTGCAGAGATGCTGTTTTTGGGGCTGCAGGGATGCTGTTCCTGGGGCTGCAGGGATGCTGTTCCTGGGGCTGCAGGGATGCTGTTTCTGGGGCTGCAGGGATGCTGTTCCTGGGGCTGCAGAGATGCTGTTTCTGGGGCTCCAGGGATGCTGTTCCTGGGGCTGCAGGGATGCTGTTTCTGGGGCTGCAGAGATGCTGTTTGTGGGGCTGCAGGGATGCTGTTTCTGGAGTTGCAGAGATGCTGTTTTTGGGGCTGCAGGGATGCTGTTCCTGGGGCTGCAGGGATGCTGTTTCTGGGGCTGCAGGGATGCTGTTCCTGGGGCTGCAGGGATGCTGTTTCTGGGGCTCCAGGGATGCTGTTCCTGGGGCTGCAGGGATGCTGTTTCTGGGGCTGCAGGGATGCTGTTTCTGGGGCTGCAGGGATGCTGTTCCTGGGGCTGCAGAGATGCTGTTTCTGGGGTGCTCTGCAGGCAGCACCATCAATGGGTTGTGATGTACAAATGCTACCCCAGCAAAGGGGCTCTGTGCTGACAGCCAGGCTCACTCTGTGACTCAAAGGCTCCCTGCCAAACAGTTCCACTGTTCAGGAAAAAGAATAGGCTAGTTTGAATGGGGTCATTAAGTCACTTGGCCAAATCCCTACCCCAGGCACTTATCCTATATGTCTCCTCCAATTCCACAGCACAGTTGTTAATTGAGAGCTGGATTTTGCCTGAGAGTAATACAAATCTCACTGTGCTGAGCTCTCTGAACCACCAGGGAATGTGTAAATCTCAAATGGCAATGGAGGCCACAGTGACCCTTTTCCCATACCCTGGGGAATGCCCATGGCACAGACCAACCTCCCTGGACAACATCATGCACAGCAAGTCAGGAATCTCCCATTAAATTACTCCAGCAAAAGCCAAACTGCCTCCTGTAGCAAAACCTTGCAGTTGGATTCCACCTGATAAGTGGTGAGAAGGAATGATGTGTGTCTGAGCAGCTGTCTGTCCTTCCTTCCTTCCTCTGCAGCTGCTGAATTGCCCTCAGCCCATCCATGGGTTGCAGGAGAGAGGCAAGGGCACAGCAGAAAGGGAAAACAGCCCCAGGTGATGCATTCACTCCAGTTTTATCTGAATTGCTGGACAACAGAAACTAAATTTTCCAAGTTTTCCAAAGACAGGGAAATTCTCAATGCTCTTGAGAGCAGCATCAGCTGAACACAAACACCACCACTCCACTGGGTGACTGAATTTTACTGCTGGCCACTCCCCAAACCCCAGGCTCTGCGAGAGCTCATGAACCACCTTCCTCTGGGCAGAGGTCTAGGACCACCCAGCACCTTCATTTTTTGGCCAAATGGATGGCCTGCCCATTGCAAAACCTCCCTGTAACTTCCAGGAGCTGTTTTGCTCTGAAGTTATTTGAATCTATTATCCCTGGGTCATCCCATGGACATAATTATCACAGAAATACACACATTGGCATACTGAGGGTATGCAAAGAGAGATGGAAATTAGGCTATCTAGGATTTTAATGGCACTAGCATAAATTAAAATGTTATTTTTCTATCAGTCATTTTCGTTCTGCATTATTTTTTTTCTATTAGATGTCTTCTAAAATTACATCCTAATTTAGTTGTGTTTCTCTCAGTTCAGTAAATTTCCCTGGTGGAATTACTATTCTCATTATTATCAGCAAGTGTAGGCTGAAAGAATGAGAATGAAAGGAAAATACACATAATTCATGCATGAGACTGAGGTGAGCTCTCACACCAGGTTACCAAGCACAATGATGGGCCAAAAAGAGAATGTTTTGGGTTGGAAGAGAACTTAAAAATCATGTAGTTCCAAACCCCTGCCATGGGCAGGGACACTTTCCACTAGACCAGGTTGCTCAAGGCCCTGTCCAGCCTGATCCTGAACACAAATAGGGCACAAATCACAGAGTATCCTGAAGCCTGTGCAGTTTCTATGGGTGCTGGCTGGACTGATGGGACAGCAAGGAATGGGATCTTGCTGTGGAAGGACAATATTTGGGCTCTCCACTCATCTGAGTCACTGTCTGTCCTTGCTCTTCTCATCTCAGAACTTCCTGAGAATTCATATAAATATATATTAATCTTCCTGATTCGTAGAAATGTAAATAAATACCTTAAAAAAGTCATCTCTACATGACTTAGAGTAACATACAAGGGATGTCCCACATCAGTGTTGTCTACATCTCCTGCTAGTGAGAGATTCCAATGGGGATTTTCTCAATGTCATCAGGGAAAAAAAAAAAAAGGAAAATCCATAAATATTTTCACATGACATGGGCTAAAATGCTTTACTAAGACACCCACATAGATTGACTACCCATTTTCTCAGCCTCACACAATTTCCTTGGTGCTACCACAGGGAAATGGCTGGTTCCCATCATGAAGAGGGACAAACAGAGCAAAACTAGAGTTAATTACACCATGGTAGATCTGGGGCTGCAGAGATTCAGGTCTGCCAAATATAAATAGGCAGTTCTCAAAATATTTGCCTGGAAGGAATCATCTCTTGTTGCTTCTGGCAGGTAGAAAGAACCCAACCAAACCCTACTGTCCTAACACCCCACTCATAAATTAGGCCACCAGGTTGAGCACATAGGAGCTCTGGAGGATGGATAATCCCCCCAAAACTAATACCAATACTAATTTTTTAATATTGCAATAATTCTACAAAGACTGTGCAGAATTTGGTATAAATTTGGATGATCCTGTAAAAACTCCTCAATAAAATAAACTGGAATTCACTCCCCAATGCCACAGGACAGAACCAGTAGCCACAGCTGCCTTCTGATAATTGGTAGCAGTTAATGAGGCAAGTCCATTAATAACTCCATCGTTTCTCACTTTAAATTTATTTTCCAGCATCAAAAGGATGCAAAAATAGCTCAGGTACTTCTCTCTGCCCCAAAGGGGCTTCTACTCTCAGTTCTGGTTGAAGGAGTGATTCTGTGAAGGGAAGGCTTGCATGGAGCCACTGCTGCAGCTGCAAATCAATCACACTCCTATCTAAAGGCTAAAGGGGGCTGAAACTAATTTCCCTTTTATGAGAAAAGGTTGACACAAGTCCCTCATTTTTCTAATGAAATAATAACTCTGCCACACGCCGCCAGGAGCTGTGAGGCATAATAGGCATTTTAAGGTACTTAGTTATTCTGGCAGCCAGAACCATCTGTGTGTGAGAAACCAGCATTGGATGGAGGGAGCTTTGGAAATCTCCAAGAACTTTCCCCACCCACCCTGTGATCACTGCACCCCTGAGGAGGGTCTGGCCTTGGTTTCCACTCCAGCCCATCCAAGTGTCACAAAGCTGCTGTCACACCTTGCTTCTCTCTTGGGTGATGTTTGCCACCTTTGCTTTTCTCTTCCAAGTTAACCAAGACCAGTTCCTGTTGGGAGGGATGAAAGTTTGACAAGAAAGTCTCACAGATATGTGTGCTTAGCAGAAAGATTTTTAAATGTAGAGTCTGATGAAGGAATAGAGATGGAAGCAAGTTTTGATATAAAAGAAAAGAATTGCTGAGCCAGTCTTACTGGCTAACCAAGGAAGCAAAGGGTTATGTTAGTTAGAAGGGGTTTTTATGGCTTAGAGCAAAGGATAAACCCACCCCAAACAAGAAGATGTTTTTACCAAGCACAAAGATAGCACAGGCAAACAAGTCAGCAAAGTTGCAAGTAGAACAAAGAATTTTCTCAGAATTCTCAGAATTTTCCACTGCAAGAAAACTGAAAAACAACTTCTAGCTTAAACTGTAATGTACTAACTTTTAGTGATTGGAGAACAGTAACATGAATATGGTAATTACAGTAGTTATGACAGGCTATAGATAATAGCTAAGGTACAGATTGGTTCTACTGTATGAAGATGCTCAGCAAAGGATATAATGCATTGTAACCAAAACCAAAGGGTCTGGAGCTGACAGCTGTAGGCACAGGCTCTGCCACTCACGACCCTGGACTGCTGTAACCTCTTGGATGGAATAAACTGCATTTCGAAGAGTCCCACATCCCTCATTTTGGCTCTTACAAGTTCCCTTTGCCAGCTGTTGGCCTTTCTGAAAAAAAAAAAAAAAATATGGAAAAGGCAGCAGTTTACCAGTTTAGCAGTTTTTCACTTCCAGCTCAAAGTACTGGAAAGCCAAAGTACAAGCCAGCCTTGGTCCATGGGGTTGAATTAAAGGTTGTGGCCAGGGCATTCCAGAGATTTTCTCAATAGTGCTTGGTAATACATGATGGCACATTTGATGGATTTTTAATAGTTATTAGTGACTTTCTTTAGCAAGTTCTCTGTTTCAGGTTTGAACAGTTCTCTGTTTCAGGAAGGATCCTCAGAGATGTCAAAGATCAGCATCTCCAGCCAGTGGACCTTCTCCTGAAACTCAGCTGTTTGTACTTGAAACAGTGAGCCTTCTTTGCATGGTTGGTTGGTTTTCTTGTAAACCTTGTTTTAGTGATATGATAGAAGTTGATGTTCTATAGGTAAAGAATCTCCTTGATCCCTCCACATCAGCACTTGATTGAGGTTTTGATCAGCAATGGATAAACCTCTCAAGTTGTGTTTGTTCTCCCTTCTGCAAGGGCCCAGCAGAAGAATTGCAAACAGAGCTCCTTTTCTTTTTATTATAGTAAGCAGGGGAAAATGTGGTATTCACATGCCCTCTGAACAGAGAGAAGCAGAGAAAAGAATGATCAAAACAATGCTCATCTCATTGGCTGCCCCTGTGTTTTTGAACATGTGGAATTCATTGGAAGGTTGTTTACCCAAGGTGATGGCTTGATTGGATTCTGGTGGACATTGTTTATGTTAATTAGCCTATCAGGTCCAAGCTGTGTCCACTGTCTGGTCAACAGTCATGAGTTTCTTTGGTTTAGTACAGTTCTTGTTAGTGTAATACAGTGCAAAATAGTTATAGTATAATATAGTATTATAAAGTAATTAATCAGCCTTCTGATATCATGGAGTTCTGCAAATCATTCTTCCCTGCATTGGGGGATCTTCATAAATACAATATTTGCCTCTCTATATTCCAACCATCCCAGTGTCCCTCTGGCCCTCTCCAGTTTAGCAATAAATGCTTTCCTTGTGTAGAAATTCAAGGTTCCTCCACCCAGCCCAGACATCACACCAGAGCTGCCATACAATTGACTGCTTGAGAGGTAATTTAAGTTATTTCATCAGCTTCTGACTGTATTAGCTATATATGTGTCTATTTTCATCTTCTTAAGGCACGTCATTCGGACACCTGGCTTTACAGATGGTCAGACAGTAAAAATATAAAAATATTCTTGGTGCATCTGTTTAAACATTTGCAAAATGGCATCTCCTTAAAACTTATAGCCTGTGCAGTTAATTGCTAATATCCCAGAGGTATAATAATTTCCAAAGGCTCCACACAGTCAGGGGTGCTGCTTTCTTTGTGCTGCACTTCCCTGCAGGAGGAAACTAAGCTATCTCAAAGAGCTCAGCCAAAACAGTTTGCAAACTGGGCTGCACAAATTGCTGGAGAAGTCACAGAAGAGGGAAATGGAATATGCTGTTCACAGAAATCCCCAGCTGAAGACTCAGAAATAAGACTCAGAGATCACTCTTCTGTAGGCCTTCCCTTTTCCTTTTGGCCATCTACAAGAGTTAATTGGGTCATCTGGAATGACACTCACAGAAGGCCTCTGAAGTCTTCAGCTTTTGCAAGAATTATGAAACATGAAGCAGCCAATTTCTGATTTATTCATTTTCATTCTCTCCCTCATGTTTGTTTCTGCTGTGGATTCCTTCCCAGTGGTGTGTCTGTGCAAGGGCCAATGCTGAACACCATAATGCCACTCCAAACTCCTGCATTTTGAACTTAATGGGGAAAACACGTTCCTGGACTAATTTTATACACATAAATAAAGGCAATATTGCTTAAAAATGATACTTTCCTATTGGCACAGCAGACTGTGAGGCTGAAAGGAATTCCAGAATTCAGCAGGAAAGTATCAGCACCCAAAGCCACCAAGTGGACGGAGCACAGGGTAGAGGGACCCTGTGACTCACAAGCTGAAAGCAGTTTGCTCTGATGGGCAATGGGGCCCCATAATCTCATTCAAAGGTTTGAAATTTTTCTCTCTCTTCCTTTATTAGCTCTGTATTTGGCAACCAATTTAGGTGAAGGAAGGAAGAGTGGAGAAGCCAGAGGCTCACACAGGATGACTGTGCATCAATAGCAGGACTGTGCAGCCCTCTCCTGTGCCTGTCTGGATGATAAACCAGTCACTTGTCCCTTGACATACTCAAGGAGCCTGCTATTTATAGCACAGCAGTCCCCCCATCCCCTCTTCACATAATCTCTTCATCCCCTGAGGAAGTCTGACATATGTAATCTAAACACAGCTTTTCCATACAGGGGAGTGCTCAAATGCAGGTGGCTGCTCGGATGTACATGGTCTGCTGGTGTTCCAAGGGTGTGAGTTAATAATTTCCCTGCATCTCCTGACATTCATTCTCCTTTCACACAGATCCCACTCACTGTAGTTACTGCTGCCCCTCCATGGTGAATTGTCCTCTCTCCTTGCACAAGGAGCCCAGCAGTAATTAGAAAATCAGCTACAAACAGTGGCAGCTCTTAAAAACAAGTGTCAGGTTGGGAGAGACCTGCTCATCCTGGTGTATTTTAATAACCCTCTCTCCTACCCGTGGCACCTGCCATTGAAATTCAACCAGTTTAATGGGAAAGCAAACCACAGGCAGAATGAGGAGGGACCAGAGAAACAAATCTCTTTAATATATAAAATAAAGCTTTTGATATTGTGATGCCGAATGGATTATCCAGGAGGATGTGCTGAAAGGAAACAAGCATCTCCCCATTCAATATTTATATATCCCTAGATAACAGCCTTCATTGAGATGGATTTGTCAGAGTTACAGCACTGAGCATCCTTTTATGGTTAGTTTCTCAATTTTATGCCTAACAATAAATGGCAGCAATGCTTTCTATTAGGAATAGAACAACAGCTGGATTTGGCATGAAGTTCAAAACCTGATTCTAAAAATGGCAGCAATTTATGGAGCTTTGACAAAAAAACATAAATGCAATAAGAAAACATTGATTCTTCTGACTTCCGCTCCACGGATTTGACACATGCACTTATGGCTCAATATAAATGAATAATAACAACAGTAAGAATGATTCATTTCCTTAACTCCTTTCAGACTTCACCTTTGAAACTCTGCATGGCGTTTTCTTCCCTCCATTACTGTTCAAATTCCCTCACATTAATCTTTCTTTTAATACTCTTGGTTATATTGCAACATCTCCAGAGGTTGCAGCAGCTTAGGGCTTCAATGTAAATAAATGGGATCTATTTGTTCTGTTGCCAACAGATACAATCCCAAACTGAAGAGTTAATGACCTCATAACAGGTGAGACAGAAGTAGTCAAACACATACAGCATGAGAACCTCTCCTATTGTCTGTTGTACTCTGCTTTAATCCCTCATTTCTCCGTTTTATTCCTCATTCCATGGATGGATGGGATGTCTTCCCATTGTCTGTGTACAAGATCTGTATCAGCACAGTTTAGACTTTATCTTAAAGCACAGCTCTTTGGGAAGCTCCTCACTCCCAGCTCACCAGAGGGAGAATTCCCCCTGGCACAAATGTAATTTTAAATTTGGATGGACCCTGAGCACCCACCCAGGCGCAGCTCATGGGGGCTGGCATCAATCCCAACATCACAGCTCACCTGGACAGCAATCTGCTCAAAAAATTAGGTGTGAGATAAAATTGACCAGACCTGCTGATAGCAATCTCTGCTTTTTGTACCAACAGTTTGCTTTGAATTAAAATTTTCAAGTTACAGGAACTTGCGTTATTTTTCCAGTGAGGTTTAAAACACTTTACCCTGAGTGAGAACTTCTGATCACTTGAAGAAAAATGAGTTTCCACAGTTGCCCAGATCAAAGGAGGATGCTCAGTGCAGTGAGTTTATGCACAGAAGCCAAATCAAGGAGGTGCAGTTTAAACTCCTTGTCTTCCAATTTATTATTTTACTATTTTTTTAATCCTCATAGTTCTTGGGCCTCTTTGATGTTTCTGTAAGGGCATAGATGTCACAGCATAAGAGTTCAGATTCTTGGTCTGGAAATCTAAAGGACTTGACAAAAGCTGGGATTTGCCATGACTTGTGTTGAGTTGGAGACTGCACAGAAACAATGGCCCATTGGATGTTCTTGATCAGTGCTGAAACTGGGGAAGTCCATGGACATTCCCAGGAAAATTAATTAAAGAGAGGCCAAGGACCCCTTTTCCAACCACAGTTAAAGAGTTTAGAATAAAGTCTTGTCTATTTTAGCTAGAAATTATCCTCTTAAAACTTGAATTTTATTGAAAAGTCTTTCAAATACTGGAAAATTGGCATAAAAGAATGGGTAAATTAAATGCCTAAGAGGAGACAAGACTTTTAGGGTTTTTTTTAAAAATACCAATATACTGAGCACAAATATTGCCACCAGGCTTAGTATTTCTGCCTTGTTTTAATGTGTGATTCCATTAATTATCTTTTTACTTCTCAGGGGGAAATTACTCAGGAAAAGCCTTTGATGGAATGACATTATATCCCTGCTTTTTTAATAAATGCTGAGTCACTCTCCAAAATCAAAGCACTTTCTTAATACATGAAAAGGCAAAAAAAAAAAAAAGGCTTTTTTTTGATGGCAAGCACTACAAAAGCACTTCAGGATTTCTCTATATGCATGTACAGAGGTGACCTAGGGATGGGAAAATCCTGGCCACTTTCATCCTTTGTGAATTACCTTCAGGTGCTGCAGAATGTTATGGGAATAAATCACATGGGACCCCATTTTCTTCATGGTGGAAAAAGGCCATTCTTTATTCATATAACTCCTTTTCATACAGTTTTACAGTTTTTTGTGTAGGACTCAATTGTTTAGTAGTTTTCCTGCCAATTACTTTTATTTGTTAGTAAAAAGTTGTTATTCTGTATTGGTTGGTCACTCAAACCCTGGTGTGTACGGGCAGGAAAGTTGTTTGTGAGAGATAGTTTTCATTTTTATATATATAGAAAAAAATATATATGTTTTATATATATTTACATACATAAATTAGAAAAATAGATATTTTTCTAATTTTTCTATATATAGAAAATTATTCTATATAATAAATATATATTATAAATATATGTTTATTATATAGAATATAATAACATATTCTATATAATAAATATAAATTTATATATATAGAAAAAATTATATATAGAAAAATTAGAAAAAAATTAGATTTTCAATATAGAAAAAATCTATATAGAAAAAATATATATATAATGGTATAAAAACCATTTATACAGATGCAAGTTGTTTTTTTTTTTTTACCCAGGATTAGATTGTTATGTTAACAAACTGCTCACACCAGGATTGCTTTCCCTTGCAAAGGGCTAGCTTGACTTAGAAGAAATTGCACACTAGCCAGAGCAGGACTGATTTTATGAAGCTTTTCTTCATAATTTTTCTACCTTACTGCAACAGAACGTCACTGCTGAGCCAGAGGTGACAACTTTGCGCCACGTCTGGTCCTCTTTGGGGATGTCAGAGCTTTCTCTCTGCTCAGGAAAGGCAGGGGGAAACAGGAGCCCAGCCCTGCATGGAACTTCTGGGGTCTCTGGGTGCAGTTGGAAGCTGTCCCCATCCATTTCAGAGCCACTCTATTGATTCCATGCCTGGGTATTATTTGTAAACTGCTTCGAGCTCCTCCAGTGAAGCTGCTTCTGGAGTGCATAAAATTACTGCATAAAATTACTGCATTGACTGCTGAGGGCAGATGACTGTGAAAATCTATGTTTTAAACTATGATTTTAAAAAGGGAGAGAGAGAGAGAACAACAAGCATCTGACAGCTATGTTAATCATACAACTTGCAGCAACAGGGTTTTTTTTAATGCATCAGGTCTTTGTGAATATTTCTGATGGATCAGTCTATTCATTGGTATTCTGGAGGGGCTCTACAGGAATTCAACTCATATTTCTTCCTTCAACACATTTTTTCAGCAACTTCTTAGCATGTCTGACGTAAAATGAATATATTGTGCAATGAAAAATATATCAGGAGTGAGACATACACTTCTGACACTTGCCATATAAACTGAAGGTGTTTTACTCTCATAGGAATCCCAGCATCCTTCTGAGAAATGTCACTCATAACAAAAGAGAACCCTCCACCTTCCCTACCAAGCCTTTTAAATATCAAATATAGCACTTAAACATGTAATTAATTTCCTCTCAGTGCCACTGGCTCACATAATGCTTCTTTTGATTAGCAAGATGTATTATTTTGCTATATTAATGAGGTTTGCAGTGCTGCAAATATGAACACAATAAAATCTTGTTTCCATTCAGTTTTATTTCCATATCATCACTTTCTAAAGACATGAACACCAGAAAGACCATGAACTTTTCCTCTATCAATTTTTATGGGGAAACAAAGGTTTTAAAGCAAATTTGCTCTGTGCTTTCCATGGAAATAAAATGAGTTTTTCTTAGAACTTAGTGAATTTCCTACTGAAAAACCTGCATGTTATCAACACACCCTCACAGATTAGGGAGCAGCAGGGATGGAAGCAGGAGTTAAATGTGATTGCCTGGGTAAAATCTCTTTATAGAAATGCTGAATATGCTGGCTTTATGATGCAGTAGCATCTTCATAAATCTAAGGTATTTTAAAGATAGGCTTTCTCTGCTACAAGATCTGGTTTAGATCTTGCTGTCAAGTGATTACAGATTTTTGTGCAGCTTGAAGAAATGTCTTTGGCTTGCTCAGGGAAAAACTGCTGAAGGTGTTTCAGGCTCAGTTTGAACAAAATTTCCTTTGTGAAGGGAGAAGGCTGTGCTCTGAGTGCTTCAAAGGCAAGCTGGATGGAGGAGGCTGGGCCTGTATCAGCTGGAGAGGTGACTTAGCTCAGCAGCTCAGCTCAAACTGAAGGCTCAGGCTCTCACTAACACCAGGCTTACCTTGTTCAGGGAGTCAGTCATGCCCAGAGAGCTGTACCTGTGCCAGTGCATCATTCCACACCTCATATCTGGGCTGGAGCCCTTCCTCAGAGTGATAAAACCTTGGAGCTGATAAAAGTCTCCATGGGCCCCTGCAGCAATGAGGGCAACGATAACATTCTTTAATGTGAAATGCAAAAATGTATATTTTTACAACAGATAATGCTGGGTATTAAGAGAGGAGATAGGAAACTGAGTTCCTCACCTCCAAACCATCAGCACCACAGTCACTTCCAATCTCTCAATGCCTCTGGGGCATCTTGTCTGATAGCCCAGGATGGATTTATTTGCCATGGATCTGTCCAGTTTGTTTTCAAACACAGTTTAACTTCGGATTCCCTGATAACTTGTGTAACTGCCAGAGTTTCAGCAGTGTTTTGAGAATATTTATTTCCACTGCTCATTTAAGATATCCTTCTTATTCACTTTGAAGGTGACTCCTGTGCACTGTGCAATAAAAGCATAGGGTGGACGCAGGAGCCAAGGCCAAAGGAGAGTCCATGAGTTTTCCACGGCAGAGGAAAAGGACAGGACACTGAGAGGGTTATAAACCACCCCTGAGTCCTTTACCCAGACCCAGAAATATGAAACTTAAAGGCTTCCTGACTCTGACTCAGTGTTTTTGTATTACACAGTTTTAAAGGAATTTTTATTCCACCAACTTGTCTAATATCTCTTTGAACCCTTGAAAATTTTCAAGATCATCCTGTAGCAAGGAGTGTAACAATTTAAATCTCTGCTGTGTGAAAGGACAGCTCAGTCCCTCCAGTGCATTTTGCTGCTGCGCACTGTTACTGCAGTGGTTTTTCATGTGTCCTTCAGCTTGCTTTCAAAAGCCTGGACCCTGCAGGAGTCTTTTGGTGCAATGCTTGCCCCCCAAAGAGAAAGCAGCTGTGCCTCAGGCACCTTCTTCTTTCCACTGGGACAGCACAGCTTTGCTCACTCCTCTGGCCCCACAGACACCTCTCTTCCAGCTGAGAACACTCAGTGATTCTGTACCCTAAACACACCTAAAAAGAGCTCTGACACACTTGTGGTGAATGATTTCTCTCTACAAAAGTCATGCCTATTCCCTTGATATAGCTGTATTTGTGTCCACTGATTATTTTATATTATAGCTGTAAATGATTTTCCTGGTGTGGAAGTCAAACACACTCATAAGGTACACTAGCAAAGAAACATATTTGCACTGGTACAGCAAACAGCTGTTTCAGTCCAGTTCTCTGGACTCCCTTGAGTCCTTTTTAATGTAGAACTGATTTTTAACAGGATTTCTCTGCTGTATCCCTGCTGTAACCAGTGATGGGTTACACACCCCTGCAGGTAGTTCAGCAATTTGCAATCGGAATTCCTTTAAACTGAAACCTTCATTTGGCTCTCTTCCATACACATACCCTTCAGAAGGGCTGTAAACCATTAATTTGGGGCTCACTGAAGGTGAGCTTGTGCAAATCACAGTATCCTTTCTGTTTCTAGACAGAACCAGTGGTGATGGCAGAGCTTGTGTGTCCTCCAAAAGGAGCCCAAACTTTGAACATCAAACCCAGCATGAAAACCAATTCAAATTTTGCATGGGGGCTGCTGCTGGAGGATTCACTTCCGAATCTCACCAAGGCTTGGGAGCAAATGGGTAACTAAGTTAAAGCTTTAGACTACATGTTTTTGGATGAAGAGTTTCAACTTACCAAAGCAAAGCTCTGACCCTTGCTGGGGTCTCTCCATGCTACTTAGGTACACTTTACAATCTTGAAAATGCCTGTGTTCTTTGGAAGAAATGCAATGTCCAGTTTTGATTCTGTTGATGTAAACTAAAATAGGAATAACTCAATTTCAATCCCCAAAAAGGTCTACTGGATCTGTGAGGCTGGAGGTCTAAGGGGTTTCTTCAACTGCTTGTAGGAACATTCCCAAAGCTCCTGCCTTTCAGAAGCCCTTGCACAATATCTCCTTTATGCTGCCCAGAGCAGTGTGATTGCTCTCACAGGGTGTCTGTGTCTCCCATGTCCCCCCTGTCTGGAAGCTGCTCCTGGTGAGTGGCTGCTCCTTTGCTGGCTGGGAGAGGCAGTGGAGACTCCTTGGAGAAATGGCTTTGGAAAGGAAGCTGGAGAGACAGCAGGGCACAGCCCTGTCCCTGCCCTGCAGCACAGCAGCACTGGGGAGAGTCAGAAACCCAGCTTTGTTCTCCCCCAAGGGCTGTGCTCCTGCAGCTGTGCCATCTGGGTGGCCCTGGGCTCCCTTGTGCAGGGAGAAATGGACTCAGCCCATGGCCAGGAGGAGTCCTCATGGCTGGCAGATGTCAGGAGTTCCCTATTCCTCTCTTTTGGCCAGGCAGGAGGCTTGGGGAAGCAGACTCTGCAAACCCAAACAGGAACATGAATGGAAGCAGGCTTTTTGTCTCTTTTGTCCCTACAGATGGGGATGTTTGTAACAGACTAAACTGTGACAGTGTTCACAGGGGTCTTAGGATGAGGGAAGAGATGAGGATCTGACTCCGTGTTTCAGAAGGCTTGATTTATTATTTTATTATATATATTACATTAAAACTATATTAAAAGAATAGAAGAAAAGGTTTCATCAGAAGGCTTAGCTAAGAATACAAAAGAAAGAATGATAACAAAGGCTTGTGGCTTGGGCTCTCTGTCTGAGCCAGATGACTGTGATTGGCCATTAATTAGAAACAACCACATGAGACCAATCACAGATGCACCTGTTGCATTCCGCAGCAGCAGATAACCATTGTTTACATTTTGTTCCTGAGGCCTCCCAGCTTCTCAGGAGGAAAAATCCTCAGGAAAGGATTTTTCAAGAAAAGATGTCTGTGACACTAAACAGAGCCACAGTTTCCTCAGGGGGCATCCTGGGAAGAGGGACATGTGTGCCACCACCCCTCACACAAGGGACACATGGGATACAGCTCTGAAGGGCTGCATTTGGCCCCTTTAGCCACTGGATTAAACCCCATTTGCTACTTTTGCAATCACCCATGGCTGCAGCCAGCAAGGCAGGGTACCATGAGCCTCACTCCTCACTCTGCATGGAAATGATAGCCAGTAACACAAGAAATAATTACATAAATAATAATTACATCTACACATGTGGAAAAGATCAGATTGGTTTGTACCACCAACCCTGCCCTCTCCTAGTTTGAAGTGCCCAAAATAATGTTCCAAATCTTTATTTGGTATGTGTGGGAGCCAGATATTCACACATCCATCATTGTGCCTCTCAAGACAATAATCTCTGTGTGTGTCAGACACTTGGACACTGTCTGGGGTCACACAGATGCCACACACTGACCCCTCCCTCTGCTTTGGAGAAATGCCCTCATCAGGGGAGGAGTGCTGACAATCACCAAGGACAAAGCAGCTCTGCTGCCTCCTTCAGCCCCCACGCCACACCGCCACACCGGTGTCCTCTTAAGAGCGAGACATTTGCAGATGACAAATAGGTGAGGGAGAAAGGGAGCATAACGAGGGGAGGAGGTGTGTGGTGGGAAAAAGCAAGCAGCAGTGCTCATTAGAGGCACAGGGAAATGATGCCTTTCATACCTGCTTCTCTCCCTTTTGCTCCCTCCATCCTTCAGACAGAGAGACCGTCGGCGCACGCAGCGCGTGTCCTCAATTATTAATGGCAGCTGCTTTGTTTTATTTAATGCCGTGGTTTTGATTAGTTTGTTCTCCAGGGATAGGCTCTTCCTTCTCCCTGTTTCCTCCTCCTTTCTCTGATCCACCTCCATTCCATCATTTTTCCCCCCACAGGAATGATGCTGCTTTTGCCAGGTGCTGTGCTCACCTGTGAGGCAGGCAGGCACAAAGGGCCAGGCACTGCACAGCCCCTTCTTGGGAGAGGCTGAGCCTTGCTGGAAAATAATGAGAACTGGCAGGTCTGATGATCCAAAGCCGAGAAACATATGCCTGGGCTGCCTCTTTCATCTCTGTAATTGGGTTTTTCTACTCCTGTCAATTAGGGCCTTTTTCCTCTTCCTCCTGGCCTGTGAGTCTCCTTGCTCAGTGTGAGTGTCTGAATGGCTGATCACAGGGGTGGCCCTGGGGAAACCGGCACCAGGGGGATGCACAGGGGTTTGTGCAGCATCACAGCATCCCACTGGAAAATCCTACAGCTACTTTGACGCAAGGGGGAGGACTATTTCTGCCCGAGAGAGATTAAACACCTCTGGGCTCAAGGAAGTGCAGGCCTTTCTTCTTATCTCCAGAACAGCCTGGGTGCTACAAAGACAAGTAAATTGTTTTTTTCCTTCTTCCACTTCCCAGCTGTGAAGTTTACCTCCAGTGGAGCATTTATAAAGGATTACTCTTAGCTACAGCAAAGCCCACTGCTCCTGCACTGATGGTCAGAGGCTGGTTTGAAGGAGGCAGCATCTGTCCAGGGACAGCAGTGTCTGTTCAGGGAGAGCAGTGTCTGCAGGGGATGGCTCCTTACCTCTCCTCAGTGTCTGCAGGGGATGGCTCCTTACCTCCTCCTTTGACCTGGCACCTCTTCTCAAGCCCTGGCCCCATCTCTGGACACATGGGCCATGAGGCTGCAGGCAGCAGGCCAGAGCCAGGGAATTCTGCTTTTATCCAGCCTGGACAGCCTGTCTCCTGGTGGGAAAAATGTTAAACTCAACAGCTCAGGACTTGGTGAAAAAAGTGAGGGCTAAGTTTTAAATTCTGCCAAATTCATCACATTCATTTTGTCCTGCTCATCATCTCGTGGTTGAGCAGGACAAAACCTCATGGCTGTTATTTCCAGCACAAACAGCAGCTCGTTTCCAAGGGGAATGCAGGGCTGAGAACTTGGGCTGTCAGGCTGGGGGCAGTGACTCCGTGTCAGCATTCACCCCTGTGATCACCAGCACAGTCACCAGTCTGCATGAGCTGGAAAACACTGAGAATTTTTTCCATGAAGTGGATTTGAAGATAACTTTGTCCCACAAAAGAAAAAGAGGCAAAAGCTATTAGTTTTGTAAATACTTTGAATCTCATGTTGCTTAAGACAATCTTCCTCCCCATTTTTGTTGTAAAGGTGAAGTGAAAAAAATATTATTTTTAGTTTTTCTTGGCAACTGCAAACAAGATTCAAAAAGGGTTACTTGAACATCAATGTATGCAAAAACTCCTGTTATAAATACAGGTGCAGAAAACTGATAAAGCCCTTCCTTTCTCTTGCTCTCTCCTTGTACTTTTTGATCCAGTGTTCAGAATTCTGTCGAAAGTACCTGATATTTTGTGATTCAGGATAGATGTGAGCAGCCAGAGAGCAGCTGCTCCAGGACCATCCTGGACTCTGCATTTCCTACCTGTTTGCAGAAATGGAACAGCTTTCCAATTGGAAGGATACTGATTTTCCAAAGAATCTCTATTACTACAGATTACAGATACTGCAGCTAAAGCTGTCCTCACTTCTCTCTTAACCATACACAGTAAAGTTGCAAATTAGACATAAAAAATTGCTTTTTGTATATATATATATATATATATATATATATATATATATGTATATCTAATATACAATACATAATATATGGAATATAAAATATAAAATATAAAATATAATATATAATGTATAATATATAATATATATAGTATATATATTTATATCTATATATTATATTATGTTATATATATTGTATTGTATTATATTATATTATATTATATTATATTATATTAGTGTGTGTGTATATATATAATCTGTATATATATATATATATATATATATACAGATTATATATATATATATATATATATTCTGTGTGTATATATATATATAAAATCATATAATCTGTGTATGTGTGTGTGTGTGTATATATATATATATATACATAATTTTCCAACCAGGCTATTCCCAAAAGGGACACATGGGGAAGGTGGCTGTGCATGTCTGTGCATGCAGGAACATGAGGCACACACTCTTTATCCTTCACCAGTTTTTCACCTGAAAAAAATACTGCAGTGATCAAGCACTGCTGTATTTCATACAATACTGATCTTTGCACAACCAAATAGGTTTATCTGAGTAGCTGTCAACAGCAGACATCTGGGGGTAGTTATACATCAGCCTTGCTGTTTAAAAAAAATAATAAAATGTGGTCAGATTCAAAGAAGACAAATGATTTCACAAGCCTCAACACCAATTAAATGTGTATTTCATTTTCATATGATGTATTGCAGGTGTCTGGGGGGCCTGCTGTGGCTGTCTCCCTGCATGTGCAGGCAGGGAGATGCAGCAGAGGAGCACAGGTCCCTGCCCAGCCTGGATGGTTTTCCAGCCATCCCTGGGCCCTGGGGAGAGGAAGAACCATTTGGAGCTCATGGGAAAGGGGCTTCCCAGAAGGAAGCACTGGAGTAATTAATGCTGCTGAAGAGTGAACTCCAAGGAGTCTGTGACTAGAACAGAGATGCACTGATGAGTCTGCTCAATCAGGGCACAGTAATGAACAGATCCACAGAGTCTGCATGGATCAAATCCCTCTCGGATGCTGTGACTGAAATTACACCAGGCTCTGCTGAATATTGAGGAATTATTCTAATTTAAGACAAAGTGCCCTGCCTGCAGGGGACTGACACCTCTCCAAATCTCACAGGAGCAGGTGAAAATGAGAGAAGAAAACTGAATACCGCGCCTGAAGTCTTCTAATGACACACAACATATAGTTAAGATAAAATCTTTAAAGTTACATTAAGGTAAATATGCTGCTGCTCTTGCTGACCACCCTGCTGTGGTATTTTTGGGGTCCCCCATTGTGGGGAGGAAAGATGAATTGGACTCCATGTTCTTAGAAGGCTAAATTATTATTTTATTATATTATATTAAAGAATGCTATACTAAAACTATACTAAAGAATAGAGAAAGGATACAGACAGAAGGCTTAACAAAATACTCATGAAAAACTCATGACTCTCCAGAGCCCTGACACAGCTGATGGTGATTGGTCATTAAGTCAAAACAATTCACATGAAACCAATCAAACAATGACCAGTTGGTAAACAATATCCAAACCACATTCCAAAGCAGCAAAACACAGGAGAAGCAAATCAGATAATGATTGTTTTCATTTTCTCTGAGGCTTCTCAGCTTCTCAAGAGAAGAATCCTGGCAAAGGGATTTTTCAGAAAATATAACAGTGACACCCTTCCTAGCAACCAGAAACCCAAGGAGCAAGCCATAAAATCAGCTTTTAACCTGGACCTCTGTATCTGTCAGAGGACAGTGGCCTGAATAATAAGCTCAGCCTTAAAGCTCTAGCTGGTCTCATATTGCCAACCCATTCATCACAAAGTGATGATCTGCATAATTGTTTTTGAAGAATGGCAACAAAGCAGGCTATGTCATTTTAAAATTTAGCCCTGAATTGTCTTTCATAATAAACGAGGGCAACATTTTAAGTTTTGAGCCTTTAAATCGTTTACACCTTCTAAAACAAAAAAAGTATTTGTATAATGCTTTATGTTTTTTGCCTCTCCCAAGCTTTCTCATTTATTTCCTCTTCTTCCATCATCTCAATTACCACAGAAAGTGGATAAATGCCATGAAGACAGATGCAGCTTGGACATCTCTGAGTGCCCAGGAGGAATTCAGGTCCCTGGAGGGGCAGGAGTCTGAGTTCAATGCAAATTTCAGACAAAGCAGAGGAGGGACCAGCACCTGGCTCCTTCACACTCCAGAGAATGATCTAATTGCTGGCTATTAGTCCTCTATGTGACCCAAAAACCTGCCTGTGCCTCTTGCTGAATCTTAACCCAGGACACAATCGCTGGGAATTGGAATTAGGTGCTGAAATGATTTGGTGCTGCAAAACTGGCAGTAGGCAAAGTCAGGGGAAGAAATGTCACCCTGTCCATTATCTTGTAGATTGGTTGTCTACAAGCAGCACAGTGACACAGCTTCAGCTTGTTTGGGCACAACAGCCTCATGAGTTTTGGCCCCAGTTTTCAGGCACCTCAGATTCTGCTTTGGCAAGTAGACTTGTTATCCAGAAGAGTCACTTACCTCAGAAATGCAAACATCAGATTCAGGATTAGATTCCTGTTTCTCAAGGCTGTGATGCTTTTCTGAGAAGTGTCCCCAGGTGCCCAGGTCACATCCTGTTCTTTTATCCAGTCTCAAACAGCTCCCTTGATTTCACTTGTCTGAGCGTGGACCTAAACAAATTCTGACCCCTAGGAACCACCTTTGGTGAAATGAAGGAGATAAAACCACAGAACACAGAGCTTTTGTAGGAATTAAGGGCTTTGCCATCTCCTTCAACCTCCACCAACTCTTGCTGAATAATACTCAACATTCTATAGCCATAAAAAACAGCAGAGAGGTTGATTTCCCAGTGTAGCTCTTTTTTTTTTTTTTAATCTTTCCAGCTTATCTGAAATCCTCTGATCTGCTTCACTACATCCTGACAGCTCCAGCCTGACGGTGGCAGGAGAAGGAGCCTGCTGAGAAACAGCTGATCCCTCTCTGTGTCCAAGGCTGCTCCCCCAGGTCCCCAGTGCCACCTGGTGTGTCCCATCTGGGTGGGGACACGGGGCAGCTGTGCTGGGGAAGGGCAGCAGGTGCCTGAGCAGAGCCAAGGGCTGAGCCTGGCCTGGGCCAGCAGCCTGGGGCACAGTCCTATGGCTGTGGTGGCAGGGTGCTGGTCAGAGCTGCCACCTTCCTGAAAAAGTGTCCTTGGGAAGAGCCCTGGGGGCACAGGCATGTCCTTAGAAAGATCCTGGGGACACAGGAATGTCCTTAGGAAGAGTCCTGGGGACACAGGCACACCCGTAGAAAGATGTCCAGGGGATACAGGCATATCCTTCAAAAGATGTTGTGGGGCACAGGCACATCCTTAGAAAGATCCTGGGGGCACAGGCATGTCCTTAGGAAGATGTTCTGAGGGCACAGGCATGTCCTTAGAAAGATGTTCTGGGGACACAAGCATGTCCTTAGAAAGATCCTGGGAGCACAGGCACATCCTTAGGAAGTGTCCTGGGGGCACAGGAATGTCCTTAGAAAGATCCTGGGAGCACAGGCACATCCTTAGGAAGAGTCCTGGGGGCACAGGCACGTCCACACTCTCCCTGGGTGATTTCAGCTCCTTTAGGATCTGCATTACACAGAAGAAGAGACGAGGTCTTCATGTGGAGATCCAAGGAAAGGATCCCTCGTTATTGAGCCTCTTCTTCCAAGGGGGTCCAGGGATGAAGAGCCAAACAGGCAGGGAAACCAGGGGTTTATGCGGCATTGACATTCCCTGAACATGATTCCTCCGCTCAGGGTTTCTCTCCTGGGAAGCTGAGAGGCCTCAGAGAAAAGGGAAACAATTCTTATCTCATTTGCTTCTCCTGTGTTGTGCTCATGTAGAATGTGTTTGGGGATTGTTTACCCACAGGTGATTGTTTCATTGGGTTCTGCTGTGAGTTGTTTTGACCCATTTGCCAATCAGGGCCAAGCTGTGTCAGGGCTCTGGAGAGAGTCAGGAGTTTTCATTATTATCTCTTTAGCATTCAGTAAGTATCTTTTCTGTATTCTTTAGTAGAGTATAGAATTCTTTAATATAATATAGCATCATCAAGTAATAAATTAGCCTTCTGATGGAGTCAGATGCATCATTCCCTCCCCTCCTTGGTGGACCTGCAGTTACAGCAAGTTTATATAGGGATAGTGAGGGGCGGGGCAGAGAGCTGGGACGAATGGGATGAGGGCACAGGGGTGGGACAAACGGGAAGAACCAATGGAGTACAAAGAATCTACATAGAGTAACAAAGCATTCGGGGGGGGGGGAAACCCATTTCCTCATCATAGCCTGGAGGTCATGGCTTAAGGGTTGGTTCTCCAAGGGCGTGTGGCAAGTTTGTCATTATAGGACACAAAATAAAATTACATGGACACTGGAACCTTCAAGGAAAAAGACGGGCAGTTTAATTTCTGACTCCAACATTCATAGATTTTCAAAAGTGACAGTGGATTGGAGGATGACAGTGCCACCTCTCCAATAACGCTGGACAAACCAACAGTCCATCAAATTTCTCCTCCTCCAGAAAAGAAAGCAAAACAATAATTATTTACAGAAAAGCGCGTGAGAAAGTTCATTACAAGAATGTAGACATCAGAAGGCTTAGAAGAACTTAGAAGAAGAAGGTGACATGTCTTCAGCTGGTTTTGAGGCCTCCACCCATGGCCAGGCTGAGTCCCCTTTACCTGCTCTCCGTTGTGCTCCCTTGAGAGGGAGATTCCTCTTTGATCCCAAATAAACATGAGAGTTCATGCTGTGCTGGTGGCAGCAAGTTAAATGGAGCACTGGTGTTCCATAACTGAGAGATGTGGAGTCACAGGAGGCAGCAGGGAAGGAATGGCTTTGAAGTTTAGCTTCAGTGCATCCCTCGGGGGTTTTTCGTTTTCTTTTTTCTCCTTATGCTCATTTTTTGCTTTTAAATATATGTATTTTAAATGGTTATGTAAATAAATGAGGATCTGGGAGAGGATCTGCCACAGCACAGCAAGGAAGGAAGTTTCTATGCACCAGACAAAGAAATAAAAGACGAGAGAAATAAAAGATGAGGTGCAGCCCCTTCCCTTGGTAGCAGTCATTAACAATACCAGGCTGCTGCACTGGATGTTCATACCTTTCTGTGGTGCACCCTTGTGTGTTTGCTATTTGCAGCTCATAATTGAAAATTTTCTCCTGCTTAAAAGCCCCAGGGAGGAAATATCAAAAAAGGAAAAATCTCCAACTTGCTACCAATCCCAAGTTCAGGGGGAAGCCACCAAAACCCTTCCAGTCCTTCCTGTGAGCTGTAGGGTGAAACATAAAGTGTTCCTCCAGGATCTGGAGTCCAGGCAGGTCATAGATACTCTGCAGTAATTTGTCATAAAAGAAGCAGGAAGAAAAGCACTGAAAGAGGGAGGAAGAGGTTCTTGCTCTAATTCCATAACATTATATTTGTTTCCTAACTGAATTAAAAATCAAAGCAGAATGTATTGTCCTCAAATGAAAGCAATTTTTTTAAAAGTTGTCTTTCCAAATTTGTGGGGATTTAAAAAAAAAATCAAAACAAAGAAAAGGAAAGTGTTAAATTGCTTAAAACAAACTGAGCAAGGTGTGGCTGAGATCACTCAGTGCTATGGTAGGCACAGTACTTATTCTTTTATATCTTCTTCTTCTTTCAGACTGGAGACCAGAGAAGGAAAAAAAATATACTCATTAGATGATGAAGAGCAAATCAGAACTGCTTCAACACTGGAGCTCAACACATTCTGAGAGATTTTAAGGTCATCTTGCTAGACAGTAAAGGAAATGATTACGGGAAATATTACACTTCATGCTTCTGCAGCTGGATTAAGTGTTTTATTACTTACCACTGAGGACACTTCTGTTTGACACAAATATATTTGTTAGAGTATTTTATTAAATTACAGCAAACATCTGAATTCAGAGTGGGGCTATTGAGAAGCTAAATGTAAGAAGAATTGACATTACAGTGTCTCAGCAGCAGCAAAGCTGTAATCAGTGTTGACAGATATTACTCATGTGCTTCAGGCTCAACAAGAAGCTGTTCAGATACCACCATGGAGGAGAAAAGGATGAATTATCAGGAGTTCCCTAGGAGCCCAGCACCATGGAGAAAGGCTCTCCAGAGACACTTCTCCCCATTTTTCACCAAGAGCTCTACAAAACTGAGGGCTGTATGTAAATAATTGGTAAATCAGAAAGATTTGGCATATTTGTTAATAGTTCTGCCTCCTTACCATCCACGACTGCATAGACAGCTTATCCATCACTTTCCAAGTGTCTGGCCCCTGGAGCTGTAGACAAATCGTAGGCAGAAAATGAAACTATCCCACTGAGTCTTTTCCAAGCAAATTTTTAAAGCTCGTTTCATGAATTTTTTAATTACCATTTGATTTTTTTTTTTTTTTAATGTTTGGAAACAGTAATTTTAGATCCTTGATTTTGCTGCTCCTGGCAGGGGGGTTAGATTAGATTAGGAAGGGCTGGTTGCTGGTGCCTGCTGCACCCCAAGACATCCTGCAACATCTTGGTAGGACCAAATCCCACATCAGGGCAGCTGAAGGGCAGCAAGCCATTCCTTCTGTCTCCCTTGGACATGGGAGGCAGGAGGAGAAGTATAAAACAGTATCAACAGTGGGGGATCCCCAGTGGGATCCTCTTATATAAGTAATTTCTAATTCCAGACTGGAAGGAAATTCTACTCAGCAATTAAACCAGTGCTCTGTAATGATGTGGGTGCAATGTGACCCATTTTTTTGTTAGCTGTCACACAAGAAAACTGCTGTGCAGGGAGCATTTTTCACTTCTCCAATATGTTAGAGGCATTTTCAAAGGGTTAAAGGCCTCTTGTTCAGCACAGGGCAATGAATTTCCCAGAGGAACATTCTTAGGCTTATCCCTCATTTCTTTCACTCTGCTTTGTAGTCCTGGGAGTCATTAGTGCACAGGTACATCTCAAGACATTTTTGAAATACCTTAGGAATTGCACAACTGAGATTGCTTCCTCTCTCCAGCATGCAAATCATCCCTAAAAGGGTTTTCCTGGAAAACAATTCCTTACATTCTTTCCCAGGGGTATGTGTTCTTTTATTTGTCAGGGATCAAAATGCTTATGTGGGGATGCACAGGAGATATTTAAACCCAGAGTACTTTGAGGTGGCAGCAGCTTTTTCTTCCCTTTATTTTTTCTCATTCTTTTCCCCATTTATCTGCTGAGCCAGAAGCTCAGGAAAAAAAACCCCAAACCACATTTAAATGGTTATTCAGCGCCTTAATGTGCTGAAACTAACCAGTTTCTCTGCAAAATTCACTTAGGCATCAGATGTTTACCTGTAACTTCTTGTTGTGGACAAGTTTTTTTCCTTTATAGTGTCATAGATGAGTAATGCAATGATTGACTTTCACAATTAACAGACAAATATCATGGATACAGGTTAAGAAAAGTTTTATAGATTTATAGTTATGTTGTACCCTCTCACATGGGTATCAAGGGACACCTGGGAGGGTTGGCTTGTCACTGTGGAACGCCTGACTCCAATTAGGATTTGAAGAAGAGATCTCCACCACTGGACAGAGAAGAAGGGGTGGATGGACAGAACTTTGGGAGGGATTAAAGGGTTAAAAAGGGAAAACCTTCATTGTGAGGGGGCTGGGCAGGGAAAATCCTTTGCTCCCTTTTTTCTCTGTTCAGTCTTTTGCTGTATTTTCGGTAAGGTTTAATAAACTTTCCCAAACTATGAAAAGCGGGGAGCTGTTTCTCACAATAGACTCCTTGGAGTTTGATTTTCCTTTCTCAAAGTTTGCATGCAGTCAGGAGTGCCTCTTGCAGGGAGCTCCATCCCATGCAGGTCAGTGGGGCAGGATTACCCTCAGGGGTCTGCAGAACTTCTGCTCAATTTTTGACCACAACCTGCCTGACCTTTAAGTCTCCAGCCTGCAATGAGCAGCAGGTGTCACATGTATGAAACAAGGTACTACATATTTGCTCCTAATTAAAAAATCCTCATGAAGTATCCAAATCCCTCAAGGATTTCCAGGGATCAAACCCAAATGAGGACCCTCATTTAATTGCATCTCCCTGAAGACAGACACAGGCAGTCTTTCCCAAAGTTCAGTGTCCTGGGTGGAGATGTTGGATGCATGCTCATGTTCCAGGGATTTTGTTAGGAATTAAAAGCAAAGACACCCAGGTCACTGATAAATTGCAGTTTGGCCATTCACATCAGGACTGAGATTTACACAATTGGGCAAGAGGCAAGAGCTTTGGTGACCAACATAGAGAGCATTTCAAAGTCTCCAGCAGTTTATGAGTTCAGACAGACCAGCAGCTCTCTGGGCTGGTCCCTGCTAGAGCTCCATTGACTGACTCCACAGGAATTCTTCCTCCAGACTCTGTTCTGCTGCTTCACTACAATAAAACAGTTACAGCTGAGATGGGATTTCTAGTTCCTGGAAGTCTCCCTCACAATGAAGCTGGCTGATAGAATCCTGGATTGTTTTTTCCTGGTGTTAGCAACCCTGAGACAAAGCCCCTGGAAATGATAGCACCATGTAGAGAAGTTCAAGGGTCTAATGCAACAAAGGACCTGTGTGTTCAGCTCTTTTTCTCCTTTGCAGGAGAAAAGTCTCTTTCTTTTTTAGTTTTCTCTCTGGAGAGAGCTTTATTTAAAATTCTGTTTGTACATCCTCTTTTTTTTTTTTCTTTAGTGCCTTTGGGCCTTGAGAAGTCTGGAAGCTCAAGAATTCAAACTTCAAGGAGGTTGTTTAGAAAAAACCTTCAGTGTGCTACAGCATTTTGTAAACCCCAGATGGAGGCTGGTGCCTTTGATTATTCATACATGCCATTCAGGCTCTGCCTCTGTCAAATATTTTTTATTTCCACACTATTGGATGAAAAATTCCCCATGCAGCAGTTGCCTTGTGAAGCAGAAAATGTTAATGTTTGTGTCTACTGCAATGCACCTCTGGCAGGAAAAACAGAGGCTCTGTGCAGGGAAATCTTAGTGTTGTCAACCCCTCTTTTCAGGTAGAATGTGCACCTGTGTCATATTTTCATATAAATGCTGTAGGTTGGTCTCAGCAGAGAACAAAGAGCTTAAATTTATGGCTTGCCTGGCTGTGGTTGTCCCCTGCAGCTCATTTGACAATTCATCATCAGCCCTTGGTGCAGCTCAGGATGTCACCTATCAGAGGATAAACCCTTTGGCCATGTCATAAATTTAACATTACACATTAAATATCTGTATTATTATAATACTGACATAAGATGCTTTACATGTATTAAATCTTTAGAACTTCATACAAAGAGATTTTGACTGTCGTGTCCTCCCCAGGCTGTAGCTCCAGTAATTATACACGATATTCCTCTCATAATGGACCAGAGTGTCCAAAGCCAAAATTAATGCAGCACCATTGCAGCTCTGCAAAGTCACACCAAGATGGACTGGCATCATCTTCCTCCCCTTCATCCCTTGTCCATGTTGTCTTATATACTGCAAGAGTTCTGTATCATTACAGTGCAAGGATTCCATATTGCCAGAATTTCATATCTCCTCAATGTTTCTCATAGGCAGCTCCTCTAAGCACTGACTGTTCCTGGTCCTTGCAGCAGCCACCTGACTCTTAATCCCGCCAATCCACTCTTTTATAACACTGTTCTTATTGGCTACAGGTGTGGCCTGTTAACATCAGGCCTGCTCCTAATCTTTAGTAATTGCTCCAGCTGCAACTCTATAGAATGTAATATTACATTCTACACCACCTTCATTCACCCATATTGAATCCCCCTCCATTATTACAATACTGACATAAGATGTTTTACATGTATTCAATCTTTAGAACTCTATACAAAGAGATTTTGACTGTCATGTCCTCTTCAGGCAGTAGCTCCAGTAATTACACAATATTCCTCTCATAATGGACCAGAGTGTCCAAAGCCAAAATTAATGCAGCACCATTGCAGCTCTGCCAAGTCACACCGAGATGGACTGGCATCATCTTCCTCCCCTTCATCACTTGTCCATGTTGTCTTATATACTGCAAGAGTTCTGTATCATTACAGTGCAAGGATTCCAAATTGCCAGAGTTTCATATCTCCTCAATGTTTCTCATAGGCAGTTCCTCTAAGCACTGACTGTTCCTGGTCCTTGCAGCAGCCACCTGACTCTTGAGCCCACCAATCCACTCTTTTATAACACTGTTCTTATTTGCTACAGGGGTGGCCAGTTAACATCAGGCCTGCTCGTAATCTTTAGTAATTGCTCCAGCTGCAACTCTTTGGGGGATAAGATTACATTCTACACCATCTTCATTTACCCATACTGTATCCCCCTACATTATTATAATACTGACATAAGATGTTTTGCATGTATTAAATCTTTAGAACTCCATACAAAGAGATTTTGACTGTCATGTCCTCTTCAGGCTGCAGCTCCAGTAATTACACAATTTCTGGTCCATTCCTCTCATAATGTAACACAGTTTCAAAAGCCAAAATTAATGCAGCACCATTGCAGCTCTGCGAAGTCACACCATGATGGACTCAAGCACCTTCCTCCCCTTCATCCCTTGTGCAGCTCTGCAGGGACTCAGCCCAGCTCAGCTTTTCCTGTGACCTTGGGCAGCACAGCTCATCAGGCAGGGCAGGGAGGGTTGATCCTTGCTGGGCTTGCAAAGGTTTGGGCTCCACAGACAGCATGGGGGTCTCCAACAGGAGTATTTTCATGGCTTGGGCTGCCATATCATTCCAGCTGTGCCCATTTCTGCTCCCCAGGCAGCCCTGGGAAGGGATTTACCTGCAGTGACATTCCCCACTGGATCTCAAAATGGAACCAGACAGCAATGTCCAGCCAGCTAAAATCTGCTGATGCCCTTGCCTAAGCAAGCCCAAAAGGAGAAGCCAGAAAAACAAGAGAGGTACCCAGCTGAAGGGTGAGGAGTGTGCTGAGGCACTGGCTGATCTGAGAGCAGTGAAATCTCCTCCTTGGAGATCACAGAATATCCTGCAGCAGAATGGACCCAGAGTGATCACTGAGTCCAACAACAGAAACTCAGCTGGAGGAGGCTGTGAGTGACCTCTCCTAAGCTGGCCTCCTTTTTGGGGTGCATCAGAAACATCCAGAGGTCCCTCCCAACCTGAATTATGCTACAACTCAGGCTTATAGATGGGATAAGATGAGGCCCACAGGACAGAGGAAATAAGATTGGGATTGCCAACAAAACCTCTTGCTCTTGTCCCTCCAAAGGACAGAGGAGAGGGATTTGCATCTCAGCCAGAGTCATGTTAGGGCTTGATTTTCCAGAGAGGAAACACAGCTTGAGAACAAGTGTATTTATTTGATTTTCATTAGCTAGGCACAAAAATAACCCTGTGTGTCAGCTGAACTCTCCTCATGCTTTTCAGTTTTACAGATTTTTCTCAGAAAGCTTCCAAAATTTAGAAATATTCCCAGGCAACCTTCCAAAATTCAGAAAGCACTGAATATTGAACACTATTTTCCTCCTTCTAGACTCCCTCATTAATTTTAATCAGCAGGGAATACATTTTCAAAGTGGCACTTAGAGGCAGACAAATCACGTTAAAAAGTGAGGGTATTTCCATCCCTAAATCACCATGACCAGCTTTAAATCATACCGGAAGGCAGCTCATTATCCTGCCCAGGCACAGAGTGAGGCAGAGGGAAAACTCTGGGTGCCAGAACAAGCCTGAGGAGTTTTTGCTTGAGGAACCTGCTCTCTTTGCACATGCCTAGGTGTCGAAAGAAGGAGACCAGGACACCAGATGGTTCATCACAGGTCCAGTTTATTGAAGAAAGCATCAAACATTTATACAGCAAATAATAAGCTTATGAAAATTCTGTAAGCCAAGCAATCTATTGGTTAAACTATACCATTAACTCTTCCTCATTCCTTTGGGCCTACATTCTCTACTTCTCACGTCTCGCTGTCCATTTCTTTATCATACTCAGCTAGGCCCAAGGACACGTTATCTTGCAGGTGCAGGACTTGGAATTAGCCACGGCTTTGTACTTTTCTAGTCTCTAGTCAGCTAAATTCCCAACACCTAGGAAGGATCCAGGAGCAGGATCCCCATCCCTGGCACCTGTGTCTCACAAGAGCTCTGTGCAATCTTCTTTTTGCTGCCCACTCCACAGAGCATCTCAGAGTCTCTGGTTTTTAACAGGGTGAAAGAACAGATGTTAACTCCACAGGTCTCCACCCATTTGAACAATACATCAGCAGAATTGGCATCTCAATCCTTGTCCTCTCACTCCACAGACAAGATGTCAGGTTAATTGGTGCTCTGGACTTGTGTTCGCACGCTGCATTTTTGTTTTAATTACACCTCATTAATTTTCACCTTCTAAGCTTACAGAGAGCAGTGAGAAACCCAAATACTCACTCCCATTTTTCATGCACCTTCATTTCTTTCCATTCTGGGTACGTGATATGCACAACACACTGGCACCAGAACACTTGGCAGCAGAATTTAAGGCCCAAGCACAAAAGCATTTATTCTGTCACTTGCTGAGCTCAGTGGGATGCTCAGGGTCTCACCAGGAGCAAAGAGCAGCAATGCTTGGCTGAATTGGAGCCCTGAGGAGGAGGCCAGGATCACACAGTGAGCTAGAAAGTGCTCCAAGAATAAAACCCAGGAGCTCCCTGGCTCTGTGGTGCCCATTCAGGACACAGGATCAGGCTTCCTCTCTGCACTGATTTCATGTAAGAGCACATGATTTGGGGATGGCTGTGCATCCCTGCAGTGACTCATGTTCCAGGTAACCAACACAGGAAATATTTGAGGAGAGGGATTTGACAAATCTGAACATACATAATTGAGACAAAAAAAACCCTGCACAATTAACTGGCTTGAAAGCCAAAATTAAAAATAATTTTAAAAGATAGGTCCTAATTTTTTAATAAAGACAGGTTAAAATATTTAAATTATTAATTTATATATATATATATATATATATAAATTAATAAAATAAATTCACATATATAATCAATTATATATATAATTAAATAATTGTTAATTATTAATTTAATTTTTTTTAAAGATATGTTTTAATTTTTTAATAAAAAAAAGATAGGTCAAGGTATTATCTGCTAGTGATAGGTGATGAAAACAATGAACTTCAGGGAATGTGACATTTGTAGATTTTCAAAGAGTACTGACAACTTTGAATGAGGCTCAACACCACATTTCCTCAACCCTCCTTACAAAAAAGTAATGCTAAAACACATAAAAAGGAACACTCAATTTTTTATATAAGAAACAGTTAAAGTGGCCCTTCATGACACAAAGCCACTCATTAAAGCTTTTCTTTCGCACAAAGGAAAAGAACAAACCACACACACGAGATGACCCCAACAGCTGCCTCTGCTTTGTTTTGTTTAATGAGTTCTCCTGGGGCAGATTCCCCCTGGCACAGACACAGAACCTCACCCTGCGCAAGCTCTGCTCCCACTGCACATTGGAACAGAGTCCTGGAGCTCCTCCTGTGCAGAGCTCCCTCTGCAAACACCTCCAGCACCACTCCCAGCCCCTCCTGGAAACCTCTGACATTCACAGGCCTGCAATGCAAACAGCTCTGAACCTAAATATCAGCCGAGACATTCCTGAACTGCCCCCGGTGCTCTTCCCATGAGACAGCCCCACCTCAACAGAGATGAAGCACAATCATCAGCCAGTCATGGCTGGAGGAAGGATCAAGCATGTCTCCTACTCCCCTCCTTCCCATGTTTGAGATAATCATGGCATTTTGAAGACAATGAGTGGTTTTTGAAACTTCCTTGGCTGAATACTGGCCTTTATGAAGACCGCTGCTTTGAGGGAGCTGCACATAAAAAATGCCTTTGCTGAATAGCATCATTAAACTATGCAGGCATTTTCTTAGATTATTTCCTCTTATTTGGAAGCTATTCCAAATATCTTCAATTTTACATTAGCTTAAGTTTAGGGATGTCATCATTGCTGCATATTAACTCACTGGCAAAAAAATCCAATTACAAACTCAGCCTGGAATCCAGAATGAAATGCAGCAGATAGTACTAAAATCTTTAGGAATTAGAATAACTGCTGATAAAAAAGCCATTATCTTTTCCTGAATGCTTGGTTGCACAAATCCAACTCAAGGTGAGAACAAACAAGTTTGGAGAACTTCTTTGGCACAAACTTGTTGACCAGGGTCTATAAAAACAGCTTTTCAGAAGCAATGCTCAGTCTGAAATCTTGCAGCAAGAGGATGAAAAAGTCATTCAAGCTACTGGGCCTTAATTCCCTCTCATGCTCCTCTATGCACAACCTTATGCACCAGGATGACTTAAAAGCTGGGAATGGAAAAAATACTGAGAAAATCACAACTCAATATAGCCTGGCAGGGTTGAAATGCTCTTGAAATGGCAGGTGGAATTTTGGAACCCAGGAAATTCCTCTGGCTGCCCTGGAGGGCTCGAGCCCCTGCCCAGGGGACTCAGAGACCTTGGCACAGAGCCCCAGACCCCCAGGGCCTTTGAATTAGCCCTTGGAAAAAACAATTACCAACCTTATATGAAGAATTACAAGTCAAAAGAGTTTAAGTAGAATAATAGCTGGTTTGTCATGGGGTGAAAAATAGATTTTTGGAGCTTTTAGAATGGGGGTTCAGGGGGCGAGATGGAGGAATCTGGGCCTGTCCAGCCTCTCTGCTTCTTCTTCTTGGCCTCAATTTTCTGGGTGATGTTGGCACTTTGGGATTGGTTTAGAGTAGAAGCTCACTGTCTAACATAGGTGATAGGTATTGGAAAGTAATTGTAAATATTGTACATGTAGTTTTTGTATAAAAAGATAACACTGCCCCAGGGCAGGCAGAGTGCCTCTGACTGTCCTGCTGAGTGAACCTCGGCTGGACAGGCGAAACAATTTTATAGATAGGATACAATAAACAACCTTGAGACCGAGAAATGAAGAGCTCTGACTCCTCCTTCAAGTGCTGGGCTAGGAAAAGAGACTTTCTGATGTATCTTGGGATCATTCTGACCAGCTAGAGTCCTGAGAGTGGAAAGCCAGGATCCCTCACCCATTCCTATTGGGATGGGATCAATGAAAGAGTGATGCTTTCCCTGGAGAAAATAGGGGATGCAGGATCTCTGGTATGAAGGCGATTTGCTACTGGAACTTCTTCCATTTCCCTGGATAAGTCAGCTTGGGCCAAGGGCTGTGGGCATGCCATGTCACTGCTGGGCAGCTGCTCCTGTCCCTGTCTCTGGAGCCTCCCCACGCTGAGGAAGGCACCACTGGAGGTGGAGATTGGGCTGGGAAGCAGCAGGGTCCTCAGCCAAGGTGAGGACAAGAATATTGTATTACAGGGCGACCCTAACATCTGGGGAGAATGATGAGGAGGACTCCCAAATATCAGAAGGCTAATTAATTACTTTATTATTCCATATTTTATAATAGTTAATGATAAAATTATAAATTGTATTAATTAAATATTGATTAAAATATAATATTAATCTATTATATTAAATTATATTAAATTATAATACTTTTTAAAGTAATATGATTACTTTATATTCTATATTATTATTCTATATTATATTGCACTACATTACATTGCATCTAAACTGAAACTGCACAAGCACTCAACCAAATCTCGTGACTCTGCTGAGAGTCCCAGCACACACATGTGTATGCAATTGTTCACCTTGGGTAGAAACAATCTCCAGAACACCTTCCACATGAGCACAAGAGGGGCAATAAATGAGATAAGAAATTTTTTTTCTTTCTCTGAGGTTCCTCACTGCGATTCCCAGAAATATCCTTGGGAAGTGTGCCTTGCTTTTCTCTGCGAAGAGAAACGTGGCCACATGTCACAGACATATTTTCTGAAAAATCCTTTTGCCAGGATTTTTTTCTCCTGAGAAGCTGAGAGGCCTCAGAAACGAAATGTGAACAATAATTATCTGCTGCTGTGGAATGTGGCAGGTGCATTTTGATTGGTCTCATGTGGTTGTTTTTATTTGATGAGCAATCACAGTCCAGCTGTGTCTGACTCTCTGGTCAATCACAAGATTTTATGATCATTCCTTTCTGGCCTTCTGATGTCTCCTTTCTCTTTCTTTAGAATAGTTCTAGTATATAATTTTCTTTTAATGTAATATATATCATAAAATAATAAATCAGCCCTCTGAAACATGGAATCAGATCCTCATCTCTTCCCTCATCTTGGGGACCCACAAACACCACAACAGCCACACAAGAACATCTGGGCCTGCTGTGGAGGTTCCAGTTGAGCCTGCACAGAGTACAGGCAAAAAAAGGGCAGCTGGGAGTCTCCCCTGGGAGCAAACCTCTCTTTGCTAAGAGAAACCACAACATTTCCCAGCTTCATTAAAGATTCCTCACCGCTCCCTGGGAGGGTGGAGAGCTCAGCACAAAGGGGCCCTGTCCCCTGGGGTCACAGGAAGAACATGTGTCTGTCTCCTCCTGATGGAAGAGTGGCAGTAGCAGCTCAGATTTGTCTTCTGGAGTCTCTTCCCAATTATCAAAACCAGGTTGTGTGAAAAGCCCATCTGGACACCCAGCCAAAAACATTTTGCACCTAAAAGTAATTTTAAAAAAGAAGAGATCCGTAGCTCTGGAATAAGGGAGCTCTTGAACCCAGAAACCCAAGATGAACTGAAAGAACAGGGTTTTAGTCCAAAGCTCCATATTTAAAGAAGTAAATTTATATTGCTGTTGAGGCCACAAAAGCTCCCAAAATTAACAGTAGCAGATATGTAGTTCCAGCTGCAGTCAAGAGTGCAAAAACAGTTCACTGCTAAAAAGAGCAGAAATTGCCATAAGTATTCTGAAGAGCTTTCCAATTTCCTGAGTTTGAAGTGATTTCAGTCAGTGAGGGTGAGATATAAATGCCAAGGGGATGGAGAATTTAAAAATGCACACAAAGGTACTTTTAGGGAACAAACTCTCAGCAGGTCTCCTTGGCCATGTACCTTGCTTGGCAAACAAAAAATGTTGGAGGAAAACAGCTCCTCAATCTCGCCAGCCCACTCACTAGAGGAGGCTGCGCTGTTAAATACATTTTGGGAAACCCACAGAGTTCCCCTGGCCTCCAGCCTAGGAATGGAAAATGGAAAATGTTACAGGTAAAGCAAGAGCTCGAGCTGTCCTGAGGTGAGAAGAGGCAGAGGATATAGGATCATTCAGGCTGGAAAGGACCTTTAACATCACTGAATCCAAATGTTAACCCATGGACAAGTCCACCAGTAAACCATGTCCCATCTACACATCCTTTCAGTGCCTCCAGGGAGGCAAGGATGGAGACTCCCTGGGCAGCTTGTTCCAATGCTGGCAAACCCTTTTAGTGAAGAAATTTTTCCTAATATCTGATCTGAGCCTCCCCTGGTGCAACTTGAGGCCATTTCCTCCTGTTCTACACCTGGAAGAAGAGTCCAGCCCCACCTGGCTATAACATAATAAGTTGTAGTGATAGAATCTCTCCCTGAGGCTCCTTTTCTTCATCCTCCACCCCCTCAGCTGCTCCTCCTCAGCCTTGTGCTCCAGCCCCTGTCCCAGCCCCATTGCCCTTCTCTGGGCACTCTCCAGCCCCTCAGTGCCCTTCCTGAGCTGAGGGTACAGCACTGGAGGGTGGTTCTTGGTGTCCCTCCAGTCTGGCATCATCTCATGAGGCTGTCCTAGGGTTTTTTTCATCAGGGAGTTAAGAAATCCTTGTTGTGAGCCCTGGACAGCAGCTGGCCCAAGGAAAGGGCAGCAGAGATGCAGCTCAGGATGAGGAGCCTTGTGCCACACTGTAAGAGCCTAAATGAGAGATGCAGGACTCCAGGGGCTCTCCAAAATGCAGTTTATTCCATCCAAGAGGTTACAGCAGTCCAGGGTCGTGGGTGACAGAGCCTGTGCCTACAGCTGTCAGCTCCAGACCCTTTGGTTTTGGTTACAATGCATTCTATACTTTTCTTTGCTGAGCATCTTAACACAGTGGAACCAATCTATACCTTAACTTTTATCTCTAGCCTATCATAACTACTGTAATTACCATATTCATGTTACTGTTCTCCAATCACTTAAAGTTAGTACATTACAGTTTAAGCTAGAAGTTGTTTTTCAGTTTTCTTGCAGTGGAAAATTCTGAGGCCTTTTTTCTACTTGCAACTTTGCTGACTTGTTTGCCTGTGCTGTCGTTCTGCTTGGTAAAACCATCTTTTTTGAGGTGGGTTTATCCTTTGCTCAAAGTCATAAAAACCCCTTCTAACTAACAGACCCTTTGCCTCCTTGGTTATGCAGTAAGACTGGCTCAGCAATTCTTTTCTTCTATATCAAAACTTGCTTCCATCTCTCTTCCTTCATCAGACTCTACATTTAAAAATCTTTCTGCTAAGCACACATATCTGTGAGACTTTCTTGTCAAACTTTCATCCTTCCCAGCACCACACTCTCAGTGACAGAGAGGATCTCACCATTTCCTCCTGCACCTTCCATTCTGCTGCTGCCAGCCCAGACAGGCTGGGAGAAATCAGTTTTAAATGGAGCTCATGATCGAGGGTGGAAAAGCCACCATGGATGTCTGCTAGGAGGGCCCTCAAGCACCTCAGGGGTGGCAGGGCTTGTTTCCCTGCCCTCTGCAGGATCAGCAAGCTGTGCCTGCAGCACCCTTGCAGTGACAGAGAGGCTTTCCCCAGCACCAGGGGTACTGCCTGGGCTGGGTGTGTGGCTTCGGCCACAGGGCAGAGACACCCCGAGACTCTAGGAAAAAAATTCTTTCCCCTGCACCTTTGTGCTAGACACACCTTCCAGCTTTCAGACCAGCCAGGTGTTGAAGATTGCAATGCAAGATGTTTTCCATTACCATCTGTATGGCAGATTACCTTTGTCAGGTGGGCAGTTTGCTTTATCTCTCTCTTTGAGTGACCACATTCACACCTCCCTTGGGAGGGGACATTGCTGATAACAGCTATTGAATGTCACTGCATGGCTGATAAGAACTATAACATCCCATTGGGAGATGCTCCACCCAGGGGGAGGAGCCAAGCATTGCTACCCAGATATAATCCAGAGGTTTTGAGACACCAGCACGGCTTTCTCCATGGGATTCCCCAGAGGAACAGCAGCTGTCTCTGCTTCCACTGAATCTTTGGAGGAAGAATACATCCTTCTCTACAGATTTCCCTTGCTCCAGCAGAACCACCCCTGACACTGCAGGAGGGCTGCAGCCACATTTCCAATGGGACTGCCACCAACACCCTGACCCACAGGGTGTCAGGTTGGGTTCTGACTCTGTCAGTGTTGTTCTAGTGCACTGCATTGTTTATTTTATCCTTTTATTTTTTTTCTTTGTCCTATTAAAGAACTGTTATTCCTGCTCCTATATTTTTGCCTGAGAGCCCCTTAATTTAAAATTTATAGCAATTCAGAAGGGTGAGGAAGGTTCACATTCTTCATTGCAGGAGAGGCTCCTGCCTTCCTTAGCAGACTCACAGAATCACAGAATTTTTTAGGTTGGAAGAGACCTTTAAGATCATTGAGTCCAACCCATACTTCAAGGAAAGACTCCTGTCTTTCCAAACCAAGACACCAGGATACAACCCTGGGCACATATTTTCTGTATTTCAAGCAAATCTCCCCATTCCCATTCACAATTTAATCTGCACACAGGGTTTATGAGCCAAAGCAGTGGTATTTTATCTCAGAGGGTGTGTGGGACAGTCAGTGTGGCCCAGCTCATGTGTGTGGACCCAGCTGGGGGGCTGCAAAGCATGGACAGAGGGGAAAGGAGGCACATGGGGGGGTGCAGAGGGCCCTGAGCCCCCCAAAGGGAGCAATCTCCCCCTTGCAGGCAGATGGCAAAGGCTCGAGGAAGGAGAGAGTGTGTTCACACCTAGGGGGATGATTTGGATGCAGGCAGGGAAATGTGGCAGGGTCTGGCTGATTTGGCTGGGCTGCTGCTCGTTGTTATAGCAACAGGAGGAGCCTGCTGCCAGCGAGGATGGAGCTGAGGATGGGGAACATTTTTAGAAAGCAAAGGAGAGAGTTTGAATGGGTACAGAGACAGAGAGAAGTTGTAGGTATGGAAACCAGGGTGGCAAACGCAGGCAGATGAGTGGGATGTGTGGGAATGGGGGGATTCTCCCCACCTGCATTCTCATGGTCCCATTGCTCCTTCCCTGGGGCAGAGGGAGGCTCTGGCTGGGCTGTCCCTGCTGCTGGGGAGGGCTGCTGGGCCACACAGGGCACAGAGTGCTCTCTGGGGTGACAGCAGGAGGAACACCCTGCTGGTGGTGCAGGCAGTGGAAGGGGGCACAGGGGGGATGGCACAGGGACGGGGTTGCTGATGGGATTGCAGCAGGAGGTAAAATCCTCTGCAGGACCCCAGACTGCAGCAGTGGTGGCTGTCACCACATAAAGCAAAGGAGCAGCTGCTGGAGAAGGCTGCTCCAAACACAACCCTGGCACATTTGGGCTTATCACATCTCCAGCCTGTGCTGAGAGCACCTGGGATCTCTGCAGGGACCTGCCTGTGGATAGCCCCAGAGACTCCACAGGAGCCACCAGAGATCTCTCCATGGTGAACCCTCGTGCTTTAGCACAGGACACCAAACACCCCTCTGTGAATCCAGCTCCTGAACTCTTGAAACACACTCAGTCAAGGCTTTTAAACGCGGAAAATCAGCCATGTGTTAGCGGAAATGTTGATGACATTTGCATAGGAAAATCACGAAATAATAACGCATTTCTCCGAGGAAGCAGCAGTCATTCGGTCTCGACAGCTCAGCGCTGCGGTGTTTTCAGAGGAAAGCTCTGGAGGGAAGGAAAGGCAAGCCCTGGATCCCTGCTTTGCCCAGGAGAGGGCAGCAGGCGGTGGGAGTTGAGCGGGACTGCGGGAGCATCCCCGAGCATCCCGCCCTGGCATCCCCGAGCATCCCGAGGATCCCGAGCATCCCTGAGCATCCCTGAGCATCCCCGAGCATCCCTGTGCATCCCGGTCCCGGCAGCTGCCCGGGCAAGGAAACGCCTGCACGGCAAATCCTTCCAAGAGGCTTTTCATGGCTTTAAGGAGGGCAAGGTGAGTTTGCCCTCACATTGCTTCTATGTATTTTGGGCTTCTTGCTAATCATAGAATGGCTTGGGTTGGAAGGGAATTTATTGCAGGGATGCACCCCTAGACCAGGCTGCTCAGGGCCCCATCCAACCTGGCCTCAAACACTTCCATCCACAGCTTCTCTGGGCAACCTGTTTGAGTGACTCACCACCCTGTGAGTAAAGAACTTCCAACATCTAACCTAAATCTCTCCTCTTTTAGTTTAAAACCATCCCCCCTTGTCCTGTGACTGTCTACCCACATAGAAAGTTGCTCCCCCTCAATTTTGTAGGATCCCTTTAGGTACTGGAAGGCCACAATGAGTTTTCCTCAGAGCTTTCTCTTCTCCAGGCTGAACAAACCCAGCTCTCTCAGCCTGTCTTCCTAGGAGAGAATGAGGAGAGAAGCTCCTGCCCTCGATCATCTTTGTGGTCTTCTCTGCACCCTCTGTGACAGCTCCATGTCCTCCTGGTGCTGGGACCCCAGGGCTGCATGCAGCATTCCTGGTGGGGTCTCTCCTGGTCAGGGGCAATGGAGAAGGAATCAAGGAACAAATTTTGCCACTCTCCTTTTCACCCCCATAGGGTTTTTCTCATCACGGTCCTTTTTGAGTAGGGCTCTGAGATAAAAGCTTTGAGATGTCTTTATTAGTTTCTCATTTATGCTCTGTCAGAGTTTTTATCCCCACCTGCTCCTGGTCCCTGCATACCCAGTATTTCCCATCTCCACTCCTCACAAACCAAGGGCTCAGGCTGGGTTTCCCTCCAAGCTGCAGCAGTCAGCCTCAAACACCCATTTCAGGATCCATCCCAAGGATTCTTTGTTAATTAAATGCCTTTCATCACAAACCAGCCCTGGGAAATAATCCAAAGGCACAGAGGCCTGAATAGGCAGGAAGAGCTTGGGGTGAAAGGAAACAATAGGAAAGGAATCAAAAACACAATGAGACTTCAGGGGAAATAAAAAGGCACAGGGTGCATTAGATGTGAACACAGATGCAGACTGAGAGCATCATCCTCAGAGCTGCTGTTTAACCTTGGCTACAAGGTGGAAACCTTCATCACTCAGGCTCCTGCCTTCCTACTGTCTGTTCCTCCTTTTTCCTCCCCAGACAGCAACTCCTGCTTGGCAGCATGACTGAGTGGCTCTAACTGCAGAGGGGCCTGTAGCAAGTTTGCAGCTCACCTCTTGTCTGGTTATCATAACAATTTCCTAATACACAGGGAAGAGAGTTCCTGGTACTCCTGCAACTCCCTTGCAACAAGAAAATTATAAAAATTGCAAGATCTTTGTTTGAAGAGAATTTACTCCTTGGTATTTAAGAAGTTAATTCTATCAGTACTAGAAGTGAGAGTAAAATTTCCCCAGCAAACCAGAGGTTGTGATGTCTGGGGCCCACTGGGCTTAGCAAATTCCCCCAAATCCACTTTGTTGCTGAGCTCAGCTCATGAAGGTGGCTCCCTGAAATTGTATGGAGCAGAATTCACTGAAAGGATTAGCACCAAAACAAAGCTGGATGAAGACAGGAGCTCAAACTGCACATTAGAGAAAATCACCCCTTATGACCCACAACCACAATGATGAAGGATGTTTCAGGTTTAACAATGTAAATTTAAGGGGTCTCTCTCTTTTTCTTCTGCTACTGATCAAAGCAAAATCCTCATCAGCTTTTCATCAGAGAATCTTTTAGGCTTCATTTACCAAAGGAAGAGTGAAAGGACAGATAACCAGATGGACACAACCCCTCCTTCAGGGAGACCATTTCAGATGGGCTGGGTTGCCATGTCCTGACTCCACAGGCAGCTCCCTTTGCCTTTCTGTATCAAGCAACATTTACCTTAAATGAACCCCACTCAGGGGCTCAGGCTTTCTGGGCACTCTTAATTTTTGAGCACAATAAAGTAGACCTGGCATTTCGATTGCATTATTAAAGGTTTGTTTCCGAATAGCTGAAGAGGGGGAAAGAAACATGTTTCTCCTTCCCATTTAATCAGGCTGAAGTTTCCATGTGCCACCTTCAATCTGTGTTAAACTACTCGTGCTGTCCACCTGAGAGATTAGACTTGGGTGCATAATGGAAGTTAATTTCCAAAATGATTACTTAGATAATTAAGTACTGTGGCTGTAGCAGTGGGTGATTCTGGCTGTGGGAGGTGCTTCCCATCCTCCTCCTTCCCTCACAGCACTGTGGAGATGCCACCTCCCCTCCTGCTGGTCAGTGATGAACCACACAGACATGAAGGGCCAAATCTACTGAAGGCATCCAGTGCCTCATCTGTCCTGGGGCACAAAACTCCATGAAAAAGAGAGGGGTGGTTTGGAGGTGGCATTTGAACTCCTGGCTTCAGAATCCTTGCAAGGTAGACAATGTTCCCTGCCAGTCAGGCATTGTGGGCTCCTGCACAGTCAAAGGAAGGCAACGCACTCCACAGGGCTGATTGCTCTGCTCTGATAGCAAGGAAAAGTGGATGATTAGCTCAAATGCAGGTACTTGAGTTCAGCAAAATCAGCCCAGAGAACAGAAGCAGTCCCAGCAAAGCTCAGAGAGGCACTGCAGGCCATGGGAGGGACCCAGTGCAGCCCTCCCCTAGGTCTGAAGCAATGCAAAAGCTGTGGAACACAAGCACTGGAGTGACAGGCAGGACATCTGTGCTCCGTTACCACCACCAAACACTTCCTGTGGCCACAGTTTCCACCACTTCCATTGAGGAGAGTCATCCTTAATATTGACAGCAGCACAACAAACCTTTACTCTGACAGATGAAAGATTTCAAACAGTTTAAACTGGCAGGGGTAGAGAAAAATCATCTTGTATTTCCATTCCTCCAATCTCAAGTGTTTGTGCTCTTTCTATTGCAAAGCCTTGAGAACCCAACTTGCCCTCCCATTTTTCCCCTCTATAAACATCAGTTCTGAACCCATGGGAACTGCACAGCAGTTATTTTCTTAACTGGTCACTGCAAGTGCCACCAGGCACTTCAGGTCACAGACACTACCCACAGACCCTGTAAGAGCAGCTAAGGGACCTCAAGGTGCTTCTTTCCACACAGCTATGGCGTGACCCAGCCCATCTGCCCAAGGCCACAGGAGCACAGGCAAAGCCCCCAGTGGATTGGTGCTTGCAAAGCCACATGACAGAGCCTATCAGCTCAATGCAGTCCAAAAAAGCAGACAAAAGGAGGATCGTTTTTAATTCTGGACAAGCTACAAAAGCAGATCACATGCCCTCACCATTTTCCTTGTGGAGCTGGAGTGAAATATTGAAGGATAATTCAGAACACATTTGGCTACACTTGAGGAAGGAGAGCACAGGGCAGTGTCTCCAGCAGGCCACAGGAACTCACCCCTTAGGAACTCTGTTCTCTTTTACCTCCCCCTCATCTGAGAGCTCCGGGAGCGGCTCCAGCACCATTGCATCAGCAGAGCTGCCAGGACCCATTCCACATGCCGAGCACTTTCTGAAGGAAAAAACCATTTCCTGACATCTGTTCTGAATTCACTGCTCTCCTCCTCCCCCACCTCATTTCACCCCATGCTCCTCTCTAGCTCCCCCTCCACCGTCACCTGCCCAGCTCACAGGGCTCCCCAGTGTGAGCTTTGTGCAGAGCTGATGGCACACAGCTCTTCCAGCCCGTCCATCCCCTGCCACCTTCCCTCTCTGCTGTTGGCATGGGATTTTGCTTTTTGCACTGAGCTGTCTGACCCTAACCCAGCAAACCCTTTGTGCCTGCACCTTCTTTCTCGTGCCCAAGTCTTTCCTACTAGAACCACACCTTGGAGCACTGGCTAAATTAAAAGCATTGTAGGACTTGAACCCAGGACCAGGCTTGTTACTCTCTTCTCACTCCATTTGAAATGGAGCTATTGCAATGCTGATAATTCCAAGGATTGACAGGGAATGATTTCCACAATTACTTTACTCCCATCAGACATTTTACTTCATGCTCTGCCTCACCTTGCATTACCTGAACAGCTGCACAGTCCTGTTAAAAACTTCCTGCATCTCATTTATTTGAAAGATAATACTGTTTAGAGACACAGCAAACTCTGTCAACTTTTGCACATACAAACAGGGATGCAGGGTTTAAGGAACCAAGAGTCATCATGATCTTGATATTTCCCCCCACACTGCAGAATGTGAAACAATCTGGATATCTCAGTGCAGCCCCCAAAGTTTTGTTTTTGGCAGGATATGACAGACACCACCACATACACCAAGCATGTAGTAGATTTTATTAAGCATAGCTTTGGTTCTAAGTATTCCACCCTCATTCTTGTAATACCTTTAGTTAAAAACAATTATACAAGAGCAAATACAAAAAATATTAAATTATGAAAACAAATCCATTAAGGCTCCCTTTTTATATTTATATATATTTATATATGTACACTCAAACAAGTGCAGATATTAACAGAATGTTAAAGCCACAAAAATGCTAAAAAATTTACTACTATGCTATCAAAAAGCAAGAGTTTTTAAAAAAGTACAAAGTGGTAAGTGAGCAATTTTCAGATCACTGAAGGATTCACTGGATTGCTTCAAAACCCAGAGAGCTGAAGGGCAGAGCAGGAGTTGCTTATGCTCACTGCAAGAGTTTCTTACTTGAGTAGCTGCACAGGACACTTGTGGTGTGACTGACTGGCCACCCATTGAAGGGTTGCCCAATCCTGACTTCAAATCAAGCTTTTTCCTGTCAAAATTGATATGAAGGTGGCTGGGGCTCCTAGGACTAGCAGGACTCAAAGATGTTCTAACACACACATTGATGTTCTGTTCACACAGAGAGTTAATTCCAATGAAAAACAAAAAAAAAAACCACTTCATGCTGTATGTACAAGGGAGTTTTCTGGCCTCCTGTGCTTCAGAAAGAGAAGCTCTACCCTGAATCACAAGCTAACCTGGGGAGAAAGCAGGCTGCCCTTAGCCTTGAGGGCCAGATCCAGCACAGCCACTGAAGCCACACAGGGGGTCCTTGTCCCCCACCACTCCCAGTGCCACTGATTCCATTTCACTGTAAATGTGTGGGAGGATTGCCATGGTCACCAAGGGGAAATGGCTAACACCAAGTGGTGTGCTCAAACCAGAGGAAGGTTTCCTCACTCACTTCTAGACTTCTCCATACTGAGCAGAAGGTTAATGTGGAGCTGGAACCAAGAGGCAGGATGTTTGGTAGGCTGGGAACAGCTAAGATGAAGCATGAGTGGGGTGTGGAGGTGTCAGACATAGTGCACGTGTCAACACAGAATCAGCGCAAGCGTTGGAATGATGTATTGCCAGAAAAGATCCTCTCTTGCCAGGAGAAAGGAAGAAGAGAGGGAAGTACCTGCAGCATTCAGGGTGCTCCTTTGTTGAGATAATACATGGAAGAGTCTTACATTTGGCCTTTGTGTTTTGTATGTCCATAATCTGAACAGTCTTAGACCATCCTCACATTTAATCCTCTAGACGTGAGTCACACTGCAAGTCTAAATCAATGGCAATATGCTTATCACAATTCAATCTACCCTCAATCTGATTATGTCCTCACAAAAAATGCCTGTATCTTAACAAATTAAAGTCTGTATCTAGGAAACATTTCTAATTGTGAGTGTATTGTCCCCAGTGCTAATCTGAAATTGTATTTAAAATGTCCAATACTTATAGGAAAGGCAAAAGGAACTATAAAAACCAAGCAAACAACCCTCCCACCACACCTTTACAATACAAACATGCCACCGCTGATATTAATAAAAAGTGTTCTCAAACAGTTATGTCCAATGTAATTACAAAGTAGAAATTGTTGTGTTTAGCATCCTAAGGCAAAGGCTAGGGATTAGATCCTCAGCAGGTATGTATGAACACAGTTTCAGTGAGAGCTAGGACTGCTCTGACCAAGGAAGATCAGGGTCTGTCCCCACATTGTGAAGATACATCTGCACCCAATCACACCAGGTAAGAATCCAATTCTATAATCCTACATGAGCAATCTGTTCCCCACTCCTCATCCCAGGCTTTCCTGGATAACTAGTAGTCATAAGCATGAAGGATCAGATTCTGTCATCCCTGTGCAAGCTAAGCAATATTTTATGTAATGGCAAGTCACTGGACAACTTGTGGAAAGGCAGAAGATGACAGAATTGGACCCAAAGTCTCAGTGGTAACAAACTTCTTTCTTGAGGCTGAATGAAGGATGGGAAAAAATGAATTTCATTTTATGCCTCACTTTAGGGTAAAAAAATCCATTTCAGTAGATTTCAGTAATTGGTTTGGTCTGGTTTAAACACTTCTCTACTGCAGAAACAGCAATGTGTCTGCAAGCAGAGTAGGAACTGATGGTAGATCAGTTCCAGCAAATGAGTTCAAACACTACCAAGTGATGTGTTAACACTGTATCTGTTCAGCATGTCCTTGGAGGAGAAAGGCCACAACACCAAAGTAAGCAGGATTTCAAAACATGAGAAGTAGAAGACAGATAATTTTGCTTTGAGAGGTAAATTCACAGGTAGCGCTTCACAGACCTGTACACAACAGTGTAACTTTCCAGACAGAGACAAATCAGTCTCTGGAGTCTCCCTGTGAAAGGATCATCAGATTTTCATTCTTTCATAGCCCAAATTCTACATGCCAAACAGCAAGAAATAGGCTTTAAGGCTGCTTAACTTTTCACTGCTGGTGAATTTTAAGCATTCTCATCTTGCCCACACCTACCTATCCTAGTGGGGATGGGCAGCAGTAATCAGCACACCTCATATTCTCCTAGATTTAATAAAAATTCCAACTAAACACACATTATTGTGGGATATACACAAGCTGTAGGTCTAGATGGAGGACATCTACCTGCTTAGCAAAGCTTGATATAACAGGAGGATTTTTGTTCTGATTTAAAGCAAAATATAATCTGTGTATCTCCACTAAACGAGGATCACAAGAGTTAAAGCATTGCAACACTGAAGGAGTTTCTCTATATCCCTGGTTAAAATCTCTGAGAAAGCATGTCAGCCTTGTCCATGACACTGAACTGACACAGACACTCCTTATCCATTGATCTCAGGACTGTATTTGGCAATTGATCTGTTTACGATATTGTCTTTTTAATCCACACGTCCCAGGAATTAAAAATCTCATCTTCAGTAAGTGTCAGCTGATGCTGTTATTTTGCCTCTTGAGGGGCAAATGTGAGACAACTTGCAAAAGCCTCTCTCTCTGCAGGAAAGCTGGAAGTCTAAGCAGGCTCTGGCTCTAGGAGTCTGGTGCTTCTGTTGCTTCCTGGACCGTCCTCCTCAAGTTGCCCTTGACTTTGACAAATTCAGGAGCATTTTCCTGCTCTTCCTGTATCTTCTGCTTCTCCAGTTCCAGCTTAAAAGGGAATCACATGATTAAAAAAAGTTTAGAAAACACATCATTGAAATACAAGACAAAAAATGAAAGGTTTCAATAACTGGCCATGCCAAACTCTTTAAATTGCTTCCTTTCTTTGTCTCATGGAAAAGATAAAATTGCTTTTCTTTGGGAGTATCTGTTCTCATAAACAATAAATCTTTTCAAATCCTTGGCTCTAGCTTGTTCCAGATGTCCACCTTTGCCAGACAGACAAAAACTCTGCAAGCCCAGTACAAGAACAAGATGAAGCATTTTTAAAGAAATTCTTGGACACCTTCATTAAAGAAACAACAGTAATTCCCTTCTCTGGCTTTTACCACAGAACAAGGAAGAATGTGCCTCGTGGGAGAACACGTGAACAGCTACTACTGAGCACACCTGCAGAACTGATTTCTGAAAGTTTAGCTATGAAGTTCTGTATCTAACTTGAGCCTCTTTAAGAGTATCTGGTTTGTCTATCACAAAAAGCAATCAAAATCCAAAAATCTTCATTGGCCCTAAGCCATTCATTTTTGAGAGGCCATTCACTGACTTTTTAACCAAGCTGGAGCTCCTGCCCATGCAGACACTTGAAATTTCCATGTGAGGAATGGAAATGCTCTGTGTGGCAAGGCTCTGCAGTGCCCACAGAATATGGATTGCTTACCCATCCTTAGGGAAGGCAGATCACTTGGCAGAAAGGGAGGAAAAAACCCTTTAGAAAACTAACAAAAGTGCTTGGAATGAGCTTTTTTTGTTGTCTTTTTCATCAGACCAAGGTCTCCCTGATTAATGGGGACCACGTACAGCACACCTTAATAATCTCTGCTTTGTCTCTGGCTCACTGACAGGGGACATGCCTTGTTTCTATAAATCAGAACAATGTCCCTCCAAGAGTCATGTTGTCAATTAATGCCATTCCTGTGATGCTTACAAAGTCACAGCACTGTTTGCATGGGCAGGCTCTTCCTCCTCTAACAGAATTTTCTGATCTACATAATCTATGTTGGATGGCTCAGTTTCAAATCAAATCTTCCCACAAGCTGGGCCCTTAAGAGAAATAAGAAAAATGACAAGATGATATACTTAAAAATACAATAGCTTTCTCCAAAAATATTTCTAAACCTAATTAAAACAAAAAACCCTCAACCTATAATACAACCCTAAAACCTATAATGATTGGATTACACGTAATTTTTAACAGCAATTATTTGGCTTAATTGGTTTCTTTTGAGAAACACAGGAGGTACTGTTTTAAAGCATTTATTTATAGCATTAATTTATTTTAAAATTGCTCGATGCACAGTGACTTCTCTGATGAGCTGTTTCACTGCAGGGATATTTTCTCTCAGGCACATGAAGTGCTTCCAGAGGCACAGAGACATTTGGCTGGTCCTGTGCCTGGCAAAAAGCTTCACCACAAGGAACTCCAACTCCACATCAGCTCCATGCACAGGGCTGGAGGACTTTTTCTTTCACTTGAAAACACCAATGGGCTCACACATTTTAAGACAACAAAAGATCTTTTAGAAGTTATCTAGTTTCTTACATAACCCAGGAGAATCAGTTGGTTTTAATTCATTAAACGTAATTTTGATGTACTACAGCCTAATAGCCATTCTTAGTGGATCATAGTTAGACTACAAAAATTGAGTAAAACACCACAGTTTCATCAGTGCTCCACACACATTCCTGTTGGCTGGAGAAGGAACTAATTTGACCAAAGGCAGACCCCATAAGCAGTTCCTGTACAGTAAGTGACAACAGGTGATTAAAGAGCATGATTTGACTTATCCTAAGAGATACCTGAATTTAACCAGGGAAAATATGACAAAAATTGGCTGCTGCTTCTTTTCTGTCTACAAAGGGAGCCTGAGGTGAGTAGCTCAGATGCAGATGTGTAAATGTCTGTAATTCCTCATCTTACCTGCTCCAGTTTCTGCTGCCGTTTCAGTAGTTCTATTTCCAGGTCTGACTTCTTCTTCTGTGCTTCCTCTTCTTTCTGTTGTTTAATAACCTGATCTCGTTTCCTTTTCTCCATCACCTTCTGTAGCTCTGGTTTGTTCTGAGGTGTAAGACCCCTGCAAGTTACATGAGGGGGGAGAAAAGAGAGATCCATTCCAATTAGCTGGAATTCACACAGAATTGCAGGCAGCTTTACTAAAATCAAGTAGTTGCCTATTTAGATACATTGGGATATAAATAAATAAATGAAAAAAAAACATGCAGACATTTGCCTGATTTCTAACCAGTACCCTAAGCTTTTAAGCCTTTAAGATATTTCCCTTGAATGTGCATGGTAGCATTTCTCCTGTATACTTCATTAACTTTCATCTTTAGCCTTCAGTGTATTATCTTGATTCCAGAAGAATGGACTGAAAAAACCATCACAAATGAAGATATTATCAGAACTAGAAACAAATTTTGGACAAGAAGAATTTGCTTGGTGCCTGATAATTCTGAAGGACTGGGTTCAGACAGCCCTGTGCAGGCTATTCTGTCCACAGAAGTCAGCATGGACAAAACTAAAAAGCAATCTGTCACACTGCTCCTGGAAATCATGGATTCTCTCCTTGCCTTGAAAATGTGACAGCTTTACCCATGCCTGGTTGTGAAGCTATTTCCAGTCAGAGCTCCCAGGCTACATCACAAAGAGCCTAAGACAACAAAAATCCAGAATAAAAAAGTTGCCATCACCTTGGAGACCAGACAAAGCCTGGAGGATTCCCCCTCTGAGAAGCCTTTAGGTGCTACATGAACTGAATGTTTTGAGCCTGTTCAGCACAAACTGCTTTCCAAGCCAGCTACTCTGGAATGAGAAAGCTCCCTCCTTGGGAAGGTGCATGGCATTATCTATACAGGCACACACACGGATACTCACTCCTACTTATTTTTGTGACTTCAGCTGTTTCTTTTATCTCTGTTACGCTGTGATGGTTTCAAAATTTGTTATAAGATTCAAAGCTCTCCCTGTTATTCAGGTATTAGCATCACTTACAGCAGAGCAGGGAGATCTGAAATTTGTCTTTGTTATTGTTGTCTTTCCTGGGAAGACAATTATGTGAAAGCATCCAGCGTTAAGTTTAACATCAACCATTTTTTATTTCAACTTTAAGAAATTCAATAACCTGAATAAGCTTTCAGGAAGAGTATTTTTATCCTTCCTACTTGCAGTACATCTGTGGTTTCCTAATTATTCATTAATATGCATATCTGACAGCATGTCCAATAAAACATTAAAATGCCATTTTATGGTGGCATCTAGGAATGACTCCATATATTATGCAACACTCTATCCCTGTAGATACCCTGACAGCAAAATCAAATATTTAGCAACACCAAATGCTGTTCCCTATTTCTCATAATAGATCTCATGGCCTGAGTGCAACCGAAGCTACAAGGCTGTGTTCATATTTTATGTTTCATGCTATTTTAATTACATTTTAGCACATAAAACTGAAGTCAGGCAGGAAAAACTGGAGTAATTTTTTTACTACTATCACTACTACTACTGCTGCTACTGGATTGGTGAGAGCAGAGTCAGTGGAAGCTTCCACACTGGCAATCAGGAGTCAAAACAGCCACAAACCAGGCAGCAGCTGCTAAGTAACATCACTGTTGCTGCTTTTCTCACTGAGGCTGCACCATAACAAAGCAGAGGCACTGACTGGCTCAGATGTGCTGTAACAAAGGGAACCCACAGAAGCTACAAGTAAATAAACCCCTCAGTCCAACCAGGTGGGGGTGGCAGGTCTGTAACAGAGCTATAAAGTCAATCCTGTTTCCACTGTTAGGTAAAAAGGAAAAGCAACAAATTGGTGGGTACTGGATTAACTGGGGTCTGGTATCCCCTCCTGGTGACTGTTCTGGTTAAATCACAAATCCTAAGGCTTTGATATACAGCAAGCAAAGTGTGTTACAAGTGAGAGCTGATAGGGTTAAAACCTCTGGAAGGGACAGCACCAATATTCTGCAGAGCTGAAGTTTACTCCTAATAAGGAAAACCAATTTAAGTGACCAATGCCTTGAGGCAGCACCACCTGAATCCCTTTTTTTTCCCCCTCCCTTAAACAATTACCCTTTCTGCAAGTAAATAACTACACCACTTCTAGACCTGACAGACACTCCTCACAGTGGAGAATGACTGGACCAGTACTAACATCTTCCAACATCCATTTCTGGCTGTTCAGAGCTGATGGGTCCTAAAAGTGAAGCTGCTGATGTCTGCACTGAGTCTTTGCAACAAAATAAGTAGCATGTTAAGCAGACTTCTATAAGAGCACTGAAAGTCCTCCTTGCACTTGAAAATTTGCTGTAACAAAGCAGAACAGAGCCTAATATCTACATTACTGAAAAGCCTCCTATCAGAGCTCCTACAGTGACACAAAGCACAGAAGACTAACTCTCCTCTAAAGGATACCAATTTTTCTGCTGGTGAAAATCCTCAAAGTATTTATTTCTGCAGCAATAAATAAGAATCTAAAATTACCAGCTGCAGCTAATCAAAATTACAATAAGAGAAGATAGGGTATTGAGGTCTGCACAACTTTTCTGTGTAATAGGATATTCTCCTAGAAGAAAAGAACTCCATACTATTTTAAAGTGCTTTATGCTTTCATAAACTTAAAAGAAAAAAAAAAAAAATCTTAATTTATTGCAGCCTCCACATCCTCTAGATTAAGATCATCAGGAAACTTCAACTATTTTTCTTTCAATGACTATAAACTTCTTGGTGCCAGGAACTGACTTTGATGTTTAATCCCATTAACAAAATATGGGACAAACACCTATTTAGGCCAGTTTCTTCCAATTCAGTTGGCATTCTGTAAAATATCTCTCCTTCTCCATCACTAAAGAAATGCTATATTGTGCATGCAATTCATTTAGAATTAAGTCTCTAAGCCCAGCATTTGTGAGGATTTTGTTACTACATTTAAAAAGACCCCTTCTCCTCTCAAATACTACAATGCTAAAGGATTAAAAAAAAAAAAGAGAGAGACAAAAACTGCCATAATGTGACTCTTCCTGCCAAATACACAAATCCACCTCTGCTGGAGTAGCCAAATTCATGGCTTTTTACTCTTCTTTATCAAGGTCTCAGATCTCAAAAAGTCAGACTGGCTGCTACCACCAGCTTTCTGCTCAAATGCACTCTGAAATACAGTTATTCCACTTCTATTTTATAGATCCCCACACTTTGCCTTTGTAAAGTCCATTTTGGGTGTCTTCCATGCAACAAATCACCAATTGATATCATAGTTGGTTTCTGTTGGTTTAAACAAAGCAGCATCAACAGATTTTCTGCCTTTTCCTCCACCAGGTGGTCTGGTGGCTATTTTCTTAATGTGTTTTCTAAGTGACTTCTCTGTTGCTGAAGAGATTTATTAACAGAACTTCAGCTATTTCTGGGCCAGGTGCTTGTGTCCCTGAAGTTGATGAAATGAAGACATGGTTGTTTACACCTCTAAAAGCAATATACAGAGCAACAGCTGTGCATCCCATCCCAGAGAGGGGCAGGCAGCATTTGCAAAACACACAAAGAAACACTTGTGCAGCAGCAGAGCAGGCCCCAGACTATCACACTGCATTGTGAGACACATCAAATAAGTAGAGAACAGTTGAATGTAAAATAGACTACATGATTTCTCTGATTTAAGAGAAATGGCCTCACAAACTCAATGGTGAATGGTGAAAGCTCACAGATTTTATCATCCCACTGTTAACAGCAAAATTTTGTCAAATATTTGATAACATTAAGAGTACAAGATAAATTACAGTGGCCAAGTAACTCATATGAAACGTAATAGAGGAGAACTGAACTGCTTCCTCTCAAAACTGACTCTCTGAGTATTTACAAAAACAAAATGAGAAGCCTTCTCAGGAAAGCTGAAACTCAAACAGAAATAAAAAATGCCATGGTTAAGAATCAGAGTCTTTCAATTTACAAGACCTGAACCAACAAAAAGTGTCTGCTGGGTACTTAGTTTCATTTTGATGAAACTAAAATTCCAGTTGTGTGTTTGGGGTGGGAGAGTGGCACAAGTGATTTTTAGACTCTTACCTTTTCTGATTCATAAGCAGCTCTCTATGGAGATCTTGATGATTCCGGGATGACTTCACAGGATTAATTAATTTCTGAGGTCTAATTAATTCAGGATTGTCATCATCTATGTAGTCTGGTTCAGCCATAATCTTTCTTGGAATGGGAAATGGATCTTTGGGTTCAGTGTCCTTGTTCACAGTATCTGTAAAATGGGAAAGACTGTAGTGAATCTACACTGAAAGGCCTTTTAAAGATGTCCTAAACAACAAAGGCAGCATATTACACTGGCAGCAGTCATGCTTCTGCTGGATTAGTTTTGTCTGTAGAAAGTAAAGGCTCTCAGAGAAAACATCAGTAGCATTTTTTAAATGGGCAGCAGTTCTATAACAATGGCATCTCCAACAGCCTTCATCCAGTGGCTTGGAGACAAGAGTTACTCCTTTTTTGAGAAGAACTTGACAAATAATTTAGTTTAAGTGTGTGAAGACCCTTATTGATTTTAATAAGCCTATTCAGATGTGGATCAGTAGTACTGAGACCCTAAAGATATTTTAAATGCTGTCTATATTAAATGCTGTGCATGTGTATCAAAAGCAAAGTCTCATTTTGTGCTGTCAGTGTCACGTCAGCTGTGGGGAAAATGCCTCTGTGGATAAGCTGAACTGTATCGAGCAAAGCTTCCATGTGGAAATGGCCAGATCTGCAGTTTTTGTGATGGGGGACTGACTTCTGAGTGGCAAAGCTGAGGAGAAAAAAGTTAGGTGAGTCGTTCTTTAAAGGCTGTATTCTGTGAAAACCCACAAAAATTCACTGACCTGAAGACAATGAATTATGATTTATTTAATTTGGAAAAGTGGCACTTTCCTATCTTATTATAGAAAACTTATCTACTCATCAAATCATAACGTTTTTAATCAACAGCTGACAAGTAAATGATGGTTTTCAAATAATTCCTATGTGACCATTGATACCCCTTTCCATTAAAAAGCACAAGATAACCAGCATCCAAAACACATTCAGGGAAATTCTGTCTCTCTTCACTGTTGTGAAAACCTGTACGCAGAATTTGCAATTGTCAGTTTGATGAAATGTTGGCCCCTCAAAAATAATCTCACAGCATGTGGGTTTACAGAGATGCATCAATGGGACAGGAAAGAAAAGGCAAGAGCCTTCCATTCTCCTGACTGGCAGAACAGTTGAATGCTGCACACTGTACCCACAGGGCTAAGGGACAAACCAGAGAATCACTGGGATTTGCTGTGCTCTTTCCAGCAAAAGCTGAATATGGGCTTTAATTCACATCCCATTGTTACCAGATCTTCCCTCCCTGTCTCCCCCCATGGGCTACAAAACCTATGTTCAGCTGCAGTTTAATCCCTGAACTATTTTCTTTCAGTAGGAATCTCATACTGCTGCTCAGGTCTGACCAAATCCACTTGATATGGCAGAAAGATTTTCACTTAATACTTCAGCAGATTAAAACTGGACAGTACCACCATCACCCAGCTGCAGTTGCTTGCAGGTGAGGAAGCAAAACAACATGGAAGTTTTCAGCAGATGCAAGAAGGTCATTCAAGATGTGAATGTGTCCAGCAGACCTGGCAAAGCTCTTTCAGCTTCTTTTTTTAGAATGGATGATGTGAACTGTGTGTTAGTGGTGTTACATCTCACCCACCAAATTTCTGTGGAGCAACTTCAATGAGAAACCGCTCACCAGTGTGAGCTGCTCTCAGGGTGGCTCCCTCATGAGCTCTTCAAGGCAAGTTCATATAAAGAATTTTTGAGTTCTGTGAGGGTGTCAGGTCTCACAGGGACCTCTGAAACTACTATAAAAGTTGTGCACAGTTCAAAGCTATGGAAATGTATTGCTGTATATGGCAGAAACCTCTTAGTGACACTGATCATGCAATAAGAGAACCTCTCCTGTCACCCCTTCAGAGTCCTTGCTTCAAATCAAGCAACCAACTATCACCACACATGCCAAATATACAAGATCATTGGAGAAAATGGGTCAGAAGAAGCTTGGAAGACTTCTAATTCGGCCTCCCCCTGAGAGCAGGAACAGCTATGAGATCAGAGCAGCTTGCTCAGGACATTTCCCAGTAGGACCCTGAAGATCCCCAAGGCTGCACAGCCTCTGTGGATGACCCCCCCAACACCTACAGCTGAACCTCTTGTTTCAGCTCCAGCCTGCAGCCTCTCATGCCCCAGCCATGCACTCTGGGTCACTCTCCTTGGAAAGCACCTTGGAAAGGCACAGGGGCTGCGGCTGGTCCTGCCAAACCTCTGCTCTGGCTGGGCCAGCCCAGCTCCCTCAGCCTCCACCACAGCTCATCTTGGGGCCCTTGGCAAAAATCACATCTCAGACCTCTCACTGCTCCATAGCATGCCACATAAAGACCAAAAACAACCCCCCAAAACCCCTCAACCACACAGCATCAGGCTGTTAACATTTGTAGAGGTCTATTTTCTCTAGCACACACAGTGAATAAATCAGCTGCAGTTCTTTTCTTACATAATGATCATTCTTAAGGACATTTCATTCTTCCTCAGTGTTCACATCAAGCTTATCACATCTAAAATAACTCAAATATTACATATCCAACCTCCACCCAAAATAAACCTTCTCTGTAAATATTTGTTTTGCTTTACTCCTCTATCAGTCCTGTTGCACTGATGGACCTGTGAGTCTTGTGGAAGCTATTTATCATCAACAGCTCTCTTTTAAAGTAAATCCAAAAATATCCTGCTGCTTCTTCAAGATAATTCTTGTTTTCTTAGGTGGAGATGAAAAACACGGAATTACTCTACAACTGCCATAAACAATGTACAATTTTCTTGACACAAGCCCCAGAAAAACAATTTGATTCAATCATTTCTCAAAGTGTGGTGCTGTAATTTGCAGCACATCGATTTGGTTTGAGCAAGCCCTTAAAGGGAAGTTTATTTATTCTTCTTTCTTCTGTCCCATCACTATTTTTAAAACATGTATTCAACTCAGAGGTCAGGAATCATGGTTTCCCACTGTAACATGAACTCTACTAGGAGCAAACATGAATGAATAAAAACCCTCCTGGGAAGAGAAGAGTTTTTCCATGTGTGATTTAGCTGCAAATGACTTCAGCTAGGATTTCCAAATAGAGACAGTGACACAGGGCACCCAGTTCCACTCAGTGAATTCTCTCACACCCCTGGCAAGCCTCAGCCTGGCTGGTGGCCACTGACAAAGGCCTGCACAGTCACTGTGTAATATTATATGCAAACAATACAATTAAGATAAGGTGATCTCTACCCACACCCTGTCAAAGCTAACACTTACAAAGCACAGGCAAGTTGCACATAAAAAGGAAACTGAGGCACAAAGGATTCACCACTCCAAGAGCAGACAGGAACAGAGCAGTTTATCCCCAGAGTTTCGTTCTGAGGTTCAGGCTCACACCAATAAACCAGTCAAGCTCGATGACAGAATCCCTTAAAAGTCCTTAAACAAGTTTAATCAATGTTCAAGCAATAACAATTAAATCATTATTAATTCCATGAGTCTCTAGTGCTCATCACCACAAAAGTCACAGCCCATAAAGCTGCTTTCAGATCATCACTAGGTGCTACAGTGGGACATTAATAATCCAAATAATCACTTAGCAGGGATATGCTGCCTGAAGAGCATCCGAGAGGCTCCTTTTAACCATCTGCTGCTCCATGATCGACTGAGAATGCACAATCCATGGCTGTGTTTCCTTGTTACCTCACTCCACATAAAGGAGATTTGGATTCAGGGGATGTTTTAGCTGAGCTTGGCTCAAGTTTAATACACCCACTAATTTGGCAGGTGCTTTCCCAGTGCATGTGCTGAATTAGCTGTTACTGCACAAGCAGCACAAAAGCATTTATCTACCTTAATTTGTTGTGCCTGAGTAACCAACACAGCCTTTGTCCACCACTACTTTGGTATATGTGGATTTTGATCCACAGAGAGAAAGAATAAACTGGGGATCCTGCATGGAAGAGGAATTTTAACTCCTCAAACAACTGCAAAGCAATTTCAACATCCCACTAGACAAAGAAAATGCATCTGTAGAAAAACTGCTTCAAGTATTGTCCCAGACAGAAGTTTAATGTTTCCAGACAAAAAGATGCTCCTGGAGTAATCAAGAAGTATCTCAGCCTTGAAGAGCCAAGACCAAGAGGTCACATACTTGCAACTCTCATTTTGATTTCCTTGGAGCACGAGTGGGTCCAGGGAAAGCAGAAAAGACCCTTCAAAACTTGGTCCTGCTGAAGAGATACAACCAAACCAGAGCATGCCAGAAGTGTGAGTCACATTTGGAGGAACATGTCCAGCAGATACCTTTGCTTCCAATATTATTTACTTTTTATTCTATCTACAGAGGGTTTTTTCCAGCTAAAGTGCCTTAATGGTAGTAACACTGGAAACACGTGTACAGAGAGAAATACACACAGATACCAGTGTTGTTAACAGATATCTTAACAATGCCAGGTTAAGGATTCAGCAGCTGCCAGTTTTTGCTACAACAGGGCTCCCATGGCTTCCACAGGAGAAAGAAATTCACAAAAAATCAAAACCAAACAAAACCAAAAATCCCCCCAACCCTCTCATGTTTATATGGCATTCAAGGAATTGCATTTATTTTCTATCTGATATTTTTCATACCAGAAATCACCCTCTACATGTGGAATCTGAATATAGAAATTCCTGTGAGACACCATATATTTATATTATTACACATATATATGGCATTTTCACCCTTCAAATGATTCCCACAATTATTTCCAGCTGTGAAAGCAGAGGTAGAGTTGAGGCCCCTTAAAAAGCAGATAAATAAATGCCTAAAATACCAACAGACATGAAAATAATAGACTATACTAGATCCAAAAGTTACATTAAGACTAAATTCACGTGATTTCCTTTTTACCTTAATAAATTCTTGAACTAATATCTTCCACAGGAGCACTAGCTCAAACACTGAATACCTCCTGAAGATTTTATTCCTGAAAAAGCTTTAACATCTGTTCTGGGCTGTGCTGTAAACCATCAAACACTTTGCTTTAAGACTTACATTTTTAGCTTTTTAAACTACCCTGCAGACTTGCAGTTTGCTACAAGTAACCCAAAGGCATTCTTTGGGGAAAAGAAAAAATCTTGTTTTACTCTTCCCCTTCCAATTTCAAGAGGAATTGAAATAAAAATTCTTCAGCATGTTTCTGCTCAGATGTTACATGACCAAGCATCACCTTGCATCAGCCAGTTTGGGTAGAAAGCAAAAGAGCTGCTTAAATGCAGAGTGTGCTTTGCAGGCAGCACCTCAGCACTGTTTGCACATGAAAGCCCACACTGCTATCTCCTTTATCTGTATGCTCTCAGTGCAGTAAGAGGCACTCAACCAGAGAGATTTACTTGATTAATCCTTGATTATAGATATCATTAATAATTTCCCACAGTTCACCCTTTAATTCAAAGGAAGAGTTCCTGAAAACAGAATACAAAATACTTTTCCCCAGCCAAGATGCTCAAGCCAGACACCAACAAAGGAATTTGACTCTTACTCATACTGTGTTTTGTGGCTGAAAGGGAGGATGGAGTTTGGGCCATGGCAAAACACAGCTACACTGCCTGAGGAGGGAGAGGGGAGGACCAGAGAGGCCCTGCTGGCTGCAATTCCTCCCAGCCCCTTGTTCTTTGTTCAAAAGGCTGCCACCTCCCAGTGGAAGATCTGAAGAGTAGCGTCTTCACCTGCCTCAGAATCAAACACATGCAGGGCAGCATGAACCTGGCATTGCCCACTGAGCACTGTCTTGCTGCCAGGTTACTTCCTACATTACTGCTCTTCAAAATTAACATCATGGAGCTTTTAAATCCTTTAGCAGGCATCTGGCTTTTGTTTATAGCTCCATACATGAAAGGGGAGGAGAGAGGAGAGGAGAGGAGAGGAGAGGAGAGGAGAGGAGAGGAGAGGAGAGAAGAGAAGAGAAGAGAAGAGAAGAGAAGAGAAGAGAAGAGAAGAGAAGAGAAGAGAAGAGAAGAGAAGAGAAGAGAAGAGAAGAGAAAAGCATCTTAGAAATTACCACGTGTTTCTGCAAGGCCAATCTCACTGCTTCTTGTGCACTTCAAAAATCTCACATCCGATCCCAAAGCTGACAAAGTTCTGTCCATGCCATGCCAGGACAGTTTAATTCACAGCACTCCCCTGACACGAGGTATCATGGCTTCATTAGTTCCACAGCTGCCAAAAGACTGGCAGGCCACATAGAATTCTCTCAGGAACAAGGCTCACTTGATTAGGGCAGCCCAAAGCAATCTCAGTGATGCCAAGGATATGGAAAGAAGCAGAGCTGGCTGGCTCCTGAAGCTGTTCCTGTTGTCACTTTAGATGATATTAAAATGACCTAACCCACTCAAAATCTGAAGGAAATCCAGTTAACACTCATTTTCTTCCCTTAAGTACTGCTGAGAGTAACATCAACAAAGCACAGATAAACATCCAATAAATGAGAAACCAGAAGAAAGAGGGTCATTTTAAAGATGTTTGCATTGGCACTGACACCTAAAGGAAGGCAGAGTGCAAGATCTGGGGCAGTGTTACAATTCCCTCAAATGCAGAGAGCTGCTCATGGCTCTTATTCAATTTAAACAGCACCAGGCAATCTCTGATCCAGGGCTTTGAAGTTCAGTCAAGTTTTGGGTGTGGAGGGAACAGCCTTGACCCCCAGAGAGGCAAAGGCCTGGAGAGCAGTGCTGGTGAGGACAAACCAGCTCCTTCCTCTTGGTGTATAGTTTAGTTGGGAAAGAGATGCAAGAAGACACAAACAGCCTTAAGAACGGCCTCACACCTTCCACTGAGAAGAATTTGTATTAATCCTAAAGAGATTTTCCTCAGGCTGCAAGATCTGCAAGGAAGAATGCAAGAAAGAAGTGCAACTATTTAGAGCTGATCCTTTCAGCTGGTTTGAAAGCCTCTGCCATTGGCTTTCAAACCAGCTGAAAGGCTCAGCTCTGAATAGCTGCATTTCTTTCTTCACTTGTTTGGTTAAAACACTGAAGAGGTGTCAGGACTTCACTGTGTAATGAGAGGCAGAAGACAGAAAGAAAGAAAGAGCCTCTCCCCTCCTGCTGCAAGAAGAGGTCTGCACACAAGGTGCTTTAAGAGTACTGAGAGAGGAAAAGATGGAGACCTTCCAAAAGGTCCCCTTTTTGTCAGACACAGGCAAAACTCAGATGGTGACTTTCACTGCAACCAACTGCTTAATCTAATTTGTAATACAGGCAGTAGAAAAGACAGACACAGGATGAAGAGCAGCACACTGAACAGCACTCATCTTCCCTGAATCCTGGTCTGTGATCCACCCACTGTAACACCATGGTTCAGTCTGGGACTAACAGCAGATAACACGCACTGTGCATCTTACATCACTTGTCTTTCCTAAATTCCCTACATATTTCTTAAGGACTTTATATTCCCCATACTCATTTTGCTCAGGATCCTGTGATTATCTAAATCCCAAGACAGGGCTGGGGGTGTGGAAAGCCATTCTGATGGAGACCCAGTGGTTTGGACACCTCTCCTCCAAAAGGCCCTAAGTGACTACAGTGCTTTTGCCCTGTAGAACAAGAGCATGTCATGCACACCCTGCTGTCCTCTCCTCTATGCCAGTCCTTTGGAAGGAGTAAATCATGACTGACAAAGGCACACAACTGAATATACACGTAACTTCCACCAAAACACCACACAGGTAATTATAGCACAGTAACATGATTTTCAGGAGATGGTAATTGAAATTATGCCTCTTAGGAAAGGCACTCAGCAGCACAGTTTGCCACTAGATTAATCCCCAAAGGTAAGAAGCAATTTATTTATACATGGGTCAACAGTGTTCACATGCAATTCTGGAATGACACATTTTTAAAACAGATTTTAAAAGCAGAAAAGCAAATAAGATCAGTTTATACTCCCTGCAGCTACAGTGCACTATCAGTGCTGCAGACCCATCAATGTGGACCACTAAAATAAAATCAGGTCAACTTTGTTTGAATCAAATTTTCCTACATTGAAACATGGGATGCTGCATGAAAACTGAGCCTTGATTTAAAATGAGGAGTCCAAAGAGCGAGGGGAGAGTTTCTTCAGGGCTTCACTGAAGCAAATGTTAAGAGCTATCAAACAGTGGCACCCAGTGGTAAAGGACTTCCTGCAAACAGGAACATGATGGAAAATCTCGGGAGGGAGAAGGGGGAAGACTGACCCAAATCTGTGTTTATATACAAAAATGCTGAACTGAAAGAGCAAACATACCAAATCCCCCACAATTTCAGCAGGAAGTCTTACTTCTAAGTCATTCTGTTTCTGCAAACATCAGCATTAGAGAATAGTGATTCTTCAAATACAAAAGGCTTAACACTAAACAGGTATTTCTGAGGGAGAGGGGGAAATCCAGAGCTGCCAACAGCCTCTTATGAATTGGGAGACTACAAACATTTCAAACATCTGACTTGAGATACCTAAAAGGAGACTGGTGAACCTCAAACAAATGCTGTTAAAATCTAGTTCAGCAAGATTCCTCCAGGGAAGAGAGAAACATGTTGGTAGTGGTTGTTTTTCCACTTGTTCTGTATTTTCTTCACATGATCTAGAGAGAAAGATTAAAGACTAATGTGTGTCCCAGTGAGGTAACCAATGTCCAGGACCAAAGGGTGTAGGACATTCTCCTGGAACAGGAATCCTCTTCTGCATGCTGTTATGATAGTGAGGATGGTGATGATGGAGGGTCCTAGCAAATATCCAAACAGGCAGGAGTTTATATCAGATACAAGCCAAAAAGGTTAAAATTACCTTTTATATATGGCAGAAAATTTGGAGCAAGAGAAGAGGCAGGGTACTTAGCAACCTGTGAACATGACAAACAACAGCAAACAAACTGCACAGCAAACAAAGTTTTCTTTGTTAAAAAGAAATTAGGAAGTTAAAAAGCAAATGGAAGAGGAACATCTGTAAATGGGAGAATGTGTCCCATATTGAGGCTGTTCTAACAGCTCTGCTCATGTGGTTTTTAAGAAGTGAAGATTAATAACAGCTTAATAATTGTATAAGCAACAAGTCTGACAATGCTTTGAGAAATTTTGATGACTGGGTTTTGAGGCTAGAAAACAAATTCCTAAAATAAAGAGTACTCATTTAAAGTGAGGGGAGTAAAGACAGTGATTTAGTGAAAGATTTGTGTTCAGCTGCACGGAGAGACCAAATTACAGGATTATAATTATCCCTTCTAGTTCTACAAATTTAAAATCTATGAGTGCAATTAATAAGTGTTTGCAAGGGGGTCAGAAGATTAAAATCTCTGCATTAATCAGGTAGTTATGCATTCAGGAGCTACAGCATCAAAAATGAGACCAAGAAGCAAAGTGTTTCTCATGCTGCCTCAGTTACTCCAGTGCTGTAAACCCCCCAGTCCTGCCAAAGGAGCACAGCAGGGATGCTGAGCCAGATTTTGCTCGGTGCCACGTGCTGCTCCTTAGGGCACAGCAGCATCCTGCCTGGAGTTAGGGCACAGCACGATCTGCTGAGCTGTCACAGCTCCCCTCCCCTCTGGGGCTTTCTGAATGACAACTTAAAAGGAATTCTAACCACCCATAAAAGAAGGCCATTTGCAACAAGTTTAAATACACTGACATAATGAAAACCACACAGTTCACTGCAGCTCGGCAGCTTCCTAAACAGACTCGTAGGTAGTTATGTAAAAGTTAAGTACTTCTTCAGACCGGGCAGATATGTATCAATTACCTGCCAACTCAACAACTCAAGCTCTTTTCATTTTCTAGGAAGAAACGCTTTTCCTAGGAGGAAAAAAAAATCAGAACTAGCAAAGATTCCTTTTTTCCCTTCTCTTTGGTGACAAATGGCTCACAGCAAGAATTCAAAACTCTGTTTTGGTTTCTTAACACAGGGAGATTTCCTAGAAACAGACAAAAGGAAACAAAAAGAAATAATTTCCTTAAACCTATTGCTACTCCAAACACACACACTCCCAGCTTAATCACAGGAAAGAAATAAAACCTTCACCTCAAGGAGTTAGTTTTGGCTCAGGCAACTACATCCACATTCCAGCCTGCACTGTGTCCACAAAGAACACCCTTCCTTGCCCAGACCTGTTTTATTCACTCTCAGCTGGCACAGATAAATTTCAGTATGAGGCTCTGCACTGCAACTCTGTGGAAAAAGAAACCACTACAAAGGTTTCTTTTTTTTCCCTACAAAGGGAAAACAGGGCCTGAAGGAAAAAGCAGAAATGAGGACACCAGTGAAACTGATGACCAATCTTCCAAAAGTGAGGTAGAGTAAGAAATTCTTAAAAAAGGCTGTTCCACACCCTATTCATGACCTTAACCAAGAGCACGATGCTCTAATGGTTTGAAAGGATTGAGTGGGTGTAAGAATGCATGGTAGCCAGCACAAGCCTCCTGGAAGCTACAAGTGGGCCTAGAACAGCCAAGCCCAAAACACATAACTATTAAAATACATCAATGAACAACACAGCATGCCACACGGCATGGAGAGGAACATCATCTGCTCACTGCTTGATGGGAAGAATGAGAGGTCTGAAACCCAGGAATTTACAGAAAATAAAACAGAGAAAAACGTTGACACTCAGTCACATCTGTCAAATCTGGTGACTTTTCACTGGTGCTCTTGATGAGCAGCTACAATCAGCAGCTTCTCCTGCAAGCCCATAAATCAGGAAGCTGTGGCACCAGGGCAGGGCTGAGTATCAGCCAGAGGGCTGCACATGAAAGGGCAGCAGAGGAAGGGCGTTGTTCTTTTAAAGAAACCAGCCTCCATCTGAACAGGACTGAGGTGTTATGCACACAACTGAGCTGCAATGAAGATCCCAGAATGTCAATACCTAAAGCAAAAGCAGTTACACAAGCTTAGCATAAACACAAGGGAGATTTGAGCATATAATTTGGCAGAACAATTTGTTGTGTGTGGTGACATGGGACTGTTTCCAGGATGTTTACTGTCAACTTTTTCTCTTTCTTGTCTTTTTAGAAAGATTTGAAAAGGTTCAGGAAGGGAGAAACAGACCACCACTCCCTAATGCCTCCAGAAAGGAACTGTTTAACAAATTCCAAGCAGTTAGCAAAGAAGAGTAAGAAGCTAGAAGGATGACCCCAATTCCTCCACAAAGGGATTGTTTGTTGAGCTTGTGAACTGGTGGCAGGAAAGGAATTTCCTACAATTGTTACCTTTCTGCTTGAGAGACCACCTGGAGGAAAGTCTCAGGCTGTCCTTCCTCAGCAACACTTGTGGAGGGTGAGCTGGAGTTTGTAGGACCCCCCATTCTGCTCCTCACATCCTTCTCCAGGGCTTTAGAGAGGGCAGCTCACTTGCTTGGTGTCCTACAGAAGTGGAACTGAACTGGAGCTAAACTTGAAATGCAAGAACTTTGAATTATGTAACTTGAACAAGAAGAAACCACTGAGTAGTCTTAAGAGGCACTAACTACAAGGATCTCCAGCAAATGGTTAAAACAAACCACCTGCATCCCAAAAAGTTTACACTGGTCACATAAAGGAAAATAAACTGTGCAAACTCTTGCTTCTTCATGCTCAAACATAAAGAAAAACTTTAAAGAAGCCAAAAACCAAAAGCTTGCAAAAGAAGACTTCAGTAGAGCCAAGAAAGGAGCTGAAAGTCTTTATCCTAACTTGCCTACAGCTGAGGAACAAAAGCAGTGTGAGGTCACAGCCTGGCTCCTGCTAGTCAAGGTTCACAAAAGCAGCACACAGAGCTTCCAGAGCAGTGAGTGCCATTTGTCATTCACAGGAATGGAAGCCAGGTCTCTCAAAGAGGCTGCTGCCAGCCCCTTTCAGAGAAGAGAGCTTGAAAAAAGCCTCCTCACAAGCCTTGGAGCCCTCTCATTAACATCATTTCTCAGGTGACTCAGCTAACTCTACAACAGGCAGGCTGAAAAGCTGTCCTCTAGCTGGGTTTTACAGCAGCAGCCTAATTAATAGGATGAATACCTATTGACAGGCAATCACAGCCTCCAGTGCCAGCTGCACCTCTGCATGCCTGAAGCCAGTCCTGCTCTTTGTTCTGCTGCTGAAAACACAACTTGGAGCATTCTCAGCACCTGCTGGACCTGCAACCAAAGAGGGGAAACTTTCAGGCAAGCAAACTTTCTGTGTTGGCAATAAACTGTGTGTTAAAGACTCCTTAAAAATGTCACCATGCAGTGTCCTCTGCAGGATATCACCTCACTGTCTCAGACATTTGTAGAAAGAAGGAAGAAATGGCAAGAGGTGTTTCTGTCATCCTTTTCCTGATCTCCTTCAATAACTAAATGGGCTATTAAAAAATAAAACAACAAAAAAATACGCAGAAAAATTATAATTAAAATTCCAATAAGCCCATGTAGCCTCCAAGAATTTGAAAAAAGCACACCCCTGTTTTACAAGGAGAAGCATTCCAACAAATGGTCACAGGTGAATAGTGGAAACATTTCCACATTTTCCAAGTGGAAACATTGTTCCTTGTCACATAGATCAAGCACTGCCCCTCATGCTTCCTGTCACTAAATTAATTTCTAGTTTTCTCTATCACAACCCAACCTACAAAGATGTTCTGGATTTACTAGAGGAACTTTCTTTATGACTAAGGATTAAAGATGAATTGATATTTATGTAGGCATCTCATGCATTGCTAATTTCTGGAGTTGCACCTCACTGAGGGAAAGGTGATCTGCAAATGTGAGCTCTGTTTCTTAAAAAATAAAAGGAGGTGGAAGCCCCTTTACTGTAAAATCTTGAGCTGTTACTAGTCCCATAAACCTGAGTAAACCAGACCAAACTGCCACAACACTTTCAAACATTTTAACACAAGTTGCTCAAGTTCCTGCCTGCACCACAGTTGTCTCTCATCTTACAACACAATCACTTTCTCAACCTGCTTGCTTAACAAGCAGTGGAGAACTGCACACTGCAAAGGAGAATATTAACATCTGCTTTTCTTAATTAGATAATCATATTTTGCCATGATTCACTGAGGAACTGTATTTTAAAACTGCAAAAAATTACTGAATGAGGAGAATTCATCAAAATTTGAAGTAGCACTGTTCATTATAACAGGCTTGGTCACATCAGAGACTCAGTCAGTCAGTAGGAAAGCTGCCCCACAATTACAGTGAGGAACTGAGCCATGACAGAAGAGAGAGGCTCTATTCTCAGCTTTACCAAAAACTGGATTTGTGATGCTGAGCAAGTTGCTGAGCCTTAAATTACTCTGGAACAAGCTGTGGTTGTCAGTGCAAGACAACATTTTGGATACTGAATGCAGAGAGAGCAAGACAGGCTTTCTTTGATGAGCAAATCAATAAGAAACATCATAAATTACAACAACACTGTGCTTTGTTCTATTATAGGCAGCATTTTGTCAGACATTTTGGAGCCATTTCATGTTAACCACTCTTTTTTTTTTAGGATTGAACAAAGGCTTGCTTAGAATCAAGAGGCAAAATCCAAACAGGTAATTTGCTGAAAGAAGTTTAGAAAATTAAATTGATGATGTTTAAAATAAGGCACAAAAGTTATGGATTAAGAGATAGACAGAATAAAATTTAGAAAGATGTTAAGAGTTAATAACACAGAGGCTGTGAACTTCTTGGTGCTGCTAAACAAACGTCAGGGATTTACAAGTCTCATGCCTAAAGGATTGAAGCTATTTTCACCCCAAGCCTATTTTTATGAATTTCTTCCTTCCCATGTTATTACCAAAGTCCCCAGTGATTTTTTTTGTGTTGTCTGTGGATTTCTCATCTCAACGACAAAAAGAGATACATTAAACACATGCTTTTTTTCAGCTGCACTAGTAAATATGTTCTCAGAAATGACTCCAAGACAAAAATCCACATTGAAAAGCTGGAATGAGAGCTGGGAGCCTGAGGGCCTTCCTATCCCACTGGTGAATACAGCACGTTCTTTTTGAGCATGTTTGTAATAAGACAGAGAGCCATTTGTCAAAATCTGTCCTCTTTAAAACAGCATGTATTCCTCTACAGCCTCAGTGCTCAGCAGGGTGTAAATACTGCACCAGGGTGTAAATACTGCACCACTTCCCCAATGGGAGTTCAACACGTACATTACTGTTCAGGATTGAAGCAAATGCTTGCTATAATTAAGTCCCATTTAATCTAGGAATGTTAATAGTCATCCTGTAATGTGAATTTAACAAACCAGCCATAACTTTTTTCATATCATGCAGATCTGTGATGTTGAACACAAGATTCTGACCTGATAAAATGAACCCAGCAGCCTGCCTGCACAGAGGATGTGGTTCCACTGATCCCCACAAAAGAGCAGAAAAGCTGCACAGAAACACAACAGCAGCAACAGGATCCACTTCCAGTTTAGAAAGTCATTCATTTATGAAAGCTAGGCTATCAGAAGTAATCCAGGAGCTTCCCCTGCACAGATTTGTCATTAATACTTCTTGTTTTCTCACCTGCACCTTTCCAGCAACACCACAGGTACCAATGGCAGCACACTGCAAGTGGCAAATGAAGATGGTGGATATGGGCTGAACACAGTGTCTGCTCATCTAGATGTTCATCTTAAATATCCTTCCAGCAGACAACACTCTGCTCCAGCCAGTGCCAGCTCCTCACACCAGAGAAACTCTAGAGCAGCTCCTGCTGTACCTGCATGAGCAAACAGCCCTGCAAGGAAGCAAAACCCTCAGAAGAGACAAGCACAATCAGCTGGGTTTGCAGCTTCTGTGCAATGTACTTGTGAAAATCAGCACAGGGATCTGTCTGTACCAGGATCAAGCAAAGTTCCTCCAGAGTGGGAACAGCTGCACCAGCAAAAACACAACTGGCTAATGCAGAGACTCAGATCCCTTGAACCCTACAGAACAACTTGTATGAAAAAAGTAGAATCCTAGTAACTCTGAAATGACAAAATAGCAATCCTATTCCAGTTTCATTAGACCCCACGTTATACGTTTATTTTACAAATGGCAATGGGAACAAAATTAGAGCAACCTCACTGTTCACACATACTTGAGGGAGTCACTATGACTGAATCATTATCCCCATTTTATATACTCCATCTTTCTGGAAGCCAAAGGCCTTTTGGACTTACAAACAGTAAAGCTTTTGTAAATTTTACTGACTGGGCTCAGCCAACATTGTGTCTTTACAGGGAGACACTGTCAGCTCATCTTTCACACAAAGGTAACATCCTGCTCACATTTTAAGTAACTGTTCAGTTGAGTTCCCAGATAAAAAAGATGTTGGTTGCCACCTTTATCCCCAAACCTTGCCAGCACTACTAACCTGTTTGCTGCAAACTGGGCTGCATGAGATACAGCATTATGTGCCCTTGAGCAGGGTGGCTGCCACCCCATGAGAGCCCAGCAGCATGGCACTATCCCATATGTAGCTAAGCCATCAGCCCCATAGTTTTGGGTGAAACATCCTCTTTTCAAGAGCTGTTTCTCCCTTACCAACACACTTTATTACACAAACACCTGAGGGCCTGGTGGGATAAACAGCAAGTCTTTGTGGCTGGGCAGGGTGCAGCTCTTGATTCAGGAAGTGTATGTCTACAAATTAATTTTGATCTGCACCCTACTGTGCTCAGTGCTTTCCTATGGCTTCCATTCAACATAAACATTAACTACCATTGAAAACACTGTGCTTCCAGGAAAACAATGTTTAGTTAAATTCACACAGTGATAAAAAATTACAATAAGAACATTCAAAGTTTGAAATCAGTGGAAGAACTTTCCCACACAATAACAGCAGCTTTACTAAAGTGCATGCCAGCAAATGTGCCTGTGCACCCTTAGAAGTACTACTCTCACTAGTAGGGAGGTAACAAATTTGTAATTTTATAATAGAGACAAGATGGTTAAGTTTGTAAAGGCTACAGCACAGACTCTATCAGGAAAAGAGATCTATGCAGATTTCAAAGATTTTTATCCCATCCAGGATTTTTTCTATTGCTAGAAAAATATTTTTCTTGCTGACATCCATTTAGCAGAAAACCTCTGAACAAGTCTTTTAAACATCCCTTTCCAAAAACCTCCCATTGGAGAACTTCATTACTTCAACAAGTGACTCGAGAAGCAGGAGGAGACAGCATATTAAATGAGCAAGGCAGACACAGAAGGCCAAGGCAACAAGAATTTCATCCAATTTCTCACACCTCATTCTGCCCTTCCTCACATCAGATGAATCAGCGTTGTTCAGCTGCAGCTGCCGGCTCTGAATCTTACCCAATACCTCAGCTAAAAACTAAAGACATCAAGCTCTTGTCTCTCTCTTGCTTAAGACCTTTTATGCATCCCACTCTAACCCTTATTTACACCATTATGATTATTATCTAATTATAAACAATGGCTTGATTAAAACATACATATTTATAGAAGCATTCATGTCACCTACCTTTAGGCCTTTAACTGCTGCAGCTAAAATGGGAAAGCAAGCTCCTTATGGCATTAGCATGGTCATCCAGAGGGCAAATCAAAGCAGCTATGTTCAGCACTAAAGTCAAATATCATCACTCTCAAGCAGCTTCCAGACACTCTCACCTTCCTCCACTGGGGTTATGAGAACTCCAGGGAATCTAGATTCCCAAATGGCTTTTTTAAAGCAATGGGCAAAGTTCCTTCAAAAATCAAACTAGTTAGAAACTGCAACTCAAATTTTATAAACCACAGCAATACTGAACAAATCCAGCCTGCCACTGCTTTTTACACTATCTCCAGCATGTCCATTACTTCCAGATTCACATACAGTATGATGTAAACCCAGGGAAAATACTCAGCTTAATCATTTCCTGTATTATTCACCACATTGTCTGCAATACCTTGTGGATTAATTATCCAGAAAACAAAATGACTGCAAGTGCCTTTAATGCTGCTGGTCTGAAGTAGTGATCTAAAAATTGAGAGCAGTGTGCTGCTGTGATCTACAGCATGAGAGCTGAGCTAAAGAACAACCCCCTGCTACACAAAGTGATAAAAAACCCTTCCTCCCTGCACAGGAAGGTGAGTAAACCATGAAGCAACTGTGGAAAGTCCCAAAGATTGGGAAAATTTAAGTTAGAAAAGGGCTTTCACACCTAGAAGCCAAAGTGTTTAAAGGAATGGAGAGAAAGGTCACCAAGGAAGAAATGTTTTATGGTGAAGGTGGTGAGTGAGACACTGGCACAGGCTGTCCACAGCAGCTCTGGATGCCCCGTCACTGGAAGTGTTCAAAGTCAGGTTGGATGGAGTTTTGAGAAACACAATCAAGTGAAAGATGTCCCTACCCACTTGCAGGGGGGTTGGACTAGATGAACTTCAAAGGTCTCTTCCAACTCAAAGCCTCCCATGACTGCGACTGCTGACATTTATATGAGGAGGGGATAAACACATTTTGGGGGTGCCTGTGCACAGAAGCACTCCAACAGTGAGAGAGATGCCGCTCCTCTCCTGGACCAGGACAGCCACACAGGGGAAGGAAGCCCTTGAGCACAATTAGTGCTGTCCCCAGCCACAGGTATGGCCACACACCACTACCCACAACACAGCTGGAAACATCTCATTTCTGTGTGTCCTGCTTAAGCAAGAGGCACAAATTTCTGTTTGAAAGCAATCTAAACCACACCACTGGAAATACCCCTAGAAATATTTCTGTTATTTCCAGGCCACCAAACACAAGTAGCACTCACTAGTTTACTACTCTGGTTTCCAATTTAAGAAATGCCTTTAATGGAAGCACTTATTTGAACACATACCAAATACCACTGAACATAATTGTGCCTAAACTGCACCTCCTAGAGAGCTCCATTTTAAAATTAAGTCTGAGAATGTTGTAACCTAAAAAGAGAGGAGAGGAGGGAATAAAAAAAACAAAGAGGAAAAGAGGAAGAAACTTTGTCTGTGGCATTTTTCTTTCTCTGAACACAGGAAGAAACAGGTGTTGGTAGAAGCACAAAGGAAGACATCTCAGAGATTCAAAATCAAGAGGTCTCAGCAAAAATATTAGATTCTTGAGGCAGAGAGAGAGAGGGGAAGTTGCAAAACTGCTTAACATTTCAAGAAGGTCTGAAGCTTTTCACTCAGTGTTGTAGCTGGGGAAAACAGACACACACTCTGAGTATCATACAGAGGTGTGGACTAGAAGGGAGCTCAAAATATCATCCAGTTCCAACAGCCCTGCCATGGGCAGGGACACCTTCCACTAGGCCAGGCTGCTCAAAACCCTGTTTAACCTGACTTTGAACACTTCCAGGGATGGAAAGAGACACCACTTCTCTGGGCAACTTATTCCACCCTCACAGTAAAGAATTTCTTCCTACTACCTAATCTAAACCTGCCCTCCTTCAGTCTAAAGCCATCCCCACCTTGTCCAGTGTCCCTCTCCAGCTCTCTTGCAGCCACTTCAGGCACTGGAAGGGGCTCTAAGGTGTCCCCAAAGCCTTCCCTTCTCAGACTCAACAACCCCAAATCTCTGAGCTGTCTCCACAGCAGAGGTGCTCCAGCCCTTTGAGCATCTCTGGATTCACTCCAACATGTCCCTGTTCTTACCTTGTGGGCCCCAGAGCTGGAACAGCAATTCAGTAACAACAGTGAAATAAATGAAATGCTGCATCTGTTGTTCCAATTAAATTAACAAAGTACTGATAGAACCATGCATGTTTTCCCCTTGTGTACCATGCCCTGGGTAAAGATGTTCTGTAGCTGTACATATTTCCTGTGTTACAAATTAAACACAAGCCAAATGTACCCTTCCTGCAATGCTATTAAAAATCAAGGGCAATTACTCCAGGGATAAATCTGGCCCAGTAATGTTTTTTCAACAAAAATGGGTTTCAGAATAAATTCTACTAAAATAAATCTGTGTGGAAACACTTGAAACATTTTCATTTGTGTTCCCAGAGCACTTGTTTAAAAATAAATTGGAACAGAGAGTTCCCAGTATTAAATAGATGGAAAATGTCAAGACAGTGTTTCAGAATACTCTGTTTTCAGGTGATCAACCTGATATTCTCACTGTCTGGTTCTGTAGTTTTGTTGTGGTTGATATTTCAATTTTTTGTTTTCTGTGTGTTTTTTTGGGGGTGGGGAGGGACTGTGAGGTTTTTTGATTGGTTTGGGGGGTTATTTTGGTTTTTTCTTAATATCTAAGTATTTGCAGTCTTAAATAAAGGCCACTTTATATTTGCAACTTGGGTTGTGTGCCATGAATTAAGAAGCTCAGAAATTAGATGTGCATGGAAAATCAGACCCATGAATTCAAGATTTCAAATTTTTACATTGAGATTACACAATCAGACAAAATACAACTACAAACAGCATCAGGTGTCTAGACTCTCAGCTGCCATGAGCTGGAGCCAGTCTACTAAAATCAATTAATCTTCCTCAGCTTGTCTGACTGCTGAGGGAAGGTGGGCAGCATTGATACTGCAGCTCTGCACAGTCACAGGTGCAGAGGTGCTGGTGAGAGCAGTGGCCTGGGGAGCCTCACCTGATGCTGCAGCCCTGCATGGGTGCACCTGTAACGCTGCTCCCACAGAACACTGCATCAGCTGCAGTGATGGACAGCCATGAACCACACACAACTTGCCACAAGCAATTTATCTACAGCAGCTTGCACAGCCAGCAACCACTGTAATCATATTTTTGTTGAAACATGGAAAATCTGGAAGGAACTTCAAGAGGCCCCTCAGCCCTTCCCTGCCCCAGGGCGAGCTGTAGCACACCCACACACCCCTGAAGTCTTCTCCTGCCAAAGACGTTTTTGAGCCAAAATTTTTCATTCTTGATCTTAATCCAAAACAAGATGTGACTTAAACCCAGTTGTTCATCTGATTTTAAGCCCCAGGCATTGACATTTAATGCTAATGAACATACAGAACATCTGGCTGGTTAAGATCCAATGTGAGCAGAGCTGAGCCTTCACGAAAGTGGGGACAGCAGAAGATATAAACAGGTAGATGACAAATTTATTTAGGGCACGAGTTAAATGTAGCAGAAATTTACAAATCTGTTCAACAGATTGATTTTTTTTTAAATCTTCATTTCAGGAGATATTTTTAGCACATCTGGAAGAGACCACAGAGTTCATGAGAAAACCTGCAATGCTGTCATTGAGGCCATCATCTCCATGAGAGGCACAGAGAGGAGAAGTATTCCCACTGCCATACAGAAGGGGCCACTCTGTTCCCAGAGAGCTCTCCTCTCCTGCCTTGCACTTCCCAAGTCTGGTTTTAACCTCCCCAGCTTTTACAAGCTTGTCACAGAACCCCCTTGCAGTGGCAGACGGGCATGTACTTGTCCTTCCCTCTGCTTTCCCACCAGAAATCACTGGCTCAGGAGAGAGTCCCATGGAGCAGAGAACTCATGGATCCTCTGCCTTCCAAACCTCATGGGCCACAAATCCAGAGATAAAGAGGGAAGAAAGGGGAGGCTGGTGGGGAAAGCCATTCAATAAACCATTTTGCAAAAATAGTACTTGGATGGCTCTCAGGAGCACAGAAGAATTCAGGACTAACAGCTACTGATGACACTTCAGTGGTAAAGGGAGAAGGGTCTGAACACAAGATCCAAGTCTTAAAGTTTTAAATTATTAAAGCAAGGCCTCAATTCTTGTAACAAGGCACTGCAGCTTATTTAAAGAAAATAAGGCACTAATAAGAACATTTATTTCCTTCCTCATCTTCCAGGCATGGAATCACTAGGATCTGTTTGGAAGTGTTTCCACTGCTTCTGCCAGTCCTGAAAACAATCATGTGCTCATGTTCAGATGCAACCCAGTTTTCTCATTGTGATTCTAAACCAGAATATATATTGCTGCTATTTTTTCCCCTATATATTTTTTCTTCCATGCAATTATTCAAATAACTCTCCAGTCCCCTGGGACTCAGTTTATGGCAATAATTGAGAGGGCTTTTTTCTTCTCAGATGTTCTGTTTTTCAGGGCAAGATTCCTTTTTGTGTGTATGATCCTTTTTTAATTATGCAAAACCCAAGGCAAAAGTGTAATAAAAAACGCAGTGACTGTGTTGCTTATTTTTATACTCTGACATTTTAATTTCATGTCATTAATGAGGCTAATCAATCTCTCTTGCATTACACACATATCACATTCCTAACCAGTAGCAATTAGAAATAGATAGCCATTTGCTTTCTCATAGAATTGTAGAAAATTCATGGCACTTGTCACAAAAAGGGTTCAGACTACAAAGAGCAACACACACAAAAAAAAGTATTTTAATTTGACACCGTTCTTCATGTATTGTAATTTGACACCATTCTTCAAATCAAAAGCAACAGTGTTAAATTCTATTATTAGTCTCCTGCTTGGATCTGCACTTTGAATAAAGGCATTAATGAGATGGAGACCTGCAAAGCATTTTCTTAGAAACCAGAGAATCACTAAATTAAACAATTTGGATGTTAGCATTAAAAATCCCCAGTGAATTGTGTATTCACGAGAAAAGGCAAAAGTATTGAACCAGAAGCATCTGCAGTGGCTCTGTCCCTTTCTGTGCAAGTGACAGGCAGGGTGTCTCCCTTGACCCCTAACAGACATTGTACCCACTGTGCTCAGGGGCTGCACTGGCACATTTCCATCCCAGAGCACAAACTCTCACAGCTGCCCATGCACAGGATTTCCCCCCAACACACCTCCCCTTGTTTTTGGAAAGGCAACAAGCACAGTTGTTCCAGTTAAGCCTGAGGTGTCCTGCACCAGTTCATGCCCTCCCAAAGACCCAACCAGCCCCACTTTGGCAGCTGCTGTAAAAACAACTGCTCCCCATGTACAAGGAGCATCCAGTTGCTGCAACAGCCAGCTCTGTACCCAGCTGATGGAAAGGGGAAATGGCAATGTGTCCTTATATTGATTACAGACATCTGGCTTTAATTCTATTTGAGAGCTCATCCCTATCTGTCGGAATTCAGGACATCCCTCTGGCTGTCCTGGACAGCCAAGACCCCTGCCAGGGGGTTCAGAGACCCTGGCACAGAGCCCAAGACCCCTGTGACTTTGATTATGACCCATGGAGCAAGTTACCAACCTTAGATGAAGATCTGCAGGCCATGACAGTTTAAGTAGCATAATAGTGAATTTATCATGGGGTGAAAAAGTAGATTTTGGAGTTTTCTAGAATGGGAGCTCAGGAGGCAAGATGGAGGAATCTGGGTGTGTCCAGCCTTTCTCCTTCTTCTTGGCCTCCATCTTCTGCTGTGATGTTGGCAGTAGAAGCTTGCTGTCTAACATAGGTGATAGGTTTTGGAAAGTAATTGTAAACATTTTACACTAAAAACTACGTATACAGACATAACATCGCCCCAGGGGCAGGCAGAGTGCCTCAGACTGTCTTGCTGAACGGACCTCAGCTGGACAAGAGAAAATATTTTAGAGATAAGGAACAATAAACAGCCTTGAGACTGGGAACTGAAGAGCTCTGACTCCTTCTTCAAGCACCAGGCGGAGAAAAAAGACTTTCTAACATTTTCTCTGAGTCACTGTGACCAGTGAGAGGCCCCAAAACACCTATCTATTGGGTTTATTTGGTGCATCAAGCTACTTACTCCTGAAAAGTTTAAACACATGGAAAAAAAAGGATGTAGAAGCTGGAGTAACACTGATCTCTTCAATATCTGTATCACTAGAAGTGGCTGTATCACATCAGAGTCAGAAGTCAGAAGGCTGCCCCAGTTCCATTCCCATTGGCGCCTGTTGCTCATCCACGTGCTGTGACATACAGACTGTGACAACAGCAAAGATGGACACAGAGCACTGAAGACTCTGTGATTCAGTCTCAGCTCTCAACCTCCTACACAGATGTCACAACCATTTCATAAGAACATCCCCCTGTTCTGCATCTGTGTTAATGGGGAGAGAAAAAGCTGAGTCTCACAGATGTGCAGAGCTCAGACAACAATAAAACAGGTCACTGATCACAGAAACTCTCCAGGCATATTCACTGTGAAAGACAGCACAAATGTTGTTTCCTCTGGAGGTAACCAGACAGACAGAGTGATGCCTCCTCTAGAACTGGCTCACAAAAAGCAAGTGACACCACATGGGATCCAGGGCTTTTGCATACAAAGCCATTTAAGCTGAATCCCATAGAGCACAGGCAGGAGTGGGCGTACAAGAAGTGCACAACTGTTAGCTGCCACATTACCTGAATCTTGGATAAAACACCTAAAACAGCTGTAGCTGTCCCTGAGCTTTCCAGGGCTGAGTTAGGACAACATACCAGCTGCTACTAAAACCTATGCTCCATGAGAAGTTAAGAAAATAAGGTGATTTCTTCTTATTAGGTCCCAATTGACCATTGAAGTAAGCAACAATACAAGGATCCAAGGTGTCTCCTTTATTCCAGAGATCCCTTAAGGCCCAGTCCATCCAAGAGGGATGGAAAACTTTCAGTAGTGAGCAATTAACCTCACAGTCACCAAAATGTGAAGCTTCATTTAGCACTTGAAATTTTTTATGCCTTTCTAAATTCTTTACATAATCTGTGCATTAGCAAGTGTGGGTTATAGTTTTTTGCTTTCATAAATTAAACCAAATATAAAACCAATGGATAAGACTGAAATAAAAAAATTCTGATTTTGAATACTGATGGTTATGCCTCAACTATATTTGTATTATCTTCCAAGTGTTGAGTAGATCAAAATCCAGGGAAAAAATCCATACTGTAGGCCAGATCTTTCAGCAGGTGCACAGTCTGAACAACTCTTCGTATATAATTACACTGCCAAATCCTTGACGAAAAGAATTGAGTGGATGTCAGCATATGCTTCTTGTAAAACAGACAAGAGGACCTTTGTCAGACAAGAAGTAAATGAAGATTCACTATAGGAACTGTATCATACAGTTTAAAAGAAAACCACAAACACATGTGCAAGCCTGAAAATGGGGGTAAAAAACTTGAGAAGAAACGTCAGCTGAGGTCTGTTCCTTGCACAGAAGGAGACTGAACAGCAAGGGATACTATTATCCATTGCATCCAGAGGGCTGGCAGGCTTGCTGCTCAAAAGCAGCTGCTTGAATATTTAGCTTGAAAGGCAGACTATTCCTTGCATTTTCTGTGGTGTGGCTTTCAGCTGCACAGCAGTGCCAAATGGCATCGTGCTTCCTGCAGAAGCAGAGTGCCTCTGGGCTGGGTTCAAACTGCACATGGTTTATAGGGCACCCTGAGGGGCAGAGCACAGCACTGACTGATGCCAGGGGGGCCTGGAAGCTGGGGAGGAATTTCTGAGGATGAGGGCTCAGCATGTTCAGATCTGCAGGGTGGTTGATGAGCCATTTCAGTGCAGGCTGTTTTGTCACAGAGAAAGACAAAGAAGGAAGGAAGCAGTGAGAGACAGCAAAGGACTCCTGCACTGGGAGATGCACACAGTTTTGGTCCATGCTTGTCAGAGCTGGCTATGACAGATAATAACTCCAACAGCCTGCATTAAACAGATACTGGGTGTGCAGCCTACACATCTGCCAGTTTTCTTGCTAGGTACTGAAAGGCAGCATCCATCTAATCACTCACCAGCAGTAATTCCCTCTCCTGCTTCATTCTTCTGCTACATGCTGTCACCCAGTCCCACAGACTTAAAATACATGAATTAACAATATCTGACTTTTGTGTTGGAACAGTGAAACAAATAACTGATAAATTGAAACTTTAGGAAAAAGGAGAACAAATTTACGTTCAAGAACTGAAAATTATTTGCAAAGCAGTAATTCAGCTTAGTGTGCAATTTTACACACATGCAGAGACACAGGTTTTCCCCACATTAAAATAATGCTACTAATTAAATGTTACTAATGCACAAAAGATGTGCTCAGCTCTCCTTTGAAAAGCCTACCATGCAAGTAGACACCTAATAAATACAGAGACAACTGTAGTCAGACACAATATGGCAATTTCATTCTAACACAAATCTTGCTGGCACAGAGGCTGAAGTCACACATTTTTTAGAAGAGCTTCCACACTTTTCCTTGAGTGAATATTTAATGTTTTGAGAGAAGCAAGAGGATTTTGTATTCAGAAGTTACTCCACCAGAAACACTCTCTGTTATCTTTAGTGTTTTGCTTTAAATTATGAATAATCAACTTGTAAGATTTCTCACAAAATCTCCAGCCCCTGAAGAAGCAAACAAGAACTTGATCAGAAAAGCTGTGGGCAAACAGGATTACCAGTCTGACTTGCAAGGGAGAATTGCCTGTTAAAAAAGCCAGAATCATGTTTCCATGTGGAAAATGTTGAAGTTATTGTAACTAAATATAACAACCCAAATTTTCCCTCTCTATTTTATTTCCAATAATGCACACACTCATCTCTGCTTGTTCCATTGGACAGCAATGGGTAGCAGAACCAGTCATGTTCAAAATCCCGAGGGATCTGAGCCTTCCTTCCCAGGTTCCCCCAGAGGAAATAGGAAGGCATGTGCCAGAGAAAGAGGAATAGGAAATATCTGCATGTGGCTTTCAGACCCTTTTCACAGGCCTCAAAATATCCACAAAATAGCCAAAATTCCCATACAAATCTGAATGAGAGAGGAGGGAGGGGAAGACTCAAGTATCAGGATGTTCCAATTTGGAAGTGTCATTAAGAATGATAATTTTGAGCTAATTAAATGGGGGAGGGGAAGAGGGGGGGTGATGGGGAACATAATAATCAAGCAAAGAATATCCATGTCAGATGTCACCTAGATGGCAAGACAGGAGCATTTATTCTGCCACACTGAGACATTCTATAATCACAGAGATGGATGATGAGCAGGAAGTGTTGCTGCTTCATCCTTGTACCATTCTCTGTTACTGCACCCTGTGCCATCCAAATTCCCAGCTCCTCTCGCACTTTACAAAATGTCAGTGCAGAGACTTTCTAGGAATTTGGGCCAAGTTCAAGAATCCCCATCTGCTCCTGTTGGAGAGGGATGAGATCAGACTGTAAATGAGTGGCAGACTCCTAGCAAGGAGACACGTGAACACCATTTGGACACGTATGAAAGTCAGTCCCAGCCTCCTTAATTTAAATTAAAAACTTCAGACTCTCCTCTGCCTCTCTGTAATGAAACATTCATATAATCAGTTATTCATCCATTTAGGTTAAGTGCATGTATAGGCAAGTACTCTCAAGACATTTCATTAATCTACATTTATCTTAAAGCTGTTTAGAATTGCAGACGTGCATCCACAAGATGAGTTCTTCAAGACTTAAAAGCAATTAGGTCTTGAGAAAAGTAGCTTTGGTAGCACATGTTCTCACAGTTATTTAAATAAATTCACATCAAATATAGGTTTAAATCCACATGAGACTTCTCATTAGACACCAGTGTTTTTTCAAGTTTCCAGAGCTTTTTTTGCAGTGTTTGCACTGTGTATGTAGGAGCATGCACCTGTGCTAGTAGTCAGCTTGCAGAAGGGCTCCCCTTGCAAGCCTGCACACAACATGGGTTCATAAACTGAATTTACAACACTTTCTTGTCACAGCTGGTAGCAATATGGAAATATATATATAAAAAAGGTGTCACTTTCTGGAAATGTTTCTCCTCACCTGACTGGTTATCATGGTAGCCCAGGACTAAAGCCAGGAGCAGAAACATGGTGTTCATCCACTAACACGTTCCCATTTACCTTCATGGCACTGAGATCAAGCTTCCTTATTTTGTAAGAAGGTGAACATTAAAAAAAAAAAAATTAAAAATCCAAATCAGGAATCAACTTACTTGAGGAATTAGGTAGAACAGGAAACTCAAGGTGGACCATGAAAGTCCAAAGTGAGCTCTGTAAAATAAGCCCTTCTGCATTTAACTATTTCTTACACTTCTAGATGTGCAGCAATTTCAAATCCTGCCTACTTAAACTGTAACATATGACTCGTGAATTTTACATCATTGGAAAAAGATGACCTTAACTCTGGCAGAGAGCATTAGAATTCCTTATAATCTCAAGTGTCACTCTTGCTTACATATATTTGTTTTCCTTTAAAGTCCACAAATAGAATTAAAAGGAGACTAAACAGCCCATTTCTTGGCCACAAATGTGGCCAAAAAATCCACAATGTGATTACATTCTGTGTGTGGGTAAGGCCTGCTGGTTTAAAACACACACATAAACACACAGATACATATGCACATACATAGGCACACATACTGCCTTTGTAAATAATCAGAACAGATCTTGATGAAACACCTCCATTTGATATTTTTACAGTATTTCTTGTAAAAAAAACCTTCCCTGAATGTGCAAACTATTAAGAAAATATGTGAAAAACAAAGTCTGATTGGCAGACTAAAGTTGGAGGCTGAATAACATATAAGCCTGTTTAGCATTAGTGCCAGAAATCCCTTCTCACTCTAAAAATCAGATATATCATTTGCTTTATTAGTTCTAGATCAACTATTAATTTAATTTACATTAAAATATTAAATCAAAAATTCATACAGATGATTTAGAATTGAAGTCATGCAAATACAGTACTTCTTTTTTAACAGACTTTCATTTGGGAAGTGAATATCACTGCACACTCCTGAATTCCTACAACAGTCCACAAGGCCAGCACTGGAATTTGTCAGTACAACATTAAGATTTCATTCATTCACTAGGAGCTGATTAACTCAAGTCTTCCTTTTCCACTAATTAATACCACAAACTGCCTCCAACTATTGTGTGTTTAGATCTGAGTGTATGAGCAAGGAATGACCATCTTACACACCACATGGAATTACAACTTCACAGATCCATGAAACCTTTTTAAATTGGGAAAAGAAAAAGAAAGACAAGATAGGCTTTACCCTAGTCAAAAGGTCGTTCAACTCAGATTAACTTAGAATTCATGAAACTTTAGTCAAGAAAGTAAAAATGAAAGTCTGACCCTTACAAAGGCCAGATGTCCCACTAATTTCCTCTTATATTTCAGTCAAGCACATGGTTCACAGTCACAGAAAAGTTTATTACAAGTCACAAATATGTCACCAGTAGAGATCCAAGAGTTTCCCTTCCAAACTAGAGACAATTCCCAACAAACAGAAGACACCATTCCAGCATCAAGCCACATGAAGTGAGCCAGAGGCCATCAGCAATCCCATCTCATGGAAATGGTGATGCAGAGAAAGAGCTCTGCAGGCAGATCCTGCGGCTGGAACAGCTCCCAGCACATGGGGTGGTGAACTCCAGCAGAACAGCATTTACAGTCACTGCAGCCCCTGCTCCCTGCAGGAGCCTTGCTAACATTTGTGTTTACTACTCCAGGTCAGTGCCAACAACTTCACAGTCCTCACTGCAGGAAAAATGCTGTCCCACTCTACCTTTAACCCTCTCCATGTTCCCACTCCACTACAGACATGCCTCTTATTCCGAACACCTCAAACTCCACCTAAGACCATTTTAATCACACACACAGAGGCTTTCTTTCCTTTCAATATTTTTACTCTACATAACTTTAGGAGTTGAAAATTTTCCCTTTCTTAATCTTGACAAAATCCTTTCCCACTAAGACCTCTGTAACCAGACTGCTGCACAGCACCATACCTGGAAATCACAGGCTTATAATGGAAATGCTGAGGTAAACCTTAGACACAGCATCAAGCTGCATGAAAACCCTGTCATGTACTGGAAATAAAGTGCATTTAAAGCCTAAGAGGCTCTGTCATCACCATAAAATGCACCCACTGCTGCTGCATGCTCTCAAAGTTTATTAGATGGGCCTGGGCACAGCAGCAATGAAGTGCAGCCTTCCCTGACTTTGGACAGTGTGTGGGCTCACTGCCACCTCCATGCTAACAAGGATGGGGAGGAGAATGCACTAAATTAGAATCAAGTTCTGTGATCACAGAAAGAATAGGGGAACAAAACGAGTCTGAACAGAAGTCAGTGCTGGAGGGTCACTCTCGCTGCCTGGCCATTATTCCCTCTCAATATCATCTTCATTCCTCTGCTGTTACTGACCCAGCCTTGCTCTGGGGAGGGTCTGTCAGCTGCACTGAGCACTGGCCACTGTACTTAGCATAAAATCTGGGACTTGGAAATTAAGGCAGTAAATCACCTCTATTCTCCACACATAAGAGACAAGTCCAGATGTGACAAAGATCGAATGATGCTATTTTATTCAAAGATTAAAAGAAAACTGAAGAGAAGTGAATGAACCATGGCCTTAGTGAATATCTGAAAGTTAATAACTCTATATTAATGAGGACTGTTGATAGAAAGACAAAAATCTCCAGGAATTTAACACAGGGTAAGTTTTATTAAAATTATTCTTCCACCTAAAGTGCTTTGGATTATTTAAGATTTAGCTGAGTGAGAGCAAGGAGACCTCATCTAATCAGGAAAATGCTGTAATAGCCTCTGATTCAGAAGCCATCAATTTAGTTTGTGTTCGCAGACTATGTAAGACACCATAAAATGAAATAATAAAAAGCAGTAAAACAGAAGAGATGATATGGCAAAAAACCCCAAGTAGTAGCAAGGGGAAGGAAAAAAATTATGTTTTAAAGACAAACTACCTGCATGCACAGTTCTGAAAGTGTAACTCCCAATGTCCCTATCACATTACTGTGTGAGCTGCAGATGAAACAAAGCAATGGAGAATAACAGGGCCACATGGCCTCTTTTGAAAAGAAAACTTTCCCATCAAGGAAAGCTAATAAAGAGAATGAAAGCAACAGGCAAGATTAAGAAAGCAGAGAATTAAAAGTAATAGTATTGATTTAAGTGGTTCATTTTTTATTCATGGATATTTTTCCACTGAATATCTCAGAAGCATTTTATGTTTAATAGGCACCACCATTGTGCAAATGTTTTCTAAGCAAAAAGCCCTCACTTATTACCAAGGCAATAAATGGCTTCATAGCAGACTGTCCTATGAAGAATTCAAGAACCAGAATGAACTGTGGATCATGCAAAACATAAGCAAACTTATAATCAGTGAAAGCCTTTGACGTTGAAGCAGTTTAATGGAAGGTGGGTGCTACAGATGATATGTTTTCATTGGGTAACCCTGGTTAAGGTGTCTGTCAGAGATCCTTGGCTTCTCAGAAAAGCAAGTTTGTATTACTGACTGAAAAAGCTTCAAAAGCTTCAACAAAACCAAAACAAAATCCTCAATTAAATACACAAGTCCTAGTCTCACAGCCTTACAGAGAGTTGCTTCCTACTTCTCCCCATTCGTTTTCCCCTTCCCACTTCTGGTTTAAATTCTTACAATAATTATGTTTTGAATATTTATCCCAAATTCAAAGACTAACTACAGTCTATTCCACAGACTAACTACAAAATCTGATTCAGCTAAGAAATTAAATCCCACTGCTTAAACTACAAAATTTAATCCATAATTAATATGTAAAAAAAAAGGTCTCTATTTATCTTGCATAAATTGTTCTCCTCCTTCCCTAGTCTCCATGACAGAAAATGTTGTTTGCCAGTATTTCACTTCATAATCTCATTAGCAGCCTCTTCTTCCCTCTCCCATCAGTCAGATTTTGCATTCAGATAGAAATGTCTTAAGATACTGCCTGGTAACATCCTGGAAGCAATCTCATCCAGTTGGAATTGAAAATGTTATTTAGTTTGCTGTGATTTTGTTAAAATCAAATATTTGGATTAACAGTAAAGATGGTGGTGGTAGGGAAATTGTAACAGCTTTAGAAAGATGTAGCCATTTCCTTCATTAGTGAGCAAACATGCAGCCCCTGGGCAAAGGAGTGTCAGCTGGCTAACAGTGTCTGTGCTGGAGGAGCCAGCAAGCAGACTGCTAATGAAGCCCAAAGGGTACTGGAAAGAGGCACTGGGACAGGACTGGAAATCTCCTTTCAGAACCCAGAGCCTCACTGTGCAGCTGACCTTCATTCTGCAGCTCAGAGCTGAAGGCCAAGTCAAAACATGCATAATAAAATAAAATAATGGCTCAGTTTCAGTGTGATCTCCAAGCATCCCATGCTGGTGGGATGAACAAGCCATCTCCTCCCATGTACAGCTCCAGCACAAGCCACAGATGCTAAATATGATCCCAAATCACTCAGTTTTAACTTGCAAAAGGGCCTTTACATAGCAGACCATACTTTGCCAGAACCTTGTGTTAGGTTGCTATTTTTTGACTCTGGTGGTGGTGAGAAATCCAAGGCTTTAAATGACCAACATAACCCTTGCCTTTGAAATCCAATTCAAACCAGTTTTATGACTTCCTACTTATGAGTAATTCCCTCTATCCAGGCATCTATTAGATTTAAGAAAGAAGTCACAGCAACCTTCAATTCTCAAACTCATTTTTACCCTTTCCTTAAAAGACCAGCAGTTTTCTTCATGATCTGCACATCTAAACATCTTGCACAGCCAGAGGCAACCTCTGCATATAGAGAGTTGCAGTCTGTGAGTTTCACTGTTTTACATCAAGAGCAAAGCACATGCAGGCTCAGAATAATGCCATGCCTCCATTTTTCTCTTCAGCTAAAAAGGATTCAAAGAAGATATATCAGAGGAGAATGCACTGGTGTTGATTTGTATTCTAGAAGTGAACAGATGTTAAAAGATGAAAATTATTTAAGCAGAAATCTTGATTGCTATTCTCTGCAGAAGGGTTGCTGTAACATGAGCCTTTTGTTTGCTGAAGAAGCAGATAAACTGCACCACTAATTAGTCACAACACACACTTACCCAAATTCTTCATTACACATGGAAAATTACCCAGTGCTAATGTTCTACATGAACACACTTTCAACTGATATTCCTATCAGCATTGCATTAAGAGAGGTGAGTGAACGCAGAGTAGGTCCACAAAAGCATCAAAGCAAAACTGATTTTATTTACTCTGCTAAAACCCCCTGAAGCAGCCTGGGCACAAAGTGGAACAGACATCTTGTTTATAGATAAAATTTATGAAAGTAATTATTATCTCAAGTTTACAAATTGATTATTTTTGGTCCTGATTGCAGATTTTAGAACTACTAGAGCTGTCTTTTTCTATTTTAGTCACATTCATGGCTTTGCATGACTTTCTCAGCTTTGGAACAACTATTTATTGAATTAAAATAGCTAGCTGCAGACTTCATTGAATGTAATAAAAATCAAGAAAATACCTCTGAATTTGAAAGATTACTGAGACATTTTGCTTGTTTCTACAAAAAACCCTGGTTCTTACCTCTTAACCAGTAAATTTCAAGAGGTAATAAAAGGGGAAGCCTGAAGCTGCTCAGAACAGGGGAAGTAAGGAAGGTTGTTAGATTGAATTATTTCACTATGGCTAAACTACAGATTTATTTAAAAATAATTTACAAATAATATTTTTCACCATTAACTTTATGTATTTCTAATCCAGTTAAAATTAACATTTTGACCTGCAAAATCCTAAAGACCCACCCCCATTTATACATTCAACAAAATACTTGGAAGTTAGCAAGACAAACCAAGCCATTCCACCCTACAACAGGTTTTTGCCAATCCTGAATTCATAGTGAGCACCTAAGTTTTACCACCCCAGCTGAGAACGTAAAGAACCCTCCCCTCTGACCTCACTCCTGCATGGAGACAAAGGCACAAATGCAGTGGATTCTCCCACACATCTCCTGGTGCCACCAGTTGAGCAGCAGAGCAGGGACCACAGTGGCACAGCTTTACCAGTCACAGGTATCCAGAGCAGGATCAGTCACCTCAGGATTAGGTCTTGAAAAAGCCTTCAGGTTCTGCTCACCTGTATTTTTCTGGTCTGGAGAAGCAGAAAACAAATATTTGAGGCACAAGGCCCCAAGAGCTGAAATCTTCTTGCTAGAGCTGAGTTACCTGGAGCAATGGATGCAGGTATAGGATGGCCCCTTTTTCCTGCCCACCTTTTATCCCCACCCTTACTGGCAACAACAGAAACCACCTGGCTCCCTGTATCAGATGGCACAAGCTGTCCTGATCACCCCACAGCAGCTGCCACCCACTCTCTTTACCAGCCCTGCTCTGTCCCCAGGCTGTGAGGGACACACAGCTCTGGCTCAGGAGATTTCAGTGCCTAGAGCAAGGAGAGGTGGAACCACCTTGTTATCTCAGCCTGTGCTGGCTCAAAAATACCAAGCAAACATTGGATTGTGCACTTTTGTGTACACATCTGGATACAAGGAGGCAAAGATGGTCAGAAAGATACGGCTGCCTAAGTGACTGCAGAGCTTTTGGCACAAATGCAGGTGTGCCAAAAGAGACACAGCACAGGCTGGGGAAGCACAGCAGATGGACAGCCAAGACAGATTTGTTACAATGAGAGCAAGCATCAGAGCACTGCAACAGAGAAACCTGAACTGGTTTAACTGGGTCCTTCTCCTTATAAAATAGTTATAAAAAGAAATGTGAGATTGCACGACCAGCTGAAACTGCTGTGCTAATAAAACACAGGAAACCATTGATCTCAATAATGTTGCCTGAATGCTTACAGAGAAACAAGTCTGCAGGGCTAAAATATTTTACTAGTTCTCATTAAATGTTTTTAGATATGTACTGATCCTTATGAAAGTCAAACACAGCAAGTGGAGAGAACCCACAACCAAATGATTCTGCAGTGATAGTGGGTTTGCTGAAATTCTGACTGCAGAAGATAGCAAAGGTTTTCCTGCATAAATGCAAGGCTGATAATTTCAAAAAGCTGTCCACAGCCTGCCATAGTAACTTTGTATCACCCATCTCAAAAAAACAAAAGCAATACAAGGAGTTCAGAGAAAAAACTCAGAAGTAAATACAATTATTTTTTTTCTTCACGTGACTGACTGCAACTTAGATCCCCTTAAACTTAAGCATCACTAACAGGTTAGCCAAGAGCACAGAAACCCATAAAGCAAAACTAGAACATAGAAGGAGAAATGGAATTAACTTAACAAGGTCAACAATGGATCCTGGCACATCTTTGCCTCAGGAAAAAATTTCAAAAATGGAGAAGACACATACCACAGTTTTTGCAAATATGGGCTGATGCTCACACACCACTACCCAGCAAACATGCAAAAATTCACCTCTGTCTCATGAGCTCAGAGGCACACACACACTCAAACTCATACATTTATGGCAGCTTTTGCCAGAAGCAGCCAGAAGTTTTCCTTTATGTCCACAGCTGATGAGGTACTATTGCATAGGTACCTACCCTGTCGTGTCCAAATTCTCCTGGGTTTTGAAATGATCCACACTTCCTACTTGGAGCTGGAGTAGACTGGCTAGCTAACTCATTTCACAAAGAGTTTGGTTATACATCTCCCTTGATGAAAAATTTAAATTGTTCAGCTAAGAAGCAGTGTCTTTTTACCCCAAGACGCTGCTCCAGCAGGAGCTCAGTAAATAATGCGAAACAAAACCAGGGAAAGGAATCAAAGTGTTTTGTAACTAGAACAGAAAGGGTTTGGGGTTTGTTTTCACTAAGTTCAAACAGAAAAAGTTTTATGACTCAAGTAAAAGGAGTGTGAAAGGGTTTGGAGAAGGAAGGTTTCCATTAAACAGACCTGAACTGGTTCAACAGTAATTTGAGCTCTGGATGAGCTCACTTTTTGCTGCGCCACTCTCAGCAGTGAAGCAAAAACTTCACAAAACACAGGAGGGAGCTGATGACAGATGAGAGGGCAAGAGGCAATGCAAGGCCAGCTCAGAAATAGTTACTTGGGCTGTATTGCAGCCTGCCACGACAGAACCTTTCCCACATTTTTAAAGCTGCAAATGTAAACACCACTTAAAAGGAAATTTACGTGAATGGCGAACCAGAGAATGAAAAAAATGGGCTGGAAGAAAACAATGAGTTTTCCTGTGCCCCAAAGAGCAACCCTGGGAAGTGCTGGCTCTCAAAAGATAATAATGGTTACCAGGGCTCTCCATTTGTAGGGAGTGGGATTTCAGGATGTTTTCTTTCCCTCACCCTTTGCAGGCTGTCAGGACAGGCTGCTGTCAGCTGTGGCAAACCCCACTCAGGGACGTGGAGATGATGTGAGGCAGCTCAGGACATGGCAGAAAGCTCCACTGCTTTTGGGGTCTGGCAGAGACACCCCAGCTTAGGGAGTCATCCTTCACCTGCATTAAAGTCAGCTCTGATTCACAGCACAATAATCATTTTGATGGTGAAAAGCAGCTACTAAAAATGCTTTCTTACAACAACACTGCCAAGAGAAGAGCCAGGAGACTCTCACAGCATCTGCAGTTAATGGGAAATGGGTAAGCAAGGAGCTGATGTGGGGAGGCTCAGTGGTGGGAAATGCTGCCTGAGCTCACCCCTGTGTGCCACAAGGGCCACCTGGGCACAGTGCCACAGTTCCTGCAGCAGGTGATGCAGTGACCCTTTGGAAAGAGGGGCCCAGAATCCCCACAAAGAGGATAAATGGGGGAGAGTTACACCAAATCTGCTGCTGATGCAGTCCCAGCTCCTGCCTGGTGCCAGGGCTGCCCTCACAATGGTGTGGGTGCTGCCCCTGCATTCTCCCCTCCTGTGGTACACACAGGATGGCACCCAGGGACTGCTGGGCTCTGGACAAACACACTGACCTGTGGTTTGCCTGTTGGGGATCTAACAAGACACCACTTCATTGTGAGCAGCATGGCAAGTCTCCCTTCTGACAGCTCAGTGTTTGATCCACAGATCTGCACCTAATGAGCTCAGTGTTAGGATCCACAGTTAAACCCCATTTATTGTCTGAGCCTGAAGATTAAGAGACAAAAACCAGAAGATTCAGGAATAAAAAGTAAAGCAAGGCAGTCAGAGTTGTTTTTTTTCTCATTACACATGACTGTAAATGCAGCCAATTGCAGGCCAAACTGATTCTGGTTCCATCCCTTCAGGACAGGTTTGCAGACTGTTACAGGTCTCCAGCAGAAGGGGTTGGGAATTACTAAAAACCTCACAGAAGTTTGGAGCAGGGAGGTTGATTCCTCCCAGGGGAGGCAAGATGAGTCACACCATCTGCAGTGGCAGCCCAGCTGCCCAATTCCTGCTCAGACAGTTTAAATTCTGACTGAGTGGTGAACAGCACTTGCAGCAAGACATCACATCAAGAGAAACCAGGTTAATGGCACAGGAGGAGGCACAAAAGAAACCAGATTAAAGGCACAGGCTTTGCTCACCAGGAGCTCTCCTCTCCAGGATTCCTGCAGATGGAATCCCTCATTCCAGCAAATCCAGAGGATGCTGGAAGTGCTCAAAGCCAGACTGGATGGGCACTGACCAAACCTGCTCCAGTGGGAGGTGTCCCTGCCCATGGCAGGGAATTGCAAATAAATAATCTTTAAAGTCCCTTCCAACCCAAACCCTTCTGTGGTGCTACAGACCCTGGGCATATCTTACAAGAATGTCAGCAGGGATCCTGCTATGGGACTCACACTTTGCATATATGAAGGTAATTTTAAATTTGGATTGGATTGATAAAGGCAACTGTTCAGCACACCAGTGCAAACATGCAAATGTAGGGAAAGGCATAGCCTGAATAACCAAATTTCCTTTGCATATTGAGACTTGTCAACCAATTATTCTTCAGGCTTTACTGTAAATGGAAATATAAGTATTTTTGATAACCAGTAATAATGACTTAGGAGAATCTCTCTGATTTTTATATATTACATGGGCAAGAAGCCAGACAGAGCATTTAGTTAATTAAAGTTTTATTGATAGTGGTAAGTGGTGCATTTCTGACATCCTTCTTTGTTCCTCCCCTGTAAATGTAACCCTCATCTTCCTTGTGTACAAAGAAAATAAGAAAAAACAACTGTTACTTCCTTCAAGAGCCAAGTAAAAAAGCTACCACAAAAATAAATAAATAACAACAAAGTTCATCATTCAACATAAAAAGACTAATTTGCAGATGAAATAGGAAAGAACCTTGCCTAGGCTGCTAAAAAGAAATTAGATAGCTGCATTTCAAATAAAAAAAAAGGCAGGAAGTAGGAAAAAATAATGAGATACTTATACTCTCTAAGTTGGCCAAATGTATCAACCCTTGTTATATTTGGTTTTCATGTGTTACTCACTAGGCATGTCCCTGCACTGGGAAGAAAACCAGATAAAACATGTGGTTATTGGCCCACAGAGATATCACAGCTAGAATGCAAGCTCAGGTCTGCAGTAGCTTTCCTTAATAAGTATTCTCTATTTAAGGAAAGATTGATCCTGCATGATGTGACAGGCCACTGATACAAATAAATTGCTTTATGATATGATCTGTGAGCAGCCAACATATATTCACTGTGGGCTTACTGAGCTCCACACTAGCGTGTCTAAATTTCCACTTCCTGTAAAATCAACTTTTATCTCCTCTGTGATACAACCCAGCAGAATGTTGAAATCAATGCTTTTAACCCAAAGGCCTGCAGCCAGTTTAGAACTACATAATTTGAAATAACAGGAGTTTCCCATCCATTCCAGTTTTCAAGCCTTTGTGATGCACATGTCACTGAATTGCAGGAATAGCTCATGCAGTTGCAGAAAGCTTCTAAAGGAAGTGATAAATGAATAATCAGCTGTAACCAAATAACGTGACTGAAACACACTGGGGTTTTCCCCCACCTCCAGCTTTACAAAATTTCATGTGGTTCACCGGTCAGAAAGTCAGAAAGAACAAAATCTTTATCTGCTGTTCCTCACTTGCTACCCACAAACTGCCAGTTAGATAATGCTGAAGGAAATCAGTGTGGTTTGCTTGCACAACAGCCTTGCTAAAGAGGGAGCAACCATGTAGCAAAGCATTTACAGGAGATAGGACAACTCTAGGATGCCATTCTGATGCCCACATCTTCATGAAATCAGTATGGCTCTGGCAAAACCCACAGGGAGTTCCCTGGATACAAAGCAAGGCTGCAAAAACACATTCAGGGAAATTGTGCCATAACCCAGAAGCAAATACAGAGCCAGGTCAGGAATTTACATTAAACAATATTCTTAGATTTCTTGTATGATAACATAAGTGTGCACATGCAATCTGCCCCATAACTTTTGGCCAGCAGCAGCCAAATTTTTAAGGGGTCTGAAGCCTCCATGAAATTCCCCTAAACCTCATGTAAACTGGTGGCTGAGCAATGAAAGGAGTCCAGGCTCTGCCAAGCTTCAGTCCAGCACTGCCAGACAACAATTGCAAGTAACAGCCTTTGGCAGAATGTTAAAAACAACAAACAAACAAAGAATTTGAATCAACAGGAAATGAATTGTCAGAAAAACAAAACCAAGGTTTATAGAAGGCAAAACTAGAGGATCACCACGCTGACAACATGTGAACTGCATGACAACAGTTATGTGACACAGAAGAGGTCACGTTTGTGATGATGGAGTGAAAGATTCACACAAGCTTATCTCATGCAGCTCAGATAGAAAGTGTAAATGCATATGGTACAAACAGATATACCTTGTTTCTTTTTTAGTTATCTCATATTTCACTTTCTTTACAGTCTAATGTTACAGTCTGACCCATTTTCTTTCAAAATTTATCAAACATGATGAAAGGATCAACTCTAAGGTACCTACCTGCCTCATTCTTTCTGAAAGTAATTGTCCTGTAAGACAAGGTCTGGCTTCTGGGGCACATTTAAGGAAAAAAATCAAAACCAAATACACACACAAAAAACCACAAAACAAAACCCAAAAAATCCAACCCAAAACAAAACACTTCCCCCCCAAACAAAAAAATCCACAGAAGCCAAAATTATTCAGGTTTAAATTACAAATATGTCTTCTATTAGGAAGAACATACCTACATCAATGTGAGGAACATGATTAATATTTCAGAATCTTTCAAGAACCACATCCAGTCATTTTACAAAGTTCCTGTTGTTAATTACAGAACTGGCATCTAAATTCTAAAGCATCTTTCACTTTAAGGAAAAAAACCCCAACCCACTGACATTTAAAAAAATGCCATATATGGGAGTAAACTGTAACTCTGGTGCAATGAGAATAAACCCAGTTTAATCATCCAAACCCTAGATTAAATTATAAATCCTGAGCAGAGGTAAAGAAAGCCCTTCTCAGAATGCCCTATAGTCCCTTTTAAGGACTTCAAAGTAATAACACTTAAATTTACACTCTACTCCCAGTGTCCCAAACTTGAATGATTCAACCTTTTCAGCTTCCATTCAACCACTCTTCATTCAACAGTTTGTTTACAGAAAGATATGTGAATTGTTCTAAAGAGCACCACAGCTCACTGTAGAACCTTTTGATTCTCTAGCAGGCACTATCACTTATTTACTTTAGGTTTTCCATTATTCAAGTGCTGGCTGGTGCACATTCAAATGAATCACAAACACCAGAACAAACAAGACAGTTCAGGCAAAGGAATGCAATTCAAACAACATCCAGTACAGAAGGCATTTAGAAGCTCAGAAAACTAGGAAATGTTTGGTCTGCTTTTAACTTAGCATGTTTAGAAAAAAAAATCATTATGAAAGTCTGAAATTGCTTAAAGTTATACAGAAGTGCCACTAAAAACTCCTTATCTCTCAATTTCCCCCAGTGACACAAAGGCATTTACCAAAACCGCTGCAATGAATTCTTTCCAAAATTCCTTCCAAATTAATGTCCAGAAAAAGAGGAGAGAAATCCCAAACCCTGTTACCGGACTACTCTGTTCTTCCAAAATGCACAAACACTGGAGTGGTGCAGTGACCATGTCTGTGCTATCACCTGAAATAAAAATTGTGCTTGAAGATCCACCATCCTTTCCATTAAAAAAAATAATTATGGATGGCCCCTGTGACCCAGGGAACTCACCAAACACCAAAAAAAAAAAAAAAATCCTGCTATATTCAGTCAAAATTGCAATGAAAATTAATATTTGACCAAGACAGAGGAAAAACTGACATTTATAGAAGCTGCAGTTGATGACATCCCATAAAATGATGCCAATCACTTGTCTCTGAGTCAGCTCCATTCCCACATTTAGTACAAGAGCTCTGGCTGACTCACACCAACCATCCACCTGGGAGATAAATAAAAGAAATTTCAAGCATGATTTTGCTGCAGCTTTTCATGATGAAGTTTAAATTTGCCTGGTTCTCTTCATTTGAACTCAAATGATTTGAAAATTTAATTTAAATTCCAGTTTGTCTTCAGGAATTTTCTCAGAAGCAACAAGCTCAATGCTAGATGCACAAAATTGGCAAGTAAAGAAATGATCTGGTCTAAACAGATTCTGTTTTCAGTGAGAAACAGCTTTTCAGGCTGCTTATTTGCCTAAAGGCATTTATGGGAGGATGATTTGTATATTGGGGTAGTGAGTTTATGCTTGAAATATAAAGTTTATATTATCTTTTCATTATGCTTCTATTTGCAGTGTTTCATCTTGTTTGTTCTCTCGGTTCAAAGTCCCAAGTTCACATTCTATCCTTGTATTAATTAGTTATAGCTTTAGGCAAGCCAATTCAGCCTTTGTTTCTTAATCTGTAAAAGAAGGACAATAATAAATATTTATGTACTTTAAATAGATATTGGAAAGATGTGTTTACCCTGACACGGTTCTTAAAATACACCATTTTATAAAATTCTGTGCAAAAATTACCCAGTTTACCCACATTAACTGGAATGGTTGTAATTTTTGTGAATGATTTGTGGAACTCCCTATCCTTTCCTTCCTCAAGGAGACAATTTCTTACAGTTCTTGAAAAGCCTCCCATGTAGCAAACCATGCAACCCTGAGCTGAGTTCATGGCATCCTAATTATGACAGTGTAACAAAAAATTTTAAAAAAAGAAAGAGTGCATTGATTACAGAGACATTTAATCTTGGGAATCTGAATTACTGAATATTATAGTACAGAATTTTTTTCCACTCCTCTTCCTGAGAGAAAATAGAGAGGAGTAAGAGCTCCTTATGTCATTGCTTTTACAGCAATAAGTTTTTTGTGATATTCAGTGTTTTGTTCACTGGTGTCTGTTAATCTGAGCCTTTCTAAATCCAATCTTTGCTTGATTTCCTCGCACGCAAAACATCTGCACTTCCAAAATAAATGAACTACATCTGTGCCTGTTTTACCAGTCAATTTATCAGCTTCCTATTAGGGGGAAAATACCCTAAACCAAAATGAGAATCTGGAAATAAAATAAAGATAAACCTCAAGCCTTGTGAATCATCAAATCTGAGCAGGAAATCAGCTGAGGATTCTCCATCATTAGAGATAAAACAGGAATAAATACCACTGGCTCAAACTTAAATTCTTAATTCTACTAGTGCTGATGTTACTTGCAATAAAGAGATTAAGATCCAATACTAAAATGGGAGGAAGGGGTTGAAACAATCCCTTGGAGCAGTCATGTAACAAAGCACCACTTTATCAATGCACGCCATGCACAATTTGATTTATTACTCCAATTTCAGTATTGGAAGGAATAAAGTCTTTGAAAGCACACACTCCTCTGCTGTAAAGCTCATTCTAAACTTTAGTGCACAGAACAGGCATTACACTGCAGCACTTCCCTGCATGCCACCAGATGCTGTCAGTCAAAAGAATTAAGCATCAAAACAAAGCCTTCCATCAATACAAAAAAAATCCACAGGAGAGTAGAACAGGTGACATCACTTGTTCTCCAGCAACCAGTCACCTTTTTCTTCCATAATTCTGTGGTGGGGAATGAAAACTAAAACTTGGAAAACAACTTTGCTGAAAGCTGATATGAGAATGATTCAGCAATGAAGAATTTTGTACACCAGACACTGAGATCTGAATTAGCACAGCAGTATAAACCTGGGCATCCTTCTGGGGCAAAGCTGCTGTCCATGGCACACTGAGGCACCTCAAAGCTGCTGTATGTGACACACTGAGGCCACCTCAAACCTGCTGCATGTGACACACTGAGGCACCTCAAAGCTGCTGTATGTGACACACTGAGGCCACCTCAAACCTGCTGCATGTGACACACTGAGGCACCTCAAAGCTGCTGTATGTGACACACTGAGGCACCTCAAAGCTGCTGTATGTGACACACTGAGGCACCTCAAAGCTGCTGTATGTGACACACTGAGGCCACCTCAGCCTCAGCCCCACAGGAACAGGAGCCTCCCCCTGCCTGCAGCCATCCCGTGCTAACAAGCTCTGGGAGAAGGAAGAAATACTCAGCCACAGGAAACCATGGCAGGGGATGAGGAAGAGACTACACAGACACAGGAATTACAATTTGAGCAAAAAATTTAGCTGCTTAGGTATCCATATGCCCCACTGCCACAACATGCAAGTCCCCCAGGACCTGGATTTTTCCTACCCCATCCTGAAGTTCTTCTCCCAGTTCCTTTCAAAAGTTATCCCAGTATCACTGACTTGCCTGACTCTGCTTTTTGAGCTGGCTCCCAGTTTTAGTCTTCTGCTCTAAAACTGCACAATTAAAGTGATAGTTTTGGAAATTTTCTAGGAAAAAAGTACTGGTCTAACTTGTATTAAGCTCTGCTTTTTTTGAAAATTAGATTTACTATATAGACCAGTGTTTCTCCTCCCTGCAGTATTTTTGGCTGAAGCTGGCAAATGGATTATATTTAGCTAAAGGAACACATTGTCTTGGATCTGTTGATCCTATTACTTACCTGGAAATAGGTACCAAGGTTGAGGAGATGCTTTTTAGGGCTTCTACAGAGAAAAAGTAGGCCCTAACTACCTGAAAATTATACAGAACCCTCTGGAACAGCTTACACTGCTAAAATTTCTTCCTGTAGTGCAATAAACATGAGCAATGAAGCAGCTTTATACAGATACACAATGCTACAGTGGAAGTTAAGTAAAAATCTGTCTCTCCATCAAAGCAGCTGTGTTCATTGCAAGAAAACTTGTTCCACTTCAACCCTCACACCAACATGCTTCACCTTTCTGTGTCTCTAATATCCATTCACACACTCTTCCTTACTTAAACTGTAAGTTCTTCAGGGCAGACTGTCTCTTTACAACAGTGATAAGTGGGAAGGACCCTCAGGCCACTGGAAAACAAAACAAGAGTTGGCACACTTATTTTCTAACTTTGTGTGCTAACTTGTCCTCAAATCTTCAAGCAAGGAAATTTATTTTATTTTGCTGACATGCTACACTGAAAAAGACCCCAACCAACAAACCAAAACCAAAGCAGTCATTGCACAAGCAGTAAGTTAGATTTATAGAGGAAACTTGGAAGGTACTGCACTTTTGCCCAATTAGGAAAAGGATGTAGAATATAACATGGCCAGGTGATGCCTCTAGCCTCTCCCTCTTTATGCCCAGATGAATCAGTCATTAACTGCAGACAAAGCAAGACAGGCCCAGAACTCAGACTGGAGCTTCCCCAAAAGAGAGCTTTGATACAATGGCATCTGTAACACTGCTTGGACCTTTTAAACTAAATCCTCCACCTAAGACTCCCAGGCACAGACATTCACAAACTCCAATCTTCATGACAAGCTTCAAGGCTGGCTTTCTAGTTGCTATATTTTTTAAATAAATTAATAGTTTTTAAATCTTTTCAGCAGGATTTAGTTTCACACCAAGAGATAAACGCTTTCTGCTCTTCAGAGACATTATTTTCTTGAATTCCAAAGTTTGCTTTCAATGTATTTTTTGAAAAAGGAAAAATGTATTTGCTCATATTTTATGTAAGAAGTTTATGACTTGCCCAGCCTTCTTGTACTTTAAAGAACAAATAGATAAATAGAGAGCAATGGGCAGGCTAACATTGCCTTAGGAGAGTCACTGGCTCCCACAGCTGCCATCTGTGGTAACAAACCACTCACAGCCAGGGCTCCCTTCCAGAACACACAGATTCCCTGTGCCTGAGCCCTTCTGATCAGGCGCTGTGTCACTGGCTGCTCACCATGACAAAGGACACAGGAGACAGTGGGACAGTGCCAAGGCAAGCCATGCTCACCCTCCTAAGGTCACCCCTGTGTGTGGCAAAGCCCACTGCCCACACCCTCAACACCCTGGGGACAACCCCCAGCACTTGTTTGCTTCTGCACGTTAGACAGGGATGGCCTCAAATGTACTTGAGGCTTGGAAGAAAGGATTGGTTTGCTTTTAGATACCAGACAATGAAAATAGCAAAACTCCCATGATTCTTTCCCTGTCCTTTCCTCCATTCCTATTCACCTTCCAAAGGTCACCCCTTTGTGTGGGAAAGCCCACTGCCCACACCATCAACACCCTGGGTACAACCCCCAGCATTTGTTTGCTTCCGCATGTTAGACAGGGATGGCCTCAAATGTACTTGAGGCTTGGAAGAAAAGATTGGTTTGCTTTTAGATACCAAAAAACAATCCCAGACAATGAAAATAGCAAAACTCCCATGATTCTTTCCCTGTCCTTTCCTCCATTCCTATTCAGCTTCCAAAGGTCACCCCCTTGTGTGGCAAAGCCCACTGCCCACACCCTCAACCCCCAGCACTTGTTTGTTTCTGCACGTTAGACAGGGATGGCCTCAAATGTACTTGAGGCTTGGAAGAAAGGATTGGTTTGCTTTTAGATACCAGATAATGAAAATAGCAAAACTACCATGATTCTTTCCCCATCCTCTCCTCCACTCCCATCCAGACTTGTGTATAAATTTCTGACAGACTGTTTTCAGGGAGCAGCAGGGATGTGCCAGGTATTATGAGAGTTAAACAAGTGTATTACAGCTTGCCTGATATGTCATAGATCTTCTTCAAGGACAAGTAACCTCAAAAAGCTCTAGGATGAAAAAAACCCTAAGCATAGAACCATAAAATAAATCATAAGCCAATCAAACTCCTCCTCCCTATTCTCTCCAAAAACAAACTCAACAAATCCCAGTGGCTTCAGATGAAAATTGGTTTTCTTCTTCTACCAGCAGCCAAGCCCCAAACTGCATCTGAAGGTGAAGCCAGGCACCCACTCTTCCTTGAAGGGCACCAAGGAGCAGCAAGCCTGAGGGATGTGGCAGCAATGCAATGAGACATTCAGCAAGTCATCCTTGTCCCCAGTGACACTTCAGAGGAAACTGAGGTAGCAGAGACATATTTCAGTGAAATAGCAGCGCAGTGCACACGTTCAAAGGGCTGCTCAGCAAGTCAGCCTGCCAGGGAGAGGAAAGTTTACTTTGCCTTAAACTCCTCACTCTTCAGAGGTTCTAAACAGTGAAGCTGCACCTCTGTGGTCCTCCTAACAGGCAAAGCTTCTCCAGACCATTCACTCTGAGCCCTGTCCCTAAGTGCTGCAGCCAGATAGAGGTGCACTTCACCCAGCTGACAGCACAAACTCCAGCTTCCCTGAAATCTTCCCAGCTTGTTTAGAGGCATCCAGCACAGGCACTGGCCTGGATGAGGAATGCAGTTATGCACACACGAATGGTCCTGACCCACTTCTCATCCTGGCCACTCAGAGCTGTGAACTCCATTTATTATTAGCATCAGAACAAAAAAAAGCCTGTGTATGTACATGAGGTCTGACAAATGCCCACTCACTGCACAGGCAAGGAATGAAAGGAATTGTTCTATTATTTGCCATCATCATCCTCCTCTTGCCAGCCCACTGAATGCCATGGCTGCTGAAATACCTTTGGTGGGCAGAGCTTGCCTCCCCTTCAGGGCAGACACTGCTGACCTGGTGAGGCACTCAGCACCAGGGGGCACAAGCACGGTGAGCTGGACATCCTCCAAGGGGCACAGGAGAACTCTAAATCATCAAGTAAAGAAAAAAAGCTCAAAGTGAGTTCCCCTTTATAGAGTAACACTTTCGAGACTGAGTTTCTCCTGCCTAAAGTATACTATACTACAAAGCAGAGGGACTGCTTCAAATGAAGCCAAACATGAGGAGTTTGGCTGTTGTTCCTCCTTCAGAAGCATTCCTGGGTTTCAGCTCTATAGCTTAGAAGAAAGGTAATTCCCCACTACAAGGTAAAACACAAGATCTATCCCACAACAAGGTTGTTCTGCAGGATATTAAAATACCCCTCACAGCAGCAGCACTTTTCATGCTTTGTCATCACAAGTTCTCTACAGGACCCTAATGCAGCTCACGCAGAGAGGCTGTAAATGTAAATGCTGAGATTTGCTAAAGGACAGAACAGAGGTTTTACAGTTCATCCTGAAAGCACACATGCTGCCAAAAACTGCAGTAAAAATGTAAAAATAAAGAAATTGAGCTCATCTGAATGAAAGGGATTTGTCCCACTGTTCCTAAATGACTGCACTGTTTCTTTCTCAGTGAGGAGCATCTATGTGCACAAAAGGCAACCTTCTGCCTTCATGATGTCAAAGACATTTTAAAAATGTAAGCAAATCCAGGAGTTTTGCTTCTAGGATAAATAAAGCTAAACAAGGCAAAGGTTATTGCATTTGTGCTGCCTGCTGATATCATAAAACTGGGATTCTTGTCCCAGCTAAGCAAGCTGAAGACCTGCTAAAGACTCAGTAAAATCCATTGCAGACCAGATCTATGCTACAAGCAAACTGCACCAGGTCACCACAAAACCTGCCCTTTCAGGTACACAGCCAGGCTAAACCATGGAGGAAATACTGATTTCAAAAGTTATTTTAAAATGTGACACAGACCAGTAGACAGCACTACCCTAAATGCTCCAAAATCTTTGCAACTGATTCTTTAATAGCCACGGCTTGGAAACACTGTTGTCCCACCTGTGAGAGTCCCACCCTTCATTGCACAAAACTTAGAGCACTGGCCTAGCACAAGATGTAGGCTGTCAGCACAAAAGTTGCTTTGAAAGCCAAGTGACAAACAGGACTGACTTCACAATTGTAACCATCAAGCACCAAACACAGCACTGTAGGGAAAAGCTAAATTACTAAAAACTAAATTACCTCAGTTTTCCCAAAGTGACAGAGCACAGGGGTAGCAGGTAAGCTGCAGTGCTTCGAGTTACACAGAAAAGGGAAGAAAAGACCACATCCTTCCTCTTTTTGCAGACACCTGCAATAAAGTGCTCCCTGCTCATCCAGCCCCAAAAGACTTCTGCCACAGGAGAACTGCCACAGGCCACTCCCTGCTGTCATGCAACACCCACAGCCCTTCACACCAACAAGCCAAAGCAGAAAAGCAGCCAGGTCAGAAGAGCAGCTACGTGAGTGTCTGTGCATATCACAATGAAGAGCAGCCACCCCTTTAGAAAACAGTTTAAAAAACCAAACCACAAGCCTGGTCTCTCAGGGTGGGGATCTGCACTCAAACCACCTCACCCAGCTGCTGGGGTCACAGAAAGGCAGTCTGGCCTTGCCTTCACTCACCTGGCTCTGCAAAGTGTCCTCCTGCTCACACACAACTGTACAGTGGGACAGATGAGGGGCCTCCCCAAAGACCCAGCCAGAGACCCATCTGTAAAAACAGCACCCACTGTTTGAGGGCAGGTAGAGAAAGGAGAAGAAAAAGGTCCCTTTCCTTTTTCTCTTCTCTCCTGTGTATGCTGACTCTCTTTAAGTACTCATCACTACAAAACCCTTCTGTTTCCCACAGTCTAACAGAGACCAGCATGGCTGTGATGGAAGAGCAGTCAGCCACTGAGTGCATCCCAGCCAGGTAACCCAACCAGTTTAACACTGTGCCTTTTGGGCTGTGCCTCGTCTCCCACTCCTTCTGGCAGGGGCAATACTTTTATTTCAACACCAGCCAACAGCTCAGGACACATGAGTTCAAGCTCTTCCACCACTACACAGTTCCTGTGTGGTCACAGACAACTCATTTTCTTGCTTGTGATGCTATTCCCCATCTGCAAAGTGTCTTCCCCACAATGGGAACACAGGGTATTCCACTTCAGCATGGTTTTAGAAGGATTAATATAAATGAAGCATTTGAAGAGATAAGCCTGGCAAGAGCATGCAAGACATGGGAAGTGGAAGTATCACTGATAAATGTTATCCTAAGCAGATCATTTATCTTCCTCATAAAAATATGGTTTTCCTATCAAATTTGCAGCTTTATGTTCAGGTTAGCATGTGAAACTATTCTCTTTCCACATCTGAATCCTTCCACTGTTTTATGTCAAAACAAAACATCAAACCCCTGACTTACATGCCTTATAAGCAAACACAGAAGAGTTGCAGGCTCTTTGCACATTATGTTGTGCTGCAATCCATACTTCACTGACAGTGAAAAACACGCCAGGTCTGGCCAAACCAGAGCAAACTTTAGACTAATAACTGAGTTGAAGAAGCATTGAGCATCTTCTTCCCCTTCACAGTAAGATGTGCATGTATCTGGCTCTTTGATTCTGTGTCAGAGCAGTATCAGTCCTGAGCTGTGTCGGACATGCCCTCTTTGGGTTCTTATGAGATGCAAACAGATCCAAAGCTGTACAGCACAGGGATGTCAGATACAAAAGGGCTCAGCAGAAGCTGAGCACTGAAACTGGCTCTGCTTACAACCACCACAGTCCCAGAACAGATTAAGAGTTGGCCACATGTATTTAATACTGCTAACCGCATACAAAGATAACATAGCTTTACTCAATAAAATATTTTCTTTGAAACGTTGATAGAGGCAAAGCTCTGTTAGAGCCAATTACTTGTTAAACAGTTCCACTCTTCTTCCCACAGCTAGCAAACATGATTATTTCCTCCTCTCTTCCCCCATTTTTCCTTCTGCCCCAGTTTTCAGGTAATTTCCCTGTCCTTACTGAAGTCATGAAGGAATGTTCTAAAAACCAGTTTCTCAATGCCCTGAGTATGGGCAGCTGTGTAAAAACCGAGAGACTCCCCCACCCCCAGGCCAGTCTATCACTCTGTATCAAGCCAGGCTGTTCCACTGTGTGACTCTGACAAACAATCTGCCACTTCAGCAAAGGCACTGACCAGAGGCACCACACAAATCAGACTGTGAGGGAGAGCACCAGAAAGATCTCCCAGCAAATCTGATTGTGAAGGAGAGCACCAGAAGGATCTCCCAGCTGCAGCTGCCACAGAGCTCCTCACTTACCCAGTCGTGCAGGGGCGGTGCACGGGTCAACACAGTCTCAAAGCCTTTAAATGCCCGGAGGTGAACTGGACTGCAGAGAAACTTCTTAATTTTGAAGAGAGAAAAAAAGATGCTAAGACTGAAAAAGAAGGAAGAGAATAAATTAAGGGATATGAGATCTGAAGCAGAAAGGAGAAAGCAAGCGGGAAAGTATTGTGAGGACCTGATGAGATGATTCTCCCACTTCTAACTTCAGGAACATGAGCATGCCTTTTTAACTAACAGTACTTAAGTGCTAAAGACAATATAGTGACACTACTCTTGAGCATTATGGACAGAAGTGACATTTCACCTGCCAAAACCATCCCTGGCAAAACTCCACCATCATCAGTGGAGCTACACCAAGCATGAAATTGGCCCACAGTTGCACTAAGACAAAAAAGGCTTTGTTTCAGGAGATATAGGGAATTTCTGGTTCTTTATTATAAAGCTCAGCAATTGTTTACTGTCCCTAAGCAAATACCCCTGACACCAAACAAGCAGCCATCACATTCACAGCACACACTGTCTGTCCATAGGAAAACATCCATCAATAAAGCAACAGATTACCAGCGTCCTGTTCATATCACAAGGAAATTAAAGACAGTTTAAATGCCTCCCAAATTGCCTACCAGATCCAGAAGCAATCATTCTCATTTTCAGCAACATCCTTCCACCCTCCTCTGCCAAGTCAAGGAAAGTTGAATGTCCTGACTGGTGCTACAGGACTCAGCACACACTGATGTACCACGACACTGAGCAGCTCCACTGCCAGTTATTCAACAATACTCCCACCACAAACTATACCCTGCGACCACACTGTGCTCACACAGAAACATCTTTTTCCTCCTTTTGTTACATTTTGGTTTGGCCATGTGAATTCCCAAGAAATCCCACAAGTTCACATGTTTCTGCCGTTCTCTCGAGTTTGCCACAAACATACCCTGGGCTTACAGGGCCAGACTCTGCTCCAATGCCAGCCACGGCCGTACACCACATTTGCATAGTATTGATTTATGCCAGAACTCATTAAGCTATGAAAAAATCCAGTGGCTGAAGCAAACAAGTAGTTCGGGCACACAGAGCTCCTATACTGCACCCTTTTCCCTTATGCACCCCCAAAATGAGTTTCTCCGTGCAGTTTCCCTGGCCAGCTTCACAGCCTTTAAACCCAATGCACAGGAAAACCTGGACATTTGAATTTCCAGGGTCCTTGAGGGAAAGTTTGACAGACCCAGGTGGGATTGCTGGGAGCACAGGAGAACTCCTCAGGGCTTGTCCCGCTCCCAGCTTCTACTTAGTTTAAAGATCTGTAGGAAGACATCCACTGTCCACACCAGAAGTTCAGCTACTCTGAACGCTCATTTTACAGAGCACCACGTATAGGAAATAAAACATTTATCATTTTAATTTGCTTTTCCAACTCCTCTTCCCGACCACCACCACCCACTCCCCCAGGGATCCCGTGGTTCTATGGGGGTGCTCCCACGGCTGCAAGAGGCACCCAAGGATCAAAGCTGTCCCCAAGAACACCCGAACACCCCACGGACACACCGAACACCCGAGGGGAGAGCCGGGGACACCCATGGGGGGCGGCAGCACCGCCGGAGCCCCGCACACCCGGGGCACCCTCCTGCTTGCTCCCTCTTTAATTTATGCAGAGCCACGACGAACTCCCCGTGTTTCCCTTCACGAAGGAAGCCGCGGGTGCCCCCCCAGCAGGGACCCGCCGCTCCCGCCTCTCTTCCCCGGGAGCCGCCGTCCCTCAGCCCCCCCTGGGCTGGGATATCCCGTCCCTCCGCGCCAGCGCCTTTGTGTGCGGAGCAGACACACAACCTACCTCGGCGGGGCGGCTCTGCCCGCTCGGCAGCGCGGGGAACGAGGGCAGGGAGAGCCGAGGAGGGACGGAGAGGAGCAGCCACTGCCCGCCCGCCCGATGCCTGCCGAGTGTCCGCCCGGCCCCGCCACACGCGCGGAGCCGGCCCGGCCGCGCCTGAGGGGAGCGGCGGGGCGGGCCGGGGGCGGGCCCGGCGCTGAGTCACAGCCGCGGCCGCCCCGCCGCCTCCTTTGTTGTCAGGCGTGGAAAAATCCGGGGTAGCGGGGATGGCTGGGGGGAAATCCCGAGAGAAAAGCGGGAAAACTGGGTCTGTGTGGCGGCCTGGGTCGGGCTCCACGGGCTCAGCGCTGCCCCGGCAGGGACAAGGCGCGTGGGGCAGCCACGGGTGTTCTCAAACTCCTGCCGGGGCTCACCTTCGGGAGACACCTCTCTTTCCATGGAAAAGAATTTTTTCTGTAACTTTCCCACTGGTTCCTTCCCGTATCCCGGAGCCCTGTCCCTGTGGATGCTCTCACCGTTCATTCTATAGGAATTAAGGTCCCCATCCAAATTAAAGGTTAGGAGATCACGGCCAGCCAACACGTGTTCAGTGTACCCAAAATCTGTCTCCGAGCGAGCATTACGCGATGGGGACATGAGAAAATATCGGGGACATGAGAAAATATCGGGGACACGACATAGTGTGCACAGACTTGGGAATGAACCCAAAGACATTTGGGGATTAAATGTATATTTACACTGGGGCACACACTGGGATTAAGTAGATTTCTTTTGTGTGTTTTTCACTGGGATTATTTTGCGTTTCTTCAAAACAGATGACTTGAATCACAGCACAGCGACTGGAGACACCTCAGGGATGGAAAGCTTCAGCCTGGTCTGGGCAGCTCAGTAATTTGAGGGCCTGAACATCCAGCATCCCTTGGGCTGTGCAGACCCTTCCCCTGCAAAACCCCCCAGCCCCAGAGGTCCCAGCAGGAAGAGTGTTGGGTGCTCAGTAGATGGTGCTATTTCCACCGAATTTATCCCAAATAATCCTCAGCCCCAGGGTGGGAAGGGCGGTGAGTCGGAGAAACAGGTTTTCCATGAGGAAGGACTGAAATCCGGAGTGCTGGTGTGTACTAAAAGACTGCTCAGGTCTTTGTGTGCAGCTGTTCTTCCACTAGGAATAAACGGCAGCCGGGTTGAAACCTAGGAAATGGATGAAATCCAGGGCACCAGTGGCCATTGGCACATCTGGTTCAATTCAAGCCCAGTGCCAAGCACCTGCATACACAATCAGAGCTGTCCAGTGAACAGATGAAATGCTAAAAAATACTAAATGCTGCTCCAAAAGTCCCTTGTGGCATGGCAATCTGGACAGCTATTTGTGTTGTCCATGTCCACAGTGTCAGCCCTGGAGATGGGCAGCCTCATTCCCCAGCTCTCTTTCCTTTACAGGAGTGTTGAGAGATCTGGTAGTTCTGTATGTGGTGCTCATGGACGCTGTATGGAGAAAACCTCATAAAAATTGATTCTTTTAAAATAAATATGGTAAAATGATGTGCTTGGATGAATGAGGCAGTATAAATATTGATTAGTTCCCTGGTCTGGGAGCAACCCTCTGTCTGAAGCATGGGAGGGGGAAATATTTACGGCCAAAATTTTGCAACGAAGTAAAATTAACTGCCAGGCCAGCAGAATGCTGGATTTCCCTATCTTGACCTTACAGACCTCTCCATATCATTTCTGTATGCAAGCATTAACAATTTGTTTTCTAACGACACTTTGTAGTAGCCCTGATGAAGATTTTTTTATCTCTGTTGCCTTAGACTGCACAGGCAGCTGTCCCTGCTCTGAAATCTGACACTTTACCTCAGTGCTTCCCAACCCTTCCTCAGCTCAGATAGCTATTTTGTTGTGATATGTATGGTCTTCCCAGCAGATCCTGCACATCCACATCTTTAAATGGAATGTAACACTTTTCTGAGGCAAAATGACAAAAAACCTCTGGGTCTCTTGCCATGGCTTGTCAAAGCAGCATGGGCATTTTTCATGGGGTTTTGTTCCGGAGTTACATTCAGTTTAAGTGTGTGGTTATTGTTGGCAAGTGCAGATTTAGCAAAGTCCACACACATACAGAATTATCTTGTGCTTTGTGAAATTACTGTAATGCTGTGCAGCCCCTAAGCTGCCATGGCCATATCCAGACCTGAAAAATATTGCTGGACAGAAGCGGGAAAGGGGAAGATTTGTGAGGGGCAGAAAGCTGAAAGGACACACCTGAAGACCAGCAATGGCTGAGATCAACCTGTTATCCTGTTGTCTTAATTCCTCATAAAAGACAGTGGTCAAATGAAAGCTCTGAGTCAAACACCTCACGAGGGATCATTTGAGTCATCACATTGCCTGGCTTTGGTGCAGGAGCTGCCTGGTACCTCAGACCCCTGGCAGGGGAATGATTCAGTTCAGCTCAGCTGCAGCCCCTGAGAGAGGAACACACTGGTGATCAGCACTGTATCCCATCTGTGAGCCACTCACATTCCTGGAATTCCTGTTCTTTCTTTAAGGCACTTCATATGTGCCTTTTGCCTTTTGACCACATGGAAATTACAGTCCATGGTTCACATGATGAAGAAATTAGGCCACAAATGCATTTTACTCATGACAAGCCTTCTTCCCCCAGCACTCTGGGCACTGAAACTCTAGAAAGCACTCAAAAAAGCCTCAAGGATCTTTCTAGATGAAAAATAATATATAAATGTAAAACATTACCATTTTATTTTAAATTAAAAGCAGTGTATTGGAATAAAAAAAAATAATAAACTGGCTGCACTTTAGACAGAATGATTTACTGGAAATACTTAATATGAAAAATTCCCTTCTTGTTAATATTATAGCCAAAAGTGCATAGACATTCTATCATATGATCATCACAGGACATTTGTAATATGTACTTTGGCATTTTGATATCTCATTAATCAAGTATTATGTATTTTAATTGCCTGTTGCTGTTTGTAAATTTTTTTAGTCAAACTGCAGAACTAAAAGCAAAATCATCCTTTAATTTAAATCCCTCTTTGTGAGGCAGGGAATTGCATTTTATGCTGTGCCTGAGCCATACCTGGCCTTTGAGTGTTACCACATTATAACCTTAAATAATAGCAATAACAGTTTTACAGTAGCAGAAACAAAGTGGAGTATTTTACAAGGGCAGACACAAGTGGAGTCAGCTGCTGTGGGATTCCCCTTGCTAAGTTTTGGCTGTCTGCAAGCAGACGTCTGGTCTAAGCAGGTCATGAAGGCTGGGCAAGAAGTGGGTACCCTCAGAGAGAGATTTGTGCCTCCTACCCTGCATGTCCATGTTAGAATTGGACTGGTTGCTTTGGAAGTGATTCTGGTGGTTGTACAAGGCAGGACCTGACCAGCTCCAGCTAGATGCCTTCCTCAGAATTTCTTTAGCTTTGTGTAATTTCTTCACTCAGAATGGCAAAATGCCTCCCTGTGTCCTCCTGCTCCCCTTTGCAAACAGGAGTTGAGTGCTGCCTGCACACCAGGATTTTAATTCCAAATAATGTGGGGAAGCCCTGACTTGAATCACAGGAGACTGTGGTTTTCTTTATTCCTCTCTAGCCACTTTATATGTCATTTTTTCCCCTAGATTTTTAATTTAATAGAAGTAAATCAACGGGAATGCAGGTTGCTATGAATGTTTTTCCATACCATAATTCTGCAGAAACATCAGTTAAGTATTTGAAGAAACATCTGCTATGCACATAGATGAATATATATATATATATATAGGAGCTGAACAATATGACTTCAGAGCTTGCAGGGTTTTCTTTACACATAGCCAGGGGCATAAAAGGGATTTCCTCCAAGTTTTCCTGTGTATTAATAATGAAGATCAGGATGCCACCTTTGCTTCCTCCCCTTCTGAGCATACAGTGAAAGGAAATGGTTCTGGATCGAATCACAAAGAGCAGTGGAAAAAAACAAACTGCACTCCACGCTGGCACTCAGAAGTTTAATTATCCAGCACACTGCATCTTTATGGAAGAAGTAGACAGATAAATCCCATATGTTAATAGTTGGCCCCCTGTGGGTGACCTTTGGCTCAAATATTCCATATAGTGATTAATGTCACACAGTTGGATCCAAAACATGCTCATTCCTCAGGCTGCAGAGAAAAAAAAAAAAGGGGGGGGGGGGGGGAGGATTTAATTTACCTTCCAAAAGGAGAATTTAATTTGATAACTTTTTTCGAGGCTGATTTTATCCCTGCCTGTAGTCTGGGCTCTGATGAGCTGTTCTGCATTCCCTCTGCTAGGACTTAAGACCAAGCTTCTCATCTTGCCTCCACTACTGACTCTCTGGGCAACCTGAAATAAGTCATTTTGCCTCAGGTTCTGGTCTAGTAGAACAGAGAAAATAACTCCGACTTCCTTACTGACACCATTTGAACTTGCAGATAGAAGACACTAAGTGAGGTTCATCTTCAGATAAAACGCGATATTGACCGCTAGAACCTCAAGGTATCATAAGATTAGGTCAGAAAATTATAGATATGCTTGGATTGTGGTTTTCTGGCCACCTTCTCTCCCAATCTTGCTATTTTTATGTGCCTTTGCTTGCCTTTTCATGTCATTATAGTGATCTTACATCATTCCAGAAACACAAACTGTACCCCTGGCACTGACACAGGGAAGCAGGCACCAAGATCACTGAGCCTGTGTGTCAGTTTGATCCTGTAGGGCACAGGATCTGTGGAAAGGTACACATCCTATGTGAAATACAGATATATATGCCTGGCATTCCATGGCACTTTTCTGGGGAAATCAGATCCTCAAACATACATTTACAGGTGGGCTCAGGGTTGTAATGCAGAACATTTTAATAGACTCAACAATACATCACTGACATCCTCTGAAAGGCCAAAGCCTTGAGGTGCTGCCAGTAATGATACCAGAATTCCTTCCCATTTGACTTCTCTGGAGTCATGATACCAGAATTCCTTCCCATTTGACTTCTCTGGAGTCATGTCTGACACAGAAAGCCTCATTCAGCCAATTAAGCCATTGCTAAAATTGCCACAGCCCTCAAGTAAGTTTAGACTGAACCTGTGTTTCTGTCAGCCTCTTAGATGAGATGAAGCCACAAAACCTGATGAGGGCTTGGAAGCTGTTCCTGCTCCTGTGGAGATCACAAGGAATTTTGCTTTTACTGGGCCTGAAAAGACACGGCCAGCTGTCTTCCCAGCGATGACACAGGAAAGTCTGTGGAAATACTTAATAATAGTATTTCTGTGTCTCCGGCTGTAATAGCTGGAGACACAGAAAACGTGGGACAAAGCCTCTGAGGAGGTTTGTCCCTGCCTCCAGCCAGGACACATCTGGACTGTTGCAGGCTGGGCATTCCCAAGCTGGTTTATTCCATTCCCATTTCCATTTCCATTCCCAAGCTGGTTTATTTACCCAGAGTGACAGGCTGTTAGCAGGCTGTGCTTGGGGTGGCCCTACAGCAATTGGAACAGACAATCTCATATCACTTCCCACTACCAGAACTAATCAAGTGCTCTTTCCTCCATGAAAGGAAAGATGGGCAGATAGTCTCTGTGCTCTAAACCATAAAGTACATAAGTACTGGGTACTTAGGGAGAGGTGAAACTTCACTTTGACTAAATTGTAATTTGGACTATTTTTTCCAGTCAGTCAAGAATTGTGGATGTAACTAAAATTAAGAATCTCTTGCTAATTTTGAGGGGGCTTGGGTTAAACAATACTGCTGAGATTCTAACATCAGAGATGTTACAAATTGCAAGGGACAAGTAGCTTTATTTGTGTCTTTTGTGCAGTAATGATTGCACTCTGGGAACTTTCAATGGGCCATGTACACACTTGCAGAAGTTCATGCACAAGACTCTACAGCATCTTTCATCACAGGATCTCAAAGTCCTGGTTAAACCTAACAACTTGTCCTGGTTTTGGCTGGGATAGAGTTCATTTTCTTCCTAGCAGCTGATGCTGTAAGATATCAATAACCATGGTGTTTGCTGCATGCCCATCACCAGAATATATAAGCATGTCTAATTTAGAAATGATAAAGTAGATTTTCAACTTCCAACCCTAGTTGAAGTTAAGAGGAGAATTAGAAATCACCATGCCTAAAAGTAAAATGAAAAAAAAGCAAAAAACCCACACCTGCTTACCTTTGATATCTAAAGCAAAAAGTTGATTCTCTAGGTGTTGAGTTCCCTGTATTTCTGTGTGGGATTCCCTATGCAGAAATCCATGAATATGGGTTATGCTGTGCCAAGCAGAGTGTCTTGAGCAAGCTTAGCATCTCAGACCTTCTATGCAGGCTCTGTAGAACTGGTGGGTCCATGCAGAAATAGTTTTGAATGTATGCAAATCCCCTTGCATGGACAGGTTAGCCCAATTTATCATACCACAACAGCTGCTGAGCACCTAGAAATCCTTAATATAGCCAAGCTGCTCTGGTTTTCCATAATTTCCATAAATACAAAAAAAGCCACAGGATGGCAGTTCTGGGAACAGGAGTCAGAGCTCCAGGTTCTCACTGCCCCAGCAACAGGCAGGTGGCACACTGGAGTGCATGCCCACCCCAGAACTGGTCTGTGATCACCTCATGGCATCTCCAAATGGCTCAGACCCATCTCAGGCAGTCACACCATAAAATTCTGCCTGGATTATCCCTGGTCCTGCATGCAGTTGGGACTTCTGGGATCATTCTTGCTATGGGGGGAAGTTGTGCTAAAATAAGTTCAAAGTCTCTCTGATTCTTTCTCAGTGAGTCATTCATCATGGGAGTGCTTGTCTTGGTCCTCTAGACACATGGGGAGAACTGTGGGAAGAAGCTGAACAGACAAAGTAAATGGGATAGAATCCCAGGGGAAAGCAGAGCCATAGCCTGTGCTTCCAGCCATGGCTGGGAATCTGGGTTGTGTATTAGTGTATTGTGTAAATCAAGAAAGAAAATGGGGGGAATGCTGTATCAGAGCCTTCAGCAATGGGCTCACAGTGTGAGCACAATAGGTCCAGTTCAGCTTGATCAGTTGAGAATTTCAGCTGAGTCTCTTGTCACCAATTCTGCTACAAACAGTAATGGAGTAATGACAGCAAAGCAAGCAATTAACTGAAATAGGTTTCAAACTATTTTCCTGGTTTCCCACTTGAAGTAAATCATTATTCTGACTCTTCATTTTTATTGTCTGCCCCCTGTGGTTTAGTAACCAGCTGGTATTCCTTCTGAAGAAATCAGCAGGTTGGTTGAAGCTGTGGCTACCCTGACATCCTCTGAGGCTTTCTTATTGACTGACCATATCTTAGATAAGGTTGCCAGTAAATTATAGCTCTGCTTAAGAGCATCTGCCTCAGGGCTGCTCTCCCCTCATTATAAATCCTGATCTAATCCTGCACGTCTCCTCAATTATTGGAGAGCACAATTCAAGAAGTGGCCTCCCCAGCGAACATGAAATGAGGTAAACTATTCCTGCATAAGGTAAACATGACTACTCAAGAGTGAAGCTAAGCATTTTCAGGCCAGTCTCCTTCTGATTTTCATGTGGTTTCCAAAGGAAAAACATATCACTACTCCTGTTAATGTTGACTGCTATTTCACCACAATCAGTTTTGAAAATCAATTTGAAAGTTCTACCTTGGAAGCATATACAAGTTCTGTACTTGTAAGTATTTCTGTCTGCAAGAACAATGTGTATGACAATTCAGGTGACAACCTTGGCAAAGGAATTGGGTAAGTCACTTTAAAGTCCCCAGCCTGCCACAGAAACCCTTGGGAGATCCTTCATGGCCAAGCCAAAACACAGGAAAGACATTTAATTTATGAGATCAATGAATGTGAGAGAGCAAATGGAAAAGGGACAAGTTTATCTTAACATCTTTTTGTGTTAGGCAGATAAATTATATTCTGGATTGCTGGATGAGTTTCAGCACATCAGTGCTGATGGAGATAGTCCATCTTACAACTCCATGAACAAAAGTATCTCATTTGTGGAGTCATAAAGGGTGAGTAAAAGAGCCTGTTAGTGCTCCTACTGGATCAGCAGCTACTCCAAGTTCCAGTGACTGAGACACCTGCTGTCACTTTCTGTGGTCTTACACATACACCACAGCAGCCAAGTCCAGCTTTGCAGGTCCTGCCTGAGCTCTGGGGTCTTAAACCTCACCTTTTGTGAGAACCCTTCCTCTGGAAAAAGCCTTGCATTGCATGTTGACTTTATGCAAATATAAAAACAATGTTTGAGCACTATTTAATGGATGACTTATTTACAGCTTTGTATTTTCACCAGAATAAATGGGAAGAAACAGGATTTATTCCATTCAGGGGAAAATGTGCATTTAGGAATTAAATTAATGGAATCTGTAAACCAACACCAAGGTTACATGGCAGTTTGACTTGACATAACATTAATGACTTATTCTAATTATGCATTAATGTCTCGGATTATGTTTATTCCACAGCATTTCCTTTTGTCAAAGAGAAGTTTATTGTTCACCCAGCTCCAAATACAGAGTGAATTTTGACATCTCTGCTGGGAAATCAACAATTTGTCTCATTGCTGCTGTCATCTATGTGAGCTGTTCGCTAGATCATTAATTTGTGCTGAGCTAGATTGGGATGTCAGATGGTAGAAGAGGAGCTCTAATCTGAGGGCATGGTGGGACTACACACAGATCATCCTCCCTCAGCCTGCATGGCCAGCCCAAGGGAACACTGCCTGTCCTGGGACAGGCCTCACAGGATCCTCTGGGGAATCTTTCTTGTGCTTCCCCCTGATCAACCATGGTATAAAGACATAAAAACTCTGTATAGAGTGGCTGTGGTGTTCAGGTTAAAAATCTGTCACAAGCCATGCACAAAAGTAAATTCCCAAGGAGTCCTACAAGAAAAGGGCAAACATACGTGATACTCCACTCTCAGTCTTTGGATGCTCACAGCCTCCTGAACTGACTGCAGATTACTACTAATTTCTACAAATAGATGAAGATTTCTAGACACAACCCTCCATCGATTTTTTTCCCCTGGACCTGTCCAGCCTCCCCTTAAATTCATATGAGACTCTGGTAGTGTCTTTGGCAAGAAATTTCAAAGCTGAATAACTTTCTCATTCTGCCCTGGTTAGTAAGGGTTTTGTAAATGTTAATTGCTATTGCTTAGTACAATTCTTCTTAAAGGAAACATTATCCTATGGTCAATGGAGGAAAACTTCTATAGGCTTCTCTGGTGCTAGATCTCAGCAGTATTGTTTAACTCAAGCCCCCTCAAAATTAGCAAGAGATTCTTAATTTTAGTTAGATCCACAATTCCTGGCTGACTGGAAAAAACAGTTCAAATTACAATTTAGTCAGAGTGAGGTTTCACCTCTCCCTAAGTACCCAGTATCCTTTGTTGCAGTTCTGGTTTTGTAATCCTGCCTTAGTTTCTAGCAGGATTCATCAAAACAATAATTTCACTTCAAAAAAAGCTACAGAGTGTTTTTTAAGGAGAGATGAAAGGCCGAATGGTGAGTGAGGCTGCCCCACGACAAACAATTACTGAAACAAATAGGTCCAGCAAAAAGCTCTGCTCTCATTTACATGGCTACAGGACTCATCTTGCTAAATTGTGGCCCCTTTTATCAAAGGATTTAAATCTGAATTATCTCCTTGTAATTCCTTCAAATTTATGCCATTTGAATTCTGGTTTTGATCAGCTGTTTCTTCTGTGTTATTAACTAAGGCGGAGGCACCCTGCAAATAGAGCATACTTCAGTACACTCCTTTATTTATGTACTTACAGATAACTTCAGTATTTCCCCAAACAAGATGTGCCACTGTGACCCATAGAGCCAATACATATTGCATTTGCATTCTTTTATAATGCAAGGCAGTTGGAGAATTACGTACAAATAGACCTCTGGGGGCCTGACCTCCCAGCTGTATTAAATAAATCCCCTTAGCACAAAGGAGGAAGAAAGGGAAACAAAGGGCTTCCTGCTGGCTTTTCCTGGAAGCACAGAAGTGAAATAATTCACTTTGGTGTCCTGTGGAAATAAAGGATGGCTGGAAAACATCAGAAATCAATCTTTAGAAAAATACTGCCCCAGAAGTGAGAGAATGAGCAACTTGGTTGTAGAGAAGAGTGGAGTTTTCCCAGTGTATTCACTCACCAGCATGGCCCTGCAGAAAGCATTTAGTCTTTATTCAGACTAAGTGTCCTTGAACTGTGGAAATCATAAGGGGAAAGTGCACCTCTTGGATGGACATAGTTACAGGGTGGGTTTTGGCAGGAGTTCATATAAACTCCTCTGAGAGGAGTTATACTGAGTTGCAAATTTGTCTTTATTGGTAGACATACAGTACTCAAGCTGACTCTGATCTGATAAAAACAGCTGTTCAGACATAATTTCTGGCTTTCTTGCAAAATATTTAAATGAAAACTTGAAAACAATTTTGTTTCAGTTTAAAATCAAACGTTTTTTTTCAGAATTTGTTCATGTATTAAGCAAAACCCACATGCCTTCCTAAAACGTTAACAAATTTAGTCCATTTAGTCTAAAAACCTGTTTCTGGGGGAATAAAAATCTTCTTTTGGAAATACCAATTCTCCCAGCAAAACTGATGTTGGACTTTGGGTGATCCTAGGGAGACTCTGTAATGTGGGTGATTCTGTTTGTTTTTCTGATGGAAGCTTCCTATGCATCAAAACCTGGATGTATGGCATTTCCATTGCCTGCAACACCAACTCCTCCCCAGTGTGTCTCTCACTGTCTGTATTCCCTGGATTTAATGGCAGTGGAGGCATATTTCATTCACCTCCTATGATGAGTGGTGTTTTTCCATATGTTCATTCCCAGAAAGAGGCAGAATGGAAAATCAATGTTTTTTTTCTAATTGATGTATATGTTAACAGAATTAATTTTGGAGAGGGAAGCACAGCAGTGCTTACTCATGGCCCCTTGGTTTTGTCATTGTGCTGGTCTCACAGCATCCAGAGTGGAGACACACATTTTGTTAGCAATTAAGTGAATGGAAAAAGGCTGGCAGGAGTGTTCCCTGTGGCACGTTTCATTTCAGAGACCGCTGAGATCAAGGGATCAGAGGGAGCAAGCTGAAGCTTAGCATGTGTCACCAGCCCTCCTAGGACCTGCCACATCTTGCATACAAACATGGTTTTACCAGCCCAAGCACTGAACCTGAGGCCCTGTTTGCACATGACAGCATATGGCAGATTTGTGTTTGCAAAATCCAAAGTGGGAATGACAGGGGTGTAATCAAAAGTCCCTGGCTGGGAAGTGTTAGACAAATGGTTCTGGTTCTGGTTTCAATCCATGTCCTTTGTTAATCTTATTATTCAGGGACTACTTAGAGCCATCTCATGCTCATTTAAACTAAATACATAACCCAATTAAAACAATCCTGAGCTATTTAGATCTATGGAATTAGACTAAATTTCAGTGCTTCTTACATTTTAGATCATTCAGGGCTCTAGAGCATGAATATCTATATCATCAGTTTATCTTCTCCCATCTCAACCATCATTAATAAATTGTACCTATGGGTTAGGAGATTGTCATATTTCATACATGACACAACAGTTCCAGCCAATTTCTAGATTACTGGATACTGAAATCCCCTGGTACAGCTCTATGCCTGACTACAGGGTACAGGACTTGGGTCTGCAAGTCCACTTGGGTGCCTGGGATGATGGGAATGTGCTGAGGTGATGGCAAGAAAGGACAGAGGAAAAGGGTGGAGCTGGAAGCATTTGGTCCATCAGCACAACAGCTTTCCTAGCAGAGCTGGAGTCTGACCAAAGGCCTGATGGCTTTTTTCTGCTGTAGGAAATATTCTGCTAACTAGAGGGCTCACAGTGGAAGGAAACAAGGAGAAGGGGGTAGTTCGATGGAACAATGAAATGCTTTTCTCATCAACTGTACTTAAATCCAGCTGCAAGTTGATCTGTTTTGTTAGGAACAGACAAAAAAGGTATTTCCAGGGGATTCTTGCAAGGCTGTGATTAAAAACAAAGAAAGTGCAAGAAGTTAGAGTGACAATTTAACAAAAACATGGCCAAGAAACTCATGGCAAAGGGAGCTCAGCAGGTAATTCCATGCACAATTGGTTCCCTGGATTTTGTACTATTTATATTCACAAACTATTCATGAACAGATTGCAGCAGTTAAAACAAACAAATGAGGAAACGTTTATTAATTATGGAATAATTTATATACAATATGTTAAGAATTAGGGATAATTCTTGGTCTCCAAATTGTTTCAGCCAGGGTTGTGTGACTCATAATTTGCAGTGTCCCTTTGTCACACATGTCCAAAGGCTCTGCAGGACAAACCCAGCACAATTCATCTCAGCTTTGATGATCAGAGTGGGGACCTGGTGGAGCTGGAGAAGGTGCAGAGGAAGACAGCTGAGGGCAAGGGGATGGAGCAGCTGCCTCACAAAGAGGGGCAGAAAAGGCTGAAAATCAGCTGCACTTTGGAGAAAAGGCAGCTGAGCAGGGATTTGACTGAGGTCTGCCTGTTCATAAAGGTTCTGGGTTAAAAAGCAGTTATCCATGCATCCCTCAATGCTTTAACAAGCACAGCAGCACAAGAGCCGCTTCTTGGGGGATCCATGAGCTGAAGCTCTGCTGCCAAGGGTGCTCTGCCTGGGGACATGGCAGCACCAAGGAGGCAGTCAGGGCCCCCAGGCCATTCCAGGATTCTGTGACACCATCAGAGATTGGCACACCTTGGTTTTGGTTTGAACAATCCGTGTCAGATCCCAGATCCCCCCCCAGATGCTCATGGCTTGGACTGCTACATGGGTGCTTTGGCACTCACACAGGAGCTGGGCTTTCCAACACCCAAAGTGCCGTGAATTAAAAGCGGTAGGATGAGTAGAATTTTGTACTTTTATTATTATAATGAAAGAACCTCACAAAGGCAGTAAATCTGATTTAATTTCTGTAGACTCAGCTATAAGACATTCCTGTTCCTATCCCCTTGGTCAGTAGCATGTCAAGGGCAGGGAGTTCATTAAATATCACACAGTCCTCCACAGTGTCTTTTACCTCCTCAGCTTGTTTTCCTGACACAGCTTTAAATTGCTTGAAGATACTTCTCTTTCTCACCCATGCCTTCTCCTTTCACTCCTCTGTGTCCTTTCACACTCTGAATGTGCATTTGAACCTGACAGATCCCTGCCATGCAACAGGGCCTTGACTTTTTTCTTCCTTTTTTAAAACATTTTCTTTTTTGTACCTACAAATTACTGTAAGTGTGGTTTTCTGCCCTCAGTTATAGGGGAGGATAATTTGTGCCTCTTATGGGCACTGGTTTCTTTGTGCCTAGTTCTGGAAAACAAAAGCACCTGCAGTTGTGTGTCCATGGGTGCAAATTATAAGGATAATGCTAAGACAAGACTGGGAATTATCCAGTGAGATGGATTTTTACTGGAAAACAAAGAAAATTCATGCACCTGAGCTGACGGGTTTCTGGGGGAATTTTCACACCAGTTTCAGCAACAATGGCATTCCTGGAAAAATCTACAGAACATGAAAATCAGCTTGCCCTTCCTCAGAATAGTAAGAATTCAGAATTTAGGGAATTTTCTTAAGATGAGCAAGCCAAAGTCAAATCCTGCTGTGCCTAATTGAGTACTCACATCTCCAGTGCATATCCAGTAAGGATACCAATACCTCCTTCTCAATGTCTTCATTTGAAATTTCTCACTCAGCACTCACAGGACTTGGTAACACTGAGGTTCATACCTGGGCTTTCATTCAAACAGGGCAAAGCCAGGCCTCCCTTCAGACTGAAAGTGGAATAAAACTTTTCAAGTTCCAAACATTTTATGCATCACCCTGTGCATCCCATCTTACTGAGGCAAAGCAAAAAAAAAAAAGCTTTGCTGTTTCTTTTTCCAAAGTGTGTTAATAACTATAAATAACTTTGAAATTCAGGCAGGGTTAGCTCAGATGGGTTGAGGTGCTCCATGAGAATGCTGTGGGTGTTTTTTGCAGTAAGAGTATACACACAAGCATTTTTTTTCTCCACGTGAGAAAACAGTGTGCATATTTTACAATCCATTTCCCTCTTTAAGGCTGTAATCATGTTAGAAGAAACCAGCTGGTCTATCCCCCAACAAAGCCCTGGCCAGCTGTAGTGGAAGGAAGGCTGGTGGTGGAGCTGTGTGAAAAGCTGTCTGTGGCTCTGTGCTGGGCTCCCACTTCCCTTTCCACGCTCTGCAGCACAGCTGAGGCCAAGGCAGGCAGTGAGACCGGTCTCTCATAGAGCTGCTCCTTCATCATGAATGGCCTCTCTTAGATTTAAAAGTTAGAGTCCACATCCAGGAATAGGACCAGAGCACTTTCCCCACTGATGCTGCAAACTAATCCTGACCTACCTGTAAATGTAGCAATGAAAAGCTTTGGTGAAAGGCATGAGGAGCTTGGAAGGATTTTTTTTGGGGGGTGTGTGTGGTAGGAGCCTCTTGCTTCCAAAGAACTGATCTGAACAGAAAGGAACTTCGCTGAGTCCTCCAAGCTTCATTGCTCCATGACGGATGACATTTGTCAGCCTTGTCAGGAAAGAAAACCACTAAATTGAAAATCTGTCCCATTCTGCTTCATTGTAACATAATGAGGCAAAATTACAGGGTTTGCTGGCACTGCTGGGGGATTCATATCATGACTGTCCTCAAAGCCAAGTAAGAGCCACCCACCCCTCCTGCAGCACCTGGCTCTGGGGCAGGGCAGAAGATCCACTCAGGCTTTTTCTGGAATACTGAAGAGATCCTCAGTAGCCCCAAAGGGCCCAGGGACAAACAGTGAATGTGGCAGCTGAAGGGCACTGGAGCAGAGCTGCTCCAGCACTGCCCATCCTTCCTGAGGGCTGTGAGGGGCCTTAATGGGCCCCATGTGCTGCAGGAATGCAAGGCTCTGCGTGGGCTGGGAGATTTATGCTCCTGACATTGGGGGGATTTCCTGGCTAGGAGCTGATTGCTTTGGACTGTGTCTCTGCTCTGAATTACTGGGGCTTTATTGAGCAGCAAACCTGAGGAAGCAGCAGAACTGGAGATGGACTCTTGTCCTGTGTAAGATCCTGCTGGTTTAAACTCACATTTCTGGGGGTGTGGAGCAAGAATTGTGTCTGCATTTAGTTGTCATTTAAGTGTCATTAAAAGATGAGACTGGCTTCATTATGGTTGTTTTCTCTTTTATGTTTTCCACAAGGCCCAGCAGTGAAGGTATGTAGGAACAGAATAAAATTATAATGGTTTCCCGGTGCTCAACAAGGTATGGGATGTTCTGAACCACAGATGGCATCTTTATGTTTCAGCAACCTTCAGTCATCTCAGTCATTTTTATGAATTTTTGCATTAATGAACTCATGTAAACTGCTGGTAGCCCAAACATCCCATACCTCCACAAAACATTGTGGTGAACTCTACTTTCCTTTGATTTGTACCTGCTGTTTGGCAACACTACACCTCCTACACAGCATTCAGGTGTTGTGTGGGCTGTAGGGTAGTTACATTGACAGAATTATATACTTGAGACCAACATCAGAGATGAAACTTCTCCATTTTTTGTTCATCTTGGACTGCTGACCAGCACACCTGAAGTTGAGCTCCCCATGGGGAAAGCACCAATGTGTTTGAAGGACCTGCCTGAGGTGAGAGCACCTGAACACACAGACATTCAGTCATCAGCTCAAGGGATAACTTTGCTTTTATCTGTGTCACCCAGTGAGACACTCAGCAAAGGTTTGGATGCTCAAACAGTGACAGGAAAGCAGGTAGACTGACATACTCCAAAAGGAAAGGAAAACTGTGAGAAGAAAATGAGTGGCTCTGGAAAGATCTGGGGAAGACCCACACACAGAGGTAGAGATGTTGGTGACAGATGGAGATGTCAGTGGGATGGAGGGAGGAAAAAGAAGCATAAGGTTCAGTGATTTGGTTTCTTTCTGTGATTTAGGTCTGTGCTTAGCTTGCAACAGTTTGGTTTGAATGTGTACACAAAATGAAGAAAATCACAGATCATAAGGAAAACAAAGCCCCTTCTGAAAGGACCTCCCACTCTGGCCACCACATGGTTAACAGAACCTTTAATAACACAGAATTGTCAGGCTCCAATGTGAACACCTATAGTTCATTCCTGTGGTTCTCTGAACATTCAAACAAGACAGAAATTCAGTTGAGTAACTTAGGAAAGCCTTCTCCTCTTTCCCATGCTGCTCACATTGCAGTATATTTCTGGCATTGTTTAAAGTGTTACTGGCAAATAATATTGCTTTGTGCATTATAAATAGAAATCAGGCAGCAAATGGAATTAAATGTGGACTGAAAGGCATGAATTCCTGAGCAGAACAGTCTGTGTGTCTGACAGGAAATAGACAAACTTTGTTAAGTTTGCCCAGGACCAGCCTAATTTGATCTTGGAGTTTTTATTATTTTTTTAAATGTGGTTTTACATTACTACAAAATGTAGCAGCTACTTGACGCTGAAAACAAAGCCAGCAAAATAAGATCCCTCCAGGGCATTCCAAGTTATTTAAACCTGAGCTTTTCCAGCATTCCTGTGCTACAGATAACAGTAAACAGTAGGTTAAAAATATACAGCATTAGAGTTATAGAGGCAAAAAATAGCAGCAGATATTTGTGAAGGACAGATTAGCAACAAATCCCTGACCTGGATTAAGTGTACCCTAATAAAATTTGCCAATGAGTAGGGGATTGGACACTTTGGAACTTTTGGACACTTCCACCCTGCAGGAAGACCTGGCTGAAAGGATGTGCTATCAAGAACCTTGTGAAGTTCAGCAAGGACCAGTGTGAGGTCTTGAACCTGGGAAAACACTCCAGGAGTGCAGCAAAGGCTGGGGAGCAGCTCTGTGGGAAGGGACCTGGGGGGCAGCCAGCTCAGGATGAGTGAGCTCTGGGCTGCTGCTCAAGGAAAGAGCAGGATGCTGAGCTGCATCAACAAGGGAGAGAGGATAAAGTCATTGTCCCACTCAGCTCTTGTCAGGCCACACCTGGAATTGTGTGCTCTGTTTTGGTGCCCACATCAAAAAGAGGTGTGGGCAGGCTGGAGAGGGGCCACAGAGATGATCCAAGATTGGGAAGCCTGTTGAGTGAGGAAAGGCTGAGAGAGCTGGGTTTGCTCAGCCTTGAGAAAAGAAGGGTTGGGGAAAACACCCTATCACCATGTTCCAGTGTTCAAAGGATGCCTACAAAGAAGATACTCCCTTTTTACAAGGAGTCACATAGAAAAGATAAGTTAGACAAGTTATTCCTGGGGAAATTCCCATTGGACACAAGAGGAAAGCTTTTCATAATGAAAACAATCAGCCACTGAAATCATCTCCTCAGGGAAGCGGTGGATTCCTCAACATTAGACACTTATAAGATTTAACTGGACAGGATCCTGGGCCATCTAGACCATGCTTTTGCCAAGAGAAGTTGGATGACATGATCCTTGAGGTCTTTTCCAACCTGGTGTTCTGTGATTCTAGGTTCCTATGAAATTCCAATTCTTTAAATTATGTAAAACATCAACTGTGCTGCAATTCTGCAGTGTGCTGGTGGGGAATTGCACTCATCTTTAAGGATTTTCCATCAGGTTCTGTACTACAGAGGCATCTACCACATAAAATATGGAGAAGATGAACTTCTAAGTGTCTTCAGTTAATTTTTTTTTATGTTGATTAATTCCACAGGTTTTTTTTCGTTTTGCTTCCAGTTGCAACTTTCATAAGGACATTGTGGACATTTTTGGTGATAATTAGAGTGAAGAATGTAGAGTTTCCACAGTATCTGTCATTTTCTGCTGGGGTAGCAAGGTCTTTTGGAAGATTAGGATTAATCTTTCCTGCTTCCTGGCTCCTAAAGATAGCATCCAAGCTCTCCCCTGACTGCACTGCAAGTTCATTCCACAGCTAAAAGCTCTCCTTATCAAAAATCTCTTCATGCTCCTCCCTCTCTCCTTCCTCAGCTTGCTTCCTCTTTGGTATTTTAGAACAAGATTTAGCCACCCTAACACTTTCCATGTCAATACTCAGCATCACTGAGTTGCAAGAATCCAGCCTGGTAACTGCTAACTGGAGGTTCCCTCTCTAGGCATCTTTGGGGCTTCTTGTAAAACCCCAAAATCAAAAAATGTTGGCTTAGAAAAACAAAATTTTCAGGTTTGTATTGCAAACCTCAGAACATTTTCATTTTCTTCATGAGGTGTCTTGGAGAATGTATTTCCTCTGGAAACACATTTTGTTTTTGGAGAAGCCCCTCTTTTCTTTCCAGTTCTGCTGGAAATTCAGGAGGAACCGATGTCACCTTTGCTTTGCTGTAAAAACCAATTGCAAACTCTGCTAGAGGAGGAAGAGCTGTGTGTATACCCAGGGAGGTACACAGAGATCTGAGCTCTTTAATGTAGCTGGGCATGGACCTGATCTGAAAGCCAAACATTCCCAAACTTCTCTTTGCAAGCAAGGTGCTCCCATTTTCCCACTTTGTGTAAGAGAGGAAGAGGCTCTGAGTGCTGACACCCTGCAGGGCGCATCCCTGAGGCACTGATGTCGGGGACATCTTTTTGTGAAAACTCTTTCTTAGGATTTTTCCTCCTGAGAAGCTGAGGCCTCAGAAACAAAATGTAAACAATGATTATCTGCTGCTGTGGAATGCAACAGGTGCATCTGTGATTGGTCTCGTGTGGATGTTTGGGATTAGCGACCAGTCACAGCAGAGCTGGCTCTCTCTCTCTGTCCGAGCCACAGACCTTTGTTTTCATCCCATTCTATTCTTGGCTTAGCTGGCCTTATGGGATGAAACTTTCCCTTCCTTTCTTTTTAGTATAATGTAATATATATATCATAAAATAAATCAAGCCTTCTGAACATGGAGTCAACATTCTCATCTCTTCTCTCACCTGAAAACCCCTGTGACCATTGTCACACACTGACATCACAAACAAGGGCTGAGCCTGCTCTGGGCTCTGCTGAAGTCAAAGAGGATCCTGTGCACACCCAGACACCTGGAGCTTATTCCATGATCCCAGCCCAGATTGATGTGCTGATCCCACACTGAGGCAAAGCTCCCATTGATCTTCATTATGCAGGATATGAGTGAGATGGGACTGAGGAAACACTTGAAAAACAAGAGACCTTTAAAAGTATTTTAATTTCAATCCCTTGTTTTAAAGCTGTAACTCTGATCTGCAGTGATAATTTATGCAGCAGATTGGTAGTAAAAGTATTGAGCAGTCAGTGTGATATTGCAAATGGGAATTTAATAATTGCTGATTATTTTAGAAATGTTGTCTTGTAAAAAAAAAAGACATAGGAATAAGTGATAATCAAGGGTGAAGGGATTACTGCTGTTGATTTAAAAGCTTGCTAAGGCAGATTTTAAATCCCAAAGCCAGAGTATTTCTTTTAGCAAATAAAAATGCAAAGAGGAACAGACTGGTGGAGTCTTGTTCGAACAACTGGCGGGCAAGTAGCAGTAAATCATGCAAAAAACATTTCCTAAACGTTCCCTTTTAATAAATTAGGTGTTGTTTGTAAAATAGCTTGGGAGAACATGTTAACACAGAACTGCTAGCTAGATAACAAGCCAAATCCATCTCTGCATTTCAGCCCAATTGCACCAGGGATGAATTTGGCTCTGTGTCTCTACAAACATGAATCAAGCTGTTTGCATTTTGTCATTACACTATCCCTGACCCAAGTGTATACATTTCCTTGGCAACAGCAATTAAAAGCCTGACAAAAACACTACACATTATCTGTACAATTTTTTCTTCCTTAGCAAAAGTTGCATTTTCCCACCCCTGCCCCTCCCCAAGTAAGGAAGATTAAGGGGCCCATCCAGTTTCCTGTGAAACTGAAGATAAAAATTCCTCTGGTTTTGACAGCAGCAGCAGTGCTTTCTTCATTTAGTGATTATTTATTTGACTGATGGCTGAGTCCCAGGCAGCAGCCCCAGCTCTGCTGGCTCTGTGCTTGCCTCATAAAACTTCTCTTGTCTATGGCCATGTCCATGCTCTTCCAGAGAAAAGAGAAAGGCTGATGCACCAGTGATGCTCTGGAAGCCTTCTGGGTTCCCAGGTGTTTGGGGGAGATGGTATCTATTAATAGGGATTTCTTTGGGAAATTCATCAAAAGTGAGAGCTGCATGGGTATTTTGGGACCGTGTATCTATTTAACTAAGAGATTCACCATATCCCTCTTGGGTTTATTCTCTGTGGAGTATTTTGATGCATTTAAACCCTCTTCCAAAGCCTTGTCAGACTTCTCTTCCTGATGCAATGCAATCCAAAACTAAATAAAGTGTATAGCTAATAATTGCAGGAATTTCCATAATGGCTTTTCTCAGCTAGATATTCCAATTAGAATGAGAATTTGCATGTGCATCAATTATAATGTACAAGATAACATTTAGTGGGCAACAGCAAACCTCTGCTCAGAGCAGTGCAGATCCCAGTCCCCATCCTGAAGGAATTTTCCATGCAAATAAGCGTAGTCCTGTCAAATTCTCTTTTCAGAGGGAGCCCAATGAGTGTTTCAAGGTTTGTGCTCCCAGGCTTTTGGCAGCTGCTGCATCTGATGGTGGTGTATTTATTCCCCAGCAGAGAGCTGAGCTGTTGGCAATGCAAACTCTAATGAACACTCACCTCTGCTGGAGGTAAAACTCCAGCCATCCCAAGCCTCTGCTCACGTGGGGTGGCTGAACCTTTGTGCCCTTCCATCTGGGACTGCAAGGAGCTGGGAGATGACCAGAGGCATCACACCCACTGCAGTCAGTGGTTCAGAGAGAAGATTGTTGTTATTGGTGCATCTGAGATACCCACCAAGCTGCCCTGTGCAGTTTTTACCTGACTAATGGTAAGAAAAACAGCAAGAGACAAAAGCAAAATGTTTCCCTCCTGCTTTGTGTGTTTGCATGGCAACATGATAACCCCACTGCCAGAACCAGCAGCCCTTTTCCATTAGCAAAACCAAGCAGTCCTTACCAGCACACCAAAAAAAAAAAAAAAAAAAAAAAAAAAAAAACACCAAAAAACCCCCAAATCTGCTTTTTGCAGCATCTGAGAGACAGGCTGCAGGGGAGGGGGAGGGAGGGAGTGTATTTTGTGTATTTTCCACATCTGTTTCCTCCATCCACCCCTGGTTTGCTGCTGCAGGGCAGGAAACACATTGCTCGGTGCACCAGACACTGCCCCACTGGGAGCCGGCCTGCAGGGGCTGGAAGTGCTCACACTTCATCTGCTGGAGCTTGGAAACATGGATTGCTGTTAAACCCAGCTTGGAAAACATGGATTGCTGCTAAACACAACTTGGAAAACATGGATTGCTGCTAAACCCAGCTCTGAAAACATGGATTGCTGCTGAACCCAGCTTGGAAACATGGATTGCTGCTAAACCCAGCTTTGGAAACATGGATTGCTGTTAAACCCAGCTTTGGAAACGTGGATTACTGCTAAACCCAGCTTGGAAACATGGATTGCTGCTAAACCCAGGTCTGAAAACATGGATTGTTGCTAAACCCAGCTTTGGAAACATGGATTGTTGTTAAACCCAGCTTTGGAAACGTGGATTGCTGCTAAACCCAGCCTGGCTGCTGTGTCAGGGCAGCAGTCTGAGCAGAGCGTGTTTGCTTTGAGTACAGCAGAGAAAAAAGGAAAAGGGCAAAAAAAAGTCAGTGAAGGGAAGGAAAACCAATGAAAGCTGGCCTTGATAGTGGTGTTTTGGTAGCTGTGCACATCGGTGTGAGGAGCTGCTCCTTCACAGATGTGCCCTGGCTGTCCTTTCACACTGACCTGCACATCAGTTCTGCCAAGTTCCCTTATTGCCCACTTCTCTCAGCTTCATAAATCTCCTTCAAGGTGTCCTCTGTGTAAGAGGAGCCACATTTGAGTCTTTCCTGCTGTGAACAGATCCCTAAAAGTCCATCCCCTGATTCCCTGTTGTCACCATGATATTTTATGAAAAACCCTTTCGTTAGGATTTTTTCTCCTGAGAAGCCTCAGAGGAAAAGAAAAACAATAATTATCTGCTGCTGTGGAATGCAACAGGTGGATCTGTGATTGGTCCATGGTGGTTGTTTCTAATTAATGGCCAATCACAGTCAGCTGGCTCAGACTCTGGTCAGTCTCAAGATTTTATTATCATTCCCTTCCTTCCTTTGCTAGCCTTCTGATGAAATCCTTTCTTCTATTCTTTTAGTATAGTTTTAATGTATCATTTTCTTTTAATATAATATATATCATAAAATAATAAATCAACCTGATTTATAATAACATAATAAATAATAAATCTGAAACATAGAGTCAAGATTCTCATCTCTTCCCTCATCTTGAGACCCCGTGAACACCACCACACCCTGTTACTCCTCAAACACCCCAGTCCCAAGGCAAGGTTTTCTCCTTTCTGCCCTTTCCCCCTGACTCCCATGAAGTTCCCCTTTATCCTTTACATGTTTCAGGGTACTGGCATGTGTGACACCACAGCATGAGCTGCCAAAGACCTCTCCCACTTGCTCCACTGCTTCCTTGGGGCATGTGGCTGTTGGAACTTGCAAGGGTGTTTGCCATAGCAAGAATGTGTCTCTCTTTCTAAGGCTTCAAAACACAGAAAAAGATGTTGTTCTTCCCCACCCATCCCCTCCTGACAAAGAATGTTTGTGAGCAACTGAAGATAAACACTTGTCATAAAAAAACCTTGTCATCTCTTTTCCCAGTAACCTCTCGGCATCTGGCCCCTGGCTCTGCTGCAAAGCCAGATAAGTTCCCTTCCTGATTTCATCCAGCTCATTTTCACACTTTCCAAAACTTGAAGCTTGCACACTGACATGCCCTTGAGACTGATAGAGAATAGCCTGTGTTAAGCAAAAACACCAGCCAGGTCTTCACTCTGCAACAGCCTTTCCCAGAATGTCCCACAGCCCTTTGTCTATCTCAGCAGAGGCCAGGCTGTCATTTCAGAGGCCAACTCTTCACCTTGGGTCCCCCAGTGCACTTATGGGAGGCCCTACTGAGGCTGAGTCCCTCTTTATCAAGGGAAGGGAGACAAAAGGAGAAATGGGTTGTGATTTTAAGCGATTTCTCAGTCCTGCAGCAGAAATGAGAAGGCAGCACTCCATTGTGCCCATGAAGAACACAATGGATTCCTGTGAGGCAGGCAGAGTGTGCAGAGAGTTGTGCCCCTCTCAGATGTGCACAGATACCATGGCTGGGTCACAAAGGAGGAGAGAGAGAAGCCAAGGGCAGTAGCAGAGCAGGGACAGCACGAGGTGCTCTGAGGTGACATCGTGACTCCCTTCAGCATTTGTCACATCATAAGCAAAACTCAGTCCGAGGCAGTGCTGTCTGTTCCACACTGGGGAGGATGTGCCTTCATCTTCACCTCACCCTCACCTTTTAATCCCCAAGTTCTCCTCAATGAGACGTGCTCAGAATGAATGAGTGTGCAAATGAATCCCTGGTGCACAGAACTGCAGGGTTTAGCTGGGGTGCTGATGTAGCTCTAGGATTAAATACAATTAGGCTGTCTAGACCCCATTCAGCAGGGATGTGGATGGGGTGAGGATTACCAGCTGGGAAATCAGATATTCAGTGAGAGGGTGGGCAGCTGGGCTGGGGCAGGAGAGGAAGCCAAGTGGAAATGTAAGAAAGCACAGAATAAATTGCCAGAGGGCTGGATGTATTGTACACCCTCAGCTCCCTTGCACTGGCTGTTCCCTGTGCTCTTCTGCAACAGCTTAGCCCTCTGCAGTCTTGCACATCTTTCCTCCTCCAAATCACTGTTAGCATGGAAAATGGCATTGCTTTCCATTAACACTGGCTCAGTGAGCCACAAACTGGACAATGATCATAGAATCATAAACTTCTTTAGGTTGGAAAAGACCCTTAAGGTCATCAGCTCCAACCATTAAGTCAGCGCTGTCAAGTCCACCATTAAATGATATCCTCAAGTGCCACATCCATCTGTCTTTTAAATCATTCCAGGAATGGGAATACCTACAGAGGGACATACAGAGGGACTGTGGCAGAACAAAACCTGAACCCAGGTCCCCAGGGTGTTCTTCTAATCCTTGGACTATGCTCACATCCATAGTTCTTCCCTTCCAGGCCCCCAGGTATAGGAGTACACCATAGAAATCAGAGCCATGATCTATTTGGTGTGCCACAGCAAGGGCTTCTCACCTGAAAATAAAAATGTCACATTTCCTTCCTCTTGGTATTCCCTACAGGCAATGGGGCCCAAATCCCCCCCTGCAGCAGTGCTGATGGAGGAGATGCACAGGGGAGGTGATTTGTCCCTCCTCAGCCCCAAGCTCATGGCACAGATTGTTTTTCCCATGGGAAGCAGGCGTGGGCGTGCTTTGGGGACACTGGTGGCCCTGTTGGGACATGGTGGCACAAACCACCCTGCGTGGATGTCCCCTGCTCCTGCTCCTTTGTGCTGGGCTGTGCTCTGCCTGGCAGTGCTGCTCTGAAGGCAGATGGTCCTGCAGCTTGTTGCTTCCTGCAGTTGGGCTCTGCCAGCCTGAGCAGACGGATCTGAGGGCCCTCAGAGGGAGCAGGAATCTGCATGTGCTGGAGCTATTTTAAACACATCAGCACAGTCTAGCATGGAGAAGACCTTGCTGCCTCAGAAGCATATTTAGCCAATCTGATACAGAAACCTGACCATATTTCACAGAGCACATCATTTACCCTGCTCCAGGCATGGCCCGGGACTGGGATGCTTCATGCAGTTCCAGCCATTAGGAAGGAGAGCCCTTTCTCCAGGAGGAAAACCACAATTTTTCATTGCATGAGCTGAAAAACCAAGCATCCAAATTCATCTGTTTCTTTATTTACTCCTCCCTCAGTGCTGTTGGAGGGTCTTCAGGTACCTCTTGGTACCAATCCTGTACCCTCCCTCTCTCCACACTGAAATAGGACAGGAGGTTGGGAGGGGGGGAATGTGAATTATTTACAGTGCTGTTCAGTCTGTGCTGTGAACAGCAGCCCTGCTTGGTGTTGTCCTGCCTGCTCTGACCCCAGAGCACCAGGAGCTTTCATCCCTTCTTGGGTAAATAACTGGTTTTATGCCCAGGGCATGGCTTGGTGCTGAGGAGTTGTGAGTGCTTTTGTTCTGTCTGTAGCAGAAGGAATAGAAATTAATCTCTCTCTGCTCTAGTCAGCCCTTACATCACAGATATCACAGAGTTCTTTGTAGTTTCCAGCAATATTTGGCTTTGTGTAACTCCTCAGTGGCTTCCCCTGCCTCCTCTTGGCCCTTGGAGATGTGCTGCTGCTCACTGACATGCCACTTTCTGCAGGCAGGAAATACTCTGCTGATCTTTCTGGCTCTAAGGATGCCCTTTCCAGTCTGAGCAAAGCCCAGGAGACCTGAGGTTTTATTCTTGCTGCATGACAAGCAGCAGGAGCCATAGGTGTGGGGTGTTTGGGATGTGTCCCACCACACCACAGCTGGCAAAACAAATCTTCCCACAAAGTTTTCACCACCTGCCCCAGCTTCCTCCCCACAGGAAATCCAGCCTCCCCCACTGCTGGAGACAAGAGCTGGGCCTTTGTTTGCAGCTCCCCTTTCACAAATAAAACCAGTGCTGACTGGTAAACACAGTGCCACTGAGTGTGCAGAGCAGCACTCAAAGATTGGAAGATAATAGTAATGGGTTTTTTCTACTGACTTGGGTAAGAGGAGCTGCCAAATCCCTGAACTGTGTGCAAACAGCTCCTTGCTACTGAAATTTGCTTTCCAGCAGCACACTAAAGTGTTTTCTGCCTTGTGTGCACTCAGTTTGAGAGGCTGGTTGGGATTTTAAGGGGCAGAATTAGGGACAGACCCAGCCTGGATACAAAACTGACTGAGCAGGAAGAGTTTGGCTGCAGGAATGGGACATGCACCTGGATGGGAACAACATGAGCATCACTGCACTGGCTCTGACCTGAAGTCCAGCTAGATGAGTATCTAACCTCCAAAAAGTCAGAAACCAGTGACTTCAAGAGCAGATAATCATATCCCTCCAGCTATGAAGATTATATTTCCCTTCTACAAGTGCTAATAGTTTAAACACCCTTAATTTTTGTATTTTTATATCTCTCCTGCCCTAACTAGCTCCATGCAAGTTCTGTATCTCCCAAACTCTCCTATAAAAAGGGTCTCAAGACTGAAGAATTTAAAGAATTTGATTACATGAGCCTTCATTTACCTCCTCCATACATAGTACTTCATTGCCTTGAGTTAAAAGAAAGGAGAATATAAGAAGAAGAAATAAGAGGTTTAGGTTGGATATTAGGAACCATTTTTTCCCTGAAAGGCCTGTCTGCTAGGGGCCTTTCAGGACACAGAAACAATATGCCCCAAGTCTTACTCTGCAGGAGGACAGGAGAGGGAGAAGCAGATGTGGAGACAGACAGCTCATCTGGATTCCCTGCACACAGACTTTCCTGAAATACAGCATGAAATGCAATATTTTTGAATACAAAAACTAATTTTTTATTTTCTAAAGTATTTTTCTAAGAACTGTTAGCTTGGAGCTGCTGGAGAATCCCAAGTGAGAAGTAAAACCCTGGACCAAGTCTGTTGTGCCAAAGTGGCTGATCTCTCACTGGGCACAGAGGAAGACCCAGTTCTGGAGGGAAAGAATCTGGGAGATACAAAAGGTTGGAGGAAAACTCCTTGCAGAAGTTTCCAGGAGAGGATTTCTATCCAGCAGGTCTGCCAGAGGTTCAGTGCTCCCTAAAAGCAATGCTGACAATAGATTGTTCTCCTGGAATTTGCTTTGGAAAACAACTTTTGTGATTGAAAGCAAAAGCTTTAATTGGTCAGAAGTTTTGCTGACTCTGTTTCAAGGGTACTGATATTTTAACTGAGAACATTAATTCCTCCAGTAAGAAGTTTTTAATGGCTAGGGATCTATGGTGGTCCAAAAGTAGTTTAAATGTAAGTGTTTTATATTTTCTATTAAAAAAAGCAGGAGGTGAGGAAAGTTTCACTGAGCACAATGAAAGAACTCTGGATTTATATGGAATAAAATAATAACCAGGCTGAACTGCCAAACCCCTTAATGACCACATTCCCTTTCCAGAGATGGAAAAAGAGGAGGACTAGCACCTTTTTTTTTCTTCTACCTCACATTTCCAGGAACCTCTTTGCTTTGTTTTTCACATCAGGATTAGAAGAGGTAGGGGTAAGATATCAAGATAAAGGTCATCCTTAAGTGCATTTATTCTGATTGAAAGTAGGAAATGCCAGAAATCCCTCCAGATTCCCAACTCCACTTGGCCATTTCAAGATAAATCCCCCATCCTGTGCTTGCCTATCAACCACACCGACAGGGAAACTGCAAACCATCTGATTTTTGGAAGGCAATGCCCAAAGCAGTTTGTACTGAGCTGGTTGGTGTCCAGGCCCTGCAGCTTCTCCATGTCAGGGACCAAGGGCAGGGAAGGGACACCCAAATCTCTTGGCATCTGGGGGAGCTGCCAAGGAACCCTCCCTCTGTTTTCCTCCCTTCAGATGGGCTGTGACAAAGGCTCCTGCTCTCAGGAAACACAGGGCAGGGCTAGTTCACCCAACATGAAAGGATCTGCTCTCTGGTCCCTGCCATGTCATGTGCTATTTGTATTTTGGATCAGGTCACATGTGCCATGGGTTGTTATTTTAAATTATATTCAAGGTGTGTGCTCTGTATTTGCATCCTGGGCTGCAGGAAGGGATTTTTTTTCCGTTCTTATTCTTGGCTCAATGTAAACAAACAGACTGTAATTTGGAAGAGCATCTGTGATGCTGCTGATGCTTTGAGCAAGAAAAGAATTTTTGTCAATGGAGGGGAAGCCACGTTGAGGGAGCTCCATGTAATAAAACACCTGCCCACCTTGGGCCCTTTCTTTTTTTATTTCCAGCACTGCCTGGGATTTTCAGCTTCCCATTTATAGATGACATAATAGGTGCTGTGTAACAGGGATGGAAACAATCCAGATTTTTCTTCCCACAGACTCTCACTCTTCCTGCAAGATCATGGCTGGCTTGACCCCCAGTCACTCACACAAAGAAGCCTGCAGTGTGCTCAGGGAGGTTAATCTGGATCATGAGGTATTTGCTGGTTTGCAAGACCCAAATCAGAGGTTGAACTCCACTTTGCACCAGTGAGTTCCTTCAGCAAAATATTTTCTTAGGACCTGCTTCATTTGCCAGTTTTTTACCTGCAGCTCCACTTTTGCTCAAGCAGCTTTTTTGCCAAAGGTAGAAACATCTTGGGCAGTTGAGGCTTTTATTATGGCAGCTGCTATCTTAGAAAAGGATAAAGTTCCAGATCATGAAATATTTCATTCTCTGGTAGCTGTAGAAGGAAGTTGTGGCTTTCTGGAGAAGCCCTGTGAGCAGAGGAGGGACCTGGTGAACCCAGAAAACTCTGGTTTGCAGCTGAGCAAAAATGCAGTTCCTTCAGAGTTGGTTAAAAATACCTGTGGCTTGATCCTGCTAGAATTGAAGGAAGTCTGCCCTAGATGAAGAAAGGCATTTTTAAAAAAAAAAAAAAGTCATTTTGCAACAGTGCAGATGTTTGCTTTAGTGTCACCAACAGCACAGGCTGACCTGAAAGGCTGCAGGAATGAGCACAGGCCCTTGGCTCACTGGGCAGCTCACCATCCAGAGCTGGAATTTCCATATTCTTTGTCACTAGAAGATTTAATCATCTTCCCTGGTGCAGGAACAGATGGGCAGCACACCCAGTCAAAGTCCTTAATATATTAAATTACTGCAGCTACATCCACTTGCCAGTTACCTGCAAAGCCCCTGATTCCTGCTCAGAAATGTGCTTTCTGCTTTACTTGGACCATGGCCACTTGGCTTGTGGAGCATCTGCAGCCACAGCAGCAAGGAGAGAGGAGCCACCCTGAGGGTTTTCCTTAGCAAGGAGCCAGAACGTTGTTTTTCCTTCGTTCCCCTTGGTTTCCTACTCTGGCTTTGCTTTCCAGGTTTGTGGAGGAGGGATGGGCAGTTTTTTGGCTGGGCTGAGGAGCTGACCTTTCCCTGGATGCTGTGTCCCTGTGGAGCTCACAGCCATTGCTTGTGGTGTCTGTGATGGGTGATGGGGCTGGTGAGGCTGCAGCTGCATAGCAGTGTCGCAGACATCTTTTATGAAAAATCCTTTCCTTAGGATTTTTCCTCCTGAGAACTGAGAGGCCTCAGGAACAAAATGTAAATGATGATTATTTGCTGCTGTGGAATGCAGCAGGTGAATCTGTGATTGGTCTCATAGAGTTGTTTCTAATTAATGGCCAATCACAGTCAGCTGGCTCGGGCTCTCTGTCCGAGTCACAAACCTTTGTTATCATTCCTTTCTATTCTTAGCTTAGCTAGCCTTCCTGAGAACCTTTTCTTCTATTCTTTTAGTATAGTTTTAATGCAATATATATTATAAAATAATAAATCAAGCCTTCTGAAACATGGAGTCAGATCCTCATCTCTTCCCTCAACATAAGATCCCTGTGAGCACCACCACAGAGCAGTGCTGAGGAGGTTGACCATTCTTGCTCTGTGCATCACACAGGGCTCACACTTGGCAGGGATCCCTGTGCCACAGATGTTCAGGCAATGGCCCAGAGCTATGGAGGGACCTGTTCAGAGCAGGAGGAGCAGTGTGGCAGCTCCAGCCCAGAGAGTGAAGCTGGAGCTGGCTTCCTGCAGCAAGGTTAGCAGTCCTGAGAAGAGGAATTTGTGGCAGAGCTTCCCCTACTCTTTCACTCCCTAGGCAGCCAAACACCCTCACCCCTTCCTGCTGGCTCTGCCCCTGCTCCTTCTTCCACCCTTTGCTGTGGCATTCACATTTTCTGAAAAATCCCTTTGCCCAGGGTTCTTCTCCTGGGAAGCTGAGAAGCCTCAGAGAAAAGGAAAACAATCTTTATCTCATTTGCTTCTCCTGTGTTGTGCTCACATGTGGAATGTGTTTGGCGATTGTTTCCCCACAGGTGATTGTTTCATTGGATTCTGGTGCGAGTTGTTTTCACTCATTGGCCAATCAGGGCCAAGCTGTGTCAGGACTCTGGAAAGAGTCAGGAATTTTCTTTATTATCTTTTTAGCATTCTGTAAGTATCCTTTCTGTATTCTTTAGTATAGTTTAGTATAGTATTCTTTATTATAGTATAGTATCATAAAATAATAAATTAGCCTTCTGAGAGCATGGAGTCAGATGCATCATTCCTTCCTGCCGCATTGGTCCCTGCCAATTCAATACTTTGCAGCTTGTTGGAGCCTGCCAGCTCACCAGGAGGGTCCCCAGCAGCCCATGGGCGCTGCCTGTGGTCAGAGTTTGTCCCTTTTTGCAGCAACAGGCCTGGGCAATCCCAGAAGGGGAAGATGCTGATCTAGTGCCTGCCTGGAGGGAGGCCTAAGGAGATAACAAGGGGAAAACTCCCTCAGCCTCACCATGCAAAGCAGCTTTGCTGCCACCCAGCACAGCTGCTGCCAGCTTCCATGCCCAGCCTCACAGAGGGCTGGGTTGGGAAAGGCTGTTCCAGACAGATGCAGACAGCAGATGGACATCAATGTGGTTCCCAGAGCTTTTGTCTCTCCTCCCAGTTCCTCTTGGCATCTTGCTGGTCCTGAACTGATTATTTTTCAGATATTCATCCCTGGGAATGTTCAGGGCCAGGTAGGATGGGACTTTGAGCAACCTGATCTAGGTGGGAGGTGTCCCTATCCATGGCAGGAGAATTGGGCTGGATAGTCTTTAGGGTCCCTTCCAATCCAAACCATTCTGTCAGTTTATTCTATTATTTTACAATTTATTAAAAACAATCCTTTTGTTGTTTGTGTTTTTTATAAAGAGTATTTTCTTCACAAACTTGCCTTTCTGTTGGTACCATTCTGTTTTAAGTCAGGAAAATATGTGGGTTTTTATTTTTAAAAAAAAAGACACATTCCTCTGAGTAATATTAAAAAACAGTAACAAAATTATGTCTGAGCTTTTCAGACTTTACTTGGAAAATATCTGTTATTCATCTGCTTGGAAAATGACATAAGCCTTGCTCATGTTCTCTCTTTGGTGGAGTTTAGATAAATGTTGGTTCAATATTGATCTCCACTTGACTCTGAAAAAGCAGTCCCAGAGCTGTGTGCTTCTCAGAGCATCTCTGCCCACCAATTTGCCTGCTGGATTGTAAATGCCACAGCCAGGAGGTTCACTTCCATTCCTCTGCCACAAAAAATAAAAGCAGCCTCGTGACTGATTGCAAGTGATGGAGGGTAAAAGCTACAATGGTACAAATGTTTCATTTCCCTGCTGCATCCCTGCAGTGCTCCCTCAGGACGTGGCACAGATGCTGCACATGAGCCCTGAGTGTCCATGCCAGGCTGGTTCAGAGCTGACATGAGTGAGGAAGATGGCACAGCTTGGCTTTAAGGCTTTTTTCCCCCTACATTTTTTCCACATCTCTATCAGCTCAAATGCCATCTCTCAGCAGGTTTGTCCTGATGTGCTGCCCTGACCAGCAGCTGCTCAGTTATTGTTTGTTTTCCCCTTCCCAGCATCCTAAATCTCAGCATCTGCAGCTGGTGACAACCCTTTGCACCAGGGCTTTTATTATCATAAACAATCAGAGAATTCAGGTCCCAGCACTGGATATTACCAAGCAATTCATTCACTCGCCCAGAAAATTTTAAACACCATAAACAGATGACCAGGCAACCCTTTCCAGCCTCCTTTTCCAACTCTGATGTCTCACTTGCTGTCTGGGTGGGCCCATATTAAACACAGCCCCCCCTTCAATTTGTAACCACAGATTTGCTGAGAATGTTTTATTTTATTGCTCTGCACACAGCAAACCAGGCAGGGAGGGAAAGGTACGGGAAATTACAGAGCTGAAAGCTGAAAGCTGTGCTGGCCTCTCCTTTGGTGTGCCTTGTCTAGAAAGCCACAAGAGAAAGATGTAATCCCTCCAGGTTTTGAGTCAACAGATACAGCAGCTGGGCCTGAGAAGGGACAGTTACACTGATGATGGAGTCTTGAAGGCTTCTCTTGGTGAGAAATACCTGTTGTCCATTTCCTCCAACACATCTGAATGCAGGAGGTACACAAGCTTCCCAAAATAAATCTGGGCAGGTAAAGGTGGGAGAAGCAGGAATTTCGCACCAAAACAGAGTTAGAGTGGCAGAAAAAGAGTCTCTGCTGATGTTTTTTTACCAGATGTTTTGGCCAATGATTTTAACAGCAAGATCTACCAAACTGGAGTTAACAACCTTTAGCCTGGCTGTGATTGATATCCAAAACTTTACAGAGAGGTTTAAGGCCCATTGTTTCTTGTTAGCAAAAAGAGAATTAAGTTCTTTATAGGGGGATATGGCAAATTCCTCTCTATTCATGCTGTAAGAGCCTGTCTCTGCAGTGTGCAGATTGAGGGAGAGATCAAACACTGCATGTACGCACAGTCACTGCCTTTTGCAAGGGAGAAGGTGAAAGCCAATTTCAATTGCATTAGCTGCAAGTGCCTGACCCAGAGAACCACGGTGCTCACAAATGGAAACAGATCCCAGGGCAATAGACAAGCTGTAATGGACATGCAACAGGTTCCAGGCCTGTTAGCACAGATATCTCTCCTTCCATTTGCCATGATCTGAATGTCAGCACATTATCATCCCAGTCCAGACCCATCTAGAAAAGACTGGTTTTAATTTGCTCCACAGAATGGGTGCAAGCTCTGAACATCACTCATACCTGATAAGGGCTCATGCTCCAAGACCAGCAAATCCAGCTGCTTCTGTGGTGACTCTTCTTCTTCTTCATCTTCTTCTTCCTTTTATGTTGCATTTCCCAATAGAAAGCAGGAAAAAAATAAAAGGAGGGAAAATGCAAACCATTAAACTGTTTGTCAAAATGAGACAAAATGTTGAATAGTACTAATACCAGACAGAAACATGAATTGCATCAAAATCATCTTTCATCAAACACTCTTGTAACTCATGCCTAGCATGGAAGCAAGGCTCCCAACAGCCCTGTGTCAGGCATCACTCCCCATAATCCCAGTAGTACTTATGGAGGAGGTGAAGCTCCGAAATCATCAGATAATTACACAGCATTTGACTGAAAAAGCTGGCTGGAGCCACTTCTAAATCTAAGATTTAATGTTGACACTTGAACCCAATGTTGCCTGTCCCATGCTGAAGTCATTAAGCTTATTTTTCCATTTCAAAGGAGAAAGTTTCACTGGAATTATTCAACTTTTCCTTATTCAAATACTAACTCCTTTCCTTTGAAAAATCCATTGGTGCCAAGTACAGAGCATAGAAAAGGCTGGTTTGTTTGGGGTTTTTTTGTGATTTTGCCCATTGATAAGCGAATATCTTCAGCATTCAGAGGAAAAATCTGTTCACAGCCAAACTTCTGATTCACCACCTCAGATGTCTTTAGCTAGATCAGATGAGCCCTGCCCTCTGCTGTGCTAGCAATGGTGTGTCCAGCAGGACCAGGGCAAGCACTGTCCCCCTGTATTCAGCACTGGTAAGGCCTCACCTCAAATCCTGGGTTCAGTTTTGAGCCCCTTATGCCAAGAAGGACATTGAGGGACTGGAATGACTGCAGAAAAGGACAATGGAGCTGGGGAAGGGTCTGGAGCACAAATCTGGTGAAGAATATCTGGGGGTGTTTAGCCTGGATGAAAGGAGGCTGAGGAAGGAGCATCTTCCTCTCTACAACTCCCTGATAGGAGGGTGTAGCAGGGGGGAATCGGTCTCTTCTCCCAATTAACAAGTGATGGGACAAGAGGAAATGGTCTTGAGTTGCACCAGAGGAGGTTCATGTTGGATTTTAGGAGAAGTTTTTTTATCCTGAGAGCTGTCAAGCAGTGGAACTGATTGGTCAGGTGTCCTAGGTTGCAAGGCAATGTGTATTCTATTTGCCATCTGTTAGAGGTGGGGCATTTATCTTCTGTTCATTGGGCAGTTTTCTTTATCTCTTCCACAACCAATCCTCCCTCTGGGGAGATATCTGCTGATAATGGGCCAGTGAGTGTCACTGCCTGGCTGATAAATTTCCATCATCCCATTGGGAGATGCTCTGCCCAGGGGGAGGAGCCAAGCATTCCTACCTGGATATAATCTGGGATTTGGGACACAAGAACAGCCTTTCCACTGAGTTCCCAGAGCAACAACTGCCTTTTCCAGTGGATCTTTAGAGGAAAACTCCACCCTTCTACAGGATCCCTCCAACAGAACCACCCCTGACACTCCAGGAGGGCTGCAGCCACAATTCCAATTGGACTGCTACCAACACCCTGACCAACAGTGTGTCAGGTTGTGTTCTGACTCTGTCAGTGGTTTTTTGTTTTGTATTATTGCATGTATTTTGGGTGGGTTTTTTTCCTTTTCCTAATAAATTGTATTTCTGACGTGGGGTCTCTCACTGGTTTTGCTTTCAGACCAGAACACCAGGGAAGTGGCTGAGTCCTGAAGGTATTTAAAGGTGTGTTTAAAAGTATTTAAAAGGTATTTAAAGCTGTGTTGTTGTGGCACCTGGGGCCATGGCCATGAGTGTGAGCGAGGCAGCCCAGAGAGCTCTGTGCTGGCAGTGGCAAAGTGCCACAGAGCTGCTGGCAAGGCAGGGAGGTACTGCTGGACATAAAGCAGGCAGATCATATTCGTCTTTCAGAGTAGTGTTTCCAGATTAAATATAAGAGGGAAGCTCAGAGAGGTCAGAGGCTGAGATTGACTTTCAGAACAGTGCCTCTGACGTCCAAAGAGGGAGGACAGGCTTATTAAAAATGCAGTGTGGATTGCAAATCTGTCACACACCCAAGGCACCACGTGGAGGGGGAGGATGGATGGGGAGGTTATGGAGAACCTGCTGACAACAGCAGCCTCTCGAGTGACGGGTCAGTGAGCAGTTTGCTGCTATTCAGCATTGTTTTGACAGAAACTACACAAAGCAGCCGTGTGGGGGGCAAGGAGCAAATGTTCTCTTCCACTTGGAAGCTTCTTTAAAATCTTGTGGTGGGGAAAGAAGACCATGAATGAGAATTAAGTTCTGCATTGACTTAGGAAAATCAGTTCTGTGAGGCAGAACGGAAAGGGGAGAGAAGCAAAGTGGGAATTGTGGGGATGGAGGGGAGGAGATGGCAGCAGCAATGACAGAGAGGAAGAGCTGGCAATGCCACTGGGACATGCTGGGTGAAGGCTCCATCAGCTTCTGCCATCTCCCTGGCTTTCCACTGCTCTGGAGCACACCAGGTTCCACCTGCTGCACATTTCTTGGCCACAGAGAAAGTCCCTGTTGATGGTGCCCAGCACAAGGGTGTATGCCAAGAGGGAGCCACACCATCTGCAGGCAAAGGCTTTGCAAGCCCTGCACCATTTCAGTCCTTCTCATCATTCATCCCTCAGCAGCTCTCTGAGGGCTACCTCACCACCATGATGGCAGCACCATCAACTTGCTGCAAATTGAATCTTCCCCATGGAAAAATTCTGGATGGAAAGGTCTAAATAGGAAATTCTTCATGTTGGGGAAAATTCAAAAACAGTATTCATCAGACATTGAAAGCAGCAACTCTCAAAATGTTGCCAAGGTGCCTCACAGGTGTTTAGTTTGGGTTTGAGCTTATGGATGAATGGGGTATGCTATAAGTGTTCTGTTCTCATTTTACAGGTGATACTCTGTCTCTAAAACCATCTCCTTTTTTCAGGAAGTGGAAATTTCAGGCAAATTTTGGGGACACAGAAGCCAGATATCCTGGAAGGTACAGATCACAATGCAGTGGGGACTTGAGATCAGTCTTGTGAGTCTTTACTGCAGCAGACCAACATTTTGGGTTATTTCATGTAGCTGCAGGATGTAGCATCAAAGCATCCAAACAAGTGTAGCTCCCTGCTACAGGGGGCCACCACTCTCTCCTGAAAATTCAATCAGGATTTAGTATCTTGACTGTGGTGAGGCTCTGGAACAGGATGCCCAGAGAAGCTGCCCCATCCCTGGAAGTGTCCAAGGCCAGGCTTGATGGGGCAATGTGGGATTCCTTAGTCGGGAGCTGCTGGGCAGATCCAAGAGGAGAGTGTCACTTTTCTGCTTTTTTATTTTTAAAAATAAATTACTTTCTGTATCTACCAGAAAAGCAGTAAAGGGAAGCTAGGAGAGAAGCCATGTGGAGTAACAGATTCCCTGCCAGTAAGTGCTGGGAATATCTTCTCCATTCCATCTCCCAAGGATGAGAGGAAGGAAAGTGGTCGCCTCTCCATCAGGCACAGGTTCAGCTTGGCTTGGACCTTGTTGCAGACAGCTTTTATGAAAAATCCTTTCCTTAGGATTTTTCCTCCTGAGAAGCTGGGAGGCCTCAGGAACAAAATGTAAACAATGGTTATCTGCTGCTGTGGAATGCAACAGGTGGATCTGTGAGTGGTCTCATGTGGTTGTTTCTAATTAATGGCCAATCACAGTCAGCTGGCTCGGACAGAGAGTCCGAGCCACAAACCTTTGTTATCATTCTTTGCTATTCTATTCTTAGCTAGCCTTCTGATGAAATCCTTTCTTCTATTCTTTTAGTTTAGTTTTTATATAATATATATCATAAAATAATAAATCAAGCCTTCTGAAACATGGAGTCAGATCCTCATCTCTTCCCTCATCCTAAGACCCCTGTGAACACCATCACAGGATCCAGGTAAACTTTCCCAGAGTATCAATGACTCTGGAGGTTGCAAGAACCAAGCTTGTGTCGCTCCTTGCAGGGAGGATCACACACTCAGCCCAAAGCTGGGATGGTGTGCCCAACCCAGATGGATCAGGGAACAATGGGACAAGCAGAGCCTGAGTGCTCCTCCCTGTCAGGATGGGCTGGTGAGGGAGGGCTGGTGTGGTTAATGCCAAGGGGATGAAATAATGTCTTGAATGAAAGCACCAGGATAGGCAAGAGCCATATTTATGGGTGTGCAGGGCAAGTAACATTTCATACATATTTCAGCACTTCCAAGATAAAAAGAAAAGGTTTTCTTACATGCCTCGTGGAAGAGATAAGAGGATTTATAATAGCTACATTTCTGGCCTATAATCCTTGGAAATGAGTATATTTGCTCCATATGCCAACTATGACAGAGACAGGCTACATGATCAGCTCATTCCATCATGTAATTTGGGCTGTAATAATTAAAGCTGAGCTTTCTGTTTCCCCTTGGCCCAGCAGAGCATGCAGCTGTATCACCCTGCAAAGAAATGGTCATGTAGCTGAGAGCCGGCCACAGTTTTATCAGTGGGGTGCACAACCCTCACCCCAGGCCTTGGCCCTTTACCTCTCCTCTCTTCTGCTGTGCCCCACCTCCTCTGGTAAAGTCACCTCTGGCTTCCCACCACCACACCTGGTTTAAATTCTGCAGCACTCTTCTCATAGGAGAGTTATTTGGGAATCTGTCCAGCAGGCACTCGTCACCTCCATTCCTCTCATTGAGAATCTGGGCAGAGGTTTGGCACAAGGGGAGAGAGCTGGGGAGCAGAGCCCTTTGCCCCCACACAGAGACACAGGCTGGAAGGGCTCTGCCTGGGGGAGAGGTTGAAAAGGAAGCCCAAGGCTGTGGTAAGTGGTAGATGAGTGACCAGCCAAGAAACCTGAACAAAGGATCAATAAACCTCCTGATTCATGTCCCAGGTCCATGTCAGGGGAAGGGGACAGATGATAGCAGGACTGTGGCTCTGTTTGGACTTTCAGCTTTGGTTGTTACATGTTTCTGATGTGCTTCTGCAGCTTGTAGACAAACCACAGAATTTTCTTCTTGGCAGAAAATCTGCCTTTGTGCTTCTCTAACATAGACTGTGTCTCTTCAGTCCCTGACAAAGAACAAAACCCACTGAGTCTCCAGGGATCGAAGTAAAGCCTGGAGAAAGCTGTGGGATGCTGAAAAAGCCACTGATAGCAGGATGCACAGGAAGGATGGAGGATGGGTGTTCACACAGGTCCTGTCTGCTCTATCTTTTCAGTGCCCACCAGGCCAGCAGGGAGCACTTGATCTGACAGATGGTTTCCTTCAGCCTGGACAAGCCATGGGGGACATCCCACACACGCACACTTCAGCTTCCGCTCCCAGGCTCTCCTAAACCCCACCAAGGGACCCCTCTGCCCTTTCACACAAACGCCTGGAGGCCAGAACTGCCCTCAAAGTGTCCACATCCTCATCTGAGAGCTGTCAGAATGACTGCTCCTGAGCAGAAAGGACTTGGGGCTTGTTCAGACACAAACTTGGCAGGGAGGTGCCACTGTGAAGGTCACTCAGAATCCCATGTTTGTAGCATGATCATCACCACTGTGAGCTCCCAATAATTTAGAATAGTTGATGCATTATTCATGCAAACTTGGGATTGCCCCCAGGGACCGCAGGACAGGTGACAAAAGCCAAGCCAGGCTCCCTAATCCAGGCCCCAGGGTTGGTGAGGTGTGACAGTGTTCACAGGGGTTTTTGGATGAGGGAAGAGACGAGGATCTGACTCCATGTTTCAGAAGGCTTGATTTATTATTTTATGATATATATTACATTAAAACTATATATATACTAAAACAATAGAAGAAAGGATTTCCTCAGAAGGCTAGCTAAGAATAGAATAGGATGGAATAATAACAAAGGTTTGTGGCTGGACTCTCTGTCTGAGCCAGCTGACTGTGATTGGCCATTAATTAGAAACAACCACATGAGACCACTCACAGATGCACCTGTTGCATTCCACAGCAGCAGATAATCAATGTTTACATTTTGTTCCTGAGGCCTCCCAGCTTCTCAGGAGGAAAAATCCTAAGGAAAGGATTTTTCACAAAGGATGTCTGCGACAGTGAGGCACAAATCAGCCATTCTGGGTGTCAGATGGAATCTCTGCCTTTTAGATGGTGGACAGGGGAGTGTCTCTAATCCAGCCAGACTGGCACTGTTTGTTGTGGTTCACCTTGATAAACCCATGTATAAATACTTCACCTGCCCAGGGCTACAGCTGGTTTTAGTGGGATCCCAACAGGTGCTCAATTCTGGGCATATAAAACTTGATATAAGCTAAAAAAGAAAACCCCATCCTACCCCATCAGCAAAGGCACCAACCTCACCTCAAGGTCAGCAAACAGCTGATGGGGCACACTGCCATCCATCCCTCACCCAGATCAGAGCTCTCTGAGCAGGATATTCCCCTTTAATTTAAGGTGTGGGTCTAAAGCAAGCACATTTCTCCATTAGCAGTGCAAGTCACACAGCCCAAAAGCATGTGGGAGCCAGAGGCTGCTCTTGGTTTGGGGTTTTCAGATCCAGAAGAAGCTTCCAGATGTGTCCTGAGCTTCCCATTGCTGCAGGATCTGAGCTCCTTCTGCATAAAATCAACAGCAAGTCAGTGGGGAATTTCCTGGACTTATTTGCTTTATCTCTTTTCTTTTTTTTTAATGTACAAATAGGTGTATAGAAATAAATACTATTTCTCAAAATTATACTTGAGAAAGTTTTGGGGTTTTTTGGTTGTTTTTTTTGGTTTTTTGTTGTTTTTTTTTTTTTTTGAGAGGATTCACTTCTCACCTCATTTATTTTGAGGCTGTTAGAGTTACAAGGTTAGTGGCAAAGCCAGCACTGCAAAGTGGCTTTGGGAAGGGTTCTCTTTATGGTAGAATGGCTTTTCACAAAGAAAGGTGGCATTTTGGAGGGGTTGGAAGCCAGTCAAACTGGTCTTGCCTGATCGCTTCTCGAAGTTCACTCCCTCTTGCTGGTTTTCCTCAAGGAAGAATGCTTTGTCACAAGCTCTCCCCAGCCCTGCCCTAGGCTTTGTTATCAAATGCTGAAGCCCATGTAAACAGCTTTTGTACTTTCTGCCTGGAAAACCTCTTTGTCCTCTCACAGAAACATTTTCTCACAACTTCTTTGGGCAGAAACCACTTTCCAGTTGAAATAAAAGCCTCACTTTGTCTGTCTCTAAGCCTTTTGATTGTATTAAAAGGCACTGGATGCATCAACAAAATTTTAATTCCACCTCAAGATAACAAAGGCCTCTCAAACACTTAACTCTAATGTCTCTGCTTGGAATCAGGTTTCAGCCTCCATCCTGTTTGTCAAAAACAGAAAGTCAGTCCTGATCTTCCACCCTCTGGGTCTCAAAGGTGGCCATGAGAGTAAACTGGGCCTGCAATTATTGAGCATCTCTGAATTGAGAAAGGGTTTGTAGCAACAAACTGAATGAAGGGGAGGGGGGAAGATCCCTGGTCTTACAATAAATGCAAGATTTAAAAAAAAAAAAAAAAGAAAAACATTACTGTGGACATGGAATTTTATCAATTTCTTGCAGAAATTAGTATATTTATGGAAATTTTTGAAGGCTTTTCCAATTGGACCACTTTGGAGGAAAATGAAATTTTGCAGCTTTTTGTTTTCCCAGAAATGATATACCTACCAGCAATAGACTGTGATTTACAGACAGCTTGTCTATAACCAACTCACTGCCACAACACAGCACATTCCCTGTCTGAACTTGTTGATTTCCATGGTTGTTCCCTATCCTGATTTCTGCCTTTCCTGCAATATTTGCTCTGTACTTGCAAAAAGACACATGAGCTCCTGAGTACAAGCTGAATCCCACTCACCCAAAACAGAATTTACTGCCAATCACCTGAAATAGCCACATTTTTAATAATGACAGAGTGGCTAAACCTGTAAGGACAGTAGGAGTTAAATTAAAGCTACTTGTCATTACTTTAGAAAGATAAGGAGACAGGAGGCACCAACAGGAACTATTGCTTAATATTTGTACAAAAGGTAAATTCCTTTATTATTCCTTTTCTGTGGCTTTTACAGCATCATCATGAATTTTCCCTAAATCTGAAAGGGAGGACAGAGCTCACAAAAATGTATTACAGGTGACAAACAGCTCAAGCAAAACAGGGCCATGAGCTGGGGCCAGATATTTGCCACTGGGGAGCCTGGTGAAAGCTTTCTCTGCCTAAAGGAGCAGCTCAGAGGCAGAGCACAGGAGATCCATCCAAAAACTGGCAGGAAAATATCAACTCAGGAGTTTGTGGCTAGTGGGAACAGGAAATTTAGGATTGGAGCTGGACACAGGCAGAGGGATGAGCCAGGTCTCCCTGTCTGCTCTCAGCACATCCAGGTACTTTTCTATGGAGGGGACACAAAAATAGATCATGGTTATGACAATAGCAGTATTTACATGCCAGTATAATATTTTCTGAAAAATCCCTTTGCCAGGATTTGTTCTCCTGGGAAGCTGAGAAGCCTCAGAGAAAAAGGAAAAACAATATGATCTCATTTTCCTCTCCTGTGTTTTGCTGCTTTGGAATGTGGTTGGAGATTGGTTATCCAACAGGTTTGATTGGTTTCATGTGAATTGTTTTAACTTAATGACCAATCACCATCAGCTGTGTCGGACTCTGAGGAGTCAGTCACGAGTTTTTCATTAGTATCTTGTTAAACCTTCTGTCTGTATCTTTCCTCTATTCTTTAGGATAGTTTTAGTATAGCATTATTTAATATAATATCATAAAATAATAAATTAGCCTTCTAAGAACATGGAGTCAGATTCTAAATTCCTCCTTCATCCTGGGGACCCAAAAAATACCACATTTGCCCGCATTTTTCACAAAGAACAAGTAATGTTGGCTTCTTTACTCATTTCTTTACTTTCATTAACATTTGCCTAAAGTCCTGTCCTTGAGACATTTAGTTTCTAGGAACAGTTGCCTCCAACTTCCTCTGCATCCCACACTACTTCTGGTGATCCTGCCAGTGTATGACTGTATTTGACAGACTGGATATTTAAGGAACACAGTCTAGAAGATAATTTCCTTGAATAAAAATATTCCCTCACCTCCTCACTCTTGCTGTGTGTTTTGGTGCCAAGGGAAGGCACTGCTGGCTCTGTGGAACTGGAAAAGGAGCAGATGTGGCACTTTGTGATATGGTTTAGTGGGCCCAGTGGTGCTGAATCAAGGGTTGGACTTGATCTTGGAGGTCTTCTCTAACCTTAATTATTCTATGATTCCACACCATAGACAAAGACAGGCAAGCAGGGTTGCCCAAAGCAAAAAAGCAAAGTTGAAAGCAAAAGGGGAAGAGGAAGAGGAAAAGAAAGGAAATCCTCATGAAATCCTCATTTATATATTTGTCCTTGATACAGCAATAGTGCCAGATGTGAGGCAAAGTTGTGCAACGCTGCAAAGGGCTCTGCAATAAGAATTGAGAAAGCAGAAGCTGCTGGTTTCTGTGGTTTAAGCCAGCTGCCATACACCCAGGAATGGAAAATATCCCACAGCAGGGCTGCTCCTGCCTGCTCTGAGGCTGCTGACACCCCAGCATGTGCTGCAGGTGCTTCTCCAAACTCACAGGGACACCCAGAGTGAGGAGCCCTCATGGAACTCCCCCCTTTTCCCTGGGACACCCCCAGACCCACTCATTCTTCTCCCTCCTCTGAAAGCCCCTTTGCCCCTGGGCTGCTGCAGGTGTCAGAGCTCCAGCATCAGCTGCACATTAACTGCACCAGAGGAGTGGAGGAACATGAAAAATGGCAAAAAAGAGGGATACAGGCTCTGTGTCACCCCTCAGTTCTCCTCTGATTGATGTGGGGGGCATTGGGGATGCACAGCACAGCTTCCAAGGAGGAACAGCTCCTCAAGGCACTGACACAGCAATGAGGGCAGCAGCACTGCCTGCACCCCAGCTGCACAAGGGGTCTCTGCAGGAGCAGAGCTTGGGTAAGAGGGGTCTGTTGTAAATGCAGGTTCAGCAACGAGGGGAGGGAATGATGCATCTGACTGACTCCATGTTCTCAGAGGCTAATGTATTACTATATTATATTATATTGTATTATATTATATTTTGTGTTATTAATATTATAATAATTATAATATTATACTATTAGTATTATTTATTATTTAGTAATATATATAATATTATTTAGTATTATATATATTATATAATATATATTAATACTATACTAATTATAATATTATACTATTAGTATTTATTACTTTATGATACTATATTATATTAAAGAATACTATACTAAATTATTTTATACTAAATTTTATATTATTAATATTATACTAATTATAATATACTAATTATTAATATTTTACTAAATATTATTATACTAAATTATATTAAAGAATATATACTAAAGAATACAGAAAGGATGCTTACTGAATGCTAAAAAGATAATAATGAAAACTCCTGACTCTCTCCAGCATCCCAACACAGCTTGGCCCTGATTGGCCAAAGAGTGAAAACAACTCACAGCAGAATCCAATGAAACAATCACCTGTGGGGAAACAATCTCCAAACACATTCCACATGAGCACAACACAGGAGAACCAAATGAGATAAGGATTGTTTTCCTTTTCTCTGAGGCTTCTCAGCTTCCCAGGAGAAAAACCCTAGGTGAAGGGATTTTTCAGGGAATGCCACAGGGTTCCCTTCCAGCGGAGCTGGTGGGGCAGGGAAAGGGACAGGTGGAAAAGCTGCAGTCTTGTCTTTTGTTTCTCAATTGGAATTTATTTAAGAGCAAATGTTTGCTCATGCAATTTCCATTCTCTGTCCAGCCCTTCATTTTGAGGTTTAAGGGAAAGAAACAGGGTGGGAACAATGTTTCACTTCTCAGTTTGACAGAGAACTTAGAGGCTGCAGAGAACTCCAGGTGATTGTGCTGGAAGCATTTTCTAAAAATGTGGGGTTTGGTTAGAAATGTGAAAGCAGCGATTTTCCCACTGCCAGGAGTTAGGGTCTTAGAGGATCCCCTGACTCACAGATAAGTGTCCATCTCAAGGCAGAGATAATCAAATTATAAAAGCAAATCTTGAAGTTCTCAGCACTGCCCTTCCCCTCACTGCCCCAGGGCAGCTTTTAAAGTTCTGGGTAATGTCCATCATTTCCCAAAATCTGTCTCCCAGAAGATAGGAGCTACAGCCACTTGCAGCTGTGTCTGTGCTCCCCCACAGCAGGGGAACAGCTGAGATATTTTCTCTTAATTTTTCCCTTTGTAGCCCTCAGCTGATTTCCCTTGGACCACAGCAGTGGAAGGAAATAAATTTGCTGTGGTATGGCAGAGGATGCTCTGTGCTGTGAGAGGGGGCATGAAGGGGCAGGGGCTCTGTGACTTGGGTGCCATCATCCAGCCTCAGGTGCCCCTTGCCTGGGGAGCCTCCATGGATGGATGGGACACCCAGGATGTGGGATGAGCATCCTGCTGAGCACCCTTGTGCTCCACCCCACTGGTGGGATAGATGCTGACAACATTACCTGGGACTTGCAAGGACCTCTGCAGCTCCCAGGGGGAATCAGAGCAGCCCAAAGAATCCTGAATCAATCTTAATCCCACATTTTTTTGTGGCTGTGGGTGCACATTAATGTGGGCAGGCTGTGGAGAGAGGGCAAAGCCTGTCCTGTGAGTAAATGAGCACTGCATAAGAACAGAAGTGGATGCCACAGACAACTTGAAGAATGCTTCCAGCCTAAATCAGCAGTATTTTCAGGCCTTTAGTGGCACACTAGAGGCCTCAAGTGACACAGCAGATGTCACTTGTGTCAAAGAGCACTGCAGTGAGGTGCTCTATGGACAGCACATCACAGGATGTTACTTCTTCAGATTCCTTTGCACTACATGTGTGCAGATACCACGACAATTCACCAAGCAGATTTCCTATTTAGATATGTGTTTTGCAGCACCTTTCTGTGTGATATTCACATGCACAAGCCCAGAAGCCTTCCATCCAGCCATCCCCATGGATTAGCAGCTGGAGCCTTGGCTGTAAAACTCAAAGCAGAAACTTTGCCTGCTGCTCCTCAGAGTGCCCATCCCTCTCCTCTCCAATGCAAAGTACCTCCCCTACTGATATTCTCTGGCACTGAGGTTCTCTTGTTGGCCCTGAGGACATGCTGGGTGTCATTTACACATTCCTCAATGGATTTCTCAACTCCCATTCCCTTATTTCAGGTATGCCCCTTCACCATGGCAGAACTTCACTCCCAAAGAGCCTCTACCATCCATCTATCCCTGTGCATCCAATGATGTTCTACTCTTAAAATAATTTTAAAAACCCATCTAAACAAAAACAAACAACAAAAACCAAAACAAAACAACCAAACACAAAACAAAAAAAAAAAACAACCAAAAATAAAAATAACAAAAAAATACTAAAACAAAAAAAACCACCCAAAACAATCCAGAGCAAGAGACACAGACACCAGAACCAACTTTTAAAAGTCTCTGGTTACTTTTGTCTCAGATCCTGATGATTCTGCATCTCACAAAACTGTCTGGCAGCTAAAAATATGTGACCTCTACAAGGAGAAATACATAAATCTGCTTGGCCTCCACAAGTCACCAAACTTTCAGAGTAAAGAACGTTCTGCAGTCTCTGGTTTATTTTCAACTTCACTTCTGCAATCATAAAAGTCTATTACTGTTGAAAACCTGGAATTGAACTGCCCTTTGGAAAAACGAAACTCAGATTAATGTGCAGCTTGGTCTGCTCAAAAGCACGAATTAGTCACGCAACCTTAAATCATTCAGATAAAAGTCCCAGAAAAGCAAGTACCTTTCTGTCATGACTGGTACTTGGCTATTAATAAATTAATTAGTGTAATAACTGTGTTTCTTGGCTATCAGTTACTCAGATGGGGGTCACTGTATTCTTGTTCTGGAAGAGAATTGCTTAAAGTCTGTTTTAACCTGATGGATAAAGACTTCCCCATTCTGCTTGTTCTTGTTGTGAAAGTTTGAGCAAACTTAAACCCCTTTAGTGAGTGTCCCCATTTCCCACAGAGCACACTCCCACTGTGAGCCCTGGGTGCAGAAAATGCACTCAGAACCAGGGGTACCAAACCTGCAGAGACTGAAAAGGACCCCTCAGCCTCGATCATGGGAGGTGCAGTGAGATCCAATCCCCACAGAAAACCTGATTATTGCCCACAGGTCGGAAGGAACAGGCTGGTGCTCTTGTGTAGTCAGAAGTGGGGCAGAGAGACCTGCCAGATCATGTCCCTGCATGTCCAGGGGCACTACCCAGGTGTGTCAGGCTGGAAAGGCCCCCCTGAGCCATGAACTGATCACCCCAAACTCCTGTTTGACCCCACAGTGTGAGATGGACCAGCTGGCAGCAGAACAGCAGCCTCTGTGTGCTCTTATTTCTGCTGAAGCTTGGTGGAGCTTCTGGGGGAGGGAGTGGTGAGATCTTTATCAGCAAAGCAGCTTTAACAATTCCAGCAAATATTTTGTCTAGCAGAACAGTTCCATGGGACCAGAGCTGAAAGCCAGGAGGGACCCTCAGAGGAGCAAATCAGTTTGGGCTGAAGCCCTTTGCTCAGTGCCAGCACTTGGTCACTCTGGTGACCATCCCTGGTCACTGTAAATGCACCAACCTTCAATCCAGCACCAGGCCTGCAGTGTGGGGAAGGAAGAGGGAGAGGATGGACTGCCCTTTTTGGCTGATTTTAAAGAATAAATTTGACTTTGAATTTATGTTGTGGGAGCCTTGAAGGACAGTTTCTCAGCCTCAATTGCTCTGCCTGTTCCTTGGCCTTATAGCCTTATCTCTACAGCTCCTGCTGGCTCAAGATGAGGTCTCCCACATTTTTAGCTGGGATTTGCTGAGAGGAAAATCCTTGTTAATATTTGGGAACCAGTTGATGGCACATGTACAGTTCAAGGAGGATGGGCAGCAACAGCAGCAGCAGCTTCAGCTCCCTGGACACCCAGCACCCAGATCACAGGGGCTGCACTGCTCTGCTAGCTTTAGACAGGAAAATGAGCCAGAGAGCCTTGAAAAACCCTTTTATCTCAACATCACTAGCGTTGGTAGAAATATCATCTAAAAATGTTCTGCTTTCACAAGATGAAAACAAGATGCACAGCCCTGGGGTGCCTTAGTGCAGGAGTTTGTCACATCCTCCCTTAATGGGCATGTTCCCCCTCAGTGATTTATCCCCAGCATTGCTCCAGCCCCTCTCTGTGCAGGTGGCATGTGGAGGGGTGAGCTGAGCATCAGCTCAGAGCTGGAGGCTCTTGTATTTGCAGGGAATGCCCCCACAAAGGCAGGAGTGATGCATCTGATTCCATGTTCTCAGAAGGCTAATTTATTACTTTATGATACTATATTATATTAAAGAATACTATACTATATTATACTATACTACAGTAAATACAGAAAGTATACTTACAGAATGCTAAAAAGATAATAATGAAAACTCCTGACTCTTTCCAGAGTCCCAACACAGCTTGGCCCTGATTGGCCAATGAGTGAGAACAACTCACACCAGAATCCAATGAAACAATCACCTGTGGGTAAACAATCTCCAAACACATTCCACATGTGAGCACAACACAGGAGAAGCAAATGAGATAAGAATTGTTTCCCTTTTCTCTGAGGCTTCTCAGCTTCCCAGGAGAAAAACCCTGGGTGAAGGGATTTTTTCAGAGAATGTGAATGCCACAGGAGACTGAGTAGAGCCTGCAGCACGGTGTGAAACATACAGAAATGCAGACCACACAAATAATGTCTGGGGAAAGACATCCCCTCACTGAGGGTGAACTAAATCCTGTGATCCAGGAGTGGCCCATATAATGTGAGCTTTGGGGGAGGAGAGGACACAGCTGCACTGGGAACTGAGTTGTTAATATTGCGCAAGTTGTTAAATGGGTGTTACACGGGGTAGTAGCAATGTGGAGAGGGTTACTCCCTTCTTTATTGCCCCAGAAAATTAATCTTTTGACCCTTGTGCAGGAATGAGAAGAAAAGGTCTGGGGACTTGTCACAGACATGTTTTCTGAAAAATCCTTTCCTTAGGATTTTTCCTCCTGAGAAGCTGGGAGGCCTCAGGAACAAAATGTAAACAATGATTATCTGCTGCTGTGGAATGCAACAGGTGCATCTGTGATTGGTCTTATAGAGTTTTTTGTAATTAATCACATTCACCTGGCTTGGACTCTCAGTCTGAGACAGAAGCCTTTGTTATTCATTCCTTCTTTTTCTATTCTATTCTTAGCTAGCCTTCTGATGAAATCCTTTCTTCTATTCTTTTAGTATAGTTTTAATATAGTATATGTCATAAAATAATAAATCAAGCCTTCTGAAACATGGAGTCAGATCCTCATCTCTTCCCTCATCCTCAGACCCCTGTGAACACCGTCACAGGGACTCCCTGTGCCCCTTCCAGCAAATTCATCACCGCCTGTCCATGGCAGACACCAGCATCATCTCTCTCTTGGGCCATCATGTGCATTTACAGCTTTATATCAACATGAACACAAAGGGTTGGGATCTCCAAGCCAGCCCCTGACCACAACAAGCCCTGGCAGGGCAGAGCTGGTGCTGTGCTCCCACATGTGGGCACTGGCCAGGCTGCTGGGCTTGGGTCCCACCACACTCAACTCTCATTCTCTGGCTGCAGCCAGCACCAGCCTTCCTCTTGTCTTGGCCAGGAGATTTTCTGGTCTCTGCTTGTAAAACCTCTGAGGGAAGCAGGACCTGACTGAGCTGGACCAGCCCCAGCAATGCCCTGACCCTCAGCCCCTACACCCACAGCTCACAGTTTAAGCCAATCTGAGACCATATTGTCACCCAAAGATGTAGTCCTGCCTATTCCCTGCCCTGGCTGCAAGCTTCTTCTTGCTCCCTTGTGTCAGCACAGCTTGTGGTGCAGCTTCCAGCCTGTTGGATCTGTCTGGTGGCTCATTAGCCACCAGATTAGCAGGCTGACCTGCCTCACCATGTGGCTTCACAGCTGCCAGCCTGGCACAGTGGGGGTGGCAGGAATGCACAGCCAGAAACAGGGTTGGATGGGATGGGACAGGCAAGCAGGATTGTCCCTTTTGGCAGCCAGGCAGAGCTGGGCTGGCTTGAACTTCTCGTGAAAACCTGCTTTTAATTTTCCCTTTGGTAAATAAGAATAATTCTCTTTTAATGGGGAAGTTGTGCAGCTCCATTGTGTTTCAGAATCACTCTAACCACAGCATCTTTCTGCAGATCATAACTGAGTTAAGTGTGTTGAGCAAATAATATTTCAGCTGCTAACAGTTGAGTCAACAGCAGGGTAATCAGGATTTAATCTTCTGTTTCACAGGGGGAGGCTGCACTGCTGTTTTACAAAGCCTTTTTCATCACAGTAGGATTCCTTGAATCAAAGGCTCACAGGTGTGATTTTTGGCAGGGAACAAACAGTTGCATTCCTATCAAATGCACTCTGCATTCCAAGCACAAATAACTTCCAAATCCTTGGTCCAGAGTTGCTTTCCAGAAAAGGAAGGTGTTGCCTTCCCATGAGTTCAAAGGCCCATCAGGAATGTGGTGTTTGGGATGCTGCTAACAAGGAATTTTTCATTACTGAGGAACAATTCCTAGAAGTTAACCAGGCAAAAATGCCTACAGGAGGCTCAACAAGAATTGTAGGGGGCTACAAGAATTTAGAGAAAGAAGTAAATTCAGCCATCAGCAGTGAGAAGAATGATGCATCCCCTTTTCTTTTTCTGTAGAAACTGAATAAAACCTTCATACTCCTTAGCTCTAAGCAATGCCTTTTCAAAACTGATGGAGTAAAACAGACATGTCTTTCAAAGACAAGCTGAAAAGCTACTGAATTTTCTGGTTGGTCTTTGTGGGGATATTGCTATATAACAGTCAGTTGTTGTGCTCTTTAGGAGGTTTGATTAGATGTGCATAAAGATTCTGCCTTTTCAGGCTATTCATTTGGTCATGGATTTCTTTCAGAGCGCCTTCTTTTTATTACATCAACATTCTGAAGACAGGCAGTGATTTCTAATTCTCTAGAGGACTTTGCATGACCACATCAGCAGGAATGAGCAATTTTATCCTGCAGGGATGTGGGAGTACCATAAATGAGAGGCTCCCAATATATACAAGATGTGAAGGAAAGCAACTTCTTTCCCAGGAACGTGAAGTGGTCCAACCTTTGGCTGTCAGCTACAGTCTGATTTCAAATACCTCACAAGAGAACAGAGGAATTTGATACAAACTCATTTCTTGGGTGTTTTAGTATTGACAGACTTCCTTGCAGAATTTATGCAAGCAGTAGATGGAGGCCAACAGGTCACTTGAGCCTGCAGGCTGCTTGCCAGGGTATATCCTGGATTAAGGTGGAAATGAAAGGATGGAGCAGCCCTGCTGTGCGGGTGGGAGCTGTCCATGAACAGTTTTGCTCTCTGGAGAACAGTTTTGCTCTCTGGAGAACCCATTCACCCCATTCCAGGACAGCTTCTTATCCTGCAGTTATGTTCAGGATAGCTTTGGGAGAGACAAGGTTGGGGAGCTCAGCAGAGCATGGAGCCTGTGTCTCACCAGCCACTGCTGCTCACAGTGAGCCCCAGTGTTTGCAGCAGAGCCCTGTGGTGACACCAGCCCCATCTGTGGGGTTGCTGGGGTGAGACTGCTCCCTGCCCCACCAAAACCTGCTCCAAACCTCCTGAGTCCCAGCTGTGGCAAGAAACTGGGGAGCAGAGGGGACAAACAGGGCAAGAATGCAGGTGGAGCAAGGTTGATCCATATGTCAACCTACAGGCTAAAGCTGGGAGGAAAAAGGGATCCTCCCTCTGCAGCCAGGACTCTGGGGATGAGGAAGGCTCTGCTGGGGAGAAAGGCAGGTGAGGAGCTGTTATTTTATACATCAAGAGTTCTATTATCATTATAGTGCAAATGTTCCATATTGCCAGACTTTCATACCTCCTCAATGTTCCTCATAGGCAGCTCCTCTAAGCACCAACTGTTCCTGGTCCTTGCAGCAGCCATCTGACTCCAGATCCCACCAATCCACTCTTTTATACCACTGTTGTTATTGGCTACAGGTGTGGCCTGTTAAGATCAGGCCTACTCCTAATCTTCAGTAATTGATCCAGCTGCAACTCTTTGGGGGATAAGATTACATTCTATACCATCTTCATTTACCCATCCTGTATCCCCCTACAAGGAGCCACTACACAAACCTGGAATACATGCTGTCTGCACAGGCTGCTCTGCAAAATCTGGGTTACAACAGGAGATGCTCCAAAAGTGTAAGAAAGTATCTCCTTGTAATCCACCTTCAATCCAGGTGTAATGTCCAGAAAGAACAACCACCCTCACCTTCAGCAGCACCTGGCAGGTTTGGGGCACTGAGGTTGCAGATTCTGCTCTGTAGAAGGCTTTGCAAATATTAGACAGGAGATTTTGTGTCACCTTGATTTTTTAAGATTTTCTAAGTTTTTGGATGTTGACATTTTTGCAGCGAACTTTCTCACACGCTTTCTGTAAATAACTCATTGTTTTGCATTCTTTTATAGAAGAAGAGAAAGTTGATAGACTGTTAGCTTGTCCAGTGTCATTGGAGAGGTGGCACTGTCACCCTCCAATCCACTGTCACTTTTAGAAAACTATAAATGTTGGAGTCAGAAAATAAACTTCCCCTTTTTCTTCACCTTGAGAACAGCGGTGTGCGCTTGTGTTCTTTCATGTCCTATAGCGACAGTTTTGTTTTTAAGTCCCTCTGAAGCAGGGAGTAGAGTTGGTTTAGGAGGTGCTCCCTAAGTTGAGAACAAGCCACCATGCTCTGTACATGATTTTTCTCAGAGAACAGAAGGTGCTGAAGAGAAACCACTGGCAGAGCTGTAGCAATTTGGGGGTGCAGCTGCCAGAGCTGCTGTGAAGTGCCTTGATATGGCAGGAAGGGGGACAAAAGATGGGAAAGGGAAAGGGAAATGAGCTGCCAGGAGGGGGAAGCCACCATGATTTGCTTCTCTCAGCAAGGCAGGGCTTAATGTCTTCTGCCTTCCACTGCTGCCCTTGCCAAGCCCAGCTCAGTGCAGATAGCAGGGGAATAAATCTGTCAGTCCCTCAGCAGAGAGGCAACTCCCCTCTGCATTCCTGTGCAGACCTGCAAAGGATTAGTGCCTGAATATCTCCCTTTGAAACCAAAGCTAAACTTCCAGAGCTCCTAATCTGACCTTGGCAGTGTATCAGCCCCACAAATCTCCTGATAATAATGGATAGGATATGTTATAATTTGAAGTAAGGAAAGCTCTGCATCAGATCCCTGCATCCCAGTTACCTGGGGCATTCCTTCCCAAACTTCCCCACCTTTGTTTTCAAGCCATTCAATGGACTAAAAGATAAAAAGAGGTTAAAAATACAAAGTGGAGCAGCTCACTTCTAATTTCTTGTTGAAAAACAGTTGTCTTGCCATATTAGATTGCCCGTGTCCTCTGCAAGACCCAGAACGTGAATCACACATGTTCACCACACTCCCCTGAGGTGAGCAGCAAGATGATGGGATGCCAAACCCCTGCATCAGTTCAGTAATCCTCCTAAACTGCTCCTTATTATTTCACTTGCAGGCCTGGTGTGCAATGCAGCTGGTTTGGGTTCCTGCCCCAGCCCCACCTGCACAGAGCAGCCTGGCAGGAGCAGGGAAGCACACACACAACCATTATCTTATTGCCCTTTGGCATCCTCAGAGATCCATTAGGACTGAGGGCCAGAACACATTAAAAGCCTTTGAAGTGATCATTTACAGACAATCAGCAGCATCACTGTAGTTGGGTATTTCTGGAGGTTGGCTGGTGTCACCCTTGTGATGCATTTAATGATACAGCCAGGAAAGACAGAAGAGCAGAGCCAAAATAACCCCACTGTTAGCAAACATCAATACTTTTAGAAGCCATTTTATGAAACTAGAGCTTTCTGACATACAGTCATGGTGAATATTAATAAAGCTATTAGAGCTGGTCCAAGTTTTCCGTCTTGGCTTTTTGTTTTGTTCTGTTTGCCAAACAACAATAAAGATTCCTTTAGCAGAAAGAGACATCATTTCAGGCATGAAATGGTTTTGGGACAAAGAATAAAAGATTGAAATCACAAAATACATAGTCAGGTCTCTGTGCTGCTCTTGTTCAAAACACACTGACCTCGGGAGGAACAGCAGAAGAAGCAGGACCAAGACAGGTTTCAGTCTCTTCCCAAAACTTCTAGTTTTTCAGCATTAGGAGTTTATTTTTCCCTCCCGCTTCTGCCTCCTGCTGGCCATGCTCTCCCATGGGCTGGGATTTCTCGGATGACGGGCTGGGTTAGATCTCACACCCTCTGCCTTTATTCTTTGCCTTTCTAGGACTCCACCTGGTTGTGCTTGAACCAACTGCACTGGGTCCAAAGCCTCGAGCAAAACCAGCCCACAGAACTCATCAGACCAAAAATTTAAATTATTTGTTCGTTTTGGAGAGGGTGGGAAGGAAGTGGGGGAGAAGCATCCTCCAGATCCCACATCTAGCATTTCTTATTATGCATTACACAGGCATTTCAAAAGCCAGTTTAAGTTTTATAACAGCACATGTACTTTAGGGAGAAATGTTAAGAAATAAAACATGAAAGGCAGGCTGAGAGGAGAGAAAAGCAAAAAGTGTGGAAAAGGACCAAAGGGCCAGACCCACATACTGTGACAGCCATCAGAGCAGAGCGGAAAATTGCAGTGACACTGAATTTTAGGAAAGAAAGTCGTCATGAAAAACCCATCAGATTAAATTAGACTTCTTTCCTCCAATGCCTTGCTGCATCTTGAAGAGCAGCATGGTTTCTTTAAATAAGCTGTGTGTTTCACACAGTCCTGCAGGCTGGGGGTGTCAGAACTCAGCACATCCCTCCGGGTGTCCAGAATTGCCGAGGACCCCGCCAGGGGGCTCAGAGACCCTGGCATGCTGCCCAGAGCACCTGGGGATTTGATTTTCACCCTTGGAGCAAGTTACCAGCTTTGTATGAGGATGTGAAAGTCATACAGGTTTGAATGGTGTAATAATAAAATATTCACAGGGTGAAAATGTAGATTTTAGGATTTTTGGTTTGGGAGTTATGGGGACAAGATGGAGGAATCAGGGCGTGTCTTGTCCTTCTTTCTTCTTCTTGTTCTCCATTTTCTGCAGTGATGTTGGTACTTTGGGATTGGTCTAGAGTAGAAGCTCACTGTCTAACATAGGTGACAGGTATTGGGAATTAAGTGTAAATATGTTATACGTAGTTTGTAGTATAAAAAGACAACACCGCCTCAGGGGCGGTCAGAGTGCTCCTAGCTGCCCTGCAGAGTGGACCACGGCTGGGCAGAAAGAAAATTTTATAGATAAGAATTAATAAACAACCTCAAGACTGAAAAGTGAAGAGTCCAGACTCATTCTTCAGTTGCGTGGGCCGAAGCAGAGACATCCTGCACATCTCAGGGCAGAAATTATCAACAGCAACCCGAGATGTGGGGAGAGTTCTGGGTATGCAAAAACCCTCTGAGCTCAAACAGTCCCCTCCTGTGCTGGAGAAGGATGTCCATGGCCCAAGGACAGGTACAGCCAGGGCTCACTCTCCTGCATCCATCCCTGCACAGGGAGATGGGGGAGCCCAGGGGCCTAGAACATGAGTAAATAAAGGTAGTATAGAAAGTAATCTTGCCCCCTAAAGAGTTGCAGCTGGGTTAATTATTAAGGATTAGGAGCAGGCTTGATGTTACCAGGCCACAGCTGTAGCCAGTAAGAAGAGTGTTATAAAAGAGCGGATTGGGTGTTTGAAGGAACTGGAGTCAGTTGGCTGCTGTGAGGACAAGGAAGAGTCAGTGCCTGGAGGAGATGCCTATGAGAAACATCAAGGAGGGACAAAACTCTGGCAACATGGAACCCTTGCAATGTAATGACAATAGAACTCTTGCACTACAATGACAACAGAGGAGGCCAGGGGAAGCCCCTGAGCAGCTCAGCCTGTGAAAGGGAGGAGTGGCAGCACATCTCTGCTTGGGAGCCCATATGGTGATGAGACATCACCTCAACATGTCAGTGTCAGCTGCTGACATGATCCCAGCTTTGTCTGGCACCCACAGTCTGCTGAGAGAGCACACTGGGCTCCAGATGCTTCTTTATATCTGCATTATATTTGCATTCCTCTCTCTCGGGGTTTAAACCTAACTGGGCTTTGCACTTAGGTTCAGGAGAGCTGCCCCTTCTCCCTGTGCTTGCAACAAACGCTGAACCTCTGACATGAGGTGGCTCAGGGTTTGCACTTTGGAGGGCAGCGTAATAACCAGCTCACTCAATCCACTTTCCTATTTATCTGTCCATTCTTCAGAGCAGGGCAAAGCTTGAGCTCGTGCCCTGACAGGCCTGAGAGGCCAATCCTGGGATATTCCAGTGGGGTGGTGTGTATTTTATCAGTTCAGATGGCAGTCAGGGTGCTCATGAGCTGACACAGGGGTCAGGAGAGGGGCAGAGCTGCTCACTGTGGCCAGTGGAAGCCCCCTCCACTTCCCACCCCCCTGCTCTCCCTTCCTCCACACCTCTGCCTCTGATTTCCAAGTCTCCCACCTCAGTCCTCTACAGAAAGTACCAATTTCTCTTTAATTTTTAAACATTTTATTGACAAATAACTCCTTTAAGCAGGCAGATCTTAGTGAGATATTATGCCTGTTCTCTGCATGTGCAATTCTGCTGATTTTGTTGGAAAATCAAGCTCCTTCCTGTTGCTGGTAACATTTGTTCTTTGGCTGAGAAATGATGGCTGAAGGGAATTGAAACAATAGGATTCAATGAGCATTTGCTTCCAGGGGGTTTCTTGCCAGTGCAATTCCACAAGCAAAACTAACAATACTGAAAAATGATGTAAGTGTTAATATTATCTCTGAGAAGAAGTTAAATTGCACAAGCCTGGGGAGCTGAAAGAATAGTTTAATTAAAATCTGCTTGTGCTTGCTTTCTGCCCTACATGTATGAGCAAAGCCCTCTGGGAAAATCCTCCTGCAAGAAAGACAAATCCCTCTGAAAACTGGAGAATTCCACAAAAACTTATAGCCAGAAAAATAAGGACAAGCAGTTGCTGAAGGCCACTGGCTTCAGTCAGAGCCCAAATATCTGGTTCCGGTCCCTGCTGTCCCTGGAGCTGTGCTGGGGCAGGAGCAGCAGGCACCCACAGGCTCTGACTGTGACTTTCAGAGAGAATCTTGTTGGCACAAAAATCCTCCCCTGCTCCTTATACATTTACCTGTATCTATCACCTCAGGGCCATTTTTGAACCATAAATACTTTTTCTTTTTCACCACTCCAAATTGTACGTGAACAGATTCTGTCCCACTAGGGAGATTTTTTTGCTAATGGATGGTGACTCAGCATAAATAATTTTCTTTTACTGCTTGGGTTTATTGTTTGAGTTTCCTGAGAGCTGGTTCTGCCACTCTTCCCTTCCAGAAATTGTGCTTGATTTCAGACCAGAGGATCTCAAGGTCTGGGACTTGATTTCACATGCTTGTCTTTTAAACCAAGCTATAATAGCAGATGAGGAACTGCTGAATTCTTGTGCAATAAAAACAAACTTGTCTTGAAATTATGAGGTTGCAACATTTAAAATTATTTATATGATGATATTTGGCTGAAACATGAAAAATCTATTCTAGTGGGCTTTTTTTAAAATTTCTCATTTACAAATGTCACAGTTTTTAAAAGCTGCAAAGTGTGGATGTTTGCGTATAATGGGAATTTTATGGTAGCAGCATAATAGCATAATGAATATTAGATGTGTCTGTCAAATGACCACATATGATTGAATAATAGCAGAGAAAGTGAAAAAAAAATCCAGAGAGAGGAGAAAAAACACAACGTGAAGGAGTGAAGCTCACTCAGGTTTTAGAGCTGAGTAGAAGAAAGAACTGAAACTGATTTTTGCCTGAGACACATTTGCTTTTAATGTTTAGGAGGTGACATACCCACTCAGCATTGGGACAGAGAGTACCACAAAGTCTTGGGACATTAAAGGAGAGGTTTGTCAGGGTCTGGCAGGTCTGCAGAGGAAGGTGGCCGCAAACAGAAGAGATTTTGGACAGATTTGTGGAATCAGAGGACAAATTTAACTTAATATTAGGAAAGAACCTTCCCATGGAGACACCCAAAGAAGCTGAACACGCATTACCATGGCCTTCATAGGGAATAAGGCAAAATTTTGCTCACACAAATTAAAGTGTGGAAGATGCCCCACTCTAGTGAGAAATGAGTGTCATTCAATGCAGGTGTTGATGCCTGGGTCACTTGAGCACTGTTGCTGGTGAAGACAACATTCAGCCATTAAGAATTTGTACCACCAGTCATCTGAAATCTCATTGGGCTGCAATCTGGACAGCAAAGTCACACTGCACTTAGTAACCTTTTCCTCTGGAAGGTTCTAGATCATGCAGCTGTGTTGTATTTGTGAGGCCCCCTGATAAAGGGAGGAATGGTGAATCTGACTCCATGTTCTTAGAAGGCTAAATTATTATTTTATGATACTATATTATATTAAAGAATATTGTACTAAACTATACTAAAGAATAGAGAAAGGATACAGACAGAAGGCTAAAAAATACTAATGAAAAACTCATGACTTCTTCCAGAGTCCCACACAGACCGACCATGATTGGCCATAGAGTCAAAACAATTCACATGAAACAAATAAAACAACCACCTGTTGGCAAACAATGTCCAACCACATTCCAAAGCAACAAAACACAGGAGAAGCAAATCAGATAATTATTGTTTTCATTTTTATCTGAGGCTTCTCAGCTTCCCAGGAGAGAAATCCTGGGCAAAGAGATTTTTCAGAAAATATGATGGTGACACAGCTGGGCTGTGGAAGATTGAGATCTACCACTGAAATAAGGTCCTGCCCTATTACTGCTTTTCATTGCCCAGTTTTGGTTAGCAGGGGTTGGTTCCTGTACATGACAAGTGAAGGACTCAAGGTACTCAGCAGCAAGAAGTATCTGTTAAAATTTCACTTTAGGTACCTAAAAATTATCTTTTGACATCTAGCCACTGCTAATTCTGTCAGCAAACAGGTCAGTTAGACCTTTTTACTAATCCCCACTATTTAGATCTGAAAATTGCAGAGCAAGGAACACATGGTTTGTGGCATTTGGGACTAAATATCATTCAGCAACTTGTACCCACTGAATTATTTGTTAGCTGTGTGCTTAGCTTCCCTTCATGTAGCCAGTAGAGCAGCAGGGCTGGAGGCAGCTCTGTGTGTGCACAGGTGAGAGGGCAGCCCTGTCCCCTGAGAAGGCTTTGTCTTTTAGCACAGCATCTGTCTGCTTTTGTCAGGGCAGGAGAGCTGAGGGTCCCTTCTGCTAGTGCTATTTACAAAAAACACCAATTTAGACAGAGCAGCTGGAGAGTCCTGACTGCTGGTGTGTGGAAAACAGGGAGACAGGACAGGGCTACTTCCCAAATGTATAGCAGATGTTTAGTCCCAAATTACAGCAGCCTGCCATTGCTCTGGGGGCTGTTCAGCCTCCTCTGGAGTCCTTACCCAACACAAAGCTCTCTGTGTGTGTGCACAGTCTGAAGCAGAGCCCGAACAACAGCATTTTGCATCTGATGCTCTGAAATCAGTGACAATCCCCATTGGGAGGGACCCTCCATATCAAACCCTTGGGTCTGGCTGTCCTCAGTAGTTTTTTTAGAGGAATTAATGGCCCAGATGATTTGGGGGTTTGGCACTGTTGGTGCACTGTTTGTGGTCTAAATATTTCCATTGAAAATAATCAAGAAATTAGACCTGTCTCCCTATGGCTTAAATAGTACTTTTCTAAAGCTCAGTATTCAGGTGTGTTGTCCGGGGAGAGGCTGAATGCTGATCTCAGGGTACAGCTGGACTGCCAAGCCATGGCCTTTCAGATCAAGATTTTGTTTTAACGCCCAGCCCTAGTGCATTAGATGTAACAATATCTCTGGGTACAACTGTCCTCAACACATGGCTATGGGACAAAGAAAACAAGCAGAAGCAAAGATGGATGCTGTCGTGCCAGAAGTGTGTGATGCCACACAGAGTGCACTCTGAAGGACTCAAAATAGCTATGCTGCAATCTATTATATCTGGATATAAAGATAAGTTGATAATGATACCCATAGTATGCATATATATTATATATAATATTTTATACATATATATTATATATACATAGTATGCATATATATAATATAAATACTACATATAATATCTAATATATATAATATATAATATATATTATATCTTATATAATATTATATTATATATAATACATAAAATACATATATAAAAACTAATTATAGTATATTATAGTATAGTATATTTATTATACTATATATAATAATTATATATCAAAATACACATAGTATGTATATATTATATATATTTATATATAATATATACATGGTTTGTGTATATATTTTATATATAAATATATATATTATATATAGTAGTATTATATTATATATAATATATAAAATACATATATGTAACCTATTTATATTATAATTATATATTAAAATATATATCGTATGTATATATTATATATATTTATAGATATATAAATATTTTATGTATATATACATACTATGTGTATCATTATCCATTTACCATTATATCCAGATATATATATATAAAATATCAATATTTTATATATATATTAATTATATAAATAGATAATATATATTATATATATTATATATAATATATATATTTTTTATATATATATAAGATTGATAATGTTTTGGATTTCGTGAGCTCTATGTCTCTGGACAAATATAAGGTCAGGTTCATGTAAGGCTTGATCTTTTTCACAGGCAGAGTCCCCAAGGCCCTACTGGCTGATGAGTAGGTTGGTGCTGGATCAGGCTGCTTCGGTACAGAACTTCCCAGGTTACCAAAACTAACCCCAAACCAAGAATATTGTGGAGGACCATATAAAAGGTCTTCCAGAAGTCCAAGCAGATGAGATCAGTAGCTCTTCTCATGTCCACTGGTGCCATCACTCCACGAAGGAAGGACACTTCTGTGGCCACTCAGGCACAACTTGCCCTTGGTGAAGCTCTACCAGCCTTCCTCTTCTGCTTTTGTTGACACAGAGGGAGTGGCTGTCACTGTCATATTTTCTGAAAATCCCTTCAGCAGGATTTTTTCTCCTGGGAAGCTGAGAAGACTCAGAGAAAAATGAAAATAATGATTATCTGATTGCTTCTCCTGTGTTTTGCTGCTTTGGAATGTTGTTGGAGATTGTTTATCCAACAGTTGGTTGTTTGATTGGTTTCATGTGAATTGTTTTTACTTAATGACCAATCACCATCAGCTGTGTTGGACTCTGAGGAGTCAGTCATGAGTTTTTAATTAGTATCTTTTTAAGCCTTCTCTCTGTATCCTTTCTCTATTCTTTAGTATAGTTTTAGTATAGTGTTCTATAATATAATATAATAGCCTTCTAAGAACATGGAGTCAGATTCTCAATTCCTCCTCCGTCCTGGGGACCCAGCAAATACCACAAGAGGCCATGGCTATACCAGATGTGGAAACTGCTCAGCAGCCAGCCCTGGATCAGTGAGAATGCACAATATTGACAGAGTTTGCTTTATCAACGACAAAACAGCAGAGCTGTGATGTGTCAAGTCATAAATAACTCATCATGGGGAAAGTGTGCTCTGTCTGGGCAGGGAGCCACAGCATTCATCCTTAGATATGCATTCAAATCAGTCCCATTAGTATCATATTCTTCTGTAATTACTCCATTGATTCAAACTGCATCTTATCTCCCCACAAGAGCTGCAAGCACCCTTTAATTTACTGAAAGGCAGGAAGGAGGAGGATGTTACCATAACATCCACACTGAGTTCAGAGCAAGGCTGTGGAGAGCATGCAAACAGGGCATGAACACCTAAGGAGCTGAACAGTATAGTGGATATTTTTGACCCTGACGAAGGGGAGAGAATGATGCATCTGACTCCATCTTATCAGAAGGCTAATTAATTACTTTATTATACTATATTATTCTGTATTATATTACATCTAAACTGAATCTGCCAAGCACTCAACTGCACAAAATGTCATGATTGTCACCTGACAGTCCTCACACACACGCACTCACTTGGCCCTGACAGGCCAAGGAAACGAAACCCCATCACTCTGGGTAAACAATCTCCATATTGCGTTCTACTTTGGCACAACACAGGCACAGCAAATGAGATAAGAATTGTTGTTCCTTTCTCTGAGGTTCAGAGAATGTGAAACCCAGAAATATTCTTGGGAAGAATTGTGCCTTGCTTTTGTCTGTGAAGAGAAATGTGGTGACAGAACAGTAGCAGTTCTGCAGGTGCTAAAGTGAGCAAAAGCCACATCCTGAATGCTAAAGGGATGCCAGTGTTTACTTACACAGCAGCATCCCAGGACCCTCGTGTTCACCCTAAGAGTAGAAGGGGTATGAACTCTTCACTGACCCTGGGCTGTTCTGTGTTGGTGATGAAACCCAAAACCTGTCAAGTTTCATGAAGTCTCCAATTTCCTAGAGGAGGTTTCAAAGTGCTCCTGTTACAATATCTTGTTTTCAGAAGTACCTTTCATGAAACTTCACAAATTCTCCTTGATCCCCTTTAAATTACTTCCAAGCACTCCCTGAAAGCTCCACTATTTCTGTATTTCTATAAAAGCTCCACTGTTGTTGTTGTTGGCACAGAGGAGGTTCGTTACTCCTGAGAGCTGTTGGAATGGGTTTCAGTGTGGCAGAGGGCTAAAAGAAGCTCTTAGGCTGTCCCTCATCACTCTGCTAGGCAGGAGATGCTGTAGAACAGCAGCTGAAATGCAACTGCATAACCCCTCTGCAAAAAATAACCCAGCAGATGCAAGCTGAGGAAGTGAGAGGTGAGAGAGAGAATCAGAAAAAGCAAAAACAAAAGCTTCTTGTCAAACAGGGGAAACTGCACCATTTTGGTTGGGGTCAGCTTAAGCAATGCCATGTGAGGGAGGAAAGGGGAGTTGTGGGATGGGGAATTCTGCAGGTGGGAGGGGGTTGGCAGTGATCATTCTCTGTGCAGGGATGTGCCAACCTAGGGACAGCACAGCCTGGGATGGGACACAGCCTCTCTTTGACCAGAACCTGCTGCTTCTACCAGTAAGATAGATTTTATTTTGCATATGTGCAGGCCATGGAGGAAAATGAGTTGTGTGTTAGCCAGCATAAAAGGCTCTGAGCTGCCATTACCTCTGCGTTTGTGTGGGAGTGGAGAGCAAAGAGAAAAATGTAATGAGAAAGTCTGGTTTCACTTAGGTGCTGTTTATGTTGAGAGTGAGGAGCTGCCAGCCCACACACACTCTTCCCAGACAGCTGCCAGCTACAGAGTCAAGATTAAGAGGGAAACTTGAAGGGAAACCTTACAGTAGCATGCTCTAGTAAGAGATTTTGGTCATAGAGAGCAAGGAAACAGGAAAAAAAAAATCAATCCTGTCTAAGGACTCTCCCAAGTCCCTTGGAGGGTTCTGGCCAAATGTCCAGGGCCATAATCTCTCGAATGAATTTGCCAAAGCATTAAAATATTAATGTGTTTTGTGTAAATGACACTGTTTTATTTGAGATGCTAAGCTCCTGCAGATATCAGAGGAGCCAAGGGTGTTAATGCTCCTCTGGCAACCACAGCCTGAGATTGGGCATCCAGCTAGAGCACTTGGAAGAGATGGGTTTATCCTTTGGATTTAATTTGATTCAATTAAAGCAAATTTGCACCAGAGTAATACTGGGGAAAATAAAAGTAGTTTTTCCTTGTTGCTGGAGAAAAGACTATCCCTGTGCAAGTCCTGTATGATGAAATGATCACAAATACCTTCTGCTGAGGGGTGCAGTGAAGCCTTTGCCAAGGTAAGCAAAAGGACAGCTCAGTACTGAGCAGCTGCCAATCACCAAGTAATTATGTTCTTTTCCTGCTAGTTCTTAGCTGCTTATCAAAATACTTAACAACTCCCAAAGCATACTTGAAATGGTTCCTGCAGCAGTCAGACACAGGGCCAGCCAGCTCCTGAGGGGAGTTTGAGCACAGCCACCCTGGGCTGTTTTCCCAGGAGAGCATGAGAAGTGCCAGGAATGCTCAGCAGCATTGTGTCCCCAGGAGCTGGATTACAAATCCATCAGTGAGTTTGACTGTGAGAAGTCCCATTATTTCCAATGGGCTGTTGATAAATTCAGTGTATTTATGGAGTTTATCTACAGGGTATAACTTCAGTGCAGGGCTTTGCCCAGGCCGCTGCTGGTGGGTATCTTCCATCTCAATTATCCTCATCCTTCTACAAATTATTGTTCTTGAGTAGCTCCATTTCTTCCTTATATTGTTTACCTATATTCTGTGTAGGAGCTGTGGTTGATGGCAACAGGACTGAGGTGGTCTAAGAGCTCCCAGCTCTGGTAATTGCAGCATAACCCACTTGGAAACCCTGATTCTGATGAGTTTCTTCATTCCAGCAGATTTATCTCACATTAAACCTTTTCCTAGAACTTGTTCTACAAGAAGGAGAGATATCTTTGCCAAACACAGTACTGCCTGATGTGAAGGGGAAGCAAACAGCAGCACTGTGAATAAAGGTGATTTGGCAGGGAAACTGGGAGAGGAATGGACTCCTAAACAAAAGCTGTGATATGAAGAATTTGAGTTCCACAGGTGGCTTCTATTCCTCAGTGCCAGGAATGCTCAGGAGCATTGTGTCCCTAGGAGCTGGTGTTACAAATCCATCAGTGAGTTTGACTGTGAGAAGTCCCATTATTTCCAATGGGCTGTTGATAAATTCAGTGTATTTATGGGGTTTACCTACAGGGTATAACTTCAGTTCAGGGCTTTGCCCAGGCCACTGCTGGTGGGTATCCTCCATCTCAACTGTGCTCACCCTTCCAGTCCTGTATCTCCACTCAGTGAGCACTTTTCCCTCCTGTAAATGTGTGAGAAGTAATTACCAGCTTTGTTTTTCATCATTAGCCTGACACTCAGGTCAGTTCTGGGCCATAGCCTGGTAAAGTTGTTGTGAATTTTGTTGTCTGTCTGTTATGTCCAGAGTCTTGAAAATAAACTTCACTGTGTCAAATCCACTGAGTGTCTTCTCTAGCCAAGGAACTGCTTGAGGTACCAAAAAGGTGCAAATGCAAAACAAAGTTAAATATTCAAGATTTGAAAGTAGCTATGAGATCCTCTGAAGGGTTCTGTGTACCCTGAAGGTGTGACTGGCACTTTATCTAGGAAGTTGCAGGTGAGGCTAATTTCTTTAAGGCTTCCCAGGAACAATAGGAAGCTTCATCCAACACATCATTCCCATGATCTCTGGTATAAGCTCTCAGTTTCTGGTTTTCTGGTAGCTCAAATAGCTTGAAAGGGAAAAAATGACTCCTTGATGCATTGGATGATGTTTGGGCTTCTTTTGTTTTGGAAAATAAACCAATCTGAGCTATGAAGGTCAACAGAGTTCAAGTCAGGTGAGTGATATTGCAAGTAGAAAGGGTCACTGATATGCTTTTGTCACCATGAAACATTTATTGGAGTCATAGCACAGTTGTTGGTTCAGAGCAATAAGGATTTCTTCTAAGTTTTCACCCCAGACTTTATCAGTTGCTAAAACTGTACTTGGAAAAAAAAGATGAGAAAAAATTTTATGCTGTAGCTGAGGCTGAAAGACCAGACAAGCAAGTTCCTGTCTTTAGTTCTGGCAGCTTTGATTTATGGCCTTGTAAAGGCTGATAAAGACTCTCCAGCGCACAAAACACAAGAGAATTAATTCTTTACACATCAGAATCAGGACAAAGATGCAAGATGTCAAGCACTTCATTGAAATTTAATCATGCTTTATTACTGAGGCAGCCCCATAATATTAAAATGATGGTTGGTTATTTACAAGCATATTGCTGCCATGGTAATTGTGACCAAATAACTCTAACTCAATCTCTTTGGTAATTATTTTCATGTCTAATTTCTGTTTGGATCATGTTTATATCAGATTTAAGCTTGGCTCCATCTGGAGCAGATGCAGTCTCCTAATAAAAGCAACAATTGATCAAATTTTGGATTTGGTTACATGCATGCAACTCCACTGTAATCCAAAATATGTGACTACATGTCCCAGGAGGGAGGGTCAGCTGGAAGATCTCTTTAATTAGTATATTATGTGTTCAAATGAGAATTGTAGGCTGCTATTAGTGAAAAGTGGACTGATGCTGTCTCTGCTTGGAAGGGATTATGCTGACAGGTAGAGAGCAAGTCTCTTGATGCTGGAAGTTCTCAGTGTTTTGTCCTTAGCTCCTTGATGTAGTCTCAGAAATGAAGGAGATAAAATACTATGAGCATTTATCCTCACATTAATTCAGCTATTATTGAAGAATTTGATGCAAGAACATGAATTAAAGATTTCCTGTGTAGGACTGTGAGATCCCTGTAAGGACATAGCATGTTTGCCTTTGCCACTTAGCAGCTAGATGTTATTTTAATTTATAGATTTCACAGTGATTGCATGGGAAATAGGACAAATTCTGTCTGTTTTATAGCTGGAGAAATTGAGATACAAAGGGAAATACAGATATGACAAAGAGGATGGAAATCTCAGTGTTCTCCATTGGGCCTCACTGGCTCCTTAAGCAATGTCTGGATATTATTATTTTAGGGCAGGCATGAGCTCTGCTTTGGGACTGAAATGCTCCAGCCCTGGATCTCCATCAGCCCTGTGCTTTCTCCTCTCCTTTCCTCTCCACCCTCCCACCAAGGCCACCCACACCCTGCTCACAGAGATCCTGTGCTCCTCTTTCTCTCCTCATGGACCACATTTTCCCTGAGTCCCTTCCCTTACATGTACACCAGATGTCCTGTGTGCCTCCCACCATCCTTCCTCTCCATCTTCTTCCTCCCTCTCACATCAGGAGCAATGTGTGTGGTCCCCAGCGCATCACATGCCTTGACCATAACCTCCCTCTCTCTTCCCCACTCCCTGCTGAAGTTTCTTTTGTAGCTTGTTCTTAAAAAATCCCTAAAACCAATGATGAAAGATTTGAAGTGGTATCTTGTATGATTGAATTTGAATCACCCAGATTATCCAGAGGGATTGGGCCCATTCCTGATTTCTCCTCTGACTGCAGACTCTTATAAATTTTATTCCAAAACCAGACCATGTGTACTCCTGGAGACACCCCTGGCTCAGGTTAGCCAGCAGAATCCCTGCTCCACCACTGCATAAGCATGGATTGCCCCTTCAGCACTGCCTGTTCCAGCACCAGAGCCTGTGGAGGTTTGAGGTGCCCAACATAAGGAACATTTTCTGCCACAGTCAGCACTCACAGCCTAGGAGAGGGGCTGGCAGTGGCTCTGACAGCACAGGGAAGAGCAGCAGGTCAGCAAAGGCAAGATGAAGTGCTTGAAAGGGAGGAGACAGAGGGGAGAAATTGTCACAAAACCATTGTAAAGCCAAAAGCATCACACCAAGAGCACCATTAAAAAAACCAAGAGTGTCGCCATCATATTTTCTGTAAAATCCTCTTTGCCCAGGGTTTTTCTCCTGGGAAGCTGGGAAGCCTCAGAGAAAAAGGAAAACAATATTGTCTCATTTGCTTCTCCTGTGTTTTGCTGCTTTGGAATGTGGTTGGAGATTGGTCATGAAATTAAAACAATTCACATGTTGGATAAACAATCACAGGCTGTGTCAGACTCTGAAGAGAGAGTCATGAGTTTTCATTATCATTCTTTGTAACCTTCTGACTGCATCCTTTCTCTGTTCTTTAGTGTAGTTTTAGTATAGCACTCTATAATATCATATATATATCATATCATAATAAATTAGCCTTCTAAGAACATGGAGTCAGATTCATTCCTTCCTGCCATGGGGGACCCCAGAAAATACCACACAAGAGCTGTCTCAGGGACAGCAAAGAGATGCTTATAAGCTGTGTGCATGCATCAAAATGCAGAAATCACAGAGTCACACGCAAATGGTGGCTGGAAGGAGCCTCCTGAGGGCTCTTTTCCAGCCTCCTCCTCAAAGCCATGGCTGCCAAGGGTATGTCAGGTCAGCCCTGATTTGTCCAGCCAAGTTTGTAATCCTCTGAGCAAAGCATCCTCATCACTTTTTGTGACCTCCTCCCATGCTGCACTGCCCTCCAGGTGAGAAAGCCTTTCCTAACATCCACCCTGAACCTCCAAAGCAAGGAAAAAACCCAAAAGCAAAACAAAAAACAAAAAAACCCCAAAAATAAAACAAAACAAAAAACACCCAAAAAACCAAAAACAACCATAAAAAAGAAACAAAAAACAAACAAAAATACCACTACCAAACAAAGCAAAACAAAGCAAAGCAAAACAACAAAATCCAACATCAACAACAAAAGTGAAACCAGAGAAATGTTTTACAGAAGGGAAGCAACAAAAAAAAGTGAAACCGCAGCTCGTGAGGGAGACCTTGATAACATCTGTTTTGGCTCCTTGAATGTCAGAAGGAGTAAATGTACAGACTCCATCCTCAGATAATGGCCAGCTAGCTCTTCTTCAGAATCCAGAGCACCTTCATAGTCAGTCCCTTCTACAAATTATTGTTCTTGGGCAGCTCCATGTCTTCTTTATATTATTTACCTATATTCTGTGTAGGAGCTGTGGTTGATGGCAACAGAACTGAGGTGGTCTAAGAGCTCCCAGCTCTGGTAATTGCAGCATAACCCACTTGGAAACCCTGATTCTGATGAGTTTCTTCATTCCAGCAGATTTATCTCACATTAAACCTTTTTCTAGCACCTGTGCTACAAGAAGGAGAGATATCTTTGCCAAACACAGTACTGCCTGATGTGAAGGGGAAGCAAACAGCAGCACTCTGAATAAAGGTGATTTGGCAGGGAAATTGGGAGAGGCATGGACTCCTAAACAAAAGCTGTGATATGAAGAATTTGAGTCCCACATGTGGCTTCTATTCCTCAGTGTTTATTGGGGGGGGGGGAAAGCCTGTGATCTCCAGTTACCTAGCCAAGAGAAAATGAGAGCAGCACCATTTGTTCATTACTATTTATTATTTTAGTAGCAACAATGGCAAAACACCCAACTTTGTGATCTTATTGAAGCAAGAATAAATTGAATTCACCAAAACTGCACTCAAAACCTTACTCTTGTCTCCAAGCACACACAAGCTAAAAATAAGATGGAAAAGGGATTCTGCAGCCTTGAGGCACTTGGCTGAGGTGGCAAAAATGCAGCATTCACTCAAGTCAGGGGGGAAAAAATGATGCCTGTTCATTTCAAGGGATTTTGGATGAGATCCAAAATAAGGGAAGATCAACAAGAGATAGGAAGGCAAGTGATCAAAACATACTGTAAAAGTGCCTGGTATTATTACAAACATCCCCTAAGGCTCCTGATAATAGAGCAGGAAAGCAATAGTTGTGATATTGTATTTTTTCAGTGAGAACGCCCATTAGTCCCTTCCTGACTGCATGCCAACCAATACAAGGTAAATGCTCCCATGGATTTTTTTGTTCCCTACCCTTTCTGTACTCAGTAAAAGCGAGCCAGCTCTCTTACCTTGCTGCACAGGGACTTGTAGAGCACTCACCTTTGGCACGTGGATGATGGAGGGCCTGGGGATGTGGGTGCAGAGTGCAATGACCTCCTGGCTCAGCTGTTTAGCAGCAAACACTGCAGGCTGGGTGGTGGCAGGCACTGCCTGAGCAGCAGTGTGATTGCTGGAGCTGCTCTGCTTCTCAGAGCTCCTGCTGCCTTTGAACATCTCCTCGCTGTCCCTCTCTCCCCCGTGCTCGATGCTGCTGGCTGCTGCTGCTGTGGGTGGCTGCAGGCACACGGCTGGGGCTGCCTCTGCCTTCTCCTCCTCCTCCATGGACACAGGAGCTGCGTTGGGCTGCTCAAATGGAGTGTTTTCAGGTGTGTTTCCAAAGCAGGCGAGCAGGGCTGAGCAAGGGAAAGGATGCATCTTGGATGACAGGTTATCGGATCCGCTTAGCCTGCTTTCCACAGCTGCATAATCAACAGGCTGCATTCACATCCACAGCAGTGCCCAAAATGAGAGCCCTGGCATGCTGGCATTCCAGCCTTCCTAGGAGAGAGCACCCCCTTTTCTGCTGTCAGGAGCATTCAGAAGTGGGATGCTAAACCTCCTGCTCTGTCCTCCACCAAAGTCAGCCCGCTATCTCCTCCCTGCAGCCCACTCCTGTTGTCCACAAGGCAAAGAGGTGCAGGCACAATACAAACGTTTGCAGCCCTTGCATGCTCTTGCTGGGAGCTGTCAGCAGCTGAACAAAGCCCTCACAATAGCCCCATAGCCCTGGCAGGCTACGGTTACAGGAGCGGATGCTCCAGCACCAGCAGTCCTCAATCAATAGTGCCACGGCCTCAAGTTACCTGGTGAAGGAGGCAAAAAGATAATGTAGCCCGAGCTCTGCAGCCATAACAGCATCAACACTGTATCAGTGTCATCATAACAATAGCAAAACTGGCTCTGGTTACGCTGTTCGGGTGGTTATTAGCGATAAACCCCCAAATCGTTCATCTGTCGCTGGCTTGGATCAAAAATGTTCTTCCAGGCTCTGGCTGGGCTGCTCATCGTTGAGATGGGAAAATGGTCAGGAATGGGAAGATGGGGTGCTGTGTAGGCACCCCATGTGCAGCACACCCTCCTACAGCACAGGCAGGATCTGTGTCCACGGCTCCTCCTCCAGCCACGAAGCATCGCATCCCCCTGTGTTATTTTGAGGGAAAGGGGGGAAAGATGCATCTGACTCCATGTTCTCAGAAGGCTAATTTATTATTTTATGATCTATATTATATTAAAGAATGCTATGCTAAAATGTACTAAAGGATAGAGAAAGGATACAGACAGAAAGGCTAAAAGATACTAAAGAAAAACTCGTGACTCTTTTCAGAGCCCCGACACAGCCTGACTGTGATTGGTCATTAAGTCAAAACAATTCACATGTTGGATAAACAATCTCCAACCACATTCCAAAACAGCAAAACACAGGAGAAGCAAATGAGATAATATTGTTTTCCTTTTTCTCTGAGGCTTCTAAGCTTCCCAGGAGAAGAATCCTGGGCAAGGGGATTTTTTCTGAAAATATGATGGTGACATCTCCCAGCCCCTCCCAAAGTCACCACTGCTCTCCTGGCCCTCTCCCCAGAGAAAACCATGGAAGCATCCTACTAAAACTCATCTGCTGCTGGGTGGTTGCAAAGGGAGACATTTCCTCTTTCAATGTACAATGCCTCGAGGCTGGCTGTTAAAACAAAAATATGTGGGAAGTGAGGGAAGAAGGGAGTTTGTGGTTAGAGCATCTGCTTCCAGAAAATCCCAGTTCCTTCTATTTTGTGCTGCCACAGGCTTCCTGTGTGATAGCAGAGATGTTATTTGATCTCTATCTCCATCTGTAAAAAGGAGGAGAGTAATCACTTCTTTTTTTCCACCCATTATACATATCCTGTCTCTTTGTAAAAGGTTATAAACTCTTGAGGGCAGCAGCTTGTTCTTATTTGCCCTTAAGCTGCTGGTACAGAAAGTCTCTGAATACAAACGTGGCATTTACCTGCTAATGACTTCTAAAGAGAAATTTGGGGTTCAGTCTTTCCCAACAAGGTCATAGTCTTCCATTTATTTTTTGAGCCTGGTTTGTTGTTAGATGTTTGTCAAACCCTCCCTGTAATTGTTACTTTCATATTCCTGTAAGGTGTAACACTGAGCAAAAAGTGACATACTAAGACAAACTCATGTTTCCAGTAGTAGCTCATGAGAAACCAAAGTGCAGAATGTTGAGGGTTAAATTCCTGATGTGTAAATTTTCAGCACTGGGAGCAAAACAATCTCAGTCCCTCATCCCCAATAACCTTAAAGTTCTCTTTGTACTGTTTTCTAACTGAGTCTTGCACATCTGCATATCTCAGTGTCTGTTTTGGGTTTTAGAAAGGTCCAAAGTGGCCTCCAGCTTGCACAACAATGCATTTTGTTCTGCAGGAGCTCTTGCTGTCCTGTATCACTCCCCCATTTGTAAATACTGCCCAGTATTTAAATGAAGACCATATGGCTCTTGGAATGAGAATCAGATACCTGCTGACCCAAAAAGGCTTGGAAAAAGTTAGGAGAGGATTTAATAGTGGGGAAAGCAAACTTAGAGGTGAAAAATGTGCTGTAAAACTGGAAACTCTGGAAGTGAAAAGCATTAGCTTTATTATCTTTATTTCTATTGTCGTAGAAGAGGTTGGTTTTGGTTCAGGGTCCACCTTGCTTTACTAGACATGGAAGTATCAGCACCAGTATCAGAATAATAATAATAATAATAATTTTGCACCCACCTAGGTGCCCTGTTCCTCTGCACAGCTCTGTGGCTGTGAGAGCTCAGATGGTGAAGCAGGACCAAAGAATTGTTTTTATGTTTTTATGCTCAGGTTAGAAGAATAATTTCAAAGTGATGCACAACTAAGACTTCAATGAGCTGACATTAATTAAAGAGTAAGCTGTCCTTGGAATTAAAATAATTATTTCAACAAGTCAGTCAGTCAACAACCTACATTCAATAATTTCCAGGCCTTCAGCTGACCATGCCAGCTTTTCTTCAACTGTTTTTGAGAACTTAGTCAGTTTACAGGGACACCAGTCTACACAAAGATTAGCTGCATGAGTGAGTCATGACCACTTAAATTCACCACCTGGCACAGATGCATGTCTGAGTGAAGAGTGGTTGTCCTAAAAATCAGGTGTGTGCTTGTATTACCTGTGAGGAGGGAGGGTGTTCAGTGCCTGCTTGCTGTGAGAGCCACAGAGATACCTTTTCAGCCAACAAAAAGAGCTAAATGCTCCATTGCACCTGTGAGAGAACTGATCAGGACAAGAGTAATTAACCTGTGAGTCTTGTCCTGAGTTCAAAGACAGCATGAGAAATCTCACAAGCTGAGAATGTCCAAATGGAACTTGGTAGTGACATTTAAGAAGTGGTAGCCATGAACCCCAGCAGTGAGACATGAGCTCCATCTCCTCACAGCTTGGAGCCATTGGGTTTTGGTTAAAGCCCATCACTCTTGCTAACACTGCAGTCATGATTCAAGGTTTATTTCATTCAAGAAGATCTCCTTGCACCAATCAATCAACTGTACTAACCACTTTTTATGTGTGATGAGATATTATTAGGACAAGAGACAACACTTGCTTTACTTTTCCTGAATTTGCTCATAAATTATTGATGAGCTGAAATGTTCTGGCTTAACAGCTCAGGGAGCTGGACATGTCTAGTAAATGGAGAAGGTGAATTGCAGCCAACTCTTGACCTGTCTTCAGTATTATTCCTTCAGGAGAAATTTTCCCTTCCCTTGGCTGATGTTATACTCTCTTCTCAGCAGGAGACATCAGGTCAGATTTAGCTCAGATGCTCCAGACTTGCAGCAGGAGCTAAGCCTAGCTGGGTCTCTCACTTCACAGGAGCCAGTTTGGCAGCATTTTGTTTCACAGCTTTTGTTCTTCTGAGCTGTCCCCTCTTTCCTCATCACCCCTACAGCAGCACTGACTCTCTAAACATCTCCCAAACCCAAGTCTGCCTGGTGGGTTTGGCCATAGCTCAGCATTCCCCAGCACCTCCCCTTTCTCATCCTGACAAAAGCCACAACCTGCATCTGCTGCCTCTGTGCTACCTGCAGAAGGAATGTGGTCATTGCACCAAAGTTTTAGATTAAATAAGAGCTGATGATAATCAATAGAGTTCCACTGCCTTCAGATCTGGGGGATCAGAGGATATAAATCCAGTCTCCTGCTATCTCTTCTATCTCCTTTCAGCTGAGCTTCTGTCTCCTCCTACTTCATATGAAACATATGAAACTGCCAGAGGGCAGGTCTAGATTGGATATTAGGAAGAAATTCTTTATTGTGAGGGAGGAGAGGCCCTGGCACAGGCTGCCCAGAGAAGCTGTGGCTGCCCCATCCCTGGAAGTGTTCAAAGACAGATTGAATGGGGATTAGAGCAGCCTGGTCTAGTGGAAGGTGTCGCTGCCTGTGGCAGGAGTTTGGAATGATGTTTGTGTGATGTATGTTTTCTGTACACATACAGAATAGATCAGTAGGATGTGAAGACAGTGTAGCTAAACCATAAAATCATGAAATCAGCTGGAAGCAACTTGGCTCTACTTGGATGGAGCTTAATAGAAGTTCGTTCAGAGAAGAGCATTGCAGATGCCATAGGACCAGCTCATGAGAGAAGGCTTAAAAGAGCTCAGCTGGAGATGCAACAAGAAACCAGTAAGATAAGCAATAAGATAAGATGGCCTGTGTTTATCTGAGACACATAGGGATTGAGGTTAAAAAATAAGGTGGTTATGGTCGCCAAAACAGTCCCTAATAATTTCAGAGTTTCTTTCATCTTCTGTTGTACCTTCTGTGAGGCATCACTGAGGACAGGTGACTGCCTGAGAGGAGCTATTAGTCTCATCCAGTTAGGGCACAGCCTGTTTTTCTAGAGAGGAAAAAATTAGACTGATTCATAAAAGAATTTACTTAATGGTAAACAAGTTTTTAAAAACATGAACAGGAAACTTAAAGGTTTTTTTTCAACTCATTTTGTGAAATTTCTAAATGTTTTGATACTTTCAACACCAAACAAACAAACAATCCCCCTTCCCCCCGTATACCATTGCTAATCTGGTTTTTGAAGGTCTTCAGCATGCCTGTCAAAATCTCACTCCTGAAAGGCTACAAAAACCTCCTGTTTTGGAATGCCAAAAACCTGACAGGGCTAGCTGATCAGCTGGAGGCAGACTCTGAGTACAGCCCTCTGTCCTCCCAGGAAAGGCTATAATCTTGAGGGACTGTGGAAATGCTTATTCCCTAAGGGATTCCTACTGAGTAGCTGGGGAAAAAAACACAACGAAAAAGTAAACCCATGTGGAGAGATTACAGAAGACTGGAAATGAAGAGTTAAACTAAAGTCCTTTGCAACAAATTGTGCCATTCTACAGTAGAATTAGTAACAGAAGTTGTATGATTCCTGAAGCTGGATAAATCCACACATGCACTCTTTAAATGCATGGAAGTCATTGTTCAAATTTTCCATTTTTGGCCATGCAAATAATGTTCATACCAAACCAAAGTCCTGGGCCTTGGAGCCAGAAGATTTTTTAAACCAAGTCTTGATTGTGCTGTTGAAATGGATACAATAGAGATGATTATATTTACTTTGCTATCTTCCAGCTAGGCAGGTTGCTTCCATCAGCAAAAACTTGGAAAAATCATAAGGCTGCTTAATGAATTAGCTCTTTCATAACAAGTGCTACTAGTTTCTGAGATGGATTTAGAGCCTTGCTCCTACAGCTGAATTAACAACAACTGAAATGAAACTTCTGTCTGAGCACAAGTTGTCCTTGAGGCAGCAGCAGCAGAATTTCTTCCTTTTGTAGTTTAGAGGATTCAAGATTAAAACCTATATTTTTGTTTTAAATGGCTTTTCATGCACAAATGACACTTCCAGCCTCTGAGCCAGAATAGTTTCAAATAATTGACACTTTGTAAATGATCAGCTTCATTTACTTTCTGCTCTCTTCTCAGTTACACATCCAACCTTCACAACTTTCTACATTTATAGCGATTTTCCGGTTTTCACTCTCACCCACTGCTATTAACGTGGCGTGACTGCGAGCATTAAGTAAAACAAAGGAGGAATGACAAAATATTTCTTTGAGTTTCAATGATTTTACTTCATAGAAAGATTTCCTTTGAATTAACAAATATGCATTCTAGTCTCTGTGCAGCCCTTTTAAATTAACACAGACTTGCCTGATGGCTGACTCTTAGCAATCATTCCAAAAGACAGATAATTTTCAAGGAATTTTAAAAAAAAGGGGGATTATCTTGTATGTAACTTAGAATCATAGAATAGTTTGTGTTGGAAGGGGGCTTTAAAGGTCATTTAGTTCAAGATGCAAGGAACAGGGACACCTTCCACTAGGCCAGGTTGTTAAATGTCCAGCCTGGCCTTGAACACTTCCAATCCACCACCTCTCTGAGCAACCTGTTCCATTATTTCACCATTCTCATTGCAAAAAAAATAAAATCTTCCTTGTTTCTAGCCTGAATCTGCCTTCTTTTAGTTTAAAACCATTACCCCTTGGCCTACCAGAACAGGCCCTGCTCTAAGTCTGTCCCCATTTGGAACAGGCTGCCCAGGGAAGTGGTGGCGTCTCCATCCCTGCAGGTATTTAAAAGACAGTTAGATGGTTGAACTCAATGACCTTAAAGGTATTTTCCAATCTAAATGGTTCTATGATCTTTCTTATAAGCCCCCTCTAAGTACTGGAAGGGACAATAAGCTCTCCCTATATCCTTTTCTTCTCCAGCTATCTCAGCCTGTCCTCACAGGCCCCTGACCATCTTCACAGCCTTCCTCTGGACCCACCCCAACAGATCCATGTCTGTCTTGTACCAGGGTTGCCCAGCCCCACGCAATACCCCTGGGGAGCAGAGGGGAACAATCCTTTGGACTGAAACATGTCTTGGATGCAGCAGACACATCTGTGGGCCCTGATGGATCCACTGTCCTGAGCCATCCTTCTTATCCCAGACAGTCGCTTTGCCCACACGTGCTAGCATATGGATGGAGCAGCTGCCAGATGCCCTTTTGGGAAGGGATGGGCTGAATGCCACTCTCCCAGTGGGGATTTGCCCAAACAGCTCTGATTTTTCCAGTTTTTCTCATGGAAAGCAGGGGGTCTCAGTCCTTCCTTGGCTGTCTGCAGCTGTGTCACCGCTCCCGGCAGCCCTGGGCAGCTCCACTGCTGTGCACAGAGAAATGAGCCCAGCCTGGACTGGGGGAATCATTCTCTGGCTGCCCCTGCCCTGCTCTGCTTGCTGAGCTGAGCCCTTTTCTAGTTGCACAGCACAGATGGCTAATTAGGATCATGGAGAGAGGAAATCTGCTCTGTGGCCTTCTGTGCTGGGAATGGGCTCTGCATTGTGCAGATGAGATCCCTGTGTAATTCAGGCTCTGCTGCAGATGAGATCCCTGTGTAATTCAGGCTCTGCTGCAGCTGGGGTATGGCACAGCACCCAAGGCTATGGCACAGTCCTGCCCCCAGGGACTGGGAATCTGATTTCGGGCATGGATGGGCAAGCAGAGAAATGGGGCGTGCAAAAGAAAGGAGCAATGTCTGGGAGCAAAAAAGGTGAGTTTTCAGGTTCCTTTCATTCTTACTGACTTCTTTGAACCTTTCCCATATCCATCTAAAAAATATTGCCAGTGATATTTGATTTCAAGGCACTTTTATTATCTCTCACCCTTAAAATCACCTTTTCATTCTTGACTATGCTAATTACAATGCAACAATTGCCTCCCAGAAAAAATTCACTCAATTCCTTTGACTCTGTGAGCCCCTAACTGAGCAAGTCTCCGTGGCTAACAGAAACAGAGCCATGAGGGGCCATGTCAGGTACCCTGTGTCACACAAGGGCCACAAAATCTCACTCTGAAATTTCTGATGCAAAGAAAAGCACTGTTTTTCCCTCACAGAGGCTTGAAAATACATCATCATTGAGCACTTCATGCATATATTGTAATTTGTGTTCTGAGTGCTTGCTGAAAAAAACCTGCTCTTCAACTCAGCACAGCAGTGATTTGTGAGTATTAAAACCAGAATCAATATTAAGGGGAAACATAGTGAGAGATTTTTAAATTGTATAATTGGTTTGTATTTCCCTGTAACCTCTGGGTGTTTTATAAAAACACTTCACAAAAACATTTTATTTACAGGAAAGGAAATCCTTCTTTCTTATTTGTGTAACAAAGTCATCTTTCTTGATAAGAACATTTCTGTGGAGGGGAAAAAAAAACTCTACCAAAGTAATTACCATTTCAGGAAATGGTATTTTGTTAAATGATCTTTCTGGTTTGGAAGCCTATTCTTGAAAACTCTAAACAAAGCCTGCACTTGCCATGGCCTTGACCAGAGATAGGTGATTATACCTAACAAGGTCCTCAATCATTTCGCTCAGTTCCATTTAATTTTGGCCATGTCTGCACATCACTTAGCTCTGTTTACTTTGCAACATTCTTGCTTGATGCTTGGGAAAACGAACAGTCATGCCTGTGGCCAAGATTCTGTATTTAATCAAGCAACAAGATCGTGGAGTTGCAGAAAGATTGAGGCTGAAAGGAACCTCTAGAGGTAATCTTGCCCAAGCCCCCTGCTCAGCTAGGACCACTTGGAGCAATTGTCTAGAGCTGTGTCCAGACAGCTTTTGAATATCTCTAAGAATGGAAACAACATCCTTGGGCAACCTGTGCCAGTTCTCAGTCACTCTTACAGCTAAAAAAAGTGTTTCCTGGGGTTCAGAGGGCATCTCCAGTGTTTCAGTTTCAGGTTGTGTGTTTCAGTTTGTTCCAGTTTCTCCGGTTTTGGTTGTTAATTGCTACCCCGAGATGTATGAAAGGTCTCTTTTCAGCCTGCATGTCTGCAGAATGAGTCAGAGTTCTTCAGTTTTCAGTCTTGAAGTTCTTTATTAATTCTTATCTATAAAATTTTCTTTCTGCCCAGCCAAGGTCCGCTCAGCAAGGCAGCCAAAGGCACTCTGACCGCCCCCAGGGCAGTGTTGTCTTTTTATACTACAAACTATGTATAACATATTTACACTTAATTCCCAATACCTATCACCTATGTTAGACAGTGCACTTCTATTCTAAACCAATCCCAAAGTGCCAGCATCAGAGCAGAAGATGGAGACCAAGAAGAAGGAGAAAGGCTGGACACGCCCAAGTTCCTCCATCTTGTCCCCATAACCCCCATACCAAAAATCCTAAAATCTACATTTTCACCCTGTGATAATTTTATTATTACACTATTTAAACTTCTGTGACTTTCAGGTCCTCATACAAAGCTGGTAATTTGCTCCATGGGTCATAATTAAACCCACAGGTGTTCTGGGCTGTGTGCCAGGGTCTCTGAGCCCCCTGGCAGGGGTCCTGGCAACTCTGGATGCCCAGAGGGATGTACTGAGTTCTGATACCAGTTTGTTTGTTTCAGTTTGTGCCCATTGCCTGTGGTCCTGTCACTGGGCACCACTGAACAGAGCCTGGCTCCCTCCTCCTTCAGGTTTTTACAAACATCTTTACAAACATTGATAAGATCCTCTGAGCCTTCTCTGCCCCAGGCTGAAGAGTCCCAGTTCTCTCAGCCTCCCCTCCTAGGACAGCTGATCCAGACTCTCCATTGTCTTCATGATTTTTTGCTAGACTCTCCAGTATGTCCATGTCACTCTTGTATTGGAGAGCCCAGAACTGAGCAAAATGCTCCAGGTGGGTCTCAAGAAAGCAGAGTAGAGGAAAATATCACTTCTCTCCAACTTCTGGTAATAGTTAGTGTAATGCAGCCCAGGACACCATTTGCCTTCTTTGCTGCAGGGGCACTGTGCTGGCTCATTTTCAGCTTGGTCCCCACCAAGGTCTTTTTCTGACAAGCTGCTTTCCAGCTGGGTGGCCTCCAGCATGTATTGGTGCCTGGGGTTGTTCTTCCCCTGGCATAGGACTTTGAACTTCTCCTTGTTGAGTTTCATGAGGTTCCTGCTGGCCCATTTCTCCAGACTACTGGGACCTGGATGGAAGTATAATCCATTGGTCTATCAGACACTCGTCCCAGTCTGGTGCCATCCAGTTCATGACCACATAAAATCCACCTCAGATAGAAGTGGGTGACATAAACATCCTTCACTGAGTCCAGGAGCCACAACAATCAACCAGCTCAGGTCTAACAGTCAAAGCTCTGGACTGACTGCCTTACCTGGATCCGTGTGGGCAGCTGCTGAGGGGCTGCCCTTCAGCATCCTGCTGCCTCCTGCCCACATGTGCAACAGGGGCAATTCCCAACCAACAGGCTGAAATATGTGTGTGTGTTGGTGCAATGCACTTGTGCCACGTTTGCTTACAGTGCCTGAGCAAAACAGATGGCTGGGTTTGCTACTGCCTCTGCACGGGGCTCTGAGGGCATTTCACTGCCACACTCCTCACTATGACCTCACAGGCAACCATCCAAAGGCATCCCTGTGGTGTCCTTGAGACTAATTATCCAGAACTTCAGGCAGTGAGAATAGCAACATGTCCTGGTTTAGGGCAAATTTGGGAGGAAACCTCAAAAGGGGCCCCTCCAGAAAGCAAACCCACACAGCCCCTCCCCACAACAGGTTCGGGAATGATTCCTCAGAGAGAAGTGGAAAGAACCTGTTTATTTAACAGGCACAGCACCCCCAGCACACAAAATGAACAATACTGGATGACACCACTCTGTCACTGCTCTGAAAAAGATGCCAAATTCAGAAAGTCTCTCTGGGGGTGGTCGCTCTGTTCTCAGTCCCTCTGGTGCTGGGGCAGCTGCTGCAGCCACAGGGTGCAAACTCTCTGTGTTCCCAGGTCCCAGTCCAGAGAGTGGTTCAAAAAGGGGAAAGGAAAAACAGTCTAGGGAGAAATTCAGACTGCTCAGCTAAACTAACTAATGAGCAGAAGCAAAAAGCAAGAGCAAAGCAGAATCAAGAGCAAGAGCAAAGCGAAAAGCAAAAGCAGCACCATGTACTGCCCTGTCTGTGTGTCCTGCCAGCTGTGGGGGAGTGGCTGATAACAAAACAAAAACCAAAACATTCGCTCTTCAGAGCCAGTCTTGAAGGCACAGAACATAATATCCAGCATAAACAGAACAACAACTGGGGATACAAGCATCATAATGTCACCCTAGGACACAACCAAGCTGCACAAGTTTCAGCAGAGGATTGCTGGTTTTGCAGACATTCAGAAAATTCCCCAAGCAGAGATGACTCCTCACTATGATGCACTGAGTCCTCGCTCAGCCAAACCTGCAGGATGATCCATTACTTTTTAACCTCTGTACAGCTTCCACACTTCAGGTTTCATTTGTTTGATCCAGTCCTTAGATTTCTTCTTTTTTTCCTTCCCAACACCATGACGGGTGCATACTCAGCTCACAGGTGCAGCTTTCCACTGCTTGGTTTCACTGGCTGCAGCTGGCTGCCTGATTAAACAGGCAGGAATTCCCATCTCAGTGCCCACAATGCATCTAGCAGCTGTCTTGCTCCCACAGACTGCTCTGATTTTGAGGAAAATGGTTTTAAATAGCTGCTTCCCCCTCACACTCACCCTCTGACTTCACTGCAGTATGATCAGGTCATGATAAACCACAGAACGGGTCTCTTTGACTCTGCCTTCAAGAGCAAAAATTTGGCAAGAACAAACGTTATGGGGACTTTCAAGGTGCTTTCAAGGCTTGGAAAATCTGGTCATTTCATTCACATGCTACAAATGTGAAATTAACCACAAAATTTAAGGAGCAACTTTGAAAATCTTATTGCAGCAAAATGTCTTCTGAAAAGATGGGTCCAGTGTGTGATTTAGATTTAGAGCTGAGCCAAGAAGTTGTAGCAATGTTTAAGGCTTGAGAAGGAGTCAGATAAAGCTCCTGGTTTCCAGAGGCAAGTGAAATGCCAGAATTGCAGATTCCACATTTTAAATGTCTCTGAGCCCTTGGGCTTGGAACAGAGAGTCTGAAGTTTACCCTGGGAGTAGTCAGTAACACACTGAGGTATCCCTATGGCTCTGTGCAGGTTCCAGCAGGGAGGAGACCTTAAACAAGGAGGGAACAGATCCTTCATCAGCACACAGCACTGGGACAGTGTCCCACACAGTGCTGGGAGAGTGTCCCACACTGCACCCCTCAGAGCAGGTGCAGAGGATCACCCCATCAGTGTCCTACCCAATTTAGATGCCTCTGCAGGGCAGAAGAGCAGCAGAGGGGCTACCTGAGGGGACCAATCCACACATCTCCTGTGCCCAAAGGCACCTCATCCTATCTGGAGCTGATGCTGCACAGAGAGGGCAGACACAGGCAAGGACTATTAGGAAGGCAGATTTTAGCCAATACAAAAGATGCCAAATTTGGCCTGAATGCTGCTCAGTGCCATCCTCCAGGATATTATTGAATTTCATAGCTGCATTTTGAGAGCCATGGCAGGTGCCCAGCTGGCAGGAATCTCTCAGTGGCAGGACTAAGGGGAAGCATTGTCTGTGCTTCCGACAGGGACCGGGATCTCTGTCCCAGCATTAACCATGCAGTTTCAGTTATGGATTCCATAACAAACTTCTAACATTATGGATTCCAACAAACTTCCAGGGAGCTCTTGGCTCTGCTCAGCTCAGCCCCCTCCAGTGCTCCCTTCAGGAGATGGCCTCACCCATCCTCACTGGCTGTGAGCACAGAAAGGGAGGTCAGATCCCAGCCTGTGTCCTTCTTTATGGCAGGACCCTCCTTTATGGCTCATTGCCAGCAACAGTAGTTGGTGTTTCACAACTTCCTGCCTCTGTTGTGGGGGGACAAAAGGCTTTCTCTTGGCATGACATGCAGGGAGACAGAAGGCACCTCCTCTGCCAGAGTCTATGGAATGGTGGTCTCAGCAGTAGGGAAAAGAAATAGCTTTTGAGGCTGCTGAGTTTGCTGGCATCAGCAAATGTCAATCCACACACTGAGACAGCTCCAGAACGCTGTGGGCTGATGGCAGCTATTTCTGCACCAGTTCAGTGAATGAGGGAGTCCCACCTGGTACACAAAGCATTCCCACTTCCATGTTTTGTTCAGAGAGACTATTTTCCTCCCTAATTTTTAAATTTTAAAAGTGCTGCTTAAACGCAGTGTGCAGCTTGACTGCCTTTCCCTCTAAGTAATTTTGCACAGGAGCCCACACCAAGCCGTGGGCTGATGGGAGTTGTCTGGGCTCTGCTGGGCTCATCCTCATCATCAGCTCTGAGTCTGTCCTTAGGTGCACACCTGACTGCCTATTCCACAGGCAAATAAGTCATAGCTGAGCAGAAAGAGGTCTTGAACAGGATCTAAATATCTTTCTATATTTTTATATGTGTGTGTATATATATATATATATTCTTGACCACAAGAAAAACTTTGCAAACTTTAGGCAACACAATTAAAACCATTTATTGAAATGCTTTGGCAATGAAATCCAAATTTATGTATTTTGTACATTTGTTTTACACATCATTGCAAAAAGCTATGGTGGTTTTGGATAGGAAATGCAGACTGTCTTATTCAAATGTACCTGGAGGGAAATGGAGGTAGACAGGAATGTTTAGGCAAGGTGTGTTTGGCCACATCCCCACAGTAATACTCTGCTCTTTTATGAAGTGATAGAAAATTTTAAATAGGTGGAAGGGACAGACTTAACTTCTCTGACAGAGCACAATCAAAAGGCAAGTAACATTGAGAGTAAGGCAGGTCCTTGGTTCATTACTGATGGAGAATTAACAATTCCTCTTCCACTTCCCTTTTTAAAGCAGATGAATGTATCCAAATAACAAATAGATATATAGATATAGATAAAGATATAAATATATAGTTACCTATATGTCTTGAGTTTCCTCTGTGACAGGAGATACTGAAATATCACTGCAAACCCACACAAGACAGGCTCTATTCAGTGACCTCAACACATTTCAGACCCTCTTGCCTGAGACACCAATTGTGGGCAGATGTGACATGGGGCCTCCAGGAGATGCACATTCTTCCAGCCCAGCTGGGCCTCCCCAGTGGCCCTAGAGATGTCTGCTCAGTCAAGAGATTCAAATCCTGCTCAGTCAGGATTTCCAGACAAGACAAGGCTGCCAAGGTTCAGATGTGAATTTTTAGGCATTTATGTAACACATTAGAAGTCTCTTTTTTCCTAATTTTACTATTGCATTTAACCAATACAATCAGAGTCCTTTTTCTGTTGGGTTTGATTGTGAAATAAAAAACTGTTCAAAGAGCTGCCAATGCATGAACTAGTTTCTTTCCTAGAGTGCTGCATCTTGTTCTGTTCTGCTCCTCCAGCTATTTGAAAGTAGGTCTCACTTTTTCCAGGACGAGTCAAGTTACCAGAGGAAGGTTTCTGGTATCTGGATCTAAGGGATCTGGATCTAAGGGATCTGCTGCCAGTCTCAGACTTTGGGACCAGCTCAGATCCTGCCCATCAGGGCTTTAGCTCTCATGTCACAACCTGTCCTGCTGCTTCCACACCTTTGTCAGTATGAGGGTGCCTGGGCAGAGCAGCCTGGGATGAGAGATAGCACAATTCCTTCTGGTGGAATTGGAAGGGATTCTGCTCATTCCCACAGGAATTTTTGAGGTAGAAACATAATGGATAAGCCTTCTGCTTTCCTTTTATGATTTGTACCATTATCTTCTGCTGATCTTCCTGCACCTACATTTTCTGTACTAAATTCACCTGTATACATGTCAGTAACCTCTTTAAACAAGCAGAATGTCCTGGAGTAATGGGATTTTTTGGTTGTGTTCCTTTCCATTGTATCAATCCCTGATTGAAAGGGATTTGAAGACCACCAAAACAATAAGAGAGTTGAGAGCTTAAATTCTATTGGAAACCTCTGGAAAGTTCAGTTTAGTAAAGTGAGGCAGCAAAGCCCTTGGATATTTGAAGATCACAATAAAACCCTTGGATGTCTATAGATTTTGACACAGTATAACACAATGTGGGAAGAGACGTATTTAGAGTAGGTATAAAAAGCTTGAGTTTTCATTTATTGTAGCTTTAAGTGGATTTGGCTGTGTATTTGAGGCAAACTGCTTCAAAGACAACAAGCAAGGGAAAACACAGGCTTGTTCAAGAATCATTCCTAAGCAGAAAAGCTCTTGTGATTAGGGAATAATCTTCACAAGGGAGCATGTATGTATATATTGATGCCACACTGACTCTCCCATCCATTATAAGATTACAGATGCAAGGTGGAACACTCATTTTGTCCTTTGTGCACTGCAATCAGATTTTGGGGGTGAAAAAGCCTTTTTTTCCCCCAGGATTCTGCCTTATTCTGTAGCATGCAATGGCCAGGGTTATCCACAGGAACCCTGCCTCCTTCCTTCACTGCTGAGATAAAAGACAAAAGCCTTCCAGGAAAGCCAAGCTGGATTTGTGGCCCAGGAGCTGCCTGTGGAAGCTGCAGCCGGTGCCCAACACCGAAGATAAGATGATGTGATTGCTGCTGCTGCTGCTGAGTGTCAGCACGAGTGTCTGACGGTGAATTCTGCTGCTCCGTGCTGGCCTTGCCCTGCCGTGGCTGCTGCTGGCACTGCAGGCAGAGCCCCTTCCTAACCCTGACAGCATCCGCACATGCTCGGAATGAACTCACCCGAAAACACGCTGAAACAAAAGCAAAAGCCGTGATTCTGGCTAAACTTCCATTTTCTGGTGGAACTGCACTGGGAAGCAGTGACACACCATGTTTTATCAGGAGACTGTTTATCAGCAGCCATCAGCCGACTGGGAATGCAGCACTGGAAATCCCCCTCCAGCTCCCAGCCTAAATCTTAGCAGAGCTGGTGTAACACAGCCAGAGAGATTTAAAGCTGCCTCACACCAATAAATCCTGTGCTTGTAAATGGCAAACTCAACCTGTGTCACACACACTTAAAATCAAGGGTGAACTCAATCTCCACTGCAGCTGGGTATTGATTTACCTACATTGACTTAAATTCCTGTATAGTAAATCAAGAGCTACCAAGAACTGACATAAAACTGCAGGTTAAAGGCACTTGTCCTGAGAAGAATAATTTTAGCAGGATTAATTATTTTTGCCTGAGTTTCCCGCTGGGTATGGTTGGAACAATCACAAGCAGGCAGGTTTATTCCTCAAGGCATGTAAAAATCAACACTGAAAGGAAGAAAGCTCCAGGACAGGCTGGAAAAGCAGAAGGCAGCACATGCCACTGTGTCCTGCAAAGCTCAGCTGTCCCTGTTTTCATATGGCCACGTGAATTCTGTCACTTTCCTGCCAGACTAAAATTAAGTAACTGAAGCCACTTGCATCAGCAGTCTGAGGTTAAATTAAACCATTGGGGAACCTGGAGAGGACTGGATTCTGTGCCAGCTTGTAGTGGAATTTTCTTAAGAGTGTCTGAAGTGAGGAATATTAATAAGAAAATCAGAAGAGTGTATGCATGCAAATAGTAAGAGGCAGATTGTTTCCTAGCAACAGAGGCTTTAGGCTGGTTAGTTTTGGTTAGCATTTTCTCACTAACAGCTGCAATTTGTTTCTGTATTGCTGCTCATTTGCCTACCTGTGCTGAAAGAGAGAAAAAGCAATAGAGAGCACAGGGTAGGGTCTGTGTGTGCCAGGCTGTGCCAGGCTGTGCTTGCAGGGGAGAACTCTGAGTGTGGGGAACCTGCCAGGAGCCAAAATCTGATGAGTTGGAGGTGTCTTTTCAAATGCCCATTTCTGCCATGTGTGAACTAGCTCTGACCTGGACCTTGTGCTTCAGGCAGCTGAGCCAGAGCACATGAGCTTCACCCCCACTGCATTTTGCACTTCCCTCCTCCCCTATCTCTGTTCCATGGTACCATGTGCTCCAGGAATACCCTACGGCTAATTCTGCTCTCAGCATCATCAGTGAGAGACCCTTGACTTTACTGGTAACAGGGCAGAGCCCTTTTATTTATTTATGGATTCTGTCTGTGGCTTTATTTACACCATATCCTCAGAGAAAAACAGCTCCTCTATGTGTGTGTGTGTTGATGTGTGTGTTATGTCTAGGTCTTGGCATACTGGGACCTCTGCTCACCTACTGCAAGGTAAATAATTAATGATTGTATGTCTGTTAGAAATCTTTTCTGAAGGTGTTTGACAAATGCCTTGCACTGCTAAGGTGCTACAAAAGCAACTCCTAATAAAAATCCCAACCATCCCTTTAAGGCAGCATTTGTGACCAATATGGGCAGTGTCAGCTTTGGGGCTTTCCACACAGACACTGTGGAACAAGCTCTGCTTTCTCCATACAGACCCTACTGCCTTCTCCCCTGCCTGTCAGTACTTCCAGCAGCCAGCCTCCCTCACCCTCCTGGAGAGCTCTGTGTGGTTTAAATCCAGTTTCCTTTATGTAAGGGGAAAGAATGTGACAGATGCTTTAGACAGCATGTGAGTTTTCACATTGTCCTTAAGTCCTCTGTGCTGTGTGTGGAGAGCAAAAATTTCACCCAGTTTATGTAAATGCTGTGGAGCAATTGCTGTAAGAGAGGGCAGCACAGTCAGGGACACCAATTGTTGCATCCCAAATGAAATGGGCTTGTAGTCCCATATCTTCCACTGATCTGTCTGCAGCTCCAAGTGTTTAAAGCCAAGGACCAAGGCTTTTTTAATGGCAGACAAAAACTAAATACAGGACATAAACAGCCAGTCCCATGCACCGAATGAAACCTCATTTCCAGTGGCTCAATGACTTTTGGATCTGCTGTTTTTCCTAGTAAAGTGTAGGGGCTGGCATGAGCTTTTCTCATGGCTGGGCACCAGGCTTTACCAATCCATAACACCTCCAGAGGGGATGGCACCAGCTCCTCTGTCTCATTTCTTTCCTGAAAAGAAAGGCTTTAGAATGTCTCATTAGCCACCAGAAAACTCACACAGGAGAATGAGTCTGAGAAGTGCCCAGCCATGAGAAAAGCTCATGCCAGCCCCTGCACTTTACTAGGAAAAATATAGATCCAAAAGTCATAAGCCACTGGAAATGAGGTTTCATTCAGTGCATGGGACTGGCTGTTTATGTCCTATATTTAGTTTTTGTCTGCCATGAAAAACTGTCTGGGTAAGAGGAGCACAAGTTTTTGATGTACAAAGAAAGCAAGAAGAGGGAGAAGAGACTTCACTTATTAGAGTTATTTAAAACTCAGCAGTCTTTGTGCACAGCTGTTCAACTTGAATAAGCAACCTCTCTCTGAAGGAGTCAGCATTGCTCCTCCTTCAGTGCAGAGCTGGGAAAGTGCCCATCCACATCCATGAGTCATCCACACAGCCTCCAACAAAGGCTGCTCTGGCTAGCAGGAAAGTGTAAGCCCCAAACTTTTCCTGCCCTGAGCTGTAAGTAGATGAGAAAAGGGAGGAAGGGACTACAGAACTATTTGCTTCCCTTTCAGTTTGGGTTTAGAAAGACTGAAGAACAGAAACAGTCTCTAGGAAGGTGCCCAAATGTGACAGTGAGACGCCAAAACCCAGCAACTTGCTTTAAAACCTCAACCTACTTTATCCAAGCTCATCAAAATATCTGCCACCTTATACTTTTCACAGATCTTTGGGAGAGGATGCTGCAGAGCTGGGAAGGCTTGCACACCCTAGAAACATATGGAAGTACAAGGCACAATAAAGCCAGGGATGTTGACTGCCACAAGTCACTGGCTAAAATCATGGGACTCCCATGGGGTAAAACACATGGCAAAGCAAAGGGCACAGCAGTGCCAGACCTGCCTGTAATGGATATTGTAAATGTGAAAATAATGGATTTTTAAGGAGGTACTGAATGGTGTTGTTTCTATTTAGCAATGTTTTGTTTAAATTTGCACCTATAATAAACCCTGAAGGTGTGCCTTGGATTGTGTCAGTCTGTCACATGAGCAAACATAATGAATGTACAATTAAATGAGTTAATGAGTAATGTGATACAGCAAGAAAGCCCTCCTCCTCATGGCAGAATGCATCCCATAAAAGCAGCAGGGGTTTTCTACTAGCTTTTACAGCACAGAGAAGGCAAAGAGACCACCTGTGGCTCTAAATCAAGAATGAGATTCCTGTAGCTCTACCCACCTAGGCTGTCCCACCAGGACCCATAGTGGATAAGCACTCTTCAGCACAGGGGCAGGAGGCTGATCCACAGAAACCTCTGCTTATCTTCTGCCCAGGCTCATTCACTGGTTCTCTGCTCCCCAGGAAATTCCTCTTGGTTTGACTGTAATTGCTTCAAGTTGATTTTGTCTTTTTTGCTCTGTGGTTGAACAGCTCTCAGAGGAATAACCCCTGGGCATGAGAACAGGCCAGGAAAATCTCCAAAAGGCAAACTGGGAAATCCAGAGCTGAAAATTCAGTGTATACTTTCATTCAAAGGGTAGACCCATGCAATTGATTGGTGCTGCAGATGTCTTTGCTGAAGTTGGCCTAAAGCTCCCGCTTGGTGGAGTGGGATTTGCCCCCTGTGAGCTGCCAGAAATCAGCCTGTCTCCTGCAGCAGCTCTTCTGTGAAGGCTTTGGGATTGCCCTCCCACTTCTAAAGAAGTGAGGAGTCCCTGCAGCACAACTGATGAACATCAGAGCATGGAGGGATTTTACAACAAACTGCCTGTCCTGGTTTAGGGCCAATTTGGGAGAAAACCTCCAAAGGGGCCCCTCCAGAAAGCAAACCCACACGGCCCCTCCCCACAACAGGTTCGGGAAGGATTCCTCAGAGAGAAGTGGAAAGAACCTGTTTATTTAACAGGCACAGCACCCCCAGCACACAAAATGAACAATACTGGATGACACCACCCTTTCACTGCTCTGAGAAAGATGCCAAATTCAGAAAGTCTCTCTGGGGGTGGTCGCTCTGTTCTCAGTCCCTCCGGCGCTGGGGCAGCTGCTGCCCAGAGTAGGCCCCGCTAGGCCATGGGGTGCAAACTCTCCGTGTTCCCAGGGCCCAGTCCGGAGCAGGCTCGAGTGGTTCAAAAAAAGGGAAAGGAAAAACAGTCCAGGAAAAATTTGGACTGCTCAGCCAAGCTAGCTAATGAGCAGAAGTGTCACGGACATTTTTTCATAAAAATCCTCTCTTTGGGATTTTTCCTCTTCTGGGAAGCTGAGGCCTCAGAAAAAGAATGTAAACAATAATTATCTGCTGATGTGAAATGCAATAGGTTCACCTGTGATTGGCTCATGTTCCATGTTTTACAATTAAGGGCCAATCACAGGACCAAGCTTGGGGAGATTCACAGAGAGCTCTCTTTTTTTAGATTCCTATTCTATTCTATGCTATTCTTAGCTTAGCAGCTTCTGCAACTTCTCTCTCTATTCCTTTTAGTATAGTCATAATGTATTATATATCATAAATTAATAAATCCAGCCTTCTGATCATGAAGCAAGATTCTCGTCTATCTCTCTCACCCTGAGGAACCCTCACAAGTCGTGCAATACAGAAGCAAAAAGCAGGAGCAAAGCAGAAGCAAAGCAGAAGCAAGAGCAAAGCAGAAAGCCAAGCAAAAAGCAAAACCAGCACCATGTACTGCCCTGTCTGTGTGTCCTGCCAGCCACGGGGGAGCAGGCCGATAACAAAACAAAACTTTCACTCTTCAGAGCCAGTCCTGAAGGCACAGAACATAATATCTAGCATAAACAGAACAACAACTGAGGATACAAGCATCATAATGTCACCCTAGGACAGTGCCTGATTGCTCAGCCCTCCTGTGGCTCAGGAGGGAGGATCACTGAATGTGTCCCAACTGCCTGGGCCCTGGGTCTGCCCACAATGAGAAGTGGTTTTGTCTCCATAAAAAAGTGTAGTTTTCCACAGAAGTGCCAGCTGTTATTTCAGAGGCAGCTCTCTGGGTCCTGGTCATTAAAACCAGAGCATCACAGTAAAATCTTTGGGTGTCTGGAATTCCTTGGAACACCCTGAAGCTGTCTCTGAGGAAAAGTGCAGCTGTTTGTTCACCAGCACAGCAGCTCCCTCCTCTGCAGCCTTGGCCTTTCCCAGCTTCCTCTGTGAAGGTGGAAGGGAATTTCAGTGTATCTATTCAGTCATCAGCTGATGAGCTGCCAACAGCTCTGTTAATTTTCCCTTGCTGTAATAGGCAGTTTAGGGCCCCAGCCAATGACCAGGGAAGCTGCTGGAAAGAGTCCCACTGATTTCAATGGCTGTCCAACAACACACAGCCATATATGCTGAATATGAAGCACAAACCACACAAATCTGCTTTTCACATGCCATAGGACTGTCCTCTGTTATTTATAATTATCATGATTATTGCCATTACTGGGTTTGAATAAATGCCTGTGAGTGCAGATGGACAGAGATTTTTTTTTTTCTGAGCACAAATTCTGCCATTTAACCAGGGCTTTTTCAGAATTTCAAACAAAGAAGAATGGTTCCAGATGCCATTATTTTCCTTTGCATCCCCACAGCTGCTGACCAGCTATGATGTCCACAGCAAGAACTAAATTTCTCTAAGTGAATTGTAAAAATCTGCCAAAAAATTCTTTATATACAACAATAATAAAAACCTTAAGCTGAACAGCAGTGATTGCCAAAGGAATATTAACAAGTTAGCTAAAGACAGAGATCATTAACACTTAAAAAAATATGACTGCTCTGTAGTTTAAAGAAGAACTGTAATTTCATCTTTGAGGTCTATAGATAACAGTGGGATTGTGGGAAAGGAAGTAGTTCTGTCAGCTCTGCATGAATCCTATTAACACTTTTTTTTTTTTTAATAAAAGGAGCTCAAAATCTATCACCACTTTGATCTCAGTTCAGTAAAGCTAATCTTAATGCTGGTTTTAACATGGACATTTAATTGCATTTAATCACCTTCTGCAAAAATCAATTTAGCTGACATGATACTGACCAGGACTGGTCAGCAGAGATAACTGCTGTGTTCTAGCTACGCCATCCGATTACACTCACCTCTAAGCAGGCAACTAATTAATGTGGTTATCCTCAGAACATCCTTGGGAGGAAGGAAAATGCTGCTCCTGTTTATTTGTTTGTTTGGGGTTTTTTTTCAGATGAAGAACTCAAGAACAGCAAAATTAAATGGCTTCCACAAGAACATGTGTTAAATCTCTGACAGTGCACAGAATGAACTCTTCATTTCTAGCTGGCACACTCATGTCTAAATCCATTCTTTGCCTGCATTAATCACTATCAAATGTGATGCTGATCATAACCTGTTGTGGTATTCATCTTTTCTTAAACTGCGGGTTTAAACACTGCTCAGTTTTCATAGAATCATGGAACTGTTCAGGTTGGAAAAGACCTCTAAGAGCATAAAGTTCAATCTTTAAGCCACTGTGCTCACCATGACCCCAAGTGCCACACCCACACACCTTTTGGAAACTTCCAGGGATGGTGATTTCAATGACTGACTTCCCTTCCAACAAATAATTTGCTCCTAATATCTAATTCTAATCTAAATCTTCCCTGACACAACTTGAGGCCATTTCCTCTCATCCTTTTGTAGCCACCTCGCCCTGCAGAGTATGAATTTCATGGCAGTGCTCAATGCACACAAGGTTTTCCACTGAGAGCACAAAAATGAATTTCAGGCATATTTTACCATGTAGTTTGCTTGGAAAGCTCTGAGCTTGCCTCATGGCATCCTTTGTAATTCATGTCACAACTTAGATCTGCATTATTAACCATAACATTTTTCATTTACAGAGCATCCTCCAGCCAAGGATCTCAGCACACTTCCTATCTATTATTAAAGCCTTTCAACATTCCTGCAGAGTGAACTTGACATCATTTAAGAGATGGAAAAACTGGAACACAGAGAGGAAAATGGAGGAAAATATGCAGATTTGCACTTTTACTGGGGAAAAAAAAAAAACCTGGTATGAATGTTTGAAAGTTCTTAGGCTTGACATAAGTAATGAAGTTGTTTAGCCAAATTTGATCATCACAGAAGTGCCCAAAGATGATACTGCCTGACACAGTCAATAGCAATCTCCAAGCAGCAATGAGAATATTACATATTTTTTGTTTTCTTAACATCAAACGTACCTGCAATTATAATGGCATGTGCTTGTATTTACTCTGCAGTAATTCATACGAGTTTGATTTCCCTAATAACCAAATTTCAACAAAACCTTGTCAAAGGTGACTTGTGCCAGCTCTCTGTTCTAGCCTTGGAGTGTGTTTGCTATGTTTAATTGGCCTTCAGTAGCTCCTGCCTCCTGTCAACAATAATTCACAATTGGCTGAGTGGCAGCAGAGATGTACCAGAGTGACCTGAAAAAGCTTTCCATTTTCAGGACAATGTTATTTTCAGTGGAGTCACCAGCAGATTCCCTTGGGGTGCTTCAGTGTGGGTGAGCAGCTCATTCAAGGAGCACTCATCAATTCCCCTCAGGTACAGTTTGGTTGTTTCAGGTTGTAAGAAACCCAAACTTTTCCTACTTTGTGACTCAAGTTTGTGATGTGGAGTGCAAAAAAAAGGTTGCTTTATTTTAAAAGCACCCTAAGGTTTTTCAAGAAAAGAAAGAAAACTACCATTCTTGTTTTACAGTCCAAATCAGAGATGTTTAACATACTCTATGTCTTCTAAAATACAAACCAATCTTGGGATACTCTCTAACAAGCATTCTGGTGTGAGTAAAAGTAAATTAATCTGACTTCAACTTTGCTGCCAACCTGCGGGGCTGCCAAACAGACGCTGCAGCTGAGTTGTAGCACTGAGATTTCGTGCGGCAGTTCTGCCACCTACAGGCACTGGGAGCAGCCCTGCAAGGGTTTGCCTGCCAAGCTCTCCGTGTACTTCTTTTTTTGGGCTGATGAGGGAAGAGTCCGTGGCAGCCAGCCCTGATTTTCGACCCATAAAAATATTTTGTTCTGCTTAATATATATTAGGATAATTATTTAACTAATCTGACCCACTAACTGAGCTTGCTTCTTCCCTATCATTTATATATTGTGGTTATAAAGAACGGATACTGAAATCAGTTTTATTAAGTGACTTTTGTGATGGGTGGAAGGTGTTAGAGCAAAGCCAGAAACAGCTACAGGCTCCACCAAAGCCCAGCAACTTTGGGGGTGATATACAGACAGACCCCCAACACCATGTGTGCCCAAAATCAGCACTGCAATGAATAAGGATGGTGTAATCACTTTGGGGAATTTGGGCAATGAGCTTGAAAAGCCTCTTTTTGTACAAAGTGAGGGAAATGGAAGTTTTCTAACAGAGATGACAGTACCCCAGTAAGGCTGTGTAGTCTTACAGCTCTGTCTTGGGGAAGGAGCTGTTTTCAAAGCTGGATTTAAGTGCCACACAGAGGATTCCTGTCCAGGTGCCTCACAACCAGGCTCTCACAAAGCTCTTCTGAGAATCCTGACCATTGAGTGCCTCTGTTCACATCCTCAGGCCAGAGATGATCACAGGCCAATCTTGGAGCTGCCACCTTGTCTCCTCAAAGCTTTATTTTCAGAGAATTAAGTCAGAACACACACAAAATAATTAAAAGAAGTTCTCTCATCCCTCTTTCCTCACCCCAAGGGACATTTTAGAGTGTGACGGTGTTCACAGGGGTCTTAGGATGAGGGAAGAGATGAGGATCTGACTCCATGTTTCAGAAGGCTTGATTTATTATTTTATGATATATATTATATTAAAACTATACTAAAAGAATAGAAGAAAGGATTTCATAAGAAGGCTGGCTAAGAATAGAAAAAGAAGGAATGACAACAAAAGCTTGTGGCTCGGACAGAGAGTCCAAGCCAGCTGACTGTGATTGGCCATTAATTAGAAACAACCCCATGAGACCAATCACAGATGCACCTGTTGCATTCCACAGCAGCAGATAACCATTGTTTACATTTTGTTCCTGAGGCCTCCCAGCTTCTCGGGAGGAAAAATCCTAAGGAAAGGATTTTTCATGAAAAGATGTCTGTGACATTAGAGTAAATACTATTTCCCAGCTGCAAAACAATCTTTGTTTGATAGAGACACTTGCTTCCACCTTAAAGGTATTAAAGGGGGGCTGTGAGAAAGATGGGGACAGAGTTTTTAGCAGGGCCTGTTGCAAGGGGTGATGGTTTTAAATGGAAAGAGGGCTGATTTGTATTAGATATGAGGATATAAAGCTGCTCTGGTTTTTGGATGGCTGAGATGGACCACAGCTGGGAGGAGAGGGGACGGCTGTGACACTGTGAAAGGTTTGTGCTACTGCTTTTTCAGCTGGGAGATAATGCTGAGGGGTTTCATCAGAGCACCCATCCAATTCTGAGCTGAGTTTGATGCATGGTGGGTGTTTGTTGGATGGAGGTGCCTGGAGAAGTGCAGGACTCCAGTCAGACTGTGGCTGGGTGTTTCTCCTCTTCCTGCCTCAGGGAAATAGCTCTTGCAGAGGAGTGCAAGATCAAATTCCAAACCCAGGCTGCTGCTCCCCCTCTTTATTTAGAGGTGAGTTGTTGTCCCATCGATCAGCTCACTCAAGCTCAGTGCAGCTTCTGAACTTCCTGTTAGATAAGAACAATTCCCCAAAACATAGGAGGGGCACAGACACACAAGGGCTTTTCACTGCTCAGCAAACACCACTTGCCACCACAAACTTCTCCCAAGGAATTTCCTGCCTGCTGCCACTCAGGTTTGCTTACACCTGGCAAGAACATTAATTGCTTTGGTTAAGATAAGCAGAATTTCTGTGTGTCCATATGGACATGTCTGTGGCACAACAACTGGAAAATAACTGTGGGTGTGCTGAGCTGGGTGGGAGTTGTTCCCAGGGTGGCCACAAGCACTCTGCAATGCACAGATTACACATTCTGGCTTGGGTGCTAAATACCTGTATGCTGACAGAAATGGTGCAACCAGTATTAGGATTTGAAGGAAAGTACAGGAAAAATATTTTGTTTTTTGTATTGGGGGCTATGTTCTCTTTTACTCTTGCATCTTCTGTGTTTCTTCCCAGACCCCCTTCTCTTTTCTTTTGCCAAAAGCATCATGGGGAGCATCCCCCTTCTACAATACATTTTTCCAGTCCCCACTGCTCTCTCCCGCCCACTTTTACCCTTTTTCTCTTTTCATTCCTCATTTACAAAAGACAGAAAGGAGCTACAATTTGGACACATTCCAAAGGGATTGTTCCCAGCTGTATAAGCTTTGCCTTTGTCACAGTGCCATCATCTCTGGAGCATGGACTGCTGGCAGCTGAGCTGCAGCCTTTGGGCACCTCCAGCAAGCTCAGTTACCCAAAAGAAGATTTGTCCCATCATGGAGGGATAGAATGTAAGAAAATAAAGATAGTGCAGAAGGCAATCTCACCCCTGAGGAGTTGCAGCTGTACCAATCACCAAAGGTTAGGAACAGGCCTGCCCTTAACAGGCCACACCTGTGTCCAGTGAGGATGAGTGCTATAAAAGAGTGGGGTAGCTGGATGAGAAAGAGATGGCGTTTGTTATCTGTGCTTAGAAGAAGGAGGAGTCAGTGCTGTGAGGAGCTGCACATGAGAATTCACTGAGAAGGTGTGGGTGGGATTTTGAAATAAGATGACAACATCCCATGACTGCACAATCCCTCACAGCGCCGCTTCCCACCAAAACCCGCGCGCAGTCTGCCCCCGTTGCTATGCGCGATGACGCCACTCGCTATGCTTTTTTCTCATTGGCTGCTCCGCCGGCGACGGCTCAGCGCGGCGCGGGATTGGCTGGGAGCGGGCCCGCGCGGGGCACGTCGGGGCGGGAAGGGGCAATGGCGGCCATCGGGGTGCACCTGGGAGCCACCTGTGCGTGCGCCGCCGTGTACAAGGTGAGGGCAGGGCCGTGGCTGCGGCCGCTCGGGGGGCTTGGGCAGGGGCAGGGCCTTCGGGGAGCTCGGTCAGGGCGGTTCGGGGGCCCCCCTCGGCGGTGCAGCCCCCACAGGCTCACGGCTCTGCCTCCCTCCATCTCTCTCCCCTCAGGATGGCCGCGCCGATGTGGTCGCCAACGACGCCGGGGACAGGGTCACGCCCGCGGTCGTGGCGTTCTCGGAGAGCGAGGAGGTGAGGCTGCCCCTCCGCGGGGTGCTCTGGGGAGGAGGAGGAGGAGGAGGAGGGGAGAGGGCTCTGCCTGCTACTCAGCTTTTCTATTTTGTTTTCGTTTATTTTTCCCTCAGGTTGTTGGCTTAGCTGCGAAGCAAAGCAGGATAAGAAATATTTCCAACACTGTCGTGAAAGTGAAGCAGATCCTTGGGAGAAGGTAAGAGAATGGGTGTGGAAGGGGCGGTGAGAAATTACGAAATTTTCAGAGTGACTGGGTTGGAAGAGACCTTAAAGATCATGGAGTCCAACCATGCCCCAACACCTTGTGAAAAACGGCAATCACTTGTTTTTAAAATTTCAAAAGTTTAACGATAATGGTTATAAAAATAGCAATATAATTAGGGTAATAATAATTTGGCCAATTTGAATTAGGACATCATGAGACAACAGAAACAAAGAGTTACAGACAGTCCGGGTACCTTGTCTGTGAAAATCAAGTTGTGAAATATAGTAACAAGTTGCATATATGCTTTTCATACACACTTCAGTTTCTTAGCTAGGATTTTTTGTCAGCTGATTGCTTTTCTGTAAAATCCACTGTAGTTTTGTTTGCATGAAACTTTGTGTTGCTTCTATTGCAATAGTGAAACTGTTGATTAGTGCCTGTTGTGATTCCTGTTAGAGAAGCTGTGATAATTTGCACTGGCAATTACATTGACAGTAGAACTAAATCTTTTGGGTTGGAGTAACCTCAGAGATGTGAAAAAACTTCTTAGTGATGATCCAGCTGTGTGTTACAGCCCTTTTATTGAGAGGAGCTGTCAAGATGCTGCCCATTCTGTATTCCTTCTCAGATGCAGAACTTTGCTGAAATCTTTTATAAATGTTCATGGGGGATAGCAGTGTGAGTTTGCTTTTCCTTTTCTGTAAGTAGTAGGTATTTTTTCAATCGTAAGTTTTAGGAAAGGAGAATGAAAAATGCCACCAGTCAGAACTGTTGGGTTTTCTTCTACTCCATAAATGATCTGCAGAATAAAACCAGGAATTTTTGGTTCAAGTATAGCTTGATGAGTTAGAAATGTTAAAAGGAATATCAGCAAGATGCATTTGTGCAATTAACCTTGAATGCATGATTGATTTTGTTATTTTCAATTTTTATGGACAGCTCTGGTGACCCTCAGGCAAAGAAATACATTGCAGAAAGCAAATGCTCTGTGAGTATGATGATTTATAGATTTTTATTATTGTTTGGGCCATACCCTGTCTGTTCTGTAGTGATCAGCTCCCATCATATCATGTCCCTTTGCTGCTGTGTAGAATGTTTCTGTTTTTGTCCAGTTGATAACCATGTTCTGGGGTCTGCCAGCATAATATAGGTAGTTCCAACAGAAAATGTTTTATCTCTTGGCCATCCTCCAAACAGGTGAATCCTAATGCATTTCAGTAGTAGCATTGTGGTTTTTGTTAGAGCTGGTGGAAGATACTCAAGTTGCAGCACCTTGTGATTAACATCTTTAACCTGTTGATTTAATCTCAGTATTTAATTTGCATAATACCGTCCTTGTTGCTGGAAAATTTTGCAAAACAGGAGAAAAATTATCCTGGAAAATGAATTTGTAACAAACGGGTGATTTTTCTGCTGTTCATATTGGTGTAATTTTATAAATTGTTGGGGTTTTTCTTATGGAATATAACCAGGAGTGCACTTATGTTTTAAACATTGCTTTTGTACTCAGGAAAATTTAATAGGAAGGGAGAATCTTGACTCCTTAAAGTCTTAAATGTCCCTGTTGTGTCTGTCAAATGCTGCAGGTCTTTGATAAGCATGTTGGAAGTGTTTATTCCCTTGTAGTAGAATGCTAAGGCAGGGAGTGTTTACACCATCCAGTGCTTTTTACTTTAAACAGAGCCTAAATTAAACATTACTTTTTGTTATTAACCAAATTGTTGTCTGACAAAGGTGTGTTGGTTCTGCTTACAGATGATTGAGAAGAATGGGAAACTTCAGTATGAAATAGATAACAAACTTATTAACCCAGAAGATGTGGCAAAACTAATTTTCAGTAAAATGAAAGGTATGTAATAATTAAATTCATTGACATGTTTTAGCTTTTTAAGGTGTCCTTTTATTTTTAAGATGTCATACATTTTTTCCTTGCTTGCTTTTAATCAGCGTGCTCTGCTTGTGTTTCCAAACAGAGACTGCCCAGTCTGCATTGGGCTCAGATGTGAATGATGTTGTTGTCACTGTGCCATTTGATTTTGGAGAGAATCAGAAGAATGCCCTTGGGTAAGAGCATTGAGGTTTTTCTGTTATTTTATGTGCCTAAAGCAGATGGACTGGGAGATCAGCAGTGGGAATTCTGCTGCTGGCCTTCAACTTGTGAGCATCAGTCAAGATATTGGGATGTTATTTAAACTGGGAAAATATGAAAGCAAGAGATTTAATCATGAGTGTAGCAACTTTTAATGGAATTTGGTGATGTGACCAAATGGAAGTTCTGAATCACTGAAGTGAGAGGAAATTTCAATTTCATCAAGGATAGAACCTCATTTCAAATCAGGATCTTCAGTGACCCCTTTGAAATGCAAATAGCATCTCAGTCTCCTCCATAATTTCCCCTCCATCCTCCCCAGAGTGGTGCTACATGGCCTCTTCAGCTCTGCTTTGTCAGAGTGCAGATTTGGAATACATACCAGTTTTCTACTTGGAAATTCTGTTTGGAAACACTTTTGCTCTGACAGTTCCTCAGTAGGAAAACATAAGATGCTTAAAGCTGAGCATAAATGGCAGCATCTGTTTTTACTTTCTGATATGTAGAAGCCCTTACATTTAACTGTCATGAAATAAATAAATAAAACACACCTGAAAGTTGGTAAAAAAACAGCAAGCTGGGGATTTGCAGTATCTATAATGAAACATTCTATTGCTCTGGTGTAACTTCAAACTGGAGGGAACAATTTGTGGGGTATTCCCAGGGATACTGAACTTTCAAGAAAACATGCAAGTTAAATGTTGCAAGTGAGGCATGGTAAATTAATTTTGTTGCCTGTTGAAATAATGTATCAAGTATTTCATTACCATTCCTGAAGATAAGTTACCAAGTTTGATTTAGGGTGGTGTGTAATTGTGGGTTATTTTACAGTTTTTATGGGATATGTAGTCTGATAGATCAGTGTTTTCTTTGCCAGTGAGCACACAGCAGATCCAATTCTTTGAAGAACACAGTAGCAACTGATCTTATTGGCACTTTTTCAGTCACTCAGTTTTGTAATGCCATGCTATAAACAAGGTCTGATTAGATGGCACGGGTAGTTTAGGTGAAATCTTGCAGTGTGTGACTACAGTGAGATCACTAAAGTACAATGAAATGCTGTTGTGGCTCATTGCAGGGAAGCAGCTGCAGCTGCTGGGTTCAATGTTATGAGATTAATTCATGAACCATCTGCAGCTCTCCTTGCTTATGGAATTGGCCAAGATTCACCCACTGGGAAAAGGTAAAGTCCTAATGTTCTACTTATTTTTAAGCTGCCGTACCTAAATACTGAAAAATCTTAACTGAGGGAATGCCATGTTGGCTTAGCATGAGGCTTGTTTTGCTTTTTTCTCTCAATCAAGACAGTAAGCATTTAGAAGTTGTAATTTTGTAGTGTATTAAATCACTTTGCTTTGGTCTTTGTATTTTGAGAATTGCCTTAAAATATTTGTCCCCAGTTTCCAACTTTCTGTTTAATAAGCTGATTGGCATGAAGAAAAATGCATTCCTTTTTGAACATATTTTGGCATAGCTGGTTTTAATTTTGTGGGATGGGGTTATTTTACATGGGCTGGAAGAACTAAAGCAGAGCTCCTGGGTTGAGTAAGTGCATCTGGTTGAATATATTCATTTTTATGAATATATAAATAATTCACTTTCAAAATACTAAACACTGCTGTCAGTTTGAACTTTTTTGTTCTTGTGTAGTGTTTCTTTACCATTCTCATATAGTTGCCTGATAAAAACCTTCAATACTTGGTAGTAATCTTTTAACAATGTGTCAAAATTAATGCTACTTTCAACATTTTTTTAATGTGGCAGCAACGTGCTGGTCTATAAACTGGGTGGAACATCACTTTCTATCACAGTCATAGAAGTGAACAGTGGAATATATCGTGTGCTTGCTACAAACACAGATGACAGCATTGGAGGAGTTTGCTTCACAGAAGCTCTAGCACAACACTTAGCTTCTGAATTTCAGAGGTAAGATTTGAATTCCAAGCATGTTGCTGTTAGGACAGGATCTTCATTATGTAGTGCTTGCTTTTAGAAAAAAATTAGCAGAGTCTCTGTTAGTGAAATGGTTCAAGTAAAGATGATGCTGAAGGAGCAGTCAGTTGTTTGGGGCTGAGGAGGAAGACTGGGAAATGTCTGAATGTGGGTGGATATTGCCTTAATTTGGTGTTAAACTGTAAGGGCTCAGCTGTGGACTCTATTGTGTCCAGATGTGTGCAAATTTTCAGTAGTGGCATTGTAGTTAATACTAAAATGTTTACAGAATAAAAGTGCAATAGCTCTAACCTGTTCTTCCTTTCAGAAAGAGTTACCAGTCAAATTCCTGCCTCTTTAAACTGGTATAATTTATTTTTTTTTAAATATAGGTCTTGTAAACATGATATTAGAGGAAATCCCAGAGCCATGATGAAGTTAATGAACAGTGCTGATATTGCAAAACACTCTTTATCAACCCTGGGAAGTGCAAACTGTTTTGTAGATTCATTGTATGATGGATTGGATTTTGATTGCAATGTGTCCAGGTAAGGCAGATCTTGAAGCTGCTGAAATCTTTCTAGGTGGTATTGTGGATGTTCAGTAAGCTTTGATTTCTGAGGGTGTTTATTTTAGAGAAGGAAGTGAGATTGAAGGCAAACCTGCTGTTTCATGTTGATGGTTCTGTTATGCTGCAATCTGTGGTCAGGGCAGTCACAGTAACAGTGTTGCCCTGATGGTTAGAAAAGGAAGTGCAAAAAGGCACAAGGAGACCCCATCTTCAGAGTCTGGCTGTTGATTGGAGGGGAGTCTGTAATGAATCAGGGTGGCTGTTTCCTTCCCCTTATTGTTTTTGTTGTACTTTCCTTAAAGAAAAGATGGCTTGATCAAAATGAGACCCAGAACGGTAGGAGTCCTGGAAGTCCTGATGTTGCTTCTCAGTGAGAGCTGGACTAGAAAGACATGTTCTGTCTTTTTGTTCCCACTGCTGTGTCTTCCTCAGTCTCTTTTCCCTTGGGATGATCTCTTACTGAGATTTTTAGCTCACTTTGATTGCTCTTCTAGGCAGCAGCAGCTTTAGCAAAATGAAACAGAATTTCCATTCCAGAACTGCAGCAGTTGGAGCTGCTCAAATAAGGCACAGCATGTTTGAAAGTGTGAGAAGCAGTACTGTATAAATGGGGTCAGCTCCATTTGGATCAGGATGCCAATCCTGTGGATCAGTGTTGCAGACTTTGATTTGTGGTATTCATGCAGAGTACAACTTCCTTTGCAGGCTTGAAAGAGACAAAAGCAAGCACAAGTTTGTTTTTTAATTTGCTTAATCTGCTCCCTGTGTGAAAATCAGGACACAGCTTGATTTGCCTCTAAAAATGGAGTCCTTGTATTCATTTTACAGATCATGAAGCAGTTCCAGGATTTTTCTTTATTTTTTTGGCATGAGTCAAGACAGCAATACTGGTGTTGTCAAGACAACAATACTGGGGTTTTTTCTCTGGAGTACACTGAAGAATGAATGTACATTCATGTAGGTGTTGTTGATGGAACTAATAGCACAGATACTTCCCCAACAACAAAATTGCTTGAAGATTAATAATGGGAAAATATGATTTTTTTAAAACCCTTTAGTACCAGGTGGAGAACTAAAGCATATTCTAAAAATTATTGTCCTTCCATTTCAGGTACTTGTCTCTAATGGATGACATGATCCTTTTTGAATGTTTTATTTTTCTCTTTTAGGGCCAGATTTGAACTTATCTGTTCTTCACTTTTTAGTAAATGTGTAGAAGCAATTAAAAAGCTCTTGCAGCAAGTTGGATTTACAGCAGATGACATTAATAAGGTAATAATAGAAATCATGTGTCTGTAGGACACTTCCACAAGAACAATGCTTATGGGGCCTGTTTTCCTTGCAGACTGAGATTGTTTCATGAGCTATTTAAGCAGTTTTGACTGGGATCCAACAAAGTCTATAGATTCAGGATCTTTAGAACTGCTGTATTTGCTTTATTTCAGGTGTCTGAGGTTAAGTATAAGGTAGAAGTTAAGTATAAGGTCTGAAGTTAAGTATAAGTTTTTACTGCTGCATATTGAGGGATGGGGAGGATTTGTCTCCATTTGGTGTGTTTGTGTAACTGCCCAAATTCAAGCTGAGGAGTTCCTTCCTTAAGTTCAGTCTCTGGGCTTTGTTCTGCCTTCATTGAGTTTTGGACAGGTTTTGCTGGCACTTCTGAAGCAAGGCAAAGTTTTGACTTTAACAGATCACTAAGTGTCTACTTGGTGCTTGTGCTCCTCCTTGCTGGCTTAAAAACTACAGGAGGTGCCAGACCAGAGTGCTTTAATCCCAAGGATGTGAGCAAGGCAGCAGACATCAGTAGTTTAATTTGTGATTTGTGTCTCTCTTGCCTTGGTGTAAGAGAGGAAATTCATCTCACCCCTTTTTACCTGTGCTTGGCAAGTGGTGCTGCATTCATTGCTGCCAGAATTGGCTCCTCAGGTCTGCAGCTGGAGCTGCCTGGCGCTCTCAGTGACACTTGATGCTGTTTCAGACTTTTAATTAGTGTTTGTTGTGTCACATCTCAGTTTCTCTGATTGATAATGAAGTATCCCAGGCCACTGTTCAAAGAATGGCTTTTGTTTTCTGAGGCAGTGGCTTTTAGGTGGCCTTTCAGGCTTTAATTCTTTGGATGGAGGGCAGTAGAACATCTTAAATGTAAAAATAAACAACTTCAGAGTTGTAAATTAGGTTTATGTTTTACATGAGGAAAAGTGGGAGTTAACTTTGTTTCCAGATCTGGATGATTTCAACAAAGTCTCTGTAATAAGACTTGGATTAATGGGTAAAAGCTGACTTGCTCCTTCCTAAAGGTGCATGATGGAAGGGTGGGTGGCAAGTAGCACAAGTTCAGCATGGGGAAATGTTAGATTCCAGGAAAGGAATGTGTAGTATGAGGGAAATCAGATGCTGAATTAAGGGCCTGTGGAATACAATATCTGTGCAGCAAAGCTCCTGAGCAGCCTGTTGTAACTGTGCCTGGTCTGGCCAGGAGGTTGGACTAGATCACCTTTGTAAGTCCTTTTGAACCCTATGTTCTTTTTATGACAAATTTTTGAATTTTCAAGGTGTTACTTTATTTAGGTGATTCTTGCTGTAAGAGAAACTTTTCAAAGACATAGTATTTCCTTTAATTTCAGAAGCATAAGTATCAAGTCAACCCAAGATTACATCAATTTTTATTTCAACAACTGCAGATGATAAAATATCCCAGAGCAGTTTTTATTTTTACACAGCAGGGTGTGACCTGTCAGTTTTATTTCACAGACTAAAGATTTGAAATTATTATGATGTGTTTTCCAGGTAGTTCTTTGTGGTGGGTCTGCTCGAATCCCAAAGCTACAGCAGCTGATCAAAGACATTTTCCCAACTGTGGAATTACTGAATTCAATTCCTCCAGATGAAGTTATTCCCATTGGTGCAGCCATAGAGGCAGGAATTCTGCTAGGGAAAGAGAATACCTTGTTAGAGGAAGATGCACTCATTGAGTGTTCTGCCAAAGATATTCTTCTTAAGGTAAGGCTAAAATTAGAATATTAGAAAATTTTACTGCTGTAGTGAATATGTAGCACTGATTATGTGTGATTGATGTTAGAGACACAGCATTGGTTTGTTATTACTTCTACAGATTTGCTAGAGATTAGCAGTGGTAACTTAGGTTACCACTGGTAAGTTATCATGGTAACTTAGGTTTATTGATAAAAAATTGACAGGAAAAACTGATTTTAAGGGGAGATAGATTGTATCTTTCCTATGTTGCAATAGCTGGATTTCTCATTTGTAGGAATGTCAGGGTTTTACTTGCTTGGATGGTAAATGTGACATAGGGAATGAAGCTTGGACTTATTTTCTTGTGGTGCATTGTTGTGACACTTCCAGCTCAATGAAGCACTTAAAGAAAAACATGAACTATATTCTTTTTATTCTTTTTTAAGGGAGTAGACGAGTCAGGGGCTGACAAATTCACAGTGCTGTTTCCATCAGGGACACCACTGCCAGCTCGAAGGCAGCACACCCTGCATGCCCCTGGGAACATTTCCTCTGTGTGCCTTGAGCTCTACGAGTCATTGGGCAAGAGTCCCATGAATGAAGAAGAGAAATTTGCACAGGTGAGTATGTGCACACTCCTGTGCACTTTTAACAGCAGCCTCCTGGGGAAAAAATGGAAACCAATTCCACCAATACCAGCATTTATTGTTAGGAAAATACAGTGACATGCATCTCTTTAGTATTGGTCTTTTAATTATTCTTCTGGACATGCAAAATATTGAAGTACTTTGTAAAGTACTGAAGTTTCCCTTTTGAATTCCTAAATGGCTGACAGGGTTTGACACTGGGCACTACTGTAATAAGATCACCTGGGATGAGAGATCTTTACCAGTTATTCCAGTCATACACAGATCCTTGAACATTTTAAAAATAAAACTGATGAAGGAAATGGTATAGCTAATATGTTGATTACTTTTTGATCTTCCTAGGTCGGACAGGATCTTGTTATTAAATATTGAATTTTATTTATCACAGTGGTAAGATGAAATGATTCTGTCAAGTGAGGGTTTAAAGTTGTTGTTTAGGAATCAGCCTACAGAGAGAACACAGCTTTTTTGTAAACAGTTATGATGTGCTTTCCTTGAAAAGCATCAGGGAAGGGGCAGATGTGTCTGAGATTGATGGAATATTTAAGAAGATTGTTATTCCACCTTAATTCTGCCCAAATATCTTTAAAGGAGGTAGGGAAGGGATGTTACCTAATAATTACAGTTCTGATTCTAAAGGACACTGTGGGAGTGGTACTTCAGCTATCTCAGGGATACATCCTGAACCAAAACACAAAAACAATAGTGCGAATAGCTAAAATGCATTTATTTTCACATCTTAGCTGTTGTGTCACTTCCTTTGAAGTGCTGAACAAGAACATGAAGAACCGACTATAATCAAACTTTCTTTTTTTTTACTAGATTGTACTCCAGGATTTAGATAAAAAGGAGGATGGCCTGCATGATATACTAACAGTTCTCACAATGAAAAGGTACCCAAAACACTTGTTCTGCTGTTTGCCCTGCTATGTCACATTTCTGGCAGTCTTTGCTTCTGTTACAGAGTATTTAATTCTTTATTTTTTGAGAAATTCCAGCATTTTTTGGTTACAGGGCTGTACAGTCCTAGCAGGAGTAAATTCTGTAGAAATGTGGGTTTTCTGCAGTACCTTTGGTGCTGTCATTGTTTGATTCTTAAAGAAGCAAAGCTTAATACAACTGTGTAGATCATTTTTAGCAACTTCTGAACTGTTGATCAGTTTGACCATGCATGAGAGCAGTCAGGGTCTGAGACTTCCTCTGGAAGTGGGTTAGGGAGCTTTGCTGAATGCCCACACTCTTGGGAAAAACTGAAGGGGGTTTTGTCTTTTTTAGTATGAAGGATTGTAGAATTTGCAGTGGCTCTGTCCTTTCAGAGGCAGGGTTGTTAAACAGAGAAACAGTGCCACAGGAAATTTCTACTTGCTGTTTAAGTTTCAAAATACTTCATTTTCTTATGTTAGCTATCGGGTGTATAATAAAAATCGGCCTATTAATAGACCTCACCCAAAATGCCTGGTTTGTCATACAGAGATTTATACTGAGCACTGATAAGGAAAACATTTTGGGGATTATAGATGCAACTCTGTCATGCAGAAAATCATCATATTTTGGAAGGAGGTTTAAGGAATATTTAGGGATAAAGGGGAGAAGAAGTTTAGTAGAAAACATCTATTTGTACCTAAATTTATTTTGTGTGACTGTATGCCTAGCTGAAGTAAGGCATACAGTCACACAAAATAAATTTAGGTACAAATATTGTTTCTAAAGTCTTGAATTTTGACAATTAAGGTTTTCCTTGTTGAAGGAGATCCTTGGAATTTAAAGACTATTTACACTTCAAAAGTCAAGTTCTCATGCTATGACAAGAAATGTTTATCAATCCACTGCTGTTACTCAGCACTCACAAGAAATATTTTGAATAATATTACCACATATTCTATTTAGAAACCTGTACAAAATAAATTAAATTGCAGTATTTAACTGTGTTCTTTGATTAATTCCAACATATGTAGAGAAGATAGATGCTTTAAGGACAAGAAGTGGATATATAAACAATGACTAAATTAAACTTAAATTTCATAAACCCATTTAATCTGTGTTGAAGCGTGTTTGTCCCTGGATATTTTGATGCTGATCTATCATCCTTCCCTCAGTGTGAAGACTTGTTTATCCTCTCTGGCACATGCAGTAACATAGTAAGTGTGGTGTTGAGATAATCCTAAACATAACTCTCTTTTATCTAGGGATGGGTCCTTGCACGTCACCTGCACAGATCAAGATTCTGGAAAGTGTGAAATCATCACTGTTGAAGTGGCATCATAGGCCACTTTGGAAGGCAACGTTTTTCTAACTTGATTTTTGTCTCTTACTGGCTTTTCTGCCAAAGCAGTGACTCTCTGTGATGTCTCTCATGATGTAATAAACTGAAATGCCACCAAGTTATTTTGCCACCAAGTCTGTTTAGAGTGTGGTGCAAAATGTTAGTCAAGACATGTGAACGGCAGATTGTTGAATTATCAGCACTTGGTGTACAAAATACAAAGCACAAATGCCTGTGGTTCAGCAACAAGCATATTACATAGTTTGAAGATTTTTCTTGACTAATCAGGTCTTGTACCCATTCAGCCAGTGCATCTGTGGCTTCAGTAGTATAGCTTTGAACCTGAGATGGAGACTGGTGAAAATCCACTCATTTTATACCAGAATCCTGTGTGGTCTTGATATTGCCCAAAACCATGAAGGTGGAGCTCATTTGTGCTGGCCTCTTGAGCAGATGAATTTATTTTTTTTTTAAACTTTTTTTCTGTAAAATGGTTTTGTCATATTACCTGAGAAATGTAAGACTTAAGTGTGCTTATTTGTATGTTATTAAAAAATACATTTTTTATGCAGATCCTGACAATCTCCATAATGTGTGGTTTTAAATCTGTATTGTCATACATTTGTGTGGGTATAAGCTGGCAGGTTTTTTCAATAACGAGATGGAGCAGGCAAGTGTGGTTATGGAATTTGAGGGTCTCAGCCTAAAGTGCAGTTAAGGGACAACAATTCAGTGCTTACAACAGTGTATTACCTTGTAAAACACTGAAAGTGTCACAGAGGAGCCTCAAAAATTAAGAGAACACAGCAAGGGATCCCAGTCTGGGTTTGCAGAGGGCTGTATTCCATTACCTGCCTGCTAGGAACCTTCAGTGGTTCCCTAGGAAAAAGAGCCCCAGGATAAGAGGTTACTAACTCAGCTGTGACAGGGGAGTTTGGGTGGGACAATGGGAGGAATTTCTTCCCATTAAAGGTGATTAGACATTGGAATGGGCTGCCCGAGGGCGGTAGTGAGTGTTTAATTAACACCCTGAGGCGTTTAAGGAAGGCCTGGACGTGGCACTCAGTGCTATGGTCTGGTTGCCAGGCTGGTGTTTGGTCATAGGTGGGACTTGATGATCTCAGAGGCCTTTTGTAAACTTATCGATTCTGTGATTCTGCCGAAGCTACATTAATAGTTAACACCGCGTCTGAGGAGTGAGGGTAAGGCCGGGACCATTCCTCCGAGGTTCTTTTCAGCTCTGCAGCTGAGGGCCGCGGGAAAGAAGCTGCCTCGCGCTTCCCCGCCTGTCCCAGGCACTGCAGAGCTCAGTAAGAACAAAAGCAAAATGGCTTTAACTCTGTCCCGCTCCCTTTCAGCCGCTCTCCGGCCCCGTCCCTGCGGGGGCCCCTCACGGCAGAGGCGGGAAAGGGGAGGGCGGGCGGAGCCGCGCGCGCGCCCGGGCCGCCCTCTGCGCCCCGCTCCCTTCCGGCGGGGGGCGGAGTCGGCGCGGGCCCCCCGCACCCCCCAACATGGAGGGCTGGCGAGGAGGTGAGGGGGGAGCGGGCTGGGGACGCGGCCGCCTGGGGCTCTGCGGCCGCCCGGGCTCTGGGGGACCGGGACGGACCGGGGGGAAGGACGGGTGGGGAAGCTGCTGCTCGCTTTCGGCTGTGGGAGCCGCTAGCGGTTCCCGTTCGCCCGGCTCTGTCAGGACCGTTCCCACCGCCACAGAGCCCCGGCGGGCAGGGAGGGGAGGGCTGGGGGTCCTGCCCGCTGCCCTGAGGATCCTGCCCGCTGCCCTGGGGGAGCTGTGCGAGGAGGGCGGGAGGTGCCTGGGGTAACCCTGGAAGCGGGGGTGGGACGCGGGGAAAGGCGCTGGATCCCGGTGCGGCCGCGGGAAAGGCACCGCCGCCCCCTCCTGAGCCCTGTGAGCTGCGCCGGGGCCGGGGCGGGAGAGCCCCGCGGAGCCCCGGGGAGAGGCGGGCGCGGCCCTGCACCGGCGGCTCCCGCTCTGGACTTCATCCCGCGCCTCGATCCCGGTGTTTCCCGGGCGCTGGCGGGAACGTCTCGTCCCTCTAAATCCGCTTCGCTGACCCGGCACTCGCGATCCTGCCCGATAAGGGCTGTGGGTCTCTATCTCCTCGTCCGGTCGCCATGGTTGCATCGCAAGTACTCAGCTGCGCCTGACTACAGAAATTTGGCGGTCTTGTTAAAGAATGGAGGTTTCCTGCTTGCCGGAATTCAGTTGTGCGATGCGGTAATTGTAGAAAAATTGCTGGTGCTTAGTGTATCTTTCACCTGTGGAAGTCTCTGCCCTCCAAAATGTTTGTTTTTCTTTGGATGCGTACGTACTATACAGAATAAAGGTGCAGGGAGGGAATCATGAATGTGTTTCACTTGACCCGGTAGAGAAGGGTTGAGTTGGAGACGCTGCAGTTGTTGTACAGGAGACTCGTGGACTGCTGTCACAAATGGTAATGTGGGGACTCTGGGATGAGGCATAATGATTTCAATTTAGCTGAGACATTAAATAGGATTCTTTACCAATTTTCTTATTGTAGCCTGGTATGTGCCATGTCTAGCTTCACATGAGACCCTCCAAGAATTATGTAGGAAGGAAAATCTCACATGTAAATCCATTGGAATCACCAACAGGAGTCTAAAGAGTTATGAGGTGGAATATTTGTGTGACTACAAGGTAGAAGAGGTAAGAGAAACACAGACCAATTTGATCACTCTTTTAGCTGAAATTTGGAAGCAAGTAAAAGGTAGTTTTGTTCATAATATAAAGAATCAGATAGTGAGGACAAAGCTTTTGCTGGCATCAAATTAAATATATTTTGAACTTTAAACTGCAAACAGAAAGTGCTGTAAAGTGCTACTTTCAGTATGTGCAAGGAAGAACTTTTCCTGAAATTACAGTCATTTAGAATATGAAATGTTTCACCTTTGTGTATCTGATGCTGATGCTTTAGGGTGGTAGCTCAGTATGAGTTATGATGTCTCTCCTTTATTTACAGACAACCATGTGTATTTCTGTCTTGATTCTTTTAGTCTGTTCAATGAAGAATTAGGGCCACGTGCTGCAAATGGATTCCTGTGAAATTCAGTCTCAGGGTTTGCCCTTGTTACAGTTATTTGTCCTTTTTAAATAAGTACAAAATGAATGCTGCTTCATTGTAAATACAATCTTACACTTATCAAATTAAATAGTGTTCTGGGAGGATGGTTGATATGACCAATAGTGGGGTTTAGACCTTTTTTTGCTACGTTTTGCATTTTTTTTTGTTCTGTTTGTGATACGACTGCATTCTGCTTGTGCATACGAGTCATACAGCGAGTTAGCACAACTTACCCTGCCTTGACAAACTGGCCTCCTCCTCCAGGTATGCTGTCAGCAATCAGAGTTCATCCCAGCTTTTGATTTCTTTGTCCCTAGAGACAATTTGTAAAGTATGCAAAGTTGTGCTAGAAGTTAATTTGCAGACAAACTGATTTTTCCCTTTCTCCCCAACTGTAATTTTTATGGGGACATCAAGGCCTTCTGCCCCGTGTGCTGATCCTTAAGTCCAGAGCTCTTGTGTTTGTGTTGTTCTGTGATGGTGGATTTCAGCAACATGAGCTCTGGCTAAATCTGTATCTGTTTCTGTATTTCAAGGGCAAAGCATACTATCTTGTGAAATGGAAAGGATGGCCAGAATCTTCAAATACTTGGGAACCTCGGAAGCATCTGAACTGCCCTCTGCTTATTCAGAACTTTCTTAGAGACAAGAATGAGTACTTGTCTCGGGGGAGAGGAGGCAAAGCAATGAAACTGAGAAACCATGTTAAAACTCTGAAACCTGCAATTGCAGATTATGTGGTAAAGAAGGCTAAACAAAGAATAGCTCTGCAGAGGTGGACAGAAGAACTCAACAGGAAAAAGAATCACAAAGCAATGATTCTGGTAGAAAACACCGTGGATCTTGAAGGCCCTCCTTTAGACTTCTACTACATCAATGAGTATAAACCTGCTCCAGGAATAAATGTGCTCAATGGAATAACAACTGGCTGTGAGTGTGCTGACTGCCCTGCTGAGAAGTGCTGTCCAAAGGAGGCTGGCTTTATTTTGGCTTACAATAAACGTAAGAAATTGAAAATCCAGCCTGGCTTGCCCATCTATGAGTGCAATTCATATTGTAGGTGTGGGCCTGACTGCCCCAATAGGATTGTGCAGAAAGGGACCCCATATTCCCTCTGCATCTTCAGAACCAACAATGGCCGTGGCTGGGGAGTAAAAACCCTCCAGAAAATTAAAACCAACAGTTTTGTGATGGAGTATGTTGGAGAGGTAGGTATGTATTTATCTCATAGGGGTGAATTACCTACAGTCAAGGAAATGTTAGATAAAATCTTCATGAGCTTTCTCTCAGTTTCACACTTCTTGACTACTTCACCCAGAGGGTGGTCAGACACTGGACCAGGCTCTCCAGGGAGGTGATCATGGCAACAAGCTTGGCAGGGTTCTTGGAATGTTTGGACAATAAGGCACATGGTGTGATTCCTGGGGATGTCCTGGGCAGGGCCAGGACTTGGTGATCCTGGTGGGACTCTTCCAACTTGGGATACTCTGTGATTCTACTGTATAATAGATCAGTCTGTTTTGAGTAGAGAGAGAAAGGGACATTCAAGTTGACAGCAAAATTATGTTGTCTAGAACATTCCTTCATTCCAGAGCAGTTGTAAAAGGTCAAAAGTAAAGAGAATATTTATCTCATGTGGCACTAAAGAATTATTTTAGACACATGCCCTAATAGTATTTCTAAAGGCAAATCCTTAATTTCTTTCATGGCAATCATCTTTTTTCATTCTTCCCTGATCATCTTTTTTGTAGTTTTTTGCCATTCCCAAAGCACAGTTGTTTTGAAACTCCCTGCACAGACTTTCAGTCCCTTTTGTTTTGTCTGCCCTTCTAAGGTAGTATTTCCAAGCATATTTATTGCTTTTGATTAACAGCAAGAATAACATTCATAGTACAGACATTATCTGCTTATTCAATCTCATACTATTTCAAAGAGAACTTTTATGTTATAAAATACAGACCTTGAGCTACTCTTGAGGTTTTGGATTGCCCTGTGTTTGTGTGTTTCAGCCTCTGCTCTGTTCCAGAGCTCTTCACACCCACAGTTCCTGGCAGCCTCTCTGTTGCACTGTGTTTCATTTCTACCACAAATCTGCCTTGCTACTATGTTGACTCAAAGTATTTCCTTCTGTCCCTTTGTACAATGTTTATGGTATTTAGTAGATTTCCCCCGTGCTTCCTGCCCCAAAGCTTCTTCTCATGTTCATCCATTTCCTTTAAATATACAAAAGGTCATGCACTCCATTCACTGAAAGGTGATTCTGTGATTTTATTGCTTAAAGAAAAGAGTGTGTATTTACTGTTTCACCTGAATCTACTTAATATCTACTGCTTACTTCTCAAATCTCATCTGTCAGATTTTAGAGGGATTTATTGTCCCATTCCATCACATTTTGTATCTCTCTTGCTGCAAAATTATGATTTCTTTGCTGAATCTGTACAACAGAATGTGTTTAATGTGACAGGCTGCAGATGAAGTTGTTGAAGCTGTTTCATCTGTCAACAGTGACACACTCATCTAATTGAATAGATTGAGCTTTGTGATGTGTCTGAGCTGCAGTGAATAGGATCTTTCATTGCAGTCAAAAATAGCAGGAAGAGATGCTTCTGGAAAGAGAGGGAATGAATATCAGGCTGTAAATGTGGCTGGGTTTTAAAGACTGATACCTGTGGATCATCTTTGCAAAGGAAAAATGTTGAATCTTGGTTTTGTGTGAAGTAAACGAGGATTTCTGGATCTAATGGAAAAAGTGTGTATATAGAAGCTTCAGTAAAAACAGCTGATTGTATAATCATCATCAGAATTATTAGTAGAGGGTGCTGATATGGTTTTTTTTTCCAGAGACAAGGTAGTGCTGTGCATCAGCTGTAGACAAATTGCACCCAGAGAAGCCTCAGTCAAAAATAATTAGTTCAGCTGTATGTACTCTTATGTATTCTTCATTCATAAGATGAAATGCTCTTTCAACATCATAAACTTACTGTGTATTTTTTCTAACTTGATTATGATTTTTGTTTTGATTTGGTAATAATTAATAACATGATGCAGGTTTCTTTATTCCTTTTTTTTTTTTTTTTAGGTGATTACAAGTGAGGAAGCAGAGAGACGAGGCCAGTTCTATGACAACCAGGGAAATACATACTTGTTTGATTTGGACTATGACTCAGATGAATTTACAGTAGATGCAGCTCGATATGGAAATGTGTCCCACTTTGTGAACCACAGTGTAAGACTTTGTTTTGTATACTAAGAATTTGGAGAATTATTCCAATTGTGCTAGAAATGTCTTCTAATGTAAACATTTCCTTACTGTATTCACAGTTTTTCTGGAGTAGTTTGCTTCATGCCAGCACAGTCCAGTTAATCAGATGATGTAATAAATAGAACAGAATATTGGGCCTTACTTGGACTGACACTGCCTACAAAAATCTGGGGCAGAGATGCTGCCTGAAGTGGACATCCTATAGGATTGAAGTTTTCTCTGAATCAGCTGGTTCTAGACAACCAAAATAGGGTTGGTTTGGGTGTGTTTTTTCTGAGTACCTGAAATACTTAACATGTGACAGTTCCTTAATGAAATTAGCTAGGAGTCAGAGATGACAGGAATTGATGTGTTATTTTGTAGCTGGGCAGGATGGAATGTTACTCTGAAGTTCATCCTGCAAACTTGGTAGAGGAAAAAAGAGAAAATTCCTGTGCTTTCCTAGGCATCTACAGAAGAGAAATATAATTTTTCCTCCTAATGTAAATTTGCAGAGAACTCAAAAGTAAATTTTCACAAGCAGTTTTTGTAGTGTTTTGTTGAGGTTCGACTGAAGTAACTAAAGCAAGAAAGCCGAGCTGCATTTGTAAGGATTCCTGAACTAAAAATTATTATTTTTTACTAATCCAGTGTTTGTGAGGTATGCAGTCAGTATTCTACAGATACAGAAAATTCATGTCTTCAGGTCTGTGAGATGATGATATTTGTATTTCATGCAGTCTTGCCAGGGAGAAGGATGAAGGAGAGTTTTAGGTACAGACAGTTGCTCTTCACTTTTGCAAATGGGAGTGAAGTATTCTCAATCTTCAGTGTAAATTTAGATGTCTGTAACTTCACTTCTGATTCTTTAATCTGTGAAATATTTCACTGCTAAATAATAAAAAAGCATTCAGAATTCAACAGTCTCAGGGGCAACTGATTTTTGACACTTAATCCAGACAAAATGAGGAAGTGGTTTCTAGTTCCAGCTTAGTGACCTTCACCCTCCTCCTAGCTCCCAGACCATGGCAGGGAATTCAGAAGCCAAGCAGGTTTGCAGTTTACAGTAGAAATTCCTGCATAGTATGGAGATGTTATCTCTGGCCTGAAGTAGTGCTTAAACATCACTACAGAGCAGTGAGTTTGTGGGGCTTGAAACACTCGGTTGTTCTTAGTTTTCTTTCAACTTTAATTCTCTTTATGGGTTTTGTTGGTACATACTAGTTCTGAATGTTGGCCTACGTTGGCCTAGAGTAGGCTCTAATTATTTTGTCACCTTTTTTGTTGTCACCTTTGAAGGTGCCACTTTTTATAGGCTGTTGCATATCAGTGTAGTCTGCACATTGTGCAAAGGTTGCCTTCCTGGAAGGACTTAAATCTGAGCTACGAATTATTATTCCATTATTTCAATTTGTTGATTTCAGAAGATAATTGCAGATTTCACTCATTCTTTCTTTGCTGTGAACTTAGTTTATTTAAACACTTCAGTGATATTAAATGTTATTTTTTCTAAACAGAAACTGCATTAATTTTTGCTTACAGTGTGATCCAAATCTTCAAGTCTTCAATGTGTTCATTGATAACCTCGACTTGCGTCTTCCCCGAATAGCGCTGTTCTCTACCCGGACCATCAAGGCTGGAGAAGAGCTGACCTTTGACTATCAGATGAAAGGTCTGCACATTTTAACATGGTTCTTGTGGAAGTTTTGGGGTGCTGGTGGGTTTTACTGCAGCCTGGATGATGGTAGCATTTAGCTCAGGCACAGCTTTTGATAACATGGCTCTGGCTTTCAGAACAGTCGTTGCTCATGATGTGTAGTGCAGAGAGGAGCACACCCAGAAGCTTTGTCTGCATCTCTAGTGCACTGCCTCCCTCAGTGCTTCTAGCACATCAGGGATTGTGTCTGGTGAAGAAAATGATTTTGAAGCTTTGTCCCAGGTATGCTCAAAGGAATGGTCAGGCTGCTCTTAAATAAAGCTTTCCTTTATTCAAATCAGCATTTCAGGTAAACTACTTTCTAGGTAGTTACTAAGGTAGTTGTAACAGCTCAGCAGCATGAGGCACCATAGGTTTGTCTTTGAATTCTGGTGTCCTCTAGGCCTCAGTTGTGGATGTGAGTTCTATGGAACAGCTGTTTCAGATGGGATAGAGTTAATTTCTTCTCAGTAGCTGGTACAGTGCTGTGGTTTAGACTCAGTATGAGAATAGTGTTGATAATTCACTGATGTTTTCTTAAATCAAGGACTTTTTTGTGTCTGAGGTTTTACCAGTGAGGAGGTACTCAAAAAAATGTAAAAAACCATAAAATCTGGTAGGAAGCATAGACAGATGAACTGGTCAGAGAGATATTCCATGCCAGGGAATGTCATGGCCAGTGTAGAAACTGGGGAGATACCCAGAAGGGGCTGATCAGAGTTCAGGGATGGCCTCTGAGCATCAATGAGCCAAAGGTCAGCAACTGTGTGTGCATCACTCATGTTTGGTTTTTTCTTTTACAATTACTGCTACTCCTAATAGTAATAATCAGTATCAGCATGATCAGAACATCATAATTATTACAATATTTTACTCTTTCAATTATTAAACTGTTCTTATCTCAACCTACAAGTTTTACTTTTGGTTCTCCCTGCTCTGCTAGGGTGGCAGTGAGCAAGTGTCTGCATGGTGTTTCATTGCCATCTGGGCTTAAAAACCCACACTGCCAAACTGATCTTGAATGTTAAAACTCCTCTTTCCCTCTGCTTGTGACACTGACATTGAAGGCCAGCTGCACTCTTAGCTGATCCATGTGGATACCGGGGGGGTACAAAGATCAAGTCTGAGTTTTGGATTCTGATGTGTATGCCAGGCGTTGTACGAGCAGCTGTAACGAGGGTGTCAGTGGAATCTGAGTGAGTTCACACACAGCTCTTTGAACTGGGCTGTTAGAAAGCCTTTAGAAGCTGTTTGAATACTGGGCATGATCTTGGTCTGTCCTTTAGAGCTTTCTTCCTTGTGTTCATCTGTGTTGCAGGTTCAATAGATCTGACTTCGGACTCTGCTGAAGGTCTTAGCCCATCCAAAAAGAGCATCAGAACTGTCTGTAAATGTGGAGCCATGTGTTGCAGAGGTTATCTCAACTGAGTTCGGGTATCCAAAGTCACAAATATTTTGTTCTTTTTTTTAATGTGTTTTAAGAAGACTCTTCTTTCACACATATATTCAAGTATTCTTACATCTAATCTAAATAAGGATGATGAAAACAAGGTATTGTGTTTGTGATTGAAATGGCATTGGCCAAAGAAAGAGATTGTAGTGTTTCAAGCCAATACAGAACTGCTAAAGGGGATTAAAATTCTAGAGCAGTTGTTTAGGAAGCTGTAAAATGGATGCAAAGAAAACTAAAATGTACCTTGATTTGAATATTCCTAGAATCATAGAATGATCTGGATTGGAAGGGACCCTCAAGGGTCATCATGTCCAACTCTTAACCCTGTACAGGACATCCCCAGGAGTCACCCCATGTGCCTGAGAGCATTGTCCAAACACTTCTTGAGCTCTGCCATGCTCAGTGCTGTGACCACTGCCCTGGGGAGCCTCTTCCAGTGCCCAACCACCCTCTGGGGGAAAAACCTTTTCCTAATATCCAATCTAAACCTCCTGTGACTCAGCTTCAAGCTACGTGATTTCTATACCTTGAGAAGTCAGGAGGCATTTGATTTGAATTCTAAATCTTAGTTGACAATTCTTTTGCTTTTTTTTATATAAAGAAAAGCTTGAAGATCTTAGCAATAACATTTATGGCACCAGGGTGAGAGATTAAGGAGAGCCAGTGTATAAATAAAGGTTCACAGGAGTGCAAATTGTAAAATGTCCATGGAATTCCATGCAAAGGAAGTCATTGCAGAAAGAAAATTAGAGAGGCCAAAGCTTCATTAAAACTTAACCTGGCCACTTCTTTAAAGGATAGTAAAGCTGTATTTATAAATACATTAATAGGAAAAGGAGGGGCAAGGAAAACCTCCATTCTTTGTTGACACAGTGAGGGAATATGGCTACCAAAGATGAGGACAAGGCTGAGGTACTTAACTTACACCTTCTTGCCTCAGTTTTCAGCATTAGGACAGTTGTTCTGTCCTCAGGACAACTGGCCTCCTGAGCTGGAGTAGAACAGTCCCCCTGTAATCCAGGAGGAGGCAGCCAGAGGCTTGCTGAGTCACTTAGATGCTCATAACTCCATGGATCCATCCTAGGGTGATGAGGGAGCTGCAGATGAGCTCACCAAGCCACTCCATCATGTACCTGGAGAAAAGGAGGCTCAGGGCTCACCTCATCTCTCTCCACAACTCCCTGACAGGAGGGTGTAGCCAGGTGAGGGTCAGTCTCCCAGGGACCCAGCAATAGGACAAGGAGACACAGTCTCCAGGTGTGCTGGGGGGTGGTTAGGTTGGAAATTAGGAAAGATTTCTTCACAGAAGGGGTGATAGGACACTGGAATGGGCTGCTTAGAGAGCAGCATCCTGAAGGTGTTTTAAAAAAGGGTGGATGTGGCACTCAGTGCCATGGTCTGGTTGACAAGATGGTGTTTGGTCATAGGTTGGACTTGATGATCTCAGAAGCCTTTTCCAGCCTCATTGATTCTGTGATTCTGTAATTGGTATTAACAGATCCCAAGTGTAAAACTTGAACTTCTTAGCTGATGTTATGTAGAATGTTCTCAGTTATGCTCTGATTTTTAGTTAGGATTCTATAGGAGGACTGCAGTTCCACAGAGCATTTGTAAATATGGAATTGTCAGAAGTAACATTTGCTGTTTGTTTTCATTACAGAAATTTGGCAGGCGTGGCTGAAACAAGTTGCTGGCTACAGTTTGGAAATAGATAGCAAAAGGTTAAGGAGAGCAGCCCATTGTCTAACAAAGCCAGTGCAGTGTGGAGATATGGTCTGTTATCTGTTAGGTGTAAAAGAGCCCTGGGATTGATGTATATTCACAACTGGTTTTGGTTAAACTTTTACATACTGTGTCTTTTTTACCTAGTGACAAACTTCTAAGATAGTAGGCTTGTATTTTCTGGTTGCAAAAATGTTAACTTCAGTGAAGTTAGACTAGGGGTGAGTATACCCATTTGCTGTAGACATTTGTAAGATGTTCTTGAATGTAAAGGCTGAGAAATGTGCTGTTCTTCAGCTGCTCGAGTCATCTTTTTTTTCCTGATCATCTTAAAGTTGTCTCAATCTATTCATAACATATGCTAAGTTTTGCTTGGCTTCAGAACCACTGAAGAGCAGTTGAGGTGGGTGATGAGTGGAGTTACAGCCAAGGTCCATGCTCTAGGAATGATCCACACACTTTTTTCTCATGGATTCAGAGCTTGTAAAACTTGCATATTGCTTACCAGTCATGTAAATGTTGACAGGGTCAGGCAGAATAATGTTGCTCCATAAATGGATGCTCCATAGCTGGATGCTGGCTATGTATCCTAGGTCAGCTAGTTACCTTTATAAGGTGCACAGCTGTTGGCTCAGGTGAATGAAGTCAAGTACCGAGCATGTAACTGTTTACTTAATTTGTTAGAAAATGCCTTAAATTTCATGTTAATTGTTAGCACTTCAAAAGGAACATTTCAAGGTTGTTTCTTAAGAAGCACAGTTGCATTTGTACTGAAGATCTGGCTCTTTGGCAGCAAATGACATTTTAAATGCTACTAGCCAAAATCAGTTTTACACTTTTGGTGAAGAGCATGGGCTGCTGGAAATGCTGTGTGAGTTTTGTAATCTACAATACAGAGATACACGTTGAAATAGAGACTTTATATTGCTTAATGAATAGGAGGAAGTTTGCTTAGATTTAAAAGTATTTGATGTGATCAGGCTAACCTGTATCCACAGTTGATAAATGCTGAATCTCGTCAGTTTTTATCATGCCATATCTCTAATGAATTTTTTTTTAAATTTAAAGTTTTAAGTGGAATGTGGAGCTTTAACATCAGCAAACTGCAGATGATCTTGCATCGTTTGGAGTCGTTAGTGCTTTCCCTTGCATGTCGCTCAAGCGAGCAGTGCATTCCACGTGGATGGAATGTGCAGGCTCCAGCCCTTAGCCCGCAGCCCGCGCTGTCCCTGCAGGCTGGAGGCTGCAGGACGTGGATTCCCTCCTCCAGCCCCGCCTGTGCCGCGGGCACGGGGCAGGCCCCAGGCTCTGTGTCCCCCATGCCCAGCCTGGTTTAATTATTGCAAAGAGATGCATTTTAGAAGGTAACAGCTGTGGCAGTTGGACTGGAGGGCAGTGTCTGCCTTTTCCAGAGGCACAGAATGTTATCACCAGCACTGGAATAACGCTGCTGTTTGTTAAGGATGTGTGTGTTATCTTCTGCCATAAATAAAGAACTGTTCATTTGTGTTCTGGGAGGTAGCAGTATTTTGTATTTATTTGAAGGAAACCCATGGATCCCGTTTCCAACAGAAGAGCCTTGAACAGTATTTTATATTTATGTATTCACAGTGTATTTGGATTGCAGTCAATGAATTAGCTTAATGGGACATTGTGTCACTTTTAAAACTCCTTTTACTGTTTTTATGAGTTTGGCAGAAAATTGCCAAATTGGAAATGGAGAAATAGCTGTTTTCAATTTCTTAGGGAAGCTAAACCAGCCCAGCTTCTGCCTTTGTTTTGCTTTGTGGTCCTTTGGCATTGTCATGGTCACCAATTCAGTCGTGTGTGTGCACTTCTTGGGGGCTGGTAACCTCTGGCCTGCCCTCCAGCTGTTCTTTTTTTGTTGGTTCTATTTTTTGTAGCAAAACTAAAGCTGCAAGATCACCTGTAAGAAAAGCTATTGTCTATTTATTTAATCTCCAAGTTAAGTCAATCTTTTGATTATTTTTAATGTATGTTTTAGGAACTGTATTAGAATATGCAGTTTGTAAGCTCAGGAACATTTTCTTTTCATACTGTGTCATCTCTAGTATTGCTGTCTTCCTATAGTTTTTGATAAAATAAATTAAATTTAGTTTTTCTCTTGTTGTTGTCATTTTTAAAAAAAATTAGCCTGTCAAAATTAGTTGTAGCATTTGCTTTAAGACTGCAACCTCTTAATTCCTGGCTTGTACCCAAATTTTCTAGGAGTGTAAGGATTCCAGCAGAGGGACCAGGAGGAAGTGATGTGTTTTCAGTTTAGGGCTGGTGAGAACTGCTATAAATTAACACTTGCCTAAACAGACTGGATTCCTGTATATTTGAGCATTCTTTTAAAGGCAGCCTTGAACTTACATGCACAGTTTCCAAATATTAAATGAACTAACACAAGAGGTTCTGTTTTGTCTGACTTTATTCACAGAGGTAGTTCCAACAGCAGTTCCACTCACTGAGGCTTGCTAAAAACACCCCAAAGTTGGTAGATCACATTTGGAATTTAGGTTAACAAATCCCACAAACAGCAGGAAAAGTGACAGTGGAGAAATACTGGCTCTTTAACATCCTTAGAATCATACACAGATTGTGGCAGTGCTTTGTCCCTCCTGCCTCTGTTCCCTGTGGCAGAATGCTGGTTGGTTTAACATTCACATGTCACTAAACATGGCACAACAACTGAAGGCACACTCAGAGGGGAGGGATGTTGTGCTAAATTATGTTTAATTCTTTGGGACTTAAGAACATTGATGGAAAAGCTCAGGGATTTTGAGATGACTTCTGTGGTTTAGATATTTTGTAGGCACTCTAGGAAAAACCTGAATTACATTTTTATGTTAGAAGCTAAGAATTTTGGCAGTTATCATGGCACATGTGCATGGAAAATGTATTGTCTTGATTTAAAACAGTGAAGTCTACAGAGTGTAGCAGAGGAGGTGAAGTTTTGTAGTACAAGAGCCTGTCTGGGACACCAGGTCACCTTCTGTGGCTGAGTTACCTGCCAGAGCAGGACAGGGCTGGTAACTTGAGAACCACAGGATTTTAAATTCTTCTGAAGAAATTCAGAACAAACCAGAACACAGAGGAAGTGATAACAAGTTGTTTGCAGTTGGAGGTGAAGCACAGACAGCACTCTGCAGTACCTAACTCAGGAGTTAAAGCTCAGTGTCAAGACAGACTTTTTGAAATGAACAATTTGGTTTAAAACAAATTAAAACCCCCTCACAACCTCAGTAATTCTCTAATCTGTTCTGCAGTTATTTTTAAAAATAACTGCAGTGTGTACTGATTAAGTTGTTATAATAATGATAAACAATGGTAATAGGGATTAAAGCCAAATTACAACTGCCTTGTTTGCATGGTCATTCATGGGTCTTCCTCCCCCCAGTTAACAGTGTGCTACTGTATTAAAACCTGAGATCACATAACAAAGGCAAACTCTTAGAGCTCATGACAAACACTAAATTTCATTTAGTGTCTTACCTTTAGTTTTGTCTGGTCCATTTTTTATCTACTTACAGTCCTGGAGAATTGAACCTTAGGAGGTAGAAGGCTTTTACTGTCCCTCCTGGGAATATTTCCTTTTCAGTATTTCATGGAAGGAACAGTAAAGGTACAAAGGCTGCAAATTCCTGGTTCTGACAGTAAGATACTTCTGAATAAAGCATGACTCAGCATAGCTGCAGACAGTAACCAGCAGGAAATAGAAAAATAATTCAGGTACTAATAGACATGCTGAGTATTACCACAAGGTAATCAGTTATACCTGCTCTCAGGAGACTTTCTTCTCACTGATTATGTTTTCACCTGCTGCAAGCTTCTTGTATAAATGGTGCAGTTTATCTGGCTGAGGTGCTTCAGCACCAGGAGTCAAGGGAATTTCAAAGTCAGAGGAGCTCTGGGAGTCCCTCAGCTCCAGGTCAGGAGTCCTGGAGCTGTCACTTATTTCTGCCAGCACATCCTGAATGTGGGCAGTGCCATCTTCTGCAGCTTTCTCACAGCCTTTGCTCTTCCAGCCACAGGCACCATCATGGGCACAAGGTCTGTCCTCACCTGGTGGCTGCCCCCTGCTGCTGTCCAGCTGAGTGTCCCTGGGACTGTCCTGCAGCACAGGCACCACTGCTCTGCTCCCACCTGTGCTGAGCTCCAGGGCACTTCTCTCCTGGGAGCTGATGAGCACTGTGTCCATCTGGCTGTCCCAGCCCTGGCTCCCCTGCTCTGAGATGTGTGTTGACTGAGAAGAATTTTGGGAGGAGATGTGTGTTGAGTCACTTACTCCATCTGAATCACTGAAGAGTGACTGGGACCCACCAGCATCTGCTGAAGAGGGGAGGTTGTCCTCATTTTCAGAGCTCTCCTCTAATTTATTACCTGTAAAAAATTCATCCCAGCAAGGGACGCTGGCATTAGACTCCTGCTGGTCACTTGTTACTCCATTGAAATTGGCTGTGGCATCTGGCTCATGGGAAAGAAATTGAACTGCATTTTTTTCAGGTTCTTCATCATCTTCTTCTTCTTCATCATCATCATCATTTGATTCTTCACAGTCCACAAAGTCTACCTTGAGGGAGTTGTAAGTTGTGGTCCCTCTGTAACTTTCTGTGCTCTCATTAATGTTTCCTGCAGAGTTTTCAGCCTGTCCTGTGCTAGAGGGCCTGCTCTCTCCTCTCTGCTGTTTTGGAATCTTAGGCCTTGTAGAAATTAATTCTGAATCAAAGAGATCATCTTCATCTGGCAAGAAACAAACAGAAAATCACTAAAAAAAGTTCACATCTCTGCTAAAATCTTATTGAGAGCAAAGTTTTAATAAAAATTCATTTAGTATAAATTGATGAAAATATTTTTTAACCCAGCTGGAGATTTTACAGGATGACATTGACAGTGTTTGCCTTGCCTTGTCTAGCATAGTGTCTGACAGAGACAGACCAAGCTTTCCTAGGGATGTTCTGGGAACGAACTCCATCCAAAAACTTACAGGGCTGTTGAGCATGCAGTACATTTTAAGACTGCAAACAAGTGTGTTTGCACACAGTTAGTGCTCTCTCATCCTCCTAAGTTCACATAATTTCTTTTTCTCCTTCCCAGCTGTTGCTTTGAACACACACCAGACTGTGGTGAACACCAAAGCTTTTGGCACCTCTGCTTGGTCTCAGACTTCCATTTAAGGTGCAGTAGCAGCAGCAGAACCTTTACCTGAATCAGATAATTCTCTCTTGTGGGGTCTCTTCAGGGTTCCTAAGGGCTTGTACCTGGGTTCCATGATTCTCCTGTATGACCTGCATAATGGCTTTAATCTGAAGGGAATGAGAAAAGCAGTTAATATTTAGAACTCAGCAGATGCTTTCAGGAGCAAAAGTAAATCCTTTAACTTGTTTTAAATACACTGCTCCATGCCTTTCATAGGCACTGCAGTAAAAATGTTAAAGCAAAGGCAGCAATACCTAGGGCAAAGTACTTGATTCATTGGTGAGCTTCAGCAGCTGAAAGGTAGAAATCTGTCCTTTCAATATTTACCTTAAAACATGTACAGTTTTTGGAAACTATCTTGTAGTTCCTTCCATACAGAAGACAAGCTGACAGGGTTCAAAAATCTGACTACAGTTTTATTCAGTGATAATTAAGTGGAAGTCTCCTTTCTTTCTAATGAGGAAAGGAAAAAGGAACAGGGATCTTTGTTCTGTCCAGATTGACACACCACAGCTCTCCTGCTCCCTGAGGGTGCTTTTTAAGCTGCCAACATTTACAGCAGCACAGCAGAACTGGCCTCTCTGCTGTGCAGGGGAGGAGTTCAAGTCCCCAGAAAAATCACCTTTAAAAGAAACTTCTGAGAAGTAGCAATGACAAATAGAAATGGGTCACAGAACAAAGTGAGATGAATCTGTATTCAGCTTCCTCCCAAACAGTTTACCAGCAGAAAAGCCTCTACACACAGACAGAAGTAGAACACAAACTCTGAGACTCAGCTCAACATAAATGTATGCTTCAGAAAGCCCAAGTCTGTGGGACTGAACATAGAAAGAAAATCTGAATTATCAGACAAGTAAAGCCAAGCCTGAGAGGCTGGGATTCAGGAGGGGAATTGTCCTTACAGGAACACAGTTTAGATCCCCTCCCTCCAGCAGCCTCTTGTCACTTACATTTCCATAACTTTGTCCTCTGTCCCACCCACTGGCAGCACATTGGGGTACACGTTCACAGGACAGATGTAGCTCAGGAAATCCTTGATCTGAATTCCAGAAAAGAAGAAGCAATTTAACAAATGACATCAACAGTTAAGAATGTCACTTAAAGGCAGCACTGATTCAAGCACATCCAAAAGTACTACTAGTGGTCCTTATGAAAAGACCAGTGCAGCCCATGACTCTGTCAAAGTGGGGATCTCTGGAGCAAGGACACAGGCCTGAAAGGATGCTGAGAACTCAGCCTCACCTAACAACTCACTGCAATTATCAATTACTACACAGGACCATCCCTGTCCCTGAAAGAAATGGCTGGGCACACCTGGAATGTGATCCAGTGGTTCCTTGTCCTTTTGTCCTTACTGCTGCTCATCTTCTCAAATACACATTTTTCTTACTGGAGTTCAAGTCTCCAGTTATGCAGATCAGGTATTCCTTTCCTATTGCTAAAGTCTCTCCTGAAGTACCCTGTAAAAGCCCATTATGACAAAACACTGTTTTTTCCAAGCCTTACTCTGTCATCTTCTAGATGATCTCCAGTAAATTTCTGCAGAAATTGTGTCTGGTTTGGGGCACTCCTGCTGAGCACTGGAAACACTTGCAGGCTGCAGTTAACACTGCTATCAGTACAGACAGCAGGGCTGTCCTGGGGTGACCCATAATGTTATTGCAATTTTGTATCTAGCAGTTCTTTACTGTTATTTTGTCCTGTTGCTGGTGCACTTGTTAGGAAATTCTTGTTTTTTCACTTCTATCTACTCCTGTTCATTCCTTACTGTTGGAAAGGGATTAGTTGAACTTGTGAAGAGAGACAACTTGTGTTCTCCTTTAAATTGTCTCAAACCAAGACAAGGACCCATCTCTTTTTGCATGTGGAGGTAGGAGTGTTAGAGTTACACTACCCCCCATATTCCACCAGCAAATTCCACACTGGGACCTCCATTTAAAATTCTCCATGGCAGTGCAAATTTAAATTTAACCAGGAGGTTAAAAACAGTACTGCCTTCCCCCATTTTGTAGTGCAAGACTTTGTGACAGTTCATTGTTAGCACTGATCCAGTTTCAGTTCAGTTTCTTAGGAGCAAGTGTTTTTTGAGCTGTATCAAGTCATGTTAAATGAAAGTGTGTGATTGTGGGGAGGATGCTGCCATGACCAATTTCCTTTTAGTCTTTTAACACAGGAAAAGGGGCAAGAGCAGCAGTCAGGTGAGAGAAAATTTGGTTTAAATATGTGGGCTGAGAAAAGAAGGCAAACCCACCCAAATCTAAGTCACAGTAGATAAACAACATATTGTAAACTAAAACTCCATGCTTTAAGCATTGCATAGTTACACAATAATCTAAAATAGAAAGGCAGTCAAAACAATTGCAGAAGTGACCTATACATTGAGAACAGAGAATAGGAAATAGGCTTGTAATCCTGCCCCACTTTAACAAGTTCCTCTGCAGCTATATTAAAATGAATTTCTCTGTCGTCAGCATTCAGAACTTCCTATCTCCTTACGTCTTATTACTGACAGGATTTTTTCTTATTATGATAAGTCATGTCATCCACTCCAGAATAATCAAAACCCTTTTACATTTTCTTAATCAATGTATGCTCAGTACTAGAAGTATACAAACCTCACTGTATGAAGAGTGGAAAGAGAAACAAGCTCTGTACGTTCTCTCCCCAGTCCTAAAAAAACAGAAGAGGCACAGAAATTAGGTAATTGCTCTTCATCCTGGTCAACAAACCAGCATAACTTACACTGAAATCCATTCTGGGATTCAATTATACACATATCAGGCAAGATACAAACCTGAAATAACAGGTTTCTGTGTGGCCCAGATGCTCACCTCACTATTACATTGGTTTTCTTTTTCCTTTCCCCAAACCACATTGTGGAGGGTTTGATGCTGATTACATGCAAGGGAGTTCCATTGAGACAAGTCATCCCACAGGGCAGTCTGTTCCCTCGGAAGCAGTCATCATCCTGTCCAATGGACATAAAATTAAGCTCAACAGTGACCTTTTTTACCCAGAAATTAAGTAGCATAGTATCTAGCCAAACAAGGTTCCTCACTCACTTTTAATTCCCTTGAAAGACCCTGTCACACCTTGGTTCTTTAGTGCAGCTGGCAAAGTGAATCAGTCAGAGATCAATGCCCCAGTGTGCCATCTCAGGTTCTACCTGTGTTCCTCCAAACTGGAGCCCCCAGCCTGAGAGACATCCTGGAAATGGATGGCCACATGCTAAAGCCACACAGGGACCATCTGAGCTGCTTTTGATACACTGAAATGGGCAACACCTGATTGATCTACTCAGCTGCTTGTTCACTTCACTTAAAAACAATTTTCAGGCTTCAAATACAATTAAATTACTTCTAGTATAAGCTAATATATTTTTCCCTTTTTTTTTCTTAAAAAAAAACCAAAACAAAACAACTTCAACCTACTAACTGAGGTTTTCACTCTGCTTAACATTAAGTCACCATTTCACCAGTGTTCATTAACCCAAGAGGCCCCAGACTCCAGCACCTATAACCACATTTTCACAGCAAGGTCAGGGGAGGCTTTGCAGAAGGAACGCACCCGAGGATGCCGGCAGGCGTGGATCTGCGTGCGCTGGTCTGTGGTAACGTGGCACAGGATTTCTGGCATGTTCCTGAACATATCAAGTTTGTTTGTGTGCACCTGGAGAAAGCCAGAGTTTACTCTTTGTTAGTGGTTGCCAGACTGCAGCTGGAGCAGCTGTATAGATGTGATTCTGCTCTGCCCAAATGCTGGCAGGTATTGAAGTTATTGCTCCCAATAATGTCCAAGCAGAGACGTGTCAGCCAAAACTTGGACATCTAGAACAAGTAGAATATATTACCTATACTAAAGAAGGATGAATACTCATGAGAAAATCAGAATATATATACTATTAATGCTGGATGCAAATGACTTTTATCATGCACAAAATAAAAGGGAGTGAGGTAAACACTGAGCTTGAAAACTGGGAATTAACTTCTCTTTGGAAAGTCCAGATGTTCCAGGCTCAAGTCAACCAGTTACCTCATTCTGATCACAACTGCACTTTTCAAGGGAAGTTAATGAAACAGGCATAACTGTGACCTAGAGCAGCCTCTGAACAGCCATTGGCAGCTCAGTGCTGCCCACAATCATCACTGAGGATCTGCTCCAAAGCAGCAATTAGGGAAACATTACCTTGATTCCAAGTTCCTCGCTAAGGTTTATGAATAAATACTCATATCCATAAGCAGCTTTGCAGTTCAGCCACACAACATGATTACGAGACAGTGAGGTCCAGCTTCGCACCAACTCCAAGATCCCATTTAAACATTCCTCCTGAAAAGTGTGCAAAGTGCAGTCAATTACCTTGGAAGATACTTCCAAAGTGCTGGGATTTAGTAATGCAAAATGGCTTTGCCTTGTAAGACCTTCCTAACAAATGGGCAGTTAATTAATTAACACTTTTAAGGGCCTTTCTTCTCACAATTTATTAGACTCACCCGGCTTGGTATGTGATAAAATTTGGGATCACAAAAAGTAGTGTCCAAATACACACTCTGGATGTCTTTTACCCTGGAGGATAGAAATGTGATATCAGAGTAAACATTTTACCACAGTGCTAAGACACACCACTTCCTCTCTCTACAAAAGGAGGTAATTCAACCTCTTCATTACAAAGAATACGTCAAAGGAGGCTTGTAACTGCAGTATTGCAATTATATTTAATCTAGACTAAAAAACGTGGAAAAAAATGAATACCTAGCCAAATTGCCCATGCCATATGATCTTTTTTTCTTTTTATATCCCACAAATAACTCACCTGGTCCCTGAATGCAAAAGCTCCATTCTGGCTGCTTCTCCTTTTGCAAGCCTGAAATCCCCAGTGTACAACACAGTGCCATTCTCACCTTCAAACAGAAACCTGCAGACAGCAACATTTGGGTCAAAGTCCTCATTAAATACCAGGTGAGGAAACATTTAAAGTGTTGAAAGGACATACATGACTGAACCTGGACAGTGACCAGCTGGCAGAAGTGTCACCACCACATCTTCTTTCTGGAAGAGAGGGGTTAGCATTATTTTCAGACTGTAGTGAGCACTACCAGTACTTTTGTCAGCACAGTGAGAGCAATGCATCACTCCCCACAGCCTCCTGCAGCATTTAGCATTGCTTTAAAAGCAGAGAGTCTCTTCACACTGCAGCCACCATCCTGTCATGGCAGAATTGTATGGTGCTTATAAAGCAAGTTGGACAGAAGACAGTTCTGCATACTTGGTAAGCAATAACAGAATAGTTTGGGTTGGAAGGGGCCTCTAAAGTTCATCCAGTCCAACTCCCCTGCAATAAGCAGGGACATCTTCAACGAGATCAGACTGCTCAGAGACTCATCCTGACCTTGAATGTTTCATTGTAAAATGCTTCTTCCTTCTATCTAGTCTGAATCCAGCCTTTTTTTAGTTTGGAACTGCCACCCCTTTTTCTGTCACTACAGAGAGGAGGGGCACATACATTTTAAAATAGCTTGTGCACCTCAGATGCTGCAGCTGTGTTTCCTGTACTCATGTAAACAGCATTGCTGCCCATGACTGACATGAAGCTTTTTTCCTGTAACTTACCTCACCAGATGTTTCATCTTCTAAAGTAATCTGAGTTGGTGTTTCAACTTCCAATGCAACCTGTAGCAAAATGATTAATTGCATTATAGGATTTACTGAACATTCTGTTTCATGTTTATGTCTAGTTATTTATTATGTAGACATCTGTAGCACTCACTGTGGCTAATGCTAAGCCTGTAAAATTAAACTCATTTTCCCATAGTAAGTCATAAATTTCCATTTCCAGTGGAATAAATTTTCCTTAAAGTTATCTAAAAATTAAATGGAGATACCTCAGGCAAAGTTTGCGTGCCTGAAAGAGTTAGAGCATGTTGGACTTCTATCAGCAACAGCTCTTGTTCCTCTGGATGGATCACAGACCTTATTTTTGGATGACTGCAAAGCCCAAAATCCCAGTCCCACAGCAGTGGATCTTGCTAGGACATCTCTGTGCTGCAGGACTTCCCACTGCCTCCAATACCAGAAGCAGAGCCCACAAATCACTGGAAGGACATATACCTGTATTTGTGCAGAGATAATTATTTTTATTTCTGTAAAAAATCCTCATGTTCTGTTTTATAATGCCTATTTTATAATTAATAATTATTATGTAACTATTATAATATATTATATTAATAGATATAATAATTATGGTATAATTATTTTTATTTCTGTAAAAAAACTCATGTTCTGTTTTATAATGCCTGCATCTGCAAAGGGAAGGTAATAACTTCAAATTACACCTGTAAATAACACTGATCCTTTGCACTCTGGCTCCAAACACTGCAAATCATGTAAATTTATGAATTTTTTCAGTGATTTTATACTACGACTTCATGTTATAGTTCATTTTCCAAAAAGCAATCAGAAATTCATATAACTTCAGACTATATACACTCCAAGCAATAAGAGAGTTTCAATGAAGCCAAAGAGAAATAAAGGACAGAAGCAAAGAGACAGGAGCAAGGTAAGAAAATGAACACAAATTCAAATGTACAAATGATCAATGTAAGGATGAAGGCCACGTAAAGCTGAAGTTGAGAGAAAAGGAAAAATTTTGTGAGGGGGAAAAATAATTAAACAACAACCAGCAATAAAGCAATGCCACATAGCAAGCAGCAGGAAAGGCACATTGTTGGCACTTAAGCCCTGAAACACTGTATCAACACCAATATTCAGACACTCCTGAGGAGCAGAGAGCTGCTTCTTTCTGAGAGTCACTGCTTGGAAAGTGCTGTTTTCAAAATAAACACAAACTCACAATATGATTCTCCCAAAACTTGTATTTCCAGTTAGTCAACAACAATTCCTTAGTTACTGGTGAGCAGTACAGTTTAACTTTCAAGCTGTGAGGAGACAAAAAACACAAATAAGTGTTTTTTAAAGTAGACATGAGGAACAATCTAACAACACATCAGCACCTGGCACCGAGAACATCAAACCCTGCCCTCAGAAACCTCTCATGTGAGGAGAGCTGCAGAGCTGGAAGCCTGCAGGCTTCTCCTCAGCACAGCAAACCCAAACCTACCCCTGCCTGCATGGTTTGCAGACACAAATGCAGTGTGTGGTACATGGTCATGACCTATCTGCTGTTTCTCTACCCCTGCACACACTCCTGGAACAGGCACTAGGCACAGCCAGCACACAGCAGAACACACAATACCCCTCATGAAGCTTGAGCTGATGCACAGAGACCTGATGAGCAAAGAGATTCTCTGCTTGCATCAGAGGAGATGCAATATCTACTCTAATAAATCAAAGAGAGCCTAGGAACTGGCCCACAGCCTCCCTGGGCTCATTGCCACATTTGTCATCCTCATGGTGAAAAAGGTGTCCCTTGCCCTTTCTTTATGCACTTCCATGAGAAGCCTGGCTCCAGCTCCTCTACCCTACCTGCAAGCAGTGATATATGATTGTCTCCTACTCCTAAGGCTGAAGACATCCAGCTCTCCCAGCCTCTCCTCACACATCACATGGCCCTGGCCCCAGACCAGCGTGCTGATGCTGACACCTATCAATTTACCATCCAGGGGAGCCCAGGCTGGACACAGTACCCCAGAAAAGTCCCACAGATCCTGGCCAGAGGGGAATAACTGTCTCCCTCAAACTGCTGGCTGCCTGCTTGCTTATACACCTCAGAGAGCACAGCTGGCCCCTTCACTGCACAGGCACAGCAATGAACACTTCCAGAGATCCTCATCAAGCTCATGAACATCATCGAGTTCAACAAGGCCAAGTGCACCTGAGTCTGGGCAACCCCTGCTAGCAAAACAGACTGAGGGATAAATGGGTTAACAGCAGCTCTGCAGAAGATTTGGGGTACTGGTGGGTGAGAGGCTGGCCATGAGCCAGCAGTGTGCACATGCAGCCCAGAAAGCCAATCTTATCCCGGGCTGCATCAGCAGCACTGGGCAGCAGGACAGGGCAGGGGGTTGTGCCCCACTCCTGTGAGCCCCACTGCAGCGCTGCACCAGCTCTGGGGGCCAGCACAAGGACAGGGACCTGTTGGGGCAGGTCCAGAGGAGACCAGCAGGATGCTCACAGGGCTGGAGCATCTCTGCTATGGAGACAGGCTGAGATAGCTGGGGTCCTTCAGCCTAGAGAAGAGAAAATTCTGGGGGGACATTACTGCTACCATTTGATATTTAAAATGGGCTTTTAAAAATTATAGAGAGGGACTTTCTACAACGACACGGTGTGGACAAGGGGACTGACTTCAGATTGAACGGGGGCAGGCCTAGATGAGCTACAAGGAAGGAATTTTTTACAACGAGTGAGGATGCTGCGGCACTGGAACAAACTGCCCAGAGAAGCTGCGGATACCCCATCCCTGAAAGAGTCCGAGGCCAGGTCTAGTGGGAGGTGTCCCTGTCCCGTTCCTATCCTGGGATTGATGACCCACGGCAGCTCCTCCCGCTGTTCAGCTCAAGCTTTGCCGCGCACCGGCCGCCTCCTCCCTCAGGCCGCCTCCCCCCGAGGCCGCCCCGCCTCCAGCCCGTACCTGCCCTCCAGCCGCCGCTTCAGGGCGGTCGCCCGCAGCCCCATCATGTGATCTGGGGAGAGAGGCACGGGGTCAGCCGGGGGACACGCGGGGCGGGGACAACGGACAGAGGGAGGCGCAGGGGGAGGGACACGCGGGGTGACGGAGGGACCGGCGGTGTCGGGGGTCCCTGCCGGCGGGCCCTCACCCTTGTGGCAGTGCGACAGGAAGAAGGCCCGCGCGCGGAGGTTGTCGTGGTCGAAGCGGTCGATGGACAGCGCCGGGTACTCGCGCGTGCGGCCCCCGAAACGGCTCATGGCGGGCGCCGCGCGCTTCCGCCCTCCCGCCCGGCCCCCAGCCAATCACGAGGCGGCCCCGCCCCGCGCCGACCTATCAGGGGCGGGCACGGCGTTTTTAAAGAGGCCATGGCGGGCGGTTGCCTGGCGACCGTTGGCGCCGTGAGGGGCTGGGGGGAGGCCGTGAGGGCGCCGCCATCTCGCCTCGGCCGCCGCCTCGCCCCGCCCCGCCTGGGAAAGTCCCCGTTTTGCGTCTCTTGAACCGAGGTGGGCTTCCTTAAGGGCTGGGTGAGCGGTGGGAGCAGGGTGAAGTTACGGTCGCAGCGCAGTTACGGGTGCAGGCCGGGACGTCTGCCGGAGCACCTCGGGATGTACAGGAAACTGTCGGGTAGAGTAGGTAGAAGCCACTGGAAAGAGGGGAATTTAGATTAGATATTAGGAAAAAAATTTTTACAGTGCGGGCGGTGAGGCGCTGGGACAGGTTTCCCAGGGAGGTTGTGCTGCCCCAGCTCTGGGACAGTTCAAGGCCAGGTTGCATGGGGCTTTGACCAACCTGATCTCACTGAAGGTGTCTGAACGAGATGATCTTTAAGGGCCTTTACAACCCCTTGACATCCTCTGAAATCTGTCACTGGCTCTTCTGAGACCCCGAGCAGGTCCTGTGTTTGCTGAATTGGATTAAGTGATGTAGGCGGTACCGCCATCTCCTCCCCCTGCTGTGCCCCAGGGCCTCTCCTGCCTGCGGCCGTGGTGCTCCTTGTCCGGGCTGGGGATGCAGCAGGGCTCCCTGTCCTGCTGGATACCCTGGAGCCGAGGTGCCCCTCCTCTTCACCTTCAAGTTTGCTGCTGAATATGGGCGTGCACCCTAGCTATACCAAACAGGGTGAAGGTGCAGACACCACTCCTCCCCAGCTCCAGGCACACAGGCTGTGAGCCACAGTCCTGCTCCACCTGGAGCCCCTCACTCATGACAGCCCATCCCCAGTGGCGAATTTTTCAGGATTCATCCTGTTCCTGCTCCAGTGGATGGAAATTTAGTGCCCTCACCTATTCCAGATATCATAAGTGCTCATACCCTCAGCCTGACTGCCAGAGCTGGCACCAGTGTTCATACATAGATGTCACCAGGAGCTGGCACTTTGTCATTGCAGCACAAACATGTGGAATACAGTTCGTGCAGAGAGACAGTTAAGATTTAAGAACATACAATAGGGTAGGACAGTCTGTGATGATCAGGTGTGAGGCTTAGCTGGAATACTGACTGGTCCTTAGGCTTATTTTATACTCCTTTCTGTCTATTCTTATCTTTGTTTCTCACTGCTCCTGCACATTCCTCACAGAGATCTATACAGTTCCATGGATTCCCACATCTCTCCAAGTCTGGGGCTCCCTGGTTAAATCTTACTGGTGCAAAGTCCAGGTTGGTCTCCCTGGATGTCATTCCTGTAGTTTCATGAACTTCAGCATCTATTAGTGCTGGAGTTGATGTTTGTTTATCAGTGTTTGTTTTGTCAGATCCAAATCTCTGCATTTTTTTGTTTGTTTCCCTGTTTTTCCCAGATTTCCCAACTGACAAGGTCCCTGATCAGATAACCTTGCTGGAATAAACAGTCTCACACTCTTCACATGCCACAGGTGTGGTTCTCATCATCACTTTCCTCATTTGCTGCTCAGGTTTGAGTCCCCATATATTGTTTTATGTCTTCCTCCCTTTCCTGTAACCCCGTGTAGCAGTGAAAGTGCTCCTTGGGCAGATGCCCTAAGGGAGCAGACACACTGCTCCCACAAACCCTCACAGCTTGTGTAACTGTTCAGGAAACCACCATCAGTGAGCCCAGGCTGGTTAGGATTCCACAGTGTTATGATTAACATTAAAAAATGTGTTCCCAAGGCCAAAGCACTCACTTTTTACCCTAAATTAGGAGCTGGCAAACATTGTCATCTCAGCACTGTTCAAAAGTCCGCATCACTGTTCAAAAATTCCCCTTAAATAAAAATGTTAATATTAAACTGAATATTTTCTTACCATTCTCTTGTTTTCTTTATTTGCCTTTGTCTGTGTGTTGTCTTTCATCCCTTCCCTGAATTCCTGGCTGGAGTACAGCTGTCCCCTGCTCTGGTACAATGAAAACAGCTCTGTGCCTGGGACTTGGACACACAATAGACACAGAGTACAATTTTTAAATAGCAACCCCAAGATGAGATGCTTTCATTATATGAATTCACTAAGCTGGAACTTTCAATGAATGATCTTTATTTTTTTGGGCAGGAACGCCTGTGGACAGGCCCTGTGAATTAATGGTGACTCAAGAAGAGCCAGACCCACCCACATGTGTTGAAGAAAAACCTTCATTGGGTGAATCCAGCATGTCCAGTAAGGAAGCACTTAACACTGAGGACATGTAAGTTATCACAGGACACTTGATTTCATTCAGGCTTAGCATTTATTAGGATCTAATATTATTGCTCATCACATTGACTGTCTAAAGTTAATATTGACTGACAAAGTTCTCATCAAACTGATAAAACTGATAAAAAACACAGAGCTTGAAAAATCCTGTGATGGCTACAAAAGAGCCCTTTGCAGCATAAGAGAAACAAACTTACCCTACTTATTCCCTGAATTTAGAATAAGGATCTGTGCTTATCCTGTTAATTTGGTGAATCCAGCATGTCCAGTAAAGAAGCACTTAACACTGAGGACATGTAAGTTATCACAGGACACTTGATTTCATTCTGGCTTAGCATTTATTAGGATCTAATATTATTGCTCATCATATTGACTGTCTAAAGTTAATATTGACTGACAACAGTTCTCATCAAACACTGATAAAAAATACAGAGCTTGAAAAATCCTGTGATGGCTTCAAAAGAGCCCTTTGCAGCACAGGAGAAACAAACTTACCCTACTTACTACCCTGAATTTAGAATAAGGATCTGTGCTTATCCTGTTAATTTGTATTTGATACCTCATAACCAGGTGGGAAAATTACTTTTTTAGTTTAGTGAATGGCTGCTTTCAATTGAAAACTGCTGCAGTGCCTGGTAAAAGAATGCTTGGAGTACTGAACTGCAAGAAATGGTTCAGTGGTGCCGGAAAAATGCCCTTTTACATATTTTATAGGTCTCTAATAAATGTATTTGATAAGAGATGAAAGGCCCTTTCTTTGTCTGCTGCTGCCTCTCATACAAACAGGTGACAGGTGTGCAGACTTCTTTCTCCTAGTCCACATTGTGATACCAACAATTCTTGATATAATTTTCCCAAATATTTTTATCATGTGGTGCAAGACTTTTTTTCCAATTTCTGCTTTTCTAAAAGACTAGTGACATTTTGCATTTGATATGATTTCAGCATTCAACTTTTCAAGCTTTCTGTTGATATAGAAACTTGCCAAATAAAGAAATTGGGCAAGGTTTGGAGGCATGGTACCCACAGGGAAGGAAACTATTCATCCTCGCACTACCAAATCCAGAAGTTTTCATTCCTTGGAGATACTTTCCTAGTTATGAAGCTGAAGCTTGGTGACATTTCAAAACTGGGAAAGGACTCATCTCTGATCATACCTGCTAGGCATGATACTGATGGGTGTGTTTTGCTGGCAGAAGCAACAACAGTTCTATTTGAGCAGCAAAATAAGATATGCTTAGGAAAGCAAATACAATGAAAATCAGAAATCAAATTACTTATTTTTTTAATGTAGTTCAAATCCATCCCTGGTGAGTATCCACTGTCTACAATTTTTAATTGCTTTTTTGTTGCTGCTGTTTTTAGTTTATTTGGGTTTTTTCTTATTTAATATTTAATTAATTTTCTTTTGAGTTTGAGTTGCAGCTTGTCCCAGTTCTGCTCTATTCAGGTTTAGCAGCTGATTAACCTGTTTGCTGTGTCTCAGCAGACTGAACAAATGGGTTTTGTGTGAGGAGGAAGTCAGTGGCAGTCTGTTTGCTAGGGCAAAGGTAGAAAACAAGAATTCTGGCAGGTTGGGGAGAAAAACTGGATAAGGAGAAAAACTGGATCTCCTTATCCAGTTTATCTCTGAAGACCTCATCAGCCATTGGCACTGTGGCCATGTCACTGACTGTGCATTTCTCCTTTCCCCTCCTCTCCCATCCTGAGTGTTTGCTGTTCTTCAGTAACAGCCCAGATCTTCATTCTGTGGTTTCCAGTTTGGTGCCACTTCAGGAACAAGAAAGAAAAATCTGGAAATCTGCCTGCCTGCCCCAAGGGGACAGCAACTGCAAAGATGTGAAATTCAAAATTACTGCATTTAGAATTTTTTTAATTCATCAATATGCACAGTTAAATTTTAGGAGGGTTGAGTCAAAATATATACAAAAGTACAGATGAGTTGGGTTTGATATCAAGGAATGCATTTAATTGGATTCCAACTGCTTGTAACTTTTTCCTTTTTTAACCTCAGACTTTGAACTCTGTAATTCCTTTATTTTAAAATTTTGTTCTATCCATTACTCTATGTCCCCAATAAAATCACTTGCTTCTGTCTTCTCTATTTAATTTTTTAAGTTTAATTTCAGGAAGATGCCTAAAGATTCTGAAGTCACCACTGAAGCTGACATCAAACCAAAATCTGTGCGTCGTGCCAAGACATGGTCAGATGTTGTAGAGAACTTATACAGATTTCAGCAAGCTGGATACAGAGATGAGGTGGAATATAAACAAGTAAAACAAGTTGAACAGGTAAGATTTAGAACTTTGTAAGAGTTACTACTTTAAACTTCTGTCTTATGTAAAATGATTAAATAAAAATGGAGGTGCTGCTTATTTCCTTTCATTTAGGTTAGGTTCTGATACAGTGTATTTCCTCACAGGTCTGACTTGAATTCTTGAGCTGTTGTTAACTGTGTAGAATACCTCATTTCACAGAAGTGAAGCAGAAACACTCCCCAGCCTGTGTTTTGTTCCCCATCTCTGATGCATTTAGAAGCATCACAGATCTCTTTGAACAGATGTAGCTGATCTCCAAAGGAATCATTCAGTGTTCAGGAAAAAAATATTTCAAAGTGAGCTCTCTGAAGCTTCCCCTTAGTCTGTCAATAGACTTGATGGGAAACTTGTTGATTGTCCGTGGAGTCAGTCCTGTGTCATGCTACTGCTTCAGTTTGCAGTTGGATTGTGTGCTAGGCTTTGTGCACACTCAGGGCTTGGCCTCTATCAAAATGATGTTCACAGTGGAAATATTTGAGCTGTACTAAAGGCAGTTGTCACACAGGCTCTTGTCAACACCAGGGACTTGTGCCTCTGCTCACTGCAGCTGTTAGTGATGCTCCCCAGCACATCAAATGAGCTATTGAGTAGTGGCCAAATTTCCATGGTTACTCTAGGTTCAAAATAGCAACCAACAGGTTAATGCAGCAAACAATATAGCATTTTTATTACAGCTCTGTAATTTATCTTTCAAAGCAACAAATATAGTATGGAGAACACACTTTTAAAATATGCTGACCTCCTGTGCACATAAGAAAAAACCAGAAAGTTCCAAGAAACTCACTCCCCATCCAGTTAACTCAAAACACAGCAAAACATTGATGTGCATAATAAAATGCAGTTTATTATTTTATTGTGGGCTCTGATACCACTGCAAAGGCTGTGGTATAATTTTCAGTAAGTGCAGAAGGAAATGACATAATTATTGTGGTAGGTCTGTGTGTTCAAGATTTATGGCAGGGCACAGCCCCTGGCAGTTAAACCCTGATGAAAGTTAAAGAATACCACTGACTAATTGTAATGAGAGTGAGCATTCAGTTCCAGCATGCCAGGGCCTGACAGTCATTCTTTCAACTTGCATATTCCAAAATTTCTTGTTTAGTCCACATTAGTCTATGATGCAGTTGTTACTAAAGATGCAATTATAATGTAGGTGGAATGAAAATTAAGGCTGTTATGTTTAGACAGACAATGCCAATAACACAGCTGTATGCCTGAAGCCATAAGGTAAGTGATGAAACCATTTCTGGGGCTCTCCAATTAGAGAATGCTCTAGTCTGACATCCTGCTGTCAGCTCTGCCTGGATGAGAAATAAGATGCTTATTACCTGATTTTCACAGTTTACTTTAATCAGGAGCAGTCATAGATGCTCAAGCTGAAAGAGCTACTAAAGCCATAAAGCTGTCGAATGTGCAGATGCTGAAGTCTTTAATTTAAAGCTTTACACTGCAAAACAGTGAAGAGCACCAGCGTGATGCTGAGTTTATGTGGGACTGATCCTACTGTCTTTGAGAATGTTACAGTCTTAAGCTTACTTTATTTTCATTAAATTACTAATGAAAAGCCCATTTTTCATGGTCAGAAAGATGTGAAAGAAATCTTTAAATATATGTCAGTCTTACAGAAGCAGACCCTTGCAGCCTCTCAGATTACTGAATAACTGAATAACATCAATGTTATATTCCTAAACAAGGTGATTTAAAATCTTTGACTTGTCCAATTTTAAATAACCATTTTCAATATAATTAGATTCCTATTTCTAGGCTTTTCAGATCACATAACTTTATACTAAACCTGAAAACTGGTTTCTGTCATCTTGTTCTCAATCAGTTTTCAAAAGTTCAGCAAGTTAATAGAAAAATAGTATTTAGATGCAAATGAGGGTTTCCTATGAAAGTATACCCCATATTCCTTGCAATGTCATGCACAAGCATCATTTAATGTGAGCATGTTCAGGTGATTTTATATCCTTTTTGTTCTACTTGTAGGTAGATTTCTGGCCAGAAACTGGATTTGTTAAGAAACTCCAGAGAAGGGACAATACATTCTATTATTACAACAGGCAAAGAGAATGCGAAGACAAAGATGTCCGAAAAGTGAAAATTTATGTGTATTAGAGTTGTTACTGTTCTGGTGGGTTTATCTTTATAAATCATTTCTTAAGACCTGTAAGTAAATGAACTGTGTAATCTGGTTTACCTTAAGTATCAATGTCATGCTTAGAAAAGGGAGTGCTGGAAATGTAGAGAAGCCTGAACTATAGACATAGAAACTTCACTTTCTCATTCCTATAACTACAAGTCTTTTTATTGCTCATTTTCCTGCTTACAAGTGCTTTGACATAAAGCTAAAAAGCTGATGAATGGGCATCATATATTTCAGTTAACTGTATAACATCCATTGTAAGTACAAGCATCAATCTTTATTCCAAACAATATAATCTAGTTGACACTGGTTAATGTCAGCCACAGTCTCTTGTGGTAGCTAAGGGTTATGAGACTCCAAAGGGCCACAGTGAGGGCAGAGCACTGACTGACATTTCCTTGGAGCAGAAAAACAAGCAATTAATTTAAGTGAAGGATGCTGAACAATTAAATAACAATGGCCAGTGCTGAGACTGGGAGATTGTGATAGAAAGAGTCACAACAGAAATATCTTTTTGTCTATCCCCAAAGTATTTTTGTCAGGTGCCAGTATTAATTACTCAAAGAGGAAGTATTAATTGATTTAGTAGCATATGCCTTCTTGGGAGGTTGGATTGTGGATTCACAGGTGTTGGGAGTGTAAAACTCCAGGGAGAACATGAAATCCACACTCAGTAATATTTAGGGGAAAGTGACACGCACAGATGATATGTGGGATTTCTGGGCAGAATTCATCTCATCGAACTTCAAATGTCACATTATCAACATCCACACCTGATCCTGGCATTTGGACAGCCTTTGTTATGAATAGAGAGAAGCTTTTGTGGGCACAATTAATTTTAAATGCAGCTATGTAATGCTTTCTTTGAATGTGCTGCTGTGACATCAGCTCTGCAGCTGCCTATACCTGGGCTACTGAGACAATGAAGATGAGGGACTGTACTTACCTTCACTCATGAGGGGATTTACTTAAAATACTTTGAGATACCAAAATTCTTGATAATTGACCAGCAGAACAGACTGTTGTTATGTAAACCAGCAGGTGTGTTTGAGATAGTTACAAAAAATTTGTTATTAATATTTCCTGTCTCTAGACTGTTGACCAAGGCTATCTAAACTTAGTTTTAGGCACGAGTTAGCAGTGTACATTTGACCACCTATCTCATGGATATTCTTCATTTATTTGAGCCTAAGATGGAAGCAGACTCAAGATGAGAAATAGAGGACTTACAGCTCCTAGTCAAAATAAGCAGTATGAATGCAATATTTAAATGACCTCATTGACAATGACTGCTGATGATCTCCTCATCTTATTTAGACCACTTGGAAAGTTTTAGCTTAAATTTGTATGAGCTCTGTTAGAGAAATGACTGAAAGATACTCTGAAGCAACTATTAAACCTATATTCTCAGAAGGTATTAATGGCATAGAGAGTTACTGCAATATAGAGAAATAAAGCATTGCTGCAATGAATGTCACTTCAGCCTTTCATTATGGTTTCTTTTATGCTTGGAGTGCTCTGGATGTACTTTTTAAAGACAGGACTTTTTACATACTTTGCAGTTAAATAGTGTGAACAGAGCAATTATGACATAACCCATCTATTTTGTCACTTTAGATTAGTGGATCTCACTTTGTAAACTTTATAGATTCCTAAAAACAAAATATTCCAGTGGACATGAAAACAGCCTTTAAAGAATTTCACAAAAAATAAATGTGGTGTATAGCCAGCTCAAATTTATTGTCAGAAATTATTGCTATCAGCACACACAGAAGCAGTGAGAACATTTGGTACAGTCATTTTCTCAGTCTATAAAAAAGATATAGTTGGGCATTCGAGAACAGGAATTAAAACTGCAGGTCACTTTTTAGGATTTAATGTGATTTTTTTTCCTCAAGAAAGATTTTTAGAAGTTGAAACACATATAAGAGATTATTCTGGCATTCCCTCATTTTACCTGACTACTCCTCAATATTTCTGCAATATTGCTGGATGCTTCTGTCTGTGTTTTAAAACCATGAGTGTGCATTTCATGCAGCCCATGGATATTTCACTTCAAATGAATAGCATGGGAATTCATGTTCCACTTTATGTGAGTTGACAGATCCTTCCCCCTTTGAGAGAGTGAATTATCTAGATATTACTTACATTTTTCAGCATTGTCAATGTAAAAAAGATTGAATGGCACTGTGATATTTAAAAGATTCATAGGATGAAAGAGAAAGACAAGCCTTGTAATTAGCAAGACCAGTTTACAGAGATGGCCTTTGTCAAGACTGGTCAATTTGGGAGTTCTCTCAGTTCATTAGGGAAACAGCAGATTTTGTACTGGCACTGTTGGTTTCGGTTATAATTGTCCTTTGACATCCTTTGACATCCAGTTTGTGCTGATTTTGAGATGATGTGACCACTCCTCCAGCCTGCCAAAGCTCCTCCTGACCAGGCTTTGGCATTCAGCTGTGCTGGCTGAGCATGGAGCTGATACCTGAGCACCAGCAAGGTTTCCCCTGCTGCCTGTGTGCTGAAGTATCTTTCACTCAGAAGAGCTGTCAAAAGAACTCTGTGTTTTCTCTTATCTGATACATCTGATAAGAGAAATATCTGAAATATTTCCTAACTGAAACATCCCTACCTCAGTTTTAAGCAGGTGGAGAGCTGTGAGCTCACTTGTCTCTTAAGCTTAGTTATGAAGGAATATCAGAAGTAAACAATCTAGGGAAGCTGTGCTTCATTTAAGGGTGACACAACAGTACTTATCAACATAAATAATTTCTGAACATCGTTATACAAACTCTTTTACTGAATTTTAAAGACATAAAGCACATATTTCAAGTTTTATTGCCTAGAGATGAAAATATGTGCTATTTTTCTGATTCGAGTCTTAGTAAAAAGTAATTCTGTAAAAAATACTTTCCCAGGTACTTATCTGTTGGTATTTCTCTTATCAGGGAATACTGTGCTGCTCTCAGTGGCAGCAGCTCAAGGAATGGCTGGTGGCAAGGCTTTCTGTTAGATTGCAGCTGCCTAAGCCTGATCTAATTCCCTTCATAGCTTTGTACAGGAAGAATAAATCCTTTCTGTGCCTGTAGAAGCTCACAAGAGTAGAGAAAACAAAGTTCCAAGATCTACTTTTCAGACTTTGTGTTTGACTGCTACATGTGAAATGACAAGAGTGCAACCTGGGGTGTTCCAACAGGCTGCTGTGCTCTGTTTTTCAGGCTTTGCTGGAATCCATTTTGGAGCAGTGTTTTCTGGCAGTGGTTGTTTGGTTGCTTTGCAGTCACAGCAGCTCAAAGCTCCACACAGAAGGATGGTAGTTTTGATTTTTCACTTAGGCATCCAAATGGAGTTGGTTTTCCGTCTCTGAAGACAGCTGAACCTCAACCTTTTTGTTTTCAAACATGGTTCCCGTGTTTCAAAGTGTTGAAAATGGTTGGCCTCAAAACTCATTAAGAGCAACTTTCTAACTCAGCAGCTGTTGGTGCTGCTTTTCCTCACATTGTTGATACAAATTAAGGTGTCTGAAAGCAGCTGGAATGGAACCTTGCAGGTTCTCTCTTGGTACTTCAGTTTCACTGAATTTATCTTATTCATTGGACCTGCTTTCTCAGTAGCCTGCCTGTACTGAACACGTCTTAGCAACTGTAATTACTTTAAAAAACCCCACAATTTCTTTCTTGTTGCAATTGAGACTGCATTTAATTCAAGTCTGAAGCACAGCACCCTCACAAACAGCATTTGGGATGGTGACTGGGGAATGTCTACTGACAGCAGAATTCCAGGGGGGCACCCAAAAAATTACTGCAGTGTAACTTTGAACAAACATAATAATTTTTATGGATGCTTTGTTCTGCCAGTGTATTTACATCTCTCAGTGTTGAGATGGAGAATCTTTGCTGCTTGTTGCTTTTGTGGCTCTCTTTTCCCCTCCCATATTCTCTGCCTTCACAGGCACTCCTCTCTCATGGATCCCTTGAAAAGCCTGTCCAGTGTCCTCTGTCCTGGCTCCCTCAACCAGCCCTGGCTCAGACCCTGAGTCTTTTCCAGGGCCTGGCACACAGCAAAGGTAATCAAGGATGGGATTTAATAAGAAGGCAGGCCAGACTGCATGGATCACCAGGGCCCAGCCAGGTGATTGTCCTGCCCAAACACTTGCTGTCATGTCTGATCCCTCCAACCTCCTTCTTTGTCACCTTCCCATACTTGTTCCACCCTGATCCTTCCCTTCCTGTGTCTTTGGTCATTTCTGTAAACATCTTGTAGTAAGTTTTGTTCAGCCCCCCAAGCTCCCTCAAATACACCTCTAATTTCACACTAACCATGTTTTCTCCATCTTACCAGTTACAATATTGAGGCAGATCCTCTCCAAAGCCAGAGTAGCTCCTTCAATGGCCCTGGCAAGCTCTGCCTTCCCTTCCTGTCTCTCTAATCACCTGCTCATTAATGGTTGTGTGCCTGTGTGTTTAAATCGCTGTTTTCCTCGTTATTTGTTATTTCTGTGATACAGAATAACCAAACAATTTGCTGAAGGAGTTGCTCTGCAGTTTCACACGTGCTGTGGCAGGCTCCCTGAGGCGGGGGATGGTGGGGAGGCACCCACGCCCCAGGGACGGGAGATCCAGGTTAGGGAGTGCCCAGAAGCAGAAGGAGGAGGGGGAAAGGGAAGGGAGGGAAGAAGGGGACGGGTTCAGGGAAGGACAAGCAGGTTAAAGAGTCCAGCACACAGATGCATCAGCATTTTGCCAGCAATCTCGTGCTCACAGAAACCTCCTCCCCTGCTGGCAGCTCTTGCTGGTTGGGGAAGTAGGATGTGGTCCCAGCTCCTCGCTGCAGATGTTCCTCCTGCTTGGCAGGAGCACCCAAATACCTCGTCCAAGTGGGAGCTGTCCTGCTCGGGTGGATAAACTGCTGCCAGCTGCTGGGGGGTGGAGCAAAAAGCAGGGGGATTGGATGTAGGGCAGGCTCTTCTTGTTTGCCCGGGTGTCTAGAGGATGTCTGCTGTGCTGTCCTGGGGAGCATCCTCCTGCCAAGGACAGGATGTTCCAGCCAGGGCTGGATGTGAGCGAGGAGGAGCCAGCAGGTGGGCTGTGAGTGCGAGGAGATAAAGGCTGGGATGCTGTGCCTGGAGAGATGGGCTGGAGCCAGGCACAGCCACACAGCGATGGGGTGGGCAGTGTTTCTGGAGAAAAGAGCCTGGTGTCCCTGCAGATCAGCTTCTTTCTGTGGATCTGGTTCCCTGAAGCTGCAGACAGTGGAGCTCTTGCTCTGTGGTGGTTACAACCTGCCAGCTCCTGTCCTAACCTCCCTGAGATCCATGTTCATCTTGTTCAGAAGGAACTTGAGTCACATTCCAGAAGGACCCTTCTTCCCTCCACTGGGCCCTTCAAAAAGGAGGAGCTGAGCTGAAAGATCACTGTTTGGAGAAGATGCTAATTAAAAACATGAAATAACTCTTTGATAGCCTATCACTCACAACTTTGGCCTCACCAAATGAGAAAGATTACTACACCTGCAACTACAGAGACAGAGATTATTTAAACATCAATGGATTCATATTTTGTCAGACCAGAGCAATATTTCAACAGAGAAGATGATAGATAGATAGATAGATAGATAGATAGATAGATAAATGACAGATAGATCTGAAGGAGGAGTTCACAAGAGATATTCATTGCCATAAAATTTATGTTGCAAACAGATTATTGAGAATGCAAGGCAACAGAAACAGAAATATAAAAACTTAAGTATGTTTAGACAGTAAGAAGACATTAAAATATCACTGGCAATCTTAATTTAGGAATAGTTTCTCTGTTATTTACAGTCTTAACATTTATATCCATCAGATGGGAAAAGCATCACACCAAGTGTTCATGATTACTGCTTTACTATATTAGAGCAAGGTAGTAGGGTCCATCTATACCAGATGAAATAATTTACAACCTGTAGCTGAGGAGGATGTGAAACATCACCTGCTAAATACAAACACTTGAAGTTCAGAAGCCTGGGGTCATGTACACTTCTGTTCTTAAGATCAGTAGCTCAGTACTCTCATTTCACTCATTTTAGATCTTAACAAACTTTGGAAAACTGGAGAGGTGCCAGAGGACTGATGGAGGATCAGCATGAACCAGTACTTAAAAGGGAATGATCCTAGACTGGATAAACAGACTCTAATGAGGGATAAATTAATGAAGTGGCTGCACTGGGACTGTGTCAATAGAGGTTAATAAGTATTTTCCACTGGGCTTTACTGATCAGACATGTCTGATACAAACAAGGTGGATTCAGAGATGTAACACAGATACAGAGCAGGCAGGCAGAGCTTTTGTTTCTGGAACATTATTTTCCTGCCTGAGGACTAACACAGTTTCCAAACACTGCCAGCAGTCTCTGCCCAGAGTTTCCTGACTATAAGCAGGGATTTGTGCTGTGAGACCCCAAAAAGAGAGTTCACACCTCTCACTTGGCATGGAGCCCTCTGCCCTCAGACTCTGTGAAATCCATCAACTTTAGGAAGATAACAGTTCCCTGGTGCCAACAGGATTTGCATGACTTGCTTTTCAATTCAGAGGCTGTAGCCACTGCAGGGTTTGAATTGCACATGCCCATGGAGAAGAAAAAACCTGCAGCTGGGGCAGTGCCAGCTGGAAACATTTCAGCACAAGAGGCAGCAGTCTGGATTTCAGGCAGATGTTTTAGTCAGCCTCTGGCTAGCCATTGTTTACTGGAGCATGTGCCTCAGGAACACTGAGTTTTGGGAAGAAAATCTCCTTCTCCTGGATGTGCCTGGCTGACAGGTAGCCCTGAGGTGGCTTGGGAAGATGGATGAGGCACACAGAGCCTTGCTGCTGGTGGGATGACCTCTCAGAGCATGCTGGCTGTAGGCAAAGAAGGTTTTTCATCTCACCTCTCTGCAGAGAATCACAAACCTTGCATTTCAAGGCTGTGGTAGTGCCAAAGGGGAGCATATGAACATACTAAGGAAAGACAAATAGGTGCATAATTTTCTTTTCTGTTCATCCCACTGTGGAAAGCTTAAATGACAAGATGGAAATCCAGCAAAATCAGGAGGTGGTACTGCTGCTCTGTGTCCTTTTGCTATTCAAAGGAGCTTTTTTCTTCTTGAAGATCAGTACCAATGCAGATTTCCCTGTGATGTTCCTGCCACCCTTGGTGGGTGAGGGGTGATGTCTGACTTGCAGATGCAGCAGATGAAGGGCTGTTTTCCTGCTCAGCTGCTGTGTAAGGACCGGTGTCACACCGAGCTCTATCCTCTGCTCTTCAAAGGGGGGTTTTGAAGCAGCCCCACAGCTGCTGCCCCATTTAATGTCTGCCAGCAGCTCAGAGGAGCAGTTGGTAAACAGCTTATACATCTATCAGAAGCCCAGGAGACAAATTTGCATTGTATATGGATAGACATGCATATATTAATGAAATGTTTATCTTTTTGAAGATATTTTTTCTCAAAGATAAAAAATACTAAGGAAAATTTTCTCTAAATCTATCAAATGCTGACTCTCTGCTGAGATTTTGGAGCATGAAGGAGTAGATGGGAAAGCTTCTGCAATTCATTAAGTAAGATAATATAAAAGAGGGAGAATCCACAATCCTCAGAAAACTCAAATGCTGAAAAATCCACAGGAGAATGAAGATTATAATGAATAATTCAGACAAGACATCCTTGAATGAGAATGTTTCAGCTTCCTCATTTGCTCAGTCTCCCATCTGATCTCTACGAGTTAAACATAAATGTGAAAAAAGTGAAACAAATAGTTTTTCAGAACTGTTTGAAGCCCTCTGCCTGCATTCTGGAGCTTGGAGGGACGCCAGGGGCTGAGGTTTGTACAGGATCTGTGTGCTTGTGCCTCCCTCTGCTGACTGCTTCCCCAGACCTTCAGTCCTTGGCTGCAAATCAGAAAGGGCCATGGTTGTTTTCCCCCTCCTGTTGGGCTGATGTTCCTCCCCATGTCCCAGGCAATGACAGTAAAGTCTGGGCTGCTCACATCAGCCCCACAGTGACATGGGTGTCACCCCAGCAGCCCTGTGTTCCCTTTGTGGCACTGCCCCATGGGTCCCAGTGCCACTCAGGGTCTCCATTAACTCTAAATTAAAGCACCTTTGTTTAAGGGAAAAACTCTGAAAGCAGTAAGGCAGAGACTCAAGGAAAGTTACCATAAACTGAGAGATGCAGGCAGAGACCTTTGGCTACATCACTAGATTACACCTGGGGTATACTGGAAATACTTCACTAAATTTTGATTTAGTCCTTTTTGTGTTTTCTCTTTGTTTGCTTGTTTGGTTTTGGGAGGTATTGTTTGTTTGTGTTTGGGGGTTTTTGTTTGGTTTTGGTTTTTGTTTCTTTTTTCTTTTAAAGTTTTAATATGTCTGTGACACCTCTTGGTACCACTTTTAAAACCTTTTGGTCCTTGTAGGCAGCTACTAGGTAAAACTGACTGTGGAAACTGCAAACTTTAGAGGTTTTAGATTCTCTTCTCCTTTCACACACTCTCTACAGAAACTTCCTCTCCTCTCAGCAGAACATGTGCCCCCAGCAAAGGCAAGAAATGTACAATCTCAGCATAGCAGGATTAACAGAAAATCATGACCCTTGCTCTGGGGGGAGCATGGCTGTCCTTGAGCTGGTTGTCCCTTGATGATCTTGGGTGACCCTTTCTGTAGAGGGAGTCAAACCCAACTCTTCTGGGATGATGGAGAGGGATCTCAGTGTTGTAAATGTCCATTTATTCCTCTTCCAGAGTATTTCCTCAGGTTGGGGCTCATAGAGATGAGATTAAAGTCTGTTCTAACAAACCAAGTTTGTTAGTCAGGTTTCCTTTGGACTTGAAAACACAGTGAAAACAGCTCCTGGCTGCCCCAGAAGTTTTGTGCTGTGGAAGCTTTGTTAGAAAGCTCTGAGGAAATTGCTGTCCTTTCAGAATAAAGTGTGCCAAGTAAAATAGCCCCACGGCCATCATGCTGGGAGCTGAGGGCTGATTGAAAGTGCAAAAGCCAATGACCAGCTGTAATCAGTAATGGCTGTGTCAGGAAGCTGAAATTGCTGCAGGGAAGGAGACAGGAGAGCAGGGTCTGCTCCTGCTGGAGCTGAGACTAAGATAAATGGCAGCAGAAAAGCCCTGCTACCAAAGAGCTATGGAATAAATTGATGCATTAGAAGCCTCAGCACATTAGATCACTGGAAAGGACACTCAGAGCACCAGGGAGCCAGGTCAGTGAGGGCTGAAGGCAGCACTGCCTGCCCAGATGAGTTACTGGGCTCCACCCTGGCACTCCAACAGCCAGCTGGTGAGTCACAGGAGCTGCAGCATCAGTGACAGTGATGTATAATTAGCCTTGGGATATATTGAAATTTTCAAATATGTGCTGAATTAAACCTTCACCCACAGTGCAGAGAAAAACACATGATGACTTTTAATATAAATAAAATATTAGACAGCAGAAAGCATATAGTTTTTTATAGTCTATGGTGCTGATGTTCTGAAGAGACTCCAAAGCTCTCTGCAATTTATGGGCCAAATCTATTTCTAGGAAGTAATGCCAGGAATATTTTTGAGGAAGGAGAGCTAAAGCTCAGCATGTCTACCTTGGAACTGCTGTAACAGATGCAGCCAACTGTAATAAATGTAAAACACACTAAACAAGACCAAGGGAGTTGTGTCCAACCTGAGCAGTACAAATCCTTCCAGTGTTAAATCATCCAAGATTTCCTCTGATATTACTTCCTCTATTAAATAGCAAGTTGGTTTTTATTTCAGACCTGAGAAGCATAGGTACTTTTCACTGAAGATCGAAGATACTTACTTTGAACTGTAGAAAGAAGTGAATCTGTTTGGTCAGTTACATTAGGGGCTCAATAAAGACTCTCATTGCTGTCTACAAAGTGATCACATCACCCAGGAAGCACTTTAATGCACAAGTGAGTGGTCCAGGTGGGAGAGATGTAGGTTGGTTAAGTGTAGAAGATGTGTAGCACTTAAAAAACAAGATACTATAGCAAAGCATGGGCTGAGAAACAAGTAACTGCCCTTTTCCAGTATTCTCTAATTATTGATTCATTGAGTATTATGCACAAGTAACAATTTGTGGTTTTCAGCAACTTTTGCCCATGTTTTGCATTTATTCAGTGGATGTTGGAAGAATGTTATGTCCCTTTGTCCCACTGAGCCATAACTCCAAGTTTAAATGATGCAGGGCACTCTCACAGACACCCCCTCCAGCGCTGCCATGCCCCACCCAGACCCTACAACCCCCTCAGTGTTTAATATGGGCACAGCCAGAGCCTGCTCTGGGAAATAATTAATACACAAGTACTGAAAAAGGAGCATAGAACCAACTGTTCTGTAGGTCAAGAGCGCTTGTGTGTCAGGAAGCCACACCATGGGGTTGTGTTTTACCAAGTGGCTCAAGAGAACATGAAGAGTCTCTCCACTGGGTCCTGGAGATCCTTTTTCCCCAAGGCTTACCCTGGGAACAGAGGGCTACAGGAGGCCTTTGTGCCTTCCCACCCAGTACTTCAGCTCAGGACACAGTCAAGCTCGTTGAAGCTGTGATAATTTTCCAGCCTTGCTTGAATTCAACACTTTTCCCTTTGAAGTTGTGATAATTTTCCAGCCTCACTTGAATTCAACACTTTTCCCCTTTGAAGCTGTGTGGAAACCCAGGGCACCGGGAATATTTCTGTCTGCTCTGGGGTGCCCTGACCCCCAGGGGAGCACTGACTTTGACCCTCATTAATGGAGAAAGTTTCCTAAACTCCAGAATAGGGAATCCACTAGGGTGTGAAGTAGTTTGCAGAGAGTAGCGTAGGTGTATCACTTAGGTGGGAAATTTAGGGTTTGGGATTTTTAGCACGTTGTGGATGGGAGCAAGATGGAGGGCACAGGGTATCATCCTGGGTTTCTTTGTGCTTCTTCTTCCTTCTTCATGGGTTTGGGTGGAATTTTGTAATTGGGTGGAAAATCTGCATTGTGGGCTCTGTGGGATCAGTTATTGGATTAAAAGGGAAAATAATCTAGGTGTCAGTTCTTAATTGGATAGTTTAGCTTTAAAAGACCTCGTAACAAAAGATTGTTGGCCATTTTGTGGTGCTTTTCCAGTGCGCTGAGCCTGGTGTGGACAGCGTGCAAAACTCTAGATAAAATAACAAACAAGAACCTGAAGACCAGAAAGATCCAGTGCATCTCACTTTCCTGACACAAAACCACTCCAGAAGGGTCTTCCCCAACAGGAGAGCCCCCTGGGAGGGCTCAGCCAGAGTCCCAGAAATCGGGGAATCAGCAACAGGTACCCCAGCAAAGCTGTGATTATTTTCCAGCCTCACTTGAATTCAATACTTTGCCCCTTTGAGGCTGTGATGATTTCCCAGCCTCACTTGAATTCAATACTTTTCCCATTGAGGCTGTGATGATTTCCCAGCCTCACTTGAATTCAATACTTTTCCCCTTTGAGCTGTGATTGATAATTTCCCAGCCTCACTCGAATTCAATACTTTTCCCCTTTGAGGCTGTGATAGTTTCCCAGCCTCACTTGAATTCAATACTTTTCCCCTTTGAGACTGTGATGGTTTCTCAGCCTCACTCGAATTCAATACTTTTCCTCTTTGAGCTGTGATGATTTCCCAGCCTCACTCAAATTCAATACCTTTCCTCTTTGAGCTGTGATTGATAATTTCCCAGCCTCACTTGAATTCAATACTTTTCCCCTTTGAGGCAGCGGCACTTTGGTCTCAGAGCTGTTGAGCTCAGAGAGCAGCTGGAGTGCTCCAGCCCTGTGTGCACAGCATGGCCCCAGGGCAAGCACTCGAAACCTAAAATGACAGAAATGTTTTGCAAGAGGAGCTGATTTCACCATTGCTCAACAGCTGGGGAGCTCCCAGGAGCCATGGCCTGTGGCCTGCAGCAGGACCTTGGTGACAGGAATTGGAGCCACCAACAGAGCAGCTGCCCTGACAGCTCCTATCTGCAGCTGGTGTTCTTCTTTCTGATCTTCTCACCTACAGACCTGGTCTGGAAATCCTTTCTATCCAACAAGAAGGAAATGGCCATGCTGTTTCTCCTAAATTCCAGTGATATTTAGGGGAGTTTGTCTCTCAGGGCAAAAAGCTCCCTGGAATTCCTGGAGGGAGCAGGGTCAGGGGAAGCCACAGAGCTGATTTGAACAAAATCTTACAATCTGTCCTGGAAGCCACAACATTTAATACATCTTAATTGGCTTATTTTCATTCTAAAATGCACTTGGAGAAAGAATGTGTCCATGATGGTCTGGGGGACATCCAAGAGTAAAGCTGTTTTCTGAGACCAAGCGATGTAAATAGAAAAAATGAAATTAATTAGAAAGTAAAAAAAAGACCTCAAATCAATATAAATTAATTTAAATAAAAATTAAATGAAAGTATAACTAAAATTTAATTATAAAATTAAAATAAATTTTAAAAAAATTTAAATAACAATAAAATTAATGCCCTCAGGCTTTCTCACATGCAAACCCATCATCAGCTCCAAAGCAGCAGCAGCAGCAGCTGGGACATGGGATAACTTTGGTTAAGGAATGTATATAGGAAAAGTGTTTTACTATCAATCCTAGCTAACAATCCTAGCTCCAGGAATAATCCCTCTCTTTTATCTAGTTTAGGTGGGTAACTCATGTAGGGGACCAGGAAGAGCACATGTGGGTTCATTTTTCAGCTCTAGCAGGATCAGATGTTTATAAATAAATAAATAAATAAGCCCTTAATAAATTACAAAATAAGAAAAACACAACAGCTGTAAAATAAAGGCTAGATTGGATATTAGGAAAAGGTTTTACACCCAGAGGGTGGTTGGGCACTGGAACAGGCTCTGCAGGGCAGCGCTCACAGCACTGAGCCTGACAGAGCTCAGTGAGAAGGGTTTGGAAATAATCTCGGGCACAGGGTGAGGTTTGTGGGGTGTCCTGTGCACGGCCAGGAGCTGCACTGATGTTACTTTTGGATGCCTTCCAACTCAGGACATTCTGATTCTGTGATTCTATGAGAGTAAAACACAATAGAGGAAAACAAAATAAATTTTTAAAATACAAGAACGAGAAAATAAAACCTATAATAAGAAAAATCAAATCGAGTAAAAAAAAACAAAAGAAAATAAAACCTATAATAAGAAAAATCAAAACCAAATCAAATCAGGCTCCTTCCTCCAAGCAGCCATATCATCATCCTTAATACGATTTGCTCAAATACCGCAACTTTGTTGAGCAACAAATCGGCACCGGCAGCGCTGGCTCCGCCCCTCCCCTCCCCGCAGGCCGGGCCGGCGACTCCGCACCCGCGCAGGGGCCGCTCCCGCCGCTCCGCCCCGCCCGGGGCCGGGGCCGGTGTCGGTGTCGCTCCGCCCCTCCGGTGCCGGTGGCAGTGCCGGTGCCGTTGCCGGTGCCGTTGCCGGTGCCGCTCCCCCCGGTGCCGTTCCCGGTGCCGGTTCGGCCCTGCCGTTCCCGGTGCGGTTCCCGGTGCGGTTCCCGGTGCGGTTCCCGGTGCGGTTCCCGGTGCCGGTGCCGGCTCGGCCCGCGGGACGCGCGGAGCGGGCGGGGCGGAGGCGCAGGATGAGCGGGCGCCCCCCCGCGGCCGCCGGCGCAGCGCCCCCGCGCCATGGAGGGATTCCCCGCCCGCGGGTACGGCACCGGCGGCGCCGACAACCGGCCGCTCTTCGGGGAGACCTCGGCCAGGGTAAGGGACCCGCCGCCCCCGGCACCCCGCTGCCCCGAAACACCCCCGGCAATGCGAACCGCCCCGGGGGAAATGCAGCTGCGAGTCCCGTAGTGCCCCCTTCCCTCCGCACCCTCCCGGTGTGAATGCCCCCCGGTTATGGGGAGGCTCCTCCCGGCCGTCCCGGGGAGCGGCAGCTCGGCACCCACCCTGCCCCCGGGCTCGGCGCGGAGCGGCCCGCCCGAGCGAGGAACCTGCCCGAACCCTGCCAACAAATTTGAAAATCCCTATGGAATAAGAAAGAATCCTCGGTCCCCCTCTAAACAGCGTCAGAAATCGCAAAGGCTGCACCCCAAAGAAAAAATATTAAAGGAGCTCCTCAAATTCCAAAAGAAGGAAAAGCTTTAATTTGGCGTAATTATAAGAAAAACCCACCCTGAATTAAAACAAAAACAACCATCTCCTAGTTAGTGCCCCAAAGCAAAAATAATCCATCAACCCCAAAGGAGAACCGCGCCAAATTTTTTAAAAACCCCGAACGATATCCCCAGAACTAAACCCTTCCAGCAAGACCCCCTCCCCAAATAACTCACAAACATTTCCCTCCCCCCTCCCCGCAAAGAAATCAACTTTCAAATAATCCTCCCCAAAGCGACATCCTCCCAAAACTCTATCGGGAACTTGGGGGTCGGGGGCACCCTGGGAGTGGGGCTGGGCACGGGCAGGGGGTGACAGAGCCGCCGTGTCCCACCCGGGTGTGCCCTGCGGAGCCCGGGCAGCCTCTAACCCCATCTGGGGGATGGGGATGGGAATGGAGGGGCTGCGTTTGGTGCTTTCCTGGGCACTGATTTTCCTGCCGGGCTGGAGGAGCTGGCGGTGGCTCCTTCCTGGGCTGGGCTGTGGCACAGCGGCTCCTCAGGTGTCAATCCCCGCAAGCCGCTCGGCTCCCGGCGCTGCTGCGGGGCTCTGCCCGGCAGGGAGGGGGCTCCTGGGGCTGCCCGGCACCGGGATCCCTCGGGAACCACTGTACCTGGAATGTCACATCACCAGGGGCTGTCCCCTGTTAGGAGGGGTTACACACTCGTGTGTGTTTGAGGGGTGCAGGCTGAAAGTGCCTGAGATTATTCAGAAGTGAATCAAATCCATCACCGCCCTCCCTGCAAGAACTTGGAACTGCTGCTACAGTTATAATGTTTAATGAGAACAAAGTGATAGCCAGCGGATTTTCGGGGGAAAATGGAATGATGTGGATGAGAAACACTCAAGAGAGAAATGCTCTCACTGTAGGACAGGCAGGACCCCAAGGAGATGAACTGAGGGGGGACAGGTACCCCACCAGCTGTGCTGCCCTGATGGGCACTGGAGGTTTTGGGGCACTTGGGTCAGGGATTTTGGGAAGCTCCCAGCGATGGGCACTTCTGGGGGCGCTTCTGGGGACTGGGATGGGCCATCAGAGCAGGGAGCCAGTCCTGGCAGGTAACTCCCAAACTTTTCAGCCCAGGTTAAGCCTTCGATCCCTGATCTCTGTCTTTTTCCAGCTACGCCTCTTCTCGCAAGGGGGAGTGGTGAATAATAAAGGTGGGATGCTAATTTCAGTTCTGGGCTCTGGTGGGGATCCAGCGTCCTGCACTTCTCCCCCTGCCCGTCTCCTGTGGCTGTTTTGGGACCTGTCAGATGGGCTCTCGCTGCTGTACCCGTGTCCCACAGACAGGGGATTTGTGCTGGCCCGGGGTCCTTCCCTCCCTGGTTCACTGGGGTTGCTCAGGAACGGACGCTGGTGAGGTCCCCAGCTGGAATGTTCTGGGTCAGAAGTGGAAAAGCCAAACTTTGCCTTTAAACGGGAGCAGCTCTGCCGGGAGGAGTGTCTGCCCCTGTCCCAGCTCTGCTTTTGGGTCTCTGCAAAGGATGGCTGATACTGACAAACTGGGATCCTCTGCTCGGGCTGGGAGGGGCAGGGGCAGTGCTTGTGCCCCAGGAAGCCCTGAGCCCAAAATTAGAAATTGGAAATGGATGTAGAGATGGGGATTCCCTCTTCCTGCCTTCCTGCACTCACCTGGTCCCCAAGCTGGTGACTTTGAGGGCAAAGCCACTGTGTGGGGATGGCAGAGCTGGGCAGCAGCACCCACGCCCCTGCCCTGCCGTGGTCCAGCTGCTCCTGCCAGGCTGGCTCTCGTGTGTGATGTTGAGCAGGGACTGGGGCAAGGTGGTGCCCAGAAGTGGCTGCTGGGCAGAGGGAGTGCAGGAACACGGCACCAGTGAGTGCCAGGCTCTGTGGATGTAGCTGTGGTTCCAGGGATGCAGTGAGTGGTGTGAGACAAGGCAAAGGCACAGCTGCACGGTGGCAAGGAGGGCACAGAGTGCCACAGGTGCAGCACTTTTCAGGAGAGAAGTTCAAAGTTGGGCTCCTCCATGGTGGGGGTGTTTGTGTGGTGGGAGTTAATTGGGAATTAATTTGGAAGCAGAAGGCAATAGCGAGGCTGAGCAGCTTGGGATGGGAATGATGAGCTTTTGAGGACACACCAGGATGTCCCCATGTCCTGCAGAGGGTGGGTGTCCAGCATGGCCCTGGCACAGCCTGTTTGGCCTGCAGTTCCACCAGGCTGGGCCTGGCACTGCACTCAGGCTGCAATGGCTGCTGACCATCTGGACTGGCTGATGTCAGGCATAAAAATGGCCTTTCTGTCACTCCTGCAGAGATGGCACCAGGTACCCACGCTCCAGGGGACCTGCCCTTTCCCTTCTCCTGGCCAAGCCTCCCTCAGGATCCCTGGGGGCTCAGCCCACATGCTGCTAACCTGGAGGGTTCAGGGATGGAAGGTGCCGAGCTGGAATGGGGCAAGGAGCAAAGCTGCCCCTCTGTCACAGCCTGTGGAGGGAGAGCAGACACAGTCCCAGCCTAGCCTCAGTTTCCCTCCTGCTCCAAGTAACCTTGACCCAGATCCTCAAGAATCCTGGATTGTGCCCTCCTGCTTTGCAAGGATTTGGCGCTTCCTGACCTCATGTCCCTTTCCAGAGGCAGATGGAGGGAGAGGAGACTGCACTGAGAGGCTCCCTGGGAGAACTCTGATGCCTCCAGCCCCTGCAATCCCCTACCCAGAGAAAAGGACGGGGCAGGAACCCTCCTGTTTCCAAATGCATCTTGTGCAACAGTGAAACATGGAATTCCTCTCCTGCCTGGCTGAATGGGGACCCCCATGGGGGCTCTGCTGGGCTCTATCAGAAATTGGGGTGTGTGTGCAGTACCCTGGGCTGGTCCAGGTCACCTCAGGCTCTCTGTTTTGGTGTCCCTGCTGGGGTTTTTTGTCTTTTCCTCCAGCAGCTATTGCAGTACATAGTGATGCTGGAGAAAAATCCTCCCTGAATCAGCTGTGCTGGTGGTGACCTGTAGGACACAAGGCTGTCCACAGGCAGTTGCTGCCTGCCCAGCAGTGTCTGCCTGGCCAGGCTGTGCTCTCAGACACAGTGTGGAGGTGAAAGGCTCCGTCATCCCCAATCCCTTTAGCCGTCTTGGCCTCTGCTTGAGTATTTTTAACCTTTTTGCTGTGCTAAGCTGCCTGGGGCTGAAGTGTCAGTGGGCACTGGGGAATGCAGCCTCTCACTGCTTTGCCAAGCCCAGGATTTCAGGATCAGTGTCTCTAATCCCTGCATCCTGAAATACCTTCTTGTGCCAGCAGTGTGTTTTGAAAATTTGAGTGCCCACAGGTTTAAGCAGGGAAGGGGCTGCCTTGGCTGCAGGGACTGGATGCACTGCTGGCATCTGTGCCTGATCCTGCTGGCCCTGGGAGGTCCCTCAGTCAGCAGGGTGAGATGAGAGGTCCCTGTGCTGGGGGATGCTCTCTCCCACACTGGAACTCAAGAGAGAAATGCTCCATGATCGCTGTCAGGTCTGACCCCCTTGTTTTCTCCTGCCAGTCCAGCCTGTCCTGGCACAATGGGTCTCAGTTAATGAGGAGCAGGCATGGCTGAGTTTCTGGATGGTGGCTGACTGTGTGTCCATCCCTCTGAGCTCTCTGCAGAGCTGGCTGTGCCCCTGTGCTCACCAGGTGAGCTCTGCAGGTTGGTGACCCACTGCCGGTTCTGCTCCCTGGCATTCCCTGCTGTCTCTCCTCCTGGCACAAGGGATCCAGTTGCTCCCCTCTTGCCACCCTGAATGGAGGAGCTGAGCCTGAATGCCAGCTCTGGTCCCCCTCTGTAACATTGCCTTGGTGGGCTCAGCCAGGTCTGCAGGGCAAGGGCAGAACAGAAATGCCATCCTCTCCTGGTGCTGGAGTGGCTTTTGGGGTAAGGACCCTTCCATGTCCTGCCCAAAGTCAGCTTTTAGTTCTTTATTTTAGGTGAGGAGGAGGAGTCCAGCTGAGCTGTCATGATGTGCTCTCATGGAGCATTTCATGGTTGCACTTTTCAAGCTGCTTCTCTTGTTTGCCTGGGGTTACTTCTCCTGGTTCCTTTGTGGGGTCGGTGTCCCATAGCTGGCTCTGAGGCTGCTGCCACATCACCAACTCTGTGTGTGGAAATGCCAGTGAGGAGAAGGGGTTTGTGCCTGGCTGGGGAGGACCTTGCCGAGGGGATGTTGGTGACAATTTCCTATGGAGGGGAGGGAGTCACTTCTCCCTGCTCCAACCACTGGGACCTCTGGGCTGCAGGAGCATCAGTAGTTTTGTTTTACAAAGAGGAGTTGGGGACTGATAGGAGAGGTTTTGGAGTCTGCTTGCTGTGGCCCTGTCCCCTGGGGATGAGCACAACCAGAGCACAGCATCCACCTGTTCCTGAACCACCTCAGCCTGAGCTCCACAGCCTCAGGTCAGGGCTGCTGGTGTCCCACAAATTAATGGTTTGCTGCTCTCTGCCTCCTCTTTGCTTTCTTCTAGTGCCCTGCTGCTGTCATGTGTTACTTCTTGATGGCCTGGGACTTCTCCCTCTACAAATCCAAATTCTAGGAGGCAAGAACTGTGCAAGGTGGAGGGAAGCCCGTGTTGCTCAGTGAAAGCATTTGGGCAAAATGCTTTCACTGCTCAAACTCCTTTCTCACTTTCCCTTCACCATATCTACTTAATGACTCTCAGTACGCTTAATAGAAGTCTGGGGTGTTTTCCCTCTGCACATTTTTTCTGCTGTAGCTGTTTTAACCTTTGATTTGAGTTGTCAGCCGTGTGGAGTGTCACACCTGGCTGTGTGCAGCCCAGTCTGACTGTGGTGATACATGTTTATTCTCAGAGCAGCACCAGGGAGGAGGCAGTGTGCTGGCAGGGATTGGAATATTCTCCTTTTCCTTTGTTTTTTACTCCAGAAGGTTCATCAGTACAGGACCTTGCTGTGGGTGCTCCTGTGAGCCCGTGGTCACACAGCCCAGTGTCAGAGCCAGTGACCCTGATGCCACTGGGGTGGGACTGATGCTGTCACTGAGGGATCTTTGTCCCAGGGGCAGAGAGTTGTGTCCTCCCAGTTGTTTTACACTGATCAGGAGCAGCAGAAAGCAGTGAGGGGGGATATCTGTCTGTCCAAGCAGAGCCTCTGTGTTAGGGTGGAGCATTTGGGGTGTGGGCAACGCTTCACCTCCTTGCCAGCAGCCCACAAATTCCCACCTTAGACTCTATCAGTCTATTAATTCTCAGGCAGTGAAGCTAAAAAAAGCTTTTTCTGACAACCTCCATCTGTGCACTCCCACTTTAAAAAATAAGATTTAAATACAATTTGCACAACTGTAATAGATTTAGATGTAGCAGAGAAGCCATTTGCAAATGAGCAAACCTGCAGGAGGCCTTGACCAGTAAAACCTCCCTGAGGTCCGTGGAGGGAGGGGAAACCTGTGGGGCGGGGCTGAGCAGGGAGCCTTGGTGTGCTGCAATAATGTCATCCTGGCTGATGCTCTCAGTGCTGTTGGTTGATGCTCTGTTTTATATGGTTTGGGTTTTTTTTTTTTTTTTTTTTTTTTGTTGGTTTTTTAGGTACAAATAACACTCTTCTCTTTTCTGCAGGACAGAATCATCAATCTAGTTGTTGGTGGCTTAACAACCTTGCTGCTTGTAGTAAGTATCTCCCATCCCACCCCATGTTGCATCTTTAAGTGGCAGGGAGAAAACCAGAATTCCTCCCCAAAAATGGCTGGTGAAGCTTCCAATGACCAAAGAGGCTCTGATTTAGGGCAGGCAGTCATTTTGGGACATATCTGTCTTTTAAAACTCTTTGACAACAGGAGAAGGGGAATACATTTCTTTAAGAGCTGCAATAAAATCCCGAAGTTCTCTGGCAGATTGTCCATCCTGGCTGAACATGAGGCTGGGTGAGACAACAAAGCATTATGCCAGGAGAGCGTGTTTGCTTCTATTTCCTTCTATTTCTGATTTATTGTCCTCTATTTATGGCTTATATAAGTCTTCCCAGAGTTTGTCCCTTTGTGTTGAGCTGTGCTTTCCCCAAGCTTTAAAGACAAACCCAACACTGTCAGGACTGGAGACCATGAGTGTGGTCCATGGGGGGATTGTTGAGAGCTGGGGTGCAGAGAGGCTCTGGGGACAGGTGAGGTGCCAGCTGGTGGAACACTTGGCTGAAGGGATGTGTCACAGACATCTTCTATGAAAAATCCTTTCCTTAGGATTTTTCCTCCTGAGAAGCCTCAGGAACAAAATGTAAACATTGATTATCTGCTGCTGTGGAATGCAACAGGTGCATCTGTGATTGGCCCATGTTGGTTGTTTCTAATTAATGGCCAATCACAGTCAGCTGTCTCAGACAGAGCCCCTGAGCCACAAGCCTGTTATCATTCCTTCTTTTTCTATTCTTAACTAGCCTTCTGATGAAATCCTTTCTTCTATTCTTTTAGTATAATTTTAATATAATATATATAATAAAATAATAAATCAAGCCTTCTGAAACATGGAGTCAGATCCTCATCTCTTCCCTCATCCTCAAACCCCTATAAACAAAATCTCAGGGATGCTCTACATGGGCAGTGTGCACCCCTGGGCCTGACGGCTTCAGGGCCACTTGCAGGGTGGTTTGTGACAATGAGCCAGTGTGGCAAAACTTTTGGCAAAGATTTTTCCCCACTCCTCTCAGTGTGCAGCTGTATCAAAGCAGTTTTCCTCCAGACTTGCACATCTTCCTTCAGCTCCTCAGGGGTGGGAGGCAGAGGCCAGGGAGGGGTGTGCAGGTCAGGATGTGAGCATTGCTCTGCTCCAGCCCTTGGGCTGAGCCTCTTCTCACTGCAGCTCTGGCCAGACTGAAATCCTCATCTTTGTTTTCCTCCATACAGGTCACTCTAATCAGTGCTTTTGTCTTCCCACAACTACCTCCAAAACCTGTGAATGTATTTTTTGCTTTCTGCATCTCCTTGTGTTGCATTTCTGCTGGCATTCTTGTAAGTACCGCCACGTTTGCCGTGCTTTTGAGTCGATGGCTCTGAGTAAAATCTGCTGTATGTGGTGCTGCCTTCTTTTTTACACTCTCCTAGAAAAGCTTTCCTGCCTCCATAACACAAGCTGACAATGAGGGAGTGGCAGTGGGTTTTGTATTTACTGCAGGGTAAGCGTGTGAACTGAGCCAGCTCCTGCAGCCCAGCTGTGGTGCAAGACTTGTCATCTCTGTGGCACTGCCAGTGCAGTCACAGAGTAGGAAACCAGGGAGGAGAGCCCTGAAATGGGAATGCAGAGATGGATTGTGCTGCAAAGACACCTGAAGTGGGATCAGCCCTGCACTTGCATTAGTCAGTGTCCTTTCAAACACAGGGGATGGGTTACAGGGGTAGGAAGCTACAGCATGTGAAAGATGTTCCTCTACTCAGTAACTGCAGAACTCCAAGGGAGCTGGTCCCGAGCACTGGCAAAGGGAGCTGGCAGGTCTGAGTTCACAGAATCACAGAATGGTTTGGGTTGGAAGGAGCTGTCAAAGACCATGCAGTCCAACCCCCCTTCCATGGGCAGGGACATTGGTGGCTCCTTCCTCTGCTGTAGTTTTCATACTTGGAGCATTCTCCTTCCTGCAGCTGTGACCTGGAGCAGCCCTGAGCCCCTCACTGCTGGCTACACTGGGAAGTTGCTCTGCATTGCCTGGCCAGTCCATTTTTGATCCTACAGCTGGTGGCCACAACTCTGCCCAGAATAGACTGTGTTAGTGCAAAGCTGCTGTTTGTCCTCATCCACCAGGGTGAGCCAGCTCTGAGAGTTAAAGCCACCCACGCTCCCTCCCTCTCAGCAAAGCTGACCAGACAGCACATGTCCTCAGGGCCTGTTTCACATACAGACACACACACTCAGACCCTCTGGCCACAGGAAGCTGGATTGTTTTACAGGAAGGAAAAAACCCAAAACTAAATCACCAAAACCTGCAAGTTGCCAATTCAATTTCCAAAAATAGTTTCCTCAGAATACCTGGTTTTTTGAAATAACACAAACCCCTCTTCTCTTCTAGATCTACTGGTATCGACAAGGAGACCTGGAACCCAAATTTAGAAATCTAATTTACTACATATTGTTTTCTATTGTCATGTTATGTATATGTGCCAACCTGTACTTCCATGAAGTGGGTAAATGAAGGACATTGGAATACCCAGCAATGATGCTGCTGTGTCAGAACTGCTTCCAGCTCAGCTCTCAGCTCCACTCGAGACATCCAAGTGAGAACCATCAGCCTGAGAGGAAAGAAGTGGGTTGTGCAAGGATAAATCAGTACATGATTTTCATGTAAATGTATATGTAATGTCCCTCTTGTTGGGGAGAATTATTGCCATAAGACGTGACATTCTGCTTTTTTTTGAAGAGCTACTGTTGCGCTTAATGAACATTCCAGTTGTACTGATGTTTCAGAATGGCACAAGCTTTTTCATTTTGGAAAAAAACTGCACTTTTTTTTATTACTGTACAAATAAACTGCAGCACTGAAAGGATCTGTGGCAGTATAAATAAATGGCATCTTACAGTCAAGTAAGACAAATACTCTTTATTTTGTTGAAACTGAATATACAATTATTTCTGTTCCCTAGGCAACCATTTAAAACTACAACTTATTTTTCACATTAACAAAACCACAGACTGAAAAAGACCAACTCTTGATTATGAAGAGCTAATTACAGAAATAAATAAAATAATTTATACAAGTCTTTAGTTTCTATAGCTTTTTCTCTTGATTCCTAGCTAACAGGCTGCTGATCAGCCTAGTGTCTGTTTCAAACAATGCAGGAATTAATTGGCCTTCTTTGCCTTGAGGCCCTATGTCCAGACTCTCACAGAGCTATTCCTCCATGACTTTGCCACCTCCACACCACTTCCCATTTACTAACTTGCTGCAGGAATCACATCTGGAGAGGTGGCTGGTAGTGTCAGGTAAACAGCAACAGAGACAAACGTTCCAACCTACTCACAACAATCTCCAAGAATTTCCCAGCTTGTTGGGGGAGGCTGGTGGGTCCCAGTAGCTTCCCTTTCTCATAGCCCTTCCCTTTTTATTTAGCTTGCTGTAGTGATGAAAGAAAAAAACAAACCAAAAAAACCCCAAGATTTTCCACAAGTGATTTTTCTGAGCTCTGTCCATTGCCAGCAATGGACTCCTCAGGAACAAGCAGACCAGGCAAGTCCCATAAGCTTCTGCCTTCTTCCTATGCCACAGACATGTGAACGAGTCAGGTGAGAGGGGAGCACACACCATAGCTTCACGATGCTGCCCATGCTCCCTGAAGTCTCTGATGGAACTCACTCCTTCCTGAAATGTAACAGTCTCTTACTCCATGTGTTACAAGAGTCAGTAAGTGCAAAAATCCTCACCCATTCTTCATGAAACCTGTGCAAACTACTACTTGCTGTGGCACTAAGAGGCTCCAGTCCACAATCCTTGACTTCTGTCCAGTTTTCCACGTGTGCAGTTCAGCACATCAGTAACAAGTCAGATCAGAACTGACTGCATGGAGCTGAGCACTGTGAGCACTGCAACAGAGGCTCTTCAGCACACTGGAACACCCCAGTGAGACGTGGCACCTCAGTCCTCCCTCCTGGTGAGGGAAACAGCCTGAGCAGAGAAAGTGCACCGCAGCCATTTCACACTGGAAGCTGCTGTTCAAAGAGACAGACTGTGACTGCTTTCTTTGGAGACATGGCACAGGTTGTAACTAACTTCACAATGCAAACATGGTCAATAGGAAATGGACACCACTGCTGCTTCTCAGGGACAGCTCACTAAATCCTCAACATCCTTGGAATCTTCTGAGTCAGGACTGCCCAGCGATGAGCCAATAATGTGTGACCCATCTCCATGGTGCTGCAGGATAGGATCTGGCAAGGGACAAAAAGCATTAAAACTATTGCTGTGCCATTACAACAAGATATAAAACACAAATTTAGGAGACAGGAAATGTAGCCTGGAATTCTAACCAATTGCAGGCAGTGTTGCTCAAACTGGGCAGTTTGCAATTTCTAGTTTCACAGGATCACAGAATAGCTGGGGTTGGAAGGGACCTCTGGAGATCCTCCAGTCCAACTCCCTGCTAAAGCTGCTTCAGGCAGAGCACTTTGCACAGGACCACATCCAGGTGGGTCTGAGTATCTTTAGAGAAGGTAAGTGATAACCAATATGGATGGACATGGATGCAATGGTGTGACTCACATTTGCATCCATCAGGTGTTGCACTATCAGTGCTGACCCTCTGATGGCTCTACAGGGAGATGCTTCCTCTGGGGAGGAGTATTTGCTAGGTTACTTGCAGTTTGATAGCACTGATATGTAAAATTATTTTAGAGAAAGCAAGAATCTATGAAGTGTTTTCTGCAGAGACTCAGAAGCTCTGAACACTGCTTTAATGACAGGGACTGTCATACCTGTGAGAGTTGTCAAGGGCAAGACTGATTCATTATCCATATCATCTGTTGCCTGGATAAAACCATGGGAAGAAGGAACAATAAGCACAGTCTCATCATCTATTGTAGGCTGATCAACTTGTTCTTCTATTGTTGGGGAACCCAGATCCTGCACAACACAGAACAGGCCATGAGAGTGTATTCATGGTAACACAAACAAAAGCCTGCATTGCTCAGCCATAATCCACTCTGGATGAATTTTATCTCATTAAATTGAAATGTCACCACCTGAGATAGTTTATTTCAGCATTTAGAGGGCATGTTATCTTAGTGCACGCACCCAAAAACAAGATGAGAAGAATTTTACCCTGTTAAGCAATATGGAGAGGAAGGGAGACACTCCAGGTGGTGTTCCCTTGCAAGTCAAATATTAAGTCTGTGAAGAGGAATATTTAGGCTTTTCCACTACTTTCTGTCTAGATTTTCTGAGACTGAAGCATTACCACTGTAGCACTTACCTGCTCCACAAACCCAACAGCTTTACCTTAAGTTTCACAACTCCTGTGGTCAAGTTTTAACTAACACTGAACACAGAGCTCAAAATATCCCCTTCACTTGCTGTGCCTTGCTTGGTCTGTCACTGGCTGGAATTTGGCTCCAGACTTTTTTTGCAGAACCTAATGGTACCACAACACTGGTAACACACTGATTCCTTCCAGGTACAATTGTCAATACCCTCATTCTCTTCCAATTCTGTCATTGCTGCTGCTCCTGCCTCTTCCCTGGCTCCTGTGGTACTGGAATGGCAGCAACACATCTGGCTGACTCAGTGTCAAAGCACACTCCTGGTTCCACAAATGCAGTGAAAAGTCATCCCACACATCACTGCCAGAACCAGCAGAGACATCTGGATTCCAGTTTTTGTGTGTAACACGCATAAGGTTTGTTCAAACTTCAGGAATCCCTGATGTAAAATGCTAGCAACTGCTGCTGACACAATGGAAGGTACCTGGATTTATCACTGTTTTCAGAGGTTACAGCTCTCTGTGTTTAAGAAAATCCTGATGTTCCTCCACCTTGTTTTGTTTTTGTAGGAAAACTTGTTTCCCTATGTAACTGCACAGTGTTTTTGCAAAGAGAGCTGTCTGAAAACCCCTTCCTTGATGCTGCTGGAGAGGAGCTGACAACCTGTGAACTGCACAAGGTCCCATGCACAAGGGCATGGTGTGCCTGACCTGCAGGAGCAGCTCTCAGCAGAGCACACAGCTCTGCCCACAGCAGCACTGGGCTGCAGGGCCTGAAACTGGGAAGAGGAGGCGTGAAAAACTAAAGAAGCCATTGTGGCAAATGGGCACCTTTCCCAGGCAGAAATAATAAAACCCTGCAGCATGACTGCCTGCCTCCCACTACCCACCCACAGTGACAATACAACCCTGGCAAGCTCATAAAAATAACACTGACTTAAAGAAAACAAAATGTAGGCATGTTTTTCTGGAGTAACTTTTCACTGAGAATTACTCACAGACAGTTCACTATTTCCTGGAATTTAAGTACACATGTCAAACTTGAATCTGACTTGAAGAGTAAGGCAAATTAGAATTACAAATTCAGTTTGTTTTTCTGTATAGCAAAAAAAAAGTTTAGTTTTACATTCTGCTAGCCATGAGCAATTTGTACAAAGTTAAACTAGGAACTAGGTTAATATCAAAAGTTTATTAATTCTACCTCGAGAAGCTGAAGTTTTAAAATGAGAACAGAAAGCTGATGGCCTGCCTCAAATGTTGAAAATCTTATCACAATTATGTCAACCATGACACAGAAAGAGGAAAATGGAAGAAAAATCCCCATCTTCTGATTTATTCAGGATTCAGATGCTTCTGTAGTAGAAAATTTAAGATGTACAAAGATTCTCCCTTTTGTAAGAGCATAACAGATATGCACTGTCTATTAGAAGCTTCTTCAAAGACAAGGCCAAAGCATATTAATGGTGGATTTTCAAGGCTGACAAAGCAGAAACGCAGCTGCTGTAGAGAACAGTGTCCTAAAAAACAGCTAAGGATGTTTAATTCTAACTCATCTTTTCCCAAATTCCAACCTAATCAAACCCATAAAGGAAGAGGAATTTTGTACTGACTAAAGAGTGTTATCACCTTCTTTTTAGCACCTCTGTTTTCTGTGACTTAGTCATTTTCATAATTCCAGCAACTGAAAGAAACTATCCAAATAGCTGTAATCCTTTGGATAAACTCATTTCTTCATCTCAGGTGTTGGAGATGAACAAATCTGAGGCCAGAGAGAGAAGTAGCTTAATGTTTCAATTTCCCATTTAACAGATACTTGGCTGGAGCAGGATGTTTAATAGAAATCCTCAAAACTGGAAAATGAGGTGCATCTTGAATTATGTTATTAGACTCATAAAGCAAACCCCAAACACTCTAGCCCTCCTCCCCTGCTCAATCCATCTATTGATACAGGGTGTTGGACAATTACCAGCCCAGTTTAAAGCAACAGCATCAAGCAGGAATCACCTGAAGGCACCTGTTCAGTGCCACCAATGCTGCAGCTTTCCACGGTCACCATGCAGAAGAATCCTGAGCAGTGAGGCAACTCCACAGCTAGTGAGGTGCTCAGTGCTCCAGAGGAGTAATATACGCCTTGCTACCCAATTAAATGCTGTTACTTTCATACTTGTAACACACTAATGAAGCTCAAGGATAGAGATCTCAGCAAATACTTGTAGAACTGTGATACAGAATCACAGAATTGTTTGGATGGGAAGGGACCTTGAAGATCATTTCAGGCCCCAACCATCTAGCCTTGAACACTTCCAGAGATGAGGCAGCCCACAGCTTCCCTGGGCAACCTGTTCCAGTGCCTCACCACTCTCACAGGAAAGAATTTTCTCCTAATGCCTATTTAAACCTACATTCTTTCAGTTTGAAGCCATTCCCCCTTGTCCTATCACTATACCTCTTATGAATAGTCTCTCTTCATCTTTCTCCCATCAGCTACCAATATTAATGAAATCACTGAGATATTTCTGACAAATAGCTTAACATCAAGGCCACAGATTCAATGAAATAATTCTCCAGAATTGCAGAAATGGGGAAAACACCAAGTATTACGCCCTCCCTTACCTCAGTAACGTAAGTGCTGGGTAAACCAGAGTGAGAATCCTCATTCTGTTTCAGGCTAGCATCAGCAATCTCCTCCTCTGTTCTTACCAGAACTCCATCCATCAGTTCTCTACTATTCCTGCTGCTAAATTTGGAAGCATCATCTTCGTTGTAGGCTGACTGCTCTTCGTCACTCAGCTTGGACTGATGGATATCATGTGGGAAAGTATTTGTTCCTAGGGTGTCTGGAGGATCTGTCAGGTCAGCTGACTGAATGTCTGCATCCACAGCCAGTTCTGTCTGGGTGACAGAGGAGGAGATGTCTTCAGCAGCAACGGTGCGGATTATGACACTCGGCGTGTGGCACTGCACTGTGACGTTGTCACTTGTGTTTAACAAATGCTCTGGCTGTCAGCAGCATTTGCAAAAAAGAGACAAACAAAACCCCAAACAAGGTCAGAGACTTTCCTCTTACTATCTACAAATCTTTCAAGCAAATACAAGCAAAAAGATTCCAATTGCTAAGTGTAGTTTAGAGTTTCATATATACAGTACGTCAGCCCAGATCATCTCTTGGCCTCTCCTGTTCCTAAAGGATAACTTTGTAGACTGAATGTGGTGTCATGTGTTCTTTAAGTCACAAGTAAAGTAATTAATAATATGAAGGAGGCAACCATTCAGGTGAGGATCACTAGATTCAAAAGGTTTTGAAAGTGCTTTTTCCACTGAATTTTTCATAATTTTGTGATTCAATCTCCAGTTTGCTTCTCCTTCCCTCCCTCCAGCAAAAAGCAATACTTGTCACTACTATCCAAGTGTTGTGGACCAGTATCTATTTGTGAGAGTAACTGAAAACATCACAAAACAAGACTTGGTTTTGCTGGGGACCAAGCCACTAAATGGAGACATTCTATTCAGAACTTCCTCACTAAGCTAAGTTCTGAAGCAACCTGAGATTGTTTTTTAACAAACCCCCAAAATTCTCAGTCTTCAGGATTGTTATGACTTGGGAACTGCTTTACAAGTTTAACAGGCATGTGCAGGGCCCTGCACTACAACGTTCCCCTTCCCCCAGGGCCCCAAGCGCGGGCTGTCCCCACCCAGAGCTCTCACAGATAAGGCGTGAACGATGATCTGCTCCGGGGAGGCCGGAGCTGCCGCGGCCGTCAGGGTCATGGTGGGGCTCGTTGTCAGCGTTAAAGGCAGCCCTTGGCTCGAGCTTGTCTGCAGTAAGTAGGTACCCGGTGTCCCAGTCGGCTGGAGGTGGAAAGACTACAAAGACAACACAGGTTTAATACCCAAATGCAGTGCCCAGGACATGCTGGAGCATTTTGGTTGACATGATCCAACCTAACTGTAACTCCCCTGGAAAATCACCACACCACACCAATCCAATGCCTTCTGCACTGACTGCTGCACTGCACTCAAAAAGCAGAAAATAACTCAGCTGTAGCCTTAGGCTACCAAGGCAGGAGCCCAGCAGGTCTGTAATATGCTGTACATCAGCAGGTAAAAAAGGAACAAATTCAGCTTATTTTGCATTGAGATGGAAGAGGAACTGCGCTACAAATTACAGGACAATGGAACTGAGACAATCTTTACTTGCTGGGAGCTTTCTCTGGCTTCTTTAGGTCAGATTTCAACAATGAAAAAAATCCAAGCACAAAGGAAAACTCTGTAGCATTGAAGCAAATTTAAAGCATTTAACTATAATTCACAGTTTACTCAGCAGCCCTAATGGATTACACTTTCAGAAATAAGTTTCAGAACTCTTCTTCTTTCTACTTGAACACCTTCCCTTTTTTTTTTTTTTTTGGAAATGCACACTTCTGTAGTCTAAGAAGTAGCTGGGTTGAAAATAAAAAAAGAAAATGCCACAGTAACAAACACCAGTCACTTACTGGAAGAATCTCAAAGGTCTGTAGTGTTCCACTGTTCAGTGTTATTGTCTCAGAGTCAACAGTAGCAGCAGGGGAATCGGTTGAGGCTGCAAAAGGAAGGAAAAAAAAAAGAAAAGTATGTAAACCAGAATGTTCAGGCCTGTAGAGAGCATAACATACTATAATTAATACATGGCAGGGTACTGTTAATTCCCCTAAGAGGAAAAAGAAAACTGGCTGCAGTCCTAATGACAAGGTTCTCTAATTGGTACCCAAGATACAATTCTATTTAAAGAGAGCATTCTACAATCCAAAAGAGCAAAAGAAAGTAAATATGGGTTTAGTACACAGAGATAAAAGCAGAAAATAAAGTTTCTGACATGATTTAATTACTTTTTGTAATGAGATTTGCAAGAGGTTCTAATGTAAGGATACCCTTTGGTGTAATAATATCCTTTGGATCATGTACTGCTGGTTTTAAACCAGTGTCAGGCTTAATATTGTTGTGTTTCTCACAGACCTCTTTTTCTTTTTTTGTATTTTTTAATCTTTTCTGTCTTCCACAATATGTCCACCCCTGATGAAAGTTCAGATGCTTCCCAGTTATTTGCCTACCCTGTGTGTTATGACTGCAGTATAAAAGCTGTAAGTATTCTTACTACAACTATGTAATTATTTATGCAATTAGCTCCACTAATTCTAAAAGTAGTGAAGAGAAGCACTGGAAACAGTTGATGTAAGTATTTTAAGATCACCAGGTCCAAACAACTTGTACTCAAAACTTTATAACCATAATTACAATTTCTACTTACTCTTAAAAAAAATCACAAGTTCCAGAAAGCTGAAACCAAATTAATACTCTGCCTGGGGTTTTCCAGTAATTTCCTAAATACCAAAAGGGGAAAAGATCTACAAGATGATAACAGTGACCCAAGCACTGGAAACTTTGCCATCTCAGACTCTGTGGCAGCAAAATACAGTAATTTTGGTCTCTTAAGATAAAAGCTCAATTTTGAAGCTACTATTGTTGTGGTGGCATGTTCAAGGTTTCCTGCTGCAGATTTGCTGGTACTCAGTAGCAGAGAGCCTGTCAGTCACCTAGCCAGTATATTCCTATTCAGGAACTGCCCTTCTGAAACCTTGAGCATTCCACCAAATACAGCTCCAAGTGGGTAATAGGTTCAGCTCCCATGGGACTGTGAAACACACAATACAAAATTCACTCTGATTACACAACCAGAAATTCTTCAGAAAAGCAGACTAAAATGGGGGGAAAGGCTTGTTAGGCAGGCATGGGCAAGTGAAGTCACAAAACAACTATTCAATTCAGAGATGACTAAAGGTTCCAGGATCCCAGCCCATCTTTCCTGCTCATCAGCTTGGATCAAGCTTCACTCAAAGTCTGAGACTACTGACATTACTATGACAGACAAAAAGTTCTTGGCTTGGTGTCATCTGTCATTCTAATTAGAAAATAAACCACATAAAATGAAGCTAGCACTTAATAAATAGATTAAGATAGATTGACCTCCTAAAATTATAAACAGAAAATGGTCTGCCAAATGCCTATTGAGGCAGAGTCTGAAGAATCAATTTGTAGACTGATCAGCTTAGCTCAGAGCAGGGTGCTAATAATGCCAGGGCTATGGGTCCAATCCCTGTATGGGCCACTCATTTAAGAGCTGGGACTCCATGATCCACATGGATCCCTTCCAATTCAGAATATTTTGTAACTAATCTGGTAATCAGCAAAACCAAAGCACTAAATTTTCCTAATAAAATTTACAAATCCCAAATGGTGCAAAATAATATACAGTGCAGACTGCATGTGACTGGAGTTACTTAATAAGATTAGTTACAAAATCAAGCAGTAAGAACTACACTCAGAGCAGATCTGGTAATCAATGTTAGATAATGAGCAAAGTTCATCCTTAAGAGCATGGGAAGCATCAACTTAAAAAAAAATACAGCGGTTTAGCAGAACACTGGCTGAATGTTGGTGGGACTTAGCAGCTAACATTTTCCAGAGTGTTTGTGACTAGAAATAATTGCATAATAAAGGACTAGGAAAACACACTTACACCTTCCCTTCAGTGCCCTGTATCAGAACTTACGGACAGTCGTCTGTGTAACTTGAAAAGGAGAACTTTTACATAATGCTCACTGCTGTGTGCAAGAGTGACCAGAAACAACTTAAGGAATAAACAAACACACTCTATCTTCATTAAGAGGTTTGTGCACTGAAGGCTTTACAAAGAACAGGTTATGTGGCAAACTCCTGTATGCACACACTCAAACAGACACCTACAACACCTGTGTCCAGTGCTCCAGTTGTAGCTTCTTGGAACTACAGTCACAGCAATATCTACATTTGTCTAACAAAGTCAGAAACAGGTAAACAGAACACAGAAATGTTTCATCTGAAGTTATGGCATGACTAAGGAAGAATACAACTCCTTAAGACATGCTCACTCCTCCTTCACCACCTCCGCAGAAGCAAGTTGCAGGCTTTGTGTGAGTGGTTTGTTGCAGTACTTACAGACATGGGTGATCTGCACTGGGATCTGCAGAGCTGCCATGGGGCTGGGGGCGCTGCCCGTGCTCTCCTCCAAGCGAGCCACGCGGATCTGCACGTGCTGCACCCCCGAGCTGGAGTTACTGCTTGCTAAGCCACTGCCACACTTGTTCTCTGCAAGCTGGTGCCCTGGGTTGTTTTTTTGGTTCTCGTGGAGCTGTTTAAGACCCTTTATCAGCACTGAGAGAAAAAACACCCATGCTAAAGCAGGTTGAACAAGCACATTTGAAATGCTGCAATTGGTGATTTACCCAAGATGAAAAGAGCAAACAAAATCCTACAGAATCTGGAACTTAAACAATCCCTAGAGATACAGAAACTAGAAATTTAGCACATACATAGACCATTTATAGCCAACTACAGCAGTGAACTAGATTTCCTCATGGAACCCAGGTACTTCATGATGCTTGGGGGAAAAAAAGAACATATAGCCCATAAAATTTTGGAACTCTCTAAAATGATGCATGATGTACCCCCAAGCTACAATCAAGTGCAAGTATCACTAGCTGTGTAATGCTGCTACCAGAAGTAAATCCTCCAATCTTCTACAACATGGAAGCAGATTTGTTCAAGAGCTTGACAGAAATGTCTCTGAAAATGGGGAGCAAGAGAGAATGAATCCCACAGTGGTTATATTACAATTCTTCACCTGTGCTTGAGGAGGCCCATGCTCCAACAGAACCACCCACCCTTCTTCTCTGTAATTGCTTTGGGAGCAGCTGATTTAACAGCAGGTCACAAAACCTGAGGCCTCAGCTTGTCTAGAATTCATTACAGCCAACTGCCTAAGCATCTCCCCTTTGTCAGGGGAAAGAGAGCAGAGCCGGTTGATTCAGTGCTGCATTTATCTATGAATTATTTGCTGCAACAACTGCCTATTAATGTGTGGTAACCTCCCAGCTGCAGCCTTGAGGCAGGACTAATACATAACCACACCATCAACCACAGCACAAGAGTGCATTAAATTACATCCTTCATTAATTATGACATGACTAATCTGATTTTTTTCCTCTTCCCAAGTAAGACAAAGGGAGGTCTGAAGGTTCACAGACCCCTTTTGGCTTAGGCACTACTTTCTCCAAGCCAGAATGGGAAAATGGTATGAAATGTATTTGGGGGAGCTTTATACTCCTGACTCCTCCCCTCCCCTCACTAGTAGATGTCTATAGCTAAGTAGTATAGACATATAGTAGTAGACATATAAGTAGTATAGCTAGTAGTAGATGTCTATAGCTAAGGCTCAGCACCTGACAGAGATTACATTTTAACATCATAAAGGCAACACATCTAACCTGAGGCCATAGTTAGGCTGCACATACATATCCTCTTCCACCTGAAGAGGTCACCGCCCTCCACACCAAAGATCAGCATCATCTGAGATCTGCCAGCTGAGCTGCTTAGATACATACTCTCACTTTAGCCAAACTGAGAAGGGATGGCAAAGTCTGTCTAGCTGAACACATCAGCTTGGCCTGTTAGACTGAAACACTTAAGGATTGCTTGTAGGAGCAATTCAACCAGCAGATCCAAGGGGCCAGTAACTTCCAGCAAAGAAGCAATGTGCTCTTTGGCCAGCAATGCTGTAAGCAGACAACAAAATGCAGCCTTATTCCTGTGACATATGTGAAAAAAGCTTTCAGAAGAGAAGTGTGCAAGCAGTACATTACCAGGGAATGAAACATCTTTGTGGTTTGCAATCTGTCTTTTAATGGTCCACCATTTACTCCGGAGCCACTGTGGGGAGCGGACACTACTCCATCCCTCAGCCAGCAAGTCCCAATTGATGTCATTCTCATCAGAAACTTCAAGTTCCGCTATCCTGGCAGGACACAGAAAACAGGGAGCTGTCAGAAAGGGCCCCCCAGGGCGGCAGGGGTGCCGCACGCGTCCGGCCGTGTCACACGAAACAGCGCAGAACGACATGCTAGTGACCAGCCCCAGGAATCAACACAGGCTTCCAAGGCTCCACGCTGCCAGAGGTCAAGCAGAGTCATAAACAACAGAAGATGGACTAGACCTGTTAGATGATCCAGTCCATCTCCTTGCCATGCAGGATTATTCTCCTTATTTACTTCTACATTAGGTCTTAGATCGGATTATCACGAAGCATTCCACGTGGTGGCACTTGCATCTTTTCTTTTTGAAAAAAACATTCCCCAAACACGTCTCCAAGGCAGGAAATACTTCCTGAGATTCACTCTGAACATTCACTTAATTAATTTCATGTTATGATATTTACTTGTTTTCTTCTAAGTAACAACCATCCGTCCTTAACACAGATTTTTGCCTTCTCTCAGATGCTTCTTAGCCAAAGTAGATGAAGTTAACTACAGCAATAAACACTTCCTCATGAATCAATCCCACCAGGCTCTCCAGATAAGGGACAGTCTTCTCTACCAGAATCTGTTTGAAATCACTAAAAATCTCTGAATTGCCCTTATCTGTACACAGAGCATATGAAAGAGAGGTGAATAGCGAGGGGAAAATAATTTTGTGGAAGTTAAGAAAAGTCCTCTTCACAAATAAGGCAAGAGCACTCTTGCTAGCTAAAGAAAGAAAGAAGTAAAATTGAAAAAAAGAAACCTACCAAAACCAACCCTGTAGGATAAGTAAAAGATATCTGGACAGACCAAACCAGAAAAATTAAGAAATACACCCAGCACATTCTGAAATATGGAATCAGGCTCCTCATTTTGAGTTTATGTCAAACAGCTTCAGTAAATTTGTTAATACTACTTTGTTAAAGTAATCCTTAAATTCCCTGGATGCCTTGGCTTTTTATTCCCACCCAACCCATAAAAATCCACTGGCTAAAAAGCTTGAGTTAAAGGCATTCAAAATGGGAGGAGGACTGGAGAGAGCAAAAGATTTCCAAAGTCACTACCAGGCTGCCAGTTCAAATGTAGTCAGAGATGCTGATATCCAATCAGTGTTTGTTGGCCTACATGAAATTAATTTGCAGTCTCAGTTTAGCTCTTTGTAGACAAGATGTCTACATCACAGAAACCACCACCACACTTGACCCTTGTTGGTCATCTCAGCAGAGAGGCCAAGGACTGAACGGGCAGGGAGACTGAGCTACCCTCCAGTTAAGGGTTAAAGCGCATCGGTGGGGCAACGTGTGGGAAGCTTGCACGGTTTGCTGCCTGTGCTGTACCTTTTCTGTGGAATAAAGAAGACTTCAGTCTCCAGGGTTTTCAATCTGACACCTTTCACGAACACTAACATTCACTAAAAAAACAAAAAACAAAAAATATGTTCAATAATAAATCTCTGGGAACTGTAAACACAGCAGTGATTTTTGGAAGGTTCTAGAATTTTCAGTGTCTAGGAAACCAGCAAAATGGACCCCAATGGAATCCTGCTAGCAACACATATTACAAACCTTTAAAAGTAACTAAAATAACAAACCTCAAGATCAGATTTATTTCATCCTCCTTGGTCCACTCGGTGCCTCCACTTTGTTTCCAGTTGAGATAGTTGAGCCATTTAGAGCGGCACTGCTTCTCCGAGCGCGTCCCGACCCGCTCTGCCACCGCAGCCCAGGACACACCTTGGGTGACAATGTCACCTGGCTCTGTGCTTGTCAGCTCGTGCACCACCTCTGCCAGTCTCTTCTCTTCTTTCTCTGTCCACTTTCCTGAAAGACAGAAGCCCTCCACCTTAACCAGCAGCACAGACCCCCTATTCTGATCCATAACAAGCCAGCAGACATTTAACTGCCAGGTCCAACACCTTATTCCAGATGCAAATATTAACTTGTGAAGAAGATGCAACTGTTCTTAATTACTAATAATTTATATTATATCCATTCTTGATCAGCAAATCAACAATTCCATTGTTCTGCTGCCAAATTTCCCCTTTTTCTTCCTCTCAGAAGAATAAGGCTACCGATGAATAAGGCCACACAGAGCTTGTCCAAAGAGTGACCAGAGCAAACTGATCCAAGCTATCTGAACTGTATTAGCTGGAGTGAATTAACCATGCAAAAATTTAGTGCACATTATTCACATGAGGTCTGACTGCATTTTCCTTTATACTTGAATATATACATTACAAAATAAACAGTACTTTACTCCTGAAATGCATCTGTCTCTCTCTTGACACCAAAGACACAGTGTAAGTCCATAATCATTAAACACAAGAGACAGAATTTTAACCAGAATATCCATTTCTGACACCAGCATTTATCTCACCTGTGTTGCAGGTATCCTTCATGAGTCTACATCGATCCTTTACAGATGAAGCACTTCTTCCCAGGGCAGCTCCTATTGTGGCCCAATCATTACCATGCTTTACTCTCAGCCTACAGAGAAACATGCCCATTAGCACTAGATCCAGTTAGGAAATCACCAAAATAGCAAATACTCACTAATAAAAACATGTGCAGTTTACAGGCTTGAAGAGAGAATGGGGAAATCACTTTGTTACTTTACTATTACTATTTTCTGCTACTTTTCCCTATGTCTTTCTAGAGCCTTTTGGACCAGCTGAGCCACAAGATACATATGAAATGCATAGTATCAATCCAGATACAAATAAAATGCATAGATACTATACATATAAAATGCATAGTATCTGTCTTGCAGGATGATTGTGAGGCTTAATGAATGTGTTAAACACAATATGAATGTTTAGATAAACAGCTAATTTCCATTCTATACAGGTTCCTCAATGGTTTTCAGGTGGTGTAGAGAGCATTTGAGACATTTCAGTGATGCCCAATAAAAACCCAGGCATCCTACAATTTAAATTAAGCAAAACACTGCATAATCACGTTCATCATTTTAGCAATCATTTTTCTCCTTCACATGACAGCAGGTTGCTTAAAATGTTGATCCATGAGTAGTTTTGACACATCTGGAACCCCAAGCACCTTGTGAACAACACAAAGCAGCTCAATTGATCCAAACAGATCCATCAATGGAATGCAATATACCCCTTTCCTCCTTTCAGCCCAACAGTTTCTTCCAACTGCTCAACCCTGGAAATGTGCAGGAGGGGATAAAGTCTGCAGCCCCATCTCCTTGATCTACCAGGTTCATACTCAAAATTAGGCTTTTTGAGCTGATAATTTATATATCTGTAATACTTCCTACGGGAGATTCTACTCTTGACCTGCCACTTCCTTTAGGAATAACCTTTGCTCAAATTTCGTAAAGAAAAGGAACTTCTGTTTCTCATAACCACAAATATTGACTGTGCTTGCAAAAATCTGAAACTTTCCTAGTTACAACAGAAGCATTGCTTTAGAACTTTGTTGCATATTGTTAGGTCTGGAGCACACATTAGAAAAAAATTTTAAAGGAATTGAAATGTAGTTTCATTTATCTTTAGACAGTAACCACTACTTTTGGGTAGTGTTGGAGCAGTCAAATTTATTTGTAACTCTTCAGTGATTTAATGTAAGGAAACCCTTAAAAATGGATGAGGGCTACTAAATATAAACAAGGAAGAGTGATCTTATTCATAAGATAACTTACTCTTTAAGCTTTTCAATTTCCTCAGGAGTATACCTAAACAACAGGTAAATAAAAAGACATTATTTTAAACAGAAAGAACACAGCATAAATATTATTATTTTACTAACCACACAGCACACATTTAGCTACAAGAAGAGATTAAGGAATTTCAGCTGTAAGATACAATCTGACTGAATATTCAGAAGAATGTGAGGAACAAATGTAATTTTCTACATTAGTGCATTTCTAAGGTTAACTGGTAAAGGATTCCTCTCATTTGTTAGAAAAATTCCTCATTCTCTGTGCTCTTACTCCTATGAACAGAATTAGAATTTTCTGCATTAGTCTTTCAAATAAATAGCTTCTTCCTTACAGTCCCAGTTCACCATCACCATAAAGCTGACTTTCTATCAAAAGAGTATATCAACACTGAGAAGATGTTTTTAATTTTCAACTACCTTCAAAAACGAAAATTTAAAATCCTTTCTGGATAGCACCAGATCACGCTTTAAAAAATGGCAAGCAAGGGCATAAGGGGTGAAGATCAATTATTTCCAGGTCACAGCCCTAGAAAAAGTTATATCTCAGCAGATCCATCCCTGTGTCCAAGTCCTGTCATCATATCAGAATCTGTTATTCACCTTTGTTTTGGATTGTTTGTTTGTCTGTTCTTTAAAGCTGTCATTGAATACCATCAACAGAACACAACTATTGCCAAGGATGATCTCTCAGAATTGAGCAGAGGAGACATATTAGCAAGATCTAGGTCTGTTTGGCTACATTTTTCTGTCTCACATAGAACATGTCAAGCATAAATACATGACCCTAGTCATACCAATAAAACCATGCAGCATTAGAGGGTTTCATACTTTCCAACATGGTTTCTGTCATCATACATGCGAAGAACTCTTCTATAGACAGCAAAGAGAGGCCGATTCAGACCCCAAGCTATTGTCCTGTAGAAATCTTTTCTTTCATCTTTTGACATTTCAAATATAATTTCAGTGGCATCTTTTATTCCACGGGCCTAGAACAAAGCATTTGAAAAAAAAACAAACAAAAACAAAAACCACAAACAAAACACCTTAGATAAAAGTCTCCTAGGAATCAAGAAGTAGAACACAAGAACTGAAGCTGTTATGCAACTTTCTATGTATCACAAATACTACAGTCCAAAAGTAAAACTGAGTATTTATGGATTAGCTCCCTTAAATACAAACCCTTGAACACTAGGTTTTGTTGTTTTGGTTTTTTCACTTTGGAGTCCAGGGAGACATAGAAATTCTAACACCTATCCACATAAAATAAAAAAAAAATTGTCCAATGTATATTTTAAGATCAAAAATGGAACCATCATACAGAACATGATGGAGTATGTACTGTGGTGGAATTAGTCTGGGGCCATACAAGGGAAGGTTGTCAAACAGTGCTATATTGATTTATTACATAGTTTTAGCTATTCCTTATGCAAAAGTGATTTCTTTCAATTAAACTACTCCTCTTGTTCTGATGGAAACTCAAATAAATCCAATAAAAAACACTGCAAAGAAGTATAACAGTAAAGCTTAATTTCAGCTTAAACTAAGAATCACTATATTTCAATTATTCAAAGCAGTACAAGAAAGCAGATAAATGGGAAAAGAATGAATCAAATGATTTATCAGTCACTCAGAAAAGTTATTTAGCTAGCTTAAAAAAGCTTCACTGGATTTAAAACATAGTATTACCCATGAATGATTTTGTGGCAGAAACTCTAATAGGTGTGTGGGCAGACACACTCTCTTCAACTAATACTCTGGATTTTTATCCCAATGAACACTAAATTCAGGGCTTTTTTTTAAACCACAAGTGAAGGATGGTGAAATTATAATATCCAGGCTATGTATTCTCAGCTGCAAGGGCTCAGCTCAAATATTCTCAGCTGCAAGCCTACCACAAATATGATTTATGGGCAATTATCACCATCAGTGATAACTGATGCCCATTTACACTGAACTCTGACCCCAGTAACTTAAGGGGAAGAAAGCAGACACAGGCATCCTGCTAGTATAGTACACAATCACAGACTTGGCATCAAGGATGTCTGAAAGTTGTATTTTGTGCTCAGTAAGGAAACTCCTAATGCAATTTTTTTCATTTTTTTATGAGTCCTCAATGTATAGTCAGAGAAAGAGATTTAACCATATAAAATGTCATGTCAGGATGCTCAAAACAGGCTATATCCAGTACAAAATGAAAAGGAATGTTACATACATTAAATGCACTTCAATCCTGTTTATGAATAAATTTTTCTTATCTATTTTGAATGGGTGATGACCATTCCTGATGACCAATCCAAATCACTTATTGAGTATTCTGGGAAGTATTAAAGAAAGTTGGTTTCTAGCAGGAACTGCATCACCACATTAATGTGCAGGGAACATACTCTAAACATACCTTTAAGTAACGTTCAATGTTACTCATCAAAATGTCAATTTCTTCCTTTGACCACATCCCTTGCTTCCACTTATGGCCTGAAAATAGAAATGACAACTAATTACTGAAGTAAAGGCCAAAAAACAGCAAGAACAGAAGTATCTGAAAACATGACCCATGCTGCAATTAACAAGGAAAAGAATAATTTTAGGTACTAAAATATAACTAGCATTAATTTTAAACAGATGTTATTTCATAACTGACAGTAACATTCAACTAATATTTAAATAATGTGAGTCAGACCCCTCTTCAAAAACATCCCATTTTTAAAAACAGAATATGAACTCCTCTATGAGCTGTCAAGTCACATTTTCAGCCTTTCTCTTCAGCTGCAACTAGACAATTTCTGCCTTTAAACTGACAGCTGAAATTTCCATGCACTCAAAATGAGTCCAGAAGCTGGAACTTAAAATACAACTCAGAAGATTACCTGAGGAATTGGCAGCAAGGTGGGATTCTCTCGCATGCCTTAACTCTGCTGAACATGAGAGCACTGCCACCTACTGTGAATGCTTTTCATAGAGGTAAAGGCTCCATTAAGCCTCTTTTTGACAAGCTGGTCCCCATCTCTTTCCTTCTTTTTGCATTGGGAGTAATGCTCAGCCAACATAAAACCTTGTGGTGGGTCTTTTACTGCCCCAAATAAAAGTGACAAGCCAATAGAACCAATGTTTCCTCTCTGTCTCTGCCTTTAGTAACTACAATGCCAGCTAAGCTTTAAAAGAAAATCCAACTAACTTTATTCAGAGAGAAAAATTCAAACCTGAAGTCTATCAATTAAACATTAAAATATTCCTACTTTAGATTATCCTTTTTTCCCCTTATGGTCATACAATGCTTTTAATTGAGCTTCTGCTGGTGTGACCCAGTTTACATATTGGTGTGTGCTGGCTATCTGCCCACCTCTGCTCAGAAAAATCAGGGTACTTCCTTCTCAGCCTGCTAATTACCAGAGCTGAGAGGCAGAGCACACCAAAGAGAGTGTCTACTCAAATCCAATTATAATGAAAAGTACAGGCATTATTACTAATTCCATTGGAACTGGTGAGAGAGTACTCCTGCCCTGTGTCCCATAGCTTCAATCTCTTCTTCCACAGTCACAGAGACAGAAAAATAATGTATTCCAGTAACTGTGATTCACACAGCTCCAAGCCTCTGAACTGACTTAATGGGACACTGCTACTCCTTACCTTTAATACCAAACTATTTTAGGAAAGGACAGATATTCTGCACTTCACATGTTTGCATATTCATAGTCAAGATGATCATAACCTGCCCACAGGTCTGGGAAAAAGCATTATTAGGTGGAAACTGCTATAAAGTGATGAGCTCAGGCAACACATGCCAAACTCTGAGCTACTGTAAAAGAAGACACACACTGGCATTCCCCCACTGCTATCTCTGTGACAAACCACAGAGCTTACAAGAAAAGTTCAGCCAGTAGAGATTCTCAAACGTTTTTCTTGGCATATTTTACGAGAAATACCTTCCTCAAGTTATTAATCTCTTAACTGGAGTCACCAGATTGAGTGCCCTCCTTTGACTGGCTGACAAGGTTTCTAACAAAAAGAGGGGGTTGCTTTGAACCAACTGAAAAAAAAAATTTTCCTCTAGAAAAAGTAGAAGTCAAAGTAAGAAAAACAGCAGAGGGGCTGAGGAAACCAGAGAGACGTCTTCATTAGACACTAAGTTTTTTCTCTAGGTTTAGAAAGCCACTTCCCCCCTGTGGGCAGGAAAGAAAAAGACAAAATCTCTTGAGTTCAGCAACTGCTACAGGATTGCACAGATATATTTGGAAAGGGAGGAATGCCCAGTGGGGTGGAAGTTTTAGGAGTAGCAGAGATTATTTCATGAGGTCCTGGTCTGCAGGAGCCCTCTTCTTCTGAGGCAAAATTGAGCATGGATTGTTTTTTTTCTTGGTGTCCCCCAGTTCTGCTGCAGCTCCCCACCCCCTGACAAGGCAAACACAACTCTCTGCCCAATCTGGGCTGACACACAGCACCCACAGCCCTTCTCTACTGTGGCCACCACTGCCACCACTGCAGGCAAGGCCCATCCCCAAAAAGCCAGACCAGAGACTACTTTATGTAACTTACAAAATGTTCTGAGACATTTGGGATAGTTTACCTTCCTACAGCATGGGAGAACTGCATTTGAAATACCCTACCTTTATTGGTTAGAGAATCCTTATCCTCTTTGGTTGTGAACCAGGCTTGACTAACAGCTGATACTTCTTCATTGCCCATTGGGGAGATTTCATCCAACTGCTCATTCTGAAGAATCTTGAAAAGACCAATGTGAAATGATACAGTCAGATATTGAGTTGTTTATATCACTTTGCAACTCACATGGAGACACAGTTTGAAGGAAAATGTAATCAGCACACCTCATCACCTTGCTGACTGTTCAAAAGTGTCATGTCTTAGATATGGCACTGGAACTATCACCTTTCTTAAAACACCTGAGTAAGATTTAGCATTTAATATACAGATGCTGTGAGAATTAATTAAGTAACATTATTTATCTTGTTTAATGTACAGTAAGTAAGAAGAGTCTCTTCTGTGGTGGAAGCAGGACTATATCCAGATCTTCAATCTAGAACTTTTAAACATGCTATGCCCACAAAGAAAACTGCATCTAACTGTTAGGACTGGTGACAAGACAAAGACTATCTGAGCATGTTATAAAGCTTAATTTATAATCAAAGAATGACAGAAATAACAGATAAACTTGTCTTCTATGCAGATCACAACAGAGCATATCACTACCAGTGGAGTGTCACCTCTGTTATTCTTTGCAGTATTGCCCTTTGGGCAGCAACTTCAGACTACAAATAATCTCTCTCATACATAAAATTATTCAATTGTCCTTTTACAGACCAGCATTTTACAAACAAGCTCCATGCTCACATACATTCGTTTCAAAGAGTCTTATTAATTTAGTAAGCATTTCTGATACTTGTTTCCTTTTTCATTTCAATTTAAATAAAAGCATACATCAAATAAGTAAATTGAAGTTTTACTGTACCTGAATCTGGGTAACAGTTCCTTCATTAATCTCATCTTCAGCTACCTCAGCGGTAGCAGTCATGGTCACCTCAAAGCTCTGGTCATTTTCTGAAACTTCACAATGGGCAGGTTAGTTGGATACTTAACTCCTGAAACATTTTTTTACACATCCTACAAATGTTATAAATTGCTAACTTTGAAGTGAAAATTTTGAAGAGTTTTATTTGGTATTTATTTGTTGACACAGTAAATTCTAAGATGATTCTCAACTGATTATCACCTAAAATGATTATCAACTGCTTCTCTTCGTAAAATTTAAATATGGATTTAGAAACCTTCAGTTTTATGCTTGACTACAACTATGGCCTAATGTGAAACATAAACAAAATGTGTTTGATGCAAAAAATGAGAAACTGTATTAATATTTCTTTTCCAGCCCTACCTCCAGCTAAAAGATTTGAATGTTGTCCTTTAATAATTGGAAATTCCAATTATTAAAGGACAACATTCAAATCTTTTGGCTGCATGTGTTTTCCCCAGTCCTCCTTCAACTTCAACATGATAATGCCTTTACTTCAAAGGAATTTCCACCTAGTTCCACCAAATTAACAGGCACTCCAGGTACTGCAAATTGGTATTTTAACTAGATCTGGTTTTGTCTCCCTTTGGGACATTATATTAAACTTTCTAATATTCAATCAACTTCCAGAAGACTAATTCATCCTATATTCTTTACATCAATCTCTTTTACACACATCTCAATATTACAAAACACTGAAATATTAACTGTACTGTCTGATCATTAAAAAAACCCCAAATTTCTTTGTAGGAGAGCATCCAGTTGCTAATTTACTTATCCTTCATTTTATTCAATGCACCTGTAGGTCTCTGAACTACTTTAACCCAGGCTTATTTTGCCAGAACTAATTGCTGCAAAACTATCCAAGGCACAAAAAAAAAAAAGATACCCAAATATATTAATAAAATTTGGAAGGAAAACACCCCATGCAAAATATTCTACTGTGATTAAAGAGTCCACTTTTAATCTTTATCAACAGATATATTTGCTACAGGAGTACATAAAAGAACTTACTTGGAACTGCAACAACAGAAATGCATGGAGTAGAATCATCAAGGCTTTGATCATCCTCTGATAAGCAAAGCCTCTTGTGTGGAGGTTCAGAGCTGTCTTCAGAGTCTACTTCATCAGCTTCTAACAACAAAAACACACCCAGGTTACTTCCTGTAAGCTCAGGAGCCTTGGACAGAGTTCTCCTAAAAAGCTGGCCAAAGCAAACAGTAGAAACAAATGTAACAAGCTGGTTCAGTGCTTTGCTGCTGCCCAGGAATCTGGTCTAAGTTATGAGCAACAGCAGTCCCCATGCTTTCTTCAACATGCATTTTCTTTGACAATTCCATCCACAGTCTGCCAAACATTAATCAGTCCACAAAAATTTGGGTATGTGCTTGGTTCTAAGAATCTGTTTCAACTGAAATAAATCAGCAGCTGTATCTTTGTTGGGCACACACAGACAGTTTTGGGATTTACACCTAATTCAGCATTTTATCATTCTTTAAACTAAAGCAGAACAATTCTTGTACAGTAAGCTGTACTGAGTAGCTCACAGAATTTGTGGGCAGGGATGTATGGTGGTCAGATCAACCAAAACAAAGAAGAAAAAAATATACTATGTAAAACAATTCTATACCATTTTGAGGGCAATGAAGAATTAGGTTCCCTTCAGTATCCTGAGTCAAAGTCACAGAGTTCACGGTTTCTACTGTCACTGTGTCAGACTCTTCTTCAACTGTGCTCATACTCAAACCTGAAAGAGCAACACACAGGTTTTACCCTTCTGCAGCTGGATTCCACCTGGACCACAATGCTGCTTCCATCCCCCACAGCCAGCACAAAATCCCACAGGGAATGAGCCTGCTCTTTCACAGGACAAAGCCACAATTTCAGATATTCACCTACCTTTACTTTCCTGCACATAAATATTGCACAGGGTAAAACCAGATAGCTTTAAAGTAACTTTCCCAGTTAAAAATAGTACCTAAACTCCTTATTAGGAGGAGTTGCAGTCTACTGATTTCTTTTTTCTCAAACCTAGGCTATTACTTTTTCAGCATTTCTAAATTCTTCACATCTGAAGACCTTCGTCCAGTATTTGTTCCACTATTAATTTAATAATTCTGCTCTTATAGAACTGAAAGCTAGTCAGGACTGACAAATAGTTTTCTAGTGTCCTATTAGTCACAGCTGCTCTATTTATAGACTGCCAACTTGCAAAGTTTCATTCTCCTTCCATGCATATAACTAAATGTGAAACTTGCATTTTTTTCTTCAGCATTTAAACAATAAGAGCTGCAGAAAAATTGTTTGCAAGCAATCACCAGTACAAAAAGCAACTGAGAGAATAAGTAATCCAGGATAAGCCATACACATTGAAGTCAGAGAATTAGGGCAATATAAAGTGTCTCTGATAATTTCATTTCCACTATAAAAGTACTGCAATGAAACACAAAGTTTCTAAGAAATTCTATGTAAACCACCAGCAGTAATTCTGAAATAAAACAAAAACTCTACAATAAAAGTTTTATCCAAATACAGAGATGCAACTTTTGCTGCTGCAGAAGCTAAATGAAATCACATCTAAAATATCCAAAAGCTTTACAAAGGTGTCATCAGTTTTAAGCCTGCTTTTGTTGACTTTGGCAGAGATTTGTAAAAAGAAAATATAATCTATTTCTCCTTTAACTGCTCAGTGCTTTTTCTGTGTTTACTCATATGTCAACAAACACAAAAAAATACTTTTAACTTTTATTTTGAAGCCAAAATATTGTTAAAAATATCTGGCTATAGCTTTAGAGAAAAGAAATCACAAATACATTGCACATTTTCCATGTACTATGCAGGGATAGCTATATATCCACATGTAAGTGGAATTTACAACCTGGATTTCAAATTCTCAGTATAATGTTAACATTACTGCATCAGCAGGAGATTATTTAATTTTTAATCAGAAAACATGTTCTTCAGTATTGAAGATCCCCAAGAGAAGTGTTATCCTAGAAAGAAAAAACTACTGCCAGTCTTTCTAAAAAACTTCTCACCTCTGGAGCTCGTTGAAGATTTGGCACGTGGTTAAGCACACACAGTGACTGATTCCTCAAATGAAGTGATATTACCCTTCTGAACATGTAAAAAATTTCAAATACCACTGACATTTTAAATCAGAGGGTTCTCAAACTTACTTTCACATCTACCATCAACAGTTCCTTGCCACATGCAAGTGTAGGAGGGAGTAACTTCCTTGGGATTCATCCGCTGCTGAGTTTTACAGCCTGTGCTGTCTCTATCCTTCCCTAGAAGCTGCTGTTTGCTGGTTGTAATACTGATTTTAGGAGCCCAATCAAGCATCCTTAATGCTAAAACATGAAGGGAGACATCCAAAGTGTTACAGCTAAATTAGCAGACTGTAACTTTTTCAACCCAGTTTTAAGTTATTAACTTAGCTTTTGGAGAGTGAACAAACTCGGCCAAAACAAACAGATTCTCTTTTTCATATTCATATGTATTTTCTCAGGAAGTTTTACTACAGGGACTGCTGTAGTAAAAATCCCTGAGGTTACTGGAAATGAGGTGGAGGATTCTTCCTTAATTTATGTCAACTAGCTGTCACAACATTTATTTTTCTACAATCACTTGAAAGCATCAACTTTTCACCATTTTAGAGGCCTGAAAGACATGAGATTTATAAGACACATTACAAAACTCTATTACTTCACCTACAGCTGTTGCAGAACAGAATTGCAGAATGTGGAAATGAGATTTATAAGACACATTACAAGCAGTGGAAATTATAGCACCATCCACAGCAGAAGACAGAGCAGACCATTCCTTCTTTTTTATTTGAAGACTGATGAAAATTGAGTACAGGCACAGCAAAGCTGTGTCATTCTTTCAGCAGTTACTCAGAACTTGATGAAAAATCAATCTGTATATTTAGAGGATTTGGATACCAAATAAAAAACACAGGGTAATTAATCCCTTTACATTGCCTGTCTTGCTGGTTTGCAAGTTAGGAGGGAACAGGACACAGCATAAAAGGGATCCATCCATCCAAATATGGCATTTCAGGGAGGGGAAGGAAGCTACACCCAGGATCAGGAGCTGCTACCCTGGCACTTCTATGCAGAGCTGTAACAGGATTTAGCAGACAGTGGCTGGGGCAGCACATCTGAGAGCATCACTGATTCTTCTGATCAAATCACACATGGGCAGCTCTCAGCTCCAGCTCCCCAAACTGCAGAGCAATTTGTGACAGCAACACTGGGCACTGTGCTTTGTTCAAGGGCCTGTGACTTCCCAAGAATTGGGGATTCCTGGATGGAGGATGGGTTCATAACTCCTCGATTTCCCAAAAACCATTTATGCTACCTGTAAGTGCAGGCCCTCAAAAAAAAATAATGATGCTCTGTGTAAGACACTCATGATTTAGTGTATCCTAAGTTTTCTGAGTAAAGGTAATAACCTTGACCAAGCCTTGATAAAAACTTAAAAAGAGCCATGCTCTTGATTCCCATCAACTTTAATGCATATAGCCTTGGGCCACAATTGAACACTGAGTAGAAAGAACATGAGGAATGAAGCCAAAGTCAAATGTATATTTTGGACACTATTTTTTATTCATTAGGTCATACAAATACAAGAAACCTGAAAGAAAAACCAACCAACCAGGTTCTTTCAAGCTACATTTACCCCAGGAGAGGGGCACCAACCCATTAATACATGAATGAGTGACCAAAATCAGGAATAACTGCGGTGGTTCTTTTGACTGAATAGGTAACAATCCCCAGATGTCACAAACCTCATTGTTTCACACTTAAACAATGCTGTAGCTACCAGGTACTCTGAGCATGCATCAGAAATGACACATCCACAGGGAGCTCAGTGCCAAAGCCCAGGGCCTTCTCCTGATCCTGGCTGCAGGACACCCTCAGTCCATCCCAGCACAGAGGCTGGAGCTGTGGTGAGCAATGCCAGACCACAGCAGAGACTCTGGGATGTGCCACATGAATTCTGCTCACACCTGCACATCCACATATCTGCTCCTGCAAAAGCCAAATGCAAAGTAAATGACAGCCATGGTTTATTAATTAGTGAGAATTAGGACCTGAGTAGTCTCATCATCTCCAAAATATCAGCTTCTTTTCACAAGTTCGCTAGGTGTGCTTTTGAAAATGCAAACAAGTTTTATTTTAAACAAAATGCTTCCTTGAATTTTAAATTAACAACCCAAGGTTTTTCTTTAATTCACACACATTCTTTACAGAGGTGCCAATCCATCACTAATATTTCATTTACTGAAGGAGGGTGTTACCTTTTGGGGAAGAGAACAGTGTTGGATAGACATGCACCAAAAGTGTGAGTGCCACAATCCATAATAAAACAGCACCTTAGAAATCAATGTCCCTTCAATAAGCATTTTTTGCCTTGTTGGATTTCTGTGTGTATTTACTAAATGTGACACTTTTTAGAGCAGTATTACAATTTCAAACAGGTTTCAACATGCAGCCAAAGAAGTGGGAAAATACCCTGTCTACAAGACTCATTTAATAGAGATTTTCAATATAAGTTTTCCACTAAAGCCACATAATAGAGCTGTTCTTATTTATGTGGGAAGCATGCAGCAGAATTATGGCAGAAAAAAACTCCTATAAAGCTGATTTTACACCAAACTGAAAAAAAAGTAGTAATATCCTAATACAAAATTCCTTTAATTCTAAATAACCCTCATCAGACAGATGGACTCAATTATTCTGTGGGCTGCAAAAATTAAGCACTTCTAAGAAATAGTAGTTTTACTCTTGCAGACAGAATTCTGTCATTGCCCCTAGTTATTAGCTGAATGTTATGTCTAGTCTTTAGTGGACTGTTGTAAATCTTAAAATTTCTATAGTAAGTTGAATTAAAGGCTGTGTTCTCTGAATTGGGCAATAAGAATGTTACACTAAGTCCTGTAAAAAGCAAAAATTGAAGATTATTAAGAGAGGTTTCCAGTTACTGCGGCATTTAACTGGAACAATCCCATGGAACACATTGGGGTTTGTTCAAGAGTGACACTAAGGAAACAAAGTCACTATAGGACCTCATATTTTAGGATGCCTGAATGTCTAGTGTATTCCAGACCAAGTCAGTACTTCCAGGACATTATCAGGAGCTTTCATTATTAAACTAGTGCCAGGGCTGTTTACTAAAATTCAACAAAACTCCCCCCCCAACCTTACTTCAGACCAAATGGGTCCTGCTCAAACTTACAATTCCACCAGGCAGAAATTTTCTCAAACAGCTGCCAACAATGGATACAAAAAGGAACCAAACCGGGCAGACACCAACCCCAAGGACCCAGGGACCTGAGTCTGGGGCATACAAGGATTTATTAATCTGTATCAGCATGAGATTACAGTCCTGTAGATACAGTTGCATCCCACTCATCAGTGGTGTTTAGAGAAGTGGGCCATCACTGAAACAGAATATATGGGAGACACAATGGGACAAAGTGTTCTCATTTGCATTGATCCAAACCTGGCAGAACTCCATGAGTTTTAGCCTGTCCATTGAAAGTTTAATAAAAAGCACTGAGCATGCTTTAAATGTCACACAGGGGAAAAAAACAACACAAAACAAAATAAAACCTATGTCCCAGCTCTTTCAAAACAAATAAACACAAAGTTTCAAGTTTTCTTTTTCATGAATTGGTTTTTGGGCACAAGGTTATGGCTATGGATAGAAATCTTCCTAAGTATATGTACTAAAAGTCTTTTCCCTTCATGTAAATCCAGTTCCATGCTAAGCATTTCTGTAACTTCTTCACCTTTATAAACAATGGGTAGAATTTCAGTATTTAAGAAAAATAAGAAAAATTATCCTAACTATAAGATTGATAAGCAAAGTGAAGTCTTTCTTGCTTTCTGATGGACAGAAAAGCACAGAAATGATGCTCAAAAAAAAAAGGAGAACATGCAAAACATAGTAGAGAGATCTTATACGGCCACTTTTTATAATTTTGTGTGGTTAAGACAAAAATCAGTATTTCTGGGCATTCTCCTTAAGGAGTTATAATTAATGCTCAATCTTTTCAGTAAGTCATAAAACATCATGAAGTTGTTTATCATTAAAATCACATGAAATGATGTAAATGAAAACCAGAACGAGATGTGTCCATCTCAATGCAAAATCCGCATCTCCTGGTTTTGCAAAGGAATTCTAACTATGCTGTCAAGAGGCCAACCTACATCTGTAGCCAGAGCAGTGCTGGCAAACAAAAAGCATTTTCTAGATTACTTCAACTAACAATGGCCAGGTGGGGCTGAGAAGTGCAACTCTTTGTGAATGGATACATACAAATACTACAGCCAGCTGAAGGAGTAGCTGGTGCAAGTGTAATACACTTCACCATGCCCAAGGACACAACCAAGAATAAAGAGACCTAAAAAAAAAAGAAAAAAAGAAGAAAGACCAGAAAAGAAAAAGTGTGTGCGTGTGTGGGGAAATAGGGTTTTCCAACCGGAATCCTTTACTTTGGCAGAACAGAGCATGGCTCTAGTGCACAAAATCCTGGAACCGCCCTAAGATGAAACCCCAGATCTTGGCAGAGTAGAACACTTCAGACTCCACTTGCCCTAAGCAACCTCAAATCACAACTCTCAATGGAGAAAAAAACCCCAAAAAAACAAAAAAAAAAGAGCTTATGAAACAAAACAGATAAAACCCACAAGCTCAGGGTACCCCAAGCACAGACCCAGCCAGAGGAAATGGAGAAATTCAAATACGATCGTGCAGGTGGGCCTCTTATTAGAGAATCCAGGTATGGGGGAGGGAGTTAAAACCACAAAAAACCAACAACAATTAAAAAATAATAAAACACAATAAACAGAACAAACAGGCTGGTGGCCGCCCCTTGCCCTGCCCTCCCAAGGGAGCCGGGTTTGGTCATTTCCAGGGCCGGTCCGTCCGTCCGCTTCCCAATTTCTCTGCGCGCAGCTCCCCGGGCAGGCGGGAGCCGCGGCCCAGCGCCGGCCCAGGGCTCTCCCAGAGGAGCAGCCGGCGGGAGGCAGCGGCCCGGCCCCTGCCCCGGCACTGCCCCCGGGGCGGCGGCTCCGGGCCCGCCTCAGCCCCGCTGCCCCGCGGCCGCCAGCGCCGCCATTTGGCCCCGGGCGGCCGCCGCCATTTTCCCCTGCCTTCGGCGGGCGGCGGCGCTGGACGGCCCCGTCGCGGGCTCCGCTGCCCGCCCGGCCCTGCCCGCCCGCACGGCAGCCCGGGCCGAGCGCGCCGAGCCGCGGGCCGCACACGGCCGCTCCCCGCCCCGTCCCCTCCCCTCCGCCCGCGGCCGCCGCCGCTGCCCGGAGCTCCCGGCCCTGCGATCCCGCAGGGCCCCGCGCACTTACTTCCTGTTTTGGGTCCGGGCACTTGAGAAACCAGGATGGAGACTCCCAAGTACCAGGATGGAGGCGCCGGGCGGCGGCGGGCGGCGAGCGGGGGAGGCGGAGGCGGCGGCGGGGAGAGGCGCTGCGAGCCCGCCGGAAGGGCCCGCGTCCGCCCGCCCGGCGCTTCCGCCCGCCCGCCCGGCGCCACAAAGCGCACGGAGCCGGCCCGCAGCGCCAGTGGCGCCACAAAGCGCACGGAGCCTTCCCCGCCTCGCTGAGGGCCCGGGGATGGAGCCCCTGAACATCCACACGGGATGGATGGGGTTGGGAATGGCCTCTGAGAGCATCGGGCCCGACCTACAGCCCAATGCCACCCTGGCAACCAGAGCATGGCACGCAGTACCACATCCAGACCGTCCTTAGACACCTCCAGCGATGGTGACTGTGAAAACCACCAATCACTTGTTTTTAAAATTTTAAAAGTTTAATAGTAATAAAATGGTTATAAAAATAGCGATATAACTAGAGTAATAAAAATTTTGGACAGTTTGAATTAGGACAATATGAGACAATAGAAACAAAGAGTTACGGATGTCTGGGTACCTTTTCTGGGCAGCATAAGCCCGAAAAAGGACACCCGTTAACAGAGGATTAACCCTTAAAAACAATAACCTGTTGCATGTTCATACATCTCATACATGATGCATAAATTCCATTCAAACACAGGATTCTGTCTGGTCAGTGTCAGCTTCTTCCTGTGAATCCTAATGGCGTCTTCAAGGCAGAGCGAGGTGGGAAGAAGTTAATTTCTTCTGATAATGGAGCAATAAATTCTTTTTCTCTGAAAGATTCAGGTGTCCTGTGGCTGCTATCTCGCTGTGAGTCATTTCTAAAGAAAAGTATCCTACATATTGTAGTTTCTATTTTAAAATTTTGTTATAACCTAAAACTATCTTTAACACACTACTTAAGAGAATTAATACAGCATTACGTTCTAACACAAGACATATAATATTCATTTTAATATTTGTGAAAAGCCAATAATATAATACGCATTTTTTACAGTGACTTCACCACTTCCCTGGGCAACCCATTCCAATGTTTAATCAATAGATGTCAATCAATATCTAATTAATGGCCACACATATGATGAGGGCTCTGGAGCATCTCTCATATGAGGAGAGACTGTGTGAAGGTTTTTTAAATCTGAAGAGGACTAGAAGGGAACCTCAGTGTGTATAAATATCTCAGAGGTGGGTGCCAAGAGGATGGTGCAGACATTTTTTGGTGGTGTTTAGCAGCAGAATGAAGAGCAGAGGCCATAAACTAAAACGCAGAAAGTTTCACCTCAGCATGAGGAACAATTTATTTACATTGAGTGGGGCAGAGCACTGGAACAGGCTGCCTGGGGAAGAGGAGGAATCTTCTCTGGAGGCATTCCAAACCCACCTGGATTCCTGTGGAAGCTGCTCTGGGTGACCCTGCCTTGGCAGGAGGGCTTGGACTGGATGGTCTCCAGAAATCCCTTTGAATCCTAACCATTCTGTGACTCTGTGGTCACTTTTCATTTCCCTCCTGCCCAACAACCTCACAAAACCAAACCATGTTAATCAAAAATTATCCATGAAGCCAAGAATAAACAAGCTTGTAGTGGTGCCCAGCTTGTGGTGCTTGCTGCCCTGTGGAATGGGTGCCTGTGTGTGCCATGATCCTTGGCAGACAAGCTGAGTCCCTCACAGAAAAACTGGGCACATAAGGGCAAGAGGGTGCCTGGCATCCCCTGCCTGCAATTTTTTGTCTAAAAACCTAATTGCACTTCTACCACTTCTACCTTTTTGGCCACTTCCCTTATATGTGACCTCCAGCTGTGTCCTCCCCAAACTTTGGGAGCTTTAAAAAGTGTCGTCATGGGAAGACAGGGCAGCTTAGGGGAGGAGACATTGCACATAAAAATGCTGGTAAAATATGGAGAGGGAATGTGTAGCTGGGACAAGAAGGTAACTGGTATAAGGAGCTGAAATCAGGATTTATAACACCCGTTTTGTTCAAAGCACACTTACATTAACTCTGTTCTATGTGTACTTGGTATTTCTGGACACCAAAACTCAGGAACCTCAATTTCCACACCTAGTAGTTGACTTCCTGGGAAAAATTTAAGTGCCTGGTACCCTTAGGAACAGATTGGCCAAAGCAGAGACACAGTTTGCTATTCTAGAGCTGCTTACAGCCGTTGGACTCACCAGCCATGATCTCTTGCAGCTTCTGGGTTTTTTCCCCCCCAATTTGTGCAGCAAATGATGCACAAACACGTTTGCCTTCCGTGAAGTACCTCTCTGTTCTGTTGTTGTGGTGGTGGATTTTTGTTTCTGTTTGGTTTTTTGGGTTTTGTTTGTTTGTTTGGCTGGTTTAGTTTGGTTTGCTTTGGTTTAGCTATGGTCTTGCTTTGAAAATAACAGTATACCACTTCCTTGAGCTGTACCAAAATCCTTCATCAGGAGGCTGTGTTCAGACTGCAGGAAACAATACTGAAATTTCATCTAAGCCTCCACCATGTAGAAATTTCTAAAAAGACCTTGTGCACTAAGCAGCAAACATGAAGAGGATTCCTTCCATAAATTAGTTTCCCCATATGTCATCCCATCAGTTATGAGCCTTTCCCATGCTGGATATAAAGCCTTTCTCTTTACTATATTTTTATCTTACTTATCTGGATGTACCACATATAAACATTATTTTAACTGCAAAATCTGTACCTCCTTTTACAGAGTGATGTTGTTCTGGGACTTATCATAGCAATATACAAAGATGACAAGCTGTGAAGTGGCAGCACATTGAGGACTGGGTCACTGGTCATTTTTTGTCACCATTTTAGTCACAGATCTGCAAGATTTTGTGCAGAGTTTGGGATGATGACCTCTGTTTGGGCCCCATTCCCTGTTTATGCAATAGAGAGAATTTATTTTTCCTCACAGATACGTGCTGTAACCACACTCAGGAACATTCACTTTATATCAGATTCAAGGTATATGTAGATAAAATGATGACTGGAATTCTCTGGTGTTTCAGGAGCAGGATGAACTCTTACTCTTGCAAGAGATTCTTGTTCCACAGTGGAAATGAGGTTCATGAATCCTGAGTTCTCTCATGTTAACAGAACAATTGCATGCATCTATACCTACTTAACTCGATGAAAGACTCAAACACAGAATTTTCTATGGATCTAGCAATCTCTTTAGATTAAGATAGTTTTTCACCAGCTCAGTTTTCTTCCAGAGGCCCTGTGTTCCTGGTGGCCACCAGATGTCCCCACTGCCCTGTGCTCCAGACCCACCAGGTGCATCCCAGAGATGGAACTCTGCTCCAATTAAAGCCCAATTAGCATTGCTCTGTGGGTACAGCAAACTCACTCCTCGTCAAGCACTAGGGGGAAAGTGAGACTGGGGTGTTGCTTGATAAGGCAAAGATGTGAGGAGGAGGATCGACATGCTGATGAGTCACCATAAATTCTGAAGGCAAAGTGTGAATTTAATTATCCCAAATCTGATTACATGGGTGGTGGCAGAAAACTTGGTGCAGATCCTTTTTCATAATGGAAGAAATAAAGTTTTATTCTGCAAGATTCAGGGAAGAAATGCAAAACATAGAAGTTAGAAAAGGCCTTGATTCCTGTTTGTTTGGGAGATTTTTCTTATTTCTATCTGTATAGATTATAGATTTCTGTCTGTATAGATATGAAGCTAACTACATGTGGGTACAGCAAATATATTCATTATTCATTGACATAAAAATATTTATATCTATAAATAAACAATCTAGTATTTATATAACACTTGTTCATTTGCATGCTCACAGTTTGATAGGGGCTGGCTATGGAGAATTGCTCAGGCTCTGAAGAGCTGCCATGAAAGAGCGAGATCCCAGAGAAGGAATAACAGAGCACTGGTGACAGTTTGTATGGGTTCTTCACTCTAAGAAAAATTATTGCCTGTGGCCTGGCCTAGGAAGAATCCTATAAAGAGCACTCACTCATTCTGAGACTTTGGTGACAATCTTGTAATTTCCTGACTTGCACCTGTGTGAGGCTGTAATGGTCTGACCACCTTGAAAGTCTCTGTGTATTGGTTTTGAGTGCCTGCTCTGTCACTTACCATCTGTCAGAGTCCTGGAAAATGTCTGAGAATGGCAATGTGTCCAGGACCTTCAATGCCCAGTCTGCACAGCTGGGAATAAGGGCAGTGTCATTCTTTTATTCTGCAACCTCTGCTGAGGCACCTGAATTCAGTAGCAATCACTGCAGGCTGCACACCTACAACCTGGGCTGCCATCTGGATATGGCAAATCCTCTCCATACCTTGGAGCAGTAGCAATCCCACTGAACCCAGTCCAAGTCTAGGAATGGTTCTGTTGATATGGCTAAATGGGAGGAAGAAAAAGGATCAGAATTCCAGAGACAGTGAGCAGAGGACAAGGTCTGCATGGATCTGAGCTGCCAGTGACATTGGGATGAGCCTTTCTTCCTGCTGCTGAGTTTAGCAGGAAGGCAGCTGTGCAATTCACAGCATCCATGAAGATTTGGTGTTTGGAGGGGATATTGGAGAAAACAGGAACTGGTTTCTGTAAGGAGGGTGTAAGGACAGCAGAAGAGGAGAAGGAATGAGACTTCACAGGATCCCTGGCAGAAGAGAAGGGAGAGAACAGGACAGAGCAGATGGGAGGAGCAGATGGATCCCAGCTGGGAATTGCTTTACTGTGCACTACCCAAATCAGAGGCGCTGATGGCAGCGTGTGGTGGGCAGAGTGGGAGCTTCAGACAAAGTTCATGAGATGCCCTCCCTTTGAGTCATCAGGTGCAGAGAGGATACCCCTTGCTGTCTAAAGTCTTTCTGCCTGAGTGCAGCTGGATCCAATCTGAGCCCCAGACTTTATCAGCAGTCTATATGTAAAGGTTTATTGTGGGGGTACCAGTCGTTGGTTTTTCTGGGTCTGGATTGGAGGCACTTGAGACAGTAATTCGTGTTCAGACTCAAGTGTTTATTATTTCTTATCAGTAAAACAGTGTCACTACTGTGTTTGGCAGCTTTTCATTAGAAGGCACAAAATGGCCAACAATCTCTTGTTACAAGGTCTTTTAAGCCTAAACTCTCCAATTAAGAACTGACACCCAGATTATTTTCCCTTTTACCACAATAACTGATCCCAATGAGCCCACAATGCAGACTTTTCTGCCCAATTACAAAATGCCACCCAAACCCATGAAGAAGAAGCATGAAGAAGAAATCCAGGATGACACCCTGTGCCCTCCATCTTGCTTCTATCCACAACATACTAAAAATCCCAAAACTTAAATTTCTCACCAAGTGATACACCTACACTGCTCTCTATAATCTATTTCACACTTTTATGGATTCTAGTCTACCTTGAAGTCTGGGAAACTTTCTCCATGAATGAGGGTCAAAGTCAGTGCTGCCCTGGGGGTCAGGGCACCCCAGAGCACACAGAGAAATATTCTCTGTGCCCTGGGTTTCCACAGTTTATTTAGGAATAATCAAACCTTTGTACAACTTTGTCTCACAGCATTAAGGATGGCAAACTAGATGTATTCATATAAATATATATGATTTAGTATTATTGTGATTAGACAAAAAGATCTTAATCAGAATTATTTAATAGACAGTACAGGAGCTATAACTATTATAATGCAGTGCACTAGGAAGTATTATAATACAGTGCACTATTGAAGCAATTGCATTAAAGCAATTGTATTAAAGCAATTGTATCAAAGCTAGCAAGAACAATTATGAAGTAAAGATTGATGTTATTCATCCGTACCAATGACCATGGACAGATTTCTTTCACTCAGCCTCCAGGAATAAACTTTAGGGGCATCCTCAGTGAGGAATCTCCACACACACACCCCAAGAAGGGGTATGTTATGTTAAAATTTGGAACTGGGCTTTTATAGTGTAAAATGATGCACTCTCAGTCATATATCTCCAGGCCAGCTGTGTCAGCTCAGCACCTCTAGGTAAGTGATCAGTAGTAGCATTTGTTTGTTCTTTTATTCAGGCATTTTACCAGGTCTTTGTCTCACTATCAGGATGTTTAACTTCGAGATTGATGTGTCACACTGGTTTCAGCACTAATCAGCACCTAAAGCAGCATGAGGTTCCCTTTTTCATTTACCACTGATAGCTTTGGAAATAGCTATAGCATTGTTCAAGTTGGTTTTCCAGGCAAAGCATCCTGCTACACAGGGGGAGGCATGAGGAGAGGGTGGCAAATGTTGTTTGTTCTGTAGGAGGCACAGGTAAAAGTGGGCAGGTGCTCTCTGCGTGGCATTGTGCACAGGTTTTGTGCAGGGGGGCTGCAGCTGTGCAGGGGAAGGAGGGACAACCAGAGGGCCAAGAGCTGCTTCCTTGGCCTGTGTCACCCATAAAACCCCAGTAATGAATGGTCATTATCTTGAACTCTGATTAATTCAAGCTGCGGGAGGAGAGTGATGTGTTCCACAGTGGAAAAACTTGTCCTATTTTTAGCTGCAGGTTGATTTAGCTTTTATGTAGGTTCAGCTTTTTTGGCAGCTTTTGCTAAATGCTAGGTTATCATGAAATCAGTGACAAACCTCCTATGCATTTGAAGGGGACAAAGTGTTTTTTAGGGAAAATGTGCCATTTATGATGTAATTCTACTCTCTGCTGGCAGATGGTGCTGTGATTTACCCAGGAGCTGGGAACCAGCTTTTTCAACTTTGAGAGGATGTGAGCAGGCAGTTTCTCTTATATATTTTCATTCGAGTTTGTTCCTAAATTTGTTTTACTACGAAATGAAATTCTCTCCTCTTGTTCTGCTCCCAACTTCAACTCTCTGAGCAGATCAGCCAGTTTTGGTTTTGCCTCTTTGGATTATCACAGGGCTGGCAGGAAGAATACAATTCCAAACCCAAATCTTTCCACTGAACTAAAATCTATTTGTGGCAGCATTCTCCACAATTTAAGGTTCTCTTATGTTTACAAATCCAGCCTTTCAGACTCATGCTGGTCTTGCAGTCTCCCTTTAAGAGCGCTCTGAAGTTTCTGTCAGTAAATACACCTGAGATACAACCTAAACAACCTCTGAGAGTCATTCTGCCCTAGTTTTTAATGTTTCTTTTTATATCACATGCTTGATACTGTGATCCATTGCTGATTGTTTTCCTTGCAATGTACAGTGTGATTAAAGGTTTCTCTCAGTGGTTTCTTTCTAGCAAACAAAAACCCCATAATCAACCCAAATGCTTTTATATTGAAAAAAAAAAAACAAAAAAGAAAGAACATTTGAAGGCATTAGTGAAGGATGGGATCAGCCTATTTAATATCTAAATTTAAATGTCTAAAAATTAGGGTTAGATCTCATTTGTTTTCTGGAACTGCTGTCTAAGAGGTGCACAAACTCTTCTTGTTGTGCTCAAGAGGTCCATGGAGCACCCATGTTATCTGAGGGTGGCTGAAAATGCTGGTGCTAAAGGCCAGAAGCACCAAGAAAAAGAAAGACCTTATTCCTGCAGCCAGCACACTTGGAGCCAGACAAGAATTTCTGTCACTGGCCTTGGGTTTTTCCTGTGAGAGTGAAATCTGAAAGTCCAGGAGACCCCTGTTTTATCCTTCCCATCTGAGCATCAGGCTTCCTACCCTGGGTTCATGTCAGAAGAGAGGGAGCAGATCCCCCCACCATCCCTGCCAGAGTGCTACATCACTGAAACGATCTAGGTTAAGAAAAATGTCCAATTACCAAAATAGGTAATTTTTTGCTGTTTTTCTGCTTTGCCCTGGATCTTTCCAGTGACCCAGTTTCCAGCACAAACCCATAAAGTTGTTAAAAAGTCAGAGACAAGAGCTGCAGGATGTGAGCAGAAGGGGTTGCAGGCAGACATCTCTCTGGGTGCTGAGGAGAACATGCCCATGGACCATGTTTCACAATGAGAGGAGTCTGGACAGAAGCCTGCCAGCTCCTGGGGGAGGAATTGTGCCAGAAGCTCTCATGCAAAAAGAAGTGAGCACCTTTTTCCCCTTTTAATGAGAAAACAGTCCATCAGGGACCGCTTGTGAGGTGATGCCCAGGTGGATGTGTCCTCTTAGAATGCATGTGCCTACAATTTTCTGTGGATGCTTTACATTCAAGAAGAGACAGAGGTAAACTTAGGGAGACAAGGTTATCCTCCTGAAATCTCCAGAGCACTTTTCTGTCTCCTCCAGGGCCTTGAGAAATGTTTGCACTTGCATCAGAAGGACAAAGGGAAGGTCCCTGATGCTTAAGCACATCTGGACCTCAGGCAGTGTTTTCCAAACTCAGCACTTCATAAATAACATCAATAACATCAGTCCAGTCCTGCATGGCCAAGTTCTTCAGATACATTTATCTTGCTGCTGGCAATTCCACCTGAGCTCACAAAAAATCAATGGGTCGCAGTGCAAAATGATACCCAGTGCCAGGGCTCAGTTCCAGTGGTGATTTAAAGTGCCCATGTGCCTCTTCCTGGGCTCTTTCATGCTCACAGCAAGGCTCAAACATTCCAGGTGCTCTGTAGAGTGGATTTCTGTGCCCTTGTGCCCCTGCACTCATGTGGGGAAGGATGAGTGTGAAGAGTGTGAGAAGTTTGCCTCTTGGAAAATCCATGGCAGGGTAGAACTTGAAATCTGAGCCACGACAGGTTTGTTTTTTCCAATTACAGACATAATGTTTTACTGCATTAATTGCTTCTGAAGATTATTCTCACCAGATTATTCTGGTGAGAATAATTGTCAGAAGCAATTAATGCAGTAAAACAAATTTGAGAGTTTAAAGGGCAGTGGCCAGGATAACATTATCCATTTCCAAAAGTGACAGTGATATGTTTCTGGACCTCAAACAGGGCTGTATTTCCCTGTGATTTAGCAGAAATATGTTTTGCATTGTAATCTGATTTCCTAGGCTAGAGAAGAAGTGACTAAATGAGCTGATAATACCTGGCAGCTGTCAAAGGACTTTTTGCCATCTAGAGAGAAATAGAAGAACATATGTTCTGATGTCCTGCTACTTAAGTTAGAGGAGGAAAGAAGTAGAAGGGGTTTAAGTTGGAAATGAGATCATGCATTATGCCCTTTGGACAGCGTGTAATCTGGCTAATGGCATCACAGAGTTATATAAATAACTTCATTAAAATGAACTTGTTTCAAATGAGCTAAATAAATCAGACTCATTTGTCAAAGAGCTGGGATGAAATAATCAGGTTAATTTAAAGCTGCTCACTAGGGGGATGATTCCTGAATTTGTTCCACAGTGAAGCTGCCATCAGTAGCTTCAGTCACCAGTGGGAGCCCTGAGCCCAGAGTGAAAATGCAGACTGGGCTTCCACATTTGCCTTTCCAGGAGCCCTCTCCTGTGTCTGTAGCACAGTTTGCAGGGTCCCACAGCTGAAGGTGTGTGTTCAGGGCATTTAAAGCATTGACCAAGACCCAAAGGACTGAAATCCTTCTCTGCTGGCTGGAAGCTGTTCAGCCCTGTAGTCTGTGCTCTGCTGTCTGCTCTCTGCCTCAGAATGAATGGTAAAATGAATTTTAACCAATTGCTTTTGGCACCTGTCCCTACCTTGATGGGAGGACTCTGTGATGCCTCAGGTCTTTTCCTCACAATTAATTCAATGCTTTGTGTCTATATTTCCCCTTTCCTCATTATCTCATTCATATCCTCTTCCCTTTGCAGAGGTCATAAGGATAAATCCAGTTCTTCAGGCTATAGATGGATTTGCTCCTCTGAGGTCTGAACACCCCTTACCTTTGTAGAGATGAATATTTACCTGCTGCAAACTCATTCCACTGCAGAGTCAGTCAGACTGCAGAATCAGAGCAGCTAAGGATGTGAATCTGTAGGGAGTGAATGAGTAGGAAGATTGTCCCAGATACAGGCTGTCTGTCTGTCCTGTATTTTACTGAAAATCTCAGGTTTTAGTTTGCACCCCATTGTAAGAAGAATTTCTCATATGCCATCATCACACAGTGTACATCCCACCTTTACCAGATTACCAGTTTTATCTTTGTTGCATTTTGGATACTTTACTTTTACATAGTAGAGAGAGAGGATGAGAACATAGATCTCATGGAAAATGAGTTTATAATCAGCATTTGCAGACAGGCACATTTTGAACAAAGGAGCGAGAAACCAATTACTTGTGTTTATGTCTTCCAGAATCACAGTTTTGTGTACAGCACATTGTGCTCGTACACAGCACATCTGCCCTGAAGTGCCTGTAGCTGACAGCTATGAATTCATCACATGAGAAACTGGACTGTGAATTCAACCTCCAGGAATAAAAAGCTTTTCAGCTCTTTAATACCTCCCAGTCCTGCCCTTTGCTTGTGCTCCAGCACAGGTGAAGGGTTGTGTGAATATCAGGCTGCAAGACAAATTCTTTGTTCCCAGAGCACTGATTTATCCAGCTTGGTTGCTGGTAGCAACACCTGGGCTATTCTATTCCCTGTGAGATGGAAACTACTTTGGGATTTGTTCACAGGTGGATACTCCAACCTCACCCCCTCCTCCTGTTCCACTCAGGTGTGTGACATCCTCCCCAGGGACTGTCCTAATCACAGCTCATCCTCCATCCGCTGGTCAGTACCTGTACACCAGCGTGTGGCTGTGCTTCCCTTGGATCACCCTGGCCCTACAGGGTTTGGGGAGTTTGTTTTAAACAATTTGGGAACTTGGGAAAGTTCCCAAAGCCATGCAGTCACCTTCCACCTCTGAATGGGTCAGATCAGGAGCAAGTGCTGGACAGAAGCTAAAATGCCTTCCTGGGGGTGGGATACAGGGGAGCATGACAAACATCCCCAGCTAGGAGCTGCAGGATTCAATCCATTACCAGCCCAAAAAGGGATTGAGCTAAGAAATTCTACACTTGTTATCAGGATTGGCTGAGATTCCCTCTTTCCCCAGGCCTGAGTTTCAGGGCAGCTTTCTCCTCTGACACAAATTACACAAATGTCAGCTCACCTGGGGCCAGCACAGCTGCAGCATTTGTGCAAATCTCATTGATGTCAAACAGCAGCCCTATGTGTGGGGCCAGGAGTTGCAGGGCTGTGGTGTTTGGGATGTGATGCTGGAGGATGTGCTAATCCCTGAGTAAATGTCAGAGTGCTGCTGCACTGGGGATTGGATTGTGTCCAAGCAGAAAACTTTGCTTCGAGCTTGCAAATGATTTGTGAGTTTCTTCATGATGGTTATTTTGAGAGTGCAGGTTTCTCTGTACAGGACTCTTATGAGAGAAAAGGATTGATCCTCCTAGGGATTTGAAAGTGTCTGGAAGATCTTGCGGTTATGTGTTTTTTTAAACATGCCAGATGGGTCATATTCTTCTCATTTATATGTCTGTAAATCTGGATTTATCCCACCTGGATGACTCTTGTCAGAATCTGTCCACTCTTCTCTAATAGATTTTCAGTCTAAATGGATGGACTTAACCAGTAAAATCACTCTTACTAGTGAAGTGATCAGCATGCTTCAACTGTCAGACTCATTCCCTCCACTCACTTGTAAAAGCTTCTTAGCCATCTTGAACCAACCAGAATTAAAATAAAGTACAAAATGTTACACTCCCAAACATATGGCCACATTCCTGCATTGTAGCAGTTCAGTGCTATACTACAAACTACGCCCTGGTTTCTGTTGTAATTTGTGTTTTCATATGTTCAATCTTTTTAAAATGAATTTGTTCTCAAATTAAATCAGTACAAATCTTTAGCTTTTGGCATGTAGTCGTTGGCAGGGCACCTTTCACTGCAGCTCAGTATCTAGAAGGAGCAGGAGGCAGGATAAATGCTGATGATGATGGAGGTCACTGGGTGGCAAAAAAATTTGGGAGGGATATTTCAGCTGGATGGAGAATCTGTATTTCCATCTCCCTCTCTCACTTAATCTGAAATGTTTCCACAACTCAGAAACACAACTTTTTCAAATGTTGATACAAGGCAAAGCTACAACCAGCAAACAAGGCATTATAAAATAAACCAACCAGCTTCACTCATCAGTGTGAGGAGCAGTCAAAACATTGCTGGCCTGTCTCCAACAGTGATTCTGAGTTAATTGTCTAGGAAATAATTTTCATCTCTGCAGCTGATATGTCACTGATGATCAGAAAACTCTCCGTTCAAGGGAAAAAAAAGGCATCTCTGCTTTTAGGACTGAGAAGAAGAACAAGAAGAAATTACAAAGTCCCTTTTTTCCCCACCTCAAATGAACAATATTACAATTAAAATACTTTGTCATCAATCAGCTATTTTTGAAAAGAAAATCTAAAGATATCAATGTTGAGATGATATTCTTGAGATGTGCTTTTTACATTTTCTTCCCTTTAAGACAATGTCAACAGCCATACAAGCAGGAGAAATTTAAGAAGTCAGTCTTCAGCATTCTCACTGTGTAAATACCTCAGTATATCCCTAATTTCAATCATGAGTAGTTCTGTGAATTTCGATCAGGAATATATATGATGGGATTGCAAGGGATAAAAATTCTTAAATTTCTATTAGGGTATTTAAGGCCAAATCAGGATGGCTGAAATGCAGGGAGTGATTCAAGTTAAAGAGTCTGAAGGGAAAGGAAGAATTTCCTGAAAGGAAAAAAAAATATTTTCTGGATTTTTCAATTTCATTTTTGATTGACCATAATTCTTTCTGGGAGGGTTTGTTCAACTTTGTCTTCTGATTTCAAGATTCAATCTTGTGATTTCAATTAGGATCAATTGGGCAAGCTTTGGTCCATATTTCTATATTTCTGCACTTCATGTCATCCCATTGGCTTTTCTTGTTTTCATGTCCTACCAGTTGTTTTTTTCTTTTTTTTTTTTTAAATGAATTTTCTATTTCTCTGTTTCTCATCTCTCTTTGTTTATCTTTCTTCCCTGGTTTTAGGGATTTCCAAGGGAATAATTTTTGACAAGTTTTGGTCTATTTCCCTACACCCAATTTCATCTCAGTACAATTGGTTGTAGTCACTCCATTTCAAATTTCAAAACAGTCCTGTGATTAGAACTCCTAACAATTCAAAATTCTTTTGGGAGGAAAATAGTTTTGGTTACATATATGAAAAAGTGCATATAAACACCTCATGCCTCTTGAAAAGACATCCTTTAATAATTGATGTCTCACTGTAGTGTGTAGTAAACACCACAGTTGTGAGGAGTAAATGGGAAAGTATCTAAAAAATGGAAAAAAACCCAAGTACACTGCAATTACAGTGAATATTGAAGTTATCAATTTGGTGAGAGAACAAATAAAAGCTGTTGAGATATATGTATGTATATGTGCAGTGATGTAGCTGAAATCCTTGATTGAATTTGTTGTTTTGGCTTTGGTTCTTTGGTTTTTTGTCTTTATTTTCTTTTTTGCTTATCAGTATTATGCTTTTAATCTCACAGCTGAGAGTCGAGTGTCTGAATCTGCCTGCAGCAGCAGCTGAGAATCAGGCCAGTCCATCTATTAGGTCTGGTGCAGATTCCTGGTTTTTTTTCCCCTGTCTTTCCCCTTTTAATGATGGTTTGACCATAGAAGCTCTTCTAATTGACAGTAGAGATGCTCTAACCTTTTACACCCTGCTATTTCAGGCTGGTGGAGTTGCCTTCACTCTGATCATTGGTGGCAGCAAGTCAGGCTCCAGCATTACAGAGCAGGTTTCAGGTGCAGATTTCCAATGTGAATTCATCTCTGAATATTTTCCAAATGTGGAGCTGCTTATGTCTGCAGCCAAGGCAGAGAGACAGCAAAGGTCACTTGTAGAGATGATGTCTGCAGCCAGTTTTCACAGCATTCAGATGAAGGGATTTGGGTATGGTCCCTGTCAGAATTCAGTAGAATAAGATATTTTCTGAGTGCCATGTGTGAAGTCCCTCTTGCTCTGTGACCTTCACAGAGTCTGCCAGTCAAGTTCATTTTTTCTGTGCAGCTATTTTTTAACCTTGCTGTGTGTGATAGCTCCATTATGTGCATGAAGAGCCCAGAGAGAGGTGAATATCTCAAATGAAGTGACAAAAATGTGATGTATTTTCCCAGATGTTATTTCTGTGCAAGTTCATTGCATTCTTTAGTCACAAAAAAATTGCAGAGAACTATCTTCCCAGTAAATTAACAATAATATCTATTACGTGCTTTGCCAATAAGAGGCAGGGGAGTCAAATATATCAGAAAGAAAAAGCTCTGAAAAAAAAACTAATCCACCAACAGTTCAGCAGCATATATGGGAGTCAGACAGCTTTCTATAAAAATGACTGTGTTTTCTATTTGCTCATTGCAGGTAATCATTACATTTTGATTTGGACAGCTCTGTGCAAATTTGTTTTGCTCTGCTTCTGCAAATAGGAGATGGAAAGAAGTGTGATATAGTGGGGAAGCTGCACACAGAGCAGGCAAACCTGAGTTATCTACTCACTTTGTGTGGCTGCCTAACCTTGCATGAAGTATTGCCTTGTCCTGGTTGAAAATAAGAACTACTCAATTTTTAATTCACCCTTTTTCCAAAACTGGGGCCTTTCAGTAAAAAAAAAGGTTTTGATTAAACCCTTATTGTTAATAATATTTGGATTTGATTTAAAAAAAAAAGAAGTTTTAAGATCTCTTTTCATCTAGACAACCCTAACCCAAAGTATTACATTTTGTTTTTCCTTTCTCTAAGAAGGAGATGTCTGAGCTGTTCTTTTAAAATTCATTAATTTCTGGAGCATCATCTGTCCATTTCTGTTTCTATGGCTGACATATCCCAGTTTGGGCTCCCATACAGGTTTTCATGGTTTCATAACATGGTTATAACACAGTTTGGTTCCACTCAAATGGACAAGACTGGTTTTAAGTGAGAGTCCAAGCACTGTGCATTTTAAAACTGAGTGTTTTAGCACCTCTTTCCCTTTCATCATGGTCAGCCTGGCAGGTTTTTTGTTTTTGAGAAAAGGAAAACATTATTTAATTACTTAAAATGCCATGAAGTTTGATTAATATTGATATAATATCCTGGAACTACATAACTAGCAAACAGTTATATTTATTTATTATTTGAATTTGAAATCCTCTCTAATTTTTCCTTCTAGCTTGGCCACTTAGCCCATTCCAGTGTGGGATAATTTTCAGTGCTGAATGATTCCAGTGCAGAGGTTGTAGGACTCTTCCATCATTTCCCCATCACAATTTGTGAACCACAATCCCCATTAGAGAATGAGCTAAAGAAGAGCTTTTTTCACCTCCATCTGTCTTTGTCTCTGAGTTTCAAAAGTAAAATGTCCTGGTAGCAGAGGCAGGACAAACATGGTAAATGGAGGATTCAAACCTGATGGAGGATTTAGGATTGAAGTGACCCAGACCTCAGTGTACCTCCAGAATTACCCCTTGGCTCCATGGCATGATTCTTAGTTTCTCCTGTGAGGTCTTTTACACTTTCTTTAATCATTTAAATAAACTTTGGGTCAGCCAGAGATTTCTCTGCCTTGGAAATAGCTGCTTTCAAAATGGTTTGGACTCAGAGGTACACCCCTCAGCCCAAGTAAATACATTTAATATAAAGGTTTTGGCTATTCTATTTTTTTCCCCTCTACCTTTTCACAAATGAGCTTGCTCCATGGTGCAGAAAACAAGCTGACAATAGAGCCCAAAGGTCACATGATGGAAAAAAGTATTTCCTAGCCATCTGTGTTCAGGTTACTGCACTGGCAAACAAAGAAATAAATAATGAGATAATTTTTTCATAGAGTTATTAGGACAATGATGGGATTTTTCTTGTGATAAGCATAAAATCTGATTATTACTTACAGCAATCTGAGGGCTAATGCTTCTCACAGGAACTGAGAGTCTGGATCAGTCTCCACATCCCTGTGGCTCAGCATCCTGCCCCTGTTGTGTCTGCACAGCTGCATCCAAACTCTCACCCAGGCAGATGGGGGAGAAACCAGCAATGACCTCATCGAGACCAAACTTCTCTGGGTTTTGACCTGCTATGAGTTAATATCCTCAGAGTCCCTGTAAATGCTGAATCTCTTCTCTAAACAGCAGTACTTGAATACCGGTGTGAGTTCTGTTTATTTCCAGGGGCTCTGCAGGCAACAGTGATTAAAGGATGAAATATTATCTGTTACTGTTCCAACAGCTTCCTTAGACCCAAAGTGTCAAAGGCAAGACCTGAAGCCCCTTGTGGGACCCACTACACAAAAAGAAACAACAGAAAGGTGATTTTGCCCCCAAGTACTTCACAATCTGTTTCTGAGAGAAGGGATGGCAGAGGGGGGCAAATCAACACTTGAGGAATACCATGAAACAGGGAGTTTGGTCAGCAGAATCCGCAGGAATTTCAGTCTCCCAGGTGCCTTTTCAGTGGTTTGGAGGCACCACTTCTGTGCCTGCTGTAGGGACTGAGGCACTGCTGGGGTGGGGACCAGTTATTTGCACTGCTCAAACAAATGGGCTTTTTTTGTGAATGACACTTCCATTTTATTTGTTATTTTGAACCAACCATGTTATTAAAGAGCAAAATTTGACCTTTGCTCTCACTTTATTGGCATCCACAGTTCCAGCCTGTTGTTTATGACCATTACCTGAAATTCATATTTTTTGAGCCAGTTGCTGTTTGCTTTGGCTCTCTTTGCATCTTTTTCTGTTATGGCTACAAGGGTGTTTTTTATCTTCCTATCTCTCTGAGCTCTGTGGAAAGGGGAAAGTTTTAACTTCTCCTTTCCACAGAGCTCAGAGAGATGATCAGAGAGAAAGAACTTCTTGATTTTTCAAGTGGATGTTGGTAATCACCTTTAACTAACTCACCTCTTGTATGGCACAGACCTCCAAATCCCACATGGTAATTTCTTCATGGAGTAGAAAATTCTGTTTCAGCTCTAGTGGTCCTTCCAGAATAATATCTGACCATGATTTAAAGATTTCTGGTAATATATAACCCACACAACCCTATACATGGCTTGCCTTTCCTGTTACCATTCTATGCCTTGTCTTTTGTTATTTTTTAATATGAAATTATTTAGCATCGGTTTCCAGCTGGATAGAATTCTCATTATATCTTTTTGGGGAGGGGCAAGGAACCACCTAGAATCCAAAATATGATTCTTATGCAAGCTGTGAACAAGGCACCTGTGAACAAAGCACCTTTTAACGTTCTTCAATAAATGGAGGAAAAGAGGTATCTTTTCCCTTTTGCTACAAGCTGAGCTTCCCAGACTTAGATTAATTATGTGTCTAATTTTATTCAATTGCAGATTGGATTAGGGGGGCTTAGGTGCCTGCATTTTGGTTCTACCATTTCATAACCTCAGAAAATACCTGCCAATGGCTGAGCTTACAGTCTCACCCTATAAATAGTCTGTGAAAAGGCACAAACCATTCACATACATATTTTATAGCCATTAGGAATTGGGAACACTCAGCACTGCAGCTCCGTGCACTGAATGAAGTGGTGATCATCTTGATCAAGGAAAGGCTCTCCCTGCTGAGTCAGAATTAAACTGAGCTGCAGTTTCTGGAGAAAGCCACTCCTTTATTATCAGAATTCTGTTAATTGTACAAAGGGATATGAGCCTCATCAGGAACAACCTTGATGAAATATAGTTGCACATTTCCATTTTCTTCAACAGATCTGAGGAGATCTGCAGGATCTTTTATTTCCTCCAAACAGCCCATTGTTTGACTTAGGACATATTAAGTCAACACATGTGTCCAATGAATGGGGTATTTTCGGGGTGCCCAGGACGGAGGAGGAATTGAGAATCTGATTCCATGTTCTTAGAAGGATATGATGTGTATATTATATTATATTATATTATATTATATTATATTATGTTATGTTATGTTATGTTATGTTATGTTATATTCTATTCTATTCTATTATTATGCTATACTAAAACTATACTAAAGAATAGAGAAAGGATACAGACAGAAGGTTATAAAAGAATGATAATGAAAACTTGTGACTGCTTCCAGAGCCCTGACACAGCTGGATGGTGATTGATCATTAATTAAAAACAATTCACATGAAACCAATCAAACAACCACCTGTTGGATAAACAATCTCCGACCACATTCCAAAGCAGCAAACACATGAGAAGCAATGAGATAATTATTATTTTCCTTTTTCTCTGAGGCTTCTCAGCTTCCCAGGAGAAGAAATCCTGGTGAAGGGATTTTTCAGAAAATGTGACAGTGACAAGTGAACAAAAAGTTAACAGCTAAATAGTTTAATGTGCTGTCAGTGCAGGATTTCAGAAAAGTATGAAATAGTCAAGAAAAAAAGAACAGGGATATAAGGAGTCACAAAGCCTCTTGAGCACTTTGTCTGCACCCTGCTAATTTCTGCCCTGGCATCTTTCACTCAGAGTTACCTCACTTTACCAGTCACAGCAATCCTGACCCAGCCCAGTCCTACCTGCTTGCTAAAGGACAGCAATTTTTTTTTTCCTTTTCCAGGGCACATCCAGCAAGGAATTTCTCTTGAAAATGCTAAATCTTTCCACACAAATCTAGAACAAAGACAGTGATGAGCCCTGAAAGCCGCTTTTGCGATAGTGTGTCATTTTCCTTCAACTTTCAAAGTTTCAGGCATTAAAAAACGCTTTCCAGGCCAACTGGATGCTGCTGAGTGTTAATTGCACAATGCCCCCTTGCCCTGCCTTGCCTTTTCTTCCCTTCCTGGTTTATCTGAGCTGAGCTGTGGGTGCTGCTGGGTTGGGCAGGGCTGTGAGAGCAGCAGAAATGGTTCAAAGGGAAGGAGATGGGGTCAGTACACAGCAGTGGTACAGATATTGTAAAAAAATAGCTGAATTGTCACTCTATTACTAGCAGACAACATAATTTAATTCTCTGTCAAACCCTGCAGTGAACCCACACAGTCCAGGTGTTTATATCCTATAAAGATATTTAAATATTTGAGATTTGGAAGGAAGGAGAAGGAGAAGGGAGGAGGAGGGAAAAAAGGGGAAATGAAAGGGCAGGTTTGTGTTTGAACCTGATCTCTGAGTACAAGCCATCTGGACCCTGCAACAGCCCTGACACACCTGAAAGTACAATACTGGATAAATGGAGGAAAACTCCCTTGCTCCTTGTGTTTAAGTTTCATGGGTATTTTAATACTATTGGGATGTTTTACAGAGTCAAAATATTAATAAAATCTAGTACGTAGCCCTCAGAAAATTGCTGATGTAACAATCCCTGTGTTACTTGAGCTCTGAAAGGAGTTCTGATGTTTGGAAAGCATCCTGGAATAAAAGCACATGTGCTTTTTTTTGCCACAACAAATTGTTTAAATTTTTAATGAGAAAGTTTCCAGTATAAAAAATGTAACTGCACTTAAATAAGACTGCACAGGAACAATGTGGGAACAGGTGTGTTCCTCAGGATGGCTGTGTCAGAGTGTCAGTGTTGTGCATCTGCACTAATTTTGGCAGGGCTGAAGCAGATCTGACCTGGAGGAAGCTTTGGGTCACCTGCAGAGCCACTGGAGATCTGCTCTGCACAGGACTGAGTCACCGAGCTCCCATCATCAGTGCCTGAATGAGCCAAGATGGGCAGAACTGCCCTTTGAACAGATACTCCCTCCACACAGATTAGCTGTGGTACCAAAGAGAAATTTCCTGCCTGCTCTGAAGCTCTTTCAATCCTGGTGTTCAGCTTTGTGCTTTATTCCTAGAGAAGAAAAGAGCTCAGGAGAAAACCAGAGATGACAATTCATCTCCTCCTGTTTCCAAAATTCACTTGCGCCACTTTTTGTGGACATCCAAAGGGAAAGATAAAAATAAGTGAGGAACTCAAGACAGGCTTCTTCCATCAAAGCTTTCACTGTGACTGTGTTCACAGGGGTCTTGGGATAAGGATCTGACTCCATGTTTCAGAAGGCTTGATTTATTATTTTATGATATATATTACATTAAAACTATACTAAAAGCATGGAGGAAAGGATTTCATCAGAAGGCTGGTTAAGAATAGAAAAAGAAAGAATGATAACAAAGGTTTGTGTCTCGGACAGAGAGTCCGAGCCAGCTGACTGTGATTGGCCATTAATTAGAAACAACCACATGAGACCAATCACAGATGCACCTGTTGCATTCCACAGCAGCAGATAATCAATGTTTACATTTTGTTCCTGAGGCTTCTCAGCTTCTCAGGAGGAAAAATCCTAAGGAAAGGATTTTTCATAAAAGATGTCTGACATTTCACCTGTTTCTTTATTAGCAATACACTCTGCATACTTTGAGTTTCACTGATTGGCAGTACTCATCTGAATTCCTACAGGCAGCTTCAGCAAGTGCCTTAAAGATGTGTGATTATTAAAATTAAAAAAGGAACTGGTTATTTCTGTGCAAATTTTGCCAGAAATTTAGCATCCTACAAATGATAATTGCAAACCTTCACTATGAATATTCATCCATTACAAGAAAAGGTGATGTGAATGGTTTATTAGATTCTGGGCAGATCTGGAATCAATTCTGCAGCTGGTAAAAAGGAAAAGAATGAGTTTGTCTTCATGAGGCTGCAGTCATTTACAGACTGAAATAACCTCAGCATTTTCTGTTTGCTCCTTGAGGCTTTTCCATGAAGGCATTCAGTGTTTTGGGGAACCTAAAAGTATATTTCACAGGAAATATGACATTCTTAAAAATCTCCTAATGATTACCTCTGCTCAGCTTTACTGTCATGGCAAAGGTTCAGATGTCTCCCATCCAGGCACCTCTGTTCACTGCTATGCACACCTTGGGTAATTTTTCCTGTACAAACAAGTAGCAAAGGGGGCAATACCGAGTCCCAAATATGCAAATAAGCAGGAAAGTCAGAAATAATTGGAATAAGCCCAGACTGGTCTGATCTTTTGTATTCTGACATCTGTGTATTAAATGCTGTAGCAGCTGGAGAGGAATTTTTGGCTTTTGCAAGCTCATAAGCATCACATTAGGAACTCCTAGGATCACAGAATATCCTGAGTTGGAAAGGCACACAAGGATCATGGAGTCCAGCTCCTGGCCATGCACAGAGTCACACCCTGTGCCTGAGAGCATTGTCCAAATGCTCCTTGAGCTCTGTCACGCTCAGTGCTGTGACCACTGCCCTGGGGAGCCTGTCCCAGTGCCCAACCACCCTCTGGGTGAAAAACCTTTTCCTGATATCCAGCTTAAACACCCCTGACACAGTTTCAGGTCCTGTCACTGATCACCAGAGAAGAGATCAGTGCCTGTCCCTCTGCTCCCCCTCATGAGGATGTTGAAGACCATTATAAGGTCTCCCCCTATCGGGATCTCTAGCTGGTCAGAATGACCCCAAGATACATTAGGAAGTCTCTTTTCCCAGCCCGGCACTCAAAGAAGGAGTCAGAGCTCTTCATTTCTCGGTCTCAAGGTTGTCTATTGTATCTTATCTATAAAATTTTTTGTCCTGTCCTGCCAAGGTCCGTCCAGCAGGACAGTTCAGGCACTCTGCCTGCCCCCAGGGTGGTGTTATCTTTTTATACTAAAAACTATGCATACACTATTTACAATTACTTTCCAACACCTATCACCTATGTTAGACAGTGAGCTTCTACTCTAAACCAATCTGAAAGTGCCAACATCACAGCTTAAGATGGAGGCCAAGAAGAAGAAGAAGGAGAAAGGCTGGGCACGCCCAGATTCCTCCATCTTGCCCCCTGAATCCCCATTCTAAAACCGCCAAAATCTACTTTTCACCCCATAATAAATTCACTATAATTCTACTTAATTTGTCATGGCTTGCTGATCTTCATCTAAGGTTGGTAATTTGCTCCACGGGTCATAATCAAAACCACAGGGGCATCCTGCGCTCTGTGTCAGGGGTCTTGGCTGCTCAGGACAGGCAGAGGGATGTGCTGGGTCCTGACATCCCCCCTGCCTCTTGTTCCATTGCCCTGGCCATGTCCTACCATGATTAAAGAGATCCTTACAGTGTGGTGTCTCTGCAGACAGGCATAGACATTTATTTTGACATGCATGAAATTGTTTTTGAGGTTCTTAGTCTTTGGGGGTTGAAGAGGCATCTTTCTGCCATTTTACTTTTCTACTCAATCTTCATTTTGTACAGTATTCACTCTGCAATCTTAGCACGTTAGAATATTCAAGTCCCATTTACATATATAGAAAAAGGCTCCTAAATGCTCTGTAATTAGATGATTCAGAGTAAGAGCCATTTCATTTGGTCTGACCCAAATCTGCTGTTTATCACTGCATACAGTCTGAGTACACGCCAGGGTTTTCTTCTGTGCTGTAACAAACTCATCAAATTGGTGGGGAAGTCTATTTTATTGTTCTCAGAGAATGAAATATTGTTTTTGCTTTCTTGGTCGTCATGGAAAGGAGTAGAGAAGCAATTTTAGAGCTGCCAACTTTTTATGAGGCTGATCTGGAATACTAATTCAAAACTCACATTAAACATCTGATCAAAGTGTTTTGGGTTCCATTATCGTGGATTTCTTAAATAGAAGCAGATGGTATTTTACTGTGTGACAGCATTGAGATTTCCTTTCTCTCAGTTTTATCCAGGGGGAGTACTATTCATGTGAATTCTTATGTAATTCTTAAAACCAAAACCCCCAAATATATAAAAAGCTAGCATGATGCATGCAACTTTTCCTAATGAGGTAAATTCTCCATCTCTATATCAGTCTTTATTGCACTTCCCAAAACAGAATTTGGAAGCCCCAGATCCTCCATGATTAAAACTTAAGGATGCAAACAGATTTTGTGTGATTTATATTTTTATGTGCAGTAATGTTCCTCTGGCAATAAAATTTGAACAGGAAGTGATGAAGGTCCTTTAGCATCACTATTAACAGGGATTAGCTAAGAAGAAAATCCCAGGTGTCAGGGTCACACTGTAGTGCTTTCTGTCATAGTTGTAATAATAACCTGAAAGAGCATGTGAAATCTCCCATGGAAACATTGGTGGTGCTCCACCCAAATTTAAAGCTCTGCCCATGTAATCAGCTGGCTGTGAAAGGGTCTCAGATCAATTTCCTGTATTTTCCTCCTGAAAATCAGTCATTTATCAAACAAATACAAGTGGGACATTGCTCCCTCTCCATCAGCTTTGCTTCTGCATTATCTATTTATTCCTTGCCCCAGAATTACAACTCATTTACTCTGTAAATCTGCAGGTTTGACTCTGCTGTATTTGATGAAGAAATGTTGTTATTAGACTCCAAGTTTACATTGAAGACTAAGAGAGCAGCTTATGCTATTTTCTGTCCCAAGCTACTCCCTGAGGCAATCCAGGACAGTTCAGCATTGCAGCAGATCTGAGAGGTGATTCTCCTAATGATGTGATTAAAAGCAGATCTTCTTTGGGTGGCAAAAGTGGATTTTAAGGGGATGATTTTATGAATTAAGCAGGCAGAACTGGTTCTATAAGCCAGAATTTGTCCTGTCTAGTCTAAATCACAAAGAAAACTGAATATATATATATATTGCTTTGCTCTATGGGATAATAAAGTCTTCAGGAGTGTCAGACTATTACCATGACTGATGGAAAGTGAATCCTGGCTCCCAGCACTATGAATTTTGCATAGAGGTTAAGAAAGATAATGACCTTTATAAAAGCAGCTCCCAGAATTGCTGCACAAGGCCACGAGTCTCAGTGCCTGGAATGTGGATGAGGTATCCCCTGCCCTGGAGATTGCTTCCAGACCTGTGGTTCTAAGATTAGGAAGGGCTCTGCTTTCAGTTATCCTGCATAGTGGTATCATGCCAATGAGGGCATGCTAGTTTAATATAAATTGCACATCATAACTTTGCATTTCTGCACAAAACAAAAAAAACCCCAAAAACCAAACCAAAACAAAACAGACCCTTCTCTCTGTCCAAAAATCAAAGCACTGTGAAACTTGTAAAGCACTTAAAATTCAGTTTCCTTGTGGAGACAACTGTGGGGTTTTACAGTTTTTGAGAATAAGGAATTCCAAACAGGGCAGTTCAGCTTTACCAACTGTGAATAATCAATCCCTGCTGTTACTTGTAGACATTAGTGTGGAGAAATATCCTCATGTTTGGGTACAGTCTTGGTGAAAACAACAGACTTGGTATGGGCTTGAGTAATTTAAATGCCATGTAGGAGCTTTGTAGGGTCACTTTGTAGGTCCACTTTTAATCCTCATTGGAACAAGTGGAAATATTCTTAGCAATGTCAGTGATTCTTAACTATTCTCTGAAGGCAGGTGGTTTGGGATGGCCCTGAGCAAAGGTGTGTCTGCAGCACAGATACCTGCATTTCAACAAGTTCCTAGGACTATCCCAGCCAGAAAGAAATAGGTGTCTGTTGGATGTCATTCATCCTCTTTTAGTGCAGATGTCTGAAATAAGCCATGTGAATCCAAATGCACAGCAGATGGCTCTGAAGTGTTTGATACTCCAACAGCTCCACCTTAAAAATCAGAGAGCTTTAGGCTATTTTTAGCAAATCAGTGTAACAGGACAAAATCCTTCAATTATTCAATAGATAACAATCATCCCACAATCTTTTTCAATCAAAACTGCAGTTGGTACAAAACACACTTATTGTTAGCTCACTTACTAAATATATGTCATAGACTCAGTGTTACAATTGTGTGGAGACTCCCACAACCTCTCCCCACACAGTCTTGTTGGATATCACAGCAGCTTTGGTTGATGTTTGCAAGTCCCTTCTCCATAAACTCAGTTGTCAGCTTTGGGAATTCCTGACACCACTTCAGGATGTTTGGCACAGCAGGCTGACTGTTTTAATGTTGCTCTTCCTTGGCTGTCACTCTGCCAAGGACTTTTTAAATGTCTGAAATGACTTAAGAAAGCTTTAAGGTAAAATGAGCATCACTTAATAAAAAGCAAACTATTAAATCAGTTATTAATTTCAAAGTGACATATCAAAAGATAAGTGATTATATACCTTAGAGTTTCCTCTGTGCTGGCAATGGGATGTCTGAAAACTATGAGGTGAATGTATTACAGATGGAGAAGGTCCTGGCCAGGCTTGCAGTCCATCAGCACAAAACTCAGAACGTGTTGAGTGATAAAAAGTGGAATCAGACAATCAGACTTTACAATGGCTGTCACCATCATATTTTCTGAAAAATCCCCTTACCCAGGATTCTTCTCCTGGAAAGCTGAGAAGCCTCAGAGAAAAAGGAAAACAATAATTATCTGATTTGCTTCTCCTGTGTTTTGCTGCTTTGGAATGTGTTTGGAGATTGTTTACCACTAGGTGGTTGTTTCATTGGTTTAATGTGAATTGTTTTGACTCAATGGCCAATCAGGGCCAAGTTGTGTTGAGACTCTGGAAAGAGTAATGAGTTTCATTTTTTTATCTTTCTAGGCTTCTGTAAGTACCCTTTCTGTATTCTTTAGTATAGTTTAGTATAGCATTCTTTAATATAATATAGTATCATAAAATAAAATCATAATAAATGAGCCTTCTGAGAACATGGAGTCAGATTCATCATTCCTTCCTTCATCTGGGCACCCCTCAAATACAATATATGCCTACATTTAATTAACTCTGAAGTTTGGCAGAAAAATGCCTGGAAATAAGAATATTCAGCCTGCAGAATTTGTCTCTGCATGTGGGAAAGTGATAGAGGAGCAAGTTGTTCAGCTGCAGCAAAACCACCCAGTTGTTATGATAGGTGGGCTGAGCACAACCTCTCATCATCCTTTTGAAAAGGCTGTAATTTCATTACTCTGATAAATATCAAGGGTCACTTTAAGTCTTAAAACAGAGATTGCTTTCACAAAGCTTTTAACCTCAGGCTGACATTCTACCTTACCTCCATGGCAAAGCCCATTTTTTAGAGATTAATGCAAACACACTGTTCACTTTGCAAAGTTATTTTCAAATTCACTCCCTCTGATCTGTTGCAGGTCTGTGGGTTTCTAATGACACCAGTGTTTATATTTTTTACAGCCAGAGGTACTAAAGATTCACCTTGCCCTCACCTTCACTGCATCTCAGTAATATCTAGGGATGAGTTAATGCATAGTTTCATGAGGTGTTTAAACAAATCTTTCCATCCCTCAGCAGGGGAAGAGTTCTGTCATCTTTTTGGTCTGGAATGGGCTGTTTTGGTTCCATCCTGAGATGTTTGATCCTCCTCATAGCCCTGGAGGCCTGGCTAAAACCCACCTCTAATTAATTGTGCCAGCATCAGGCTCCTCATGGATCATCCTCTACCTCATCTTGGGCAGGTCTAGGCTGCAATGAGCATCCGTGTGCCAAGGGCAAACAGACAAATGCTCCATCATGAGCATCCATGGCTCTATAGAAGCATGGATCAAGGAGATTTGCATTCTACTTGCCAGATTCTGAACTTTTTTGGATATAATCAGCTGGCAGACAAACTCCTCCTGTCCTGCTGTAACTCCTTTTCATCCAAACATCTCAAAGGCTGATTAAATACTAATTTACAGAGACAGACATTGAAATAAAGAAATAAAAAGTGGCTTTCCTGAGACAACAGAAGCCACAGTAAGCCTTTAACTAAGGTGTAAGTCTTGAGGTGATGTTCTGAAAAAGAGTAAATTTTATCTGGGATGAGTCAGTGGCACTGATGTGAGTGGAAAGACATCCCTGGAGCTCTTGTTTTACCACCACACTCAGGTGTCTCTCAGGGACTCACCCCTGCTGTGCTGCTCTGCATCTTCATAAGCAGTGGGCTGGCACAGGAGTGGAATCTCTGTTCAGAAAGCTGGGTTTGAGATGAACCGGAGTGCCTCACAGACTTTTAATTCAAAGCATTTTCTTTCAGCTGAATTTGTAGGGAAAGGGGGCATTGGGAAAGATGATGGGGAAAATGGAATTACTACCTTTGGGTAAGGTAGTAAGGTAAGCAGTGGTTTTAAAGGGGGGGGGGAAATTCAGGCACCAGCATAATCACAGCAATGAAAGCAAACTCATAAGGGAAAAATTAATAAAGCATAAAAACTACATTTACAAGAATTCTACTTAGCTTAGTGCCACTTGAACACCAGCATGTTAATGCAGTGAGCTATTTCTAGTGCAACAAATCACCTCATCCCTTAAATTGCAAATTCACCTTTGTGGATTTTGAAGGCTGAGGTGTCTTGCCAAATTTAAAAGTGCTGACAGAGCAATCAGTATTTTTGTGGAGCAAATCAAACTGAGACTTTGTGTCAAAACAACGTCATCCTGAGGGAGCTGGAGAAGCAAACGTGCAGAGAAAGGTACATTCCTTTATAAATACTGCATTATTCCTTGTGAATATTCCTTGTAAGGGAAACAGGTTATACTCCTAAAGATGCCATAATACTCTTTATAGGACTCAGAGCACCTGCTTTAAGAGACAATTTACCCTGAAACCACAGAGGGAGCAACCAAGGCTGACTCTGAGGCATCTCCTGGAGGTGGGGACAGGGGTGATGTGAAAGGTTCAGGTCAGCTCCCTCCTCCTGCAGAAAACCATGCAAAGCCCAGCTGTGCCCCAGACCTGTGCATCCTTTTCCCCAGAGAAGTGGTGTTCCCTCTCATCAAGGTGTAAAAGCCCCCAAGAGAGGGGTGCTACTCTGTGGCATTCACATTCCCCGAACATGATTCCTTCACCCAGGGTTTTCTCCTGGGAAGCTGAAAGGCAGAGAGAGAAGCCTCAGAGAAAAGGGAAACAATTCTTCTCTCATTTGCTTCTCCTGTGTTGTGTTCATGTGGAATGTGTTTGGAGATTGTTTACCCACAGGTGATTGTTTCATTGGATTCTCTGTGAGTTGTTTTCACTCTTTGGCCAATCAGGGCCAAGCTGTGTCAGGACTCTGGAGAGAGTTAAGAGTTTTCATTATTATCCTTTTAGCCTTCTGTAAGTATCTTTTCTGTATTCTTTAATATAATATAGTATTCTTTAATATAATATATCAAAAACTAAAAAAAAATATATCAAAAGGAAATAAATCAGCCTTCTGAGAACATGGAATCAGACGCATCATTCCTCCCTTCCACAGGGCTCGCTGTGCATTTACAATACTGCTCCTCTGATGGGTTTGGCCCCAAACCTTGCTCTTTTTCCATGAAGATCCATAGAGTGAGCAGGGTCTAATGGATGAAAACATGTGGGAGTTTTAGGAGAGGGAGGCTCAGCAAGGCAGGCAAAGAATTTACACAATGTTTATTTTTGAGCACGCCAGCATCTGCCTGCGGCACCTGAATGGCTGCAGAAATTGTTTTCAGAAATTAATCATAATTGAGGCTGATGCTCTGGGTAAATGCGCCATGACTCATCCAGAGCTGAACCACAGAGAGCCTGCACGGTGATTGTCGCTGTGCTGGGATAAAATAACTCCTCAAACAGATGATGCATGTGACACTTGGATGTGCTCATCTAATTGCAGTAACTGGCACAGGGAAGAGGAGCTGTTATGAAGGTTTTTGCATTAGCACACACGTTTCAGGGTATTTATTGCTTCCAGGACTGCTGAGGATGGACAAAAGGCTCCCAGGTGCCAAGAAAACTGCTAAGAGCACTCAGCATTTTAAGCTTTCCCTGTCATAGCTGCAAAATCATCTAAGAGCACATGCCCTGCTTTGCCTTACATCCTTACCCACAGGAGCAGCTTGATCTAGTGGGTGACATCCCTGCCCATGGCAGGGGGCTGGAACTGGGTGATCTTTCCAACACAAACTATTCTATGATTCCATGATTAGGAGTCAAGTGAATGTTGTGTGTTTCTCCTTCAGCCTCCTTACAGCTGAAGTCCCAGGAATGGAGATGGGACTCTGCACTGACATGTAGATCAGCCCTTTGGGGTAGATCAGGCTGCTTGGTGACCGCATCACCTTGAAATTACCTTCAAAAGTTGTATTTCTATCACATGCTTTTGTAGGGCCAGCACAATTTCACACCCAGATGTGTGAAATCAGAGTCAGTCTTCTCACATGATGAATTACACCTCTGGCTTCTACTAAAATGACTTTATTACAATCTCTGACATTTAGTTGTGTGCTTTTTATTTGGAAAAACTGGGTTTTGAAAGTTTACAAAGGCTTTCTTGGGAGCAGAAAGTCAATACTGTTGTTAATACTGAGTTGCAGTCATTTGCTGCCATTGCATGTGTCAGTGCTATCAGCAGTGTCAGCTCAATTCGTTTTTGCTACCAACCACAGCAACAATAAGTTGATAAAATATGTCCTATCTACAAAAATTCCTGTTTATCAAACAGGTGGGACTTTCAGAGCATTTTAATGTTGGCTCAGGATGGCTCCCATCGGTGTCCCTGGGAGTGCCTGGTATTGTTTTCCTTGAAGCTTGTCACAGACATCTTTTATGAAAAATCCTTTGCTCAGGATTTTTCCTCCTGAGAAGCTGAGAGGCCTCAGGAACAAAATGTAAACATTGATTATCTGCTGCTGTGGAATGCAACAGGTGGATCTGTGATTGGTCTCATGCAGTTGTTTCTAATTAATGGCCAATCACAGTGAGCTGGCTCCGACTCTCTGTCTGAGCAAGAAGCCTTTGTTATCATTCTTTCTTTTTATATTCTTAGCTAGCCTTCTGATGAAATACTTTCTTCTATTCTTTTAGTATAGCTTTAATGTAATATATATAATAAAATAATAAATCAAGCCTTCTGAAACATGGAGTCGGATCCTCATCTCTTCCCTCATCCTAAGACTCCTGTGAACATGGTCACAGAAGCTTTTGAAGAGTGAGGAGATACTGTCATTGATTCAGGGGATGCAGAAAGACCTTTGAGAGACCATTAGAAACACAGTGTTTTAATCACAAAACTTCCATCAAGATCAGGCAGGTCAATAGAAAATATGAGCCCTGTTTCTTTCCAGAGAACAGTATCATAAAATCATAAAATGTTTTGGGTTGGAAGGGACCTTTAAAGGTCATCTGGTCAAACTTTGTGAAAGCCTTGTGATGTTTTGATTTTTCTTTTCCTTGAAAAGCAAGATGTTTCTGATAGGGTGGGTGGGAGAGGGAGTTTTGCTCACTACACTGTGGGATAGTGGCCTCTGACACTTTGGTGATGGAACAAGGGACAAATGGTGTCTGGAGAAGCTGGGCAACATGGGGACCCCTTGGTCAGAAATACAGCAGTGCATGGAGGCTGCTCTGCTTTCTGTTCCTTCCTAGAGCCAAGAGTGCATCTGCAGAGCCCTTGCCAGCCTAGAGTGGATGTGATCAGCCTCAACACCCCTGGCATCACTGTTGAGATGAGTACAAAGTTACACCAAACAACTGTTCTCGTCTGCAGTAAGCAATTTAGTCCAAATTTAGTCCATGTCACTCCTCCTAACTTAGTTTACACACCATACAAACACAGGCAGAACAGGTAGATTTTAGCTTTTTGATAGTTTATGTAGGGGGAAAAAACATAAGTAAATAAAGGTAGTATAGAAAGTAATCTTACCCCCTAAAGAGTTGCAGCTGAGCCAATTATTAAGGATTAGGAGCATGCCTGATGTTAACAGGCCGCAGCTGTAGCCAATCAGAAGAGTGTTATAAAAGAGTGGATTGGTGGGAACTGCAGTCAGCTGGCTGCTGTGAGGACATGGAAGAGTCAGTGCCTGGAGGAGCTGCCCACAAGAAACATCAAGGCGGTACAAAACTCTGGCAATATGGAACCCTTGCAATGTACTGACAATAGAACTGTTGCACTATAATGACAACAGTTTATACTGTGTTACTTTGCAGATTGCTAATCCTACCCCCTACCCTCAAATGGCATGTCCTCTTTGGACACAACCATGTCACCAGGGGTCCTTGAGAGTCCTCTAACAAGGCTGGATTTTGCACACAAAGTTGAGAGGATCATCGTTACTCAAAACCCTCTTGCTACCCAGTAGCAGACAGATAGGTTTGCTGGGAAAAGATGCCTGTGGATGAATGGCTTAGAAACCCTAATGGCAGCAGTAAAAGGCTTTGGATGCTGAGCCTGATGGGCATCCCCACTTCTCTTGGAAATATTTACCCTTGCTATTCCTTCTTATTCAAAACAAACATACTAACTGATTTTAATGCAGTGATCATCTCTTTTTATCATATATATGATAGAGAGGAGAATCAGATGGTCTCTACACTCTCAAACTGAAAATTTGTATTTTTTCCTTAGTTTAGAAAGCAAAGAAAGAGATGTCAAATCGTGTGGCTATCTCAAAAGCAGAGAACCCTTACAGCTGAATTTCTTGTGATTCAGATTCAAGCAAGGCAGATTATGTCTCTTAACCTCTATTCTCCAGGCCTGTGGATAGAAATGGTACAGAAGTGCTTTGGGTCTTTTATATCTAACCTTTGCACAGCTCATATTAAATTGTATGAATTCAAGGAGCTGTTCTAGTGCCAAGCCAAGAGCAAGATTTACAGAAAAATACACCTAAAGTCACAATAAGAGAAAGGATGAACAGAGAAATCACAAATGGAAGGCTTTGAGAGGTTTAAAGTGGATCCAAAGGATGAAGTTTGCTAGAAAAGCAAAATACAGGCACTCTAAACATCTCTAGGGAGAAAAGGCAAAAATACAGCATTGAGGAGCACAGGAGGGAAAGGGATAAATACTGAATGTTCCACCTAGGAGTGGGTATTATGAAAAGGCTGTGCAAGCTGATCCTGGCCTTCCTCTACCCAGCAAGCCTTGTTTTTCAGGTGTGGGTTTAAATCAGGAGGCTACTGCTATGTGATGAAGCCTCTCAATTGCATCACTTGTAACCCCTGTACCACATCACTTCCCCTGTGCAGGGAAGCAGGTGGGGCTGAGGGTAGGGTATAAACCAGCCAGACATGTACCAGTTAATACACCCCAAAGCTGGAAGATGCGAACCTTGTTTAAAGAGGACTCTCTCTAGATAGCAGAAAATTATTTAGGGTGGCTTCATTGCACCATGTATGGGTGTCTATATCAGAACTACCTGTAAATTTAATGGAGAGAAAAGACATTCAACTCCTCCTCAGATGATTAAAACAATGTCTGATGAAGGCTACCTTCACATTCAGCTCTGGATGCTGTCAGGTACCCTTTAGAAAAAAGTTTCTGATGTGTTTATAACTTATATTTTAGGGGAGGGTGAATAGTGCTCCCAGAGCCCCACAAGCTGTGGGTGACAAAGTTAAATGAGGTGAATCCCAGCATTGGGTTCTTCCATGGGCTACAGGAGAAACTGAGAGAGATCTCAGTGCAAATGCCATCCATTTTTTACAGTGACTGCTTGGCCATCACATCAGCTTTCTCAGCTGGGCTCCCCAGATTATTCCAGCATGGAGTCATGATGGTCCTTGAATGATTTGACAGTATAAATGATGTCTAAGTAGGTCAGAGGCCTGGGTATAAACATTCTTTTAGTATTGGTTTGTATCTTGAATTTCTAAAGAGCTTGAAAAGTTTGCAAGTCCAAAAGTAAGAACATTTGCAGGAGCAAGCACATATTTTAAGGTTTTATTGAACTGCACTCAGTAAAGCACCAGGATGACACAAGGTCTTGAAAGAGTGTTAAAGTTTTGTCTCAGATAAAGTATTTCCTCATGGAAGGTACACAGATGACCAGGTTATATGGGAAAATATATGGTTTACAAGAAAAAGAATAAGTCAGAGCAGGACATACTGTGGTAGAGCTCAGAGATGGATGTGCTAGCAAGCTGAAAGAATGGTACCTTCTGTGGGAAAGCAGTTACTCTTAGAGAGCAACCACAAAATTTAACCACATGGATAGTCAACAATGTTAGAAAACGAGTTTCAGCAAAGAAACTCCATGAAATGCCTTTTCCAAAAGTTGCAGTGAAATGTGTGTGCAGGCAAGGTTTTTAAGGCAATTTCACCAGAAAGAGGCAGAGCAGATAGGGGTTAACAGCTTCATTTACTGTGTGATGTATTCTCACGAAAGGCACTGTCAGCCCACAGACCTGACTAATCCCCAGTGTGGTTACTAATTGCTGCCATCCAAACAGTAGCTGGCAGCCATTTAATTTTCCCTTTCACTTGGTGTCATTAACATTAGTGACATATGGCTCTGTCCCTGCCCCAGCTCGGTGGCTACCAGGGAAACCCATGGCCTGAGCTTTGCAAACATAAAAGTCCATGATTAACTTTCAGCATCTTGATGGTGTCATGAAGAACTGTTCACAGATCTGGATCCTAAATGCCTGCAAGCTGTTGGGTTTTTTTCTGGGCACAACTTAGAATAGCAGTATAAAGGTACTTTTAGATCTTTAACTTATACCAGGCTGATGCACAATAAAATTCAGGTAATAGGGGAGATGTAGCTTGAAACACATTACAGTATAAATTAGTACTTGCTACTTTGCTTTTTTCCTTTCTTTTTCACTTTAATGTAGTTGAGCCGAGAAATTGTTTATAAGTGGGATTGCATAAATCTTCTGAATTACTTTTGTATCTTTTCACTTGACTCAAAATATTAGGTCAAGATTTCAGATACAGATCTCAAGTGTTTCACTCTCTGCTATCTGTTCTTACTAGACTTAAAATTCCTTTATCTCTGCTACCTTATATATAGGTGCTACTCTTTTTTGTATGAAAGCCACACAATACATCTCAAATCCCACACTGCTTTCCTCTAGTTCATTTGTTCATGTCTATCTAAGCTCATTAATTTTAAAAACTTTTTATTTTCTGCTGGCCACATGATTACTATGCACTGCAGAATTTTTGGCATTCTGCTTTCAGATAAGATCTTCAGGATTTAGTATCACAGGCATTTCAGACCCTGTTCAGATAGCACAGCAACCATAGTGATGATATTTTAAAGATTGAGTAATTTCTGGACCTTGTGTCATCTGGAAACAAAGTAAGACAAAAAACAAAATCTCAGATCCTGGTGATTTTTCTTGCTAGGAAGACAGCAAGTCCCACAGAGGACAGTAGAAAAGCTTTGGTGACTTGCAGCAAGTCTTGAAGAAGAGTATGTAGCCTTTTATTTGTAAATTTACTTAGCCCTGCTCTGAGTTTTAAGGTTAAACAATTTAGTGATGCAAAAGGGTGACAGAGCAGCTGACAGAGCACACTCTGGTACTACCTTTCCTCATCTGTGCCTGTGCTGTATGGAAGCTGTGCTCACCTGAAGTGACTCTGCTGGCCCTGATTCCTTCTGGAGGGTCCCTGGGAACCCCATACTGCAGAGAGCCATTCTGCCAGCAGCCCCCCAGATCTGCTTCCCACCCTGCATTCTTACTCAGGGTCAGCCCCTGCAGCAAGAAGTTCACTTTTCTGCAAGGTAACTGTGTGCTGCAGCACATGCCACAGATGAGATGGCCACAATACACAGAGAAACACAATTTCAGAAGGTTTTAACCACCAGCCCATAGAGAGTAACACCACACCACTTCAGAAGGCTCCAAACACCTGCTCTTTATTGCTATTTAGCCCAAACTTTTATCCCCCTCATGTTGATGCACTGCCCCTGTGTGCCCTCTGCTCCCTTGTGTGGTTGGTAGCACACCTGGGCACTCCCTGTCTCATCACCTTCAATGCTGCTCACCTCATTTTCACAGCTGTACCCACTGGGGATGAGGCTCAGCCACAGCCCCACTCCCAATCACCACAAACTGTGTGCCTACACTCATTTATCTTGTGTGAAAGCCATGCTGTAACCAACCAATATATTTTTCCCATAGACTTTCAGCATTGCTGAAATTCCTGGGAGTGCCTTCAGTTGTGTGTGTTTTATTTTACCAAAGGTGAAGAGAAATGCTGCTCCAGCTGAAATTAGTGCTCCTCAGACACTGGATTTTATGCTGCAGTTAAGGTGAGCAACAAATCCTTGGGACCAATCTTGTGACCTACCCACTGCAGAAGCACAAAACATAAAGCAGCAGCAGGGTTTCTATCCTGTTTTTCCACTTTTTCTGGAAAGATAATTTTATTTTTTTCATGTAACTGATTACACAAGGTGCTTTGTTTGGCATCCTGGTGAGCAGTGGGGCCTTTGATAGAAGCACCATAACCCACTTTCCTTCCTCCAGCTGGAGCTAAAATCAGAGCAAGGCTCTGTACGAGAACAAAGGGAAATAGCAAACCTGTCTCCGTTAGCAGAGCATCACAGAGCTCCTCTCCTGACTGCTCCAGCAAGGGTCTCAAGTGACATAAAATGAGCAAATTGAACCATTTTTGTGTTAGCACACAGTCACAGCAATGACACCAGCCAGGGGTGGACAGAGAGCTTGCATGATGCAAAGATCTGACTCTGCCCTTATACTTGCATCTCTTTTCATGAGGTGAATAAAAGCTGAGTCAAACCTGAATCACAGTGAGCAGGAACTGCAGTAAAATTACTGAAAAAAAGTCACTCCATGAATTGAAAGAAAAAGAAAAAAGGGCTATCTATTGGAGTCTGAAAAGTGGATCAATAAGGACAGGAACATCTTGTGCCAGCCATAGGAAGCCCTGTGCTGGGCTTTGCTAGTTAGAGAAGAGGAGGCAGAAAGGCAGACCCAGGAGGGAGCAGGAAAGTGAGCAGCGCCAACCCCAGAGATGCCAGGGAAGCAGAGGATGATCCGTGCCTGAGGCAGTCACACACTTCATTAGGAATGAGTAGTTGGACGTTGCGGGGGAGCAGGAGACAAAATTCGGACTGAAAGGCAAGCACCGAGGGAGAAACGTGCATAATTCTGGGGGATAAGAATAATTTGGGTCAGGCCACGAGTAAGGTGCTTTCCTATCTCACTGAGCAGGTCACTGCCCTGCTCTGGCCATGAGCTGAGTGGTGCAGGGCACATCCTGACTGTGGGATCCCGCCTGGCCTGGGGGATACAGGGCATCCTCAGCACATCCTGACTGTGGGATCCCGCCTGGCCTGGGGGACACAGGGCATCCTTAGCACATCCTGACTGTGGGACATGGGGCATCCTCAGCACATCCTGACTGTGGGATCCCACCTGGCCTGGGGCACACGGGGCATCCTTAGCACATCCTGCTTGGGGGGATCCTGCCTGGCCTGGGGCACACGGGGCATCCTTAGCACATCCTGCCTATGGGATCCCACCTGGCCTGGGGCACACAGGGCATCCTCAGCACATCCTGCTGGTGGGATCCTGCCTGGCCTGGGGGACACGGGGCATCCTTAGCACATCCTGGCCATGGGATCCCGCGTGGCCTGGGGGACACGGGGCATCCTTAGTGGTCCAAGGAGAGGGGAGGTGGGTGCAGGCCACCCTACACTCCTAACCATCCTGGCTATCCTCTCAGCAGCCCTGGGAGGATGAATAGGTCAACCAAACACAAATCCAAAAAAACCTAGATTTTCTTCCATCTCCCACCTAGGCTGAATAGCAATCATTATCATCTACAACCTTAAACTCACCCTCCTCAACTTCTACCTATACGCTGTAATAACTGCGACCGTTTTTCTCACCCTAAACACAATGAAAGTCCTAAAGCTATCTGCCCTAATAACGGCATGCACCAAAATTCTGTCACTACTCCTAACCCTGCTCTCTCTCGCAGGACTCCCTCCTCTGACAGGATTCCTGCCCAAATGACTTACCATTCAAGAACTGTCTAAGCAAGGCACAGCCCCATCAGCCACACTTATCTCCCTCCTTTCCCTGCTAAGCCTGTTCTTTTACCTTCGTCTCGCATATTGCACAACAATTACAAACCCCGCGCCGCCTGGCGCTGCCAAGGACAGGGACACGGCTGCCAGCAGCCAGGCGGGGATGCGGGCCAGCATCCCAGGGCAGGGCTGGGGAAGGGGGCATTCCATCCCGGAGTCTATCGACAGCAGAGGTTCCAGCGGGGGCTGCTGTGTGCTCCCCAGTGCGGGGGTTTTGGGGCTGCCGGGACGCAGCCGGAGGATGCTCCGCGCTCCCTTCGCCTCGCCGGGGCTGGACCAGCCTCGGCAGCGTGCGCCTGCGCTGCCAGCCTTCCTCCCCCTGCCGCCGCTCCTCCTCCTCCTCCCCCCGCTGCCGGCCCCTCCTCCCGGCTCTCCGGTGCCGGCTGCCGGGGCCGGCGGGGCCGCGGTGCGCCGGAGCCCCGGGGTTATGCGCAGGGCCAGGGGCAGCCCGCGGCCGGGGCTCGCAGGTGTCCGGCAGGAGCGGGGGGCGCTGAGCCCCAGCAGCAGCCCCGGCCCCGGGAAGGGCTGAGCGGGGGAGGAGGACGAGGATGATGATGCTGATGAGGATGCTGAGGATGCGGCGGGCCGGAGGGTACCCGGGCAGCGCCTGGCTGTGCTGCTGGCTGCTGGGCTGGCAGGCGGCCGCCCTGCAGCTGCCGCCCTGCGAAGAGGTGAGATTTCCCGAGTGCTCTTTGGGTTTTCCCCATCCGTAAGGGCGGCTGGGGCGCACGCACCGGCTCGGGAGGAGGGTGGTATTCCAGCCAGGGGTATTCCTGGCTCCCCAGAGCTGCCCGGGGGATGGCAGAGGGGTCAGACCCACGGGGAAGGATCCTCTGCGGCCGAGCCCCCCGCATCACGAGCAGAGCCGCTCCTTGCCCGTCGGTCGCGATCCGCTCTCCCCACTCGCCTTGCCCGTGGTGATCCCTGCTCCTTTCAGTACATGGAAATAGCAGAGTCCTCCCTCCGAACCAAGGGAGCTTGGCCGGCCTCGCTGTTTTAATAAATACCGTGTTGGATCAGCGCAAAGGTGGAGTAAGGGAGGGATGGTGTGTGATATCCCGCCCGCCCGGTGCCAGCTCGGTGTGTCCGGGGCTGAGCCGTGCGTGTGGCATGGCGAGAGAAACTTTCTGGCTCCGTGCTGCTGCAGGAACCCGAACCTGGAGGGAGCCGGTGTGTTCGGAGAGGGGACGCTCCGCACGGCTGTGCGGGATGCGGGGCCGGACAGGGATGCGCAGCCTCGGGTGATCCCTGAGGTTTCCCGGGGAAGGGACCTGGGCTTCATGAAGGTTTTTTCCAGGGTTTCCAGCCTTACTCCTATATGCAGGGAAATCCTCTCTGCTGCTGTTAAAGAGCAAGTGGGTCTTTGCTGTGTTTTAAACCAGCAGTAGAGGTGGCGAGGCTGGGTATCACCATCCTAAACAGGTCTGGGTGGCCGGAGCTCTGCTCAGGCAAGCAGAAACCTGTGAGTGCATTAACAATGGTCAGTCCTCTTCCTTTCTAACCCCCTCCTATCTGAGGATGCTCTGGGACCACAGCTTCCCCGCTTTACCTCTTGCAGTTGCACCGTTTAGCAAGAGTGAATTTGTGCATTTTCAGAGTGGGCTCGGGTGGGTGACTGCAGCCAGAAGGGAGCACTCGGCTGGTGAAGGGTCCTGATCCATGCTTGGAGGTTATTGCAGCTTGGGACCTCCTTGGCTGGGGGTGCAGAAGACCTTTCTGTGGTGAAGGAGAGCATTTCTGACCTGGGGAATATTCTCTCTTTGCCTATGAAATTTCCTTGTTGTCTTCCAAGTGGCAGAGCTCAGCGCTAGCCTAGCGTGGGAAATCTTGCATCAGGGAGAGGTGATGTCTGGCAAATCAGTGTCTGTTTTGGGCATGTTTCTCCTAAAATGTTGATCATCCTCAGGGCATGTTTTTCCTAAATGTTAGTCATTCTCAGAGAGAGGAATTGATGCAGCCACCTGCTTTAAATTACCTATCTGCCTTTTCAACTAGTGAAGGGAAACAGGTACTTTTAGAGCTGTTTTCATCCTAAAGTCTTTGCATCAAAAAAATGAACCTCTGCAGATGGTTAAAGGTGAGAGCTGAACCTGTGCAGTGGTACCAAAAGTGTAAAGCTGGTATTTTGAGCATCTTGCACTGGGATTTAGGTGTGCAAATTCTCTCTGGAGCCCCACTCCTGTACACCTGTGGATCTGGACCTGTTTGCTTTTGCTTTCTTTTCAGAGAGGCTGACAATGTGTTTTACTTGAGTTGAGTGCTCTTTGAAACAGAGACAGCCTCACTCACAGGGTTAAAAAGCTGTGTGTTTCTTGTGCTGGGGTGTGTGCAGCTATGAAAGTGTGTGTCCCAGGAAATGTAATTACAAACATGCCTGGATGGAGACAGAGGGGAGGAAAAAACGGGAGCTTACAAAGAACCAGGATAGCAGATGAACTGCTCTACAAAAGGGAAGAACAGGAGTTAATTTTTTTGTCTCAAAACATTGCCATTTGCCCTAATTCAGTCCAGTTTTGAGTGACCTGGGTGTATTGCCATTAACAACCTGATGAGATTGATTTGGGCAGACTCAGACAGGGATGAAGTTGTGCCCTAAGAAAGCACAGCCTGTCAGAGAGTATTGCAGTCCTTTAAAGACTTGGTAAATGTCCTTTGTTTTACACCCAAAAGCTCTGAGAAGCACAAGGCTTAATGTACTGACAGGTAGTTCATTTTCAATCTATAGAGGACTCTTCTTTAGCAGCACTTCCTTGACTACTTGTTTGGGGTTCCCTCACTTATGACAAATACAGATATCTGCTGGTTTGTGAGATTTCTGTGCTGGCACAACATTTGGAGCAGTGGGATCTCTGGCTGTGCCTGAGGCTCTGTGGTGCTCTCATTACATAGATAGTAAAATAATAATGTCTAGCAATGTCACTTTCCAGAAACCTTTTTGTCATTGACTCCATTGGTCAGGGACTGTAGTAGTTGAGCACACTGGATTTAGGAGGGGTGTGTTTGTGCTGCAAACCAAGGGTACAAGCAGCTTCAATGAATGCTCCTGTGAGATTTTGGAGTAAATTGACACAGCCATGAGCTTCTGGCACAGCAGTGCTCAGTCCAGGCTGTGATGGTCATTTACATCATGAGCCCTCCCTGAGCTCTCCAGTGCCAGCAGCAAATTTAAAGGGGATTTGTGCATCTCCAAGAGCTGGAGGCAGCCTCAGCTTGGATGGCTGGGGTACCTCTGCAGTACAGAATCTGGGGAGACCCATCACTGTGCCCGGTGCCTCTGGTGACCTGGCAGCTCGGACTAGGGCAGTGGTAGAAGAACAAGTGCAGATTCTGTCTTTGCATTGGTGAATTTTTTCTGCTGTGCCAGTGATGATCAGGGTACTCATGCAAACATTTCGTGTGTTGCATAAATTATGACTTTGAGTGGAATTGATGACACCCATGCTTTTCACTGCCAATAAATACACATTAAGCTGTTATCTTGGAAATGATGAGGTATTTATGCCAGTCCCCCTGCTGCTGCAGGGACAATGGTTGTTACATCTTATATTCCAGTGTTTTGTGCTTTTTCTTTTCTGAACTTTTCAACTGAATGGGTCTTCTTCAGCTTCCCCTTGGAGATTCACCCAAATCTGAGCAGATTTTGCTTTTAGGACATTTGATACTCAGCCTAAATGGGTCTTTTCTTCATTTCCTCTTTCCCTGAGTTGTTTTTTGCAATAATAATAAAAAAATTGAACTCCCTGAGTGACTCTTCTCTTGATTCCCGTTCAGCCAAATTGCTTTCAAAGAGAGATACAGAGTATCCTGCTGGCAAAGATGTTTTCTTTCACACTCCTGTGCAGCTCTCAGTTATTATGCAGATTGGGAAGTGCCTTTGACATTGATAATAAATGTGATTCTGATACATTGCATGGTTTACCTGCTGTTTTAGTAGACAGGTAAATTAAAGGGTAATGCTAAATGCTCTCTTTAAGGGAATGTATTTTTGCACTAGTCTGCTAGAATCCTTATGGAAAAGACAAAAACAATATAAGAAATTTCCCTGGAAAATGAGAGTCTTATAAAAACACTTGAAGGCAAAGGTGTCTTAAGAATAAAGGGGGAGCATGAAATTGAACTTAGGTCAAGTAAGGGGGATTTGGTGTGTTGAAAAAGTGCCAATTCTCATGAGGAGAAAAGGTTAAAAAATCGAGTATGCCTAAGCTAAGTGTGAAGTATTTTTAGTATATTAGTATGTTAAATCAGGATATTAGGTACTGAGCTAAGCAGTGTGGGAAGCAAGGTGAAATTCTGTATTTGCATGTAAAGGATGGAGAGGAGATGTGTCAGTCCTGGAAAGGTGTAACATAAGCCAGCATGCCTGTCACACATGGCAGGAGTGACAGGGATGTGCTGGCAGGAACCTGGATATCTGAAACACCTGAATATCTGAATATCCTGTGCTGTAAGTGAGCTGGACCTGCTTGGGAAGAGGTTTGGAGTCACTGCAGAAGGCTCTGTGGAGGCAGCGCATGTGCAGGTGGTGAAGCAGTTTGGGTGGGTGATTAAAAGGAAAAGAAAAGAATAAAACCTGTCAGAGGGGTTGTGTGCCCTGTCATTAGCACTCAGGAACCGTGAATGCTGTGTTTGTTCTGCAGCTGGTTAATGAGCACACAGTGATCACAGCAGAGGGTGGGGCTGTCTTGGTAAGGAGGGAGTGACTTAACAGAGCAAGAAAAAGAAGAATTATCCCATGCGTTAATGCATGGGATAGAGAAAATTAATGAGATGCAAATCTATGGGATAAGGTAGAAATAAAAATTACTTTTGTGCACTTGAAAGGCTAAATGTTTTTATTATTAAAAGATAATAATTTTTTACTTTTATGTAACCATAGACAACCTTTGGGTTGATCAAATACAACTATTTGATTTCTGTTGGCTTTAAAATCTTTGAAGGCATTAGCTCATTTAGGAAGGAATTCTCCTTCTAAGTTGATTTCCTTGCTGCCCCTTATTGGTACTCTTGTCCATTTCTCTAAAGCATCTGCCATTTTGGCAACAGAGCAGGTGCTACCTATACCAGCTTCTGGAATGATCCAATGTTGTATTCCCTAATTTCTAACCACCTTGAGAGATGTTAGACACAATCTATGAATGATTCATAGTCAGCAGAAAAGGCTGGGGAAAGGTTCCTGCACAGACCATTTTATTTCTTTCACGTCTTGCTACACGGATTGTGTCTTTGTGGGGGAAAGAGAAATGTACAGCTCCCATTTTCCATGGTGATGAAGGGTCATAAAGATGAGGAAGGAGGAGCAAAAACCAGGCTACAAAACTGCTGACAGTGAAGCTGATGGACTGGAAACACGTGCACAAAAGGTGAGGAGACAGATGCTGAAACACAGGTACCACAGCAAAGAGCACAGGAGCAGAGCAAGGTGGAGGGAAGCACAGGGAGATTGGTGAGGTGTCAGAAATGAAAACCTGGCAAGGAAGACAGATGCTGGCATAAAAACTGGATAGTGAGCCATGGCTGTAATGATTCAAGGGTAGGAGATTTAGTCATAGTGGAAACTGCTGTAACAGACCATAAACTCAAAACAGTAGTAGCCATTAAACCAACACAAGATTGCATTTCTTCCACCATCAAATATCACTGGATCATTCAGGGTGAGATTTATCATTTATAAAGAAGGCCATGATTTTATTTCCTCTTTTTCCTCATAGGCTGAGGCTGAGTGAGAATGGGAGCTGTGCTGGGACTCCTGACACATCCATGCATCAGGACTACCAGCCAGCCAGGGGCCAGGATGGGTTTTTGCAGGATTTGGGCTCTCAGCTGCCTCATCCAGGCCATGTTTTCCTCCAGGTATTGGTTGGGAAGGCTTTGGCAGTGCTGTGTGGTGTTTTATGCCAGGTCAGAAATTCTGGAATCACTTGAAGGGAACCTTTTCCATGAGCCTGAGCGTGTGTCAGGGAAGGTGTTGGCAGGGCTCCCACTGACTGCAGTGACCCTGGGGCAGAGCCAGGGGCTCCCAGACCTGCAGGGCTCAGCAGGGAATGCCATCACTGCAGGCTTCCCTGTGTCATAGGGTAGGTTGCTATCAACGCCTGCTGAAGGAGGTAGTGAACGTCAATTAAAAAGATTAGAGAAGAACAGGTAATGGTTGGTAAAAGGAAAAGCAGCCTTGAGTGCCTCATGCTTGAGATAGGAAAGAAACAGTGTTTGGGAACAGGTCCCACATGTCTCCCAGATGGTGCCAAGGTTTTTCTAGGGGCTGCTGCTGTGAAGGTTCTGTGTTATTATCCTGTTATTATCCACCACGGCCATCTCTTCCCCAATTCTTACACCTACTAGGAAAAGAGTGTCCTGCTTGCTAACCCTTGTTAATGCTTTGGGTCTTACCCTGGACCTGATAATGTGTTTAGATTTTGATTGCTGGTACTGGGAACATTTTGGTTTTCAAATGTTTGAAAACAAACATTTGAAAACCAAAATGTTTTGAAGGAGAGAAATAGATAACCCCCCCTTTTTGTTTTTTATTTTAACAACCATCTTTTAAAGCAAACAAACACACAAAACCCTTTCAAGTACAAAACGTCTAAATCTCATAATGACCTTGTTTCACCAGCATTGTGATACTCTCTGTGATAAATAGTGCCAGACAGTAATCACTGTGCACTTGGGACGTGGCTCAGAGCTGATTTAGGATGATCTAGGATGACGTGTGCAGCTGAGCTGCTGGCTCTGCTGTGTTGGTGCTGATGATCCTGTCACTGTGCTGAGTCAGAACTGATGCTGATTTGGCTGCAAACTCACCTGCCATAAGGGAAAAATAAACCTAAAATAAGCCAAAAAAAAAAAAAAGGGTGAGGGTTTAGCTGGGAGTGTGTCAGAGATGATTCAGTCAGGGTTTAGGTTCTGGGGTAATAGAAGTAATACAGGTGGCTTTGGGACCTACTCAGGGGCACAAGTCTGGTCTTCTTTTATTTCTAGAAAATGAAGTTTTGGTGGAATAGAGCTAGCTTGGATTTACACTGAGATAATGGCAAGGGGATTGTATTTTGTTATGTAGGAAGAAGAAAACGAGAGCTGTGTGCTAAAGGTGTGAAAGAACTGGATTGTTGCTCTCTGTTGTGCTTTGATTTAAGAGACACAAGTGCTATCCCTGAAAGGAAAGGTATTTGCTGGCTGCAAGACATGTTTTCAATGAAAAAAATAATAGTTCCAGATGATGGTGTATTCCCAACTGGAAAATTTCTTTGGCATTGAGTTTTTTACTGCTACAAAGAGAAGACAAATCACTCATCACATTGATATGGAATTAATCTTACTTGTTAGTGTTTTGTGGTCAAGAACACAACACACAACAGAAGTGATTTATGGTGACACTTGAAGACTATTGGAAAGTACCTACAAAAAGTCATAGGAACTGTTATCTGGTGGTGAAAATTCTGGGTAGCTCAAGTTTCATTTGGTTAGATTTTGTTCCACTTTAGAGGTACAAATATTTTTCAGGGATAATCCACAGGAAAGTGGCTCAGGGTGTTTGGGATTGGTTAAAAGGCTGTGCCCACCCTGCCAAGAACAGGAGTATAAAGAGAAGATATTCCTGCAAACAAGATGAGCAAGTCCATGAGTGTGGGCAGATCCCTGGCCCTCCTCTAGTTAGCAGGGCTGACCCAGTCAAAAGAGCTATTTTCTATATGATAATTACCAATGTGGGCTACTAGTGCTAATCTTATAATCCAATTTGTTGAAAAACCCCTGCTTTAGGGAGAGGGTGAACTTTCCCTCTGAGGGTGGAACTGACCTGAACATGCTTAGAGGTGTTTTTGATGTAATGAATATGGTTAGAAAATTGAAATGCATTAGATAACCTAGCCAGAGGGAGGAGAGATGGGGAGTGCAAAACCTGGAGATGCCATTAACATAATTGCTGCTGGCTTGATAAAACACAGGACACATTTAATAGTGGAGAAATCAGTGTCTAAATTGATTGTACTGCCACAGAAAACTGAAGTGTACCAGGTGGTGACTGTAGCAGCAAACTGAAGGGTAAAGGTGATTTAGACCTGAGCTGTTGACTCTCTTCAAGTGTTAATTTCCCATGGTGTTTCCTGTGGGGTATGAAATCCTCCTGGTTTTGTACTTGCTCTCTGAAGTTTCTTAAAGGAAAGCCTTCACACAGGCTGGTGGTGTTTTATACACACAAGGGTGCTGCTGTGTCTTTGGAGAGATGAACAGCAGAAATGGATCCTGGCTGATTTTTCCCAGGCTTTTATATCCATGGCTCCCTCCTGCTGGCAGGTCAACAGTGCTGATCAAATGCTGCTTGTTTCTGGTTAAGCTGCTTTTTATCTCCAGCTCTGTGGCTCCCTGAAGCAAATGAAGAAAAGAAAGATTTCCCAGGACAGTTCTTTTCTTCTCCATTCTGTTTGTTCTTATTTAATCCAATTTTTTAAAAAATTCAGACTTCTCTTGAAAGGCAAGCATGAGGGGCTGTAACCAGACTTTCTTTATGGCAGGGTTCATGCTTGCATGGAGGGACTGCGAGCTGATGTTCATCTCAGGAATGCTGGGGCCAGGCTGCATGATGGAATTGGAGTGGGAAATGAGTCAGCTCATGATGCTGCACCTTCCTCACAAGCACCTGCCCTGCAGAGCTGCTGATGAGCGGCTTGTATTCCTTGTGATGAATGTCAAGTGTCCTGATTAGTGGGAGAGAGGCTCTCCCCTAGAGCTGCTCAAGTAACAGCTGAACCCATTCCAGCTCTGCTTTTCCAGAAGTTCTGACAGGATGACTGTCAATTAATGCCTGGTTTTGGTGCTGAATATAGGATACACATGTGCTCTGAATTCCCCTTTTTTAGCTAGAAGCCCACTGTTCTCTGTGTGAGCCTCTGCACAGCGAGGCAGTCGATCCAGAGGCATTTCTCCATCCTGCACCAAAGGAACACATCCTGTTGGAGTCAAACCATCCTGCCAGGGAGGCACTGACCAGCTATCACAAACAGTTCAACACTGAGCCCTGACCTGCTGCTGAAATAGCTGTGATCAATGATCACACTCCCATTCACCCCAGCTGAGAGGAGGCAAAATGCCAAACCCAATCAATTCCTGTATCTTCTTGTTTTGCAGTATTTTTAATGGCACTTAAAGCCAACTCTACTTAAATGTTTGCTGGCTCCTCTGAAAAGTCATTTCTTTGCAGTCAGTTCCAGCTTTTAAATTACAAAAAATCCCAAATGCTGCACTGCCTATTGTGATACTGACCTGCAAATCTCTTGAACTGCTTTGCTAAACAAGGGAAAAAGATTTCCTTAAAGCCTCGTCATGTGCTCATGCAGGAATCACAGCTTTCATTGAAAAAGGTGGGAGAGAAGAAAAGTTAAGTTGGCTTCTCAGTATGGAAGAGTTGAAAATGTGAACTTTGAAAACCTGTAAAGTTAAATGAGGTGGAGCTAAGCTGCATAGTGTTTTAAGGTCCTGTGGCACTTAAATAGGTTATATGAATTTGATGGGGTGGAAGCAATGATGCCTGACTCAAGGTTTTGGGAGGCTTTATGTGACTGTTACTGAAAGTACAATTTGATTAACAAACTTTGACATGATTTAAATTTAGCAATTACACTGTAGATAGTCTGATGGGAAGAGCCAGTAGTGCCCCATTGGGCACCACACATACTAGAAATAGGAATAAATTATTGGGGCAATGACCTGCTCTCCACAGGCAGTCTCTAGCCTGCTGAACAGGACAGACCTGTGAAAAATGCGTATTTTATGATTGACTTTTCAAAAATATGAAAATGAATATTATATGTGTTATTTTAGAAAGTTATGCTATATTAATTTTCTTAAATAATGTGTTAAATATAGTTTTAGGTTATAACATAATGTTAAAATAGAAACTATGCTATGGAAGATACTTTTTTTAAAGAAAAGGACTCACAGCGAGATAGCAGCCACAGGACACGTAAATGTTTCAGAGAAAGAGAATTTATTGCCCTCTTATCAGAAGAAATTAACTTCTTCCTGCCTTGCTCAGTTCTGAAGACGCCCTTAATCTTAGGATTAAGAGGAAGAAGCTGACACTGGCCAGACAGAATCCTGTGTTGGAATGGAATTTATGCATCATGTATGAGGTGTATGAATATGCAATAGGTTATTATTTTTAAGGGTTAATCCTCTGTTATTGTGTGTCCTTTTTCAGGCTCATTTCACCCAGAAAAGACACCTGGCCATCTGTAACTCTTTGTTTCTATTGTCTCATATTGTCCTAATTCAAATTGTCCAAATTATTATTACTCTAATTATATTGCTATTTTTATAACCATTTTATTACTATTAAACTTTTAAAATTTTAAAAACAAGTGATTGGTGTTTTTCACAGACCCAAAGGGCTCTGGTCCCTGAGCTGTCAGTGTGTTCCCCTGGCATGGATTTGCCCATGGCAGCTGGCACAGCATGGGACACTGCAGTAGAAGCTCTGGATGAATTCTGGAACCTGCAATTAGGCAGTAAAGATGAGAGGAGGCGGTTTTGTCATGGGATGAGGATAACTGGGTACTTGTGAGATGTTAGGAAAGCACGTAGCACCCTCACTGTTCTCCAGGACAGCAGAAAATCAGCGTGCAGAGACCTTGCTCCAGTGATCCATGCATAGTCCAAGCATGGGATCCTGATGGTGTGCAAGTAACACAGGGCAGAACCAGCATTTCTACCATAAAAAGAACTTACCTTGCTTTTATTTGTACAAGTTGAGCACCTAGCTTGACTTTAGTATCTGGCAGAGACATTCACCATTAAAGTTTAATATTTATCATCCTGAAAGTGATTTTTCTGCTGAATGTGCCCATTTTTTTCCACTGGCTACAGAGGGATGCTGGCTTTTGCCAGGTAGATGCTCAGCTTTTAGTTACCTGAAGCACAATAAGGAGGCATCAGCGGCATCAGTCCCCACTGTGAGCTGTGCTGGCTGTTACACAAGCCCCAAGGTCACTGTGCAGCACTCTGTAAGCTGCAGGGGTGAGGGTGCTTTGATAAGCTGGGACATCACAGCAGTGCAGCTAGGTCTCTGCAGTGACCTAATTATACTGGAGAAGGGATCTAAATCTCTGCCTCTGAACTGCTGAATTAGGAGGGAAACACAGCAGGAGCACGGTCTTGGTCCTTAGTTCTGGAGAGCTGTTTGTGAGCCAGGAGTTTTTATTGCTTTGCCTTGTAGCAGCTTCCTACCAAAGGTGCATTATCACACAGCAGAGTCCTTTCCTCTCCAGGAAATAATTAACATCAGGGTAAATTTCTGTATTATACATGCAGGATATACCTATGTCTGTCTGTCTCTAGACACACACATTTAAGCTTGCCTGTAACAATCAGCTTGTAATTTGTCAAATGGGCTAGACCTGGTATCTGTGTTTAATTTCCCACTGCAAAAATGCAGCTGCAGGATTTTTCATGCCTTCCCATGTGTGTGGTTACAGGCTGGCTGCATTGTCCAGGCAGGTGAAGCAGCAATGAATGCATTTCTCTGTGTCCCAGACTGGCTCATATCTCGTGGGCACAGTCAGCAGCAAGGGGAACTGTGCCAGAGCAAAATCCTGATCTCTCCCTCCTGCCTTTCCCCCAGTCCTGGCCTGATGAGTCACTGCTGATTGATTTGACTGATGCAGCCCTTTTGATAACACATTACACATTACCCTGCCCTGGAACAGGGTTTAATGGGGTTAGGGACAAAGCTCTGCCTACTGCTGTCACGCCAAGCTCATCCCTCACCAGGCCCTGGCTGGATGCAGGCGGGAATCTTGCAGCTCTGGGCTCTCTCTAGCTGCCAGAAATGCTAACAAATTTGGATTTGTAGCTGCCTAAGCTTCCTTAGCCCTGTGGGTAAATCTGGACTTCTGAGGAATAGTGCACTGAGCAAGGCTTGGCTAGACCCTGCTGCTGGAGGTCATTTTAGCTGCAGTCAGCAGCACAGACACAGAAAAGAAGCTGAATGTAGCTGATGGCCAAGTTAAATCTAAGATGTGTTTTCTCCACTGTTTACTTAGCTCAGGCTGCCTTGGGCTGCTAGTTTCTCCTTGGTTTTATTTATTTATTAGTTATTCTTGCAGTGGAAATGGACTCTGTGGGCTTGGAGACTGCCCTGGAGGGCAATATTTGATGAGGCTTTCTCATAATGTACAATGTTACATATTTCTCTTTGTCAGGCTGTGATTTAAGATATTGCTTTGTTCAATGAACCAGGGTGGTTGCACATAAGGCAGTTAAGTGCTCACAAAGGGCTGCTCCTATCCTGGGATGAGTGGTTGCAAGTCAGGCAGAAGTTCCCAATTTAAACCTCCCAAGCATGATGTCCCTCTAGAGTTACAGGTGTCATCAGTCTCTATTTTGTCATTTTTTTTCCCCCTCTCAAAATGGAATATTCATAAAAAACATACAGCATTTCCAAACTTGAATATTGATAAAGATTCAGCTAAAATTTATAAAGAAAAGAATGTCTTATTTGCTATGGGGTTGTTTTTTTTTTTCCTGTTTGAAAATACTCAGCCATCTGGTCAGCAAACAAATAAAATGCTGAATGATATTGGCAGCAAAAGATCCACTGAAAAACAATGAATGGGAGAAGGAAACAGTTCACAGTCTTTCTGTAGCCTGGTGGGTTTTGGTTTTGGAATGTTTTTTTTTCCAAAGAGAAGACTCCTGGATAAAATTTGTATTCGTAAAATGCAGAACCTGCTAATAATCTTCCTATAAGCAAATGCAGCTTTGGTAAAGCCTAAAGTCAATGTAGTTATTTTTATTTTTACTTCCCCACAAGGATTAATTAGGTTTGGCAAAAGAAGCATGCCCTTCCTTAATTTTCAAAATGCTTACTTTGTAGTATTACATGTAAGTGCAATATTATATATTAGTGTAATATAATAAGTAATACTGTATAGAAGTGTAACAAAGCCCTGTCTATAAACATGTTTGCTGTCAATGTGACCATTTTGCTTAAAATTGTGTGAGTTTGAGTGCACATCACTTGTTTTGGCACAAAACTGACCAATACTTGTAGCTCTTCCTTTGGGGACTGTATGTATGGGTAGAGGAGATTTTGGATTGGGCTAACATTCCCTTCCACACTGAAGGTTTATTTCACTGATTCTCTCCCTGGCTGCACCTAAAATCCAGCCCCTGAGGAAGTCCAAGTCTGAAGGGGACAAGCTGAGCCCAGGAGTGAGCCAGACCCATCCATCCCATGGAGAAAGGGAGGAGCACACCAGGAGCTCATGGATGTGGGTCACCAGTGATGAGGGATGAGGGATGGGTTTGTCACACCCTGCCCTGGGCAGCACAAGTACCCCATGGGCATTTTTTCATCTAGCAACATCTCTCAGGAGAATGGGAAACGTGGAGCAAATGCATTTGGGAGGAAATTGTGGAGGAGGTGACAGGGCAGAAAAATGATACAAGATCAGACAAGTGAGCATCACATCACCCAGGCTTCCCTCTAATAACTGTGCTGTTTCTTCTCTAATAATTTTCTGGTGCCTGCTGTGAAAAATTCTTACACCTAATGGAAAGTGATAACCAAGAGCAGAGGGACAGGAGTGGAAGCTTTGCAAAATGCTCGTGCATGTGCCTACTTTTAAGGACATGAATAATTCCTCTGAAGTTTGAAAATGATTGCCTTATTTAAGATGAAGTTGATGTTAAATACCATCCTGGATTAAAGTCAGGGAATTCTGTGTATCACAGAGTCAATGCTCTAACATAACTGAGATATATTATTGAATTTAAATCTTTTGCCTCCAGTACATTGAGGATTCTGCTTTGGGTTCAGTGCTGAAAAGAAAAAAAAAAATGATTGGTGTTAAGAATATTTAAATGTTAAGTCAGTTTGGTTTAATTTCATGCTCTTTTGTGGGTTTTCATAGAAATTTTTCATCTGTATATATTCTGCAGATGCTTTAAGACTAACTAATAATGTCCTCCTATATGGTTTTTAAAGTGGAATTTGTGTAGCAGATTGGACAGGATGATGCTGTGGGGCTGCTGCAGGAGGGGAACTGCAGTGAAATGGGCTGTGTTGATTCCTCAGATGATTAAATCTAGCCATAGTTCAGGTCCTCACAGGATTAAAGCTGGCAACTTGTAAAATATTATTACCTTTATCCTCCTCTGCATGAACCCCCTGGGAGCCCTGTGAGGATGAGGCAGTTTGGCAGTAGAGAACTGAATCACTGGAGATGGATTTTCCCTGTGGACACTTTATTTGCACAAGTTAAACCTGGTACAGAGCAGTGGCTCAGTGAGGAAGTGGCTGTACAGAAGGAGAGGCACAAGCTCCTGGATGCACTTGCACATGCCCAAAAATATTAATGTTGAGCTAAGTTGTTCTCTCAGATTTGAGGTAGATACATATGCTATAGAATTTGTCCTACCATTTCCTCCATATGGTCAATTTTTCTCAAGTACATGGATATAATTTCCTCACTGAAGTTATCAGCTCAGGTCCTCATCTGAGGTAAGTTATTTTGTCCTACTCAGCTCTTTTATATCTGATGTAGCTCTAGTTTGTGAATTCTACACATCTCAGGAGCACCCAAAGTGTGGGTTTGCCTGTGTCCTTTATTTTGAGATGATAAAAAGGGACCCCAATTTATCACCTTGTCTTGCATCTGGTAAAGAGAGGCCATGACAAGGCATGAAAAGAAGTGAGTTCATTTGGCTGGTGCTTCAGGAAGCAGTGAAATTTGCCACTGTGTTGGTGCTGGTGTTCAGAAGAACAAGGAACGGAAATAAAAAGGAAAAAGTTGTCTTGGGAGATGGGAAACTCAGGGCCCAGGGGAAACCTGGGCTGAAAGTTTATAAATCTGTTGAGTGGAGACTGCCTGGATGTGCTGGCTCACCTTGGAGCAGCTTGCTGTCCATCTCAGGCCTGGCATCATTGAATCACAAAATGATATGGATAGGGAGGGACCTTAAAGATCCTCTGGTCCCATCCCTGCCATGAGCAGGGACACCTTTCATTAGACCAGGCTTCTCAGGGCCCCCTCCCAGCCTGACCCTGATGGCCTTGAATCCTTCACAAACTAAAGCTCAGCAATTTTTTTGCAGTAGCTTAATTAGAGCCACTTGGGATACTGCAGGTACCTTGGGTAATTGCTTTCTTGGGATTTGCTTCTGGGCTATTAAATAGTTATACCCTGAACCCTTTCTGTGCAGATTGCCTTCTGAATAGGCAACAGTCAGCAACATCCATGCTCAAAAAACCAGAATATTCTCTTTTCATTTATGAGTCTTAAGCCCTGAATAGCTGGGAATAAAACATCAAGGTTGAAAAGGAGGAGGAATGAATAAAATCCAGCATATTAAAAGTTATAATTAGAACTGTGATCAACTTTGATACTGTCAGGCCTGTTCGACTGTAATAACAGAGTAGCTCTGAATAAAAAACTTCACCATATTGGTAGTGAAACATGAATCTTGTTCTAGGGGAACATTTTGGCTGATTGCACAGTGCCAGGGTGTGTGGATTGAGATGCAGCTCGTGGGTGGCTTATCTGGTGTCCATATGCACGCAGCGTTTGCAAAAGGCGTGCTGAAAACTTGATGGTTGGGAATAACAGGCACTAATATTTACTTTCCTGAAGAGAAAAGCTGGGTTTATGTGTATGGAAGTGGCCTTGTGCAAACAGATCTTTGCCAGCCTGGCTGGGTGCTGCTCTGTTTGTGTGGCAGGGAGCAGGGGGGGACACCCAGCCAGATGGGGACTGTCCATCTGTTCCAACATGTGGGGAGCACCACTGGTGCCACATTGTCATTGTCCCCTCTGCAGGGCACTTTGCTTTGTGCTCTGACTGGTAAATACCAAATGACAAAACAGCATTTACTGAGCTCTCTCCTTTATAGTTTTGTAGGTGGAAATTTTTTGCAGTGGGTGGGTGTGGCATTCACATTCTCTGGAAAAATCCCTTTGCCCAGGATTTTTCTTCTGGGAAGCTGAGAAGCCTCAGAGAAAAGGGAAACAATTCTTATCTCATTTGCTTCTCCTCTGTTTTGCTCATGTGGAATGTGTTTGGAGATTGTTTACCCACAGGTGATTGTTTCACTGGATTCTGGTGTGAGTTGTTTTCACTCATTGGCCAATCAGGGCCAAGCTGTGTCAGGGCTCTGGAGAGAGTCAGGAGTTTTCTTTATTATCTTTCTAGCATTCAGTAAGTATCCTTTCTATATTCTTTAGTATAGTATAGTATTCTTTAATATAATATAGCATCATAAAATAATAAATCAGCCTCTGAGAACATGGAGTCAGATTCATCATTCCTCCCTGCCACGAGGGACCCCTGTGAATACAATAGGCAGGGGGAAGTCCTATAAAATTACACCTCTATACCTCTTTTTGCCTTTTTTTTTTATTGCTATAAAAGAGTGTATAAGGGATAGATTTCCAGTAGTTAACAAGGCAACTACTTAAGCCATGAATAGAATGCCTAAATATTGAGAGTTAAAAAGCTGTAGCCCATTAATGCTACTTTGATGGGCCTTTGTGAGATTGTGAATATTGGCATTAAAGCTGACAGTTTTTTCTTAAGCCTAACATTTCTGTTAATGCATGATCTTTCAATCTAGTTGACTTCAATAATTGCAGATTTAAGCCCTGAGAACCTACTTCAGCAAGGGGTTTTAGGGATTGGTCTTTTGGGGTTGTTGTCAAGGTGTGCCCTCTACCATTGTGGCCCTGTTCTCCACCACAAACCTGCACTTGCAGTGACCTGAAAACCTCTTGTCACAAACAAGAACAAGTGAAAAAAGAATTATTTTTAAATGCTTTTTTTGAGTATTGGAATTCCTGCTTTGGAAGAGAGAGCCTCAGGAAAGTCACTGAAAAGCCTGGATCTCCTGAAAATGCTGATTCTTGCTGTGTGAAAGCAAAGTGGGGTGAATATCTGCAGGATTGTATAAAATCACCATATATAATGAAAGTATCACTGAAAAAGTTCAGCCATGTAGGAAGTTGTGTGCATTTATTAAACTTAAAATATGATTATGTGTGCATTAAAATGTGTGTAATAAAAAGAAAATAAAACCCACAGAAACAAGCCATGATGTGTAAATTTTAAATTGTAAGATTTTCATGTCATGAATATTAAAGAAGAGTGTAATACATAGGTGATAATAAAAATCCTTCTCAGTTTGACAGACTACATTTATTTGGTTGTAAAAATCTGAGGAAAAATACAAAAACTCATAGAAAGCTTGTTGCAGTTAATGGAAAAATATTCAGTTTGTGGAGCTGGATTAAAGCTGTCCAAATATTACTGCTGGGTGAGTAAAAGACTGGATGACTCAATAACATTAGAACAGCGAAGATAAACTTATGTATCAAAGTTCTTTATGATCACATACTTTACTTCAGCTTTCTCTTTAGCCTGTTTTTGTGTTAGAAAATTTAGAAGCTCGCTGTAAAATTATGATTTTCCAATCAGTCTTGTCTAAAACCTGTTTGAGAAGCAATAGAGATTTGCAGGTGAATTTGTTAGGTTTCAAGACTGAAGGGTTAAAAACCCCATAACCCAAAACCTAGGAATCATTGGGATTTTTGCTTTGGTTGTGGAGTTAACTCTATCCTGTGTAAATGGCACTGGAGAACTCCCTGAGAAGAAAGGCTGGTGAATTGGGATGAAACCTCAGTGTTTATGGAGTAATTAGGGTGTGAAGCAAGCTTTCAAAAGAGTATTTGAAAGGGTCAACCCCTTCTGCCTGGTCACAAAGTAATGGTCAAGTTAAATAAACCCCCAGTTTGAATTCACAAGTGCAACAGCATGCTTGGTGGTTTTTATTTTAATGGGTTGGGCTTCTCTCAGTGTGTGAAACTGAGTGGAATTCATCTCTCAGAGTGGGGCTTCTCCAGTGGGCAGCACTGCCCTTTTCAACCTGCACCTTCAACCCTGTCCTGCCTGCACCAGTCCCTCCTCCATCTGTGCTTGCTGACCACAAAATAATTTGGTATTTCTTTTACTGGTACAAGGGACTTTCACCAGCACTCTCCTGGGGAAGAAAATGGAGAAGGGACAGAATCTCAGTCACAGGGAATTCATCTTCATAGAGGTTAATTTTCAGGAGGGAAGGCTCTGAACTATCTGTTGGTCTCTTTTGACATTTGTGGAGCTTTGTGAGCATGAAAGGCTGTGAGTGCTCAGTGTTACGGCTCTCAGAGACTGCAGTGACACGCTGCTACCCTGCAGAAAGCCAATGTGCCTCTGACAAGTTTATTACCAGGGAGGTCTGACTCTGGCTTATTGCATTCGACATCTTTTTACAAAGGGTAAAGTGTTTTAAAGAATTTCGAGGAAAAATGGGAGAAAGTGGTTGCAGCAATTTCTTTTCTCCACACCAAAGACAATGCTGGTGTTAAAGCAGCTGACCTCCTCCAAAGCAGCTGTTATTTAAGGGCAGAAATGGTAAAATCTGCCCTTATAATAAAATCCAAGGTGGTATTTAGACTGTAAAGCCCTTTGAGCAAGGTCCTCTGGATCAGAAAGAGCAAGACCCTGGGTGGTTTAAGCATTATAACTGGATAAGTGTGTATCAGAAAAACGCAGGGTTGCTGCTGAGAATCCTGAAAGGCAAATCAACACATGGGCTAGCAAAACCTTAGATGTATCCCAGGGTTGGAAAGAACAATTGCTAAATGTGTGGTGAAACACTGGCAGGTGGGAACACTGACATGCATGGTGTCCTGGCAGGAGCAGGGCCTGCAGAGAAGGAGGAGGTGGGGATGGGTGGTGGGAATCCTCCCTCGTTAGGGAAGTTGTTTGGACATTGTGCTGTTTTTTGCACCACAATTATATAAATCTATATTACAAAGTAAACTAGATTCTATATAATGTAGTCCAACTAGGCAGCTTCTTGTTTTCCTGCTCCTAAAGTTTCTCTGTGTTAATCCAATAAATGCTGCTGGATTACAAGCACTGGCAATCACAGGAGGGGTCATGACAAACTTGAAGCTTCAAGCTGCAGCTGTACTGGTTAGAAGGGGAATCTCCCCCCACTTTGGGTGCTGTGCCATGGTTTTTGCCTGTCCAGAGATGTATTGTGCCCCAGGCATCATCACCTCTGAGCCACAAAGAAGTTTTGTGCCAGTACCCCTCGGTCCCTGAGGTTTGGGCAGCCCCATCACTGCATGGCAGTGGTTAATTAAGCAAAGCACATGAGGCTTTGTGTGTTTTGGGGCTACTGAAAAACCTCTCTTGCATGGGGAGATCATAGAATTACAGAATGGTTTGTATTGGAAAGGACCTTAATGCTTATCCACTCCCAACTTCCATCTTTCACTAGACCAGGTTGCTCCAGGCCCCATCAAACCTGCCCTTGAACACTTCCAGTGAAGGAGCATCCACAGCTTCTCTGGGCAACCAGTTCCAGTATCTCACTACCATCAGAGTAAAGAATTTCTTCTTAATATTTAATCTAAACTTGCCTTCTTTCATTTAAAACCCTTGCCCCTTCATCCTGTCATTACATGCCCTTGTGAGATGCCCCTCTCCACCTCCTCTGAAGATCTCCTTTAGGAAGTGGAAGGTGCTGGAGAGTCTCCTTAGACACTTGGAATATTTACCATAAAATATTCCTTGTATCCCTGAGCCCTTTAAGAGAATAGGTAGTACCTTTGTGCCTCTCACCTCCTCCTTAGGGAATTAATTAGGTGTGCTTTTCAAGATATAGTGACAGTCCCGAGGTCTTTGTCTGTAATTATTATAATCTGTTGTGGCTCAAGTGTTTCACCTCTAGAATTGGGCAGCATTTTACTGCCTTTTGGGCAACTTGACTGTCAAAGCTGTTATTTTCACTCAGTGTTGTGGCCTGATATAATTCCTTGCTCTAATTCTACAAAAGAGAAAAATTGACATCTCAGTTTCTCAGCCTCCTACGCAGGGTAACACAGTGTTTGCCTTTTATTCCCAGAGTAACAGAGTTAGCAGTGGTAAAATCTGGTCTTGTTCTGTGTTACTGGAGAAGTAATAAAAATAAAATTATAGAGGAAATTGGCTTTTTTGTTTGTTGCTATGTTGGCTTGAGCATTGAGTGATGTGCTGCTGAAACTGGAGATTTAATGATGGCTCATTCTCTCTCCATTGCTGCATGTTGCCTTTTGAATTAATCTCTAGGTCTTTGAACTAATTATTTTGAGAACATATGAGGATGTGTAAGTGTTGCCTCCCTTCCCCCATGCTGGCATGGCCTTTGGGGAGGGAAGGGACTTACACAAAGTCGGATATAAACCCTGACCCTGTCTGAGTAAATTAAGAAGGAGGTGGAATTACTGATAGGAGCGCTCGGCTCCGTAATCCGAACAGGAATGAACTTTCAGATGAGAAATGCTTTGGGTGCTTAGGTGAATCCATAGTGAAGTTTTAATTATGTCCTTTTGTGACTCAGCCTAAATTGCTGCCTTAACAACTTCCCAATCAGTAAGGCTGGATGAAATGGTGTTAAATAATGTTAGTGTTTTGCCACTGACATTTCTTAGGAGCAAGACCTCTCTGTTAATTTTCCATAAGAAGAGCACTGAACCATTTTCTGCTCTGCTTCTGCTCTCTCTGATGCCATCAGGAAGGTGCTTGCCCATGGGAGTGGGAGCTGACTGTGCAATGGGCAGCTGTGATGGACACAAGCTGCTGCCATCATTCCAAGAACAGCAGGGTCAGTTCAGATCATCAGATGTCCAGGGGATCCCCAGGTCATACTGCAGTCAGGAAAATTGGGATCTGCATCTGAATTTTTTTATTATCAGAGCATAGTTTAGGTTTTGCAGCTATTTTTCTCAGCTATTATGAGACCTGCTTTGCTGTCTGGAAGTTAAACAAGCCCTAAGTGTGCCTTGCTTCTGAGTTTTCCATGTTCCCAGCAGTGAGGCATCGTCCAATATGCTGCAGCCCTTGGCCAGTTTATAGTGGGACATTTACAAGCCTGTGTGTGCATGCATGCTCAGATCTGGTAATACCCATTTCTTCTGGAGAAGGGTTTTGTCAGAGCATGCTCTTAAGCTATTAGAGATACAGAGATTTAAGTGGGTGGCCCAGTGGTACTCTCAAAGCCACAGAATAGCTCAAGCTGGTGGCAGAAGGAGGATTGGGAGCTATAAGCCTTATTCCCAGTGTTTGCTCTAAACACTAATGAACACTTTTCTTAATGCAAAGCCAAAGCCTAAAGTCTGTGTTGTGAAATATCCAGGAGAGTGAAACTTAGGTTGCTTATAAGCCAGTTATCTTCAACCCTCCCAGGCATTTAATGCACAGTTCTGACTCACTCTTCTGTACCATTGTGAGTAATCAAGGTGGTAAAATTATGTTAATCTCTGCTTACAATTTTTTATAACAGTTTCTCAGGTTCAGGAGAAAGCATTCAACTAGTGTCTAGCTTAGGGTAGGTACTAAAACTACCCACAGCTCAAAGAGTGACTGCATTCATTCTAACATGTACGTTTTCATTGTACTTAGTCGTCACAGGACTCCTCAGGAAGAAATAAAAAAACATATAATTATTTAGATGGGATATTGGGAAAAAGTGGGTGGAAAATGAGTCAGTGACTGTAGTTGTTGTGGTACCCAGATGTGCATGTTATGGACAGGTCTGGTAGTTTCATTTGGATACATACTCATGAGTAATTCCCTGTTCCCTTCTGCCATGCAGATAAGAGCATCTGCACTCTCATTTATTATTTATCTGTGAGCAATGTTTTTCTTTTAATTAGAAATGTCAAAGTAAAATGATCTTTTCTGGGACTAGAAATGGCTTTTGTACGTGAAGGATAATGTGTGCTTGGAAAATGTTAATACATTTCAATTTAGTGAACATCATGTTAAAGCTGCTGTACTGCACCAAGATTTGTAGAAACAGTGTTTTGGAGAAGATGGTGAAATTTGATAAAAAGCCCCACTATTTTTGGTCAATTTGTAACATATCATTCCCATAGGTTTCAAAGCCTTTTGCTGGTGGATGCACATGAAGTGTAAAATATGAGAGGCAGTGCTGTACCACACCTCTGCTCTGCACTTAGCCCATTTCACATTTGGTCACTTCTCAGTCTGCTGCCTTGATTGCTCTCTGTAATTAAATTCTCAGCAGCAAATTCAATTTCTGGGCAGCTGTGGCAGTGAACAAGCTCCTCCTGTGTCTTCTTGGATGGTGCAGAGAAAAGCAAGGCAGCACTTGTAAAAGCTGCCAATTGTCTCTAGCAGAAGGAGTTGAGGAGGGAAGCGCAGTGAGGTAAGGGTTAGTCCTGCCAGTCTAACATAAATAAAAACACTCCTTAATAAAACCACTCTTGAATTCATGGAAAGGGCATCTGTAATTTTGGAAAAGGCATCTGTATTTTTGGGATATGGTTTCCATTTCCTGTCTCCAGGCAGTGTGACTCTGGGGGGGTGGGTGCTGTGGATGTTGTGTATTCAAGCCCATGACAGAAGCGCTGGAGCACGGTGCTAGCAAAGGGGATCCTGTTTTTAGTGTTCAATGCCAGTTCAATGATCCAGTTTTTAGTGTTCAATGCCACCTGAGCACCAGTTCACTCAGGGGGAGATCTGCCCATTCAGATTAACCTGGGCATGCTCAGTCCCGCAGACCTTTCCATGTGGCTTCCCATTTTTTAATGTGCCTAAAAGGGGACTCCACAGCCTTTGGGTTGCCAGACTTTGCTAAATAACCCAGCTTCATCAGCACTAAATCTTGTAGCCCTTTTTAAAAAGGAGCAGCTGTAGGAAGATTAATGTGTTTGAAAGCATCAGTCGGTGACAAATGGTGTTTCTTGGTAACTCTGGCTCACGTGGGCCATTTCTCTGGAGTCAGTGGGACGTCTTGCTTGAGCAGAAGCCATCAGTCACAGCTCCTGCACAGCCCTAATGAAGTGTGTGGCACTGAAGGAAGGATGCTGCTTCTCAGAGGAAGGCACAGATCCAGCCTTGCTGAGTAGATGATGCGGGCAATCATCCCTGCTCTGTAGTTTCATCACTTTAGGAAGCATGACTAAAGAAATAGTTTCCTTCAAGAATTCCCAGTATGCTTTGAGTCAGGTTAGGTTAGATGCCATTGGGTCAGCAGGAAGAGAGTCTCCCCTAGCCTAGAAGCTGTGTACATTCTTGCCACAAATAACAATCTCAGCTGTAATAATTTGTATGCCAATGATGAGAGCTTTGATGGATTTTTATGACTTCAGTAGTCATGATTTCTTCATCAGGTTAAAAGAATGCAGATAGGCTGGGATATTGTGAAACTGTAACCTAAAGGTGCTTAAAAGGAAAACCCTGACTAACAAAGCCACCGACTTCAAGTAATATTAATGTGTCTAGATTTTCCAGACAGCTGCATATGAAGGTTCTTCAAGTTGCCATGCATTTTCCATGGTGTGGAATAGGGGTGGGAATGGCAGGAAAAGTTTACGGCCTGAGTTGTGCTGCTTTTATAATTTAGTGGTTTTTTTCTCTCTGGTGATCTGATTCAATGAAGTTTTGATGTGGGGTGTTGCACCATGCAGCTCGTAGCATCAAAAAGCTGCTTCCCAATGAGCTAGGTATGCAGCAAGACTTGGAAATTTATCATCATCATCATCATCATCATCATCATCATCATCATCATCATCATCACCATTATTATTATTATTATTATTATTATTACTACTATTACTACTACTACTACTACTACTACTACTACTAAAAAAAGAATCAAAACCAACCAACCAAAAAATCCCACAGAAAACAAAAAAACAAAACCAAAAGACAAACCAAACAAAAATACCCCCAAAAGCCTGAGCAGATCAAAACCATAAAAACTAGACTGCAGAACCACTAACTGCTCCACTAATCATCCTGGTCATGATGAAAGTGATGGTATTATAAAAACAGTGGGGATAAAGATGCCTGCTCTGAAAAAGGTAAACAACCAGGTGAACAAAAAACGAGGCATCTTTGTGTAATACAGGAAAAATAGCAAACAGAAATGAAGAATTATACATATTATATAAAATAGGTGATATTGGGCTAAAATATATCAAAGAAATGGAGAGAGATTTTAGACTTTTAGAGAAGAGTGAATAAGTTTACTTTACACTAACTCCATTACTGATAGTATCTTAACTATTTTATGATGAAAGGATACTGACTCATGAAATACCTTTATGGAAAATAATTAGCAGTAAAGATCTTGTACAATAACTGGAAGGATGATTGGAATCTAGAGAAAAAATATTCAATTGATGTATATGAAGAATTTGGTATGATAATGAGTAACAGAAAATTCTGAGAAATATAAAAGAATAATGCTTAGTGTTTCTCTAAAAAAAAGACCCTTGGCTACCACTGGCCCATAAACCTGATGGAAACAGTGCAACAAATAACAGGGAGAGAAAACCATTATCTTGCAAATAAAAAAATCATGGATTTCACTGGAACAAATAATGCCAGACGAATTTCATTGCATTTTTGCACTTGCTATCCTATTGCATTGAAATATCCTCATAAAGGAAATTCAGCCTGTGCTTTGAGCTCCATCACATTGATAAGTGACCAAAGAACTGAAAACAAAGCAGCGGCGTGCCCAGACAGAGATTCATAGCAGGGAATTTATGCACAGAGCAAAAAGCACTTTCATTTAGCATTTCCTTTGATGAGGGCATGGTTTAACAGTGTAGTTGGTACTAAACTGGCAGGCACAGGAAACACTGAGGAAAAGGGAATAATTCATGGCATGGAGAAATTTGGTTGCTACACATGTAACTTAGTGACAAAGCATCCACTAAATTATTTTTACATCCTCAGTGTCAGCTTTATTTTTTCTTCAGTATTTTAAGTGTACACAAAAAGAAGAAAGATGACATGAAGCTCTCCCTTGTTTCTATGCAGGAGAAGGGGTTGGCCATATGCAGTGAATCCACTCAAGAGCAGATTTGCAGTGCTTTGCTCAGAAGGAGGCTGAGCCAAATTTGCCCAAATTTGCAATGGTAATCCAATTCTGTGTTACATCTCCTTTAAGGGCTGTTCCTGCACCTGTAGGCAGCTTTTTGTCCACATGCATATTTGTTAATTTTAATTTTAAAAGTTCTATCTCTCCTGTAAATGATTGAATCCAACAAACAGCAGGGAATGCAACTGACAGGAGAGAATATAGATCCTGGTCTCTGCTCTATCAGTCCTCTACAGATACGTGCTTAGTGCTGAGGTTGGGCTGGGTATGAAAATACCCAGTATTTTGGGTTTAAATGATGGATTCGCATGCTGGAATGCTCTCCTGTGTAGCTGCAGGTGGAAATGTTCTCCCAGATGATTCAGTGTCTGCCTGATAGCTAATATCTGGCAATAATTAAAAAAATTACTTTCTAATGACTCTTTAGAGGAGAATTATATTAACCAGTAAAAATTACTTCCAGTGAATAATTAAAGTATCTGTAGTAAAAATAGCCTAAAAGACATGATTAGTGGAAGGTAGAAACCTGTAAATAGGAAATTCTAAACAGACACAGGGATAAAGAGTGTCAGCATAACAGATGAAATTCAGAGTAGTGAGAAAGATCAGTTTGGTGATAAAAAAGTGCTAGTCTGTCTTGTGGAGGCTTTCCCTGAAGAAATAATAGAAGATACCAGTGATGAAGGGTGTAAATAAACAGCTTATGGAAAAATTCAATTAAAATTCAAATTTGATTCAAGCTCAATTCAAATTAAATTCAAAAGTTAATTCAAATTCAAATAGATTGTAAGTGGTTGTAATGGAGAAGGAAAATCTGGCATCAGTTTTATTCTGTTTTATTCTCCTGTTTATGGCTCCTGAGCACTGAGTTGAAGCTGAGCTGTCTGGAACACCACCAGGATGAGATGAAGACATCTCACTGCTGGCAGGGTGAACAATTTGGGATGTCTGGGGTTGCTGGGGCTGCCTCCTGGACTCCTGGGTCCATCCCTGCATCCTCTGGTGGCTGCAGTGGAGGCTTTACCGGGCGCTTCTTTTTCACTGGGGACCAAAGGTGTGGTATACAAATACTTTCCTGGGAAACTGGGGTGGATTTAGCCTTTTAAATCAAATACAGGTATCCTGAGTGACAGCATAGGTGGAACTGCTGGCTTTAACGCTGTGAAAAATGCCAATCACTTGTTTTTAAAATTTTAAAAGTTTAATAGTAATAAAATGGTTATAAAAATAGTAATATTATTAGAGCAATAATAATTTGGACAATTTGAATTAGGGCAATATGAGACAATAAAGACAAAGAGTTATGGATGGTCCAGGTACCTTTTTCTGGGCAGCACGAGCCCGAAAAAGGACACATGTTAACAAAGAATTAACCCTTAAAAGCAACAGCCTGTTGCATATTCATACATCTCATACATGATGAATAAATTCCATTCAAACACAGGATTCTGTCTGATAAGTGTCAAATTCTTCCTCTGAATCCTAACAGCACCTTCTCCTGATGAGGGTGCAATAAATTCTTTTTCTCTGAAAGATTCAGGTGTCCTGTGGCTGCTATCTCCCTGCGAGGCCTTTCTTTAAAAAAAGTATCCTACATAGCATAGTTTCTATTTTAACATTATGTTATAACCTAAAACTATATTTAACACACTACTTAAGAGAATTAATACAGCATAACTTTCTAACACAACACATATAATATTCATTTTAATATTTGCGAAAAGCCAATCATAAAATACGTGCATTTTTCACAAAAAGCCTTGCAGATGCAGGCTGGATGATTACCAAAACAATGTTGACACAACTTCTGCCCCTTTCCCCGTTCCCTTCCCGTGTCCCTATGTGAGCCGTGGTTGATCCCAGATCCAGCAGCCTGTCCTGGCTGGGATGGGATGGGCTGTGCATCCATTGAGGAACAGCTCTGCTGGCACCCACCCCATGTTGCTGAGGCTGATGGAGGGCTGGAAGCTTTGTCCCCTCCTGGCTTGTGGCTCCCAGCAGTGCTGAAGCCTTTAATGAGCCTCTGCCTCTCACAATAGCCGGGACCGAGGGCCAATTGCAGGTGGTGTTTGGGTTTCAGGATCATTAAATTAATCAGGAAAGTGCAGCCTAGTTCCTGTGAGCATGTTGTGTTTTGTAGCTGATGACACTGTGTTCTACCTGCTGCCTTTGTGCACTGCCCAGAAACGGAGAGAAAAGCTGAAAAAAAAAGGAAAAAAAATATCCTGCTGGAAAAAGAAGCAGCTTAATGTTCATTATTGTGAGATGAAAACAGCCCTGAATGTGGGATGTTCTATTGACTTGCTATAACCATGCTGCAATATTATCTGCATGTTTACCATTTACCTGGTTTACTCTGTGAATGTATAACATGATAGCTGATATATTTCTTTCTAATGTACCCTTTACAGTTAAAATAACCCCCTACTTCCTATTTGGCAGCAATGACCTTGCCTCCTGCCTCTATCTTAGTTTTTTTTCTTCCTTCTCCTTATAATCCTTTAATTTATGTCCTTTCCCTACTAGGCTTGTGCTTTTCCCCCTGCTATAGCACAGGCAGGTTTAGAAATGGTTTTATGAACTGAAATAACAGAGATAAAGAGCCAGCTCGTGCAAGTCATCTGTACATAAAAGACCAATTAACCTTGAGAATCAATCCTGAAGGAAGCTGGGGAAGATTTCTGCTACACATAAGCCTATGGTGCTTTTTCTTTTCCCTCTTTTCTTTGAAATGTGCTATTGGATCAAGCTGTAAAGAAACTCCATTGACTTCAATGGTGCAAATGAAATTACATTTTGATACTGAGTTTGTCTCAGTAGTTTCCTTTGAAGAATGCATGTTCTAGGGAAAAAAGCACTGGGACAAGTTGTAACTTCAGTAAAGATATAACAGGGTGACTTTGGACCAAAGAAATTTATTTTAATCAAGAGAATTGTAGAAATCTTTGTGATTTGCATTTTTCACAGCTTTCTCTCTGGGGCAGAAATTCAGTTCTGTGAAGTTGGATGTAAATGCACGAGGGGTCATTTTAGTGTAGATAGGAGTTATCAAAATAGAGCAAGTTGTTTGTTTAAAGAAAGAGAACATAGGCAGCAAAGATAAAGACAAATGTTGGTAACCAATTCTGTTGTGCTGAAAGATAAATTGGTAATAATACCAAAGATTTAAATCAAAAGTGGCTTCTAGATGTGGGGTGAAACCTTTACATTTATACTGAAGGTATAAAATACATTGGAATCTCTCATTGCTTTCTTGGGGCATTACATTCACAGGGCACTGACTTTATTTATTTTTTTAATACACAAATGTGCTATATATAGATACCCTTGATTTCAATTAAAAAAATAACCCTTGCATTAGAGAACACTTCTCACCAGTCTAAATAGTATTCCTGTCTGACATGCTACAAGTTGGGAATTGTATTGAATTTGTAATTTTCCCTCTAACTTTTACAAGACTTTATTTATGTCAAGCTAAAGGAAAGGAATTATCATTTGGTTATTGAATCATACTTTGGAGTTAAAAAGAGATCATATTAGGGAAATTCAAGGAAGGAAACTCTTACTACTAACAGGAAACTGATAAGAAACCTCCAGTGAAGCCAAGTTGGCGTAGAAGTCTGGAAATTCATAGATATTTGCAAATTGCAGTGTGGCAATCCTGAAAAGCGTTGAAGTTGTCCTTGAAGTCGATAAGAGATGAGAAGGCTTCTCTCCTCAGCTGAACTCCAGGACAATTTTTAGCTCTGAAGCAAATATTGTTGGGTTTTTATTTGAAAAAAGGCCAAAATGCAAATCTCCTGAAGGAGGATGGATTTAAAGTGTGCTGAAGGCAGGGCAAGTTTTTCCTCTGAATTCAGGGGTTCCTTTAACTGCTCTGTGTCCTTCCCTCCCATCCATTTCTCACTTGGAGCCTTTGCTCTTGCTTCTGTGTTTTAGCTTCTTCACAATGAAAACACAGAGCTGTTCTTTTTATAGTTGGCTTGGCAACAGTGTCACAGGATGCTGTAAGACTAAACTACATTAAAGATATAAGGATCTATAAGCAGCTCCAGTCTATATCAAACCTCATCCTCAGTCTGTCCTTGATGTCTAATCATGCTAAAAACACACATGGCTCAAGGAGTGAGGTTGGGTGATAGACCTGAAGTTTTTAATAATTTGGATAACAAAAAGTACAGTGACATCAATGTTGTTATTAAACTTTTTCACCAGGGCATTGTGGAAATGGTGAATGGCAATGGAGCTTTTTCTCTTTCTCTTTCTTCAGCTGTGATTCCCCTTGGAGCTCATTCCTGCACCAGAGGGATTTCTTCTGGGGTGAGGTGGGGACAGGTGTGTCTCAGTAGTCCTTTTTAAAATAGTTTTTTCTGTGTGGAGAACTTTCCTTTTAAAAGAGGTTTTTCATTCTCTCATTTAATTTCTTTATCCACACTAGATTTCTTGGTTCACAGAGTGAGGGTCCTGCTGTCAGCTTTGCTCTGCTCAGTTTGGCTTACTTGGGGCTCCAGAAATGTGGACTCCAAATGCAGTCAGACAGAACAAACCAAAGTGTGAGCTGTTTCTCCAGCAAAGCAGGGGACTCTTCCAGCCACTTCAGAAACAAATAACACATGTTTTATCACACAGTTTTTTCTGCTGACAGATCATATTACATTTTTTTCTTATCAGTTGATGGGAGTACCAAATCCCCAGTGGCAGAAGGACTTTGTGGATCAAATCCTAGGTGCCCTTTCAGAGGTTCATTCTTTAAAGGCTGCAGCTTTATTATGCTGTGGAAATGAAGACAGTTTGGTGTATTGCATGTCCTGAGTAAGACTTTTTTTGTTTTCCTTTATGAAGCTAATTGAAAGATAGTTACTGGTTTGGTGGATTTGGATGGTGGCCCTTTTCTGAGTCAGTTAAAAGCTGAGCTTCTCTGGAACCAGCTGTTTCTTTGCTCAGCAAAACTCAGAACAAGCACACTCCCATTCATGTAGAAGTCAAGCTTCATTTTTAAAACAAAAAATGTAAAAGAAATCTGAAAAAGACAAGGCTAGATGTTAAGAATTTGTCTACTTGGAGGTCAAAGTATTCTGTACCATTTGAGTGAAAAAGTGGATCATCCTATAAAATGACTAGTGAGAATATGTGGGCCATAAAGATTTTCTTAAATGGTCCAGTTTGAAAAGTTTACAATGATGTGGTCACTTCCCACAGAATTTCTCAGGAAACTGATGCTTTTCCAAAGAGCAATTTTTTAACCAGAAGCTCCCAGCCAGTTCCTGTCCATAAGCACTGATCTGACTGAGCCAGAGCCTCTGCCATGGTGTGAGGCCAGATGAGGTGCCCTGCATGGGAAATGTGTGTTCCCTGCTGTTCTGGAGCATTTTGGCAGCAGCAGGAGCTTTGGGGAATCCTGGAGCCCTGGGAGAGCATCCTCTGGAGATCTGCCATCACTGCATTCCCTGCTTCAGCAGGGGACAGGAGGGGATCTGTATATCCTGGATGTGTTTATGGGGTAAGAAGATGTTTTTTGGGGGTGATCATTTCTCTGGTAAACACTAATCACCTCCTCTCCTTAGTTTAAAAACAGGGTATTTCTACCTCTAGATTTCCTCCTGCTCCTATTCCCAGAACAATTTATTTTCTGTCTTTTCATGTGTAGCCTCTTAGCTTTAAGCTTACAAATGTCCTGTGTTTGTGCTGAATATAATCTGTTTAATAGAGAATGATTGCCTGAGGCTACAGATCTTAACCAAGCATTAGGCAGATCTAATTCAGCTCTGGTGCTTATTGGCCTGCAAAAGCCAGGGGTTTTTTTATTATTATTTTATTATTTCCCCCTTCCTGGCTACATAAATCTTCAGAGAATCCTTAGTCATGTGTTAAAGCTTGCTGGGCCTGAGGAGTTAATCCTTTCTAAGACAAGCCTTTTCTCCCTCACATGTGTGGGTATTCATGGAAGCTTGGTGTTAATCCAGGAGAGCTTTCTTCAGAAACTCATGGCCTTTGCTGAGCAAAGCACATTATTCACCTAAGGAAGAGACACCAAAGCCGGGCTCCTTGATATTTTCCTCATTTATCATAATTTCTGATTATATAATAATCTCTTTAGATTAATCTCTGCCTTAACTTTGGACAAGTAAATTGTTTAATTGCTGGAAATTTGTTTCTTTCCCTAAGACAGGGAGCACAGATTCCCCTGCCCAATGTTCCTGCAGCAGCCCCCCAGCCTGAGCTCCAAGGGTTAAGAACTATTGCGAGTTCTGTGATTTTTAATAGGATTTGAGATGCCAATAAATTTGTGTCTCTCCTTTTTATTTTCCTAAATTCTGCTCATGAAAAATAGTTTTTTAGCTGTTTGGGCTCACATTCATTTCCATGAACTCACTCTGGTTCATCAGGACTTTAGGGGGAGCCTGTGACTGAGCATGATCATAAAAAGAGCACTTTTATTTTCCCCCCTTAGGATGAAAGTGAAATGGTTCTGTGAGCTGCAATATTGAATAATGATTTTAAAGAAAAGACAGCTGTGCCTTGCAGGCTGCAGATTTTTCACCACTTACCAAATGGTGGGACCTTGTTTGGCAGAGAGCTTCCCATGGACAAAAAAAAACCACTCTAAAAAGCTGCTTTCCTGCTTCTGTCTGCCATCATCTAACATGGTGCAGCATATGGTTTGGGTAGCATGTGGTGGTAGAAGAAAAAGGTAATTAGAACTTGATTATGTGCCTGGTAGCATCATCTGCACCGTTTTTCCTTCTTTAAAAGCTGCTCTGTGTAAGTGCAATGGCCCTGTGCAAACAGCTGGTGGTCAGCCTAATCATTACTATTCCAAAATACTGAGAATTATTCTCTGTGCAGGAGGTGAGCATGGTGTTTAATGGCCCTGTTACACTCACTTCTGCCTACAAAATGTAGGTCCAGAGTGTTTCTCTGTTTGGGATCACTTGCTGTGAGAGCTGGTGTGCAGCTCCTGGGAGCTAAGGGGCTGCAGGCAGGACCAGCCACTGATACTTATAAATTTCTTCTGGGCAGCAGAAGGTGAGGATGGGAATTGACTGTGTGTCTGCAGTGTGCTGGGTTCCACAGTTGCACAGCTGGAGTGAATGGCAGAAAGTGTAAGAGCCAAAATGAGGGATGTGGGACTCCAGGGGCTCTCCAAAATGCAGTTTATTCCATCCAAGGGGTTACAGCAGTCCAGGGTCATGGGTGACAGAGCTGTGCCTACAGCTGTCAGCACCAGACCCTTTGGTTTTAGTTACAATGCATTATATACTTTTCTTTGCTGAGCATCTTAATACAGTAGAACCAATCGATACCTTAACTTTTATCTCTAGCCTATCATAGCTACTGTAATTACCATATTCATGTTACTGTTCTCCAATCACTAAAAGTTAGTACATTACAGTGTAAGCTAGAAGTTGTTTTTCAGTTTTCTTGCAGTGGACAATTCTGAGACCTTTTTTCTATTTGCAACTTTGCTGACTTGTTCTGCTTGGTAAAAACATCTTCTTTTTTGAAGTGGGTTTATCCTTGGCTCAAAGTCATGAAAACCCCTTCTAAATAACAGACCCTTTGCTTCCTTGGTTATGCAGTAAGACTGGCTCAGCAATTCTTTTCTTCTATATCAAAACTTGCTTCCATCTCTATTCCTTCATCAGACTCTACATTTAAAAATCTTTCTGCTAAGCACACATATTTGTGAGACTTTCTTGTCAAACTTTCATCCTTCCCAACAAGAAAGGAAAAGGCATCAGGATGTGCATCACTGTCCTCCAGTAGGCATTTATCACTGGTCTCAGGCAATGAACAGCATTTTCTCTGTCCTCTCTGTGAGTGGGATGAGGACATCTCCCACGCTGTTGCACTGATAGAGGGTTGCTGTTGGTTGCACCTCTGTGATTTGCCCTGTCAGGTTGTGCCTCTTCACCAGGTACCTTGAAGTGCTTCCTGGCTTTAAATACAAAGATAATCCTGGTATTACGCCTTCTTCCTTCACTCTGCAGGGCACCCATCACCCCCCTGTGCTATCCTATGGCCCTTTGGTCTCCAGGAGGAGGACCTGACCCCTGCATCCCTCAGTGATTCTGCTTCCTGGCCAGGGCTCTCACACCCAGCAAGCAGCCCTGTTGCTCTGCCAGCATGGGGAAAACATCTTAGAGCTTCTCCTCTGGCCCGGCTTCTGCTGCTTGCTGACAGCCCTGCCCTTCCTCATTTGCTTTTTCATCCATAAGGGCAAATTAAATCCCTAATGCCATCATTTGCCTGCCGCGTGACTCCCCCTTACATTTTGCTGTGTAATAATGCAGAGACACTTGTTTCTTTGAGGCTGTCTCTGTGAATCACTGTAATGTGTTTGCACAGTGAAAGGGATTTGGAATTAATGTAGCCTGGATTGTGGCTATTGATTTAGTCCCCCTTTCAGTTTGGCACTGTGTTTTTAACAAAGAAATGCTGGCCAATCAGTTCATATCGTGCTGAATCATTGTTCAGGGGTGTTTTTTATTTTAATATCCTTGGATGGTGGAGTGTTGATAGTGGTGCTCCAGGGGCAGCTCAGCCCCAATGGGATCAGCCTCTCCTGGGTTTAATTTTGTCCTGATTTACTGCAGCATCATACAGTAAAAAACAAAACCAAAAAGCAAAGCAAAAGCCCAAGCTCAGGCAGATGGCCTGTGCTGGTAATCCTTCATCCTAATGGCTCCTGACAGAGCAGCTGTGGCTCGCTGCTTCTCAGGGTTTTCCATCACAGAGAACAGTTTTCCCGGGATATGAAACTTGGCTGTAGCAGTTTGCTTCACTCAGGCATCTCTCACAGAAAGGACAACACAGAAGAGGGAATGACATTCTTGGAAAGAAAAGCAACCTCATTCCTGTTGAGACAGCCTGCCAACATGTGACTTTTTGCTTATCACTTGTGTTAAAGTATTTTTAAAAATATCTTTCAGCCTTTTAATTGGAAAGCTTTTGTAGAGGCTGGAGGTAAAAGCCTACAGAAGCAAAACAGCTTAAAATGGTCACAGATCTTCACAGGAGGCAATTGTGAGTTAGGGGCTCTGGCATTGCTCATTAGGGATTTGATTAAGCAGTTAATTCCTGGTTCTTATGGATTCCATGGATGTAAAGGTAATACTTCTGCAGGAAATCCCCAGGATTCTCCACTGGGGCTTTCCTGCAGAATCCCCCGGTTATTTTCTTCAGGAAACCCCCAGAATGCCTGGCTGACTTTGCCATCCCTTGTGTCGGATTTTCCAGCACTGCTGGAGGTGTCAGGTGGGTAGAAAGGCTGTAACTGAGATTTGCTGCCTTTGCTTCTGTGCCTGTCTGTGTGTGTGTGAAATACTCAGCCAGTGGTGGAAGGTTCATAATTATTTCCCTGTCTCTGTGCCTGGTGGTGCATAGTTGTATATTGATTTGCTGTAGTTGAGATGAGCAGACAATTACGATGTTTCATTACAAACCTTGAATTATGGCATTGGGCAGCCAGTTGTTTGGTGTGTGACAGGTTGTGAATAAATATGATAGGATGTTGAGTTTGCAGGGGTCCCCAGGACTAGGTGAGAGATGAGAATCTGACTCCATGTTCTCAGAAGGCTGATTTATTATTCTATTCTATTCTATTCTATTCTATTCTATTCTATTCTATTCTATTCTATTCTATTCTATTCTATCCTGCTGTACTAAAACTACACTAAATAAAGAGAAAGGATACAGACAGAAGGTTTAACAAGAATGATAATGAAAACCTCGTGACTGACTCCTCAGAGTCTGACACAGCTGATGGTGATTGGTCATTAAGTAAAAATAATTCACATGAAACCAATCAAACAATGACCAGTTGGTAAACAATGTCCAGACCACATTCCAAAGCAGCAAACACAGGAGAAGCAATCAGATAATTTTTATTTTAATATTTCTCTGAGGCTTCTCAGCTTCCCAGGAGAAGAAATCCTGGCAAAGGGATTTTTCAGAAAATATGACAGTGACAATAGGACATTGCAGGGAGATAGGCACAGGGAAGGTGGTATGTTGGGAAGACATGAAGTGGCTTTGTCAGGGCTGCTTTATCCCTGGAGTCTCCCTGAGTGCTGCAGGAGACCCTTAATTCACATTGATTGGGGTTATCTCTGCACTGGTGTTACAATTAATTAGTGCTGAGGCTGTCTCCATCTGATGTGATAAAGCTTTGGCTGGGTTCTGTGGGTTGTGCTGTGGTTATATTCTGAGTCCTGAAAAAATCTGATGTCTGCATTATTTCAAATGAGGGAAAATGTCCACTGGGTTGGTTTTGTGCCTTTTTATTTCCTTTTTTTTATTTTTCCTTAGACGCATATGTTATTCTGGGTGGGATTTGCAGTCTTCCACATTGAAGGGAATGTTTTCTAATGCATTTTGACAAGCACACTTTTAGCTGGAGAGCAGACTATCTCCTGTTGCACGAGTATTTCAGAATGAAATATCCTTTGCTTTTCATCTGAGCAAACCCCACAACTCAAACGCTTCCTCCTCCTCCCCTTTTTCCTTCCAGCCTTCAGGGTGAGTGACTTTGACATCCTGAGTGGTTTCAGCTTAAAGACTCTCAGGTGGCAGGGACTCCTCTGGGATGACAGGTACCATCCTCTGGAGGCCCCACCTCTCTCCTTGGATGCCCAAAAGAGACATTTAGACTCTTTTAAATGAGGACAGCAAACTTCCAGACTCCCAGCTCAGGACAGATTTGATACTGTTGAAATAGGTGCAGTTTGTGGAGAAAAATCTAAGTGTAATTATGATATAGCTGTGCTTAATTCTGACTTTAGAAGCCAATTAAAAATATGTTTGGTTGCCACTTCAAAATATAATCACGTCATGCCCATATAACATCTCTTAATTTCATCTCTTCATTTCCACTCTTCTTCCTTCAATGTTGAACCTTGCTTAAAACTTGAGAGCTTGCAAAGTACATTGTGGTCAGGGGTGGGAGGAGGCTGTGGGAACCTGTGCCAGCACTAGCCTGAGAAATGCAGAGTTCACAGTATTTGGAAATTAGCTGCTCTATATTCACATTGCCTTGCAGTGTATTATTATTCTTTATTTCTTCTTTTTTTTTTTTTTTTTGCACCTTGACTACATTAACCTTGTGCTGGCTCTGTGGGGCTGGCTGACAGAAGATGGATGGTGCTGGTGGCCTGGCACAGCACCACAGGCTGTGCCTGCAGAGGGGAAGCCTGTTCAGCCTGTTTGCTCAGGTTGGGCAGCACCACCTGCCAGATTGGCTGGAGAACCCTGTGCCCCTGATTCTATGTGATGAGCTTTCCTTGGCAAGAAAACAGATGGATTATCAAGAAAGCTTTGCAGAATTGTAAAAGTGGGGCTAAATGTTCCTATTTTGTTGCTTTTTGAAGCTCTGCAGAAGTGCTCTCTGGAATTGCCATGGCAAGGGCTGCTGCGAGATTTCCTCCCACGGCGAAAGCAGCTTCCTTCCAGCAGTGCCTCAGGCAGGATCAACACTGCAGATTTAGAAAGCTCTTAGCAAAGAGTTTGATCCAGTCTTTTGACCCTCAGGAGACCTGCATTTGATCTTCTTGTGTGCCACTTGCCACAGCACTTGGGACATGATTCCAAGCTGGTGAAGAGCCCAGCTGCTGTTGTAACAGGTGCCTGGATAGGAGCAAAGCTCTTTTGTACCTTTTACAAATAAGGACCTAAATGTCCTGGCTTTTAGCTCCTGGGCAGAATTACATTTGGGATAAGAACACTTGTTTTCACTGGAAGTGTTTAAGGCCAGATGGGATGGGGCTTTGAGCAGCCTTGTCTAGCGTGTGGCATCCCTGCCCATGGCAGGGAGGTTGGAAGTAGGTGATTTTTAAGGTCATTTCCAATCCAAATGGTTCTGTGTTGGAAAGATGCTCTGAGGATAAAATTACCAGAGCACCCAAGCTGTGCTTCAATGTTCTGTGTCACAAGGAAGTAGATATAAGTTAAACACTGAATTATCAGGGTTTTTTAATAGACTCTGATTTCAGATCTTAGATCTAGAGCTGAGAAGAGCACTACAGAGCAGGTGTGGACATCAGGGCTATTCTCACTGGGTGTTAACACTACCTCAGAATTCAGATTTTCCAGTTAGGGTAGCAATATGAACCCCTGCAGACAGATCCTGCTTTGGACATGAATTTGCAGCAAGCTTATTGAAACTGGTTCAGAGCTCATGTGCTGAACTTGCAGCGTGCTAGGAAAACTTTGGCTTAATGGAGACTGACTTGAGTAGGGAATAGTCTTCCCTCATACACTGGCCTCAGGTGATGCTTTGGGGAGAGGCATAGGTTTGTTCTATTCTTGCAATTTCAAAATTGCTTTGAATTTTGCCTTTGGTGCTTTTGGTTGGTTCTTGTAGATTTTGATGTTAGGGCATGCATGGCAGGGATGTGGAGCCCGACTGTGGATCTGTCTTGGAGCAGTGCAGCAAGTCTGAGCCTTCTGTTCTGTAAATCCCTGATTATTTACTTCCTTATGCAATGAAGCTGCTGATAATCTCAGAGGGAGTCACATGCAAATCCTGCAGCCCCAGGAGCAAACATGACACCTCTTTCAGCTCTGTGTGCACTCTGTGTGAACAGCAGCCCTCGCTGTTCTCTGTCGTGGCAGTCAGCACGGTCTTGTTTCTATTTTCAGCCTAAATTGATTGAACTTCTGTTTGCTGGGTTTTGGCTCCATTTCTCCACGCTACCTGAAAAGGAACTGAGGGCGCAAACAGCTTTCCTGAGCTATTGTTGCTGCCTGGGGCAGCTCCAAGCAGCGATCCTGGGGGCTGGCCAAGGGAACTGGGACAACAGGGGAGTCTGGCATCTGCTCCTTGCTGCAAGGATCAGGCTGAGCTGGCTTGGCAAGGATGCAGGGAAAATTCTCACTGGAATCTCTGATGTCACGAGAGAGGGAAGAGGGTTGTCATTGCCCCAGGAAAAGCGTTGTAAATCATGTTTCCTGCTCCGCTTGCTGAAGGGTATTTCCATCCAAATCTTTTGTGACCTTTTCCCATGGGAGTTATGGATAGAAATAGGAAATAGAAATAATGAAAGGGGATAAAGGGATTATGTGGAGCTTGTGGGGAAATATTACTGCAGCTGTTTTAGCTGGAGCTTTAGGTCACAATCCTTAAAGGAAAGGGAGGAGCCTTTGGTTGTTCGTGGTTTTTCATGTGGGTCTGAATGCCTTCATGCTTTGTCCCAAGTTATATATTGTTCTTCCTGTATTCCTGGGGCATCTGTATCCGCTCTGCAAATACCTGCTCTTGTCTCAGGCCAGGTTAGGGTGTGCTTTTCCTGAGCTGTGATTTTTATCTTACCAGAGCCACAGGTTTGTCTCCAGCAGCTGAGGTGAAGCACTGAAGCACTCATGGTGCTATGAATGGGCAATTGCATTGCTCCCATGATATGTTTCCCTCTCAGGATCCATGGGGATCTTTTCTATCCAGTTCTAGATGCTTGTTCCCTTGCTCCTGACAATCCCTTGTGGCTGATCTGAACCTGTGTAGAGGTAAATTGGAGTGGAGCCTGTATATTTGCAATTTGTTGGGGTGCTGCAGAGACAGAGGCTGCAGGAGAGATCACGAGGCTGGAGTAGCTCTGGGAGAGGAGAATAGATTTGTAATCAACAGAAAGGAACAGATGGCTTTGGTTGTAATGCCTATATTTGTATTTGATGTTAATATTCCTCCCAGAGCACCAGCACTTCAGTGATATGTAACACAACTTAAAAGCATCTGGGGAGTGAGGGGATAAAATAAATAGGCTTTTGAATCCCATGAGGAAATACAGCCGTGGATTTAGCCACAAGATTTCAGTGGGTGTTAGCAAGTAGAGAAGGCAGAAGTTTGCTGCTATCTTCCTTCACAGCACTGGGGCATTGCCTTGATGTGCCCATGCCACAGACCCCAGGAGCTGTGGTGGGACCCTGGAAGGGAGCAGCATTTGTGCCCAGTGCTCCACCTGCAGCAAGGTGTTGTGTCATGAAAGGAGCTCTTTCTCAGAGCAGTTTTTGGTTCAAATGTGGGGGAAGACATCAAGACCTTGCTCTGTCCATCCATGTTCTGGTGAGGTCAATCCCATCCTTAGAGCATCTTCTCCTGCTTGTCCATGCTGGGATTTATTGGTGTACTTGCTATGGTGAACGGATTCATTCTGTGAATGCAATTAGTCACCACCAGCACACAGGTGGAAGATGAAAGTTAATTCTGCAGCACCTAATTAGCTGTCATTGCTGGAAGGGCTCGAGAGCAGAGCCAAAATGTTTTGGTTGTGGCTGCACCATCAGGGGCTCTCATGGAGCAATGGTCAGGTACCCCAAACTTCCCCCAAGACCTGTGTGCTATTTTAACAACCTTTTGTCTTTCTGTTAAAAGATAAACAAGAAGCTGAGTCTCTGTGGGTGTAAATCAGTGTGGCTCTGCAGGCAGCAGTGCTGTACCAAATTTTATCAGCCAAGGGGAGATGGAGCTCGTGGGTTAAATGATGACAGAATTATCCTTTTGTGAGTTGCTATGTATGCATAGAGAAATGCACAAGCAGGTGTGTATGTGCCCACACATTCATTAAAGGTGACTGGTTTTTTTATTTGCTTGTATTTAGTGCACCTTGGAGGCTTTACCTACATAAGAGTCATAAATGAAATGTCATCAGATTGTTAACACATCCCCAATTTGTTAACAAATAATCCCATGATTTACAGCTAAAAAAGCCAGTTGAAAGACATGCTGAGTAACATTCCTCCAGGTCCCCTGGCATGTGCATGTATTAGAAATCCGTGTGATACAAAGCACAGGACAAAAATGATTGATAGCAGGTTACAGTGCTCTTCATTACAATGAATTAATTGATCACGTCTAGCAGATTTTCCTCCCAGCGGAATCGCTGGATATTGGACATGTCTCTCTTATTTCTCTTCTATCCTCTTTGTTGGAAACAAGCCAGGCAGTTTTATACCATCATTTAAATTTATTTGTGACCTGAGAAAGTTGTGTTGCCCTTGAGACAGCTAACTTTTTAACTTTCAGCTAAAAAAGTTTGGTGGTATTTTAGGAGACACAGGTATGGATATTATAAAAAGTTTTCTGATGAGGTGGAGGTTCTCAATCCACTCCTGGCAGCAGGTCCCACCTGAGCTGAAATGTTTTTCCTGATGCTTGAACTGCTCTTATTTGACTGGCATCCTATTCTAAACCAAACATACTCCAAAGACATTAATCAACACTGTTTTCCATAGTCCTGAGCAGTGGAAGCCAAAATCCAGTGCTTGCAGGGAGTATCCCTTCAGCCTTGGGATGGGACTTCTTGTGACAGATGATGACAGGGATCTGATGGTAGGTAACTGGAGTGGGAAACTTCTGCTGCTTTCTGCACCATGCTATTTCACTTCTTATTCCCTCTTTCTGGTAGGTGCTTTTGGTGGCTGTTATATGTAGAATGACCTGCCAGAGACAGAGAGCATGTTATTAACCTGCTGTTTTTACAAGCTTTCTCCTGGCAGAAGTATCCTATTTATTGCACTTGTGACTGGCCTATTACAGACTCTTAAATGTAAAGAAAATTAGTGCTCCAAGGTTTCCATTTCCCAGAAGCCATGCAGACAGTGGGCAAAATACTGTGGAATTGCATTAGTAAATTCAAATCTGGTTTGTGGTTTTGTCTTTTGCCTGTGGATAAGACATTTATTATCTGTTTAAGGACTCAGCTTTTGGATTCCACTCCTGACCTGCCTCAGTATTTGGCATTAGGTAAGATAATACAAAGTAGTCTGGTTCCCAGAATAATTTGCAGAGAAATATATCATCTCCAGGTGTGCCAAATGAGATTATACTTGAAAGGCAGGTGAGTGAACACTTCTCTGAGACTCCTCAAGTGAGCCAGCAGCTGATGAAGAAGTAGGATTTACACCTCTGGTTCATGATAACCTTCCTATAAAGGAGACCCTGCCCTGTTTGCCAGAGGATTTGAGGTCTCCTGCCATTTTTACAAGGTGCCATTTGCTACATCCATCTCATGCTTTATCTGAGATGTGTTACACCCTCACTCCCCCATCTCCAAATCACCCAAGTCAGCTATGGGGGGACGATGGAGCAGGGTGGGAGGTTTAACTCCTCCTTTCTCCTTTAGGAAAATAATATTTTAGGCCTTAAGATACAATGCAAATGTGCATCATCATGTCTGAATTTCTTCTTGATGGCTTTCCTGCAAGTTGCTTTCTGCAAAGCGGGGATAGGAGGTTTTGAAACAGGAATCAGCATTTCACCAAAGATGCAGTTAAAGCACAAAGCTTATTCTAACTCTCAATTTTCTATGGTCTGACTGGCATTAAAAAGTCTCTCTTTGATGAAGATTTGTAAGGCTTTGTTGCTAAGAACCAGAATATGCATTGGAAATTCTATTGAGTGGCTTTGGAGATGTGTATCCCTAGAGACTGTGTTAATTTCCAAATTCATTAAAATGTTCTGTGGTGCCTGAGAGACCCAAACCCTTGAATAATAAAGCTGTGGAAGGTAGGAGAGAAGACATCAGGATCAAGGAGTAGTTTCATCACCAATTTAATCCAGTCTAAGTCTGTGTGACCAATAGGTCAGTCCTGTTCCTGACTGAAAGTGCTTTTCTTCCTCTGTCCATCTTTCTGCCTTGGCCATCCATTGCCACTCCTCCCTGTGTCCACAGCAGTGCTGACACAGTCTGCAGGGAGCTCTTCTGCAGAAAACTAAGAGAAAAAATGACTTTATGATGGATCAGGTTCTTTTTAGATGTAGTGCTGACACAAGAGAAAAGAAAAATGTGTTTTGGGGCAGGCAGACTGCTCAACACTTCTTATTAGCTTATTAAGCCATCACTGGATGTGCCTCTGCAAATGCAGTTTGTCTGGCTGGAAATAATCTTTTTGGGGGCCATTTTGTGATATCCTGTAGAATTCTCTGTTTGGTATCTGCTTCCCTGAAATTCAGTGGGATTATTTTAAAAGGGAAAGTTTTTTCCTTCTCTAGAGCTTCACTTGCAAGGATGACAATGACCATTACCTGTTATTTAAACAACATCAGGGTGATGAGTACATGAGCTGGTTAACTGTGGCTCATCCTGTTGTCCTTTGAAGTGAATAGATATCTTTTATTGACTTAACTGGGCAATAGATAAGGCCCTGGATGAAAGAGAGTGTTTTAATAGAGGCTACTTGTTTCTGAGGTTGCAAAAATAAATAATCCCAGACACTTTGAAAGATGGCTGGGATTGGGCTGCACATATCTTTTTGGTGAAGTTTTATTTAAAAGAACAATAAATTTCTCATAGTCAAAGGGCTGGTGGCTGACCTGACCTTTTCAGACTGAAAATGGTCCCTGAAAAGAAAAATAAGGTAATGATAATAAGAACTCTCCTAGCCATTACTAGACTGCTGCTGAAAGGGATTTGGCAAAGGCTGCAGAAGTGTCAGAGTGAGGAAGCACCGTCTCTGCTGGAAGATGACAGTGTCTGACCTGGCTGCTGCCCTGTGAGGCTGCAGAAATCTCCACTGATTCCAGCCAGAGGGAGGGTCCCTGACAGCCAAGAGAAGAACTGCTCAGAGCACAGCCCTGCAGTTTCTTGAAGTTGATGTTGTTGCATGGGAATGCACTGTCCTTAAGAAACTATGTTCAATTAATCACGTACTTGTCACAGACATCTTTTATGAAAAATCCTTTCCTTAGGATTTTTCCTCCTGAGAAGCTGGGAGGCCTCAGGAACAAAATGTAAACAATGATTATCTGCTGCTGTGGAATGCAACAGGTGGATCTGTGATTAGTCTTGTAGAGTTGTTTCTAATCACAGTCAGCTGGCTTGGACTCTCTGAGACACAAACCTTTGTTATTGATGCCTTCTTTTTCTATTCTTAGCTAGCCTTCTGATGAAATCCTTTCTTCTATTCTTTTAGTATAGTTTTAATATAATATATATCATAAAATAATAAATCAGCCTTCTCAAACATGGAGTCAGATCCTCATCTCTTCCCTCATTCTAAGATCCCTGTGAACACTGTCACAATGTACTAAATATATAGAATTGTATAGCATAGTAAATGTGATTTCTTTGAGGGATGCAGCCAGCCTTTGGGGCCAGCCATGATCTCTGAATCTCTTTATATGCTGAAATGGTATCTGTGGGGCTGCACTTTTCAACAAATAAACTCTCCACCCCTAGATATTTCTTCCAGCTCTTCTGCTCAGCTCCCAGGCTGATGATATCTGCTTCATTAGCTGCCTGATGAATGCTCTGAGTGCATTAGCATCGTTTTATTGAGCCAATAACTGTGAGCTTCACCCTGCAGAGCTGGGCAATATCCATCTCTAGGAAGTTGCTAAAAGGTTAGGCAAACTTCTGTCAGGAATGGTTTAGGTGTGGGAGGCAAAAACATGGACTAAAGTTTCTGAAATGCCCTTCTAACTCTGCAATCTCTTAATTTAAAACCCTGCTGCAGTAATAGCACATGATTTCTATGGCAAGCATCTCTGGGAGGCTCAGGTGAGCGGTGGACTGGGAGCTGTTCAGAGGCTGCACCAGCACATTCTGAATGTCTGTGGCAGCCCAATGAATGTCAATGGCAGCCCAGCACAGTCAGAATGTCCATGGCAGCCCAGCACATTCAGAATGTCCATGGCAGCCCAATGAATGTCCATGGCAGCCCAGCACATTCAGAATGTCCGTGGCAGCCCAATGAATGTCCATGGCAGCCCAGCACATTCAGAATGTCTAGGGCAGCCCAGCAGGTGCCAGCTGGGTGCAGCAGGAGGGAACAGCAAGGACTTGTCCCACCTAACTCAGGTACCTGTGTGGAAAGGAGTCTCTACAAACTCCAGGTGTGGAGGGAGAAATGGATGCAGTTCCTGTGACCTACTCTGAACATCTGGGATGCGCTGGAACCACCTCCTAGTTATCTCTATCCCATGCTGCAGCAGGTTCACCAAGAGCAAAGGAAGTCCTGTGGCCTGGTTAGTGTGAGAGCTGAATGCCTTTTTCCTTTCCAGTGGGACACTGTTGTCATTATAGTGCAAGAATTCTATTGTCAGTACATTGCAAGGGTTCCATGTTGCCAGAGTTTTGTTCCTCCTTGATGTTTCTTGTAGGCAGCTCCTCCTGGCACTGACTCTTCCTTGTCCTCACAGCAGCCAACTGACTCCAGCTCCCCTCAACCAACCAATCCACTCTTTTATAGCATGCTTCTTATTGTCTACAGCTGCGGCCTGTTAAAATCAGGCCTGCTCCTAATCTTTAATAATTAACCCAGCTGCAACTCTTTAGGGGGTAAGATTACTTTCTATACTACCTTTATTTACCTATGTTCTGTCCCCCTACAGGGTACTATATTCATCCAAACACTTCTTTATCAGTTTGTAAACATTGCTAAGGGCTGTCCCTGTCTTCCTCCTGCTGACAGAGCTGCCCATGGCTCTCTGAACTTCACCCATCATTCTGCAGACATCTGTCCACTGTAGGTCACTCTGCTCACTGGCCTAGGACAACTGGCCATTTATTTTAACACATTTGGGTTAGAATTCTGGTTTACATTCAAATAGGTTATATAAAAACTCAGTAAAATGTCATTTATTCTGATTCCTTGCAAATATTGATGATATATTTTTGCTGAATTCTGGCTTTCATTCAGTAAACCTCTTCAGTTCATCTTTATTTGCAGATGGCTTTGGCAGTGTTCCAACCTCAGCTTCTGGTGATTGAAACCTGGTGCATGAATTAGATTCAAGCTGCAAATAGCCTGATTTTGAGAAAGTCTGAATATATGCAGCTGCCTTGTGAAGTTCTAAGTAATGCAATTAGGTCTGGGATTCTTACTGCCAAAACAGCCTCAAATGAATTAGGGGTCCAAAAAAGACGTAAATGTCTTTAGGAATTTGGGGATTTAGGAATAACTGAAAACCTGGCTCGAATTTTCAGCTGAAAATCACTGATATAAGTAATTTCAAAGGAGATTAAAGGCGAATGTGCTCATGTTGGGGAGGTGTAGACCTGGGCATTAGGTCTGGAGGAGTGATGTGACAGCTCTACTGACTCAGGGGTCTGTTGCTTCCTTATGGGCTGGGTGATACGAGCACAGAGGGGCAGCAGGGATATTTGGGATAGAATTACAAATAATGAGCATGGTAAAAGAGGAGGAGGGGCTAGAAGCTCAAAACTAACAAGAAATGGGAACTTGCTTCTCCTTTTCAAGGCCTGAGTTGGAAGTGACTGATTAGCAGCCCTTGAAAGCTCTGGAGATGTCTCAGAGTGTTGAAAGCATCATCCCTGAGTGTGCTAATGCTATGAATGCCAGACTTGGGAAACAGCCACACAGGGAGAATGCCATTTCTCTGCATCTGCTGTCTTTTGGGGTGACATTTCCTGGTGTAGCAGGGAAGTGAAAATGTTGACTCATTTTCATTGAGATTTGTCTGGGGGGAATCGCAGCAGTGCTCAGTGAGGCTGGGTTCCCTTCTTATCTCTGCCTGTAGCCATTCTTTCCTTAAAAGAGGCTTTTATTTGTGAGGAGAGTTGGGGTTTTTTTTAAATAAATACCCAACTAATCCCTATTGTACATGTAAATATAGACAGCACAGAGGTCTGCAAAGATTATGGATGCCCCTTTTGGCAAGCAGTATCTTTTAATAGCATTGTGTGCAGTTAATCGGGTCAAGCAAAAGTATCAGTGGAACAAGAAGTCCACGTTCAGGGAAGGAGTAACAACCTCTGGAGAGGTTTTGGTTAGTAATATTGGCCAGGTAGCATAGAAAAGTATTTTTCTTTTTCTTTTTCTTTTTCTTTTTCTTTTTCTTTTTCTTTTTCTTTTTCTTTTTCTTTTTCCTTTTCTTTTTCTTTTCTTCCTCTCCTCTCCTCATTTTTTTTTGTTTGTTAGTTTCTTTTTTTTTTTTTTTAATTTTTTTTTTTTATTTGACTCAGGGATGACTGTGGTTGGAAAACAGCAGGAGTAGAGCAAGCTGTTAAATTGCAGGAGGTTTTTGCTATTGTGTTCCATAACAGATATGGCAAACGCTCTTTGCTCCTGGGCTTCATCCAGTGTTTTCTGCCCAGACTGAGGGTTCAGTGCATTGGGAACTGGCTTTAAGGGCTTATACCCTCTCTGCTCATCCTTTCTAATTAAGTGGAAGGAGTGCAAGGCATCTCCTGTCTATGTGAAAGGTAGGAATGAAGAAATTGGTGCAGAAAAATAGGAAGGACACTGAAGAAGCGTTGCTCTTGGTCATGGAAAAAGCTCATTGCTGTGGGGGTTGTCTGAAAGAAAGCTCTCCAGTCAGTGGAGAAGAAAACAATACTTGTGGAGTTTCGGAAATGCCCTGAAATAGTCATTTACTTTAAGACAGAGGATCTGTGCCCTGGAAATGCCTGTGTCAGTCAACTCTTGTGGAGGACTAGCTCATCTCTTTTTAGATGTCTAACTCAGATGTAGAGGTCTGGAAACATCTAACACCACATGCACTGGGCCTGGGGAGCTGGGCACGGAGGGACCTTGGTACCACTTAAAGTGAAGCCAAGAATTGTATGAGATGGGGCTGCATGGACACAGGGTGGCACACACCTTGCTCCTGGTGGGCTGGAGCTGGGGAAGGGCTGCAGGGCAGGAGGTGTGGGTGCCCCAGGGAGCCAGGAGATCTCTGCTGGAGCTCTCCCAGGATGGGTGCAGGGATGCCAGGCCCACACCATCGACCCCATATTGATGGGCTTGGAGCAGAGGGTGCTGGAAACATTTTGTCCTGTTTTCCTCCCCCTGGTAGGGCTGTGACCAGTGCACCACCTCTTTGACGTCATGTGCATGCACAAGGGCTTCTCTTTGTGCAGGGTGTCCTTCAAAGACAGCATGTGTAGGTCGGAGAGTTTCTCATTACAGCTTTGCATGGTGCTGCTGATGTGATTTCACTAATTCTCCAAGAACAATAAAGCAAAATTCAGCACAGGGTAAAGCAAATGCAGATGCCTATTTTTGGTAGCATTTTTTCAGGTTACTATTAACCTTTCATTTGAAATTTAATGCTGAGGACTACACATTGATCCTGAGCGATTTCTTGGAACAGCATCAATTTTCCATTTAGAAAATTGCATTTTTTCCAAGTTTAACCCTGTGTGGGATGTTGTTAATTTTTTCCTGAGAGACACTTTCCAATGGAAACTTCCTCTTTTGGTCTGAAATTCAAACTGGTTTTGCCAAACCCTAGGAATTATGATCAATAAAATAGGAAATGCTATATAGGGAATTATAGTTGAATTGGAGGAGTGACATATTTAGAAGATGAAGGCCAAGTGCAAAAAAGTAATAAAACAGAGTCAGAATTACAGTTAAAATTAAAACAGGCCTGTGGCCAAATGTAAAGATACTGTATGAGTAGATGATAGTGGAAAAAAATATTGAAAGCAAAGCCAGAGTAGTAGCTGGCAACAGATAACATCTGGCTGTGGATTTGCCATGAAATTCACTTCAGAGAACTGGTGGGTGAAGAAATTTTTCTGTCATGGGGTTGGAAGAAGACAATGTTTAATGTTCCTTTCAATACAAGCCATTCTATGATTCCATGAGGAAATTCCAACATAATGGCAACAATTGCCTCAATTTCTGTGAGGAAATCCCAACACAATTGTTTCCATGAGGAACAAAGGTGTTGTAAGTGTCCCATGGTTCTGTGGTGGCTCCATGGTCAGCCTTCTATATTTGGGAGCTCAAATTCCTGAGGCAGATTAGAGGCTCTGAGCCCTGTAAGCAGCATTAAAGGGCAATTCCCAGTAAACATTCCTGCAAACACTGTGTGTGATGGAAGCTGTGGGTGCTGCAGCTCACAGGGATGGACCTGAGCTGTGCTGGGGGCTGAGGACATCACCATCGCTGTGGAAGCAGTTGGAGGTGCTGGATCATGCAGCTGAACCAGGGGCTCCTGCAGTCGCATTCACCACCATGAGGAGCCAGGCTGGTGAATTTAAAGCTGAAGTTGTGAGCTGCTGCCCTGCCTGTGAGGCAGCACAAATGTATTCTGGTTATTGCATATGGATACAGCTGGGCCTCAGTGTTTTCTTCATAGAATCATTGAATCACAGAATGGTTTGTGTTGGGAAGGAACCTTAAACATCTCATGCCAAACCCTGTGCCATGGGCAGGGATGTAGGGGGATACAGTATGGGTAAATGAAGATGGTGTAGAGTGTAATCTTATCCCCTAAAGAGTTGCAGCTGGAGCAATTACTAAAGATTAGGAGCAGGCCTGATGTTAACAGGCCACACCTGTAACAAATAAGAAGAGTGTTATAAAAGAGTGGATTGGTGGGAACTAGAGTCAGTTGGCTGCTGCAAGGACCAGGAACAGTTGGTGCTTAGAGGAGCTGACTATGAGAAACATCAAGGAGTCATGAAAGGTGATATGGAATCCTTACACTGTAATGATAACTTTTAACATATAAGACAACACAGGGGCATCTTCCACTATCCCAGGTTGCTCAAAGCCTCATCCAGCCTGGCCTCAAACACTTTCATGAATGAGGTATCTACAGTTTCTCTGGGAAATTTTTCTTTGCAGATTCCTTGCAGGAAAGTTGGAACTAGATGATCTTTAATGTTCCAACCTAGACCATTCTGTGGTTCTCTGATTTTGAGAAAGTAGCATTGGTAGCTGGCAGAGATTTTTGGAGCTATGCATGTGTGCACAACCAAAGGCAAACGTTAATTTGAAGAGTCCTGAATACAGTCATTTATCAGATAAATGCCATGTCCATAGAGGTGTTTTCAGACACAAAGCTGAGTTGAAAGTTAGATAGAAAACAAACAAACAAAAAACCTCAGCCACTCATCCACATGGGAACTGAGCATACTACAGGGACAAGTCTTGAAAAGAAACCACGCAGAACTCTTGTTCTGCTACACAAACCTTTTGAGTCCTGTGGCTCCTCTGTGGACACAGCTACACCCAGGGATGGGATGACGAGAGGGAATAATGTGTTGGGTCCATCTCTCCAGGAACCTCACCTGACTGGTTAAAGCTGGAGAGTTTTCCATGGAGGGATGGAAACTTAACTTATCTGCCTGAACATGGAAGGAGAGCAGATACCTTTTATTCTTTATAATTTTTGTTAGTGTCCTGAATTTTGAATCTCTGTTGGTAGTTGACAGTTACACAGCCATTAGAGGGGATGTTTCTGCACTACTTGATGTACCCCTCACAGCTGCCCCACTTTTGGGACTGCTTTGGCTGCAGAGGGATTGCATTGCTGGCTCAATGTCACTGATGTATGCTTTGAGAAGGTGGCTATGAGAGCAGCCTGCATTGTTGACTCCAAACTACTTGCTGTAATTTTTTAAAAATCTGATATTAAATAGAAAATGGATCTGAAAGTAAGTCAGAGCACTTCAATATCCTTTTCTTTGCTTCACTCCAGTCTTGCATATTTAATTTAATAGACACATTTTGTTTCTTATATCATATGAACTAGGAGATGAATCTATTACATTTGTGTATTCTGCTTGCCTTATGGCAGATTTTATACTGAGATGATTCAGGAATATTTTTTCAATGTATTCCTGAAAGATTGCATAATGAGATGAAGGGGGAAAATACATATTATAATTGAGTATATTTGTAGAGTTGGCAGTGTGTTTTATCATATTTCCTGTGTTGGTATGGGTTTGGTTTTTTTGAGACAAATAGTTTTCCTTTCCACTGTGCTACAAGTTAGGATTCTAAACCATTGGTTGAGCTACAAAGATAATTATTCAGCCATGAAAATATTAATTCCAGAGAAATCAGATTATTATTTGCACCTGGATGCAAAATAGCAAAGGCTTTAATGACGTTTAGGTAGAACTTTATTAACATCTGAATATCTCTGGAGAGCTATGGTAACAGTAGGAGAAGGATTAAACTCAGAATTGTTTGTTTTCCTGCAAGTAAATGAGGAGAATTGCAACTCTTCTCCATGTGAGCCAGCTGAATATTTGCAGAAATTAACCAATTTGTATCAGAGCCAGCATGGATCCACTCTTATCCACCTTCTCCCCTTTCTTCTGCTCTATCATGTACAATGTTAGTTGCAAGGAAAGGAACAGGCAAAGATTGCCCCCAAAATATCCTTGTGTTCCAGTGTGAGGTACATAAATGTTTTCTGCAGCAGTGTTGATGACTGGAAGGTTTCTGACTCCTTGCAAGCATCATTTGAGAGTGTATTACTTCTTCTGCTGCACAATCCCTTTTGGTGTACCCTGGAGGACATAGGAGTAACTATTTTTTTGTGATGTATGTTATTTCTTCTTAAATCTTATGATAAATGGTTTAAGTCCAGCAACATTACAAGTCTTCTCCATGTGAGTCAGCAGAATATTTGCAGGAATTAACCAATCTACATCAGAGCCAGCATGGATCCACTTTTTTCCACCTGCTCCCCCTTCTTCTGCTCCATCACAATGTCAGTTGCAAGGAAAGGATCAGGAGAAGATTGCCCCCAAAATATCCCTGTGTACAGAGCAGCTCCTCCTAGGGCAGCAGAATTAGGGCCTGCAGTCATGGCAGGAAGGCAGATTTCTGCTGCCCCTTGGGTGGGATTGCTGCAGTCAGAGTGAGCTGCAGCAGCTGGAGAGCTCTTGTTGGAGAGCTCTTGTTTAAGAGCTCTGTGTCTGCAGCCCAAAGCTATTGTGCCTGGGGCTGCAGACACAGCCACTGCCTCCCCTCCTTGGCTCATGGCCAGTCCTGCCTGGAAAAGACAGATAAACTGAAAGGAGCCCACCAGACTTTATGGATCACCACTCCAGGCTGCCCCAAATCTTCTCAAACATCAAGCCTGTGGCTAAATTTTCTCATTACCATTCTTTTAGGTGGTGTTTTCATGGGCCAGGAAGAGATGTGCAGTGTTGGAGGTGGGGTTCCCCTGAGGAAATGGTGAAGACTCCATCCAAATTAAGTGGCTAGTTTTCCTCTGTAGCCAGTGGGGAGAAAGAAGTGTTTCTAGGAGGTGTTATCTCCTTGTCCCCTCTGTAACAGGTGTCTACAATAGGCATGTGAACCCAAATTTGGTACATCTTCCAAATTTGCCCTGGACCAGAACCAATATTTTACCTTGATTAACTGCAGAGGGAGCTGGAGGTGGCTTTCCCCATATGAAACCATCTTATGAAGCTTGCATGTTATTTGAACATGGGTCTCTTCCTTCTGAAGAAGGTTATTCACCATTTCTGCCAGCTACACCCAAACTGGTTGAGAAATGAGATGTTCCTGAGGTTTATTTTAATCACAAATTTCTGGGCTATGAATTTGAAAACAGAGCTATAAACACAAAAAAAAATGTAATTAAATGTGAGTCTAGATTATATGTGGGATCTGAATCAATACTATTAGTAAGACAAATAGCTAATATTCTTTCCTAGCGAACTAGGAAGTTTCTTACTCTATTTCACTGAGTCTGCCCAGGGCTTATCTCAGTCCCAGAGACCATGGGACTGATCTCCCCTCATGCCACAATTCTGCCTTGAGGTGCTCCTCAGAGCTGACCCTGGATGACATTTTCAGGTAGCCCAATACTGGGGTTATCTACCCTTGTTTGCCTGGGATTCCTCTTAAACTGACAAAGAGGGAAAGGCACTTGCAGGAGGGATGATTCCATCCATCTTACACATTCAGCCTATCATGGGATGACTTGTGCTCAAGTGTGGCTTCATCAGATACTGTGATGGACAGAAATTTTCCATCAATCCTGCTCTAAGAGACTGGGAAAAAAATTCCAGTGGCATCTGCCTCCTGTCTATCAAGTGCTTTGGCAAATCCCTCCTTCTGCCCCAGCATTTGTGCTGCACAGCACCTGATGAGAGCCACACTTGCTCTGTGATGAGACACAGCAATCATCAGAGCTGCACAGTGTGTTCCACACCAGCCACTTCCTCTCTGGTTTAATTACAACTGAGCTTGCTAATCCCAGCCTTGATTAATGAGCTTAATATGCAAATGTTATGATGAAACTGAACCTCTTTGTGATTGCTTGCAGACAGATTACCACTTCGAGTACACGGAGTGTGACAGCAGTGGCTCCAGGTGGAGGGTGGCTGTCCCCAACCCGGCCGTGGAGTGCTCTGGACTGCCTGACCCCGTGAGAGGGAAGGAATGCAGTATGTTGTGACTTCTCATTTTACAGACTGTTATTGCTTTTTTTGTGCTATTTACATTGGTAGGGCTGTCACTGATGCCCTGAGTTTGTCCTTTCCCTCCAAGCCAGCTTTCTGCCTGCTGGAGATGTGGAGCAGGGATTGTCTGTGTATCCATGAAAGGCACTGTCTGCTGCAGGTACCCTTTTATGCAGATTCACAGACACATCTCTGACAGCACCCCCTGAAGAGCTGTGGTTGCTTGTCTTGAGCTGCCCTGCAGCTCTCCAGTCAAAATGGTGACCACCAGTGCTCAAACTATATTTGCTATATATTGTTCAAGCTATATAGTGTCCACATTCTCATTATTTCCAATATTTAGCTAATTCATAAACTGAATGTATAAAGAATGGTAAATGTCTTATTTGCCTGAGTTATTTTTATGATAAATCTCCTGCATTTTATTTATTTATGCATTTTTTAAACAATTTGGAGTGTTTTCATATCACTTGGTTCTGCATTTTTTTAATGTTGAAACACTTTTTTGCATCTGGGGGATATAAACAAACTGCTGCTCTGCAAACACAATCCTCACTGTTTCATTGCTCCCCAGTCTGAATGCTCTTTCCTATCACACTTCCTTGTTCCAGCAATTCTCTCCACAAAAGATCCTAGCAGTAATTTATTCCAGAGGGTATAAATTATTGTATCTGACAAACAGGATGAACAATGGCTATGTCTTTTCAGTTCTATTGCAGCAGATGTCAGATTTACTCACTTCTGACTCTGCTACTCTAAAGGTTTATTTTCATTTCTCTGTATTCCAGTGTGAGGTATATAAATGTTTTCTGTAGCAGTGTTGATCACTGGAAGGTTTCTGACTGCTTCCAAGCAGCATTTGAGAATGTGTCATTCCTGGTATTTGGATTTAGTTTCCAAGGTTTTAAATGTGGAATCTCTGTATATCCTTAGGATGGGCTTTTTCAATTACAGAAATCTAGACCTGAGAAGCACCTCAGGTGATCCCATAGCTCACCCTCCAGCCCAAATAGCTGTAGTAGCAATGACTGTCATTCATGGCTGATATTTGGCTGGGCTGTTTTCAGGCACCTCTTGTGATGAAGAGCCCAGAAGCTCTCCAGATATTTGCTCATATATTTAGTTCTTTTCATTTTCCCTCCTGTTGAAGATTTTTCTGCTGTTGAATCTCCCTTGTTACACTCCAAGCCTATCACTTTTTGCTGCCTGCACTATAAAGGAGCTGATAGTTTTATTTCTTCTGCTGCACAACCACTTTTGGTGTACCCTGGAGGACATAGGTATAACTATTTTTTTTGTGACATACATTATTTCTTCTTAAATCTTGTGATAAATGGTTTAAGTCCAGCAATATTACACTGTCCTCAACTTTCTGCTACAGATTTTGACAAATGGTTCACTTCCCTCTCCATCTTCTATTGTTTGTGCCTGTTTCTGGTCTTAAATCAATTCCAATGAGAATTCAGCTGGTTTATAACAATAGATGAATCTGGCTTTTCAATATCTGGCCCCTGCTAGACAAGGTGAAAACTTTTCCTGGGAGATGGGCTCTGATATTATACACCAAAATACAGGATTCTGTTAAATATACTGGAAAACTCTTCTCCTTCTTGTAGTGTTGATGTTAAATCCCATGGCAATTCAGCTGGTTTGAGAAGCAATCAGATGTTTGACTTTTTTACTGAACCCCTCAGATCCCATCTCCCTGGGCTCTTGGAGTTGTATATTTTCTTTCTGTGTGTAGTAAATTAACTGGCAGCAGGGGCTGTCTGGCTATGTTCTGATGGCAAAAGTAATTTTAGGTTTTCTCATCTCTTAGTCTTTCACCTTTTGCTTAAAGAACAACCAATCTTTCAGCCTGAAAACATGAATCTGTCAACAGCAGTCAGTCACTGTGGGACTGTGTGGGGAACACCTTTCACATTCAGCTTGGTTAACGTAGTGGTTTTTGCTGTAAAATATTTTAACCAGCAGAGAGTTTGGCTGACAGTCCATTCTCCAGTGGGTGGGATAAACTGGGAGAGGCAGCTTTTGAAAAGTGACTGCCCCACAAATCTCTGGAGTTTGCCTGTGGGGTCTGTTGTTGATGATGAGCTGTGTTGAAGGTGCTGACAGATATCTCCTTGTCACATTCTCTAAGCTGGTGGCTTCTGTCTCACCTGACAATGCAGCAGCTGTACCAAGGACATCTTACTCTAAAAGCATGAATTTCTGCAGCCTAAGGAAAACAAAAGGTTCTGTATCTGAGGCTTCTACAAGTCATGTTCTTTGCGGATTGTGTGCAGAGTGAGATTTGTGCTGCAGGCTTGGCCAGGGTTTGCACACAACTCACATTATTGGCTCTTTGAGATGCATTCCTTCTCTCAGGCCTGGTGCTATTTTATCCCAAGGTCTATGAAGAAATGCCAGAACTATGCCATATCCTCTGAGCTGAGTCTCTGGACATTCTACAAATTTATTCAGATTCTCCTACATCTTTCAAGTCCTACCCTATGCCAGGACATAGGAACTGGGGCTCATTCTGGAATGTGGTAGAATCCTGGAATCCTCTTGGGTTTCTCTTTGGTCCTACAACCCAACCTGCACAAATCAGGGCCTACAGTAAAATCACTCTGGGTAGGACAATTTCCAGCTTCCAGTTTCCCCCTTCCAGAAGTCTGCTATCTTCAGAAGTTGTGTTCAGCATCTATTAGTCCTGAGATACCCTGTGGCAAACAATGTCTCTGCCTTTAAGAGAGGGTTGCACTTGTATAGCAGTTGCAGTTGTGAAATAGCATAAGTTCTTACGGTGTTTTTTTATTGTTTCCTTGGGGTTGGTAGAGCCCTTAGTGGACACAATGGCATGAGGGAATCTGTATGAGAAAGTGATTTCTTTTGGAGCACATCTGCCATCACTGCTGACTTCACAATGTTTGCAGTCGTTTCCATCTACTCAGAAATGCTGCTGGTTGGGAATATCTGCCACTGGTCTTTACCGCTCCCTGAAAAGAGAAGTGATGTGCAGTCTGTCATTAATTTTGAATCCTGAGAATACTGTGCCAACCTCTCCTTCTTCCAAATGCTCAGCAGTCGGTCTCTTTAAGTTGTGTCTGAACTAGAAATGTGAAAGATGGCATAACAATATGTTAAATGTCTCCTGCTTTGTAAATACGTCTAGACTGTGGCCTCCAGTGGAGTGGAAAGACACTTGAGATTGCTAAAAATGTGTTAGCTCAGGTGCTTCCCATATCTGGAGCAATTGGACTGTGGCATCAGAGCTCAGTCGGTGTCCTGAGATGTGCTCGTGTTCAGGATGTTGTGTTTTACTGCTTCTCATTTGGATGAAACCATTTCAAATTACCTTGGGTGTCTCTGTGCTCTGCTGCATTTTGGAGCACACAGTGAAATGCAAATCACAGCTGACTGTGTCCTGCTGAGCACAGCCTCAACATTCCCTGAAACTGCTGTAGGCTCCAAAACCTGCCAGGATCCTACCCCATTTTTGAGTCTTCAGAAGCTTCATCAGCACAGCTCACCTGCAGAGTAGAGAGTGTCCTCAGTAGACAGGGCTGTCATATTTTGACTGCTTTGTGACCTGGTTACTAGGAGAAGGATTTTTATATTTTTTTTCTTTCTATGAGCACAGAGCAGCACAATGATCCACCTTCCCCTCCTGCTGCCCTCCTGCCCTCCACATCTCTCCCATGTAGGTGGGAAGGAAGGAGGAGGCTCACATGAGACATTTTTGTGGTGCTTAGGAAGTCCTGCTAAGCAGTGACCCAGATATGTAAGGGAAGCTGCAGTAGCAGCTCTGCAGTTGCAGCATGCCCTGTTCTGTATTTCACTCCCCTCTGTTTTTTTCTGTTCTCCTTGCTCTGTGGGGCTGAATCCATCACCACTTTCCAACCCTGCAGCCTGTGTGCATGGTGTGGTACCTCTGTGGGGCTGGCCACAGCTGTGTCACCTGTGCCATGGCCACACCAGACTGCTTGGGTACCTCTCTCCTCTCAGGTTTCTGTTTGTTCAGAGCTGAGTCACATTTCTGATGCTGCCACATCACGGTTGCAAGGGTTCCTGTGAAGAGATGCATTAAAAATCCAGAAAGATTTTGGCCAGGGAAAAGGTAATATTTATTACTCCTAGAGCTATTCTGGCTCTCCTCTGGCTTCCCATTTAAGGTATCCCCTCTGGGCATCTTCCCAAAACTGTTCTGGAGGTCGGATGCATACAGGGAGGTGGGAGTGGCAGACAGAGGTCCTCCTTCTGCAGAATCCAGACCTCTGAATCACTCCTGACAGTTGGGAATGTGCTTTACTAATTTGATCTCCTTCATTTTTAATTACCGCAGATCTCTCTCTGATCCCTCCATGAGTCTGATAGCAGGAAGGGAGTTCAGCTGATAAGGATCACTGCCATCAGGGCAGTTGCTTGGCTTTTTAAATGGAAAATATTGATGGCAGTCCCCGGGAGCAGCTTCCTTTAGGGCTAAGCCCTTTCCTGCACCCCCTGATGGCTGGGATCTCTGGGAGCCCTTTGCTTTGGTGTGGGGCTGTAGGCAGTGTTTAATGGGGAATTTTTGGGATTTGGCAGTGGGAGCAGCACTTGGCATGATGCTCCTGCTGACACTGCACTGCAGTCTGTTTTTGTGGCCACCATCAAGCTCTTCTGCCAGCCTGACCATATGCTGCATGTTTTACACTCCAGAGTCTGAATTTGGACCTTCCCTTCCCTTCCCTTCCCTTCCCTTCCCTTCCCTTCCCTTCCCCCCCCCCCCCCCCCCTTTATAGCTTGTGCCCAGCTGCACTGATAGTCTCGTCTCATCAGAATTTTTGCTCAAAAAGAACTTAAAGGCTTCACATTTTGACCTCATACCATCTTAATATATTATCTCTCTTATTCCACAGAATATTAGTTCTTTTTTGCCATCCTAGGTAAGAATAGGTTGTACCTCATCTCCTTATCTCATAAATGTCTGCTCATTTGTAGTGCTGTGAGCATAGTAAAGAAATTATACTGAAAATAATGGAGCATTTTTAAAGGAGTTGGATTTGCTGTGTTCAAGAGCTGATAGGGTCATTATTGTAGGCAGCATCAAAATTCCAGTTGTAATCAGGATTGTAATCAGGAAGATTTCTTAAGAAAAGAGATTAAAAAAAAGTTGATGATATAGAACTTGATCATATTATTGGAACAGGATGCCCAGGGAGGTGGTGGAATCACCATCCTTGCAAGTGTTGAAAAACCATGTAAATGTGGCACTTGGGGACATGGTTTATTGCTGGAGCTGGCAGTGTGGGGTTAATGGTTGGACTTAATGCTTTTAGATCTTTTTTTCTAGATGCTTTTAGGTCTTTTCCAGCCTTAATCATTTTGTGCTTCTGTGGCTCTGCTTAGCAAAGTGCACCTTCACCTGGTGCCACTGATGTGGGAGCAACTTCTTTGAAATCAGAAATGTGCTTCAGTTTTGGAGTTGTGTGAGCCTGTAGCAAATGAGAAATGTGAAAAGCTCCACCGACTTGAGAAAATAGACTGTCCTCAATTACAATGGGCTTTACTGGAGTCTGAGAGCAGAATTTGACCTGATTTATTGCTACTGAGCTGTGTTTGTTGAGTGTATTCTAACTTGTGTAATGTGCTCCCAGGATACCACAGGAGGAGATAGGGATCTTCCTGCTAATTGCAGACTCAATTAGGCAAAATGACCTTTTTGAGGCTGTACACTTTATAACGCTTTAGGGAAGTTTAAGTGATCAGCAGGAGTTTTAGTATTTTTCTTTCATAACAGAAAACTTAAATGAAGGTTTTGAGTTTGATGTTCTCTCAGTTTTGGTAAAGTTGGATATCACAAGCATGTAAGAGCTGGGCCTGCTCCTAAATCCCCTGGAGTCAGTGGGCATCTGCAAATTTTGTGTGCACACACACATTAATGCAGGGCTGCCATGGAGCAAAGCTGTTCAGCTAGCAGGGGTGTGCACAGCACAGTTTGAGAGTTGCTATTGAAAGGCTGTGATTTAGCAAAGCGCTTGAGCAGGTTTATTCCCGTTCCTCTTTGAGCATCCCTGCTAATTCATGTTCCTGACTCCAGTCAGGTTTGAGTCTTACTGATGCTATTAGGTTTCTCACCAGGCTGAAGCTTGAGGCTAGACTTCATGGCATTTCCATGTGACATACCCCAGTTTTACAAGTATTTTTTCCAGAATTTTTACTCTGTGCATGAGCAAAACTCTGTCTTTGCAAAAGGAGTCACATTGTTAACTTTTTGAAGGAGAGATTCAAAACAAAATAGTAAATAGTTAAAAAGCTGAAGAGTTTGCACTGAACCCTCAGAATTTAATTCTCTTCTCTGGGGAAGAGTTACTGGGAGCTGCATGTTGATGTGTGTACTGAGTTTATGAGGAGAAAGGTTGACCTCAGTGTCTTTTGATGAATTCTTCACCTTGGTTGTGTACAAAATGTAATTAAAAAAGTTAAAAAGAAATTCCTCTGAGTCACTAATTTCTCTTTCAAGAGGGAAGCCGCTGGCAAGACCTTGAGATTGGTTATGGCTTGGTAGAGGGATGAGAGGCAAGGGCTGTGTGTGTGTGCAGAGACCATCAAATGGCACTAGAACCACTTTGGTTGATGAGCAATGAAAATGTGCCTGATGGAGTCAGTAGGGCTGGAGAGCTGCTCACTCACCTCCAGATCTGTTTCCTGCCATCTCCATTGGGGTGGCTGCTCAAACCCTGGTAGCAAATGTGCTTCCTAAGCTCTTGGTGATCTCTGCATTGCTGCTCTCTGCACCACTGCTATGAATTGATTATTTCCATTCCAAACCCACACCTTTCAGTGTCCAAATGATGATGCAATAAAGTGATAATAAAGAGTCCCATGTGCCAGGCCAGCTGGGGAAAAGAGGTGAACTGAAAAAAGCTTTGCTGTATTTCATTATTTTTTGGATAAAAGGAAAAGTTATGTATTCCTATGAAATGCAGAGGTATTCCACAAAAGGTACTCTTGCCCAAGTTGTATCAGGTTTCAGTATGATCACATTTCTAAGACTAAACAGCCTAGACAGACTTTTTTCTTTTTTTAATTAAGATTCAGTCTAGTTCCTGGTAACACATTGGGAAATAATGACTGAAGAAAACGAACATCAATTATTCACAGCCTATTGGAGAAGCCTTGTATAAATTATTCACAGAAGATATTCTGAAGCTGGCAAGATTATAGGAAACATTAATAATAAAGCAATGATTTCCTCTCATCCTTTTTCTTCCTCTCTTTTTTCCCCTCCTCATTCTGTATTTTTGTTGCTCCTTGGTTCCATGTTGTGTGGACCCTGATGCCCCAGGGTATCACTGAAAAGCCTCCATGTGCTTGTCCTTGGCCACAGCTTCCCCTCCAGGCTTGTGCCATGTGTCTGCTGAAAACAGCAGCTGTTCTGGGACACAGCTGCCTGATGCTGCCAACCTCATATTCCCGCCTCTGCCCATGGGAGGCTGAGACAGTTCAGGCCTGACTCTGCCTGCAGGGGATGGCAGCACATCACCTGAATGCTGCACATCACCTGAATCCCAGATCGTGGGGCTTTGGATGAACAACACAGCAATGTAGAGGGGAGAGATGGAAAACAGTGTTTGAGATTATCTTTGCTTTGTATTTTCATTGATTTGTGTAGAACTGCTCAATTGCTATCCCCTTCTGATGTTGTACAACCTCGTAAAATCCAGTCCTGTGCCTTTTTCTTTTTTAATTAATCCTAATTTTTGAAAGCCGGGGGACACAGAACAATACACATAAATGTGCACATGTTCAGTGGCAACAGAGTAAACAGAAGACCTGAGATAGTTTAGTTTTAGTTTTAAGTAAGAAATGTCTGGAGGAAAAAGTCTGCTGAGAAGAGTGGTGGAGGTAGAAGTAGTGGGTCCAAGTGGGATGGGAAGCTGGATGAGGAAAGAGGGAAGAGTTAGAGGCCAGGGCTGCATAAGGGAGGAAAGCAATTGAATACATTATAGTTTGGTGTTGGAGGATGCAGGGTATTGAGACAGCTTTGGTTAATTTTCTGGTGAAATCTCAAATATTCTGATCCCTCTCACAATGTGGCAGTATCTGCAAGATACTTGACATGAGAAAACACTCCAGGGGAAAGTTTCAGTGCTCAGGAGAAGCTGAGTAGCCAAATACATGTGAGGATCTACTCTGTTTGGCAATCTTTGCTTATGATAATCCTGTCCTGATCTGATGCTGGAGCATCAGAGAGTTAAGCAATGTGTGAATGATGTGGTCACTTAATAGAAATGTGCCAGCTAATTTTGTTCCTAGTCCACCAAAATCACCAGGAGGGTCACTGCTGTACTAAAAGACAGAATGTGACCCTGGAGACTTGCAGTCAAAGGGCAAATGAGACAAGCTTGTTTGTGGTCTGTTTTGCCCTCTGGAGAGCTGTTTCCATGTCTGGCAAGTGATTGTGAAGTGCAATCAGATCTTTCAAGTGATGGACTGCAAGCACTCCTTGGAAGTGGTTATACCATGGGCAGGGCTCCTGCTTCAGAATGCCCCAGTCCTCATGTGTGTCCTAGGAGGGAGGCAGGGCACCACTGATCTTGACTCAGAGTTTAAGAGTAAGGGGTTTAATTAAATTTGCTGGTCTGACCTCACAGACCATTAAAATACACGCAGCCAGGCTGACAGAGGGACTGATAATGGGTATTTGGCATGAGCTTTTCTTCCATATGGTATCCAGTTATGGCATGAAGCACTTGAGAGACAAAGGGTCCATCACATACCATGACAGATTGTTCCAGCAGTCAGTCATTCCCCCTATTAAAAATCTGTGCCTTATTTCCAATTTGAGTCTGTTTGGGTTCAGCTTCCAGAAGGTAGCTCTTCTCATGCATTTGTCTGCTTGATTAAAAAGTGCAGCAGGATCTTGTGTTTTCTCCCCCTGGAGATGCTTACATATTAATCAAGTTGACTTTCAATCTTCTTGTGATAAACTAACTAGATTAAGCACTTCAGATCTCTCACTGGAGGACATCACCTCTAATTTTAAAACCATTTGAAATCCTTTTGTTTTGTACTGACCTCCTAAAAATGCCAAATCATATCTATATGCAGCCTTATAGCAGTCTTCTTCTCTGTAATACATGTTTCATCCTACATATCTCTACCTGCACCTCTGAATTTATCCAGATCTCACTAGTGTCAGCACACTGACTTTGAGTGGGCTCAGGCTTGCTAACAGCCTCTCCCCTGCCAATCTTGATACCATTCTTTTTCTTTTTGGCTGCAGATCATTGAGAAAAATGTGGGCAGCCATCAGACTCAGTCCTGGGCAGGCAGAACTGCCCCTTCCTCCCTGCTCAAGGATAATTTCTAATTTCTAACAGCCCCACCTGAGATCTGTTACTCAGGCAGTTCTCAATCCCTTTAAGGCGTTCCCCACCTTTCTTCATCAGAGTGACATGCAACTGTGTTAGGAACCCTGAGTCTGTGACATCCACTCTGTTGTGTTTGTGGGGTCCCTCGTGGCAGGAAGGAATGATGAATCTGACTCCATGTTCTTAAAAGGCTAATTTACTATTTTATGATACTATATTATAATAAAGAATACTATACTAAACTATACTGAAGAATACAGAAAGGTTACTTACAGAATGCTAAAAAGATAATAAAGAAAACTCCTGACTCTTTCCAGAGTCCTGACACAGCTTGGCCCTGATTGGCCAATGAGTCAAAACAACTCACAGCAGAATCCAATGAAACAATCACCTGTGGAGAAACAATCTCCAAACACATTCCACATGTGAGCACAACACAGGAGAAGGAAATCAGATAATTATTGTTTTCCTTTTTCTCTGAGGCTTCTCAGCTTCTCAGGAGAGAAATCCTGGGCAAAGGGATTTTTCCAGAAAATGTGAATGCCACATCCACTCCATCACCTTCATTGAGTGGCTTGTAATCCTTTTAAAGAATGAAATGAGGTCTGTTCGACAAGACTTAGACAGTGGTGGCTATTAGTACTGGGTTTCATGTCAATTTTTTATTAAGTGCATACATACGCAGTCAGCATTATTGCATGTGTGTAGGAATATGTGTGGCTGCCTGGGGAAATATCTAGTTAAACTGTACTTTACAACATCTTTTTGTGAGAAAGACTAGTCGCCTGCACAAACTACGTATTTTTCTTCTTTTTTTTTCTGTAGTTATTTAGGAAAGCTACTGCTTCAAATCACCAATAATTGTATTAGCTCCAAAGGCAGCAGTGTATCCAGCACCACAGTGTGGCATGCTGTTCCTAACTACCTCTAGAAATGTTCTTACAATTTTTAAAATGCCCATGATGGGGCAAATTATGAAATATTTTCATGCATTTCACAGTTTTCTTTGCAGAAGGAAAGATCACACTCAGTCTTCACAATGTGCAATGCTCTGTGTAAGTTGGGGTGTAACACCCAAACTAATATTTGAGAGGTGTAATTGTAAAGTTTGCAGATAGAGAGGGACAGAAAACAGTGATGTCCAGTTATTCAGTAGAGATGGTTTCTCTGAAAATAACGCATCAAATGCCTAAACAAATGGTCTCTGGGGTCAAGGGTGTTCACAGAATCTTCTTCTGATGTGGAAGAATAATTTTTCCTCTGGATTCTGAAGAGGGAGGATTTAGTGGAGGATAAATCACAGCATACACCTAAAATACAAAATTTATGCTCCCAAAGCTTTGCATCACTCCTTAACTTCCCAAGTTGTGATGCAGCCCTTCTTGTTGGCAGTATCTCGTGTGTGTCACCCTCACAAACACAGCAGTGCTGCAATAATTCCAGCTATTTCTGTGGCTGCTGGGAAGTGCTGCATCTGTGCTCAGCTATGTCTTAGTGATATGGAGCAGCCATGAGAAAGGAGAAGCTCCTGGGATGCCCTGGGATGGATCTGTGCTCTGTCCCTCCACAAGTGACTGATCTCCCTGTCTCCAGCTGGGATAAACTCTTTAACTGATGCAATTTAGACTAAGGAAAGTTTGCCGTGGCTTTTGCTGTCCCCCTTGATGAAATACCCTTAAGCTGTGGGACTCTAGGAGAGGAGACCATCTTCATGCTCACCACACACTGGATTTCCTCCCCACCCTTCTCCAGCTGGAACGAGACCAAATGTTGCATCTGTTCCAATGTTGAAAGTGGTTCATGTTGCCATTAGCCACATCCAGCCCCAAACTGAACCTGGCAAGCAGCTGGCATGCTCAGAGCCAGTTTGCTTGCAGGGGAATGTGTTTTAATGGCAAATGCTGCTGTCTTTTAAATACAATTCTTACAAGGAAAGAAGGTAATTCCCCACCTAAATAAAATAAAGGCTCACCTATTTCCTGGAAGGTGAGAGATGGATGATGTGTCCTGCACAGCAGCTGGCCTGATCTCTTGTACTCTTTTATTTCTCTCAAATGATCAGTTTGCAAGGGGTTAAAACATGTTAGTTCAGCTAAAGTAAAAATCTCTGCTCAACCTCACTCTGATGGAAGAGGAGGCTCTGCTGCCCTCAGCATCTTCATTATGGCAGTGAATTGCTCATGGTTCTTGACTCCTGAGTTGAATTTCATGATTCTGGAATGGCTAAGCAGCACTCTCAATTTCTTGCTATTTAGCTTTCTTAAAAAAAAAAAAAAGTTGAAACTATTAAAGAATTCAAAGATGTCATGAGAGAGCTTACTTTTCTGCTTCCCTTCCTGTTAGCTTCTCTCTGCACCCTTCAAAAGGAAAAAATAAAGCAAGATTTATTAATTATGCTAAAGCAATGAGTCAGGACATCTTTATACATTTAAGGTGAAAAGCTGTACAAATTGTGGTCACAGTTCAGACACACAGGGATGTGTTTACTGCTTTTACTTCCCAAATCTCTGAAGGAAGCTGTTTCCCACCCCAGGTGCAGGGAGATCCCGTGGCTTGAGCTGAGGTCACACAGTCAGTCAGGTGGGGTGTTAGCTCTATCTTGTTGCTTATAGTGAACCACTTGCCCTTATTGAGGGTGGATTTTCTGTCTGTCTGTCAGTCTTTCACAGAAATCCATCATGGCAGGATTTCTTTGTTTATTCCCACCCCACACCCATCTCTGCCTGGATCCTGCCCACTTTCCTTCTTGGTCCATCACCAGTGAGCAGCAGGGTTAGAAATCTGTCTCAAGTTCAGAGTATGCTGATAGGACCAAGAAGGAAAAATGACCCTTTGGCAGATCACTCCATCAAAACAGACCTTTAATCTGCTTTCCAGTGCCATGCACTAAGAACAATTACAGAAAGAAATCCTGCTGGTACTGGGACAGAAATGGGAGCCAGAACTGTTAGTTGGATTCAGCTGGAGATTCATGTTACATAGCCATGGGTTAATCAAAGTGCTTACAATAAAGCAAGTTTTTCTGCAGCTTAGATAAACACTGGCACATCTGTGGAACCACATTTTCTGGGACTTCAGCCGACGTCATTGTTTTGGGCCAGTTTCACCACTGTGGCTGCCAGTCTGCTCTCATCCTGCAGTTTCCCAGGCTAATGAGTTTATGTCTGTCAAAGAGAGTGTCTGAAAGATCTGTCACTGTGCAATGTGGCATGTGTGAAACAGAAGAAAATCCCCTCATTTCTTGGGGTGTGAGTTGTGTGCATTGCTCTGGACCCTGCTTTGGCTTGACTGGCGTAATTTAAAAACCTGCAAACACTGTAGGATGTACTATGGGCTGCAGAAAGTGCTCATTTTTTTTCCATTCAGGATGTTCAGTCTCAAAGAGGACAGGATGCAGCATGGTACTGAGGGAAAATGGGATGGCCTGCCATTGCAATGAGTGTCCAGGCAGGAATTATGATTCCTGACACAGACATGGGGCTCTGTGGGCTGACAGGACTTCAGCTACTATCCAGGTATCTCTTTCATAATGGGAATAATCTTCCCTTAGCAGGCAGAGATGTGATCAGGGGGACAAGGAGCATACAGCTGTTTGGAGGAAATAATTTTAGAGACATCAGAAAAAAAGCACTTTGTGAATATACCTCCTAATTGTACTTCCCTTAATTACACAGATTTTGAATAATGTCTTTGCTGTGCTGACAACCAGTGGTTATTTTCTCAGCATGTTAATGTTACCCTAATCAAAGATCCTCATCTTCTAGTCACAACCCTGTGGGTGACCTTTTCCAAGACCACATGGTCTATCAGGCAAGATGTTTGAGGCTTTGTAGGTAGTTCATGTGAGGAGAAACACAGAGAGGCCTTTGGATTAGGTCTGCTACTCTCAGGCAAGGTTTGTAGTGTTATATGACTGTCAACCTGCTGCTGTGTGCCCTTCTTAGCTTAGGTGAGTAGAAAAGTCTGTTCTGGCTCTAAAGTACTAGTGGTTTTAATTGAGTTCAAAGTGTAACAGTTGGGTGAGCAAGGGTGAGGAGAACTCTATTATAAATCCTCATTTTCACAAATTGCTTTTTGACACAATCTGTCAATAGAGATTTTGTTTCTAAAAATCTTCTTTTGCCAGTGGAGGCAAGCTGCAAATCAGGAGCTGTCACCAGGGTTTGGTTTCAATGCTGCCACTCCAGTGAAAACACAGGTGAACATCTCAATTTTGCTGATGATGTTGGTAGTTCTGCTGTTGTGTTCCTGGGACTGGGACATTCTGTTTGGTTCCCTTTAGTGGCAGTTCAATCTTAATTAATTAAGCAGCAGAAAAAAAAAAGGAAATTAATAAGGATTGATGAATTAATTCCTATATTGTAAATTATTGTCTCCCCAGCTTTCTCCTGTGCCTCTGGTGAGTACCTGGAGATGAAGAACCAGGTGTGCAGCAAGTGTGCAGAGGGGACCTACTCACTGGGCAGTGGGATCAAGTTTGACGAGTGGGATGAGCTGCCAGCAGGATTCTCCAATGTGGCGACGTTCATGGACACGGCGCTGGGCTCCTCCGAGGGCAAAGCCGACAGCTGCAACAAGTGAGGAGCTCTGCTTGCGCCTGGCCTGGGCAGCTGGGGGCAAACCTGGGACAGCTCAGCAGCACAAAGCTGCTTAATGACTCACCTAAGCTCTGCAGAGAGCAGCCAGCCCTGCTAATGGCAAAGGAGGGTGGCTGGGAGGTGAAATCTGTACCCCATCTCTTTGCTGTCAGCGTGGCCTCCTTGGGCTCATCAGCAGCCACTGAGTTTAAGGCCAGCCTGGAGCTGCTCTTATTTGGGTCATGGTATAGTGAGTGTGGCTTTATAGTAAAAGGTTCTTTTACGGCCTATTTAGGGACCTGTGGTGCTTGCAGAATGCTGTTTCTGAGTGTAATTGAAGGTATATTGAACCTGTGGATAATAAACCTTTCTTATATAGGCTGAGTCCTAAATTTTTCATACCATATCCTTTCCCATGAACAATGAAAAGTATTATGTTTTATATTATTGATGTAACATATAAAAATATATAAAGACATAAAATAAAATTATTATATATCATTATATATTATTATATACTATATATAAATATATAAAATAATTTTTATATAGAGAGAATTTACATTATCTATTATTAATTTATTATTTATACTATTATAAAGATTTATTATTTATATTATTTATATATATGTTACTGTTATTAATTTTTATTTTATATATTAATTATATAAAAATAATGCATTTATAATTTATATAAAATATATTTTATATATAAAATAAATATATTATACAGAATTATATATTATTATTTATTATTATACAAAATAGTATATATTATGTAATGTATAATTATATTACATAATATATGAGCTATAATATATATTATTATATAAAACTATATATAAAGATATAAAATGAAATTATTATATTTACAATATCTGAAAAAATAAATAGAGATCCTGTACTAAATTTTAAAATTCACTGCAGTTAGCTGTTTTGGGATTCAGGGGTCTTTATTATGTAAAATGTTGTTGTGTATTAGTGTACAAAAAGTCTCTTCAGTATCTGTGATCTCAGTTGAGGCTTGTTTTGTTTATGTTCCCCAGCTCTTCATGGACACCTCGAGGGAATTACATCGAGTCCAACAGGGATGACTGTACAGTTTCTCTCATCTATGCTGTGCACCTGAAGAAATCCGGCTCTGTTTTCTTTGAGTACCAGTATATTGACAACAACATCTTCTTTGAATTTTTTGTAAGGCCTTTAAAATGGTGAATCCAACCTTATTTTGCAAGAATTCACCCCAGATCATTAGCAGCAGCTTTCTCCCTTTTAAGTTCCCTGCATGCCCATAACTTGTTATTGCTGAACTATATAAAAAATTCTGCTTCTATTTCTGTCACTTATACTGTCTTGTGGCATTTATTTAATCTTCAAAACTCAGTCTGAACTGATTCTGTCTGCCATGCACTGGGATTTTGCCATTAGGGATCATGACTGACCCATTTAGTCCATCCTTTTGCAAGACAGGTGTTGGTGGTAGATGTTCCTATTTAGGGGTGTCTGATTTGAGATGTCTTTGAAGGGACTTGACATTTCAAAAGACTTCCTCCAAGGTGGTACTATGTGGAAACCTTTAGTTTTAGGTCAGTTTGTGTCCTAGTAATTTAGTAATTAAGATGAAAAGAGAAGCAGGAGAAATTCAGGTGGCTTTCAGTAGGAATTAGCCTCTGAGGATGTGTCCATGCTGTGAAAAGGAGGGGCTGGGGATCATTAGCTCTCATGTGGGAACAGCCTGGCTGGGCTTGCACCATGGTGTGCTCAAATTGCTGAAAGTGTCTGGTCAGCAGTGAGCAGAATGGGGAAGGCAGCCCTTCTCTGCCCACCTGGATGGACTGGCTGCTGCCCAGTGAGCTGGAGGGTTCTCAGCACCAGGATTTGCAGTGGGGTGTAAATGCTCCACATTACTGAGGTGCTTTGGAAGGTTCCACTGTCCTTGTCATGTTGTACCTGCCATGTGGGACAGAAAAAAATGTGATGGGAGGGTGACTCAGAGAGGCAGATGACTGGAAATTTTCAGTCTCCTCTGTTACTGCCCCTTTACCTGTCTAACAAGCTCTGTTTTTCATCAGAAGGACACAGCTCATGGCACCTCACAGGAGTGAGAACTCTTAGCTGGTGTTGGTTAATATTTATTGAAGTTTGGGGAAAAGTGCAAAGTATCTTATCCTTAGTAGTCTGGGAAAGGAAGACAAAAATTATCTGTTGGAGGTACCTTCATGCTGCTACATCAGTGTGATAGCTTGCTGCTGCACTTGGATAACAGACCATGCAGGCAATGTTATTTAGGCATTTCTGTTTTGTATTAGACTACCTTGCCTTCTTCATGGGAAGAAAGCAGCAACCATGCTTTCTGCTGTCAGGTGAGTGTGCCAGGATTATGAATCCCAGCTCCAGTTGCTCGACTGACTGGCAGATCTGCAAATATATTGTTTCTGTGACCACTGGCTTTGCAAATGGCTTCTTGATTATTGCTTTTGCCCATATCCCACTCATTCGCCTTCTCTGAATTTATCATTCCCTGTTCAAGAAGCAATGAGTGCTGCAGCCCTTTATAGAAATGCTCATAAATTCCTAGTCAGCCTCAGTATTTCAGGGAAACCATATTTAATTCTCCTGTAAAAGTCATTTTTTTCCCTCCAGCATGCCTTTGTGCTGAAATATATTTAACAATGACACTTTAGCTCTGGGCAGTGGCATTTCAGTGGCAGTGGCATTGACATTTCAGTCCCAGTGGCACCATTTCACTGGGAAATGGTGAGGTGTTTTATCTGCCCTTCTTTGGCTCTATTTACATATTGAAGCCCTTTACATCTGCTGAGAAGAGGCTGTATATTCTTACCTCCTCTTTGCAGGTGGGAACCAAGACAAAAGGGTGTTGTAGCTCAGGTTGCACAAGATAATTAGGGATTTTCCTTCTACACAGGTGCTTCTTCACACCTCTTTTCCTCAATGCAGTTGGTCTAGGGGGGAATTGAGTGTATGGATGCTTTGGAGGATGTGGAGTTGCACAGCTTATTTCAGATTTGATTTGGAGCAACTTTAAGGAGGATCCTTGACTCCAGGTCAAGTGTGTGAAAGTGTTGAAGTGGCCTTTCTCCCTGGTGCAATAAAAGCTGAGTATGTGATCTTGTGCCTCAAAGGGACTTGATACTTTTTCATCTGAGAAGACAGGTATAAGAAGAAAGAGCTACACCAAACCCTGCTGTAAGGAAATTATTCTGAGCTGCCCTGGACCCAGGCAAGGGACAGACAGCCTCTCACTTCTGCCAGGATAGAACATGGCATGTTGCCTCTGCCTTGAAAGCTTTACTCTCATCCCTGGGTCAGATGGCAGCAGGCCAAAGGGAAAGCCCTTATTGGCTGTAGAGATAACATTTTGTCTTCCAGCTTTGGCCCATCCACTCCTGCTTCCCCTATGACTTAGAAACCTCTGGGTTTTAGAGAATTAAGTCTTGGTAGGCTCAGGAGAAGGATAAAGGAGCAAGACAAGATGCTCAACATCCTTGTCTGCCCATACAGCATGAGGACAAGCCTGAGATCATCTCATCCTGCTCTTTTTTTGCCATCTATGTCAGAGGGGGCTGGTGGAGGCACTGTTAAGCTGTTGCAGATGTTGAAAGTTGGGGGTTTATCTTGCCACAAGTAAGGCAGCTGTCTAAATATGCAGACAAGAGGAGCAGAACTGAATCTTATCATTCCCAGTAGTCATTATGCTGACAGAGAGATGCACCTGATTGTAGTCACTGATCTTGTGCTTTTATTAACAGATACAAAATGACCAGTGCAAAGAAATGGAGTCCACAGCAGACAAATGGGTGAAGCTCACAGACAACGGGGAATGGGGCTCTCATTCTGTGAGTGTGTGAAAAATTCCTCAATGAAGTTTTTTTCCATTTATAAATGTCTGTAATTTCCTCTGTCCAGACACCACACATGGGCCAGCTCCTGTGAATGCATTTGAAGAAACAGAGCTTTCCTAGCGCTGAGGGGAAAAGTCATGGAGATCCCTAAGGAGCTGATCCCAAAGGAAATTATATAGATGCAAGACTTTGTATTGATTTCCCTGGGCTTTGGATTAAGTGTTTTATGAGGTTGAATAGTTTTATGCAAATCTGCATGCCACAATCACTCTGCATGATTGTAATTGAAATCTTGTACAACAGTTGCTTGCTCATGAGATCACAAGATTACTCTCAGTTCCTTGGCAGAGCAGTGGGAGTGGGGTGTACATGTGGGGACAAGCAGGATGGGCATTTCATTCCCAAGTGTGTGCAGAAGGGCTGGGCTGCACCCAACCTCTGCTCCATGGGGGCTTGTGTGAAAAACCAGCTGGCAGCACCAGGGTGGCTCCTGCAGCAGGGATATGAGCCTGTCTGTGTTGGGGGTAGGAGCCCTTTGGCCGGCTGAGTTTGGCCTGTGACCATCACATTCACAGGATCGTGTGCAGACCAGCTCATCAGCGGAGGCCTGGCTCCCACTACACCATCACACCCTTGTCCCTAGAGCCATATCAGCAAAGGCCCAGCACAGAGGACATTGTGCCAGAAGAAAAAGGCTTTTGTGGGCATAGGCAACTACACACTCTCTGTTTTCCATCGGGTGCTTTTCCTCCTGGAGGAGAAACTGTGTTCCTGAGGCAGCTCTGGTTGGGGTGCCTGTTGGGTCAGGTGCAAGACCAATACAGGTTACTCTGGGAAGCTGGAAAACTGGCTGAGGAGGGATGAGTGGCATGAGCTGAGAGGTAGATCCAAGGCCAGGGCACTGATTTGGGTGAGCTGAGGGATGTAGGCAGTCTGCATGGGAGATGGTGCCATCTGAGCTCCTCATCTGGGATGTGCAAGTGTCCTCACTCTCTATAAAAGTTGTTGGGATGGCTGGCTGAAATGTAGACATGGGCTAGGTGAGATGATGATTCTGGCTGTCCTGAAGGGCTTTTTCGGTAAATCCTGTCAAGGTGTCTTCTGTGAGCACAATTTTCCAGGTGCTGCAGTCTCTGCTCTCAGCAGGTGAGTCCTGCTGCTGGAGCTGGTGCTGGGTCCCTCACCTCACACAACCTGGTGCCTGTTTCAGTATGGTCCCAGTTCCCCTGTTACATGTGACAGCTCAGCTCTCCTCTGCCCCTGTGGGTAGCAGATGTTTGGGTGTGGGAGATACAATATGCTGTATCTTCTCTTAGCTAAATTTTTCAACTCTCTACCCTGGGTGAACAAGAACTGTGGTCCTGCCAGGCCTGCTGTAAATCACGTTATCCTGGACCCTTATGCTGGTAGAGTTTATCCCTCTTCTTGTGTGAAAATATAGCACTTTCAGGCCATTATCCTGCTGTTGGCACTAAACATCTTGTACTGGGCTAGTAGGTATGGAACACCAGGCCAGGCTGGGGCTTGGTGAACCTGCTGTTTTTAGTGATGAGAATTATACCATAGTTACACAAGTGAGTTGAAGGCAGAAGACATCAAAACTGCTGCTGGGGAAGTTTTCTTGCCTTCCTACAGACTGGATTAGCAAATAAAGAGAAAAAGGAATAAATAGGTTTTCATTACCTCAGCCATGATGCCACCAACCCACTACCCTTCCACAGGGGTTGTGCAGTCACTCACTGCACCATGCCATGAACACAAGTGGGTCAGGGCAATCAGAAACCAGGTTGTTTTCTGCATCTCATTTGCTGTTTGCAGTCAGAAATGAGCAGGAGGGATGAGACTGCTGCTGGAGATAGCTGTGGATTGTGTCTGGCTTACTGGTCATGATACTGTGGTGTTACATGCAGATAGAAGTTGATTTTTAAAACCTATAAACAAAATTCACTTGTGAACTGGATTTTCAAAGTCTGGGTCATGTCGAGTTTCTTTATGAAAGAGTATCTCAAGGCTTTAAAAACAAACTGATTGACTATATCTGAACATAAGGCTGGAGATAAAAGCTCTTGAGTGCCAGGGGTAATTGGATAAAGACAGGAACAGCTTTTTCCAAATTCTGCTTACAACAAGGTCAGAAACAGTTCTTGGTGTTTTTCCAACTGGGGTGTTGAGAAACATTTCCATAAAGCACATTTTGGCACTCCTCACGTATGTCTGTACAACATCTGTCTATTGTTCTACCATTACCTCTTGACCCACTAAACAGCAGAGGAAAAGCTGCTAGGATGCAAGAAATTTGAATGGAAGTAGGAAATAAAACAATGTCTTGGCAAGGGGATGTTTGCTAACTCACATGTGTTGTTGCAGGTAACTCTGAAATCAGGTAGCAATATATTATACTGGAGAACAACAGGGATTCTCATGGGCTCCAAAGTTGTAAAACCAGTTTTAGTGAAGAACATCACAATTGAAGGTAAGTAGAATTTGTCTTTGAGGTTTTATCTCACTCTTTTGTCACAGTGTTTGACAAGTGCTATTTATACTGCTGTGCCTACAGCACTGAAGTGTTTTTTTTAGCCCCTTGCCCCCCTGTCTCCTCCTCTGAAGAGTAGAAACAGAACTGCAAAACTTCACAGTGAGAAAAGGCTGAAAAATTAGTTTATCTGGAAAATATTGCCATCTACTGGAAAAGACTAGATTAGGAAATAAAGAGAAAAAGGAATAAACCGTTTTTCTTTGTTGTAGGATAGAAAGACTGTGGTTATTGGTAAGCCTCTCAACAGTGATAACTGGATATATATCATAACAGTGACAGTTGAAGTAATATTCAAATGATCTGGTTTTTTCTGGAATTGCTCTTTTGGTCCTGGGCTAAGTGTAATAAAACTGGGAGTGTCATATAAACTGGGAGGGTCAGACTTTATTGAGGTATAAACATTAAAGAACTAAATTATGGGTCAGCAAAGCTGAAGTGTATTAAGTGAGTGGTGGAACTGAGTGTGATTTTTATGCTGCTTTATACAGCTGGTTTGCTCTCAGCCATAAGCCCAGGTAGGCAGGAGTTACAGATGAGTCTCTGCGAAAAATGCCAATCACTTGTTTTTAAAATTTTAAAAGTTTGATAGTAATAAAATGTTTATAAAAATAGTAATGCAATTAGAGTAATAAGAATTTGGACAATTTGAATTAGGACAATATGAGACAACAAATACAAAGAGTTACGGATGTCTGGGTACCTTTTCCTGGGCAGCACGAGCCCGAAAAAGGACACCCGTTAACAAAGGATTAACCCTTAAACACAATAACCTGTTGCATATTCATACACCTCATACATGATGCATAAATTCCATTCAAACACAGGATTCTGTCTGGTCATCGTCAACCTCTTCCTCCAAATCCTAACAGCGCCTTCGAGGCGGGAAGAAGTTCATTTCTTCTGATAATGGAGCAATAAATTCTTTTTCTCTGAAAGATTCAGGTGTCCTGTGGCTGCTATCTCAGTGCAAGTCCTTTCTTTAAGAAAGTATCCTACATAGCATAGTTTCTATTTTAACATTTTGTTATAACCTAAACCTACTACTTAAGAGAATTAATACAGCATTACTTTCTAACACAACACATATAATATTCATGTTAATAGTTTTGAAAAGCCAATCATAAAATATGCATTTTTCACAGTCTCTTTCAATGCTTTACCCAGAATTTTTCTTACAGGAGTTGCATACACGTCTGAATGCTTCGCATGCAAGCCTGGAACCTTCAGTGACAAACCAGGTGCCTCTGGCTGCCAGGTGTGCCCACGAGACACTTACTCTGAGAAAGGGGCTAAAGAGTGCACCAAGTGTAAAGAAGAAATGTATTATGCAGGTACATAAACCAAGTGGGACAAGCAAAACTAGGAGGGTCTGAGTATGTGCAGTCATGGGCTGTTTCAGATCTGAGTGTGGTTGTATCCAGCAGTGTTAGTCTCCAGCTGATATCTAAAGGGGAAATGACTGACTTCCCAAAATATGCAGAGGGCACATAGATACATAATGGGCCACAATCAAACGTTGTTAGTGCCATCAGTGTTAGCATGAAGGGATGGAGGCCTTTATTAGCAGGAAGGGGAAAGAGTTCTTCTGAAGAATAGAGTGGTGGTGCTGTGCCCTCTCGTGGTAATTTGTGTTATGAGTTGGCAATGACAGGAATTTGCTTCATCACTGCCTTCAGCCTTAACATGTTTTGAGGATGTCCTTTCCAAACACTGTCTCCTGCCTTGCCCCTGCCTCCTGTGGGGTGGGAAAATGGGGTGATCTAGTTGCAAAACCTAGTCCCAAAGTCCTCTGTTTCCAGCTATGGTTAGGTGGTAATCTTCAAATGACGTGGTCCTAATCTATTCTTCATAGTCAAAAGGACTTCAGATTTCCTCTTTGTAGTAGTTTTAGAAAGTTCTTGAAGAATCAGTTACTGACCATAGCACCTGCAATCACCAATGGCTGCAAAGGCCTGGGGACCTGTGCCTCTGCTCACAGTGGAAATGGAAATATCACAGTATTATCTGGCAAGAGAAAAAATTGGGCCAGTGTTGTAAGGAAGTCTCTACAGGATTAGAGTAGTTGTGTTCTTTATCAAGTAAGAAAATATTTCCATGCTCTGTAAACTGTATAAATTGTTGTTTGAAGTGGGGAGGGTGTGATGGAATCATAGTGGTTTGGGTTGGACAGGACTTTAGAAATCATCTCATTCCAACCCCTGTGCCATGGGCAGGGAATTTTCCACTAGATCAGTTTGCTCAAATACCTATCCAACCAGGCCTTAACCCAGAGATGGGAAATTCACAACTTTCCTGCGTGACCTGTTCCAGTGTCTCACCATCCTCAGAGTAAACAACTTCTTCCTAATAATTGTCCCTGCATACACTGAATCAGTGAATTTCAGTGTAACAGTATTTCACAGCTGGTATTTCCCCTGTTCCCCTGCTTCATTTCAGGGGAGGCTTTATGCAGACACCATTAAAAGCTTGATTTTTCAGTTTATAATTTTCTGCTGACTCATTTTAACCTCCAGATTTCAAGCTTGTTATGTTTGTTTCCAGGGACCATTTGATAATTTAATATCCTGTTTCTCACCTTTTCTTTTAGAGGAGGGATCCAGTGCGTGCATAGAGCGACCTCCATGCACAAGCAAAGACTTTTTCCAGATCCACACCCCATGTGATAAGGAGGGAAAAGTAAGTAGAAGGCAAGATATTATTTTTAAGCTCACTGACCTTATTGCTATCTCTGCATTTGAAAGCAAGGTAGTTCTTTTCAGGAATCCATTTCCCAATTACTTTCCCACTTTTGCTTTCAGTATCAAATCTGTGGCTTTGGGCTTGTCCTTTGCCTGCCCTCTCTGCAGCCTTTAACCCTCTGTAAGAATCTGCCAGATATGGGTCTGCCTAAGGGATGTGTTTTGGTGGGATGATAAGCTCCTTGCACTTGTGAAGGGTCTGATGGGGTCACTGGGGCTGCTTCCATACTTCCATGCTGCTGGAACACAGGGTGAAGCACTGTCCCAGCACAAACCCATCTCTTTAGTTGTTAATAATCTTTCTGGCATATTTTAAGCTTGTGATGACTGTCCCTGCAGCACCCATGGATAATTCAGGTGATGCCATGGCCCAGGAGCAGTGGATACAACCATCTCTATTTCAGGTGGAGGAGTGTTTGGCTGCATAGGTGTGAATGTGTCATGTCCCTTGGTTTTAGCATCAAAGGACAGGTTAAACTCTTGCCTGTGGTCAGGTAAAATAATGGTATATACAAAGTCTGGAGTGTCCATGTGTGTCAGCTCAGCTGCTGGTAATGTGCTTGTTCTATGGGATGCCTCAAATCACCTGGACTCTCAAGTTTTGTTTCACCCAGAGACCTTAGATCCACTTGGTCTCTCATAGAGGGACCTCCTGGTGGAGAAGCCTGGCTTTGTCCTAGCAGTCAAGTGGAATTTTCTGAGGAATTTGGAGAAGAAACTGCTGTTTGCTGCTATAGGAAGCCCACAGAGGTGTGGACACATGGTCAGGCCTGTTTCATGTCTTTCCCTTCCCACCTCTCTTAGATTCCATCTCTCAGAATTTTGCAAATAGTCAAGTTCCCTAACACCTGTGTGTTGCTGGCCTAATGTTTGCTGGCAGGATTGGGTATTTTGGAGTCTCCTGGTCAGTGAATTCTAAATGCAGCTTAGAGCTTGCATGCTTTGCTAACGAAGCATCAGTGAGTTTAGCCCCAGAGCTGTCAGGCTCTGCAACCTGGTCTTGACTCACTGATTTCTGCTCTGTTAACTGTCTCCAATGACTCAAGAAATCAGCAGCAGTGCTCATGGCTACACCCCCAGGTACAGCTCTAATTGCAGCCTCCTGTGGATTGTTCTGCCACTGCTCTGTGTGGTCCATGTCTCCCTGACACTGAACAAGTTCCTGTTATTTGACCCTTTTCCAGTGGCCTTTCCCTTTACTGATGGATATCATTAGAATGCAAAGTGGGTTTTTCTGCAGACAGCCTTCCCTGCCCAGCTGCAATGACAGCAGCAGGTGTCACAGGCACACAGATACTGGCTGAGTTTTCAGGATTGGTTTCACTGCTCTGCATGTCTGGAAATTGGTTCAGCTTTGATGTACTCCACATCTCTCCATGTGATGCAGCTCAATGGGAGGGCCTGACTCTGCAGGCCATCCACAGGAGAACAGTGGCTGTAAAAGACCAGGCTATTGATCCCTGGTTGCTGAAATAAGCCAGGTTTTCACTGAACAATAGATTGTTGTCTCCTTTCTGCTGTCCCACTCCATGTGTAGAAGGGACCTCTGGAGATTTATGCACTTTGCTCTTGACTTGTCATCTACCTGGGATTTAAAAATCCCAAGATGAATGCTTCAGCTCCAGTCTGAGGAACCCCTCACCCCATGGCCACAGGCACCCTCTGACCCTGCTCTCCCTGCTCAGATGCAGGAGGATTCCTGCGGTAGGCTGTGTGTCTGGGCTCTGGGCAGCCACACAGTTGCTTTGCCATCTCCTGAGCCTTTTCATTTTAAACACTGTGCACCCTGATCTGCTGAAGCATTTCTGGGGTGATTCTCCAGAAAATCCTCCAGGTGTTCAGGAGCAGCAAGGACAGGCTGATCCATAGGAAGAAGTGCCACTCTGGCAGCAGAAGCAGTCCCTCAGTGCTTGAGGACCCTGTGCCAGTGACCAGATTGAGCTAAGGTGGCCAGACAAGTTCATGGAGAAAAGACACAACCAGTGTCCAGCTGGGACATTGTGTCCAAGGGTCAGCCAGGGAACATGACCTGGCACAGCCATGGCTGCAACAAAGCACAGGCAGGGATGGAGTGAGAGCCTCAGCATCACTGGAGCTCCCAGGAGCCAGGGCTGAAGTCTGAACTGAGGCTTTTTCCAGCTTATTCTGTGGAACAGTTTCAAGAGGGATCAATGCTTCAGGTGCTCTGTGTTACCAGAGGGCTAACCCTAAGTGCAAGCAGCTCAACACCCAGGGTGACAGGGGGTCTGCATCAAATTCACAAGGTGAAATCTCCATTACCTGAGCTTCCAGCCTCAAAGGTCACTGATTGCTGGGACCAGAGGGTGGAAGTACCCAGGGTGGGAACTGTGGACAGGTTAAACTCTTGCCAGTTGGGTTTCTCAGCTGTGGAACTCAACTAAGTTTCACCTTGAGATGTAAAACCCTTTCAGAGAGATGTAAAACCCTTTCAGAGAGATGTAAAACCCTTTCAAATTTGAAACACAACTTTGTGGGTGATGCATCTCACCCAAAGCTTCTCCTGAAGACAGAAGCTTGTGTCCTCAAAGGGGGGTGATGATGAAGAGGTGGCACCATGGTAACACCATGGACTGACTCCAATTTGTGTTCATAAACTGCTTTTTATGTGATGACAATGGATTGGAGGGGCTAGGGGAGAGCTCCTGCATGGTTTTGACATTTTCTCAATAGGTGAAAAATGGCAGGAGAGAAACTGGGGACTTTTCAAAGAACAGGCCAGTATGAATTAAAAATTCAGAACTTATGGTTCTCTCTTCTAACAGACACCTTTCCAATAGAGGGCTTTTATACAGCAGAAGTTATATTTTGTGTTACTGGGGTTAAAATGCAGAGATAGCATATCCACTTAGGATTATTTATCTGATGCTTCTTAGAACCACTTGCATGGGGAATTAAATAGGAATTAAATTTACTAATTAAATAGAAAATTTACTAATTAAATAGTAATTGTTTTAAGTTTTACGTTTTTGTTTTGTCCTTAAAACCTCATATCTTGCAATCTCCTGTGAACCCAGTCATTTCTGTTGCCCTTACCTGCACTTCCCTTTATTGTCCTGTGTGTTCAAGGTCTGGTTTTGGCCTTAAATGATGGGAACACCCTAATTTAGTTTACAAGAGGGATTTTCATTGGTGCATTTAGTCCTAAAGCTTCATGGTTCATGGTGTGAGCTCAGTGTCTCCTCCTTCCAGACTCAGATCATGTACAAGTGGATTGAACCCAAGATCTGCAGAGAGGATCTCCCTGATGCATTGACCCTACCTCCTTCTGGAGAGAGGCAGGACTGTCCACCCTGCAATCCTGGCTTTTACAACAATGCCTCATCTTCCTGTACTCCCTGCCCACCAGGCACATTTTCGGATGGGACACAGGGTAAGAGTCTGCAAAAAAATTTTGTGTGTCTCCAAAAGCAGTCATCATCAGTTTAGCGACATATCATCATAAGCCAGTGTTTGTTTTGCTTTAAATACTTGTTAAATAACATTTGAGAGCAAGATGTGGATATCTGTTTTCTCTCCTGAGTCCTTTCTTATCAGGGATCACTGCTCCAAGTTGGCCTGCTGTGTTCTGGATGCATTTCTTGGCTGATAGAAACATCCTGAGAGTTATTTTAAGGGATTCTGAGAGGGGAATCAGAATTTTCCAGTCAGCAATTCCTCCTCAACCATTCTCCTATCCATGCCAAATTCTTTCTTGCAAAAACCTCATTTTAAACCCAATCAGATGAATACCCTGCCAACATTGTCTAGCCTAAACTCTGGCTTGTTGATTCTGAGATGCATTGGCCCAGTGGTACCAATGGCATGTTGGGGGAACTCTTGTTTATCAAACTTTCAGCTGAATCTATTAAAAAGTAAATGGGGGACCAGTTGCAGATTACTTAACACGATGTTATGAACTACAATTTACAAAATGCTGATCTCACTTCCACTCTCCTGGTCCTGATAGGTCTTTGACTGTTTAACTACAAAGAAATAAATTATTTTCTTTACTTATTATTTGCACTAGAGAGTAAAACAGCAGTATCTATGTTCTTCAAAACACTGTTTGACATGTGCCTTGGCTGTGTGATATCCTTTTCTGCCCTCTCACCCTTAGAGTGCAAAGCCTGCCCTGCTGGGACTGAGCCAGCTCTTGGCTTTGAGTACAAGTGGTGGAACATCCTGCCAGGAAACATGAAGACATCTTGCTTTAATGTTGGCAACTCCAAGTGTGACGGGATGAACGGTGAGCCAAACTCCCTGTGTTGTGTGATCCCATTCCTCCTGCATGGATCCCTGTGGTAATGGAGCACCCACCACAATGAGTGTGCTCTTGGCTGCATGACTCACAGCAGTTTCCTCCCTTTCCTTTAGTTGCACCAGGCTGGAAATTTCTTGTGGGAAGCAACGTCACAGTATCATAAAGGAATAAAAAATCTCTTGTATACTAGAGGAGGGCAGGAGCTGCAGCCTATGTGAAATTCCCTCAGCAGACTTATCCACTTATCCCACACTGGCTTTAATGCATCTTCAGATGCATTCATATCCCCACTAAAAAAAGCATTGTTTTTTCTTCTCCCTAGTTTATCTCATTTTCTGCTTTGTGATAACTGTGCCCATTGAGGTCATAAATAATTCTTTTGGAAAACTTAATTACAGCCTGTAATTTTATTCCTTTAGTGCTCAGAGCTTTCTCTCTGCACATGTGCTAAAATTGCAGCAGAGAGCAGTCACAGCTCACTGGTGAAAATGATCCTGTTTGGGACTCCTCCAGCCTTCTCTGACAGATTTTCTTCAGCCTGATCCACCCTGTCAGACTGGTGTAACTCAAGCTTTGAATTATGTGTGTTGAGCAGAGGGGAACTGAAGTATGTGCTTAACATTTAACACACAGATTCACTGATTCATCTGTTTTAAAGCTGAAAGATATCAGATGGATTATCCCCCTTGAGCTGCACAGCACAGATCAGGGAATATCAATTGCGCTGCTGATTTGAAAGGTGAAAATTGCCTGTAAAATCAGCGGTTCATACAATTGCTAAAATTCTTCATTCAAATCATCATGATATTGTTCTGTAGTTGATACCAGGCATCTTTAAAATACACTGACATACTGAATTGTTTAAAATTTACGGTAACATAGATTTCCTTTGCCACCCATTGATTGAATTTTTTTTCTTTTTCTGTTCTGTGAAGGTTGGGAGGTGGCTGGTGATCACATCCAGAGTGGGGCAGGAGGCTCTGACAATGACTATCTTATCTTGAGCCTGCACATCCCAGGATTTAAGTAAGGAATGGGATATTTTTTCATCTATTTCTCAGTTATTTCTGTCTCTTATACCTCTTTCACACTATCCCAGGGATAATCTGAGTGTTACTTTCTGAAGTGAAATAATGCAATGAATAGGAGACAAGAGGAATCTTGAATTTTATTCCCATGTCCCCAGTTTGTCTATTGAGGCAGGCAAGCCTGTGGGACTTTGGTTTTTAGCAAGGACACCTTGGACTGAAGTATTTGCTTCAGTCAAAGATGCAGCCAGCTGGCTGTCTGGAAGCTGAGAAAAGATATTACCATCCTCTGTTTCTAAATTATTCCTCAGTAACCAGCTAAACCTGCCATGAGGTGGATACTGGAGTCTGCCCTAAAAGTACTTTAGTGAAACCCAAGTTACTTTGCTCTGTGGGTCCAGGCAGCCTCCACAGTCTGTGCTTCCCTTGGAGCCAGTGGGGAGGTGCAGGCACTGCAGGAGAATGGGAATGCCACCACTCCTGCACACTCACACAGGATGAAATACCTGCTTAAAGTGTCTCTGTCAAAAGAGTGAGCTTAGACTCCTAGTTCAGACCAGGTGCTGAATGTTGAGACCAGCAAGGTGTGGAAGATGAGCCCCACCCTCCCTCTGCTGTTTTCCAGCTGAGGTAGATGCAATTACCTTGGTGTAAATCACTTGAAGTATGTAATGTGTTTTAATAATAAGGCTCCCTACCAATATGGTCAAATTTGGGTGTTCATTATAAGGAGGGAAGTGTACAATAAAGAACTTAGACACTTAAAAAATGACCCTGCTGCACCCAATACTCAGTGCAGAGGCTCCCACCATTCTGCAAAGGCAGGTTTTCTATGACAGGGCTTTGATGGCTTCACTGAACAAAAAGGAATTTGAAGGATTGACTGCTGCCTGTCTGGAGAGCACTGTATGAATATTTTGTTCCTTCTCTGTTAAACAGACCTCCAACATCAGTGACCGGAGCAACTGGGTCAGAACTCGGCCGGATTACTTTTATTTTTGAGACCATCTGTTCAGCAGACTGTGTGCTGTACTTTATGGCAGTAAGTGAGACCTCTTTCTCCATGAGCCTGGTATTCCACAAGTCACTTTAATACCTCTGCATAGGTGTGATTAGCTGCACTTGGTTTATTGTGATTATTCATGGCATTAGTTTAATATCTGCAGTGGCCTTGCAGGAAGGATTTAATGAATGACCTAGTGAAATTCCTCCAGCATTTGAGTTGTGAACCATTCCTGGCTATCTGCTTATTCTAAAAGTAATCACTGGACACTAAGGAACCCCTATTAAATTAATTTTTCCCCTATTAAATTGACTGATTTAATAGGGGAAATTATCTTAAATTATCAGTATCTCTTGTGCTGTTGAGTTAGCATCTAGTAACAGAGTGACAAGTGAAGATCTGGGACAGAGAATGGGAAGAGGACAGTTTGGAAATTTAGACTTGATCCTGTCAGTGACCTGGAGGATCAGTAGAGCAGCAGACAGATATTTGTTTGAATGTCCATTAGCTGAGGAAGGCAAATGGATCTGCAATGTCTCCCTTGCCCCTTCCACTGAAAGGGGAAGCTGGTTATTTTTGGTATTTAATGGCTCTTTAAAGAAACCTGCTTTTAATTTAAAGAGAATTGAGTGGAAATTAGGTGGCAATTTAGAACAGTCTGAAAATTTGTCAGTTGTGCAAAACAAAACAAGTATGTTTGCTTTATTAAATGTTAAATGATGTTGTGGAGTCCTTTTAATATGCTAATCTCTAGATCATAAAACACTGGTGCTTAGTGTAGTATGACCACACTTTTTTGTTCTTTCTTTTTTTAAAATTATGCCCATTTTGTAGGATGTAAATCGAAAAAATACCAATGTGGTGGAATCATGGGAAAAAAGTAAAGAAAGACAATCCTACACTCACATCATCTCCAAAAATGCTTCCTTCACATTCACCTGGGCCTTTCAGAGAATAAATGAAGGCCAAGATGTAAGTACTTCTTTATGTGTGGGGCGTTACAAAACAGCATTCTTTGGACACTCTCTGCCAGAACTCCAGCCCTCTGTTGAAGCTCACAGGTTTCCCATAAGGGAAGAGTGGTTCTCACCACAAAGCACAGCTGGGAGGCAGCTGTGCATAAACAATCCATGAGCAAGGACAGAGCCACGGATAAGCTGATCCCTGAATTGGTGCACAGAGGTGTGGGTGGTGTCCCCAGTGTGATGGCACCAGGAATAGTATTTGCAGGGATCCCCTTGGCAGGGAGGAATGATGAGGAGGACTCCATCTTATCAGCAGGCTAATTCATTACTTTATTATACTATATTATTCTATACTATATTACATTACATCTAAACTGAATCTGCCAAGCACTCAACTCTGCACAGAACTGCACAGAATCCTGTGACTGTCAGCCAACAGTCCTGACACACACACACACACACTTGGCCCTGATAGGCCGAGGAAACAAAACACCATCACTCTGGGCAAACAATCTCCATATTGCATTCTACTTTGGCACAAACACAGGCACAGCAAGTGAGACAAGAATTGTGTTTTCTTTCTCTGAGGTTCAGAGAATGTGAAACCCAGAAATATTCTTGGGAAGAATTGTGCCTTGCTTTTCTCTGTGAAGAGAAATGTGGTGACAAACCCCGGGGTGGTTTCCTTGGCTCTCGTTCCAGAGCAGGCAGTTCATCAATGACATGGCCAAGATCTACTCCATCACGGTGACCAACGCAGTGGATGGAGTGGCCTCCTCCTGCCGGGCCTGTGCCCTGGGCTCCGAGCAGTCGGGCTCGTCCTGCGTGCCCTGCCCTCCAGGACACTACATCGAGAAGGAGAGCAGCCAGTGCAAGGAGTGTCCTGACAACACCTTCCTGTCCATTCATCAGGTGTACGGCAGGGAGGCCTGCATCCCGTGCGGGCCTGGCAGCAAGAGCACCAAGGTACCCAGCCTAGGTGTTTCTGGGAGATGGGCACACAGGGTTTGTTGGGCTGGAAGCTCTCAGGGGGCTGCTTCTAGTGCTTTCCTACGGGCATGTGCCTTGTGAGCACTGGAGTATGGCTATATTGTAAGTGTGGCAATATGCCCACGGAAGATATCCTTGTTGCTATATTTTGGAATATTACCAATATAGCTGGATGGACATGCCTGAGTCTGTTTGGCCCTTGGTGCTGAACCAAATAGCAGCACTGTGGTGTTTTCACCCCAGAGACACTTTTGGGTAGCTGTGTGCTGCAGCTGGGCACGTGGGGACAAGTCCAGGCATGGAGGAGCTCTGGTGGTGGTGGGATGGAGCTCCTCTCACAGAGGGTCACTCCTCAGGTTTACCTCCGATGGAGAAGCTTTAAGGCGAAGGTGAAGGAAAGAAGCTGGTTCTGATGGAGGGTTTCAATCTAGAGCTTTATTCCTGGCCCACAGGCCTCTGAATCCAGCAACAGCTCCAACAGAGCTTCCAGCTCCAGGGTTGCTGTTCCTTTTAACCCCAGGGAGCAGGGGGAGGGAAAGGGTAGGAAGCCACCAACCAGGTACAGGAGAGGAGGTCTTAAGGGACAAAAGACACCTGGATGGCCCAATGCCCCCCCAGGGGTAGAGGGCATCCTTTGGATCTACCAATCACTCAATGCCCTTCTGGAATTCCAGGACTGACAGACAGCATTCAGCAGGGTTCAGGGAGGGGAATTATCAGGGGAGGGAGCCGAGGTTCTGAGGTAAATCCTGAAATCACAACGCAACAGCAATCGGACACGAAATAACACGACGCGGACATGCAGCTCCCTGATGGTAAAAAGAGAACTTTTGATTTCTGACTCCAACATTTATAGATTTCCAAAAGTGGCAGCGGATTGGAGGGTGACAGTGCCACCTCTCCAAAGACACTGGTCAAATAAACAGAACATCAAATCTCTCCTCTTCCATAAAAGAATACAAAACAATGAGTTATTTACAGAAAGTGTGTGAGAAAGTTCGTTACAAGAATGTAAACATCAGAAGGCTTAGAAAAACTAAAAAAAACCCCAGGGCAACAGTCACTAGTCTAATTTCTGTTTATAAATAATCAGATAAAAGTGACAACTTCAGCTCAAAAAAAGGTTAATTTCAAGAAGCTGTACTGTGGACAGTGAACAAACAGGGCAAGTATCTATCTTACTTCCACCAAAGCTATCCCACTGCCTGGTCTTTTAAACTCAGGGACTTCCTCAGCTGGATGATGTTTCTGGGCCTTTAGAAACCTGTAACAAGTTCCTCTTTCATGAAACTGTAAGCATAAGTAAACATTTATCATGTTCAAGGAGCTGCACAGGTACTGGAAGAACAGCTCCAGTTTGTTTGTATTCTGCCTGTTTTCTGCTATGTTCATATCGTGTCCTTGTTTCTTGAGCTGTTTCTTGTGTTTCCTTTGCAAAATGCAAGTGTAACCAAGGACATGTTTTGGTCTGTTTACAGGGATTTATGCTGGAACATTGGGATCCTAAAAGTACCCAGAACAAAAGAAAGCAAGAAATTGCATTCTCTTGGCTAATGCAGCAGACAACAGAAAAACCAGGCTTAGGGAACATTTTAGTCTTGATATGTGATTGCAAGGGACTGGAATGGGAATAGGAATTATCCCAAGGGAAAGATCAGTTACAGGAATAGGACAGAGTTCCCCTTCATCCTTAACAAGGAAAGCAGTCCTGTCTGCACCCGTGCTTTAACTCTGAGGTGAATGTTTTGCTGCTGTTCCATAACTGCTTTTTAATGGATGCCTCTGCCTTGCAGGACCACTCTGCCTGCTTCAGTGATTGCCTGCTGTCCTATGTCAAGGATAACCAGAGCCTGAATTACAATTTTAGCAACCTCAGCCAGGTGGGCTCGTTGATGAGTGGACCCAGCTTCACTTCCCGAGGGACCAAGTTCTTCCACTTCTTTAACATCAGCCTGTGTGGGAATGAGGTGAGCTCAGCTGGGCTTGAGGGTTGGGGGCATGGACCAATTTGTTGCTTGTGCTGATGCTCTGGGGTGACAATGAGACAGGACAAAGACTCCCTGTCAGCTGAGTTGTCACCAATACTGTGCAAACACTTCCTTTTGGATCTTGCTTTGCAGTGCAAGAGGACTTTTGAGCAGCCAAGTGATTTTCCAGAGCAGAGATACTGTGTTATAGGCCATGAATAAAGCTCAGAAGAAAATTCCTGTCACATCCCTGCTTTTTCTTTCCTGTGCCTTTAAGTCACTTGCATCATGACCCTGCCCTTTGTGTGCTGCCACCAAGGAGCCCAAATTAAGAGTTTGAGTCTTTCAGCTGGCAACTGCTTTCCATATGTGTCCCTCATTGCTTCACTGGAGATGCTGTATGCAGAGCCCCTGGTCACCCTGCCAGTGGCCAAGTTGCCCAGTGCTGACTTTGCAGCCTTGGAGAGTGGCAGAAAAATGTGGTTTTAGTTTGTGAGTTAAACAGGCTCTGTCTGGAGCTTGGACTGAAGCAGAGCATGTTGTCACACACATAAATTGACTTTCAGAGCAATATCAGTGTTGTGCATTGTCCCATGAAAGACAACATGTGTAGTTAACAATAATGCTCAGCCCTGTGAAGTTCTGAAGTCTTTTTGCCATGTATCAAAGGATTTGCATGAGTTAAGTCAAATGAGTAGTCACATTTCTTTTTGTCACACAGCATTTTGCATACTTATAGGCTTCTATGTGTGTTTAACTACCACCTGGATTAGAGCTGCTGACAGCTAGATCCACAAATGTAGATATTTTCTCTCCTCTGTGCATCTGGTCTTCACTTTCCCAAACTACTACAATGGTACTACAGTACAACCAACCATATGGTTAGGTGGTGAGTGCTTGACATTTTGTTAGGAAAACTGAGTCTGGTTATTTGTCTTTCATTGCTGTTGCTCTGATTCTAGCACTGATCTTGACATTCCACATTAAAGCAGTCTTGAAGGCTATATATCTGTTTAGGGATTTCATGTATTTGTGCTTTGAAAATATTTTATCTGGATTAAATCCCAAATAAAGAGGTATTCTACAGTATATTATTTAAAGGCAAGAAAAATAGGGTTTTCCTTTGCAAGCATTTTACTATGCTCTGCAAGTAAACAGTGTGCTGTCAAGATAAACTAAGAAGAGTGCTCCACAGTACAGATTTCTGATAAGTCACCTGCCAGAGGTGACATTGTATTTCTGAATCTGTACAAGGCTTTAATGGGAGCTTTGACAATGGCACAGTTTGTTGTGGTTTGTCCCTCTTATGACTGACACATAGAGACGACAACTTGTTGTAAGGAAAAGTACTGAATCTCATCCAGTTTGCAATCAGCAAGTTTGCAACCTCTCTCTTCCCAAACTTTTTCACATCTTATCAACAACCAACAGCTTCTCCCTTTTTTCCTGATTGTCCACAGGGGAAGAAGATGGCAATTTGCACTGACAATATCACAGATGTTACTCTGAAGGACATGGTTGCAGAATCAGAAGATTTTTCCAATTTTGTGGGAGCTTTTGTCTGTCAGTCCACCGTCATCCCGTCAGACAGCAAGGGCTTCCGAACAGCCCTGGCTCTGCAGTCCAACAGCCTTGCTGACAGGTTCTTAGGTACACAGTTTGTCTTCTCCTTGTTGTTGTGAATGCACTCTCGTGTATTTAGGGCTGCAGAGTAAATCCTTCCTGGCTCAGCAGCTGCATTACTTTGAGGGAAGGGTGAAGGGGCAGCCCAGGATCAGTCTGAGATGGTTCCTGAGCTGTGAAGCAGCTCTGCATAGGTGCGTGCGTGTTTTGCTGATGTTTCAGTTCAGCTGATGGCTGGAGGAGTAAAAAAAGTAAGGGCTGTGCACATTTTTAGTTTTCTGTTTCTGTGTTATTCACTCTTCCTTGTGCTTGGTTGTGTGGGTCTCACAGTGCATAGCATTTCAGCACAAAAATCTGGAGAGTGTAATTAAAAAGTACTGGTTTTATGTTCTGTACCCACCTCACTCAGGGCAAGACCAATGACTGTGAGAGTCACTTTAGTCCAAGTGTTTCTGTCTGTGCCAAGATCCCACTTGGGCAATTTTAGAAGAAGAAACTGATATGGGGACATAATTAGAGAAGGAATCAGGAGGCTTAGGGCAGCACGTGGCTGTGCACATCATTAAGTTTTACATTGGTCCAGATCACAAGTTCCCAGAATCTGAGGCCAGATGAGGCAATGAAGTCATTTGCTCTGCTCACCTATCCATTACAGGCGCTGAGTGTTTGTACTTTCTCCCTGGAACTGAGCCCAGAAACTTAAGTTTGACAAAAGCACATCTTTGGAAGAGCATTCAACCTGGGCTTTTAAGACTGCCAGAAATAACAACTTTGCCACAGTCACTGGTATTTTTTTCCACTGATCAAACACCATCTCTCTGTTTTTAAAGTAGGCTTGTCTCCTATTTGAATTTCCCTGACTTCAGTTTCCAGCTCTTGCTTTTTATTAGTCTTTCTCCAGATCACACCAATGTTTTCCTTCTTGAAGAAATATTTTGTGTACTGGAATTGTCACACCCTTCTGATAAATTAAGTAGACCAAGTTCTTCTACTTGTCTTGCTATCATGTATTTATTTTGAGCACTTAAAGTGCTCACCTAAAGTGCACTTTTGAGGCCCATTCTACACTTTCTGTAACTTTTTATATTTTTTTAAAGTGTAGAACGGAATAGTATTCCAGTATTTAATTTGCTATAATGGCAATAAAAATTTTGCATTTGGAATCCCTGCATCCTTCTTTCTCTAAACTTAAGGGATTTAGTGATGGCTTCTTGGATCTGATGTCGAAGTTACAGTTTCCAAAGGAAATCTCTCTTTCTTAAGACTGGCCTTCAATTCTTGCTGCACTTGTAAAATATAAATATAAATATAAATATAAATATAAATATAAATATAAATATAAATATAAATGATAGAGTTTGTTTGGGACCATCTTGCTAAGTGAACCAAGCAACCAAGTTGCTCTGAATTTTATTTTTAATCCTCTTAATCTTTGTCTCATCTACACACTTTACCATCCACAAATCCACTTTGCATGGATTATACAGTTACTTGCAGATCCCTGATGTTAATCTTGCATTTTCACACTTCAATATTGATGTCTAGAGAAGCCTGGAGACATCCCATGCTTGATGAGAATTTCCCATGGCCAGATAATTTTATAATGACTTAGCTAAATAGTTTTTAATGCAGAGTGTGCTCCTAATTGATAGTACACTGCTAACTTTTAAATTAGAACCTCATGTGGTAATTAGTGAAATACTTGATACATTTGCATAACTTTAGCAACCAAGTTCATCAGCACTCAAGGAATGAGATCAGATTTGTTCAGCCAAAGAGGTTCTCCCTAAATTCTTGTTGACTTTCTGTCATTGTGCATCTGTCCATGAACTGAAACCCATTTTCCATCACCATTATTGTGTCTCATTGTGAGAGACACATTGCAATTCAGGTCACCATATCCCCTCTCCATAAGTCTTTTGACAATTCACTGTCATCAAAAGCTCTGTTAAAGGTCACTCTTAGGTATGGGTTTCTAGTTCACAAACATTCATGCCAGTAAATGCCAATATTGTCTCCTGCCACCAGAGGAATGAGAGAGGGCAATTATTGTCTTGAAAAACAAGGAGATAGTCCTGACTTTTTTTTCTAATACAAAGAAATGATGTCAGGCTCTTCTGGCACCTTTTTTTATCTCAGTTGCTAAATTTTAAAATGGTTGAAGTTTGCCTTTCCTAGCATAGCAAGGATGTGGAGCTGCTGAAGTGAGTCCAGAGGAGGCCAAAACATGGTCAGGGGGCTGATCACCCCTCCTGGGTGACAGGCTGAGAGAGCTGGGATTGTTCAGCCTGGAGAAGAGAAGGCTTCAAGGAGATTTTAGAGCATATTAGAGATTAGAGAGCATCTTGCAACCTAAAGGGGCTGCAAGAGTGCTGGAGAGGGATTTTTTACAAGAGGATGCAGTGACAGAACAAGAAGGAGTGGCTTCCAACTTAAAGAGAGTAGGTTTAGATTAGATATTAGGAATAAATTTTTCCCTATGAGGGTGGTGAGACAATGGCACAGGTTGCCCAGAGAAGCTGTGGCTGCCCCATCCCTGGAAGCATTAAAGAGGCTGGAGAGGGTTTTGAGCAACCTGGTCTGTGAAAGGTGTCCCTGCCCAGGGCAGGGTTTGGAACAAGATGATCTTTAAGGATACTTCCAACCCAAACCATTCTGTGAGTCTGTGATTCTATCAATTGTTTCAAGAGCAAGTGGAAAACTTCTTTTCTTCAGTCTTTTCACCAGTTTCTGACCACTACCACTTCTTGTTCTATCAATTTTTAACTCCTGGGAAGGATGCAGCCCCCTTTGTACAACTCCCTCTTCTGAAATGTTGCAGTGGAGCACCAATATTTTCTGTCTTCTTTGGTTCATGGGTTGGAAAGAATTTTGATTACTTGCATTTTCCTCCTTTTCAGCTTTTGCCCAGAATCCATGTAGTTCATACACCAGCCTGTCATTTGTTCCAAAAGGTGCCATCAAGGCTTCCCCATGATTCCATAATCCTTCTGAGTCTTGTTATTCCATCTCTCAAAGCACTGCAAATTGCTCAGGTCATTACCTGTTTTGATGTGTGAGGGTTGTACACTCAAGGCATATGCTCTGAGGGGTTGCATCAGATATCTTCAGCAGTCCTTTGCCAGCCTAAATTATTTAATGTTTCTTTAATGTCCAGTAATTGCTTTAAATTAATATAAAAGAGTAATAAGTAATTACACAGGTGTTTGGGTTTGTTTTTTTTTTGCTCTGTCTGCATGAGGAAATCAGACTGTATGAGGAACATATATATCTGCAAAATTTAGTTGGAAAAAAGTGTGTGTAATGTACAGCAATGTCATTAAATGCTATAAAGTGAGATCCACAGCTTTCAGATTGAGAAAATATTACACATGGACCCCCCTAAAATTCATTAATAGATTGCTTTTTTTTTATTTTTAATTTCTTACATTTTAGGAGCTACTATTGAAACAGTGCTGGAAAATATCAGCATCAAGGCAGATATATTTCCTCCCTCTCCAAGCAAAATACCAGATGTGCATTTCTTTTACAAGTGGGTAAAAAGTGCTGTTTATTGCATTGTCAGATGTCTTCATTTGTTTAGAGGAAACTAAAACTGTGAGGGGGGATCTATAACCCACCTTTAACCTTTGCACTTGAAGCAATATCTGCCTGATATTGATTGACATGTTGAAGATCATCTTATGAAATCAGCAAACACTCTTTACTCAAATCTAAATAAGTCTTGATCCATAGAAAGTGATCCCAGAGCTTTGATTCTTTCAGATGACACTTTCAGTGTCCTGTTACTTTCCATATTTTCTTATATATGACTTGGAAATGTCCACTTGTGGTTGCATATTTTCTTTCACTTTCATTTGTGTTTACTTTGATGCTACAGATTAAAAGTAATTGTTTCAACACACACAGTTACTAGAATGTTTTTCCCATTCTTCACTCTTCTCCATAAAAAGAATGCCTCAGTTTGGGTAGGAAGCAGCTCAAAGATCAGCTCAGTTCAGATGTCTACATGCTGGTTTTCATGTCGGCTGTGTTTCTAAGCTGGGACTTAATTGAATATAGGACTTTGGATATCAGCATTTTATGCTTATGTGAATACTTAAATTATGTGTCTGATTCTGCAAACTGAGCCCCACACCAGAGACCCCACTTTGTGCATATTATGAACTTGGCTTACAAGGTCTATCATGCTGGAATAAGATCTTTTAAATCCCCTTTAACTGGGGGTACAAGTTGTGGGTTTCTCTGGGTCTGGATTGAAGGCACTTGAGATGGCAGCTCATGTTGGGACTCAGCTGTTTATTATTTCTTATCAGTAAAACAGTCTCGCTGCTGTGAGTTGGGCACCTTTTCATTAGAAGGCACAAATGGCCAACAATCTCTTGTTACAAGGTCTTTTAAGACTAAGCTATCCAATTAAGAACTGACACCAGATTGTTTTCCCTTTTAATCCAATAACTGATCCCAAAAAGCTGCAATGCAGACTTTCCTGCCCAATCACAAAATGCCACCCAAACCCATGAAGAAGAAGGAAGAAGAAGCATGAAGAAGAAACCCAGGATGACACCCTGTGCCCTCCATCTTGCTTCCATCGACTACATACTAAAAATCCCAAAACCTAAATTTCTCACCAAGTGATGCACCTACACTACTCTCTATAATCTGTTGCACACTTTTGTGGATTCCAGTCTATCTTGAAGTCTAGGAGACTTTCTCCCTGAATGAGGGTCAAAGTCAGTACTCCCCTGGGGATCAGGGCACCCCAGAGCAGACAGAGGAATACTCCCAGTGCTCTGGGTTTCCATACAGGACAGTTTGTTTCTCAGGCTGCTAGGCTGGGAGTGAGCCATCAGAGCCTCTCCCGCAGAGTAACACACCAACCACAGCACTTGTGATTCTCCTTTTCAATCATTCTATTCTGTTTTGTGGCAAAGTTCACTCCTTGATGCAGCAGATTTAGAAAACCAGAGCAGTTCCCTGAGTAGCATCTCAGAGCACTTTGAGATTTAAATGAATTGGTGAGGCCTACCCTGATTCTGTTTTGTTGTGTTTTGTTTGTTTGTTTTTTTGTTTTTTCACCTGGCAAAGTTAAAATCATTTTGGTAAAGCGTATTTTGTTAGTATTACAGCTGTATGAGTGTTTACAGACCTCTGAAACAATAATTTCCATTTAATGTAGTGGAAATATGTTCCTTTTCTCCTCTTGTTTGACATTAGGTCTTCAACAGTGACAACCTCCTGTGAAAATGGCCGAGCAACTGTTGTGACAATGAGATGCAACCCCCACAAACCAGACCAAGGAGAACTTTCTGTGCCCAGGTATTTCAGTCTTTGCATCCTACTAGTACCAAAAAGCCTTTGCTCCTCAGGTAATCCTTACAAAACTCATTAGTAATTTTATATTACAGTAGCAATGAGGAGAGCTCTGTCCCTCATCAGTCACTTGTTTTCCTAGGTGTCCATCAGCTTCCAGCAGACAAACTGATCTGTGTTTAGGCTATGTGGCAGGTTGTTCTGAGCTTAAATGCAAAAGAAAATGCAGTGATGTTTGCTTGTTTTCACTTCTCCTTTATTTCAGTTCCTTATTTTAATCTTCAGCCTCCTGATTAAACTGCCTAGTTGAGGCTTTGAGAGGTAGTTTTTCTTCCTTGAGCTACAGCAGTAGCTAGTTAAAATTATTTTTTTGGACAAAGGCAATCTGCTCTAGGAATTTTGAAATCTGCTATTGCAATGCTTGTGTGAGCTCTGTCTATTTTATGTTTGGGATATATTTATTTATGTGCTTCATTGCTGTATCCTGGCTGCCTTGTACCAGTTGTGTTTAATTTGCCTGATGTTTTTTCCCTTCAGTCTGATTTGAGGGACTTTAAAAAGCTTCTTTCTTCCAAAATCCTGTTTATGCCTGCATAAGCATAACTTAAGGCATAAGCATGATTGAAAAACTGCAGAGAAAAAAAACCCAGTAAAATACTCAATTCTATTAATTTTTAGCAACACACTGTGATTTTTCAGAAGCTTCCTTCAACTCTGATAACTCTCCTCTTTGGTTATCAAGGCCCATTTTAGTCTGTCTGGATGTTACTATAAATCTGCTGATAGCTCTCACTCATCCTCCTTCCCAAAAGCTGAGTCCTCTTCCCAAAAGTGAGCAGTGTGAGAGGTGTGGGATCCTTTGGTCCCTGTCCCTCTCGTGGCACACAAACTGTGCTTGCCTGAAAGAATGCAGAGTAGAGTTTACCTCACAGGTGATGGGTGAATGATTGGGATTTGAGCACCTTTGGAGATGCTTACCCCAGTTTCTGAGGGACCTGTCCTACTACAAATTCTGCTGGGCAGTGATCCACTATCAGCTTCTGCATGAAAATTCTTCAGTTGTTCTTCCAGTGCCACAGGAAAAACATGATGGGAACTGTGATAAAGCACCAGTAGTGAGGGAGGAACAGCCTCCCTTGCTTTTGAAAGTGTGAGCAGGGGTAGAAATGGTACATAGCTGACGTGTATACCTTATCTCAGTTCATGTTGGCTTTTCCTTTCCTATCCCCCTTTGATTAGCTCAGCAGTCAGCTGCTTTCACACAGGGAGGTATCAGGAATATGTCAAATAATGTTACTCCTTGATCCTCCAGGCTTGGTGTTTAGTATCACATGAATGTGCAGTACAAGATGAAAGCAGTTGAGAAGAAAGGTCTGTCAGTGCTCTTGCCATGTAGGTTGCAAAAATGCTCCATAATTCACAGAGGAATGTACCTGTTGTCAGGTATTCAAATCTGGATAAGCCAGAATGGGCTTTTAGGGCTAGGGATTTTTCAGTGCTTCAGATCAGGATATCAGGTTTCCAGATAATATAAAATAATACAACTTTAAATACATTTTTTTTCTGCATGAATATATTTCATATTTATATGACCAAAATTCTTGCATGGCCCTTGACCATTGCTGCTGTTAGACCTGATGTGATTGTCAGTAAAAAAATCTACGTGACTGTCCTGCCACTGCAACTTCCTTCTGCAGGCTGAATACAAAATAGGCCATTAGTTTTTCTTGGAGTAAGAGAAGCTGTTATCTCTTCATTAATGGGTGAACATCCTTCTAGTAATTAACCATGACAGGACAAGTCTATTCCATATGGACTAAATCACCCAGACATCATTAGAACAATGGCAGGAACCAGATAGCAGCAGTCAGGTGGAACAGCCACCCTGTGCAGGAGAACAGTGATGCTCCATCAGTGTACACTGGTGTTGTAACACAACACCTCTTTCTCTCTTTCTCTTTCTCTTTCTCTTTCTCTTTCTCTTTCCCCACTCCTTTTAGATCTTTGAAAGCTCAACACCTATTTTCACTTGAGAAAGCACTTTACAAACCAGGAAAAATTCTCTCCCCAGATTCTTCCATCTGCTAACTCGATGGATGTTTACCCATTTCTCACACTTCCCATTCCCAGTCTTCAGCAGCAGAAGGTGGGTGAGGATGCAAACCCCAGAGTGTTTCTTTCCTAACTGATAACTGAGCTCTGCTCTCCTCTTAGCTCCTGCCCTGCAGGCACCTGTGATGGATGCACTTTCTACTTCCTCTGGGAAAGTGCAGAAGCTTGTCCTCTCTGCACAGAGCAAGACTACCATGAGATTGAGGGAGCCTGCAAAAAAGGATTTCAGGTACAGCACACATGTCTCAAAGTCAGATGGGCTCATTTGGGTATAACTTGGACTCTTGTTGAGATTTGGTGTGCAAATTGATGTGTGAGTGGCTTGGAAGATCTCAGCCCAGGCTCTGAGCTGGCTGGGATGCAAGCTGAGTGTGGAGCTGTGTTCAGACTCAGGAATGTTTGTGTCAATGTCAGTGTGGTTCCTGCAAGAGAGCTGGTGTGTGCTGCCAGCTGTGTGAGTAAGGATGTGAACTCTCAATGCATTCAGATTTGCAGGACAGTTATTTCTGAAGGATGGAGTGCCCTAAAGACTTCAGTTGTTTCGTAGCCATAAACATCAGGGGCAGGCTAGGAAGGGTTTCCAAATGTCAATTTATAAATTCATCCTACTTGCTTGCAATGTTTTTGCTGCTGCCTTCTCTAGTCAAATATTAGGAAGTCCTTCCACAGCTTCAAACTCTCCTGTTGATCAACAGCTCCTGTGCAGGCACAACTAATTCCCAATAGCTGTCCAGCCCATATTGTGCCACATGGAGACCTATACAGGGGAGGAAATCCTTTTGCCATGCCTGAACCTGCAGGCCCAAGCAAGGAGAGGACTGATTATACAATATAACTGAAAACCTAAAGGGTGTGTTTTGGTTTGCTTTCACTAAATGCTATCTGACCTTTCTACCTGAGAACAGCTTGTTTTCTGTAAGTCTAAACAGTTCTCTCTTTTCCTACAAGCAGCTCACTTTTTGGTGTTTTCTGTTTGAAAGGAAACCTTATATGTATGGAATGAGCCAAAGCATTGCATTAAAGGAGTTTCCTTGCCAGAAAAAAGGACCAGCACTTGTGAAACAGTGGATTTTTGGCTAAAAGTTGGAGCTGGTGTTGGTGCTTTCACAGCTGTTCTGCTCATAGCCTTGACTTGTTACTTTTGGAAGAAGAACCAGAAGTAAGTACTGCAAATTGTATTGTATTTAAAAGTTAGCTAAAAGCTTGATGGAGTGACTTTTCCTGCATCTGACTTTGTGACACTCTTGATGAGCAGTACCTTATGGGATCAATCCTTTCACACACCAAGCTGATGTTTCTTCTGTCAATGGTGGCTATAAAAAATTTCAGTGAGGAAAGTATAGAACATCCACAATAATTTGCACTGGCATAATTTCCAAATAGGAACTGTCTTTTTAACCCTTGAGAGTTTTAAGTTGACTTTAGTTTCTGAAACAACATGGCTTTCTCAAGCTCAGAAGACCAAAAGAGTATCTTTAGTCTAATTAGTCCCTTTCAGCTTGGTAAAAAATTAGGTTCTTGACCATATTGTTCAGTTCTGTTTTGGTTGTTGCTCCAACTAGCACTTCTTCATGCAGGAAGCCCTCTTGATCTCCCCTTGGTCTTTTGGGAAAACATGGTTCTTTTATAAGGATAGAGGACTAATTGGAAAGCAAGAGCTCAGTGTACTGTTAGTACTATTTTGGTTACATATTTTTAATGATTGAAAAGTATCTAATTTCCACTGCCTCAGAAGTAACTATGTGGGAGGACTGCAGACAATCTAAATTACAAAACCCCTGAGTATGGGACATTTGAGAAAAAAAATCTATTCCTGTGTGGCTTTATATCTTCAGGCTGGAGTATAAATATTCCAAATTAGTGATGACAACAAACTCAAAAGAGTGTGAACTGCCAGCTGCTGACAGCTGTGCTATAATGGAAGGAGAAGATAATGAAGAAGAAATTGTGTATTCAAATAAGCAGTCACTGCTGGGGAAGCTCAAATCCTTGGCAACAAAGGTGAGTAGTAATTACCAATATTAATACAAAAATAATTATTACCTTTTTTTATTACTGGGTGTGATGAGTCTTTGATGCTAATTTCACAGCAGTGCAGCCTCCCACGCACACCTCATCCAGTCCATAGTGATCTGCTGAAATCCACAGTCTGGATAAAATTAAGAAATGTTGTAGGGTTTTTGGGTAAATGCTCCTTCCTCCACAGAGATTTCAGTAGCATTTTTTAATTGCATGGGTGACACCAGAAAAAAACAGGTAATGGCAGAGAGAACTTTTTTGCCTGGAATCCTCCCAGGCACATCTATTGTTGAGGCAAACACAGCTATTAGAGATACAAAAAATTAACACTGGCAGCACAGCCACCAGCCACTGCTTGCAGCTCACCTGGGCTGGCTTCATGGCTGGCTGGAGAGCCATAATTTTGAGTAGGATTCAGTTGAAGATAAATCATCTTCATCCTGTTGCCCAACACAGCAGCCTCCTCCATTTCAGTGGGAAGCAGCACCAAAAAAAGCATTTTTTTCTGCAGTAGATGTGATGTGGATTGTTGCATGCCTGAATTGACAGCACCAAACTCTTTGGTGTCCTTTGAGCATTTCTGAGAGGAGCCACAGAGGACCATCATGGTAGATCCCAAAAGCTCTTTAGTCTTTGTTCCAAATGCCTTGAAATCTGTGCTGTGGAAAGGGTAGTGTTGTCTTTAAGGGATTCCAGTGGGGGCATCTGTTATGATCAGGATAAAGGCAAATGACATTTTCCCTTACAAACAGTTTTGTTGAAGTCAATTTCTTGGAAAGTCTCTTAAAATACCATGATAAAAATTAATTTTAAAACATTGTACTCCAGTTTCTTGTCCAAATAATATCTCAGAATATTGAATTTTGAGATTTTTTTCCTTGTATCCCTTTTTGTTTCCTTCTGTGATTGGCTGCAAAATAATTAAAACTTGTGTGCTGCCTTTCTTTTCCCTTATTATTCTTTTCTCTTCATTTTTTTACTTTTTTTTTTTGTTTGACTGGTGTCCTCTTGTCACACTACCTGCTCCTCAGATATCCCTCCTAGGAGAAGTTACCATTGCACAGATAATGTGCAGAAACTTTCCCTTGAACCCAGCCTGACTATTTGTCCTGCAAAATCAATATTTTTCCTTGTGGAAGGGGGCAGACATTCAATATTAATTCTTAATTCAATATTGAGAATATTGAAGATGTAAATAAAATCCAATCACATAAAATTTTCTGGTGATGTTGCTAAAATAGAATTAAGCTTTAGTACTTCAGTATTCAGGCAGCTTGAATGCCTTCTTGGAGTTTTTTAATGTTCCTATATCCACTGTAGCAGGCCTCCTGAGTGTTCTCTCCATTTTCAACAAGCTTGTCAGGTATTTCTAAGCTTGTTCCTTTTTTTACTGCTAGATAACAATAGCTTGTAAATTCAACTTCCAGTACCTCATTAGCTTTCTCAGCTCTGTGTCCTGTACCCCCACAGATAACTCAATTTGAATATATATTTATAAAAAACCAAATCTTATAGGCATTGCTTTTCATTTATGCAAAAGATGAAGAAATTAATGTCCTGCTAAATATGCATGTAAAATACAGAAAAAAAAATAAATGGAGGAAAACAGGGGAGAAAAAGTAGAAATGTAAAATGAGAGAGAAGGAGAATCTGCAGTGTCCTAACTATATGTTCAAGCCTCAGGCTATGGCATTTCTGCCAGTGTGTCACAAAGATATCAGTGGGTTCGAGTACCCAAGGGATTGAGGGCTGGCCTGTAATATAGAAAGGAATGACTTATTTTTAATGAGAAGATATAAGCCAAATAATTACAAACCTGTTTCAGATTGGGGGCTGTTCTTGTTTGGTCTGTTGTCTCCAGCATGACAATACCAGGCTCTTCAGAACAGATATTTTTCACTGGACTAGCATAGGACAATTTCTCCCCTTCTTTCTCAAGTCTGCACTAGACTGTCCTGATCTGTGTGAGAGGGCTTTAAAAATCAGATTATGAAGGTAATTCAGGACATTTTGCAGACTCTTTGGGTGTGTAAGTCCACATTTTTTGCTCACCCTGATGCCTGCTGGCCAAATGAAAACAGAGAGAAAACTCAACTCTCCAGCCCTGATTTTTAAGATGGAAACTGATGTTTTGTCTTGTGGGTCTCCCAGAGGAGTTGTTGAGATTGGAATCCAGGACCAAGGCAGTGGTGTTCACACTCACATGCTGTGCTTCAAGCATTTTATATTTTGCAGGAAACACGTTGATAAGTGATAATAACCATAGAGATGATTACCTTGCAATTCCCCAGCTCAGACTACCTGTCCTATTCTCTGAATAGGAAATAACTTTCCCTGCACCCTCTAAAATAAGTACCATGAGCAATAGCTATAGCATAATTTTATTGGTTTTGCAAATTTTTTACAGAATTAGTAATGTTATTAAATATTAAAGGGTCAAACTGTGCACTTAATTATCATAGTAAAAATAAAGTGAAGTTTTTGGCAAAGGATATTGAGAGCAGAAATGATTGTGCTGACTGCTGGAGAGATTTTGAAGAAATCCAGTTGATGGGAACCTGTCTTTCCATTGCAGGAAAAGGAAGATAATTTTGAATCTGTTCAGCTGAAATCTTCAAGATCCCAGAATATATGAAGAATTAATGCTGCCTTCAAAGGAACAAACCTAATTTCTATTTTTACAGGACTATATTTTAAACATATTCTGGCACACATTATAGTGGTGATCTTGGTGAGAAATGCTTGGCCTTTTAAGAGGAAAGAAGACAGGAAGCAAACCAGAAAAATGGATTGCCTTACCATGTGCTTGAGTACCTTGCCAAAAAAAGAAAGCAGATTCTTGGATTCCTTACTGGGAATGAAATTCAACTCAGGAAGAGATATACATACTGCAAATAACATGAATTTTTTGCATTCACCTGGGCAACACTCAGGCATGCCATATGATTTATAGGTACCTTTCATTTTCTTCTCATTCCTGTGCATATTCCTAAGAAATTATTTTCAGAGAGGCCTGCAACCTCCTGCTAAGGTTGTGTGTTGTTGTGTACTGGCACAACTGTGAGTCTTTCTTGAAATCAAAATTGTGAATGGTACTCGGAATGAGCCTTGGGTGAGTTTTGAACTTTGGAAAATACTTTTGATTTTAATGCTTTGAAGGTCTGGATGGTCTGTGTTAACCTCTAATGCAAAAGGAATTTTGTTGCACCTGCAAATTGAACCCATTCTGGTGCCCAAGTCATGGCCATCAGGGTTGGAGTAAAACCTAGTGCTATTAAATTTAAACTTGGTAACAGCTGTTGTGTGAATTGTAGGTCTGGGCCCCTGAGTTTGTAGGCAGTAGCAGGTTCAAACTCTTTACAGAGATGTAAAGTGGTACCTGCAGTGCAAGTGGCACTTGTCCCTCTCTGTGGAAGCTTGTCCTTTCAAGAGAGGTCTTTGGCAGATTCAGTGTTCTCCCTTGGGCTGGGTAAATGTCACTTTTCCCAGGGCTAGGAACCATCAAAACCTGAATTCTAGAGGTACAGCAAAAATCTCAACTTTTGGGAACGAAGGATCAGCTCTGTCAGTTGAGAGGCTTGTTAGAAATACCCAACCTCCTTTAGTCCTGAGCTCATGTGAGGAAGGGGTAGGGATGGAGGGATGGAGGGATGGATGGATATGGACGGAGGGATTGATGATGGATGGGTGGACGAGGAATGGTTAGATGTGTTAATGGATGGATGATGGAGGAATGGATGGATGGGTGGGTCGATGGATGACGGATGGATGGGTGGGTGGATGGATGTTTGGATGGATGGATGGATGGATGGATGGATGGATGGATGGATGGATGGATGTCCAGCAGAGCTGAGCATGGGTTATGTACTTGCACAGCATCTGAATGCATCCTGTGGCAGTGCAAGTAGCAGCTCTGGAGGAAAGGCACAAAATGGTGCCTTGGAAACTGGAGGCTGGGTGATTTTATTCCCATAAAATCAGCCACATTATAAGCATGTGATCTTCATAATATCCACAGTAATAATTTCCTGAAATTCCCTCTGAGGTCGAACTCAAAGGAATCTGAAACTTGGGCAAAAAATATTTGAGTAAAATTATGCAAGACTTGTACAGAGCCAGAGAAAATGAGTCACAATTCTTGTATTGACCTCTGGTCAGACTCATATTTCCATTACAGCAAATTTATGGGAATTGTGGAATGCATCAAAATCAGAAAAGAGACATGGGCAGAAATGGTCTTTTTACTATAAGGAATATAGATTTTTGATTTTATATGACTGAGCTAGGTCTATCAATAAAAGAGGGTCCACTTTTAAGTAAAATTTAAATGCAACTGAATTTTCTGCACTCTAAATATTTTATTATACTCTAGATGTGAACAAAAATTTTATGAAGTTTAGGGTTTTTTTTCAATAGGGAAAATTCAGCTCTGTTATTTTATAGTTCCAGTCAAAGAACACACACTTTACTTTTTTGATGGGAGATCCTTCAAGCATCTTAACTGAAGTGGCGTACATTTTCTGTTGGTCTTGAAAAGGCACTTCACTTTCCCAACAAAGATTTTTATGGGGTAATGTTGAATGTACATTAAATACACATTCCTTTTTGTATATTTTGTACCATTGCACACTTATTATTGTACATTGTATTTGTTGTCATGATGTCATTTATATATGGTTGTCAAAGATGATATGCTCACAGAGTAAATGGTTATGGCTTTGGGGTTTCAGGTCTTGAATCTTTTATGATGAAGGGTTTTATGTTGTTGATTTTTATTCAACTAGTGTGTTGTAGCATCAAAGATATATATCTGGTGGACATTCATAAAATAAAGTAAAAATATATTTGAAATTTTGGACTTGAGATGTTTGGTGGCCCTGCAGCCTTCCCTGAACATTGCTGGTCTTCAATAATGAGTAGAACTTTTTCACTGCCATCAAGGTGAATTTGTCTATATCTCCTATAATTTTTCCCCTTCTCTCTTCGTATGTTTTCTCAGCCATAATTACACATCACTCTCCAGAACACCATTTCTTTTCTTACTGCTATACCCAGATCCATATAATACAGAAACACCTTATTTTTATAAAATATATTTAATTTTAATTAATACTGCACAGGTTTCATTGGGTTCCCGACACTTTCCATTAGGTTTCCCAAATAAAATGGAGTGGAATTTCTTTAAATGCTGTGACAGATTATGCTGTATGACCCTTCTCAGCTCTGCTTCCAAAAACTTTATCATGATGTTGTTGAACATTCTCCCAGGGAGTCTAATGGTGTATATGGTGCAGTGCTAACATAGTGGGAAAGAAACCAATGCTGTAGAATTTATTTACCGTAAAAAAAAAAAAGTGCATTTTCCAAGAATTAGACAAAGAAAACCTGAAATATTTGAGGAGACTTATACTATTCATTTCATTCTGTTAAAGATGAAGAGAGGGGAAGTTTAAACTTTCCCATAAGAAGGGGATGCAACAAAAATTCCTCTATTGGTCCCCAATGAAATTGCAAGACTCCTTTTCTCTTCCCGAAAGGAAATGAAATTTCCTGTCGGGAAGAGAAAAGGAATCTTGGGAATCCAAAAAGAAAGGCTTGGAAACACTCTGGAAAGGAGATAGGAGCAAATGAAATGCAATTGGAAAATCCAGAAAATAGGGACATTTAGTGTCTTCAAAAAAGAGGCTGTGAGGAAATGAGCTACATTGCAAAAGACCAAAACGTGCCAAAACTTAGCTCAAAGGTGTTGCAAAAGCAGGGGGAAAAGGCAACCAGGAAGACAAAACTTGAAAGGAGGAGATATGAGGGACAAGGCATAGACAATGGAAAAAAAAAGAAAAATTAAAAAAAATCTTTCCCTAAGTCAAAGGCATCAAAAGGCATGGCATGCCATCAAGGGCAGGGACATGCACCAATGATTCTTCTGAGGTGGTCCCCATTGAAATCGCAAGATTCCCTTTCCGTTGCCGAAAGGAAATTCCATTTCCTTTGGGGAAGAGAAAAGGAATCTTGCGAACCCAAAAAGAAAAGCTTACAAACCCTCTGGAAAGGAGATAGGATCAAATGAAATGCAATTGAAAAAAGCCCCAAAAACCCAGAAAATTGGGACGTTTAGTGTCTTCAAAAAAGAGGCTGGGAGGAAATGAGCTGCGTTGTAAAGGACCAAAACCTGCAAAAACTAAGCTCAAAGATGTTGCAAAAGAAGGGGAAAAAGTCCAGGAGGAAGACAAAACCTGGAGGGGAAAATATCAGGGACATAGCGTGGAAAATTTAAAAAAAAAAAATTCCATAAGTTGAAAACATAGGCTGTTAGAAGAGGAGCTACATTTCAAAGCACCAAAAGAGGACAAAACTAAGCTCACAGATGTTGCAAAAGCAGGGGGAAAAGTCCAGGAGGAAGACAATACTTGGAGGGGAAGATATCAGGGACATGTCATGGATACATTAAAAAAAAAAAATATTTTTTCCCGAAGTCATACACATATTTTGTGAGAAAAGGAGCTACATATCCAAGGTAAAAACATGCCAAAACTAAGCTCACAGACCTTGCAAAAGCAGAGGAAAACGTCAAGGAGGAAGACACAACTTGGAGGGGAAGATATGAGGGGCATTGCATGGTGCCTTTTAAAAAAAATTTAAATTCCTTGCCAAACTGAAAAACATGGAAATGCAGGCAGGCCATATGCCATCAAGTGCAGGCACATGCAGCACAGCTTGCCAAAATTGGTCCCCACGGAAGGGCAAAAGAGAAAAGAAGGACTTAGAAACACGCAGGAATGGAGATGGCATCCAAGGAATTGCAATTGGAGGAGAAAAAATGAAAATTTGGGAAATTCCCCGATTACAAGGAAATGGACCGGGATTATATCAGGTGCAGTGCAAAACACAAAAACATGCCAAAACTAAGCTCACAGATGTTGCAAAAGCAGAGGAAAACGTCAAGGAGGAAGACACAACTTGGAGGGGAAGATATGAGGGGCATTGCATGGACACCTGAAGAAAGGAAAAAAAAAGAAAAAAATCTGTCCCTAAGTCAAAGCCATCAAAAGGCATGGAATGCCTACAAGAGCAGGGAGAAGCACCAAAGATTCCTCTATTGGTCCCCATTGAAATTGCAAGATTCCGTTTCCCTTCCCGAAAGGAAATTTCATTTCCTTTCGGAAGGGAAAGGGAATCTTGCGACCCTGAAAAGAAAGGCTTACAAAGACTCTGGAAAGGAGATAGGATCAAATGAAATGCAATTGAAAAGAACCAGAAAATCGGCAATTTTAGTGTCTTCTAAAAGTTGGCTGTGGGGAAATGAGCTGCATTGCAAAGGACCAACACATGCCAAAACTAAGCTCACAGACGTTGCAAAAGCAGGGGGAAAAGTCAACAATGAGTGCACACCATAGGGAGAAAGAAATGAGGGACATGGCATGGTGCCTTTTAAAAAAAATTTAAATTCCTTGCCAAACTGAAAAACATGGAAATGCAGGCAGGCCATATGCCATCAAGTGCAGGCACATGCAGCACAGCTTGCCAAAATTGGTCCCCACGGAAGGGCAAAAGAGAAAAGAAGGACTTAGAAACACGCAGGAATGGAGATGGCATCCAAGGAATTGCAATTGGAGGAGAAAAAATGAAAATTTGGGAAATTCCCCGATTACAAGGAAATGGACCGGGATTATATCAGGTGCAGTGCAAAACACAAAAACATGCCAAAACTAAGTTCACAGATGTTGCCAAAGCAGAGGAAAACGTCAAGGAGGAAGACACAACTTGGAGGGGAAGATATGAGGGACATTGCATGGATACCTGAAAAAAGGAAAAAAAAAGAAAAAAATCTGTCCCTAAGTCAAAGCCATCAAAAGGCATGGAATGCCTACAAGGGCAGGGAGAAGCACCAAAGATTCCTCTATTGGTCCCCATTGAAATCGCAAGATTCCCTTTCCCTTCCCGAAAGGAAATTTCATTTCTTTTCGGGAAGGGAAAGGGAATCTTGCGACCCTGAAAAGAAAGGCTTACAAAGACTCTGGAAAGGAGATAGGATCAATGAAATGCAATTGAAAAGAAGCAGAAAATCGGCAATTTTAGTGTCTTCTAAAAGTTGGCTGTGGGGAAATGAGCTGCATTGCAAAGGACCAACACATGCCAAAACTAAGCTCACAGACGTTGCAAAAGCAGGGGGAAAAGTCAACAATGAGTGCACACCATAGGGAGAAAGATATGAGGGACATGGCATGGTGCCTTTTAAAAAAAATTTAAATTCCTTGCCAAACTGAAAAACATGGAAATGCAGGCAGGCCATATGCCATCAAGTGCAGGCACATGCAGCACAGCTTGCCAAAACTGGTCCCCACGGAAGGGCAAAAGAGAAAGGAAGGACTTACAAACACGCAGGAATGGAGATGGCATCCAAGGAATTGCAATTGAAGCAGAAAAAATGAAATTTGGGAAATTCCCCGATTACAAGGAAATGGACCGGGATTATATCAGGTGCAGTGCAAAACACAAAAACATGCCAAAACTAAGCTCACAGACGTTGCCAAAGCAGGGGGGAAACGTCAAGGAGGAAGACACAACTTGGAGGGGAAGATATGAGGGGCATTGCATGGTGCCTTTAAAAAAAATTTAAATTCATTTCCAAACTGAAAAACATGGAAATGCAGGCAGGCCATATGCCATCAAGTGCAGGCACATGCAGCACAGCTTGCCAAAATTGGTCCCCACGGAAGGGCAAAAGAGAAAAGAAGGACTTACAAACACGCAGGAATGGAGATGGCATCCAAGGAATTGCAATTGGAGGAGAAAAAAATGAAAATTTGGGAAATTCCCCGATTACAAGGAAATGGACCGGGATTATATCAGGTGCAGTGCAAAACACAAAAACATGCCAAAACTAAGTTCACAGATGTGCCAAAGCAGAGGAAAATGTCAAGGAGGAAGACACAACTTGGAGGGGAAGATATGAGGGACAATGCATGGATACCTGAAGAAAGGAAAAAAAAAGAAAAAAATCTGTCCCTAAGTCAAAGCCATCAAAAGGCATGGAATGCCTACAAGGGCAGGGAGAAGCACCAAAGATTCCTCTATTGGTCCCCATTGAAATTGCAAGATTCCCTTTCCCTTCCCGAAAGGAAATTTCATTTCCTTTCGGGAAGGGAAAGGGAATCTTGCGACCCCTGAAAAGAAAGGCTTACAAAGACTCTGGAAAGGAGATAGGATCAAATGAAATGCAATTGAAAAGAAGCAGAAAATCGGCAATTTTAGTGTCTTCTAAAAGTTGGCTGTGGGGAAATGAGCTGCATTGCAAAGGACCAACACATGCCAAAACTAAGCTCACAGACGTTGCAAAAGCAGGGGGAAAAGTCAACAATGAGTGCACACCATAGGGAGAAAGATATGAGGGACATGGCATGGTGCCTTTTAAAAAAAATTTAAATTCCTTGCCAAACTGAAAAACATGGGAAATGCAGGCAGGCCATATGCCATCAAGTGCAGGCACATGCAGCACAGCTTGCCAAAATTGGTCCCCACGGAAGGGCAAAAGAGAAAAGAAGGACTTAGAAACACGCAGGAATGGAGATGGCATCCAAGGAATTGCAATTGGAGGAGAAAAAATGAAAATTTGGGAAATTCCCCGATTACAAGGAAATGGACCGGGATTATATCAGGTGCAGTGCAAACACAAAAACATGCCAAAACTAAGCTCACAGATGTTGCAAAAGCAGAGGAAAACGTCAAGGAGGAAGACACAACTTGGAGGGGAAGATATGAGGGGCATTGCATGGTGCCTTTTAAAAAAAATTTAAATTCCTTGCCAAACTGAAAAACATGAAATGCAGGCAGGCCATGTGCAATCAAGTGCAGGCACATGCAGCACAGCTTGCCAAAATTGGTCCCCACGGAAGGGCAAAAGAGAAAAGAAGGACTTATAAACACGCAGGAATGGAGATGGCATCCAAGGAATTGCAATTGGAGGAGAAAAAATGAAAATTTGGGAAATTCCCCGATTACAAGGAAATGGACCGGGATTATATCAGGTGCAGTGCAAAACACAAAAACATGCCAAAAGTAAGCTCACAGATGTTGCAAAAGCAGAGGAAAACGTCAAGGAGGAAGACCCAACTTGGAGGGGGAAGATATGAGGGGCATTGCATGGTGCCTTTTAAAAAAATTTAAATCCTTGCCAAACTGAAAAACATGGAAATGCAGGCAGGCCATATGCCATCAAGTGCAGGCACATGCAGCACAGCTTGCCAAAATTGGTCCCCACGGAAGGGCAAAAGAGAAAAGAAGGACTTAGAAACACGCAGGAATGGAGATGGCATCCAAGGAATTGCAATTGGAGGAGAAAAAATGAAAATTTGGGAAATTCCCCGATTACAAGGAAATGGACCGGGATTATATCAGGTGCAGTGCAAAACACAAAAACATGCCAAAAGTAAGCTCACAGATGTTGCAAAAGCAGAGGAAAACGTCAAGGAGGAAGACACAACTTGGAGGGGAAGATATGAGGGGCATGGCATGGTGCCTTTTAAAAAAATTTAAATTCCTTGCCAAACTGAAAAACATGGAAATGCAGGCAGGCCATATGCCATCAAGTGCAGGCACATGCAGCACAGCTTGCCAAAATTGGTCCCCACGGAAGGGTAAAAGAGGAGAGAAGGACTTACAAACACGCAGGAATGGAGATGGCATCCAAGGAATTGCAATTGGAGGAGAAAAAATGAAAATTTGGGAAATTCCCCGATTACAAGGAAATGGACCGGGATTATATCAGGTGCAGTGCAAAACACAAAAACATGCCAAAACTAAGTTCACAGATGTTGCCAAAGCAGAGGAAAACGTCAAGGAGGAAGACACAACTTGGAGGGGAAGATATGAGGGACATTGCATGGATACCTGAAAAAAGGAAAAAAAAAGAAAAAAATCTGTCCCTAAGTCAAAGCCATCAAAAGGCATGGAATGCCTACAAGGGCAGGGAGAAGCACCAAAGATTCCTCTATTGGTCCCCCATTGAAATCGCAAGATTCCCTTTCCCTTCCGAAAGGAAATTTCATTTCTTTTCGGGAAGGGAAAGGGAATCTTGCGACCCTGAAAAGAAAGGCTTACAAAGACTCTGGAAAGGAGATAGGATCAAATGAAATGCAATTGAAAAGAACCAGAAAATCGGCAATTTTAGTGTCTTCTAAAAGTTGGCTGTGGGGAAATGAGCTGCATTGCAAAGGACCAACACATGCCAAAACTAAGCTCACAGATGTTGCAAAAGCAGGGGGAAAAGTCAACAATGACTGCACACCATAGGGAGAAAGATATGAGGGACATGGCATGGTGCCTTTTAAAAAAAATTTAAATTCCTTGCCAAACTGAAAAACATGGAAATGCAGGCAGGCCATATGCCATCAAGTGCAGGCACATGCAGCACAGCTTGCCAAAACTGGTCCCCACGGAAGGGCAAAAGAGAAAGGAAGGACTTACAAACACGCAGGAATGGAGATGGCATCCAAGGAATTGCAATTGGAGGAGAAAAAATGAAAATTTGGGAAATTCCCCGATTACAAGGAAATGGACCGGGATTATATCAGGTGCAGTGCAAAACACAAAAACATGCCAAAACTAAGCTCACAGACGTTGCCAAAGCAGGGGGGAAACGTCAAGGAGGAAGACACAACTTGGAGGGGAAGATATGAGGGGCATTGCATGGTGCCTTTTAAAAAAAATTTAAATTCATTTCCAAACTGAAAAACATGGAAATGCAGGCAGGCCATATGCCATCAAGTGCAGGCACATGCAGCACAGCTTGCCAAAATTGGTCCCCACGGAAGGGCAAAAGAGAAAGAAGGACTTAGAAACACGCAGGAATGGAGATGGCATCCAAGGAATTGCAATTGGAGGAGAAAAAATGAAAATTTGGGAAATTCCCCGATTACAAGGAAATGGACCGGGATTATATCAGGTGCAGTGCAAAACACAAAAACATGCCAAAACTAAGTTCACCGATGTTGCCAAAGCAGAGGAAAATGTCAAGGAGGAAGACACAACTTGGAGGGGAAGATATGAGGGACAATGCATGGATACCTGAAGAAAGGAAAAAAAAAAGAAAAAATCTGTCCCTAAGTCAAAGCCATCAAAAGGCATGGAATGCCTACAAGGGCAGGGAGAAGCACCAAAGATTCCTCTATTGGTCCCCATTGAAATTGCAAGATTCCCTTTCCCTTCCCGAAAGGAAATTTCATTTCCTTTCGGGAAGGGAAAGGGAATCTTGCGACCCTGAAAAGAAAGGCTTACAAAGACTCTGGAAAGGAGATAGGATCAAATGAAATGCAATTGAAAAGAACCAGAAAATCGGCAATTTTAGTGTCTTCTAAAAGTTGGCTGTGGGGAAATGAGCTGCATTGCAAAGGACCAACACATGCCAAAACTAAGCTCACAGACGTTGCAAAAGCAGGGGGAAAAGTCAACAATGTGGAGAGTGCACACCATAGGGAGAAAGATATGAGGGACATGGCATGGTGCCTTTTAAAAAAAATTTAAATTCCTTGCCAAACTGAAAAACATGGAAATGCAGGCAGGCCATATGCCATCAAGTGCAGGCACATGCAGCACAGCTTGCCAAAATTGGTCCCCCACGGGAAGGGCAAAAGAGAAAAGAAGGACTTACAAACACGCAGGAATGGAGATGGCATCCAAGGAATTGCATTGGAGGAGAAAAAATGAAAATTTGGGAAATTCCCCGATTACAAGGAAATGGACCGGGATTATATCAGGTGCAGTGCAAAACACAAAAACATGCCAAAACTAAGTTCACAGATGTTGCCAAAGCAGAGGAAAACGTCAAGGAGGAAGACACAACTTGGAGGGGAAGATATGAGGGACATTGCATGGATACCTGAAGAAAGGAAACAAAAAGAAAAAATCTGTCCCTAAGTCAAAGCCATCAAAAGGCATGGAATGCCTACAAGGGCAGGGAGAAGCACCAAAGATTCCTCTATTGGTCCCCATTGAAATCGCAAGATTCCCTTTCCCTTCCCGAAAGGAAATTTCATTTCCTTTCGGGAAGGGAAAGGGAATCTTGCGACCCTGAAAAGAAAGGCTTACAAAGACTCTGGAAAGGAGATAGGATTAAATGAAATGCAATTGAAAAGGCCGAGAAAATCGGCAATTTTAGTGTCTTCTAAAAGTTGGCTGTGGGGAAATGAGCTGCATTGCACAGGACCAACACATGCCAAAACTAAGCTCACAGACGTTGCAAAAGCAGGGGGAAACGTCAAGGAGGAAGACACAACTTGGAGGGGAAGATATGAGGGACATGGCATGGTGCCTTTTAAAAAAAATTTAAATTCCTTTCCAAACTGAAAAACATGGAAATGCAGGCAGGCCATATGCCATCAAGTGCAGGCACATGCAGCACAGCTTGCCAAAATTGGTCCCCACGGAAGGGCAAAAGAGAAAAGAAGGACTTAGAAACACGCAGGAATGGAGATGGCATCCAAGGAATTGCAATTGGAGGAGAAAAAATGAAAATTTTGGGAAATTCCCCGATTACAAGGAAATGGACCGGGGATTATATCAGGTGCAGTGCAAAACACAAAATCATGCCAAAACTAAGTTCACAGATGTTGCCAAAGCAGAGGAAAAAGTCAAGGAGGAAGACACAACTTGGAGGGGAAGATATGAGGGACATTGCATGGATACCTGAAGAAAGGAAAAAAAAAGAAAAAATCTGTCCCTAAGTCAAAGCCATCAAAAGGCATGGAATGCCTACAAGGGCAGGGAGAAGCACCAAAGATTCCTCTATTGGTCCCCATTGAAATCGCAAGATTCCCTTTCCCTTCCCGAAAGATTTCCTTTCGGGAAGGGAAAGGGAATCTTGCGACCCTGAAAAGAAAGGCTTACAAAGACTCTGGAAAGGAGATAGGATCAAATGAAATGCAATTGAAAAGAACCAGAAAATCGGCAATTTTAGTGTCTTCTAAAAGTTGGCTGTGGGGAAATGAGCTGCATTGCAAAGGACCAACACATGCCAAAACTAAGCTCACAGACGTTGCAAAAGCAGGGGGAAAAGTCAACAATGACTGCACACCATAGGGAGAAAGATATGAGGGACATGGCATGGTGCCTTTTAAAAAAAATTTAAATTCCTTGCCAAACTGAAAAACATGGAAATGCAGGCAGGCCATATGCCATCAAGTGCAGGCACATGCAGCACAGCTTGCCAAAATTGGTCCCCACGGAAGGGCAAAAGAGAAAAGAAGGACTTACAAACACACAGGAATGGAGATGGCATCCAAGGAATTGCAATTGGAGGAGAAAAAATGAAAATTTGGGAAATTCCCCGATTACAAGGAAATGGACCGGGATTATATCAGGCGCAGTGCAAAACACAAAAACATGCCAAAACTAAGCTCACAGATGTTGCAAAAGCAGAGGAAAACGTCAAGGAGGAAGACACAACTTGGAGGGGGAAGATATGAGGGGCATGGCATGGTGCCTTTTTAAAAAATTTAAATTCCTTGCCAAACTGAAAAACATGGAAATGCAGGCAGGCCATATGCCATCAAGTGCAGGCACATGCAGCACAGCTTGCCAAAATTGGTCCCCACGGAAGGGCAAAAGAGAAAAGAAGGACTTAGAAACACGCAGGAATGGAGATGGCATCCAAGGAATTGCAATTGGAGGAGAAAAAATGAAAATTTGGGAAATTCCCCGATTACAAGGAAATGGACCGGGATTATATCAGGTGCAGTGCAAAACACAAAAACATGCAAAAACTAAGTTCACAGATGTTGCCAAAGCAGAGGAAAACGTCAAGGAGGAAGACCCAACTTGCAGGGGAAGATATGAGGGACATGGCATGGTGCCCTTTAAAAAAAATTTAAATTCCTTGCCAAACTGAAAAACATGGAAATGCAGGCAGGCCATATGCCATCAAGTGCAGGCACATGCAGCACAGCTTGCCAAAATTGGTCCCCAGGGAAGGGCAAAAGAGAAAAAAGGACTTACAAACACGCAGGAATGGAGATGGCATCCAAGGAATTGGAATTGGAGGAGAAAAAATGAAAATTTGGGAAATTCCCCGATTACAAGGAAATGGACCGGGATTATATCAGGTGCAGTGCAAAACACAAAATCATGCCAAAACTAAGTTCACAGATGTTGCCAAAGCAGAGGAAAACGTCAAGGAGGAAGACACAACTTGGAGGGGAAGATATGAGGGACATTGCATGGATACCTGAAGAAAGGAAAAAAAAAGAAAAAAATCTGTCCCTAAGTCAAAGCCATCAAAAGGCATGAATGCCTACAAGGGCAGGGAGAAGCACCAAAGATTCCTCTATTGGTCCCCATTGAAATCGCAAGATTCCCTTTCCCTTCCCGAAAGGAAATTTCATTTCCTTTCGGGAAGGGAAAGGGAATCTTGCGACCCTGAAAAGAAAGGCTTATAAAGACTCTGGAAAGGAGATAGGATCAAATGAAATGCAATTGAAAAGAACCAGAAAATCGGCAATTTTAGTGTCTTCTAAAAGTTGGCTGTGGGGAAATGAGCTGCATTGCAAAGGACCAACACATGCCAAAACTAAGCTCACAGACGTTGCAAAAGCAGGGGGAAAAGTCAACAATGAGTGCACACCATAGGGAGAAAGATATGAGGGACATGGCATGGTGCCTTTTAAAAAAAATTTAAATTCCTTGCCAAACTGAAAAACATGGAAATGCAGGCAGGCCATATGCCATCAAGAGCAGGCACATGCAGCACAGCTTGCCAAAATTGGTCCCCACGGAAGGGCAAAAGAGAAAAGAAGGACTTACAAACACACAGGAATGGAGATGGCATCCAAGGAATTGCAATTGGAGGAGAAAAAATGAAAATTTGGGAAATTCCCCGATTACAAGGAAATGGACCGTGATTATATCAGGTGCAGTGCAAAACACAAAAACATGCCAAAACTAAGCTCACAGATGTTGCAAAAGCAGAGGAAAACGTCAAGGAGGAAGACACAACTTGGAGGGGAAGATATGAGGGGCATTGCATGGTGCCTTTTAAAAAAAATTTAAATTCCTTGCCAAACTGAAAAACATGGAAATGCAGGCAGGCCATATGCCATCAAGTGCAGGCACATGCAGCACAGCTTGCCAAAATTGGTCCCCCACGGAAGGGCAAAAGAGAAAAGAAGGACTTAGAAACATGCAGGAATGGAGATGGCATCCAAGGAATTGCAATTAGAGGAGAAAAAATGAAAATTTGGGAAATTCCCCGATTACAAGGAAATGGACCGGGATTATATCAGGTGCAGTGCAAAACACAAAAACATGCCAAAAGTAAGCTCACAGATGTTGCCAAAGCAGAGGAAAACGTCAAGGAGGAAGACACAACTTGGAGGGGAAGATATGAGGGACATTGCATGGATACCTGAAGAAAGGAAAAAAAACAAAAAATCTGTCCCTAAGTCAAAGCCATCAAAAGGCATGGAATGCCTACAAGGGCAGGGAGAAGCACCAAAGATTCCTCTATTGGTCCCCATTGAAATCGCAAGATTCCCTTTCCCTTCCCGAAAGGAAATTTCATTTCCTTTCGGGAAGGGAAAGGGAATCTTGCGACCCTGAAAAGAAAGGCTTATAAAGACTCTGGAAAGGAGATAGGATCAAATGAAATGCAATTGAAAAGAACCAGAAAATCGGCAATTTTAGTGTCTTCTAAAAGTTGGCTGTGGGGAAATGAGCTGCATTGCAAAGGACCAACACATGCCAAAACTAAGCTCACAGACGTTGCAAAAGCAGGGGGAAAAGTCAACAATGACTGCACACCATAGGGAGAAAGATATGAGGGACATGGCATGGTGCCTTTTAAAAAAAATTTAAATTCCTTGCCAAACTGAAAAACATGAAAATGCAGGCAGGCCATATGCCATCAAGAGCAGGCACATGCAGCACAGCTTGCCAAAATTGGTCCCCACGGAAGGGCAAAAGAGAAAAGAAGGACTTACAAACACACAGGAATGGAGATGGCATCCAAGGAATTGCAATTGGAGGAGAAAAAATGAAAATTTGGGAAATTCCCCGATTACAAGGAAATGGACCGTGATTATATCAGGTGCAGTGCAAAACACAAAAACATGCCAAAACTAAGCTCACAGATGTTGCAAAAGCAGAGGAAAACGTCAAGGAGGAAGACACAACTTGGAGGGGAAGATATGAGGGGCATTGCATGGTGCCTTTTAAAAAAAATTTAAATTCCTTGCCAAACTGAAAAACATGGAAATGCAGGCAGGCCATATGCCATCAAGTGCAGGCACATGCAGCACAGCTTGCCAAAATTGGTCCCCACGGAAGGGCAAAAGAGAAAGAAGGACTTACAAACACGCAGGAATGGAGATGGCATCCAAGGAATTGCAATTAGAGGAGAAAAAATGAAAATTTGGGAAATTCCCCGATTACAAGGAAATGGACCGGGATTATATCAGGTGCAGTGAAAAACACAAAAACATGCCAAAAGTAAGCTCACAGATGTTGCCAAAGCAGAGGAAAACGTCAAGGAGGAAGACACAACTTGGAGGGGAAGATATGAGGGACATTGCATGGATACCTGAAGAAAGGAAAAAAATCAAAAAATCTGTCCCTAAGTCAAAGCCATCAAAAGGCATGGAATGCCTACAAGGGCAGGGAGAAGCACCAAAGATTCCTCTATTGGTCCCCATTGAAATCGCAAGATTCCCTTTCCCTTCCCGAAAGGAAATTTCATTTCCTTTCGGGAAGGGAAAGGGAATCTTGCGACCCTGAAAAGAAAGGCTTACAAAGACTCTGGAAAGGAGATAGGATCAAATGAAATGCAATTGAAAAGAACCAGAAAATCGGCAATTTTAGTGTCTTCTAAAAGTTGGCTGTGGGGAAATGAGCTGCATTGCAAAGGACCAACACATGCCAAAACTAAGCTCACAGACGTTGCAAAAGCAGGGGGAAAAGTCAACAATGAGTGCACACCATAGGGAGAAAGATATGAGGGACATGGCATGGTGCCTTTTAAAAAAAATTTAAATTCCTTGCCAAACTGAAAAACATGGAAATGCAGGCAGGCCATATGCCATCAAGTGCAGGCACATGCAGCACAGCTTGCCAAAATTAGTCCCCACTGAAGGGCAAAAGAGAAAAGAAGGACTTACAAACACACAGGAATGGAGATGGCATCCAAGGAATTGCAATTGGAGGAGAAAAAATGAAAATTGGGAAATTCCCCGATTACAAGGAAATGGACCGGGATTATATCAGGTGCAGTGCAAAACACAAAACATGCCAAAACTAAGCTCACAGATGTTGCAAAAGCAGAGGAAAACGTCAAGGAGGAAGACACAACTTGGAGGGGAAGATATGAGGGGCATTGCATGGTGCCTTTTAAAAAAAATTTAAATTCCTTGCCAAACTGAAAAACATGGAAATGCAGGCAGGCCATATGCCATCAAGTGCAGGCACATGCAGCACAGCTTGCCAAAATTGGTCCCCACGGAAGGGCAAAAGAGAAAAGAAGGACTTAGAAACACGCAGGAATGGAGATGGCATCCAAGGAATTGCAATTGGAGGAGAAAAAATGAAAATTTGGGAAATTCCCCGATTACAAGGAAATGGACCGGGATTATATCAGGTGCAGTGCAAAACACAAAAACATGCCAAAACTAAGTTCACAGATGTTGCCAAAGCAGAGGAAAAAGTCAAGGAGGAAGACACACACTTGGAGGGGAAGATATGAGGGACATTGCATGGATACCTGAAGAAAGGAAAAAAAAAGAAAAAAATCTGTCCCTAAGTCAAAGCCATCAAAAGGCATGGAATGCCTACAAGGGCAGGGAGAAGCACCAAAGATTCCTCTATTGGTCCCCATTGAAATCGCAAGATTCCCTTTCCCTTCCCGAAAGGAAATTTCATTTCCTTTCGGGAAGGGAAAGGGAATCTTGCGACCCTGAAAAGAAAGGCTTACAAAGACTCTGGAAAGGAGATAGGATCAAATGAAATGCAATTGAAAAGAACCAGAAAATCGGCAATTTTAGTGTCTTCTAAAAGTTGGCTGTGGGGAAATGAGCTGCATTGCAAAGGACCAACACATGCCAAAACTAAGCTCACAGACGTTGCAAAAGCAGGGGGAAAAGTCAACAATGACTGCACACCATAGGGAGAAAGATATGAGGGACATGGCATGGTGCCTTTTAAAAAAAATTTAAATTCCTTGCCAAACTGAAAAACATGGAAATGCAGGCAGGCCATATGCCATCAAGTGCAGGCACATGCAGCACAGCTTGCCAAAATTGGTCCCCACGGAAGGGCAAAAGAGAAAAGAAGGACTTACAAACACACAGGAATGGAGATGGCATCCAAGGAATTGCAATTGGAGGAGAAAAAATGAAAATTTGGGAAATTCCCCGATTACAAGGAAATGGACCGGGATTATATCAGGTGCAGTGCAAAACACAAAAACATGCCAAAACTAAGCTCACAGATGTTGCAAAAGCAGAGGAAAACGTCAAGGAGGAAGACACAACTTGGAGGGGAAGATATGAGGGGCATTGCATGGTGCCTTTTAAAAAAAATTTAAATTCCTTGCCAAACTGAAAAACATGGAAATGCAGGCAGGCCATATGCCATCAAGTGCAGGCACATGCAGCACAGCTTGCCAAAATTGGTCCCCACGGAAGGGCAAAAGAGAAAAGAAGGACTTACAAACACGCAGGAATGGAGATGGCATCCAAGGAATTGCAATTGGAGGAGAAAAAATGAAAATTTGGGAAATTCCCCGATTACAAGGAAATGGACCGGGATTATATCAGGTGCAGTGCAAAACACAAAATCATGCCAAAACTAAGTTCACAGATGTTGCCAAAGCAGAGGAAAACGTCAAGGAGGAAGACACAACTTGGAGGGGAAGATATGAGGGACATTGCATGGATACCTGAAGAAAGGAAAAAAAAAGAAAAAAATCTGTCCCTAAGTCAAAGCCATCAAAAGGCATGGAATGCCTACAAGGGCAGGGAGAAGCACCAAAGATTCCTCTATTGGTCCCCATTGAAATCGCAAGATTCCCTTTCCCTTCCCGAAAGGAAATTTCATTTCCTTTCGGGAAGGGAAAGGGAATCTTGCGACCCTGAAAAGAAAGGCTTACAAAGACTCTGGAAAGGAGATAGGATCAAATGAAATGCAATTGAAAAGAACCAGAAAATCGGCAATTTTAGTGTCTTCTAAAAGTTGGCTGTGGGGAAATGAGCTGCATTGCAAAGGACCAACACATGCCAAAACTAAGCTCACAGACGTTGCAAAAGCAGGGGGAAAAGTCAACAATGAGTGCACACCATAGGGAGAAAGATATGAGGGACATGGCATGGTGCCTTTTAAAAAAAATTTAAATTCCTTGCCAAACTGAAAAACATGGAAATGCAGGCAGGCCATATGCCATCAAGTGCAGGCACATGCAGCACAGCTTGCCAAAATTGGTCCCCACGGAAGGGCAAAAGAGAAAAGAAGGACTTACAAACACACAGGAATGGAGATGGCATCCAAGGAATTGCAATTGGAGGAGAAAAAATGAAAATTTGGGAATTCCCGGATTACAAGGAAATGGACCGGGATTATATCAGGTGCAGTGCAAAACACAAAAACATGCAAAAACTAAGCTCACAGATGTCGCCAAGCAGAGGAAAACGTCAAGGAGGAAGACCCAACTTGCAGGGGAAGATATGAGGGACATGGCATGGTGCCCTTTAAAAAAAATTTAAATTCCTTGCCAAACTGAAAAACATGGAAATGCAGGCAGGCCATATGCCATCAAGTGCAGGCACATGCAGCACAGCTTGCCAAAATTGGTCCCCAGGGAAGGGCAAAAGAGAAAAAAGGACTTACAAACACGCAGGAATGGAGATGGCATCCAAGGAATTGGAATTGGAGGAGAAAAAATGAAAATTTGGGAATTCCCCGATTACAAGGAAATGGACCGGGATTATATCAGGTGCAGTGCAAAACACAAAATCATGCCAAAACTAAGTTCACAGATGTTGCCAAAGCAGAGGAAAATGTCAAGGAGGAAGACACAACTTGGAGGGGAAGATATGAGGGACATTGCATGGATACCTGAAGAAAGGAAAAAAAACAAAAAATCTGTCCCTAAGTCAAAGCCATCAAAAGGCATGGAATGCCTACAAGGGCAGGGAGAAGCACCAAAGATTCCTCTATTGGTCCCCATTGAAATCGCAAGATTCCCTTTCCCTTCCCGAAAGGAAATTTCATTTCCTTTCGGAAGGGAAAGGGAATCTTGCGACCCTGAAAAGAAAGGCTTACAAAGACTCTGGAAAGGAGATAGGATCAAATGAAATGCAATTGAAAAGAACCAGAAAATCGGCAATTTTAGTGTCTTCTAAAAGTTGGCTGTGGGGAAATGAGCTGCATTGCAAAGGACCAACACATGCCAAAACTAAGCTCACAGACGTTGCAAAAGCAGGGGGAAAAGTCAACAATGACTGCACACCATAGGGAGAAAGATATGAGGGACATGGCATGGTGCCTTTTAAAAAAAATTTAAATTCCTTGCCAAACTGAAAAACATGGAAATGCAGGCAGGCCATATGCCATCAAGTGCAGGCACATGCAGCACAGCTTGCCAAAATTGGTCCCCACGGAAGGGCAAAAGAGAAAAGAAGGACTTACAAACACACAGGAATGGAGATGGCATCCAAGGAATTGCAATTGGAGGAGAAAAAATGAAAATTTGGGAAATTCCCCGATTACAAGGAAATGGACCGGGATTATATCAGGTGCAGTGCAAAACACAAAAACATGCCAAAACTAAGCTCACAGATGTTGCAAAAGCAGAGGAAAACGTCAAGGAGGAAGACACAACTTGGAGGGGAAGATATGAGGGGCATGGCATGGTGCCTTTTTAAAAAATTTAAATTCCTTGCCAAACTGAAAAACATGGAAATGCAGGCAGGCCATATGCCATCAAGTGCAGGCACATGCAGCACAGCTTGCCAAAATTGGTCCCCACGGAAGGGCAAAAGAGAAAAGAAGGACTTAGAAACACGCAGGAATGGAGATGGCATCCAAGGAATTGCAATTGGAGGAGAAAAAATGAAAATTTGGGGAAATTCCCCGATTACAAGGAAATGGACCGGGATTATATCAGGTGCAGTGCAAAACACAAAAACATGCAAAAACTAAGTTCACAGATGTTGCCAAAGCAGAGGAAAACGTCAAGGAGGAAGACCCAACTTGCAGGGGAAGATATGAGGGACATGGCATGGTGCCCTTTAAAAAAAATTAAATTCCTTGCCAAACTGAAAAACATGGAAATGCAGGCAGGCCATATGCCATCAAGTGCAGGCACATGCAGCACAGCTTGCCAAAATTGGTCCCCAGGGAAGGGCAAAAGAGAAAAAAGGACTTACAAACACGCAGGAATGGAGATGGCATCCAAGGAATTGGAATTGGAGGAGAAAAAATGAAATTTGGGAAATTCCCCGATTACAAGGAAATGGACCGGGATTATATCAGGTGCAGTGCAAAACACAAAATCATGCCAAAACTAAGTTCACAGATGTTGCCAAAGCAGAGGAAAACGTCAAGGAGGAAGACACAACTTGGAGGGGAAGATATGAGGGACATTGCATGGATACCTGAAGAAAGGAAAAAAAAAGAAAAAAATCTGTCCCTAAGTCAAAGCCATCAAAAGGCATGGAATGCCTACAAGGGCAGGGAGAAGCACCAAAGATTCCTCTATTGGTCCCCATTGAAATCGCAAGATTCCCTTTCCCTTCCCGAAAGGAAATTTCATTTCCTTTCGGGAAGGGAAAGGGAATCTTGCGACCCTGAAAAGAAAGGCTTATAAAGACTCTGGAAAGGAGATAGGATCAAATGAAATGCAATTGAAAAGAACCAGAAAATCGGCCAATTTTAGTGTCTTCTAAAAGTTGGCTGTGGGGAAATGAGCTGCATTGCAAAGGACCAACACATGCCAAAACTAAGCTCACAGACGTTGCAAAAGCAGGGGGAAAAGTCAACAATGAGTGCACACCATAGGGAGAAAGATATGAGGGACATGGCATGGTGCCTTTTAAAAAAAATTTAAATTCCTTGCCAAACTGAAAAACATGGAAATGCAGGCAGGCCATATGCCATCAAGAGCAGGCACATGCAGCACAGCTTGCCAAAATTGGTCCCCACGGAAGGGCAAAAGAGAAAAGAAGGACTTACAAACACACAGGAATGGAGATGGCATCCAAGGAATTGCAATTGGAGGAGAAAAAATGAAAATTGGGAAATTCCCCGATTACAAGGAAATGGACCGTGATTATATCAGGTGCAGTGCAAAACACAAAAACATGCCAAAACTAAGCTCACAGATGTTGCAAAAGCAGAGGAAAACGTCAAGGAGGAAGACACAACTTGGAGGGGAAGATATGAGGGGCATTGCATGGTGCCTTTTAAAAAAAATTTAAATTCCTTGCCAAACTGAAAAACATGGAAATGCAGGCAGGCCATATGCCATCAAGTGCAGGCACATGCAGCACAGCTTGCCAAAATTGGTCCCCACGGAAGGGCAAAAGAGAAAAGAAGGACTTACAAACACGCAGGAATGGAGATGGCATCCAAGGAATTGCAATTAGAGGAGAAAAAATGAAAATTTGGGAAATTCCCCGATTACAAGGAAATGGACCGGGATTATATCAGGTGCAGTGCAAAACACAAAAACATGCCAAAAGTAAGCTCACAGATGTTGCCAAAGCAGAGGAAAACGTCAAGGAGGAAGACACAACTTGGAGGGGAAGATATGAGGGACATTGCATGGATACCTGAAGAAAGGAAAAAAAACAAAAAATCTGTCCCTAAGTCAAAGCCATCAAAAGGCATGGAATGCCTACAAGGGCAGGGAGAAGCACCAAAGATTCCTCTATTGGTCCCCATTGAAATCGCAAGATTCCCTTTCCCTTCCCGAAAGGAAATTTCATTTCCTTTCGGGAAGGGAAAGGGAATCTTGCGACCCTGAAAAGAAAGGCTTATAAAGACTCTGGAAAGGAGATAGGATCAAATGAAATGCAATTGAAAAGAACCAGAAAATCGGCAATTTTAGTGTCTTCTAAAAGTTGGCTGTGGGGAAATGAGCTGCATTGCAAAGGACCAACACATGCCAAAACTAAGCTCACAGACGTTGCAAAAGCAGGGGGAAAAGTCAACAATGACTGCACACCATAGGGAGAAAGATATGAGGGACATGGCATGGTGCCTTTTAAAAAAAATTTAAATCCTTGCCAAACTGAAAAACATGAAATGCAGGCAGGGCCATATGCCATCAAGAGCAGGCACATGCAGCACAGCTTGCCAAAATTGGTCCCCACGGAAGGGCAAAAGAGAAAAGAAGGACTTACAAACACACAGGAATGGAGATGGCATCCAAGGAATTGCAATTGGAGGAGAAAAAAATGAAAATTTGGGAAATTCCCCGATTACAAGGAAATGGACCGTGATTATATCAGGTGCAGTGCAAAACACAAAAACATGCCAAAACTAAGCTCACAGATGTTGCAAAAGCAGAGGAAAACGTCAAGGAGGAAGACACAACTTGGAGGGGAAGATATGAGGGGCATTGCATGGTGCCTTTTAAAAAAATTTAAATTCCTTGCCAAACTGAAAAACATGGAAATGCAGGCAGGCCATATGCCATCAAGTGGTGCAGGCACATGCAGCACAGCTTGCCAAAATTGGTCCCCACGGAAGGGCAAAAGAGAAAAGAAGGACTTACAAACACGCAGGAATGGAGATGGCATCCAAGGAATTGCAATTAGAGGAGAAAAAATGAAAATTTGGGAAATTCCCCGATTACAAGGAAATGGACCGGGATTATATCAGGTGCAGTGAAAAACACAAAAACATGCCAAAGTAAGCTCACAGATGTTGCCAAAGCAGAGGAAAACGTCAAGGAGGAAGACACAACTTGGAGGGGAAGATATGAGGGACATTGCATGGATACCTGAAGAAAGGAAAAAAAACAAAAAATCTGTCCCTAAGTCAAAGCCATCAAAAGGCATGGAATGCCTACAAGGGCAGGGAGAAGCACCAAAGATTCCTCTATTGGTCCCCATTGAAATCGCAAGATTCCCTTTCCCTTCCCGAAAGGAAATTTCATTTCCTTTCGGGAAGGGAAAGGGAATCTTGCGACCCTGAAAAGAAAGGCTTACAAAGACTCTGGAAAGGAGATAGGATCAAATGAAATGCAATTGAAAAGAACCAGAAAATCGGCAATTTTAGTGTCTTCTAAAAGTTGGCTGTGGGGAAATGAGCTGCATTGCAAAGGACCAACACATGCAAAACTAAGCTCACAGACGTTGCAAAAGCAGGGGAAAAGTCAACAATGAGTGCACACCATAGGGAGAAAGATATGAGGGACATGGCATGGTGCCTTTTAAAAAAATTTAAATTCCTTGCCAACTGAAAAACATGGAAATGCAGGCAGGCCATATGCCATCAAGTGCACGCACATGCAGCACAGCTTGCCAAAATTAGTCCCCACTGAAGGGCAAAAGAGAAAAGAAGGACTTACAAACACACAGGAATGGAGATGGCAT